>NC_058189.1:56761314-58076314 GCF_907165205.1 Coccinella septempunctata | reverse complement strand
GATGTATTCTACAGTGTGAGTTAGTGAAAATTAATCAAATGGTGTGATAGATGGGAAAAAATTGTAGAAAATTTGTATAGGTAGCCACAAAAGAATTGTTTTATGAACTGGATTTTTCTATACTTTCGAAAGAATTAAAAGCGAAAATTGTTTATGCTACGTGCGATCGGTTGCTAACTACGAAAACGCCGAAAGAGAAAATGAGAATCATGATGACCTGATTCAATATAAATCATTCATTACACCAAAAAAAAAATGTATACACATAGTGTGAATGAAGAGTTACGAAAAAATCGAGGGGTGATTCCTTGTCAAAAAAAGTGTGGGTTGCTCACTTTTTTTTTATGCAGCACCTGCAGAGGCAGAGATAAAGCTCCCTAAAGATAGCACCTGAAAAGCAATGTTTTAATTAAATTTTTTTCTTAGAAACCAGAAAACTGACAAAAATGAGATTGAGCAGACTTTCAATGGAAGCGAGAAGGCAATCAGATAAAATTTTTGTGGGGTTCCCCTGAATTGAAAAAAAAATTATTTTGGTAGCTGTCATTCTGTGAGTTTTCTGATTTCTAGGAAAAAAATTAAAAATTACTTTCCTTACATCTTTAGAGGGCTGAATCTATGTACACCCTGTATATTAATGTAAATCAATTTTATTTTGTAACAACAAGGCTTTGCTTGGCATAGGAGTATCGACGCCAGTATTAAATGCTTTCTTTCAATATGACAAAAATTGGAAATGGGATCAACATTTTGCGACACCCCTCAGAATTTTTAAGCAAAAGCATACGTCTAGAATAAATATGAACGGGAAGTATTCAAAATTGAATTTATTCTGATTCTGATCTGAATTTGTAAAATTTTGCGGAATTTTTCAACAGAAAAAATATTTTTATATCGGTAGTTCTTTATAACGAATAATCACACTTCACAATTGCGTTTCTTTCAAAATGACTAGCTAGGCTACATCTTCTTTCAGCACACCTCGCTTCGACTGATATTTTTTCTTCTAACTCACCCTGTATACAAGCTGTATTATCCTGAGCATGAATATCAGATATTCAATTGTGTCTATAAAGATAGGAGTAGATGAAATGAAGAATCTTATTTTTCTCTAATATAATTTATATCTACTGAGTAGGTAAAATATATCCATATTATAAAACTATAGTATCCACAAGAATGTATTTGTTACAATCGCAGTGTTCTACTATATGTGAATAAATGTTAATAAAAATTGTGTGTTTTCCTCTCAAGAACAACAATTCCACATATAGTGGATAATTTATAAAAATTATAAGTATTCATTTTTTAATAGACTCGTTCTTTCGAGAATTATAAAATAGAAATTCTTGCTTTTCACCTATAAGAATAAAGAAAGCAATCGTATCGGTATTCCTACTCATCTTTTTATATTAAAAAGTAGGTATAACAAGTAGCTAACATTAAATAACACGCCTCTGCTTGAATACTTTTTCCCAACAGATGCCTCAGAAAATTTTAAAAAACATGCTCCGAAGAGAATTTTTCAAAGACGTGAGCAAAAATCTTCATCCTGATTGAATTTTTTCGATAATTTCCAATTTACTCATTCCAACTCAAAAATTCTTCTAAAGGCTGTGAGGAATAATGATCCCCTATTTTCAAACGATATTTAATATAAGATCATTTTTCAAAAACAGTTTTTCATCATGGCCGAAGAATACACATACAGGGTGTCCAAAATTCGACGTCTAATAAGAGCGTTTAAAAACCTAGATGAGCTAGAGCACAACATAATACATTACACCTTGCACCTTGCTGAACTGTTTTTCACAGAAACAAAGAATGGTGTAATCCGTAGCCTCCTACAATGCTCCGTTTTTAAGTTATTAGCAAAAATTAAGACATTGACGATTTAGAGAAATTCACATAATTTTTTTATCTTTGAAGTTAGAGATCTGAAACCTGAACCTTCTACATGCTACATGCATTCCGAAAAATTTTTTCTCTCTTAATTTTCGAAATATGAAGCGAAGCTCTCTTTTTTTTCAATGCAAATTATTATTGAGATTCTCATTTTTGAATTCAGAACAAATCGCAGATTCCAAAAATACAAAAACGTCTACAGTTTTCTTCTGAACGTGAATTATTGAGTTAATTGATCATATTGGCATATTTTCATCAAGTCCGCTCTGATTTCATCGATACCAATAAGGGTGAGCATAGAATTTGATCGCAGAATGGGGAGTAGAAATTCCGAAACATAGATATGTTATCGAATTGCAGAATTGGTTCAGCTCATTATTATTTTCACTGTTTGGAAAACTTTGAAAAATGATGAATAATTATGAAAACTATGAAAAATACGATATACTCGAATACTATTATATGTTAGTGTGAAAAATATTGGACAGACGGATTGAAATTATACTCTCCAACAGAAGTCAGCCTAGCACAAAAATTAATTGATATTTCAAAAACTAAACGACGAAAAAATTTTTCAGAATGCCTGTTGAAGGTTCAAGTTTTAGATCTCTTACTTCAAGGACAAAAAAGTTATGTGCATGAACTTTTCGAAATTAACAAAATGGTTTCATCTCAAAAACGAAGCATCAAAAAATGTTCGAAAACGTGCCATCTGTTTTGCTCTAGCTCTTCCTAGTTTCCAAGATTCTCTCACTTGGGGTCACTGATTAAATTCATCACCGATCACTGAGCTAAACTTTCATCTCCTGCTCACTGCAGAATTCCCAGAATAATCAGATAAATGGCCTAAATGGGCCCTTATTTTGTAAATTAATGACCAAAATCAATGGGGTTTGAATGAGACTTACTATAAAACTAAGGTTTAAATATGAACTGAAGACTGCAAATTCTGAGATGAATGTAAAAGAATAAAAAGTAGTCGGCTCATCATAATCACTAAACCGATTCATCGTACGTTAAGTACGATTGTCCATAATGAGTAGATTTGGATTGATAACAGAGTGGGCGTAGCCAAAATCAGCGTGTCGGGTATATCAACAAGACCATGCCAGTGTGCTCCATGGAATCGAATTAGAAGTTCCAAAAGTGATATAGCAAAATTTACACGAAGCGGTTAAGGCTGTAAGAAATGTAACTCCGAATGTTTCTTCTGCGAAGGGCAGAGATTTGTGTTCTTTTTTATGAGTGATTATCTGTTTTTTTCTTCTTTGTGGTTTCTTCTGATGGGTAAATCATGTTTTATAATTCGAATCCACCACCAACAAGTAAGTACATTTCCTGTTTTCTTAATTAAAATCATTTTAGAAGTTGATATTTTTTATACTCATATTGAAAAAATTTAAATTACGAAAACTTTTTCTACTCCTCACTTCCTGGGTTCATCAAAAATTATCAACAGAACAGAATTTCGCAAAAATCATTTTTATCGTATATCTTCCTGTGTACCGACTTTGTTATATTGTTCAGATGTTTGATCAAACAAACGATCAGATGATCTGATTATCTGTATTACCTACAAGGCTGATAAAGTAATATTTGAGGGCACGTTTTTCATCCAAACAGTTTGCAGTTCAAAAATTTTAACGTTAGAAAGTTGAAAGTTCGAATCATTATTGAGCGTATAATCTACAGTGCGAATCTCTTATTTCGAGTGAATTCAGTAAATAAAAGACATTTTTTGTTGTTGCATGTATCTATATGCCCGGACAGATATTGGTATTTTAAATTACCCTGTTTTTGATGTGAGGAAATGTTATACAGTGTGTCCCAAATTTGAGATATGATGTCATGAATAATTTTTTTAAATGGCAATCCTATTCTTTTATGACTATTCTTGAAGGGTATATCAAGTTACACAAGCGCACCAAATATTATATTTTGAATAGGTATTTAACAAACATCAACTGTAATTCGGAAATGAAGGAATCTGACTTGGAAATTCTAAATATGGAATGTCAAGATCAAGAAATATTATTTGTTCATTATTCTTTGTCAAAAAAAAAGGTTATAAAATAAATAAAATAAGTAAGGAGAGTAACAAGCCTGATATCCATAATGATACCTTGATTCTCGAATTCGTTGATGTTTGTTAAATATACTGGGTGATTCCTTGACCCGTACAAATATTTTAACAGTAGATTCTTGAGGTAAAAAAAAGAAAGTTTTTTCTTATACCATTTTTTCCGATTCGGCCCTGATTAAAAGATTTGGCCATTTTAAGGGTTCATAATGAGTTGTGCCACCCCTGGAAAAATAAAATTACCTCAGAATAACTAGCTAAATCTGTGACACTACACATCTGTGGATCTTTGAAACAGAATTGTATTCAGCCAATGTTCTCAATTTTTCGAATTTCACAGATACTTTTCAAATTTGGAACATAAAATTACTCGAAAATGGAGCATTATACGAGAAAATATAAAGAATACTTTTATTTTACAAAACGTCCAAATATTCATTAGATAGTGTCCAACTTGGTTTCAAGACTTGGATTCTATGAATTTTTGGTATTTTTATGGTATGTAATGGTCATAATGAGAAAACTGGAAGACGTGGGTGATAACTTGTGTTCGAAAAAGATTCATCAAATAAATGAAGAACTATATTCCGAAATTCATTTCATTCGATAAAACCGTTTGTGAGATAGAACCAACAATAAAAATTTTTTATAGTTTTTCATTAGGTTACAAATGGTTTCTTTTGACCTCAAGAATCTACTGTTAAAATATTTGAACGAGTCAAAGTCTCACCCTGTATATCTTTCCAACTACGAGGAAAAAAATTTGATATTTGGAGCATATGTGTAACTTTATATACCTGCCCACCTTTTTAAGAATAGTCTTAAAAAAATTCTGATCTTTATTTCACAAAATCATCTCATATCTCAAATTTGGGACACGCTATATCATTTTCCAACATCGAAATGCCTATATTTGAAATACTCATCGACCTGTTTGAGCATATTTATAACAAAAAGACTGTATGTTTTCGATGCATCGTTGCCTCTACAAAAAAAACTTCATCAAACAATTTCACTGTATGGACAGCCTCTGGGTAACAGGTAACAGGTAACGAACCTCCAGAACAATGGGTCCCAAGTAGTCTATTGAATTTTGGCAGTTGTTAGAATGTCAAAAACAAAACAACAAACCCTCCAAAATTCCATGCACTTCATTTATTGACATCGGGCTCATTCCGGACTTCATGGCCTTGAAATTCATGCAAAACAAAAATAAAAATTCGCCTTTTCTGCCAATTGACTCCCAGATGCTATAACCAAGCTCCCAAAACGAAAATCTGATATCCAAAATGATCTTATTCCACCACAATAGGTAATAATCGAATTCACAATCGATTAAAAGATAAGCAAGTATTTACAAAACCTACTATGATAAAATGACAAAGTCTCGGAATTATCGTCGCGATTGAAGGTTCTTTTTCGTCTGTACACATTTCTTGTGGGTGATAAATATTATTGAAATACCGTCTGAAATGTCCCCGATATCAGCTTTGGTGCACATTGACCTTTATTTCCAGGCATGAATGGCGTCAAAAAGTTCGAATTCCATCGACAAACAAGAGGGGTGTTTTCGCAATCAATTAAATTCAGTTTTTAATTTAATTTTCTTCTTAAAAATGCATTCCTTTCAGAACGAAATGAATGGAAATATCTTTCAACTTATTCTCCATCGCTGGCTACTACTTTTTTCCACATTTTTTCGATTTCCACCTCAATAAATGCCTCGTTTTTCGTGACGATCCAATTTGGGAGCCAATTTTCGATGTCTGGTAAAGAAGTGAGCCTAACCTACCAAATCATTATTCACTTCATGAGCTTCTCAGTGTTCTTGCTTTTGAACGATTCAAATCGATTTCAATTCTACAGAAACTGCTTGTTGAACCAACCCACATGATTTTGCTAGCGTCCTTCGTGTTTGACTGGGATCCTACATCCTGCGTAGCCTTTTATATGATCTCTGAAGCCCACTAAAATCATTCTTTTTAACAAGGATAAATTTAGATGCATACCCGACGATATGAATATCAACAAGTGTTACGATCTGAATTGAATTAGCCAATTTGCCATCGTCAAGGCCCGAAATGGAGTACGCTCCACCGAAGAAAAGCAGATGCTGACCATGGTTTCGGCCTCATTTGACCTCATCAGAGCAACATAGCATTTTTCTACGGTGGAGAACGTTTGGAATTGATGGAACTTTATTCAATATTGGTATGTTCTACTGGGTACTATACATTTACCCAGAGCGCCACCCAATAAGAAACGGTGTCCGATTCAATCCCCTCCAGATAGAAACCAAGACGAAGACAATAGCATTATTTTCCCTAATTCAGTAGGCCGATTCGCTTTGCGAACAACAGACGTATGACGAATTGAGAAGTCTGGGAACGCGTTCAGATCACGGGAGAAATGGTCAGCATCTGCTTTTCTTCGGTGGAGCGTACTCCATTTCGGGCCTTGACGATGGCAAATTGGCTAGTTCAATTCAGATCGTAATACTTGTTGATATTCATATCGTCGGGTGGTATGCATCTGAATTTATCCTTATTATAGTATTCATTGCCTTAAGGCGTGATCATTCTTTATTATTGTACCGCTGGCATCATTTCTGCCGTGATCTGAACGTGTTCCCAGACTTCTCAATTCGTCATACGTCTGTTGTTCGCAAAGCGAATCGGCGTACTGAATTAGGCCAGTTAGGGAAAATATGGGACATATGTTATCGTCTTCGTCTTGGTTTCTATCTGGAGGAGATTGAATCGGACACCGTTTCATATTGGGTGGCGCTCTGGATAAATGTATAGTACCCAGAACATGCCAATATTGAATAAAGTTCTATCAATTCCAAACGTTCTCCACCGTAGAAAAATGCTATGTTCCTCTGATGAGGCCAAATGAGGCCGAAACCATGGTCAGCATCTGCTTTTCTCCATTTGGGGCCTTGACAATGGCAAATTGGCTAGTTCAATTCAGATCGTAACACTTGTTGATATTCATATCGTCGGGTGGTATGCATCTGAATTTATCCTTATTATTGTATTCATTGCCTTTAGGCGTGATCATTCTTTATTATTCTTTTAAACTTTTTTTCTACCACTCCAGACGTTTTCTTTTGGAATTAACCTTTGCTAGCAAATATGTATTCTTATTTGACTCACATCTGGTTTTTTATCGTACCACTTTTCATAAGCAGTAGTTCCGTGTTCGGATATTACAAAACGATTCCTGAGGTACACAGCAGTAGCTACAGCTTTAGCCCAAACACTTAACACGATAAAGAAGGTAGTTGTAGAATAAGAATACCGATACCAAGAATTATGGAAAATTTCATGACGACAGTTTCACTAGAAAATAGGTAAATTAGTCGCAACAACAATATTTGTGTGTCAAAAACTATTAGACAGATAAAACTCAAATTTTGCTGAATTATCAAACCGTTATTCAAGAGCCGAGTACTTCAAGGAGTTAAGCAGCGATGGAAGGGTTTATTACCTGGATGGGTAACCGCTCTGGTTTGAAATTTCAACAAGCGCCTAAAAGCTCCTGATTCAATTCAGTGCCTTCGGCATTTTTTCGAAAGTTTGCAGCTAGAGCATTTCATAAATTTTCGGCTCTTTTTTTCAATATTTGTTTTACTAATATCTTATTTATGCTTATTATACATACAGCGTCTTAATTAATTATTGTGACATCCCAGAGGGCTTTGAATCATTCTTGACCTCTCTATACTGAAAAACATCATGGAATTTCGTGACACTGACAGTCAAATTTTTATTGTACTCAATGTACTCTCAGTTTGTTGTAATTTCGTAAAAATTATTGACATCTGCAAAATGGAAATATTTCTAAGCCCACTGCGACATCACAATCAGATATGCAGTTATAATGATGGTTATTCCTCATCATTGCACCATGCTTCTTTTTTTCAGGAACTTGTAGGGTTTGTATGATGAAATATAATTACATCATCAACGATATTGCATCCGAAACAACACCTCTCATCTACGGACCAACTAAAAAAAAAAGATGTACGGACGGACATGCCGTATTCTTTTTAGGAACCCTAACCTTCCTGCTGTTTCTAGGAATGACAATCGGTTTCCGATTGCTCATAGTTGAATGTAAGTAAAATAAATTGTTCATATCAACATTTATTGGGCTGATTTAACTTAGAGCTGTATACACTCCTTCACTAAACAGAGATTAAATTCTTAAACCATCTTTATCCCATATAAATTATATGATTAAAAGTGGTTTAAGAATTTAATCTTTGTGTATACGGCCATTAAAGCATTGATTATTCAGTATTCGGAGGTCAAGAAGGGTCTACACCGTTTCAGTGGTCAGTTCAAAAAGAGAAGGAAATGAATATCTTACGTCATAAACCACTAATTTATATGGGGTTTTCATTATAATTCAATTCAATCAGTTGGCCAGCTCGCAAAGTCAGAAATTTTTTCATTCGTCAAACGAAAAAAAAAATTTTTTTTTTTTATTGAAGAACAAATATTCATTCATGTTATTAACTTTCCAAGGTGCAATTATCTCTTCTATGAATTTCCACATGAAAAAATTTCTCGAAAAGTCTCGCCATTGGCTACAATTCGTAACCTAGTGAAATTGAAAAAAGACGTTCGTCAACTGCTGCCAACTGCTTAAAGTCATAAACAGAGTCTTCGAGTGTTGGAACCATATTTTATTTCAATATAAAGATTGATGATCAAAATTTTCGAAAGAAAAAAGAGGAACAGAATACCAGTTTGTTTTGATCCTTGAAATTAGAGTTCTAGGACTGTCAGAAAGAAATAGAAATTTTTCTGAGTAAATCTGATACATTTCTGCTTCAATTTTATGGGCCAGCCGTTTTACACATTCGAAAAATATGAGGAACATACTCGGCGTCGTTGACAGAATAGTGGTGGTTCATTTTAATCTTTGGAGCTGGGGCTTTATAGAGCTTTCAGTGCGAAAAAAAAATGTTAGGATATTTTATTTATCCCTTTATATACTTTATCCATCAATTTTCCTGTCCGGCTATTCTGAACTGATATTTCTCCCGGAGTAAAAATCCTTCAAATATTCTGATTTTTTTCGAATTAATACCTGCTTTTCAAATCTGTTCATATTCATTCATCTAAATTTTCAATTTTCCGTACTAAAAAGTATCGTAATGAAAGTTTTCTCAAGCAGTTTGAAACTAGTCTGAAAATAATCAACCGTTCAACAAGTGAATAATTCGTAAATACGTCATATTATTCAGAATGGCATTGTCCTTGTGTATTCCGTCTAGGGATTTCTAAGCCACGTGCCTGATAGACGTAAAATTTTCCTTCTCTAAATTTCAATAATTCATTAAGTAAACTTAGTGAACCTAATTCATATTTACATACGAAATATGACCCAAATTCAGTAACAAAAACTGAAATATATGATAGGAAGAGATTTTCGAAGATAACATTTCTTCCAAGTGATGCAGAGAAAACAAATACACTTTTATCGAGAAAAAAATTTGGAGAATAAGATAACGAAGTTTCCTTGGTCTGGAAACGCAGAAAATCAGATATAAACATTGTCGTTGAATGAAATGAGACTTCCATGTCTAATCACTAATGCCACTGGCACCCCAACACAATAAGGATACATCAGCAGCTCCATTGCTACTGAAACCTGATAAAGGGTGACCTGATCCTTTTTAATAGTCAAAGATGCATTTATTTTAGAAAAACTGATTGAACAGATCATTTAAAGTACGAAATTCAAAGCAATGTGATCTGAATATTATGGGCAAGAGTCAACCTTTCAAAAGAAACCCTTTCTTTCTATCCCTCTTTTTTTCCTATTCAATCCTGATATAAAGATATAGGCATTAAATTTTTAAGTGGGCTATCCAACCGCCAGAGAAACAAAATTCCCTTCAGAATAACTAGCTTAATCTGTGACACTACATATCTATAGATCTTTTAAAAAGAGTTGTATTCAGCCCCATTCAGTACCCATTTTTTCAAATTCCACAAATAATTTTTAATTTTTGAACATCAAATTATTCTAAGACTACGCATTATACGAGAAAATATGAAAAATACTTTCATTTTACAAAACGTCCAAATATTCAAGATAGCGTTCAACTTAATTTCAAGAGTTGGGTTCTTTGATTTTTTATTATTTTTATGGACGTACTTGGGTGATATCTTTGTTCAAAAAACATTCATCAAATAAATGAAAAACTTTATTCCGAAATTCATTTCATTCGATGAAACCGTTTGTAGGAAATAACATTTATTTATGGTTTTTCAACAGCTTGTATCTTTTGAACCAAGCCGATTTGGAAAGAATGTTAAAAGAAAAAAGTGTTTCTTTCGATCTCAATAATTTACTGTTGAAATATTCGTACAAGTCAAAGACTCACTGATATTATAGTGATCTCTGGAAACGCCAAAATCAGCTACTTCTATGAGACATTTATTAACAGTCAAAGGAATTTTTTAAACGGATTGAACTAACTTGCATGATCTTACACTGTACCTAAAAGTAATACCCAATGACACGTTTTCATTCCCTGTCTCCCCTTTTCAGACAGAGAAGCAGAACCATCATACGTGATTTCGCTAGCTTCAAGACACAATTGGAGAGCAGTTCGTGTAGATAAGAACGAAGATCTGGCACCACCGTGCAACAAACTCATACTGGTCTTCACCAACAGTCCAACTTGTTACGACCAGCAGAATTGCACCAAGGAGATACGAAGTTTACAAGAACGTAGTTTGCGTGAGAATGATAGAGATCTACCTTACAATTTCATCATAGCTAATGATGATCGAATCTACGAAGGTAGAGGTTGGCATTATGCTCCAGACATATCGCCTTATAGTGACAATTCCACATTGGCATTTGCATTTTTGGGTATGTATTTGTAATACATTATTTCACATTGAAAAATAACATAAGTCACTATCGAATATATCCTATATACTCAGGAATAATGAAACTCCCTTCTGATGAAAGAATTTTCTAAATCGGTTCAGTAGTTCAAGAGCTTACTTCCTACAAACCCACAAACTTACAAACTTCACCTCTTTATATTATCAGTATAGATTTAAATTCTACTTTTTTGCAGGCTACCCTGGAGTAACCAATCTAACCTCAACTCAGAAAGATCAGCTGATCATCTTAGTAAACCTCGCCATCTCCCATCACAAACTCCACCACTGCTTCCGTGTGATGACTAGACCAGAGGAGAAACCACAACTTCAAGAAGTCACCGATCGGATTCAGGAGACAATCTTAGATACTGCCTGTGGCTGACTGAATTTCTCTTTCAATTTATTGAGGGGAAATTTTATTTTGATTCTTGTGATGACTTTTACAAATTGTATTTTTTTACATTGATTTTGACTAAATATATATTTTTGTAATGTACGATGTTTTTATTTGCTGATTCTCATTTCCCAATGAGTGTACCAATATCATCCAAACTGAGCAAAATAACTCATGACGAGAAAAATGAATGAGATTTCAGATAACATACTATCTTTCTATCCTCACGTGAAGTAATATTATCGAATGAAAGAGGGTTAATGAAAGAATGAAACTAAAAATTATAAAATTTTATTTATGGAACTTCCATATTTAGAAAGCACCTAACTAAGGATAGAAAATACTATAAAAGTAAGAATGAAAAAGAGAACAACAAAGTCTTCTTAATTATCGTATGGTGTGATGACTTAGTGGCATCTAATTCTGAATATTTCTTCCGAAACAATCATTCTTAATATTAAAATATAAAAATCAAAACTAGAAAGTAAAATGATTAACAAAAAACATAATAACTGCACTAAAACGATGGAATAACAATAACAGGAATTTAATAAATCGTAAGCAAAAATCTAAGCTACGTGCTTCAATTATTTTAGGTCGAAATAATCCAACTCATTTTGTCAATCATAAAAGTAATAGGAACATTTTTCGAAATACATTTCTCCAAAATCTCATAAATACCTATAAGACGTTTCATCATTTCGTACATTTCTATTGGTAATAATTTTAAATGCTACAGAGTGTGAATGTGGTGTTGCGAAAAAATTCAAGGGGTTAAAAATAGTGTGGGTCTATAATGTTCACCAGTATGCTCTATAATCTGTGAGAATAATTAGGTACTAAAGCCATCCATCATGAAATACTCAGGATACTCTTCTCAGTTTCCCCGAATTTTGAATACGAAAACTATCTATTAACATTATCGATTTAACATATATTCTATTATATTACTAGATTTCTCACTACCATGAAAATTCTTCAACGTCAGTGAAAATATCTCTGACTTCTATAGGGGAAATTGAGACAGGAGATATTGCAGTTAAAAAGAGTCAGAAGAAGATTCCCTTGAGATTTCCAGAAAGCGGAAATGAAAATCCCACTATATTTAAATCAATTCACACAGGTTGTGTTAATCAATCCACTTCCAATTTCCTAAAACTTCCACACAACCCTTGTGAGTCAGCATTCCTCAAATGTTCAGCGATGTTCTTCCTACTCAAAATTCCTTGATCGCTCAGTAAATGAATTTTTTCTAGCGAGAGCAGGCGATCTCGCTTCAGCTCCAGCTCTTCTTTCCACAGTTCTATCATTTCAGACATTGGCATAATGCCCCCCATCTCTTGAGGTAGACATCTCTTGTCGACGTTTTCCAGAAGTGAAGGTTTAGAAGTATGTATCTGGAATAAAATCGAATTTTGATGCTGTTTAATTAGATGTGATAAGTTTCGACTCACTTTGAACCTTTGCATCAGTTTTTTGCTCATCATGGATACAGCGTAATCGTAAATGTATCTGAGAGCTGCTGGCACATTTAGCAGATTGATCTGCTTGTGGCCCATGGGGTAGGATTGCTACAATAGATCAAAATTGAATACAATTATTTGAATTCACTACCGAAGAATATATCTGGAGTCCTCCCATTATTAACCTAACTATAGGTATTATAGTTTCAGAAAAAATTTCGCGAATCTCATTAAAAACAGTTCGAATACCATTGTTAAGGAATGAATGTATATATAGGGTGAGCTTTTGACTTGTGCATATATTTAAATTTAACAGTTAACAAATACTTTTTTCATTAAACTTTATTTTCGATTCATCCTAGATAAAAAGATATAGCCATTTTTCGCTACAGAAATTATTAAAGTCGATTTTGTTTCGAAAAAAGTTACTTTATTTCGCCTACTCTCATTTCCCTTCATGTGCGACTCAGCAATGATCAAACTTGAAAACGGGAAACACATAAAAGTAGGTAGTCCCAAAAAGAACTTCAATATGGTTTCTTACCTCCCCCCATGTTATCAGCCTTGAGAAGTCTGTAATAGTGAAAAGAGTACTGAAGGCAGCACCCATCCCTGCCAAATCGGCAACATGATTCACGCCAAGAAGTTGAGTCTCTTCATCTTCCATCACAGCCTCGTAGGTTATGGTGAAAAGTTTGCCGAAATCAGCGTTGGTGAATTTTCGGAGATCGAATTTTCCTTGAATTCGTAAAGCTACATTCACAATCAATTCACGGGCCGAAGTGCACTTCGGCACGGAAGCTTAGCAGATGGCGTTCTCCGTTACCATTCACAATGAAATTCAAGACAAAATTTCTTGCAAGTTGCAAACTATCACTTCGGCAAGGAATTTCGTGCCGGCTATAGATGATGCTGATGCTTATGCTTTGATCAGTTACATTTTTGATTCATTTGAGTATTTGGTACCAAGATTATTGCGAATGGTAAATTACCTGCCGAAGTGCACTTCGGCCCGCGAATTGATTGTGAATGCAGCTTAACAGGAAATGTTAGTTTGACCAATAGGCAAGGAGCCCGAAATTGTAAAGGTTGAAGCATGCACAAGAATAGTTGGAAAAAGTTGGGGCTTTTCTTATAAAAGAAGGAAAAGATGGATGATTTGTTATTACATCTAATGATATTACTGGAGGACCTTAATCTAAAGTTTTAAAATTTTCAAATTCTATTTCATACAGTTGTCCCAAAATTAATGAAACAAAAATTGGTCCCAAATTTCAACTCTTTCGGAGTTACAGGCTGTGACTCCGAAAAAGATTGATTCCTTCAAAAAATCGAGTAGGGATCTGGCAAAGATGATCAGAATATTTCAGTGAGATGGAAAGTGAGTACATATATTCTGAACAAGGGTATTTCGATTTTAATCTTGTGAAAAATCCAGAATCATATGGGTAAAATACAAATTTACGTCGCATTTGCTTCAGGTTTCGACGTAAAAATTTTTTGCGGAATTTCAAATAAGATTTCGAAAAATTCTTAACTTACCGATATTATATATGATTACTCTTCTTCCTTCAGCATCGCGAAAAGGACTTGCAAAGATGAATCTGTTGAAATTCCATCGAAGTTTAGTTAAATCATAACACTATTAGCGAGTGTTTAAGTATTCTCACCCAGAATTGATGAGTTCTTCAGCTTCAGGCTTCTGGTAATCCATATCAGGAGCATAATGTCCAAATTTTCTTCGTAAATTCATATATTTCAAGATCATCTGCTGCGTTAAGAAAAGACTGTATTTTTTCGACCTCAAAAACCTGAGTAGGAAGTTGTCATCTGTGAAGTAAAACAAACAGACAGAATGATAAATTAACAACAATAATAAAAATATAACTTTTTATAAGTGAAATAAAATAATAGTTACTAGCACAACAGAGAAAGTGCATATTTGGTAAATAATTTTTTCGGACATCAATGGCCATTACAATGTTACTTTGAGAAACACCAGGTGTTTCTTAAAGTCGATAGCTGACAACTTGAATTTTACTCAGGAATCTATTGAAAGCTCATGATGAGAAAATTGCCGAATATTGATAAAAAATAAAAACTTAAAACGGTTGGAAAAGTATTGACTTCCAAACAGATACTCAAGAAAACACATCTCTATCATGTAAAACAGATTATATGTATCTACCTGTAGGAATATATTCGATATCTCTATTTTGGCTAATCCATTCTCTCAACTGAAAGAGACATTGTTCTTTGAGCTTTTCATCCTCCCCTATTTGCGTCTGTACGAATTTCAACTTATCAGCAAGGTTATTTTCTTCAGCAGAATTTTCCGGACTTTGGACGCCAATGGTCATCTTCGGACTTTTCCAAGAACCTAAACTATATTAAACCGTATTGGCAATGCCTGAAAAAAGTTACGAATACAATAAATTCTGATAGAACCTTTATGTTTGAAATTTTGAAATCAAATTTCTGCCTTCCTCCATGAGAACTCTAGATATTTCATCGACAAAGCCAACCCTTGTTTCATTTAATCAAATCGAGTATAAACATAGTTTAGTTGATAGGAGTATGAATCCTTCCCGCAACAGGGAGATTTTATAATATTCAGAAAGTTTTTGCAACAAATCGGTGTAATTTTTCAAACTGTATTATGTTGCAGAACAAAGGTTAAAATCGAAAATGTTTTCGACCCCTCAGTTTTTTCAGTGAACCTTCATATGAATGCAAACGTTGCATCATTATAATAACTATTCTTCCAACAGTAGGTATCTACTAATCAAAAGTAATTGTAGAAAGTGAAAGGGTTTGTGACCCATCAATCATCACTTTGACGAGACGTTCGCTGTTATGTTATTTCCTACAAGAAAATCTGCATTGTTTGAACAATTTCATGAGATTTTCTGTTATGTAATACTTGTTGTTGTCAACAATAAATATATCCGAAACGAAAATTGTTCATTTTAACGATGGTAGAACAAATGACATCCAATCGAATCGAATGAAAAGAAGGGATATACAGGGTGGGCAAAATTTGTTGTCGACTGAGGGGATCTCGACAAATATAACAGCTAGAAGAAAACGGATGACACATTTCCGAGCTCATTTTCGGTAAAAACCGCAGCCTCCTACGATACTTCGCTTTTGATATTGACAATTTCGTAAAGTTCCCATAATTTTTCATCTTTGAAGTTACAAATCTGAAACTTGAACCTTCTACAGAGGGACTTTTTTACGTAGAATCCACTGATGAGCTAAAAATATTTTTTCATTTGGAATCATTAGGTGAACTTTCATTTTTTTAAAAGCAAACTTTTATTGAATTTGTTATTTTTGAAATGGATAAAAATCTTTTGTCAGTAGATCGTACGTATGAAAGTGTCTAAGAAGGTTAAAGTTTCAGATCTGTACCTTCAGAGACAAAAAAGTTATGAGAACTTTTCGGAATCGTCAAAATCTCAATTTTTGTTTATAACTCCAAATCTAAAAATGATAGACCGATTCTGTTTTCAGATTTGAATTAGTCATAAAAAAAGAGCCCGAGAATGTGCCATCCGTTTTCTTCCAGCTGCTATAGTTGTGAAGATCCCCTCAGTAGACAACGAATTTTGCCCACCCTGTACAGGGTGTTCCCAAATGAGTACTTTTTTAGGGGGTAATCCCCCAATTGTAGGGGATCTTTCATGTAAACTAAAGTTCTTAGTCCTTTCCTTGTGAATTTATATACGCTTTCAAAGATGATTAGTAGAAAGTTTGTTTTTTTTTTTTCATTGAAAGTGGAAGTGCTGGACAGTTGAAGGAATGGCATTTTGGGGGCATATTCTATCAATAAAAAAGCTACCTATGATTATTTCTTATGGAGGGAAGATCCAATTTTCAGTAGGACTTTCACTTTCAAGCAAAATTTCTCAATTTAAAATTTGTGCTGAAAATAACTTCATATTACAAATCTCTTTTTGAATACAAAAATAATCTTAAATTATTTGTGATCATGAATGATTCTCCTAATTTTCTGCTTATATTTTGAAGAAGCGATTTGAATTTGACGTCCTAAAGTCAAAAGATATTCTGTAGAATTTTATATGAGGATAAAGTTAACTGAAACTCTTCTACTGAAAATAATTAAGGCAATTCACATGGAAAATTTCACAGTCTAGCTTCAATAGCTAGAGAAAGAGGAAAATGCATGGTACTTTACGGTCGTCATTTTTCGATAAACTAATAATGCCATCAGCTGCATTCCTCTATCTTCTTTTGTTTCCGAAGAATAGACTAAAATTAAAATTTCAACTCTGGTCATTATCTTCGTTTCTGTTTGTGGTAGGATGTTGAAATGAAAACATTATACAGACATTTTTTTTAAAGCAATCCAGTGACGTACAATGATTTTTTCCAACAGGTATATTTGCTGAGCTATAACATAAAGATATGTTTTTTCTTATGAAAACAGTAGTTTGAAATGACTTAGAAAGACTGAGGGCGATGTATGATATATTTCTGAAACGGTAAAAAAATGGAGATTCACACTACTGTTTTCATAAGAAAAAACACAACTTTATGTTATAACTCAAAAATAAACCTGTAGGAAAAAATCATGGTACGCTACTGGATTGCTATAAAAAAAGTGTCTGTATAATGTTTTCCCTTCAACATCCTAGAACAACCAGAAACGGAGATAATGACCAAAGATGAAATCGCCCAAATTTAAATTTTGGCCTATAACTCAAAAACAAAAGAGGATAGAGAAATGCAGTTAATGGCATTATCGGTTTCTCGAAAAAAGACGACACGAATGGCACATTTATTCTTCTCTATCTCGTTGGGTTAAAAAGTTGTAGTTCAGGTATCACCAATTTTGCCCACCCACATGTCTCATGAACTTATCTACCAAAACTGAAACTAAAAATAAAAATAAATGTTAATAGAAAATATTCACTAGTTTGACGAAAGAATTATCTTTTCCTTGTAATTTCATGATCTTACGCATTCAAATTCATCAAATAACTCCCGCCTTCAGTTCTGATAATATATAATGTAAATTATACGCAATTATCTTGCATTTCCTCGTCCCAAAAGCGTGCATCATTGTAATGAGCTCATTGCGCAACAAACTGTCGAAGAAAGTGTTATTGTTTTGTGATGTCAAGTTCAAGAGACATGTATTGTTATTATGAGTACCATGAGGCGAACAATTGTCAAACAAATGCTGTGTGCATTTGATCTTTCATTGTAATCGAAAAATTTCCCCTTAGTAGGATTTTTCATTTTAGGATGTAAATTTCATGAGAGATTCTGAGAAATTTTCTCAGTCTGCTTCAAAGCGCCTATACAGATGCATAAATTCAATAAGGCAAAAGCTCATATTTATAAATTTTTCCAAGTGTATTGACAAAGCTCATAGGAGAAAGCCTTTCAGTAATAAGATTTTTTTCTACGTTTTCTTCAAATACTTGTGAACCTAAGTGTGTAATTTGAAGCATTTTTTGAACGGATTTCAGAATAATCAACATGTACCCAACTCGAAACAAAAGAGAGCCTGCATATAGCGGCTAATAGTTATTATTGACGTTAATGATATGAAATAGATTCAGATTTCTCAGAGTTAATAAGATCATTGATCTTAACGAGCGATTATTATTCAGTGATGATCTGTGATTATGATATACCTGTGCATATTTTCGTGAGATTCTTCATAAGTAGACTTTGACGATAGAAAAATCATTCTCTGAAAATTCTCACAAAAATATTTCCCCAAATTGAAAATTGAAATATAACCTTTCGAAATCAAAATTAGACTTAGTTTTTGTGATGAGTACTTATCAGATATTTTCAAATAGATTCGATTGGTGTGGACATTCAATTCGACACGTACACACTCAAAATACCCAATACAAGAGGAATTGAAAGTATACAGTATGGAATACAGATTGGTGACTTATTATTTATGTTGAAGAAATGTTTTAAGCATCGAAAATGTTGTATCATTTTTCATCATTTCTAGTAATGAGCCTTGGGAAAAGCACGTAAAACGGAATTGAAGAGTTGTTAGGTTGGCCATATAAATTCCAACTCTTTCTGTCCACAGTGTCCACTATATACGGAACTGGCATATATAGGTTGTATCTGATTGACACCGAAAAAATGAAATGGTCGATTCTTTGAGAAAAATCAAAGTGGGTAATTTTGGTATAAAATTTTTTGAAAAGCCCCCCTGTAAAAGTTAACCTCTCTGGGTAAAAAACAATTTTTCTTTTGTATTCTCCCTGTATATGACAATGCACAATCCTGGTATCGGTAATATTATTTTTATGATAGCCATTGCAAAGCACAGTCTACTAGATATTAAGGCAAAATACTTTCGGTATAGCTAATCTTTTAGAAAATGCGTTTCATTACATTATAAGTTGTCAAAAAGACTTGAAGAAATAAAAAAGTTAGTATATGAATTGGGCTTTTCATCCATGTTTTTTTCAAAGGAAAATTTTCTGTAAAAAAAAATTTGTGCGATAAAATATCTTAGAGGTTTACTATTTCAACCCTTTCTGTTTAATCTCATTGACAAATGATATATTCCAAGTTTCGTATCTTAGTCTTAATATACAGGGAAAGTAAAAATGAAAAACAATTTTTTTTTCAATCTTCGGAAGGGGGGGAGGTTTCTAAAAAATTTTATACCAAAACACGCATCTTAATTTTCACCACAGTATCACCCCTTACATTTTTTCGGTGTTATTCAGATAAACCCTGTCTGTAGGATAAGAGTAAAATCCTAAAACGGATCTGTTTATTCCTAGAATGTACAACTTGGAGATGATTTTCCATAAAATTTCTCTAGTTGTGATTGTGTTTTCAGAGATGTAATGAGCATGTTCAGACACTGTCAGACAGATCTTGAATATTCTAGAGTGTCAAAAGTTTTTTGTGTTTTTATAAGGCAAAGATGCCAAAGATTAACAAATAAAAATTATTTTGTCTGAATATATGAAAAAATAACCATTTAATGGAATTGAAACTAAAAAGTCTTGTGGACACCGCATCACTGGAAAATAAAAACTCAGTACCTATTGCATACGCAATTCAGATGGTGCACAAATATTTACCCTATATTTTCGAACATATTGAGATTTTTTCTAGAGGACACGCAGATCTTGGAGAGTTCAATACATTTGGATGGAAAACCACTCTGGCTATGAATTTGGACAAGCCCGCAAAATCTACTAACTTCACTCCTCTTTTTTGATTCTGGCCTATTCTTCATCGATATTTTCAAAGTTAATTCAACTAAAAAGTGAATAGAAAATATTTTTTCAAATGAAAATAACATAATTTATGTTACAAAAAGTGAAAAGTGTAAGAAATCGTCCCGAAAATAGCAACTTTCGGTACTATTCGTGTTAAGTGTTACCTTCGATTCAATGAATGATACCGAAGTTTAACTTTCTGGACAGCTGCAGAAAAATACTTTTATAGGGACATTTTTGTAATAAACACTAATCTTCATATGAGGTACAAGTTTGAACTGACCATCAACATTGAAAGTTGAGTAATGCATATGTAAGTATACTGATTCGTAATATTTTAACAGTTTTTCGCTCACAGCTTCTTTTCATTCTTGTAGACACGGTTGAATAATGCAAGAACTAATCCCAGGAAGCAAATATTTTTATGAAAAATTCATGGAAAAGTTTTTTCACAATGAATATTTCTCGACATGAAAAATTATTGAGAATAATTCAAAATTTGGATGAAGAAAGGAGCTGTAACTCCAGTTGAATAAACTCGTTGAAACAATTATTGGGCAGCCAAACGTAAGGTTTAGTTACGATTCACAAGTTGTCTTAATTTTTATAGACTATAGATTATTATATAATATATTTGACATTGTATCTTACTCCAAGATAGAAGATTCTGTTTCGAAAACTTCTCACATGAACCTCTTTATAGATTTAAATTGGTTAATGAAACATTTACTCACCGAAAGATTCTCAAATCGAAATAGAAGAAGACACTTCACAGAACAGAACAGCACCCAGCAAGGATCAGTATCAGACCATGAAAGTCAATTCCGAGGAAACTCGCAGACCTTTATCATTTTAATAAGGCTCTTTTCGAATCAGTAGCCGTCAACTTACTTCATTGGTGAAATCGGCTTTGGGTAGGAGGAAAGGGACATGCCGTCTGATTGTTGTAGAGAATACAAGGTCCTCTCATGCGATGCGACAAATTAAACAATAATATTTTAGAATTATGTTTACCATTTGGCAATACGGCATTTATTTTAATGGGTATTATATTTTATTTGGTTTGTTTCCTGGTGATTAATTTGTTACAGAATCGGAAGATGCCCTACTTTCCACGATTTTCTCCTTATTAGTGGAATTTTCGCGTTATTCGCTAATCGCTAGTCAATTCGATTTGATTTGGGCCAATTAGTATCAATGGCTGATTTTCGGGCGCAAATTGTTAACAACGCAAAATAAACCCAAAAATAATAGTAAATTTCTGATGACTATATATTTAAGCAAATCTTGTGAGTGCATACCTGTTTTCTATATTTACTTTTCGATGAAAAAAACTCTCATTATGAAGTTTTTGAACAGAAATTTCCAATGATGTTGTAGATGCCTGTGAATCATCAATTTTTCGTGAATATCCCCACCGAAAGAAGGCTTATAAGATCTGATGATCGAGGCATCCATTGAACACAATGTTCCTGGTTTTTTACGAAGAATGATATTATGCAATGAAAAATATAATAAAATTCCTCATTTTAACTACTTGACCTTGAAATAACCTTTGGAACTCCCAATCTTAGATACTGCCTGTGCCTGACTGAATTTCTCTTTCAATTTATTGAGGGGAAATTTTATTTTGATTCTCGTGATGACTTTTACAAATTGTATTTTTTTTACATTGATTTTGACGAAATATATATTTTTGTAATGTACGATGTGTTTATTTTCTGAGACTCATTTCCTAATGAGTACATATATCATCCAAACCAGGTGCGTACCCAAGGGGGGGGGGGCTATTGGTGCTCTAGCCCCAAGGCTTTTGCAAAAGGTCCCTCATGATCATTTAGCACATAGAACTTTCAAGTATTGTTCAAGTAAAATAAGAAAAGGCCAATAACATTATTATATGAAGCTACAAATACAGCCATCTATTGAATGTCAAGGTAATTCGCAAGAATTTTGTTCGTTGCTGTCATCTGGTTCTTCTTTCGGGGTGGGTGGTGGAAAATTCTCTAGAGCCATCGGGGTGAATGAATTGACATCCAAATATTCCTCACTTATCAAAAAAGTTTTTATGCTGCAGTGCATTATTCCAACAACGTTAAATAATCTTTCCGACAGTGAAATACAGCAAGAAATATCTGGTATTTAAGAAACATACAGTGACAAGGGTCTTCTTTCCAGTGAATTAAAAAGATGGAAAAAAAGTGGATCACTTCAACAACGAATGATCCCGAATCATGTCGTTCATCAGCACTTTCAGCTCTTGAGAAATGATTTTTACCCAAATTTGTGCAAATTATTTCAAATATTTTGTGTACCTACTTCTCGTAACAACAGCTGAAGAAACAGAGCGCAGTTTTTCTTCCTTAAGGAGACTTAAGACCTTCAGAAGCACTATGGCAGAAAACTGCTCGAATGGATTAGCTCTAATGCACATAAATTACTAGAGAGTCAGTCATTGATACAAAAATGGTTGTGACCAGATTTGCTAATGCTGGCCCAAGGCGCTTGGAGCTTTTATTTAATAACTAAAAACTAGTACCTAAACTTTTTAATATTGGTTTTTTCTTTTTTATAGATTTATATTTACAAGAAATCAATGTTTTATTTTATTTAATAACTAAAAACTGTCAATTCTGACATAATTTAATATTTTTTCTATTTGTTCTTCATAATTTTTTATAGTTATAAGAAATAAATGTTTTTGTTACATTTTTCTCTTTAAGTGGATGTTAGCTGAGCCCCCCCTAACACACCTTTCTGGGTACGCGCCTGATCCAAACTGAGCAGAATTATTCATGACATCAGTGACGAGAAAAACGAATGAGATTTCAGATTACTATCTTTCTATCCTCACTGTGAATAACCTTAATATATTATCAAATGAAAGGGGAAATGAAAGAATAAAACTAAAAATTATAAAAGTTTATTTATGGAACTTCCATATTTTTAAAGCACCCAACTAAGGATAGAAAATTCTATTGAAGTAAGGATGAAAAAGAGAACAACAAAGCCTTCCTAATTATCATATAGTGTGATGACTTAGTGGCATCTAATTCTGAATATTTCTTCCGAAACAAACATTCTTAATATTAAAATATAAAAATCAAAACTAGAAAGTAAAATGATTAACAAAAAACATAATAACTGCACTAAAACGATGGAGTAACAATAACAAGAATTTAATAAATCGCAAGAAAGAATCTAAGCTACGTGGTTCAATTACTTTAGTTAGGTCTAAATAATTCAACTCATTTCATCAATCACAAGTAATAGGAACATTTTTCAAATTACATTTCTCCAAAATCTGATAAATATAAGACGTTTCATCATTTCATCCATTTCTAATGGTATCTACCAATCATGTACTCTAATAATTTTAAGTGCTACAGGGTGTGAATGTGATGTTGCGAAAAAATTCAAGGGGTGATTTCCTGATAAAAATAGTGTGGTCTGTTATGTTCACCAGTATGCTCTATAATCTGTGAGAATACTCAGGATACTTTTCTCAGTTTCCTCGAATACAATATTAACACTATCGATTCAACATATATTCTGGTAACGTAAAACAAATTTTACTAGATTTCTCACTAGCATAAAAATTCTTCAACGTCAGTGAAAGTATCTTTGACTTCTATAGGGGAAATTGAGACAGGGAATATTGCAGTTAAAAAGAGTCAGAAGAAGCTTCCCTTGAGATTTCCTGAAAGCAGAAATGAAAAACCCGCTATATTTAAATCAATTCACACAGGTTATGTTAATCAATCAACTTCCAATTTCCTAAAACTTCCACACAACCCATGTGCGTCAGCATTCCTCAAATGTTCAGCGATGTTTTTTCTACCCAAAATTCCTTGATCGCTCAGTAGATTAATTTTTTCTAGCGAGAGCAGGCGATCTCGCTTCAGTTTCAGCTCTTCTTTCCACAGTTTTATCATTTCAGACATTGGCATGATTCCCCCCATCTCCTGAGGTAGGCATTCCGTGTTGACGTTTTCCAGAAGTGAAGGTTTAGAATTATGTATCTGGAATGAAATCGAATTTTGATGCTGTTGAATTCGATGTTATCAGTTCGACTCACTTTAAACCTCTGCATCAGTTTCTTGCTCATCAAGGATACAGCGTAATCAATAATGTATCTGAGAGCGGCTGGTAAATTCAGCAGATTGATATGCTTGTGGGCCATGGGGTAGGATTGCTACAATAAATCAATATTCAATCATTTGAATTCTCTACCGAAGAGTGTATCTGGAGTTATCAAGATATCCTCCCATTTTTAACCTAACTATAGGTACTATAGTTTCAGAAAAAATCGAGAATCTCTTTATAAAATAAAATAAACAGTTCGAATACCATTGTTAAGGAATTATACATTCATAGGGTGAGTCTTTGACTTGTGTATATATTTAAATTTAACAGGTCGAATGGTCGAAACAAATACTTTTTTCATCAAATATTTTTTTCTATTCACCCTAGATATAGTCATTTTTCGCTAGAGAGATTATTAAAGTCGATTTTGTTTTTTGGAAAAAGTTACTTTTATTTCGCCTGCTTTCATTTCCCTTCAAGTGTGACTCAGTAATGATCAAACTTGAAAACGGGAAACACATAAAAGTAGGTAGTCCCAAAAAGAACTTCAATATGGTTTCTTACCTCCCCCCATGTTATCAGCCTTGAGAAGTCTGTGACAGTGAAAAGAGTACTGAAAGCAGCCCCCACCCCTGCTAAATCGACAACATGATTCACGCCAAGAAGTTGAGTCTCTTCATCTTCCATCACAGCCTCGTAGGTCATAGTGAAAAGCTTGCCGAAATCAGCGTTGGTGAATTTTTGGAGATCGAATTTTCCTTGAATTCGTAACAGGAAATGTTACTTCGAAGATATAAAACAAATAAGCAAGGGGCCCGAATTTGTAAGGGTTGAAGCATTTACAAGAAAAGTTGGAAAGAGTTGAGTTTTTTCTTATAAAAGTATGAAAATATGGTAAAAAAATCAAACGAAAAACAGATTAGGGGTCTTTGACTAATTTTGAAATTTTCAAATTCGATTTCATACAGGCTGCTACAAAAATTGGTCCCAGATTTCAACTCTTTCGGAGTTACAGGCTGTGATTCCGAAAAAGAGGGATTGCTGTAAAAAATCGAGTAGGGATCTGGCAATGCTGATCAGAATGTTTCAGTGAGATGGAAAGGAGTATATTCCGCACAAGGGTATTTCGAATTTAATCTTGTGAAAAATCCAGAATCATATGGGTAAAATACAAATTTAGGTCGCATTTGCTTCAGGTTTCGACGTAAACAATTTTTGCGGAATTTCAAATATTATTTCGAAAAATTCATAACTTACCGATATTATATATGATTACTCTTCTTCCTTCAGCATCGCGAAAAGGACTTGCAAAGATGAATCTGTTGAAATTCCATCGAAGTTTAGTTAAATCATAACACTATTAGAGAGTGTTTAAGTATTCTCACCCAGAATTAATAAGTTCTTCTGCTTCGGGCTTTTGGTAATCCATATCAGGGAAATAATGTCCGAATTTTTTTCGTAAATTCATATATTTCAAGATCATTTGCTGCGTCAAGAACAGACTGTATTTTTTCGACCTCAAAAACCTGAGTAGGAAGTTGTCATCTATGAAGTAAAACAAAATGACAAAATGATAAATTAACAATAATAATAATAAAATAACTTTTTATAAGTAAAAGAAAATAACAGCTACTAATTACTAGTACAACAAAAAAAATGCATATTTGGAAAATAATTTTTTCACACATAAATTTATACTCAGGAACTTATTAACAGCTCATGGTTAGAAAATTGCTGAATATTGATAAAAAATTAAAACAGTTAAAAAAGTATTAACATTCAAATATTATAATCCAGGAAACTCATCTCTGTCATGTAAAACAAATAATATCTACCTGTGGGAATGTATTCAATATCTCTATTTTGGCTAATCCATTCTCTCAACTGAAAGAGACATTGTTCTTTGAGCTTTTCATCCTCCCCTATTTGCGTCTGTACGAATTTCAACTTATCAGCAAGGTTATTCTTTTCAGCAGAATTTGCCGGACTTTGGGCGCCGATTGTCATCTTAAGACTTTTCCAAGATATTGAACCGTATTGGCAATGCCTGAAAAAAGTTACGAATACAATAAATTCTGATAGAACCTTTATGTTTGAAATTTTGAAATCAAATTTCTGCCTTCCTCCATGAGACATCTAGATATTTCATCGACAAAGCCAAGCCTTGTTTCATTTAATCAAATCGAGTATAAACATAGTTTATTTGATAGGAGTATGAATCCTTCCAGCATCTGGGAGTTTTTATATTATATAATAATTATAATATAATATTATATATAATAATATCCAGAAAGTTTTGCAATCAGTGTAATTTTTCAAACTGTATTATGTTAGAAAACAAAGGTTAATCGAAAATTTTCGATCCCTCAGTTTGCTCAGTGGACTTCTCCAAAGAAGATTAGATAATCATCAACCTACCCCAGAATCCTTAAATGATCTGAGAGAGCTACTGCCCCGTTTATGGAACCAAATTCCTCAAGAAATTTTCAACAACCTCGTGTGTAGTATGCAAAGAAGATGTCAAGCTGTTATTGATGCCCGTGCAGGCCATACATTATATTGATAGTCTTAAAATGCTTGAATTCTCTGGGAAAAAAATTTCCTTATTTTACTCGATTTTTCTTAACCACCCTGTATACGCTGCAGACCTACAGGCTAAAATTAATTTGCAACTTGAAATCATATTGATATGAATTTTCATCACAAAAATCTTATTTTAACTATATTTTTTTGCAATTTGAGTCAATATCCCTAACTCATGTGGAGCAGTTTATTTTTTATTCGTTTTTTTTGAATGTACAGGGTGGGCAAATTTCGATGTTTTAGCACTACAGTTTTTAAACTAAAGGAGATACACTAAATCTGATACCCCATTCTCGTTCTCTTTTTCTGAGAAACTAACAACTGTAGTAGTCATTTTTGGCCACTTTCTTTTGTTTTCGGGTTATAAGCAAAAATTGGAAAAATGGCGATATTGAAATGAATTTATATCTCCGCTAATACTGATGATAGAGCTCTGAAATTGAAACATTATACAGGCATTTTTTACGTAGAATCCAGTGGCGTGCTCGCCTTTTTAGAAGGATTTTTAATTACGAAGCTATTAACCAAAGTTATGTTTTTTTAAATGAGAACACTAGTTTTCTGTGCAATTTTTTGAAAGCTTAATTTTTTTTATTTCAAAAATATATAACATCATATGGTGTGTATCAATATAAATGATAGAAAATGGTCAAAAACCATTGTTCTCAATATTTCTATGGTTTCAACTTTTGATGAGCACAGAAACATATAGCATCGTATGATTACCACTGTTTCCTTCTATAAGTCTTTTCATTATTATGAAAATTTATTAAATATATCTTAATTCAGATTTTGTGAAAATTGGTAAAAAGCATAGAAAGAATGACATTGCCGGAAGGAGACTGCTTTTGTTATAGGAAACTATTTTTCTGTGCTCGTCAAAAGTTGAAACCATAAAAATATTGGGAAAAAAGGTTTTTGACCATTTTCTATTATTTATATTGATACAAACCATATGATGTTATATATTTTTGAAATCAGAAAAAATTAAGCTTTCAAAAAATTGCACAGAAAATTAGTGTTCCCATTTAAAAAAACATAACTTTGCTTAATAGCTTCGTAATTAAAAATTCTGCTGAAAAGGCGAGCACGCCACTGGATTCTACGTAAAAAAGTGCCTGTATAATGTTTTAGTTTCAGAGCTCTAACATCAGTATTAGCGGAGATATAAATTTATTTCGATATCACCATTTTTCCAATTTTTGCTTATAACTCGAAAACAAAAGAAAGTGGCAAAAAATCACTACTACTATTGTAAGTTTCTCAGAAAAAGAGAACGAGAATGGGGTATCAGATTTTGTCTATCTCCTCTGGTTTAAAAGCTGTAGTGCTAAAACATCGAAATTTGCCCACCCTGTACATGTCTTATAAACTCATCTACCAAAACCGAAACTTAAAAAATAAAAATAAAAATTTATAGAAAATATTAAGTACTTTGACGAATGAATACAATAAAAATTCTGTTTTCCTTGTATTATAATTTATCATGATCTTACGTATTCAAATTCATCAAATAACTCCCGCCTTCAGTTCTAATAGTATATAATGTAAATTATACGCAATTATCTTGCATTTCCTCGTCCCAAAATCGTGCATACTTGTAATGAGCTCATTGCGCAACTAACTGTCGAAGAAAGTGATATTGTTTTGTGATGTCAAGTTCAAGAGACAGGTATTGTTATTATGAGTACCAAGAGGGGAACAAACAAAATGTTGTGTGAATTTGATTTTTTGTGATCGTAAAACTTTCTCTTAGTCGGATTTTTCATTTCAGTATGTAAATTACATGAGAGATTCGGAGAAATTTTTTCAGTCTACTTCAAAGCTCCTATAGATGCATAAATTGAATAAGGCAAAAGCTCATATTTTTAGATTTTTCCAAGGTTATTGACAAAGTTTATAGGAGGAAGCCTTTCAGTAAATAAGATTTTTTCACGTTTTCTTCGAATACTTATGAACCTAAGTGTAAAATTTTAAGATTTTTTTGATCAGATTCCAGAATAATCGACATCCTACCTTGAAACCAAAAAAATCTGCGAAGCGGCGAATAGTTCTTATTGAAGTTAATGAATTCAAATAGATTCAGATTTCTCAGAGTTAATAATATCGTTGATCTTAACGAGCAATTATTATTCAGTGATGATTTGAGATTATGATATACCTACCTATGCATATTTTCGTGGGATTTTGCATAAGGACCTTGACGATAGAAAAATTCGCACGAAAATATTTCCCCAATTGCAAATTGAAATGTAACATTTGGATATCAAAAGTATTTACGTAGTTTTTATGATGAGTACTAAAATATTGTTTCGTAGAATTTAGAGTATGGAATACCGAATGGTGACTAATTATTCATGTAGAAGAAATGTTTTCAGCATCGAAAATATTGGTTCATTTTCCATTATTTCCAGTAATCCTTCGGAAAAGCACGAAAAACTGTATTATAAAGTTGTTAGGTTAGCCATATAAATTCCAACTCTTTCTGTCCACTACATAAGAAACTGGCATATACAGGTGTATCTGAATAACACCGAAAGAATGAAAAGGGTGATTCTTTGAGAAAAATTAAAATGGTGATTTGGTATAACATTTTTTGAAAAACCTTCCCTCCCTTTTTTGAAAAGTTACCCCCTTCGAAGTTTATCAAAAAAAATTGTTTTTTTTGTATTTTTCCTGTATGTATATGACAGTGCAAAATCCTGGTATCGGTATTATTGTTTTTATGATAACTACTAGATATCAAGGCAAAATACCTACGGGATAGTTCATTTTTTCGAAAATGCATTGCATTTTTTTCTCGTAAATGCTCGAAAGTTGTCGAAAAAACTTGTAGAAATAAAGAAGTTAGTAGGTGTATGAATTGGGCTTTTCAGCCATGTTTTTTCAAAAGAGAAATATTCTCTAAAAAAACAAATTTGTGCTAAAAAATATCTTATAGGTTTACTATTTCAAACCTTTCTGTGTAATTTCATTGACAATAAATGATATATACCAAGTTTCGTATCTTTTGCTCAATATTATATCAAGGAAAAGTAAAAAAGAAAAACAATTTTTTTGTTAATCTTTGGAAGGGTGTCACATTTCCGGTGGGGTGGGAGGTTTCTCAAAAACTTTTATACCGAATACCCATCTTAATTTTCACCACAGTATCACCCCTTACATTTTTTCGGTATTGTTCAGATAAACTCTGTAGGATAAGAGTACAATCCTAAAACGGTTCTGTTTATTCCTAGAATGTACAACTTGGAGATGATTTTCCATAAAATTTCTCTAGTTGTGACTGTGTTTCCAGAGATGTGATAAGCATGATCAGACACTGGCAGACAGATCCTGAATATTCTTGATTTTCAAAAGTCAACTTTGTTGTGTTTTTATAAAGCGAAGATGCCAAAGATTAACAAAAAATTTACTTCACTATAGGCAGTTATTTTTGGTTAAGGGCCATAATCGATGTTAAATTGGCATCTGAAATTATTTTCTCTCAATATAAGAAAAAATGCCCATCCAATGGAATTGAAACTAAAAAGTTTTGTGGAGACCCCATCACTGGAAAATAAATACTTAGTATCTATTGCATACGCAATTCGGATGGTGCTCAAATATTAACCCTATATTTTCGAACATATTGAGATTTTTTCTAGAGTACAAGCAGATCTTGGCGAGTTCAATACATTTGGATAGATAACCACTCTGGCTATGAATTTCGACAAGCCCGCAAAATCTACTAACTGCACTCCTCTTTTTTGATTCTGGCCTATTCTTCATCGATATTTTCAAAGTTATTTCAACAAAAAAGTGCATAGAAAATATTTTTTCAAATGAAAATAACATAATTTATGTTACAAAAATGAAAAGTGTAAGAAATCGTCCCGAAAATAGCAACTTTCGGTACTATTCCTGTAAAGTGTTACCTTCGATTCAATGAATGATACCGAAAGTTTAACTTTCTGGACAGCTGCAGAAAAAGACTTTTGTAGGGACATTTTTGTTATAAACACTAATCTTCATATGAGGTACAAGTTTGAACTGACCATCAAATCAACATTGAAAGTTGAGTAATGCATGTATACTGATTCGAGTGATTCGTAATATTTTAACAGTTTTTCGCTCACAGCTTCTATTCATTCTTGTAGTCACGGTTGAATCATGCAAGAACTGATCCCAGGAAGCAAATATTTTAATGAAAAATTCATGGAAAAGTTCTTTTACAATGAATATTTTTCGACATGAAAAATTGTTGAGGAAAATTCAAAATTTTGATGAAGAAGGGAGCTGTAACTCCAGTTTCATAAACGCGTTGAAACAATTATTGGGCAGCCAAACGTCAAAAATATCGTGGAAATACTATCTCAATAATTTCCCGAATAAGGTTTGGTTACAATTCGCAAGTTTTGTTTTCATTTTTATAGACTATAGATTATTATAGATTTTACATTATATCTTACTCCAAGATAGAAATTTCTGTTTCGAAAACTGCTCACATGAACCTCTTTATAGATTTAAATTGGTTAATAAAACATTATTCTCACCGAAAGATTCTCAAATCGAAATAGTAGAAGACACTTCACAGAACAGAACAGCACCAGCAAGGATCAGTATCAGACCAGGAAAGTCAATTCCGAGGAAACTCGCAGACCTTTTATCATTTTAATAAGGCTCTTTCCGAATCAGTAGCCGTCAACTAGGGACATGCCGTCTGATTGTTGTATAGAATACAAGGTCCTCTCATGAGATGCGACAAATTAAATATTAATATTTTCGGCGGGTGGGAGGGGCGAGACGCTTACGGCATCGAATGGTTAAGTTAGATAAAAAATTTTAATTGGGATTGAGATTCGAAGGATAATTTTGCGCCTAGTCTCCCTGTAAATAATATTCATGTCGTCGGGAGGGCCGGGCCCCCTGCCCACCCCTCTATATACGCCCTTGATATTTTAGAATGATGTCTACCATTTGGCAATACGGCGTTTATTTTAATGGGTATTATATTTGATTCGATTTGTTTCCTGGTGATTGATTTGTTACAGAATCTGAAGATGCCCTACTTTCCACGATTTTTTCCTTATTATAGGAATTTCTGTTTGATTCGGGCCAATTAGTATCAATGGCCAATTTTCGGGCGCAAATTGTTAACGACGCAAAATAAACCCAAAAATAATAGTAAATCTCTGATGAATATATTTAAGCAAATCTTGTGAGTGCATACCTGTTTTCTATATTCACTTTTCTATAAAAAAAACTCTCATTATGAAGTCTTTGAACGGAAATTTCCATTGATGGTGTAAATGCCTCTGAATAAACAATTTTTCGTAAATATCCCCACCGGAAGAAGACTTATAAGATCTGATGATCGAGGGATATATACATTGAACGCAATGTTCCTAGTTTTTCACGAAAAATAATATTCTGCAATGAAAAATATATATTCCCTATTCTATCTACTTGACCAAGATCCGCCGGACAATTTCCCTTTGAACTTCGACCAACAGAACTTCAAGTGTAAGTAGTTTTGAAAATTTCCTCTATCTACATCCCATTATTTCAAGGTACTCCTCGTATATTTAGGTCCATCCTGCTTAGGTAGTTGTATTTAAAAAAATATGTATACAGGGCAGAGGCGGATTCAGGATTCGATTTGGGGGGGGGGGTCACAACCTACCCCACATTCCCCATCTCTCCCAACCTAAAATTTTCTATTATTATCTGAAAAAATACTTATTCATGGTAATGCACGAACATCTTTAGGCTTCTTCTGTTCTCAAGATAAAGTGGTTATCAGTCAATAAGAGAAGTAATTAACACGAAAATATAAAACTAAATATGTAGTCGCATTCAGAGACGGGTTCAGATCTCTCAGATTCGAGTTTTGGTGGACTATTGGAATCCACTGAGGTAAATTTTCGGAAATAGGTTTGAAAATCATTCATATATGAAAATTTAGTGTAAGCGAGGAAAGAATTATTGGTCTTGGGAGGGGGCACGTGCCCCCTGTGCCCCCCTGCTGGATCCGCTACTGAATTATACAGGGTGAGTCTTTACCATTTTTTCCGATTCGTCCCTGATAAGTATATATAGCCATTTTGATTTTTGATAATGAGCTGTGCCACACATATAGCGAATTCTTAAATAATATTTTTAAATATTATAATTTAATATTAAGTGGTAGAACACCTTTGGGTGAACTTCTCCTTGAGATTTCTGTAGAAGAAATAAAGGCCTTATTTATTTATTAATTTATAATAATAATTATAATGTCTTTGCATGTACCTTCTTCCTTATAATACCATTCGCCATTCATCATCCGTATCAGAGACTCTGTCCACATCATATTTTATAATTTTATAGTTTGTCTTAGGAAAATGAACAATGCCTAATGTCTAAAGTGAACTTAGACTTTGCCAGACTTTTTTCATTTGAGTTTTTTGGTTGAAATAAAAATCCTAGATATTCAAATTTCAACGTGCTCTTGTAAATATGGCTGCAAAACGTAATTTTTGCCGAAACGATTAAATTTTGCTATGTGTGTTCGTTCGGATTAATTGAATTGGATCTTGCTGATTATTACCTTCACCGGCGTGTCACCTTCCTGAAGATGCTATCTTTATAGCGAAGTACGTGTGGTAATTATACAGAGTGTTTTCAAAGGTGAGGCTTTTTTTTGACAGAAGGTAGAACTCATCAAAATAAGTCGTTTCACCAAAAATCATCTTTATTAAATACCAAAAATGGCTGATCTCATCAGCCATCTAAAAATTCGACAAAATTTCAATGAATTTCAAGTACGGACTGTGAAAGGAGACTCCAGCTTCAGAAAAACGAAACAAAACATATGGCTGAACAATGAAATGGTTCAGTACCAAGTTCATCGGATTAAAGGCATCAGGTCACTTGAGAGAATAATAATTGCTGTATCGTGCAATTTGGGGTGAAAAAAAAATGTAGAAAATCGAGGCAGTTTCTTGAAAGTGCTTATGTTAGTTATGTTGAAAAAGTGCTATGCTATATATTGACTAGCTCTACACCCTAACAGGGTTATTTGTATTGGAGTATAATAAACGATGATGATGATGTTTTCCCATTTTTACGACGATTGTTGGAATGTTCGAACAAGAAGATTGTGATGCCCATTGTGAAAAAGTTTGAATAATTTAGACGGCACAAAAAGGTGCATCTCCTGGCCGATTTTCACGGTTAAAGCTCTCTGACTCTAACAAATTCCTTGTTACTCACAAAATATGCGCATAGGACGAAATTTGCCGCGACGGATACCAACGAAAATTATAGGTAATGATCATTAATGAAGTGATGCAATTTCCATACCCATATTGTATAGTTTCCGAAATGAACATATCACAATAATTTCCTCTCCGACAAAAGCAGTCCAGTACAGGGTGGTATATAAAGAATTGACAACCAATTTTTTTCTATAACTTTATCAACAAAAAGTTTATAGCTCAACAAAAGGCAACAATTAATTCAATAAATAAAAATATAAAATCATTCATTGTTCTGTTCTTCAGTAATTGATCACAATCATTATCAAAAGGCAATTTATCATCTTTGCATTCTCTTCATTTTCCTTTCTAATTTCTTCTGTTTCTTCTCGTCCATTTCTGGCTGAGCCGGGGGTGACTGGAAAAAGTATGGTCCAAGTACATTCTTCCATAGCAGATAGAATGCTCTAGCTGGTCCAGATAACCACATGAGCCAAAAATAGTAAGATATGAGGGAGGTCACTTGACAAATAGAAGTTAACAGAATAACATCTTTCACGTGCCTGAAATGAAAAGATAATGAAAATAACTAGGAGGGAAAACTATATCCGTAAAAAGAATAAAAGTTCTGCAATAAATGCTTTTTGAAAAAAGAAATAGAATTTTTGAGGAAGAGGTTTGCTAGACCTTTTACAAATAAAATTATAGGAGGAAATTTACTAAATGTTAGAATGTAATGGGCTCAAAATTGAAATCAATACATTACACTCATTAATAAATATCAGTTTCCAGACTTCTATGTGTGGCTATGAATTAAAGCCAATTCATCATTAACTTACTCTGCTATTCCACCAGTCATATTTAAGTCTACACCACTATCTAACAATTGTCCACTTTCAGAATAAGTTGCTTTTGACATATATACCATAAATTTGTATGCTCCAAATTGTACAATACATGACAAAATAAAGAGAACCTGTAACAAGAATAAATCATTTTTTTTTAAACTACAGTAGAGTATTTAATTTGTTTCTCATCTTATGAAAAACTGCTTACTGAGAGACATTAAACTTTTTTTTAATAACCAAATACATGAAAAGTGACTGTTTTCCAAAAAAAAAATTTAACTCAGTAATATTATTGTATCAAATCATTGATAAGAATAGGTATAAAAACCTAGGAGTAAGTTTGAAAAACAAAAACATGACCTAATCACCTATATAACAAACAGAATAAATTATTTATCTTACCGAAAAAGAAGAATATAAAAACTGCATTATAATAAATGCAAATACTGTAGTCCCTAATGCACAATTGCGATAGAACTTCAAGGTTTCAATATTTTCATCCACTATTTGTTTTGCACCTCTAGTGCCTTGTTTTCCTTTTTTTGGAGGCTAAAAATTTAATAATGAATAATTGTTCAATATAATGAGAAAAAACCAACTTACATTCATTATAAAATATTTTCTAAACAGAATTAGAAATAAATTTGTGGAATAGTAAGAGTTTAGGAAAGAATAATTAGATCAATCTGCCGTTTAAAGGGAATGTTGACTGTGATTTTTCAGAAAGCCTACAGGGATCACATATGTAAATAATGGAGCTTAAACGGAATTTTCAACCTAGTTTCAAAACCACTTCCACGTTGGAGCTAATTTATATTTTTGTGTGCAAATTGGAAATGGAAAGTGACAGTACAACAATGTTCTAGGTTAAGCAAAGTGAGATTAGGCCTACTTCTTGACAATCAGTAGTTCTTTTATATTGATCTTATGAGAAGAAGAATCAATTCCGTTCCTTCTTTATTTTGAAAATTGGTGAATGTTGATTCAAAAAGAAAAGTTAATCTTTGAGAGAATCCAAGAAGATATAGCTATAATTCTTTAACTTCTTGTTTTAATCTTCTGATTTAATCAACGGTAGAATGTGGCCTAAGTGTACTTTCAAGTAAAATATTTTTTTTTTCAATAGCAAAAAAAATTCATTTTACTTGTTGCGTTAAATGAAGTACATATATATATTTTGATCAACGCTTGTTGTTTAGAACGAGAGTTCAACACCATTAAGGAAAGGAATTCGAATTTTCATCAATGTTTCCATTAGATATACAATCCATATCTGCACAATATATCAATGAGGAAATAGGTACACTTTTTTCGATTAGTAATTTCATAAAAATTTAAGATGCTATATCAGAGACAACTGTCTATGGCTATATTTTTCAGGTGCAATTGTGCTACGAAATATATCTAAGAAACAATAAAGCGAAGATGTTCAGAGCAATTTTAATATTTTCTAGTTTATTGATTTGGCATAATTAATGATATCCACAATGAATAAGTATTTTTGTGTGAACTATTACTAAATGAAATTTTCCACACGATAAGGGGGATATAAGGGAACTTGAAGTAATTCTTGTATTCTCATGATGAACTGTAGACATTTTTGTTCAAATTCTGAAGTTATTGCATTCATTCCGTTCAAATTCAACAGTTGACAATACATAATACTATTGCAAATTTTTTCAATGATGCGAAAATCATTTTTTTTCTTCAATTCCCGAAAAAATGCGTTGAACTTTTTCAATTCGTTTATAATTTTATCCAAATCTTTCAAAGAAATCGCATGTCCGTTGGATTTTATTACATTCAAATTGAAAATGTCAAGAAATATATATTCCTTTTTATCATCAACCTCACGTATTTCTTTCAACATTACACAATTATTCATATCTTCCTTTCGCATTTCTTCCGCTACATTTAATTCGTTTTTTATCATCTCTAGTCTCCCACATCTTGATTTCAGTAATAATTCTTCAACAAGATATGTATACTTTAACTGCAATAATTTTTGGTAGAGCATCTTTTCTTTTGATTTCCATCGGAAGAGTATTATTTTTTTCTTCATTAAGGCTTGCAAATAATTATTGAAGATTTCATTTGATCTCATATTTCAATATGACTTCAACTAGGAAGTGAATGGAAGTTGATTTCTCGTAACTTTATCGAGCAAACCTAACAACACAAAAAATAACTTTTGATTCCATTATTCTTTCTTTTTTTTTAAAGATTGAAGAAGATTTGACATTCTTTGTTTGGTAGTTCTCATAAACAAAATATCACGTCACGAGTGTCATTTCGAAACTGTTTATGACGTTTACGAGGATTTCAGGAGCATTCAAATTGACGAAAATGGAAATTTTTTAGGCGGTTAAAAGCTTTTTTATTGACACAACTCCATATTAGAGACATTTTGGTTGGTTATAATATATTGATATGGTTTATCAATGAAAATTAATTTTATGAGTGGCAAAGAAGAAAAGACAACTTATTGGCCTCCTTAGATAACTGCAGAAAACATGGATTTTCAATACTCCAACATAAAGCAAGAAGATTTTCATAATAAATGTTGTAGTGGTAGAATATGGTGTATAAAAGATATATGCGGTATCATTTGTGCAATACTAACATGGCTTCTAATATTTTATGCAGAATTTGTGGTAATGTCTGTAATCCTCATTCCAACCCTCGATTCTTTGTACAGCGTATCTAATACTATTTTATTTCAAACTCTTGCTTTTTTGGCATTCGCATCACACTTGAAGACTATGTTCACTGATCCGGTGAGTAAAATTCATAATGCAAATTGTTCTTCTTCAGAATCATCTACTGAGTTATCATTCCATAATTTTTGTTCAGAAATTTATTATTTCACCTATAATAATTTTCTTCATTTAAGGGTGCTGTTCCAAAAGGCAATGCTACTAAAGAAATGATTCGACAAATGGGCTTCCGTGAAGGCCAAGTGATATTTAAGTGCCCTAAATGTTGCAGCATAAAACCTGATAGAGCACATCACTGTTCAGTTTGTCAGAGGTTTGTTGAATTTTTTTATTTCTCAATTCTTCTCCTCGCATCTCTTTCTCAATTTAACTCTTTCCAGTGGCAATTTACCTGAAAATAACTCTAAATTTGGCATGTAATTTTGGTGTGAATTTAATTGCAAATTTTTGGTAATTTTCCATTTCCATATGAAGAAAGGAGAATTTTAGGATTATCTGGCTGAGGAATATAATTTTTCACTTCTGAATTTTGCTGAAAGATACTCTTTCATTACATTGTTTTATAGATGTGTTAGAAAAATGGACCATCATTGTCCCTGGGTTAATAATTGTGTTGGAGAGAACAATCAAAAGTACTTCGTTTTATTTACAGTGAGTATGGTCAAATTTCAAGTGCACTAGAACTAAGCTACTATGTTTTTTCAGTTCTATATAGCAAGCATATCAATTCACTCATTGATACTGGCAGTGAATCAGATGCTTACATGTGTTCAACATGAATGGAAAGACTGCACTGCTTACACTCCACCAACTACTGTTGTCTTGTTGTTATTTCTCATCTTTGAAGCATTGCTATTTGCGATTTTCACTCTGGTTATGTTGGCAACACAGGTAATTTATTCTAACTTGCCTTTTGAATAATGACCATTGTGGATTTTATTTACTGTCAGAATTTTTTTTTCCTTTCATTGTATTAATTCTTGTTTGTTATGAAGGTACAAGCAATATGGAATGACAAGACTGGAATAGAGCAGCTGAAGAAAGAGCAGGCTACTTGGGCAAAAAAATCAAGGTGGAAAAGTATTCAAGCTGTTTTTGGCAGGTTCTCCATATTATGGTTTTCCCCTTTTGCCAAACCTTCTCCAAGTTATAAAACAGATCATTACTTCTACTCTGTTTAGTTATTTATATTTTGTTACAATGGACGTAAGCATATTCCGTTTTTGTGATATTTTAATGGTAATCAAATATATCCCACATATCAAAAACTTTGTTATTTCATACAATTTTTCTGCCTACCTGAGCGTTCTATTGGTTTCAATAAAATTTTTATGTTTATAAAATATTAATATTGGAACTTTCATTAAACAGGAAAGTCGGTAATTTACTGTTTCAGGGTGGGGAATATTCAAAGAAAAAATTAAAAAAATCAGTTTGAAAGAATTTATTGAAAAATCAATTAATAAAATTGAAGGTGTTAAAAATTGCAACTAAAGTTAATAAACAACAATTTTGAAAAAATACAGATGGAAGAATTTGATCAAAGAAACAGAATTTGGAAAAATCAGAAAATCTTCATTATAATTCACTCTTCATCGAATAAACTGATGCAGAAAATGCTAGGATGATGAAGAGGGAATGTTTGATGCTGCAAAAGTTTAATCGACTTCTTCAATGGTAGGTCCTTGTCTGCCTCCGAAGCCTTCGCCTGCTTGCTGTCCACAACTTCCAGGCATTCCACCGAAGTTATTTGCATTTTGAGCACCTCCATACAACTTGGCCATGATGGGACTGCAGATGGACGTTAGCTGTTTCTGTTTATCTTCATATTCATCCTTCTCTGCCAAAGTGTTGGAGTCAAGCCACTGCAGACAGTTCTGACATTCTCTCTCTACAGTAGCCTTGTCTTCTTCACTCAATTTGCTTCCACAGTCTTGTACGGCTTGTTTGAGTTGGAATACATAAGCCTCAAGTTTGTTTCGAGCTTCAATTCTCTGTTTTTGTTTTTCATCTTCTTCTTTGTACTTCTCTGCATCAGCCACCATTTTATCGATGTCCTTCTGGGACAATCTTCCTTTATCATTTTTGATGGTGATGTTTTTGGAGTTTCCGGAACTAGTGTCTTTGGCAGATACATTCAAAATTCCATTAGCATCCAAATCAAATGTTACCTCAATTTTAGGCACACCTCTAGGTGCTGGTGGTATGCCAGTCAAGTCGAAGGTACCCAACAGGTTGTTATCTTTTGTCATTACCCGTTCACCTTCAAATACTTGGATAGTAACTGCTGGTTGGTTATCAGCATACGTGGTGAACGTTTGGGTTTGCTTGCATGGAATTCTGGCATTTCTCTCAATGATCTTCGTCATGACCCCACCTGCTGTTTCGATACCCAAAGACAACGGGGTGACATCAACAAGAAGTACATCTTGAATCTTAGAATCTTGCTCGCCATTCAATACTGCTGCCTGGACTGCTGCACCATATGCTACTGCTTCATCGGGATTGATGGAAAGATTCAATGATTTGCCACAGAAGTAGTTTTGCAATAATTGTTGGATTTTGGGAATTCTCGTGGAGCCTCCAACCAATACAACGTCGTGAATAGATCCTTTGTCCATTTTGGCATCCGTCAGAGCTTTCTCAACAGGGTGTAATGTGCCTCGGAATAGATCAGAGCAAAGTTCTTCAAATCTTGCTCTAGTAACTTTGGTGTAGAAATCTACTCCGTCAAACAAGGCATCTATTTCTATTGTTGCTTCTGTACTAGATGAAAGTGTACGTTTGGCCCTTTCAGCTGCTGTTCTTAGTCTCCGTAGGCTTCTTGGGTTGGTTCGTAAATCTTTTTTGAATTTCCGTCTGAATTCATCTGCCAGATGATTAACTAGCCTATTGTCGAAGTCTTCACCACCGAGATGTGTATCACCAGCAGTGGCTCTTACTTCAAACAGACTTCCTTCATCTATTGTCAGTATGGATACATCAAACGTACCTCCGCCCAAATCGAAGATGAGCACATTTCTCTCACCTTTGAGGTTCTTATCTAAGCCATAGGCTAATGCAGCTGCTGTTGGTTCATTTATTATCCTCATAACGTTTAATCCAGCTATAACGCCTGCATCTTTTGTTGCTTGTCTTTGTGAATCGTTGAAGTATGCTGGAACTGTAATGACGGCGTCTCTCACTGTTGTTCCCAGATATGCTTCTGCGGTTTCTTTCATTTTCGTTAGTACCATTGAGCTTATTTCTTCTGGTGCAAATACCTTTTTTTCTCCCTTGAATTCTACTTGGATTTTGGGTTTTCCACTTTCGCTGATGACTTTGAATGGCCAGTGTTTGATGTCTTGTTGAATTTTTGGATCGTCGAATTTCCTTCCGATGAGTCGTTTCGCATCGAAGACTGTATTGCTGGGGTTCATCGCCACCTGGTTCTTCGCAGCATCTCCAAGGAGTCGTTCTGTGTCCGTGAAAGCCACATAACTTGGTGTTGTTCTGTTTCCTTGATCATTTGCGATGATTTCCACCTTTCCGTGTTGCCACACACCCACACAGGAATATGTTGTTCCCAAGTCAATACCAATTGCTGGAGCTTTAACCATTTTGTCTCACAAAATTTACGTAGAATTAGCACTTGAAATACTTTGCACTTTGTTTTGTGTAAGGAAGAGTGAAATATCTCAAAGTTTTCGCTCTGAGTTGCTTGCTTATTCGCTTGCTGTATAAATTCTTTGAATATGGCGGGGTTTGACGAGCTTATATACCTACGGCGAATTCGATCCCGAAAAAAGCCGAACGCTCTCGAATATTCTAGAGAGGCAACAGGTACAGAGTCGGCGCTAGGATGGAATTTTACATTTCATACCTTTTTTCAGGAGGAAAAAAAACGATTTTATCTCTAGATAATTCTACTTCTTCGGTTTCAAAGAAAGATGTTTCACTTTTTATTGGATGAAGTTTAAGTTTCTCTGTTTTTACAGCAGTATTGAATAATTGTAATGAAATTATTCGCAGTTATCTAATGAATACGATAAACCCCTATTCAACTTGAAATTACTATTATTTCATCTCAAAATATGATGATAATTAAAAAAATTACAAATAACTAGTTCTTCTGAGTTTAAACTAAATGCTAAACTGTACTCAATATTTTTCGAATTTTTTAATTTGAGTGTAATTTTATTTGTTCTTTGAAATATTTCGAACATGGGCTCATATTGTAAAAGCAATAAATAATTTTATTCTGCGAACGTCTGTATATTTCTGTTTCGAACCAATGTGAATTTTTACTTAGGATCTTATTCGAATACGATAAAAAAAGCTGAATCGTATAAAAAATAACACATTCGTTTTAGATACGGTTTACTCATAAAATATCTAAAAAATACAGGGTGCCCCAAAACTAGTGAATCAAACGTCACACTACAATAGAGTAGATCAAATACTATCGAATGACACCAACATAAGTTGAGCGAAAATGTACCGTTTCTGAAAAAACCTAACCTAAATTTGCCGATTTTCGAACTATTTTTTCAATCACAAGGCCAATTTGTGATTAAGGATAGCGTTTTTCTCCCATATTATCATCCCTATAGAGGGGGTTTATTCTGAGTAATAAAAATCATGTAGAAAAAATAATTGTTAATTTACATTTACTTAGGTTATCGATTAACTACTTAAAATAATTTCAATTAGGGGAGATAAGACAATAATCTTAGTTCAATATAATTTAAAATCGATATCCTTTTTCACAAACTGGCCCTGTGATTAAGAAAAATAGATCGAAAATCGGTAACGTTAGGTATTTTAATAAAATTATGATTATTTTGGAAACGGTACATTTTCGTTGAACTAATGTGGGTGTCATTCGATAATATTTGGTCTACTCTATCGTGGTGTGACGTTTGATTCACTAGTTTTGGGGCGCTCTGTATATTAAAACATATCTGTGAGTTAGTGAAATGGAAAGGAAAACAAAATTTGAAATTTGGGTATTATCATAAATTTGGTATTATAAAACTAATGAGAGTTTCATAATAGGTACTAAAAATGCTTCAATTCAATATGGTAAATTGAAAATTATTAGAATCCTTTTCGAATCAAATCATAAGCAAAAAAATAAATAAAAAAATTGAAATTCCAGAACAACGTGTTCTGCTATTCTGAATTTATCTGTAATATATATTACTAATAATTAACTCTATTGTATTCTATAACTCATCTCATAATAAAAATAATGGATATGGAACATATATCTCCTTACTCTACCCATATTTTCATTCAAAGGTAGTATATTTTGATCTGTTTCCTAGAAGGAAATGCACTATAAGAAATAGCGTCTATTCCGGCTCTGTAACTTCGCGAAAGTTCCGGAAAATGCCACTGCATGTGAATCAATCCGGCCTAGGTCAATGGCACGTGGACTTTTCTGGAACGCTCTAGACTCCGGTGCACTTGATTCCGTTGTATTTTATCAGGGATTGTCAACAATTGAACAATTCAGTTTGACGTTTCATATTTTTATTTATATTTGGAGCAAAGTTCTCTCTAATCTTTGATTTGGAGGAAACTCAGGAATGAGTGGTGAACAGAAAAGTATATGCATTTTCGTTAAAAAAAATGATAGCCCTTTATTTAAAGTGTATTTCTGGTGGAATTTTACGCTGAAAATATAACATTCCATGAAATTTTCATAGATCTACGATCTGACTGAAATATGTACTTCAAACACCTACCACTTTTTTTGACGATATCACCTCTTCAAATTTTTGTGTGTAATGAACAGGACTGAAGGGTTCAACTTAGAAGAACACATTTACTAACAATATAGAGAACATTGAATTTTTTTCATTCTTTGCTTTTGTAACGTATTATATTTCATAGATTTATCTGGATTCTAGAATTTTCTACGTGTATCTAAGGAAATAGTTTAATTTCACCAAAACTTTTTGATTCCTCCATTTCCAGAATCGATTATGAAAAAAATTATAAATACACACTTCCCATTGAATTTTTAGTGTTCTTGGGATTTCACAAAACGAATAGAAAAATTTTAAATATGTTATCATAAGTTATCAGTTTAATATATGTAGTTTGTAGGTGATTTTAGACTCTTGATTTTTTCGAAAACCCTATGCAAACTGAAATTCATCGTTCTATATTTTTACTCCGCAGTGTGTTAAAAATTGAAATGGTAAAAAGATTTCATAAATAATATTTTTCTGATATTCTCCATCTCCACTTTTGAGGACTGCTGGAATGAATAGAGAGATTATATAAAACATCAAAACATAAACACTGAGGATTCAATTTTTTGTTGATTATATTTGAATACCTCATTATAGATATTCAACCACTCTTATTTGGTTTTTTCCACAATGTTCGCTTGGGAATATTCTGGAGTCTAGCATGTAATAACAAATTGTTTTTTTGGGAAGTCTACTCGGCTTCTCATGAAATTATAGGTTCTGGAAAAATAATGTTGTTTTCACTTGGGAGGTAATATTTTTTACCACTGAAAATTATAACAGAGGATCAGTAGCGGAATGAGAATGGTTTTCATAATTCCTTTGCATAACTGTAATGTAACCCTCATTTGGCACCCACTCTGAAAAGAATAAATGAAATAATAAAAAATAAATGGAGAAACTATTCAATATTTAGAATCACAAATTTTGTGAGTTGTGGCTCTAAAAAAAATATGTGACCACTAGATTATTTTATATATGATATCTTGCTAACAGAAACAGTAAGATGTCTAAGAACATGTTTTTAGACATCTTAGGAAACACCCATATTATTAGAGGATAGCTTGTTTAACTCATCAGTCATTCATGTATAATATAACGTTATCATCATCCGGTCTATGAAATGTTTTTTCTTCATCACAGACCTAATATCAATCAATTCGATGTAATAAGTTCTATGTTCTCTACTTCTCTATCAAACATTTATTTTCATTGCTGTCAAAGTTGTTAACAAATACATATTTCAAAATGGTTCGTTAGCTGTTCATCTTGTGGCTTTACTAAACAAAAAAAAACGGATGTTGGTGGAACATTTCACAGGTATGTGTTTTACATGCTCAATAATTGATATATTTATTATAATAATACGGAATAAAGAACAGTTATTATTATTATTAATACGGAAACAGGAGTCGGCCATATGCAAGTACCTTTCCGATTTTCAATTTCAGATCTTATGCTATATATGTACCTCCTGTTATTCTCTACTCAAAGGTTGAATTCAACCTTCAATTGAATAGTTGAAATTAGTTTGAATAGGAAAGATGGAAAGATAGGGTAAGGGATACATCATTTTGAAACACCTTTCTATTCTCAGTTCAGCATATTTAATTTTTTTCATTCAATTTACCTATTTGTTTTCGAGATGTTTAAATTCAAATTTTGTAATGAATTGGTCATTTTGTAAAATATGATGTGAGAATCAATAGAATTTTCACTAATTTATATTCTATATTCTGGTTTCGACATGAATATATTTTCATATTTGTGAGATATACCTAAGTAATATTACTTATAGTTCTATCACACAAACGGTTTTAGCCATAGACATAACCCCATGACTATGGGGTTATGTCTTAGTCCATAGACTTATGGTTTCATCCAATGAAATGTATTTCGCAATATATTTTTCATTTATTTGATTAATCCTTCTCGAACACAAGATATATCGCCCACGTCTTCCAGTTTTTTCATTAAGACCATTACTTACGTACCATGAAAATACCAAAAACCCAACTATTGGACTCTATTTAATGAATATATGAACGTTTTGTAAAATAAAAGTATTCCTCATATTTTCCCGTATAATGCGCCGTTTTTGAGTAATTAGAAATAAGAAATATCCGTGATAGTGTGATATTCGAAAAATTGGGTACTTTGGCTGAATGCAACACTGTTTAAAAAATTCGCGATGTTTAGTGTCATATTGTCATAGATTCAGCTTGTTATTCTGAAGGGAATTTTGTCTCTCCAGGGGTGGCATAGATCATTATGAAATCTTAAAATGGCTATATATTTTTATCAGGGCTGACTAGAAAAATATGGTTTAGGCAAAAAGTGTTTCTTTCGAGCTCAAGAATTTACTGTTAAAATATATGTACGAGTCAAGAACTTTTAACTGGTGTAAAATCTGCTGCGTGTCACTTCATATCCTTCAAAACTAAAAAGCTTTGATGACTCTCAAAAAATTTTTTATTCCAATACTGCTTTTTTCACAATTCTTATTGATATTGTGTACAAAAATACCAAACTCGTCACATCAACTTGACAACCTTTTTGTTTAGCTAAGAGGACCAAAAGGATTGGGGATTATACAATTACATTTAATAACAATATAATGATAACAATGTGCAGATTGCATAACACTTTAGTTTCTTCAGGAAATTATACAACCGCAACTGTATTTCTTGGCGTGAACTTTGCTAGATAAGGCTGTGGTGAACACACAATTCCTGGCTGAGGTATCAGACTGGGTGTCGGAGATTCTGGATGCAACGTAATCCTGAAATTCCTCACGATTTCTGTAAAAAACGTGAACAGGCAGTTGCGAGCTAGTACTTCACCGGGACATCGCCTCTTTCCTGAAGAATTTAAAATCAATTCAATTTAAAAGCTCTTTCATCCAGGTTCCTTTTATACCAACCTAAAGCAAATGGAAATAGGTAATCATGGTTGATCAACTCTCCGTTGGCATCTAAAAATCGTTCTGGTCTGAACACTTCTGGATCCTTCCAATAAGCCTTGTCATGGAAAACCGATTGTAAGTTTATTAATACTGTGGTATCCTGCAAAAAAGTAATTCCTTCAGGTTTAATTTACAGAATGAAAAAAAGTTGTCATGCAATTGAAATATGAATAGAAAATACTCTGAATCTCTTCCATAGAGAGTGATGCTAATTAAATTATAATATACATACAGGGTGATTCATAACTATTGGGACATGGGCTAAGGGCAGATTGTTTGGACCAAAATATGGCGATAGGACCAAATATACCTCAATAAAATATTGCTGTGGAAAAAAATAGAGGGCGTTAAAGTTGAATTTCTTCTAAGGGGACAGCATAATATTTTCTTCGAAGTTCGAAAGTCCTTTATTGAAAGAATTAGAAAATGAGGCATAAGTCGGAGGTGGCCACGTAGAACATTCAATTTAAGTTTATTCTTTTTATGTTATACATTGTTTTTAATTATGCTTTATCGTCGAAATAAATAAATAAATCGTTACTTCAAATCCCCTTCCGATGCTCTGAACTGTTCAATTGTGTTTTTCTTAAAAACGGATAAAAAAATATACAGTGAAATTATTAGCAAAAAACGAAAAAAAATTCAACTTTAACGCCCTCTATCTTTTTCCACAGCAATATTTTATTGAGGTATATTTGGTCCATATTTTGGTCCAAACAATCTGCCCTTAGCCTATGTCCCAATAGTTATGAATCACCCTGTATAAAGGATTTTGTTACAATGACCTCTATACTTGCTTGAGGAACAAAAATACCGAAAGTTTTTACCTGTGGAATTGAATAGTTGTCGATTACAGTGTTCCACAATGTCCTCCGTGGTCCTATTATTGGTGTGATGAGGAAAAATCGCATTACTTCCATTAAAATAGCCTCTGCATAAGGGGCCCTAAAATTGTAGGTCCCATTAAAGTTTTAGGAAAAATTTTAGAGAAAAATTATCTTGAATATGCCTGGTTCATTTAGATTAGAAGTTCAACTATTTCGATATTAATGAATTACGTCAATATTATTTGATATGGAATTTTTCATATCGAAGAAGCATTCGATTTCTATTGGATTATGTTATGCAATTGGCTATATGGAATATAAAAATAATGTTTTAATATCGAAATAACAACTATTATCGGCTACGTTTCAATTCTTTGAATTTATATGCACATATCTGAACCAATTCTGCAATATCTACATTTAACTATGCAATCATCAATATGCTAGCTCCTTGTATCAATTGTTGCATAACATAGTTTGCCAGGGGCGTATACAGTGTGAGTCTTTGATTCGTAAAAATATTCTAACATTAGATTCTTGGAGTCAAAAGAAATACTTGTTTTCTATACCATTTTTTTCGATTCGGCTCTGATAAAAGATATGGCCATTTCAAGTTTTCATAATGAGCTGTGTGCCACCCCTGGAAAAACAAAATTACCAGAATAACTAGGTAAGTCTGTGACACTACACATCTATGGATCTTTTAAAAAGAGTTGCATTCGGTCAAAGAATCCAATTTTTCGAATTTCACAGATATTTTTCATTTTTGAACGTCAAATTACTCGAAAACGGCGCATTGTACGAGAAAATGTGAAGAATACCTTCATTTTACAAAACGTTTAACTATCCATTAGATAGCGTCCAACTTAGTTTAAAGAGTTGGGTTCTTTGAATTTTTGGTATTTTTATGGTGCGTTTTGGTCATAATGAGAAAACTGGAGGACGTGGGTGATATGTTGTGTTCGGAAAAGATTCATCAAATAAATTAAAAACTATTTTCCGAAATTCTTTTAATTCGATGAAACAGTTTGTGAGATAGAACTAAAAATAAATTTTTTTCATGGTTTTTCAACAGACTTTATCTTTCAAATCGAGCCGATTCGGAAAAAAATGGAAAAGGAAGAAAGTGTTTCTTCTGACCTCAAGAAAGAATCTGCTGCTAAAATATTTGTACGAGTCAATAGGCCTGTTTTGGTTCGCTTTTAGGATGGTTCCAGAACGGTTCAAACAGACTCACCCTGTATGGGGGATGGGGACCCAAGGATCACGCCGCCCCCACCGAAACATTCATGAAATGAATTGAGTGAACTGAACTTGGTATCAATGAATCTTTCCATAGGGTAAGCGTCTCGTATTTTTACCTCATTTTTTACTCTGGGTCTGCGAACATCAAACTAACGATGATAACTTTGAAAAAATGTTGTGAACAATCTTGTTCAGACCGAGTGCTTCTGGTTTTCCAATAAATCATATCACAGATTATCTAGGGTCGTAGTAGGATCTGTTTCATCGATGATTTTTCAACTTCGTAGTTCTGTTAAAAGAAATACTCACCTACGTTTTTGGGCATAAGTTATAGGTATATTCTCATCGAATACTTCGTCCATCTGTTTTTGTAACTTGTCTTGCAGATCCGGTCTAATGATCAACATCATTAGAGCAAAATCCAGGGTGGTACTGGTTGTTTGAGACCCAGCAATGAATAAATCTAGCAAAACAACGATCAACTGCTCATCTGAAAACGACAACGAACTATAAAAAAATGATTCACTGGGCTATTTTCGTTAATTAATACCAATAACACTGATTTGTAATGATGAACATATGAACAATTGAAATAGAGCAAGATTATACATCATACCTCTCTGATATTTAAATTCAGAAGAATGAATGAATATGCCTTCCGTTATATGCTCTCTAGTGAAATTTTGTTGGAGTTTTTGGAATACCTGACTTTATTTGTCTTCTTTGATTTCTTTCACGTTATCTAAAGCTACTTAAGTGTATTTGAAATTTTTGTCTGTCTGTTTGACTGACTATAGTCATTGAGTATTAACTCTTGACTTGAATACTCAAAGCTATAATGTTAGAAAGCGGACTGTCCAAGGTTTAAGGCTATAAAAAAGTAAAGTAGGTACAGTAAAGAAGAGAAGAGTAGACTGGCTAAGAAAAGAAAAAAGAAAACCAAACGTTTATACATTATTGAAGCATTAAAACGATTCAATGAAAATAAATAAATACAGGGTGCCTGTAAACAAATGCGAAGAACTTAGGGAGATGATTCCTGGATGAAAATAAGCATAAGGTAGTTCCCATAAATTTTTTTCGAAATCGACCACCCTTCCAAGATACAGCCTTTGTAAGGCGATGACGAGTTGACAGTTTTTAATTTTTTTTACGGGTTCTAAAAAACACTGAGTCATAAAACTATACCTTATACGAAGCACCAAGTAGATATTACTCACACAATTTTTTTAGATCTCATAACTTTATTATTAGGGGTTGAAAATAAAAACCCCACACGATTTTCCTTCAAAAATTGTTTTCGTGGGAATTTTCGATGAATAAAATTCCCTCATGGTTTCCCATTCAATTCTGGAGAAAAAAATTCTCTTGCAAAATTTCGATACAGTCGATACTTTTCTCGGAATAAATAAAAACTCACAAGCAGTATTCGAAGGTCTATGAGGCAGAGAGTTGATGCATGTATTTTAGTGGGAGGTAGTCATTCTATGGAACACTTGATGAATTGGAATGAACAGTGATTAGAACTGCTAGTATGCATTTATTCCGAGAAAAGTATCGACTGTATCGAAATTTTACAAGAGACTTTTTTTTTCCAGAATTGAATGGAAAACCATAAGAGAATTTTATTTTTCGAAAATCTATCCCACGAAAACAATTTTTGAAGGGAAATCATAAGAGGTTGTTATTTTCAACCCCTCGTAATAAAGTCATGAGATCTAAAAAAATTGTGTGAGTAACATCTACTTAGTGCTACGTATTATGTGTAGATTTATGACTCAGTGTTTTTTAGAACCCGTAAAAAAATTAAAAACTGTCAACTCGTCCAAAAGCTGTATCTTGGAAGGGAGGTTGATTTCGAAAAAAATTTATAGGAACTACCCCTGCTTATTTTCATCGAGAAATCATCTCCCTAATTCGTTCGCATCCTTCGCCCCTGTATGTATTCACGTACCTGAGAATGAAGGACTGCCTTTCTTTATTTCAGTGATATAAACGTCTATCAGATCCTCGTCATTGTCATCACTGTGAAACTTGTAATGCTCGTTGATGGTTTCCATGAATAACGAATGCAGTTCCCTATTCAATTTACATATCATATCGTATCCAATCCTCTTTGGTGCTATGAACCTGAGCCAAGGCAAAGCGTTCATAACACCACCAGATAGATCGAAAGCTCTCGATCTAGCACCCAAAATTCCTATCAGCTTCTCCAATCGAGGATCGTCCACTGCGAAACTGGATCCAGTTGTTAAATTCCATATGATATTGATGACACACGTAGCCAGTAAATTTTTCAACGGCGCGTCGTTATCCGGCAATATTTTCATTAGATTGGCCAGTTCGTTCCTGATCAAAATCGACATTGTTTCTTTGCCCATACCGAGATTTCTCAGATGCTTCACGACGAATTGCCTGTGGGTGTTCCATTCCTCCCCATCAGCACTGGTGATTCCTGTGAAAATGGTAAGATCTGCTGGCAATAGGAATCAACAAAGAGAAAATATGATTTTTACTATGCGAACCACCACATACAACATGCAGGGTGTATGTAAACAATTGCGGAGGACTAAGGGAGATGATTTCCCCTTTTCATATGAAAATAAGCAGGGGTACTTCCAATAAATTTTTTTCGAAATCGACCTCCCTTCTAAGATACAGCCTTTAGAAGACGATGGCGAGTTGACAGTTTTTAATTTTATCACTGGTTCTAAAAAACACTGAGTCATAAAACTATACATAATATGAAGCACTAAGTAGATGTTACTCACGCAATTTTTTTAAGATCTCAAAACTTTATTATTAGGGGTTGAAAATAACAACCCCCTATGATTTTCCTTCAAAAATTGTTTTCGTGGGTTAAATTTTCGAAAAATAAATATCTCCTATGGTTTTCCATTCAATTCTTGAAAAAACATTTTTTTGCAAAATTTCGGTACAGTCGATACTTTTCTCGGAATAAATAAAAACTTACAAGCAGTTTTGATCACTGCTCATTCCATTTCATCGTATAAGTGTTTCCTAATAATAAAGTTATGAGATCTAAAAAAATTGTCTGAGTAACATATACTTACTACCACATATTATGTATAGTTTTATGACTCAGTAATTTTTAGAACCCGTGAAAAAAAATTTAAAAACTGTCAACTCGTCATCGCTTTCCAAAGGCTGTATCTTGGAAGGGAGGTCGATTTCGAAAAAAAATTATAGGAAATACTCCTCCTTATTTTCATCGAGGAATCATCTCCCTTAGTCCTTCGCATTTGCTTTCAGACACCCTGTATACAGGGTATAATGAAGAGACAATAGTCGTCTCTTCATAATACGATCTGAGCATAATATGTAAATTGTGATTCAAATTGTTAAAAACAAGTATTTTATAATGGAGAGTCTTTCTTGTTTGTGTTTTACATTCATAGGTTACAAAAGGTTACAAAGGTATCATTGATCACATATGTAAACTAATTATTATGATAAAACGATATGCTATATTCAGTTGTTGATTTTGGTGTTTCCCAAATTCACAAATAAATATATTTTTCCAATTCTAATCAGGGAAAAGTTTAGGATTGATTAAAATATTATATTAGAGGTCATCATCGATTCTGATTTTGATTTAAGCCAAGAAGAATACAAATTGCGTCTATTACAAACAAATTTTTGCAGTAGAAGTGAAATCTTATCGATTTTATTTTCATAGTGCGAGATCCGGTATAAGAAATACCATCATCTGTTGATAATAACGAAAATACGCTAGATAATAACTACAATAGGTTACAAATAGGTTGCCAAGCTAAGTCGCGTACTGATGTTCAAGAAAGACATTTTGAATCAAATTTTGTCGATAATCTTCCCTGATATGTTTTTATTAAAATCGATTATAACCTGAGGGATAAGTTCTTCAGTTGAGAATTTTCCAATGATATATTCTACTATTTATAAATTTATGTATGCATAAAAATTCTCGTTGTCAATAATGTGATATTTATTTTGACTTCAGCCTGTATTTAATTCACGATCGAAAAATCACGTGTAGCTTTTGAACGAAAAAAGAATCATATACAGGGTGAGTCTTTGACTCGTACAAATATTTTAGTAATAGATTCTTGAGGTCAAAAGAAACACTTTTTACCCTAACCATTCAAACGATATAGCCTGTTGAAAAACCATAAAAAAGTTTTATTTATAGTTCTATCTCACAAATGATTTTATCGATTGAAATGAATTTCGGAAAATAGTTTTTCATTTATTCGATTAATTTTTTTCGAACACAAGATATCACCAACTGCAGTTTTCTCATTATGACCATTAAGTACCAGAAAAATACCAAAAATTCAAAGAACCCAACTTTTGAAACTAAATTGGAGGCTATCTAATGAATATTTGGACGTTTTTTAAAATAAAAGTATTCTTCATATTTTCTCGTATAATGCGCCGTTTTCGGGTAATTTGATGTTCAAAAATTTAAAAGTATGTGTGAGATTTGAAAAATTGGGTATTTTGGCTGTATACAAGTCTGTAAAAAATCCACAGATGTGTAGTGTGTCACAGATTTAGCTAGTCATTATGAAGGTAAGTTTGTTTTTCCAGCTCGTTATGAAAACTTAAAATAGCTAGATTTTTTTATCAGGGCCGAATTCGAAAAAATGGTATATAAAAAAAGTGTTTCTGTTGACCTCAAAAATCTTCACTTAAAATATTTGTACGAGTAAAGACTCACTCTGTATATACAGGGTGATGACAAATATTATGCTAACCAGTACTATCTTCCAAACCACACCAGAGATAGAAATTTATTTTATGGACAAAAAAGTTCAGCCCTTGTAAGTCTTCCAAAATGATTATATCTTCTTTATTTTTTGGCATGTAATTGTCATAATGAAGAGACTGAAAGATGTCGTAGAATTTTTTGTTTGGCGGAGATCACATCAACCAAATATTCCGAAAATCATTCCATTCGATAAAAATTTTTGTCAGATATAACTGAAAATTTAATTTTTCATAGATTTTCAACAGCTTGTATCTTTCAAACCAAGCCAAATTGGAAAAAATAGAAAAGAGAAAAGTGTTTCTTTTGATCCCAGGAATCTTATTCTGTTGGAATATGGACGAGTGAAACCTTTACCTATATCCTGTACGTGTGTGATCTAAAAGACTCACCTATTCTCTTTCCCATGGATCTCAATTTCAGGAAAAAATTATCCGGTCTTCCTTCGAACACTTCTTCGGTCAACACTTGTCGAGTGAATTGGTAGGAACTGACAACAATAGTCAGCTCGTTTCCCATTTTCAAGCCTAACACATTCGTGTTAAAAACCTCGTTCAAGTGATTAAACACCAAATGTTGAAACATGAACTTTCTGCCCAATTTCTTCAAGGTGAAAAGGTGACCAACAATAGGTAGAAATGGTGGACCTGAAAGAATACATTCGAGTGAAATTTCCAATGATATACTCTTGCCATGGAGGAAAAAATATTTTTGATTCTGTTTGACATTTCTCAGTGTACTTCAAGAAGAAGTTTCCAACAACAATGATGAACTAACGTCCAAAGCTATATAAGCATACAGAATTGTCTCTGTATACAGGGTGTTTCCAAATTAGACGTGAACCTTTGAGGAGGTGTTAGTGTCACTCATTTGCTGTCGTTTGAGCCATATTTTTTATTGATAACCAAAAATCAACACTTTCCGAGATTTTATTAGTTCTTGTGTTTTTCAAAAAATTTCTCACCTTACTTATAATAATTTTTCGTCAATGTTTTCCACGTTGACCAAATTTGATTATAATTTTGAATTATTTTCATCAGAACAAGATATTTTGGAATTTGAAAGTTGCATGCAATTGATACAAGAAATTGATTTTTCTTTTCTTCATATACCAACTTTTAAATCATACTAATTCTTTTTCAACCTCTAATACAGGATACTTTTGCTTTTTTTATACGTATCATATCTTTTTCTGATGAAAATAATTCAAAATTATAATCAAACTTGGTCAACGTAGAAAAAATTGACGAAAAATGTGAGGTGAGAAATTTGTTGAAAAACACAAGAACTCAAATATCTCGGAAAATGTTGATTTTTGGTTATCAATAAATATGGCTCAAACGACAGCAAATGAGTGATACTAACACCTGAACAAGGTTCACGTCTAATTTGGAAACACCCTGTATAAGGGGATGTTAATCAAGTGACACATAGATTCACAAGAATTTCTTTTATTGGAATATGGTCGCACGTATGTTCTTATAATTATACGATTAGGAACAATTACATTATCTAAAGAAATTATTAACTTATATTTTAATCCAATAACATAATTTACAGACCATTTGTGATAAGATAATATGGGTTTATGAATACATAATATATTATTGACAGAATAATGAATTAGGTACTGTTTTCCCAAATATATACGAGAATTTTCTCAGGAAAGATCAAGTACAGAAACCAAAAATTTGACGAAAAGTTTTTTCCCGTTCGAATTCCTTTCAAAAATGCACGATTTTTTGTATAATGTCTTAAAGAGAAAGACATCTATAGAAAATCCATGTTCAATCTAGGTTGCTACAAATCAAAAATCTAATAGGTCATTCATCCAACATCGAAGAGCTTCGTGATATAATCCCCCGAAAGACAATTCATAGTCTCGACTTGAATTCGATTCTTTTAAAAAAAATTAATCGAGCAAAAGTTTTGCACTTACCTGGAGGATAGTTTTCCGGCTTCCTGATTTGGAGCAGAAAATAGATCATCAAGGTGAGAATGAAAACGGTGAGCAGGATGACCATTTTGATTTTGTAACGGATAACTTCGACACATAAGTCCTAAACTAACGAAACCACCACGTGCTCAAGCATTCGAGGAGTTCATCAAGGTGGCAGACTGGCTCCTGCCAAAGTTAATTATACCGATCATGTTGGAGCGATTGACTTGTTCACTTCACAACAAGTGTGAGATATTGAGAAGCTTTCTCAATAGACATCGATTGGATAGTTCACTGTCGTATTTGAATAATTAGTCTAAATGAATCACACAAGATAAGATAAATAGCCACTGAGGAATTGGATTCCCAACATCGTTTCGGTCCTGGTATTTCGGGAGTATACAGGGTGAGAAAAAAGGTGACGCACAAATTCATATGTTCGGTATTTATTATTTGGGAAAAAAGCTGAAATAGGTCCATTTTATTTTAATTTACGCAAGTTCTCATGTAGATATACAGGTTGTCCGCGCCATGGGGCAGCGGTCGATAACTGTAATTCTATTAACTTTACAAAAAAGGGTTTGAAATAAAACTTTCCTCTTTTTAAGTAGAGCATCTCCTTAAAGAACTATACAAAGTGTTTCGTTTCTTCTGCACAGCTATCAACTTCGTTATTTCAAATGGAACACCCTATATATTTTTACATTTTTGAATTCCTTGTTAAATTTGAATATAAGTTTGACAGCACAACTATGTCTGAATTCGCAACGGTTTTCGAGAAATTTGACTTTTTATTAATATTTTGACAGTTTGGGGTACTTACATAAAGGACTATATATAACGGAGCTATATAGCTCCGTCCCTATTCTGGAATTGATTCGAATTTGGACTGTATCTAGTCAATAAATGATACACTAAAAATTTTGAGTAGTGGAATTAATGTCTGTGTATTAAATATCAATAAATAAGTTAAGCATGCCGTTAACTTATTTATTGATACTAAAAATTTTCTTTGTAAATAACCATATTATATACAGAGTCCACGAAAACGTAGATCCATTATCAAAACAGAAATTCTTCAAAATATTCACGTTTTTAAATGACAACTTGTATATTCTTTCGGTCCATCATTTAAAACAAATAAAAGCAAACAAAAAATGTTGAATAATGAATAATAAAAAGAAGAAAAATATGGGTTGCCATTTAATAAAAATTAAGATTTTGTTGAATTTCTGTTTTGATAATGGATCTACGTTTTCGTGAACCCTGTATATGATATGGTTATTCACCAAGAAAATTTTTAGTGTATCATTTATTGACTAGACACAGTCCAAATTTTAATCAATTACATAGAATAGGGACGGAGCTAGAGTCCTTTATGTAAGTACCTCAAACTGTCAAAATAATAATAAAAAGTCAAATTTCTCGAAAACCGTTGAAAATTCAGACATAGTTGTGTTATCAAACTTATATTCAAATTTAACAAGGAATTCAAAAATGTAAAAATATAAAGAGTGTTCCATTTAAAATAACGAAGTTGACTGCTGTGCAGAAGAATCGAAATACTTTGCATAGTTCTAAATAATTTTAGAAGATGCTCTACTTAAAATGGGGAAGTTTTATTTCAAACTATTTTTCGCAAAGTCAATAGAATTAGAGTAATCAGTCGACACCCTGTAGGTAATAGAAAAGTTTGCCATGCAACCTTTGGAACAAAAAGTCTATCCACTTCTGACAAAAAAAGTTAGGGTTAAAAAGAACTATCTTCACTCTTCGTAGAGGATGCATTCCATGATAAACGCTTCTATTAAACACGAAAATTTGAGTGATTTAAAAAGGAAATTGACCTTTCCGAGCATTTTACTACAAAATACTTATTAAATATCGAAGATATTAATTTTGTTTCAAAATTTTCACCATATAGGTGACCTAGCAAAGTCAACTGGATTATTTCAAATGGAACATCCTGTATTTTATTGCATTTTTATATTCAGATGTATTTTTCCATTCTACGTTCATTTCGCATACGTCCCTTATAGCTAGCTTGAGTAGTACTCGAGTTATTATTCGCCATTTTTTGAAAAAAAAAATTAATTGTAGGCGTATTATAACACACATTGTTTATTTCTTGAGAGCGCAAAGAACAACTTCAAATCTGTTTTACGAAATCGGTTACCAAGAAAGGGTTCAATGTTTTTTGGAGGTGATGTTTTTGATCTACACAGGGCGTTCAAACAAGACTGTCAAAATGTAATCGAGTGGATTTTTAAATTGCGAACACTACGAACAGTGTCCTTGTTTCGATACAGAAAAAAAGTACTTATGGTGCGAAAAATCATTTTTGAGGAAAATAGTCTTTCGATATATTGATCTTTTGAATATACCTGGCGAGAAATTGAAATTTCTTCTACTCTATGCTGAAATGTCGATTGTTTTACCGATATTTTATGGCAAGTTCAAATTTATAGGCCTTACATTTACTTACATTCTACTGAAATGGTCCAAAATTGTCTCTGTACTCATTTATTTTAAAAACTAATCGTAAATTTTTTGTTTTAGGAATACGGTTTTTCCTCAATAACTTTTCAGGTCTATGTTTTTCCGATAGCACATTTAGATAACTCTTGAAAAACCACATTGATGGTTCACTTTTCATACACAATCAAAAATCGAGGTGCACTCATTTTTTTTAGTACTTTTTGGATATTAAATTTGTCATGGAGCTGAACCTTCAAACGACCATTCTGTATTCATATTTAATGTGGAAAAAAGCTTATTGAATATTGACGATAAAAAACCTGATAAGTCTCCATTTCATGGAATGATTACTGTTTGGTGAACTCTTGAATGAAATATTTGTATGAATGAAATTTAATATCATATCAACCTTAACTTCTTATCTACCTCATGTCAATCGCTCGAAACAATCGATATCTGTGGTAGGTATAAGAAAAATCAATTCGTATTCAACACCTTTCTAATTTATACTTAATTTATTCGTATAGAGCTTTTGTACAGCTTCAAAAAAATGTCAGTCTTCAAAATCCGCCCCTTCCTCCAAAATGTCTTCATCGTGGAATGAGTCTCACTTTGAAAGGTTTCGGTGACAAGGTGATACCATCAAATCCATTGACATCCGGTTGTAGATCTCCAGGCACCTTTTCCAGATGAAAACGGTGCAAGAGGGAGGTGAAAAAGAGGAAATAGTTCGCTTTCGCCAAGGAAATTCCCAAACACTGACGTTTTCCTGAAAAAAAAAATGTGTTCGAAATTTTATGCGATTATAATACCTCAGTTCACTGCTGAAATTTTTTTTATATCTTAGTTGATTCACTATGTGAATATACAATTAAATGCATTCAGTATACCCCTTATAAAAAAATACAGGGTGTGCATAGTTACCAAAAAATTGAGTGGTGTTAAAAATGGTGAGGGTCTCTCACATATTTTTTTCTTGGAAACTAAGACACTGACAAGAATGAGAGATTGAGCAGATATTCTATAAAAGCAAGAATCCAGAAGGGCATTGTGAGACATTTGGTGGTGCTTTATAATTGCAAGGGAAGAAAAACCTCCCCTAAAATTTGTTTCGCAAGAAGCCTTTTTTCCTTATTGATATTATACCTTACAAAAAAAAAAACAAATAATGAAGATTATTCATACCATATCCAAAAGGAAGAAAAGACTTCTCCCCAATCGTCTTCCCTTCATCCCCAAGGAAACGCTCTGGTCTAAATGAATGTGGTTCTTGCCAAGTTTTAGGGTCCATGTGAACGCTATACAGGCTGGTTAGTACGATCGTGTCTTCTGGAATAGTGTAACCGAACAATTCGGCATCTCTCACTGCCCTATGGGCAATTCCAACAGGAGGAATGTTTGCGATTCGCTGTACTTCTTTCAGGACTGCATTCGTATAAGGAAGTCTGGAAAATGAAACTTTTATTTTTCTGTGACTGGAGATGATTTGCTCATCTCTCAACCATGTGTGGAGTTGAGAATGTCTGAGATATTCAAGAAATTTCACTTTTCTAATGTAATATATTTATTTATCTTATTATCAAAATAATCCACTATGGGAAATGGTATTCACATCTGCAAATTCATTTCCATTCAGTCTCATTTGTTGTTTATAATTTACTGGAGCTTCAACAAAATGATCGATTTTACTAATGGAGATTAATTGAATCTCATCCTTATTCATGACGAAAGTAATCCATTTGTGAATAAAACAGTTAGGGCCTATCATTATGCTACATCGTCGCATTTGATCATACATCAAATCAAATTGTACCGTTTTTCTTGTAATCATTTTGCATCCTTAAACGTTAAAACAACAACTGGAACTACTTTGGTATAATGCTTAGACAGTAAATAGATCTTCATAAAGACATCATTTTCATTACTTGACAGAATCCTGCAATGTTGGGCTACGGTTTCTCCCTACCACTTTGTCCTGTTCCAACTGAACCTTCTTCATCACTTCTGGATATTTTAACATATAAACGACGGCAAAACTCAGAGTATTGCTTGTCGTTTCAGAGCCTGCCATCAGAAGATCTAAGCAAGAGGCAATGAGTTGTTCATCTGAAACATATCACTCAACATAAGTTCAGTATGAATAACAGTCACTAATATAAACGAACCAAGAAGAACCATGAAACATATTTTCAAACTATACATAAAACACACTCCAGCGAGGTCTGTCTAACTTTTTACATACAAATTTTGTATTGGCAGCTTTTAATAGAAAAACATCGTTGACTTCAAAGTCTTCAAATGAATTCTAATGCATTCTGAACTTTGTTTCTGCTGTCTTCAAATTACATCGGCAGCAAATATAGTGGCTACTACCATTTTTATTTATACATTTCGATAAATTCAATTTTTTTCCCAGTCAGTTGAAATAACAAATAATATATTCTGAACTATTGGCTAATCTTCAGTTTTGCTGTCTTCAAATTACATCGAATAATTAGCCAGCAAATACCAGCTACTTCCGATTTTACAACAATGATGTTGCAATGTGTTGAAAGCGCATGCACCATTCTGATTTATAAATATTTCGAATATATTTTCCGAGAGACGGTTGAAATATGAAATAAAGTTGAAAGAAGGAAATGGTTATATTCACTATCAGTTTGACAAGAAATTTCATATGATCATTCTCGTCAGGTGTTACTACTCACATTGTTATGGATGAACCTAAAGTTGATTTATGACCTACCTGAAAAACTGTCATCATTTTGGGTGGTCATTTCTTGGAGGAAAGCCTCAATCAAGTCCTTTGGATTGTCGGCACTAAAGTTGCATTTATGGTCTTTAACTGTATCCTGCGATATTCAAAAATTCATTCAAATCTATATCTATCTCTTTAGAAGAATAATAATAATTTTTTATGACAATTTTTTTTTCTACGATGAGTCGCGACAAAAAATGCCTGATATAGTACATAATATATCTAAATGAAGAATCAATAATACAAAAATTTGGAGAAGCATAATGAACTTTCTAAAAAAAAAATTGGTCATCATGGATAAACTACTAAAAAAATTAAGAGACCCGAGGGTCTAGTTTTTGGATCTGAACTTTCAAATTTTAGCGTCAGCAATTTTTGAGGCATCTGGAGATTGCCATCGACAAAAAACTTCTGGAATTTTGTTTTTTTTTTGGTCTACAGAATTGGAAAAATGACTTGTTTTCTTCAGTTTTTAGTAGCACTCTATATAGTTGGGGAGCCGACGATGCCAAATCGGGATTTACTCGAGCGTCGTGGAGACCTAGTGGATTTGAAGATTTGATGGTAGAAAGAAAAAAAGGTTTTATGATGTATGCACTTTCAGCGGTGGGGAAAGCGTCTGCAGGGTCTCAAAGATGTAAAAAAAAATCGTCAGGTGCTGTACCTCTAATCGTTTTTGTATTCATTATGGAAGTTGTAGATAATAAAATTCTACACAAATTCTACAACTTTTGTCTGAAGCAATTTTACATACTCTTAACTGTTCTCGAGTTATAGAGGGCGATAATGGCGAGGAGCTTAGCCACACATGCGAAAGGCCAAGGTCAATGTAGAAACCCAGTCTAATCTACATTCATCCAATTGTCAAAATGAAAAAGTATTTCTATGATGACAATTTCGAAATTAGTCACGAAAATTTTAGTGTTGTCTCTGACTCAACCTTAGAATGTACCATTTTCCAACGAGTGAATTTTCGCTTCAGCATGTATCGCTAAACACCTCGCATTAATCGCCATATATCTCAGAAACGTTTGAACGTAGAAAAAATTGCTTCGGTAAAAATTTGTAAAAAATGTTATGCCCTACAACTTCTATAATGAATGCGAAAAAGATTTGAAGTCTAGGGGAGGAGATAATTCAAAAAACTGATTTTTGTGACCTTTATGGCCAATTTTTATCGTTTCGGCTTGATAAAACTGTCAGATTATATTTTTTCCGTTATTCTTGAATCATTAGCTTGAAAATAAGAAAAAACGCCACCGCCACCGTATTCTGACAGGCCGTCTTAGACAATTCCCCAGGTCTAATTTTTTGGTAGAGGTACTCTACAGGGTCCAAGGTGTGTCCCCTTATATTATTCTGACACGCTCGAGTAAATACCGAATTTCCCTCTTCGGCTCCCCAACTTATATATGTAGGTGGAATTAATTTGAATCAAATTGAAATTTCCTCACTTCTAGAAAGTTCCAGAGCCCTTGCATCACCTCCATGATCTCCCTGTACCCACTGGATTTAGGCGCCAGGTACCGCAAAAGAGGGATCTGATTCAAGACTCCACCGGACATATCCAGCATCCTGAAAGCATCATGTATGATGCCCATCAGCTGCTTCAACTTAACGTCTTCCAGATCGAAACGTTCCCCTGCTATCATCGTCCAAAGCACGTTTATTACGGAGATATCAAAGGCATCATGCATGAAAAGGGGTTCCGTGGATTTCTTCAAGAATGCCTCCATCAAGTAGGCCGTTTCCTCTTCTACTTTTTCGATCATCTGTTTTCCGCCGTAGCCGAATTTTTTGAGCCTTTGTATCGAGAATTTACGCTGTTTCTTCCAGAAATCCCCCTCGGAAAAGACCAAACCTAGTAGGAAATTGGAAAAATAATTGCAGGCTCTTCTTCTTGAGTATCTTGTTCAGTGATACAATCCTTTAGTGTGAAAAGTACAAAGAAAAATAGAAAGAATTTCCAGAATTTGAAAATTATGAAAATAAGTAATTTCTTGCGACCAAGTGTGGATATTTTAATCAGTACTTATACTAGGTGAGTGTTTGACTCGTACAAATATTTTAGCAGGTAGATCCTTGAGGTCAAAAGAAACGCTTTCTTTTCCATACCATTTTTTCCTATTTGACCCTGATAAAAAGATATGACCATTTGAAGTTTTCATAATGAGCTGTGCCACCCCTCTGGAAAAACAAAATAACCTTCAGAATAACTAACTAAATCTGTGACAGTACATATCTGTGGAACTTCACAGATATTTCTCATTTTTGAAAATCAAAAAACTCTAAAACGGCGCATTACATGAAAAAAATATGAAGAATACTTTTATTTCACAAAACGTTCAAATATTCATTAGATACCGTTCAACTTAGTTTCAAGAGTTGGGTTCTTTGAATTTTTGGTATTTTTATGGTACGTAATGGTCTTAATGAGAAAACTGGAAATCGTGTGTTCGAAAGAAATTCATCAAGAAAATGAAAAACTATATTCCGAAGTCCATTTCATTCGATTAAACCGTTTGCGAGATAGAACTAAAAATATTTTTTTTTATGGTTTTTCAAAAGCCTGTATCCTATGAACTGGGCCGATTCGGAAAAAATGGTAAAGGAAAGAAGTATTTTTTTTCCTAGAAGAATCTACTGTTAAAATATTTGTACGAGTCAAACAAGCACCCTGTATAAACACAAATCGATATATAATTGCGAAATAATTTAAAGGGTGATTCCTTGGCGAAAAAAAAGTGTGGGTCTTTCATATAATTTTTTTTTGAACAGCCCCTGCTTAGATACAGCCCCCCCTTAACTTAAGATGACACATTTTTAAATTTTTTTTCTTAGAGACTAGAAAACTGACAGAAATGAAATTTTAATGAAATAAAATTTTTTGTGTTCCCCTGAAATTTCAGAGTATGATATCCCCCTACCAGATTAATTTGATGAATCCATCTGATACAATTTTGGGTCATTGTGGGTGGGCAAATTTCGATGTTTAAGCAGTACATTTTTTAAACCAGAGGAGATAGACAAAATCTGATACCCCATTCTCGTTCTCTTTTTCTGAGAAACTAATAATAGTAGAAGTCATTTTTCGCCACTTTCTTTTGTTCTCGAGTTATAAGCAAAAATTGGAAAAATTTCGATATCGAAATAAATTTATATCTCCGCTAAATACTGATGATAGAGCTCTGAAATTAAAACATTATAAGGGCACTTTTTTGCGTAGAATCCAGTGGTGTGCTCGCCTTTTTAGAAGGAGTTTTGATTAAATGGGAACACAGATTTCTGTGCAATTTTTTAGAGCTTAATTTTTACTGATTTCAAAAATATATAACATCATATGGTTTGTATCAATATAAATGATAGAAAATGGTCAAATAACTTTTTTCCCAATATTTCCATGGTTTCGACTTTTGACGAGCACAGAAAAATAGAGCTTCCTATAACAAGAGAATTGTCCTTTCGGCAATGTCATTCTTTCTATGCTTTTTAACAATTTTCACAAAATTTGAATCAAGATATATTTCATAAATTTTTATAATAATGAAAGGGCTAATAGAAGCAGACAGTGGTAATGATACGATCATACGATGTTATATTTTTCTATGCTCATCAAAAGTTGAAACCATAGAAATATTGAGAAAAAAGGTTTTTGACTATTTTCTATTATTTATATTCATACAAACCATATTATGTTAAATATTTTCGAAATCAGTAAAAATTGAGCTTTCAAAAAATTGCACAAAAATATAGTGTTCCAATTTGAAAAAACATAACTTTGGATCATAGCTTCGTAATTAAAAATCCTGCTAAAAAGCCGAGCACGCCACTGGATTGTACGTTAAAAAGTGCCTGTATAATGTTTCAATTTCAGAGGTCTGTCATCAGTATTAGCGGAGATATAAATTTATTTCGATATCGCCATTTTTCCAATTTTTGCTTATAACACGAAAACAAAAGAAAGTGGCCAAAAATGACTACAACTATCATTAATTTCTCAGAAAAAGAGAACGAGTATGGGGTATCAGATTTTGTCTATCTCCTCTGGTTTGAAAACTGTAGTGCTAAAATATCGAAATTGGCCCACCCTGTACTGTCTGTAAATGAATGCAAAGGATTTTAAGGCGATGAAAATTTGTAGGGGTGATATTTTAACCACGCTCCTTCGAAAATACAGCTACTAGAATGTGTTGCAGAGTTGGCGATTTCCATTATTTTTTTAGTGTTTCTGGGTAATAACCTACATGTACAGTCTACATAATGTGCAGCATAATATCGATGTTCTTCGCATAATTTTTTTCAACCCCTCAACTACTTCATTACCAGAGGTTGAAAATAACAACCCCACATTATTTTGCTTCAATGTTAGATGGGTGCACTTATTCTGCTAAAATGAATGAAAAACTGGTCAGTCCTACTTGTAAGTTTTAATTTATTATTTTTTACCTATAAATGAATAGTGAAACTTTTTCAAATATCTTTCTAACGAAAATCAAAGAGAGATCATAATTTTATTCATAGTTCTGTGAACATTCCGATATCCAAATCCGACCCGATTCGATGTTATCCAATCCAGATGTCTTTTCGACCTTGATTTCCATTGGTTTTCGGTGACTCTCACCGAATTTCTAAGTGAATGACCTATACTAAACCAGTCCCAACTATAATCGAAATAAGTGCCCCATAAATATTTCGGTCTCCCATGAAATGAGATAGAACCTGTTCGATGTATTCCACAATGAAATAAGAAAAAATCCTGTCCGATTTCACAGACCTGACCTAGGACCATGTATAGTAGGTTGTCTCGAATTATTTTGGAAACAAACCCATTACAATCTTCGACTGGGATGGTTCACGTTCGAGGAGTGCATTTTGTGTAGATAGGAATGGGAAAATGGAAACTTTTGGGACTAAAGAGTTGTTCTATAGTTCCTAATTCAGAAATATTGCAACTGATTAAGAACCGATAAGCGATTTCCAAAACTTTAATGGATAAATTATAAATAATCAATAAAAAAATTAATTTTGGATTGCTTGTTCCATTCTAGGATCTTCTCAAAAAAGATTTAAACTCGTTTACGATCATGATTACTATAAAAAAGGCACTTTGACCACAATACCATGATAAGTGCATTACGGAATCAGAAACTGTAATGAAATCGGAAACGGTAATGAAACATAAAATGCCTTCCACTGTGAACCAAAAAGAGTAAAATACTCTTTACCAAGTGTTGTCATAAATAAAAGCTACAAACCCAATCTTCTTCCAAAGGTGCGCATTCTGAATATGAAGCCATCCGGTCTTCCTTCAAACTCTTCTCTGGTGAGTATTTGGGCAACAGCCTCCTCTCCAAAAACAACCACAACATATTTTCTACCCAATTTTGTCCCAACGACGTCACCGTACTTCTTGTGCAGTTCCTGCCATGCCAAGTGTTGGTAACCGTTCTTTTTCTTGAGTTTCTTGAATTGAAAGAGACAGCCAACTATAGGGAGCCACGCAGGGCCTTAAGAAAAGAAAATAGATTCAGATGAGAACTTTCAGCATCGTTATGTTCATAAAATACGGCAAATTGTATGCACAACAAAATTTCAAAGTGTTATGACAAATTTTTTCATATTTGAATTTTTACTTTATAATCTACTAACAGATTTACTTGCTCCAATATTTCTCTTATTAAATTCTCGTCTAGCAATACAAATTTGACAGAAATTTCACAACTGAAATCATATAATGAAAATCAAGCTTTTGATGAAAAATTTTCTTCACGTGATTTCTACATTTCTTTGTCAAAGAATCTTCAATTTGCGAATTTTCTTTCCATTTTTCGAAAAAATTACGATTACAGATGTGAAATTATAGTAGTAGTAATATTTTGTCACTCTAGCACAATGAAGAGCAACACTTTTTATGCCGTGCATTGTATATTCGTAATATTTTTATCGAAAAATATAAAACATTTATTTCACAATCTTCCTTTGAAAAATATAGAATATGATTTTCAATGCCTAGAATTTATTTTTTACCGAGTTGTATGTAACTGACAAAGAATTAAGATAAAAGATATACACTATCGTCGAATTTCCCTGTTATGAAAATTTCCGAACAATTTTCTGTATTAATATTTACCTACTGAACATTCTAACTTTTGATCTCTCTACCTAGCTCTAACATGAATTCATGAAATCGCTGCATGGCCCGAAAAAAAATGTGGATCTTAATCCAGTCTAGGCACAGATTCAGTCAGAAAAGATTTTCGTGATAAAACTGATAATATGTGTCAGTTCCAGCGCTAAGCGCTTTTCCAAGTTTCATGTCGAGTATTCAGGAGAATATAACTATCACTTATTTCCTCCATTCTTGCCAAAGGCAAAGTGAAGTCAATTCGGCCAAAGTTTGAATCATTCTTCTAGTTCAAAACTTATCACCCTTTATAATCTATTGATGGATAGATTCCTAAATGAAATTTTTTCGAGTGATGTTTTCATATGGTGTTAGGAAAACTTGAAATAATATATGCTGTTTTTTTGGCGACTATAATTTTTCAAATTATTGGACAAAAATTTACTAAACTCAAGGGGTGTGCAAAAATTTTCGGTTCAAACTAAAATTTTTCGAACAAGACTTTTGAAATTTCTGAAAAATCTCATGATAAGAAGAACTCTCCAAAATTATTTTTATGAAAAATATGTTTTCCGATTTTTTCACTATAAAATTCATACCTGGAGGATAATTTTTGGGCTTCTTCACATCTAGATACAGAATGATGGCCATCAATGAAATGATGATGCACAACAACGAGAATATCATCCTGATTAGGAGATATAACCACGAAGACCTTAACTGGTCGATCTCGAAAGCTTGAATAAGGTCTTTCCCAATCTTCACGGTAAATAAGTGACTTTCAAACGGTGACCCGAACCAGTTACTCTCACTAAAAATAGAGACAAAATATTCAAATCACCTATCTATTGAAGGAAAAACATAATAGACAAGTTCAACTATTCTTCTATCTATTATAATATGTATTTCCGGTGAACAGGAAGATCTTTCGCTTTCAGTCAGCATCACTTTTTATCATGAATCTTGGAATTGAACACAAAAATTAATCTATAATATACGATATCTATTCTCCGAGGTACTTCTTTGGATTTTTCACCGCACCAGAATATACAAAGAGTTTACAAATCGAGCGCTTTCGGAAGAAACTATACGACATGAAAAAAAACTTTTCATAACTCAATAACTATTCAGCCTGCGTTATGTAGTCTCCGAAATATTCCTAAATTTTTTTGTTGGTCGATTTTCTGTCTTCACAAATGAGTCGAGTGAATGTATTTCACTGTTTTAGCAAGACTCTAGCTGGCACACGATTCTTGTACCGAATTTCATCAAATTAATTCAAGATTAAGAAAACTATCCAATTAAATTGAAGGGAAAGCAATATACAGGGTGTAAATGGATATAATTGCGAAAAATGTAAGCGGTGCACGACTACTTATCATCAAAAGACATAATAGAGTGTGGGCATTTCATATCCATTTTTTGTTTTTGAGCAGCCCCTGCTTAGATATAACCAAAAGATAGCAACTGAAAATAGTTTTTAACCTTGTCAGATCTCTACTTTCGAAAAAAATGGGCAAAATAAGATTATAGTTCCTGGCCAGTTTATTAGACGCACTGAGGATTTTTTTTTATATTTACTGGTATTGCCAGGAAAAAGCAGAATATTTGAATTTCATTTCCACAGAATGTCAGTTTTATCTACGACTCTCAAAATTGTTCTATTTGGCATTTATTTTTGATGTTGTAGTATTAATTAGTACTTAAGTATGAATCAGTATCTATGTCTTCCAGTGGACGTCTTGCATTCTGCAGGTTCATACGTTATTTCGATAATCCACATATGAAATCATTATCCTCGAATGCAGCAAACCGAACAATTCTGCATTGATAGTATGAAGCTCTCATAGCTACACAGGGTGGCTCAGCAAAGTATTAGAATTTTACGTTTAATCATCAATAAATCAATATTTTTTATTGAATCTGATATATTATATGTGAAAACCATTTACAGATGAAGTATATGTAACATATACATTCAATTTAATAATTCAATATTGAGATTTTGCATCGAATCAATGCGTCTAATAATATGGCCAGGGACTGTATGTATTTCGACAAGATGTTACAATAATCTATAAAGACCCTGTATTCTCAAGAAAAATAATCAATTTATATCATTATCCACCTAAAATGCAAAGATCATAGCGAAGTATATGTGGTTACCGAAAACTGAAAACGTGAAAGTCATGCCTTTCTAAGCTCAATCTAGATTTTCGTCCAATCAATAAAAGTTTTGAAATTAAAATGGTTAAGTAGTAGAAATATGAGTTAAATTCGCTTAACAATAGTGTCTTTCTTCAAGGGACCAAAACATGTAAGGACATAACATATTTTGTTCGTTTTCAGTAACCTTTTACTTCACAAAATATTCAGTACATGGCCCTACCCTCAAACTACTAAAAATTTTACCCGCATCAGCCCCACCACCAATACTTTTCCATCTCCACCCTATGTCTTATAAATACTATACAACACTCGACATAAATAAGGAAAACATCCTTAAAATAAGTGGTAGCCTAACTCACAAGTTAATTGAAGATATGAAAAAGGCAGCCACGTGCAAACAAATTTTATAGCTTTCAAATTTCACGAGGGGCAATTATTATTAAGCTTTCATTAATATCAATATCTATGAATATTTATATTTGATATTTCTTCAATTTTTGTTAATTTTTTTCCGGAGGAAGCCTTCTAACAGTTTGTTCATTTGGAATAATTTTTTTATTCCATAACCACAATTAAGCCTAGTTTCCAGTAACTCAAACGAAACTAGACTATTCTTAACTAGAAGAGTTGCTTTTCCAGAATATGTATTACTTTAAGCTCTCTACTATAATTTTTTCTGAGAGATACGCATGTCGAAAGTTGACTTTCGAAATGTTTCTAAAAATTCGCCAAGACCAAACGGTTCTTCCTCGGTAGATGAAATTTTGGTATAAATCAACAGAAGAGTTGCTCTTTCAGAATATGTATCACTCTTAGCTTCACGATGATTCTTCCCGTAAATACGCATGGTGAAATTCGATCATCGAAAAATCCCGAAAAAGATGGGGTCAGTTAAAAATTCGTCAAGACTGTACGGATGCACCAATGTCGATGAAATTTCGAGATTTACTACTAGAAGAGTTGCTCTTTCCGAATATCTATCATTTTTTGGCTATACGATGATTATTCTGGGAGATATGCGTGTCGAAAGTTGACCTTCGAAGAATTTCGAAAAAGATGGGGGCAGTTAAAAATTCGTCAAGACCAAACGTAATTGTAAGTAAAATATATAAGAAAGTAAAAATTCGAATTCATTAAGTAATTGTTTCATAACTAACAAAAAAGTATGATAAAAAGCAATTTCTTTTATCATACAAATTATTCCAATATGTTTCAACAAAGTTTTGATAGAGTCAAATGAGTAGTGTTTTGGGGATATTTTCGTTCTTATTTTTGAAGTGTTCAGCTCTTCTATGAGAATTCCTTAGGGAGGAGGGCGACCTGGGAAGCTCAGTGTAGTTTTGTGCTTATTGTTTGAAATTTATATCGATTTCAGTATATGAGGAGAGGTATCGAGAATTCTGAGGGTAGGTGTGCCCTCCTGGTCACTAACTGTGAACTCCCATGGAAAGTTCGAATCTGGCTTCAAGAATTTGATAGCGAACATAAAAAAATTTTGTTCTTCTAGGCTACCACTTTAATTGTGAAGAATTGATGCAAGTTTTTTATTCAGGCAACCTTTTTTAGTCACAAAAAAAAAACTCTTTATGTATGTTGGTGGTTTATTTCTACAAACAAGTCATTTTTATCCACATAAATTATATTTACAACCTTTCAATCATTCTGCTTAAATAGTGTACGTATTTATAGTATATAAATATATATCTCATCAATCAAATATATATATAAGCTCTGGGCTTCAGCATGTCTGGGCAAGATACTTTTAACAAACAACACACTCCGCGATACCAGCGCAGGAGGCTTTGGGGGAGGTAGCCTGCAGAGATTTCTCAAAAAAATATATCTATTAACGGCTTTCATCTGAGTTCTATATATTTATGTCATCATTAACAACACCACTTGGACCACAGTACCTTGCTCTCACATTAACGTCTGATAGAATGCATTCTTTTCATCGGATTGACTGTCTTCCACATTTGAAGCAATTTGAAAAATGTCACGCTACAAAAATAGTTGAATTTCAAGAATTTATATACGAAAATAGAGATTAATTGTAAAAGGCAACATTTTTACACATTTTGTCCAACCATTCTACAACACCAATCATTACTTTGAAAAAAATCTCAAGTATATTATTCAAGGTGATGATTCATTTCCAATAACCCCAGTGATTGAACCATACTCCAAATTCAAAAGAAGAAATAATTTTCAACACAATATTAATCATTTCGTTGTGTCACTTTGTATTTTCCCAACAAGGAGGGGAGTTTTCAGATATTCTATATTCAAAATATATCAAATCAATTTTATTGAAATGAACATTTATAAAATCATCGACCAGATCTTCAAACTGGGTTCCAAAGATAAAACGTCAAGATGAAAGAGACACATTCTATCTCATATAAACTTATAGACAGGCCAGCCCGTTAAGATTCTCACCACTTTCGTTTATATCCCTAATCACTGGTTCTAACAACTTTTTGTCGTAAATTAAATCTTAAAAAGGATCTCTAAAAATTCAAAAGCATGTAAATAAACATCTCAAACCTCACAATACCAAATGATGTTTCGAGTGATGTGTGCAAATCTAACCTATCACTATGGTTGTTGTGCAACTTTGTCACCGATCACGATTCGAAAATTTCAAATATCGGAGAGGAAAAACAGAAGAGAAATTATTCCCTGAGCATATTCAGATGAATTTTCGAATGATTACAATAATCGTTAGTATAAAATAACATTAAAGATAACTTAGTTGATAAATCTGCCTAGCTAACACCACCTCTTTCCTCCTAAAATTAAACAAACAAAATGATTGATCAACAACAAATTTGATAATTGGTTTTTAGCACTTGGAAAAATCTCAATGTGCTTGTAGATGTATTTTGATGACTTTAAGTAGAGTTCACATGGCAGTAATAAAAAATTTAGGCTAGAATAAAATAACAAAATAGTATTTTTAATAGTTATATTCGTAAAATACTTGTAGGAAGCATAAAATAACTTTCGATATATTAAAGCTGTGAAAATCTTACACGGGATACCCCATTATTTTATATACACATTTATATAACATAACATATATAATTCAACATAACTTAAATCTAACAATATTTTAATATCTACATTTACATATTACAGCTTGTTAGTCCATCACCAGGGTTAAGTTACTACATTAGTGTTGCTTGTAGTGCATGCACTCTCATTCGTCGACATTCTTTCCTTTTTACATAAGCTTATGCTATATGCTATTCTAGGATGCCCTTGAATCCCTCCAGAGCACATCTGGAATGTGTTTTTTCGGCTAGAACCCAAAGAAAAACTAATCCCTGTGCAGAATTCGTTCTTGCCCCCTTCCAACGACCAAAGGTAAGATATAAAATTATCTTCAAGTTATCACATCTTTTCCGTACAGCAGAACAATCATCAAACAAATTATACACAAAGCCCTATTTTTCATGAACGGCCTGCTTGCGACAACAAACAGTGAGCAGAGTTCTGTGGCCTACAGCTAGAATTTGAGATATCGGGCGATTTCACCTTGGCCCGTCAAGCCCATGCTGTCTTTCTTTTTCTTTGTACTTCTTGAAGGCATCTTGTCAACAGCTACAATATTTCCAGTAACCTACGAACATTTTAAGCCGGTATTGCACACGGATATGGTAACAGAAGACGGACGGTAACGGCCGTTATTTGCGCTTAGCGTGGAGCATTTCCATTAGTAACGTCTGCGTGGGCGCTCCTCCATTGCAATGTCTTTGATATAGATGCTCTTCCCCTCTCGCTGCTAGCGCGTGAATCTCTGGTAACAGTTGCACGAGTTTGTTGAATTTGTCCTGCAAACACAATAAAACATCAGTATATTATTATTGACGAATCAATGATTTTGATAAAAAGTTTTATCGGTCTACATAGATATCTGTTGTTATTGTTTAATCATTGAAGTTTTTGCTCATTGAAATCTGCCTTGCATTATTCAGGGTTGGGATAAAATTCATAAAATATAGAATTAACTTAATACCTCTGAAACGAAAAGGACCATATTTATGCAACTCTGCAGGGAAATAGGTGTCCTCAATCTTTTGAATTTAAATGGGATGCAGATTTTGAAAAAACTTGGTTTTTCGAATAATTTCATACTTATTTATTATTATTTATATCGAAATTAAGAGAAAATAACGGTTCCCTGTAGAATTTTTCGACTTTCATCATGGTTTGGTATCAAATAGTTTATAGCAATTTTGGGAATGTCCCTTTTAGTAAGTCTCTTTTTATCACACAGTAGATCATCTTATGAAAGTTGCACATCGATAAGGTTTCATAAATTAACGTTTCGAATGGTTCAGGATAGCCCCATTTGAAAAAGTTCCAATAGAATTAATGAAATCATACCTGAATTTGTGGATAACAAGTGAGTGAATATTCAAGCAGAGCTTGTTGAACTTGCTCATAACCTTCCTGAACATGTTTTCTGTTTGTGATGCCTCTGCATTCTGAAAAATAAAAATTATGTCAGCCAAGAAATTTCACAAATAATACGGTTTCCTCCTTGTAGCCAACAGTGAAACATAGTGAAAAAAATTACGAGTACAATATTTCAACCCAAAAAAGTGAAACAGTGCAGCTCCAAGGAGAAAACCTCGAACATCATCGCTTCAAATCGAAAGGAGAACGATTCCTTGATCAATCAATACAGAAATACGTTCTGGCCCTCAATATACGTGAAGCGTCAAATGCTCCAACAGATACTTATACTAACCTGGACTCAACAGCAGCATGAATTTGATACAAATATAATCGTTAATGTCGAACTTCAATTCTTGCAATTTGGTTGTGATGTCGTTGAAGTGGTCCGCTAAACTAGGTACACCCAAGAGGCCCAAACTCAAGAGGTCGAACTTCTGGCCGTTGTGTAGCGTCGTTTCATCTGGAAGACTATTATGCATCCTCTGGTGCATATGGTCGAGTACCAGCATGTCAGACCAGGAGTGCTGCAAGAGTTTCATTTGATCGTCCACCTGAGAACAAAGAAAATTTCTAGATTAGGTCAAATTTCAACGATTATGTATTGATATTTATACTGTAACAATTGTAAATTATTTATTTCCGTTTTTTCTTTCAAAGGGAATAAGTATTTTAACTTCATAAAAACGAGAAAGGAGTGTTTGAAGAAATGTTTTTGAAAAATTGGTTAGGCACTCAAAAATGTGTAAATGTTTGAAATTTCTTCGATTTTTTAACCAGGTATATAGGAGTAACAATCTGAAACGTCCAATACAAGTGTCACGTTGGAATGCTGGAACTTCTTGTTCATTTTCAAGAGTGAAATCAGGCTGTGGAAAATAAAAATATCGCAGTCCTTTTATGGAAACATTATGCTACATTAAATGTACAAAGAGAACAACAGCAACCCACTCTTAGTACACATTTATTATTCCATTGTGGTAAACTTGCGTAAAAACATCGGAGCTGAAAGTGAAACCGTGGTTATGGTAAATTTAGGACAGTGTATGCCCGTGTCCGAAGTAGTAATGAAAACGTCCTTGGAATAAGAATATACAACAATCGTCGTTTGTCAATATTTGATTTTTGACTCTGGGAATACGAGATCCAAATAAAAGGAATTTGTTATACGCGATAACGCAAGGGGTCGACACTTACATAAAGGATTGCGATGTATCTACAGGGTGATGAACAGTTGCGAAAAAATTCAAGAGTTGATTCTTTGTCGAAGAATTTTGTCAAATATTTTTTGTATAACATATCTGTATTGTCCTTGGTCGTTACTGTTAATAGCTTTATTATTGACAATTCTACACAGCTTGAAAATAGATATTATTAGAAACATGTCCGCAAAGATAACATGGTTCATTTTCCAAATAGAAAAAGATTGTTGTGCTTATTGCAGAATTAAAAATATGCATTATTCTTTCGAATAGTGTATCCCAAAAATAATGAGATACAATTTTTGTGGAAGTTGAACAACTAAAGTTGCCAATCTCACTCCCGTCTGGGAACGTGAATTTTGTGTGGATTGTGTAAAGTACAGTCCATTTTCAACATAATGCTCAAACTAGGTAGGCGGTTAAGTAACGCTGTCCGAGTGGGCTCATTGAATTGAACTAGTTTCGTCTCATTAAAATGTGTGACATTTCATTTTCATTAGGTCTTTATCATTCATGCAAAGCGATCTCTGTTGTGTAACTCTTTGAATACTCGACGTATATAATGCGCTACAGTGCCGCGTAGCTCGCACAGGATATTTTGATACCAGACTAGATTTTTCTACTATTGCCTCATTGAATTGGAGCACATATCCGTTATCGGCATTTATGAATTATTGAACCGATATGAGATATTCAGATACACATATTCAATCTATTGGATGTGGCCCCAATTATGAGGGATATTTTTCAACACTTGATGTACTACTGAGATTAGTGAGAATTAAAAAAAACAGGATGTTACTCAGGAATCAACAAAATAACTCAATACACTTTTGATTTTTCGGAAGGTCCGATAAAAATGTTTTGATTTCTTATTTCTTCTCCTTCAACATGAAAATATCTACGAACTCTCAATGTATGATGTCAAGTCAATTACACTAGTTCGTAAATTCACAGATCAAACTTCCATATTCGACGAATTTTGAAGATCGATACTCCTGCTATTCAATATTTCGTGCTATTTTCAAGTTTGATGAAAATTGTCGATCTGCTTTTTTCAAAACTGATTTATATTCAAACTAACACTAGAGAATCATGGCATTGATATGTCGAGCATATTTTTAATTTGCGAAAAATTTGGTGGTACAAGCTGAGAAGCACCTTTGGACAAGTGTATGCTAGTACGACCACATTATTCGCAAATTAAAAATATGTGTAAATGTCAATAACACTAATCTTTGGTCTAATTACCTATACATTAAATGAGCTAGCTAGAAGTTTCTCACCAAACCCTAAACAATAATTTGACAGTTTGTAATAAATTTGAAATAAGGAGCGTTCAAAAAATGTGGGCTGTGGAATTATGGAGGTGGATATTCTGTGATTGAACGTTACACATAGCCATAGAGAATGGACTGAGCAATACCCGCGTGAAAGTGTCTGCTCTGTAGAAAGAGAGGAAGCTACGATGCGGCCAATACTTTTCTATGGACATAGACGTGAGTGTTAACCATAGACATAGAGACATGGACTGTGCCTTCCCTTTATATCTATGCATGAAATACGGTCAAAAAAAGTGACAGAGAGAAAAACACGTCGGGAATGCAGTCGTCCTTTTCTAGAATTTTGATTGGTCTACACTCACCTCTATGTGAACAAAAAAGAGAAAGGTGATGTCCCGACGAGCTTTTCTCTCTTTCTAATAAATAGCCAATTTCATGCTGGCATTGCTCAGTCCATGTCTCTATGTCTATGGTGTTAACCAATCAAAATTCTGCCATTTTTACTGTAGAGCCGAATAGGGATTGTTCAGTCCATTCTCTATGTCTATGCACGTAGCTCATTGTTCCTATATATCGTTTTGTGGTCATCTTTCAGATTTGTCCACTTTTTCTTTCCAAACTTATTCACCTATATGGAAAATTCTAGGGAAAATTACACTGGTTATTGTCACACATGGTATCTGTGAAAAATGTACAATATAAGAATCACCATTAGGCACAGAACATCATCCTTCAAAATTCACGAATATTCCTGAACGCATTATAACCACAAGAGGGTTAGGAAGAGTTACCATTTGCGGTCGTGGAACTCGATGGTTTCAAATTCAACCACGAAATATCGACCTTTGCATAGCCCACCTGCCGATTATTTTTTTGATCGCTTATGTCATAACAAAATAGGTTATTATTTCGTAATAAATGAAAGACAAAATTACGGCTCTGCCCGCCATTCAGTGACAACAGATGAGAGGAAATAACAATAATGAGACAGCACATTGACGTAATCGCGCATGGAGCAAATTACGATGTCATAGAAATACTTATTCATCGACAGTTGTGAGGAACTTGCCTCATCATCGGGTTCCGATATGCATTGCAATCTATTATTGTGATTATCCGCTGTATTGAAACTGCATTCGACGGCCAGTCAATGAATGAAGAGTAAGACTAAATAAATAATTCCAAATGAGGTAAGTATGCCGAAGAAACCGAAAGCGGCGATCGCAATACCACAGAACTGCTGTGATCGCTCTCGCTTTCGCTAAGGAGAACACTGTCCATTTCAAGCACAGAATTCAGTTTGTTGTATAACAGTTTCTGTGTTTATTATATATGCACTGTTCATGACCGACTAACCATGGCCTACTTTGGCTGTTCACAGTATACAGATGAATAGTAAAATATTGTTACGTAATAAAACGTTGATTAGAAAAAAATGACATTACCATTTGCAACGTGCGTTCAAAATATTCGTGGTCTATGGAATTTTGATGGATGATGTTCTGTGTCTGAAAGTGGCGCTTAACTTGTACCACACGTTATTCCTAAAGTGAAGATATGTGAAGTCGAGTGTGAAGTACTCAATGACAACAACTTTAGCATCATAGAAAGATTTTTTTTGAATACCGTCAACAATAATGTTTTTCTTCGAATAATACTACTTCAAACTCCAAATTTATAATGATACTATGATTTCCATTTAGTTCTGAAACAGAAAAACACTAAAATACACGTACATCCAAATATTCCAATTATTCGGAAAATGTTCTCAGATAACAAGAAGTAATAACTCTTGAAGAATGCACTCAGTGGCAAAATTTGGGGTAATTTACTGGGAAATATTCGAGTACTGATTGAAAATTAATGTTCAAATGAAGTTTGCGATGCCCAACTTTATCATTCTATCATTTTCACATTTATTTCATTTTATTTTACTACAGTTTTGATATTTAAATGGTTTAATCACTATTAATTGAGAGCAATTAAATATCGCGAACACTGTCATTATTTTCGATAACATTCGAATTTACGACATGCTGGACATCATAAGACAAAGTTCAACGAGTTTTAGATTTTTACGAGTGAACATTCGATGAATCTGTTCATTGGTTATAGCACAATGAATTTCTTATAAGTACAGTTATACACGATCAATGTTCGGACAATTTTGTTTCATATTACTTAACCGGAAATTGTGTAGAAAAATAAGATAAGGAAGCGAAACGAAATACAGGAAGGAATTCAATAAAACAAGGTAGAAATAACCTTGTGTGATCAATTTATTTCCAAGAATAGTAAACAATTTGTGTAAAGTACCAGGTTGTCTAAATTGCGTTTACTTCCTGAATCAAATATCTATATCCAAATAAGATTGGGTTAAGGTACTCGTTTGCGGCATTGAAATCGATATCCGATAATGAAATTTCATTTGATGATTTTCCCTAGCAGAGAACGCTGTGAGTTTTTTTTAACATACAACTTTTGCCTCTCATTATTGAACAGTTGCTATTCAAATCTTATTAGTCAATTGTCAACTATCAAAACAAGTGTGGAAAGCTAGCGTTTTCAGATAACACACAACTTTTCTCCAGAAAATCGAATTTAAGTTGGTAATAGCCCATAAGTTAAGATTTTGTGTTGCGGAATTCAGGTTGGTATTGTGAATAAACAGTGATCTATTCTTTAGCCCTATTATATGTGAATCTATGCACTGGCCGATGAAAATTTCAATTTGGTACTGGTGTCAATGTTCCTAATTTAATTGAACAAATTGGAAACATAATTGTATCAATTTTGAATGCTGATTGATATGCTCTGAATTTGAATATTTCTTCTTTTCAAATACTTTTCTAGGTTATATTTATATATTTTAGTTCTGTGATTGAGACTACAGAAATAATTGAAGATGTGCCAGTTCGGCACATATTAAAAGATACAGGACTCGATACAAGAAGAAGAATTATTGATTTTTTGTGACCAGATATTAACGTCTGGACTTTTAGGGCCTACTGGGATGTCAATAATTCTTGAATGGACCTATATTTTATTCGTGATTCAGTGGCATATTCCAAATATTCATCAATTGATGGAATTTTTGTCTACAGTGACAAAAAATATAATTTCTTTTAAATGAGGGCGATTTAATCCTTCACTTCAAACACCATATATACAGGGTGTCATATTGAATAGAAAATGAGTATTTTCTAGTAGAATAATCGAGATTTTGGAAAATCGTTGAGAGCGTTATCCTCGGCGTTATCAATGCCAAATTATCATTCATTCTTCTCATTTAATTTAAGAATTTTCACAAAAATCTATTGTATACGTATCCGTCGAGATTTTTTTTTTCAACTAGTGGAATTTCAGGACCTCTGAACTCGCTCTCGGACTAGAAACCTAAATTGTTGACGTGGAATCGTTTATGGGACTCTTTGAATTGTCGCTAGCTAGATAATGCGGCGTATTGCCTCATTATTGACATTTAGCAACAAACTTAACATACAGCAAGGCACGCCATCGGTGAATTATTCAAATACAACTCAATTTGGTAAAGCTGCTCGTTGCTCAACAACGATGTTCAAGCTGGCTTGCTATCTAGGTCGACAATTGCGCACCATACAACACTTGCATTTATTTATTCCACTATTTAGGTAGCGTTTTTTTCTCGGATCGGAACCTTTATAAGGTATATCTCAAGTTCTAGTTGATAGGAAGAGCAAAGCCAAGTGACAATCGATTGATACTGTATACAGTATTCACCCTGCATATATACATGGTGTTAACTGACAACGCGGCAAAAATTTAAGAGATGATTTCTTGTCAGGAAACTTTTATTTCTTATGTTGAAATAAAAACATTATTCAATCCACTGACGAATTCTGATTTTTTCTAATAACATAAAGTTTTGTTTTCTTTTATGGAAGCGATAGTTTGAAAAGAATCATCCTCTTTTTCCGTTTAAAAAAATATAATATATCAAATATCTCCCTCAGATTGATTCAGATATCATGGAAAATATAGTTTGTATGTAAAAAAGTCTCTACGCATGGTGTAATATTAATCTGTGTGCGATGTATGATGTAATATACATTTCTGAAACGGACAAAATGGCGATTCATTTCATTATTTCAAACTATTGTTTTCATAAGAAAAACACGACTTTTCGTTATAGGTCAACAACGAAACCTTCCAGAAGAAATCAGAGTACGCCACTGGATTGCTATCAGAGAAGTGTCTGTATAACGATTTTTTTTCAACATCCTAGCACAAACAGAACGGAAATAATGACTAATATTCAAATAGTTCAGATTTAAATTTTCGCCTATAACTCGAAAACAAAAGAAGATACAGGAATAAAAATTTTTAGTTCAGGTATCACCAACTTAGCCCACCCTGTACGCAGACGTTAAATCAATGGTTTGAGAGGCTAGTACTGCCATTGTTACTCGAATAACACTTTTCCATATTTATAGCATTATAACAACAGCATGTTGTACAGGGTGGGCAACTACAACTTTTTCAACCCAACGAGATAGAGGAAAATGCATGGCATATTACGATCGTCATTTTTTGTCAGTGCCATCAACTCCATTCCTCTATATTCTTTTGTTTTCGAGTTATAGGGCAAAATTGAAATTTTAACTTTGGTCAATATCTCCATTTCTGTTTGTGCTAGGATGTTGAAATTAAAACATTATACAGCCACTTTTTGATGGGAATCCAGTGGAGTACTATGTACTCCACTACCTGTTTTTCCAACAGGTAGATTTGCTGAGCTACAACATAAAGATGTGTTTTTTCTTATGAAAACAGTAGTTTAAAATGACTTAGAAAGACTGAGGGCGATGTATCATATATTTCTGAAACGGGAAAAAATGGTGATTCTTTCTAAGCCATTTTAAACTACTGTTTTCATACGAAGAAACACAACTTATTGTTATAGCTCAGCAAATAAACCTGTTGGAAAAAATCATAGTACGCCACTAGATTGCTATCTAAAAGTGGCTGTATAATGTTTTAATTTCAACATCCTAGCACAAACAGAAACAGAGATAATGACCAAAGTTGAATTCGCCCAAATTTCAATTTTGGCCTATACATAACTGGAAAACAAAAGAAGATAGTAGAACGCAGTTGATGGCATTATAAGTTTTTCGAAAAAAGACGACTTTTTCCTCCATCTCGTTGGGTTAAAAAGTTGTAGTTCACGTATCATCAATTTTGCCCACCCTGTACAGTAGTTGTCCCAACAACATTCCTACTGCCTTAGCATACAGGATGAGTGTGATAGATAAGTTTTTATCAGTTAGTTCATTATACAGGGTGAGTCTTTGACTCGAACAAATATTTCAACAGTAAATTCTTGAGGTCAAAAGAAACACTTTTTTTTACCATTTTTTCCGATTCGGCCCTGATAAAAAGATATAGCCATTTCAAGTTTTCATACTGTGCCAACCCTGGAAAAATAAAATTTCCTTCAGAATAACAAGCTAAATATTTGGCACTACACATAATATGTGGATCTTTTGAAAAAGAGTTGCATTCAGTCAAAGTACCCAATTTTTCGGTTTCACAGATATTTTTTATTTTTGGACATCAAATTACTCGAAAACGGCGCAATATACGAGAAAATATGAGGAATACCTACTTTTAATCTACAAAACATTTAAATAAATATTCATTAGATAGCGTCCAACTAGGTTTCAATAGTTGGATTCTTCGAATTTTTGGTATGTTTATGGTACGTAATGGTCCTAATGAGAAAACTGGAAGACGTGGTTAATATCTTGTGTTCGAAAAAGATTCATAAAATAAATGAAAAACTATATTCCGAAATTCATTTCATTCGATGAAATTGTTTGTTGGATAGAACTGAAAATAAAATTTTTTCAATGATTTTTCAACAGCCTGTATCTTTTAAACCAGTTCCATTCGAAAAAAATGGTAAATGAAAAAGCGTTTCTTTTGACCTCAAGAAACTACTGTTAAAATATTTGTACGAATCAAAGACATCTTAGTAGCATCCTCAAGGACTTTCTTACAGTGTACTGGCACAGGAAGCACTCAAATAGCTCCAGCAGAATCTATAACGAGGAGGAAAACCCGGGTCATCCAGTTACAGAATACATTGCCGAGAAACATAAAACGTAGCCTCCTCGGACCCATTCCAGAAACAGGAGTTTATTAGAACTCTGGAATTAAAGAGCGAGAAGCAGATGGTGTAGCAGCCTGATAGTGGCACAATCATATTTAGACCTTGAGGTCGCTGTACAAGTTACTTCTTGAAACAATGTAGAATATTGTAGTGGCTGGCCCAAGAGAAGATTCTAGGTGTTAAAATTTATGTCTTATTGGGTGCATAAAAGACACTTGAGGATTCCAATTGCAGGAATCTCGAAATTAGGAAAATTTTCGCTTAATGACTCACCTTGAGATCCTTGAAGAAAATCGAGTTCCGCGCCCAATCCACCTGGGAAAACAAGTTTTGGTCCAACACTTTACACATGAGTTCGAACAGGTCTACTTCACACTGATTGTACGTTTGGTTCTGCAACAACGAATAGAGGGACGTCTGCCACTCTCGATCGTCTATACCTTGCACGAAATCCCTGATTAAGGGCGACACCTTGCTGGAGAGGGAGGTGTTCGCGCCGCCACCGGGCACCAGCGTGTCGTACTGGAAGGCCTTCGGACTGAGGGAGTGCGGGGAGGTGGTGGTCGAGTTCGCCGTACCCCAAATCTTACTTTCAGCTCCCATTACCATGGAAGTGTGAGCACCAGAAACGTTAAGTATTTGGAGGGCGGGCTGCTGGTTGGAAGAGGCCGGCTGCAGGAGGTTGCTGTTGACCTGGCCCAGCGCCACCGCTATGGGACTCGGCGACGAGTCGGGGGATGAGGTCAGGCTGGACACCTGGGGTATTTGAATTTCCTGCTTGATGTGGATGTTCGGGTAGTGGGACGTGCCAGGCTGGCTGGGTGAGTAGTCGGACATCGATCCTCTCAGCGTCTGAGCGGCCAACTGTCTCTGTCTCATGATCTGCAGCTTTCTCGCCCGATCTCGCTTATACATGGGTCCGAATTTATTTCTTCCACCCCTCATGCGATCTGCTCGAACAGCTGAAAGTAGACATCTGCCATTAGGTCAGTTCAAGCTCATTTCTACACCTTTTTATGATATTTGTGTGAGTGCAATCACGCCTTTATGAAGAGAAATAGCTATATCGAAAGGGGAGTTTTATGTCTAGCATCTATGATTTCAAATGTTAAGGCTCTATTTACTTCTTCGACCCTTCTAAGCTGAAATTTTTGAATTTGTCTGCCTTGTTCTTATAGTGTGAACTTCTGAAATGAGAATCGAAGTAGTGTTGGCGCGAGAATGTTAGGTTACTAACCTTGAAAAGATTTTTTTTCTGATTAAGGAGCGAATAAGTTCTAAGATTCTTTGAAAGGAAAAATTTCCATGTTTAATTCCAATAAGATAAAAAATATGTCAACTGATGACTGATAGTAGTTGATAAGCACATTGATATGAGGGTTTCTTCAAACTCAGAGCTCTCATATTCACAATATCTTGATTCGTCCTCGAGTTAAAAGGCGTTTCTGAAAAATGACTGTTTCAAATATTTCGCTATATCTTAGTTTATGTTCCAGATATTCCAAAAATTCAAGAACTTTTCCTCAGTAATTTTTAAGTCTTATGTGATAAGTATGGGGAGTCCGGGGGAGTTGAACTCCTTTTCACTTTGAAGCCACTAAAGTTGTATCTGTGAATGGTAGCAACTCATTTTTTTGCGTGAAGATATCATGCCCAAAAAGGTAATCATAGATATCTAATAGAAGAGTGATGGTGAGATGAACATTTTGAGTACAGCAATTTTTTTTTAAGAACCGAAAATTGAATTATGTCTATCTAAACCATGGGAGTGTTGAACAGTAGGCGAGAGAGACTTGACCATAAGTTTGTTTATCAGGAGAAACATTGAAAGAAGACAATTTCCAATGACCAACGATTGTCTAGTCAAGGTTTTCATCATCAGATGTATCAGCGTATGAAATACATATTCTCTATTTTGGAGTCACTTACTTCCGAGATGTTTTTTACTCTTTTGAACCTTTGTATATTTTTTTATATTCATTTCTACAATTCAATTTTCTTTTTTTTGAAGGAAACTATTATCTAAGCTCAGTGTGGGAAACTTGGACCACTGATTATGTCTCCCGACTAAAGCATGGGTCAAGTCTCCCGCACTCCCTTTTAGTCTATTCAACAGATATTTTCTTGAAACTTTTACAACTAGGTATTATCAGAAAGGCTCATCGTTTGTAACAGAATATTAATCAATGGAAGCAATAAAACTAAATAACACCACGCACCTATTAAACTTTTCAGACAGTGTAACAAACAAAAATGATTCAATTTCTTACTTCCTAACAACAAAATCACGTTCAATCCTTTCACTCCCGAACTGTTCTGATGAAGGTCAAAATTCAGCCGCCACTAGTTGTGCCCTGTTACGAGTATGTCGCAAGCTATTTGAGATACCGGTATTTGAATTGAAATATTTGAGGTGGTTCAAGTCTCCTACCTAAGCAAGTCTCCCGGACTCTCCCTACTCATAACAGATCATATAAATTGATATCATTTCAGAGATTAAAGTTGAATCGATGTTTTTTGAATAGGACACCCTATATTTTTCAACGCAGTTTCTTCGAAAAGCATCCGGTTACCGTTTATTCAAATATGTCACCCGATTCAAAGATATTAACGTCTGTATGAAACGTTTCTTCAAACCAAGTTTAAGCTCTTAGACGACGTTTGAGCAAAGAATCTCCATAAAAAAAAGACGTTAAAAGAATTAATCTCGTTTAATGAAACGGTGCATACGGCCATTAATTTTTCAACTTCATTTTTGACATATGACATATGACTGAAAAACTGCGTCTCATTTGAGAAACACCGACTGTCATCTCTGTGACTTCACAGCAAAAATAACTCCTGACATATATCTATGAACAAAAGTAAGTAAGTAAGTAAAAAGATAACACATATAAAATCAAAGAAACTTCAGACATAACCGAACGAAACAAATTTCAAATCTGACAAGATTGACGTGAACACAGCCAATCAGGCAAGTCGAGCGCATTTTTAGTAGTCGTTGGTATCCGCATTAAAGAGTCGTTAGATTTCCTGTTCACGCATTCTATTGGTTCTAATTATTGGTTGATATTTCCTAACGACTGATGAGAATGCGCTCTAAGACATGTCACTGAGCACTCTATTGATTTCTTGAAAACATTCCTTACGGCTCAAGCTACGGTTGAAATTATAAAAAATTACAGCCTGATAATCAATGCTCCTTGTTGATTTATGTCACAAAGTGACGAACGGGTTACTAATTATGTCACTTATAATCAGTTATATTTGACAAATGTCACCAACACAACTTGTAAACAACGATTTCGAAATGTAAGACAAAATTTGGAGCAAAAATATCGTCACTTTCTAAACAGGTTGGGCGAAAAGCACACCTCGATCAATTTTGGTCTGAATTTAAGATAGAAATTAAATTCCACTTTTTTTCATAGTAATATTATTTTGGTTCATTTTTCCAGTCGTTATTTACAGGGTGAGCAAAATTGTTGATACCTGAAAAGTGATTTAGCCATTCATGTCGTCTTTTTTCGAGAAACTAATAATGCCATCAACTGCATTCCCCATTCTTCTTTTGTTTTCGAGTTATAGGCCAAAATTTGAATTTGAGCGATTTCAACTTTGGTCATTATCTACGTTTCTGTTTGTGGCTAGGATGTTGAAATAAAAACATTATGAAGAAGACGCTTTTTGATAGCAATCCAGTGGCGTACTATTATTTTTTCTAACAGGTTCATTCGCTGAGCTATAACATAAAGTTGTGTTTTTTCGTGTGAAAAAAGTAGTTTGAAATGTCGCCATTTTTTCCCTTTTCAGAAATATATCATACATTGCCCTCAGTCATTCTGCGTCATTTCAAACTACAATTTTCATAAGAAAAAACACAACTTTATGTTATGGCCTAGCAAATGAAATAGTAGGAAACGAATCATAGTACGCCACTGGATTGCTATAAAAAAGTGTCTCAATAATATTTTCATTTCAACATCCTAGCACCAGGAACGGAGATAATGGCCAAAGTTGAAATTAAAATTTTGGCCTATAACTCGAAAACAAAAGAATATAGCAGTATTCAGTTGATGGCATTATTAGTATCTCTAAAAATGACGAACTTAATGTGCCATGCATTTTCCTCTATCTCGTTGAAAAAGTTGTAGTTCGGGTATCACCAATTTTGTCCACCCTGTACAGGGTGGGCAAAATTCGTTGACTACCGAGAGGATATCGAGAACTATAGCAGCTAGAAGAAAACGGATGACACATCCGAGCTCTTTTTCGGAGAAACAATAACCGTTTTCGAGTTTGACAATTGCGTAAAGTTCTCATAACTTTTTTGTGTTTGAAGTTACAAATCTGAAACTTGAACCTTCTTTTTTACGTAGAATCCACTGATGAACTCAAATGTTTTTCCATTTCCAATCATTAGTTGAAACTACTTTTTTTTTAAATGCAAACTTTTATTCCATTTGTTATTTTTGAATTGGAAAAAATCTTTTGTCAGTAGATTCTACGTATGAAAGTGCCTAAGGAGGTTAAAGTTTCAGATCTGTAACTTCAAAGACAAAAAAGTTATGAGAACTTTTCGGAATCGTCAAAATCTCGATTTTTGTTTATAACTCGAAATCTAAAAATGATAGGCCGATTCTGTTTTCAGATTTGGATTAGTCATGAAAAAAGAGCTTGAGAATGTGTCATCCGTTTTCTTCTATCTGCTATAGTTCTCGAGATCCCCTCAGTAGACAACGAATTTTGCCCACCCTGTACAATTCAAAAACAAACCTCTCCGAGAAACGCACGAATCTCACGTTTTCCAATTAGGCTAAAACGAATCAACGAAGTACGTGTGCAACATTGAGAAACGGCAAATCGAAACTTGAGCTATTGTCGAAACGAAAGTTCAAATAGACAAAATAACGACGTAAACGGAAACCGTTGTTTCGATACCAGCACCAAATATACGCATCTCGATTTCACTTTTGTTTAATAACGCAACACACCGGCCCAAATCATTATGTCAACGTCTTGTCGAAACTCTGCTCTAAACTGACGAAAAATAGAAAGCGCCCGGGCGGTTGGGTAAGCGAGTCTGTGGATTATTTTACGCACTTGTTGGGCAATCTCTTCATTGTGCCAGGTGAATGAATAAAAACTGTTATATCTTTTCGATGGGGACTACACTGCCTTCGGCCGATCACTCTACACTACTACACTTTTATTTCAGTCCATCCGAATATATTCCTCCATTTTAATTATGCTCTCCTTCCTATCTTTGGTCAATGTGTCTTGACTTTCACTCCTATCATCTTAAAGAATATAATTTCATGAATAAAATCTGATTTTCTCCATTTTCCTTTGGATCTATGGAACGTTCAAAAATCCACCTTCTTGTTCGGTTAGAAGGCTGAAAATTAGCCTAAATCTGCTATGGACGCTATGGTTAGTCGAAAAAATCATTAAAATCGATATTTCGTCCATTCCTAGACCAGGGCGGTTTTTAACATTTCAACAACTGCAAGCCGCAATGTTCCAACATCCGTGAAAGAAATATAATGTGTCCTGGGTTTCTAACTAGCTTAATGCAGAATAATAAATCTACCAGAAGAGGATCTGAAGCGAAAATACAGGTTGGGGCTATTTTCGACAGTAGAAGTCATCAGAATAGGTCATTTTACCACAAATTGTCCCTATAGAATATTCAAGATGGCTGAGTAACAACCCCGAGAAGTTTCACAAAGTTTCATTAAATTTCACAGGGTGGGCACAATTCGTTGTTTACTGAAGGGATATCGAGAACTATAGCAGCTAGAAGAAAAGGAATTACAAATTTCCGAGCATTTTTCAAAAAAACAAAGAATATTAAAACCGTAACCTCCCACGATTCTTCGTTTTTGAGTTATTAGCAAAAAATGAGATTTTGGCAATTTCGAAAAGTTCTCATAACTTTTTAGTCTTTGAAGTTATAGATCTGAAACTTGAACCTTCTACAGGCATTTTTTACATAGAATCCACTGACGAGCTCAAAATATTTTTCAATTTCGAATCATAAGGCGAACTTTCGTTTTTTTAAATGTATTTGTTATTTTCGATTTGGGAAAAAATCTTTTGTCAGTAGGTTCAACGTACAAAGTGCCTAACTAAGAAGGTTCAAGTTTCAGATCTGTAACTTCAAAGACAAAAAAGTTATAAGAACTTTTCGAAATCGTCAAAATCCCAATGAAGCCATTTCATAAAATGGTTAAAGTTCCTAAATGATGAGAAAATTCGGCAATCCTAAGTTTTCATTTCATTTCAAGGTAAAATATCCTAAATGAAACCATATGGTTGAGTCAGTCATCACGAGATAAGTTTTTTCCCATTGCTTCGAGATGATTCCGATAACAAATGATCTAGGGTCGTATTAGGATCTATTTCAGAAATAATTTTTAATTTTTTTTATCAACTTCGGCATTTTGAGAATTTTGTGTAAGTGATTTTTGGTGAAAGGCTTTGTTTTGACCCCGTTCTACCTCCAAATGCTATAATTTGCATTCAATTTTCCCCTGACATAACTCCACATTTTACTGCTATCATTCAATGCAATAGGAGAGACCATAAACCTCAATTATCATTATGAATTATGATAACAATGCATATTACCTACATTGGTTCTATCGGAATTTATATAGCTCCTAATAAGAGCATGATTACAAAGCAAAAACAAAAATCCTATTAGTGAGATAATGGTTGCGAAATGAATTTCTTTCATCTGAATGCAACCTCCAGAATAACATTAAGACATATGTACAGGGTGTCCAAATCTGATGTGCAACGAAATAATTTGAAAATTAGAAGAGGATAACAGATGACAATTTTTGATTACTCCATGAAATGCTTAGAGTTCAAAAATAAAATAATAAAACAGTAAAACTTATGTAGTAAAAAGTACATATATTACATAATCATTTAGGTAATAGATGCATGTCCATTTTTTCAGTTTCATAAATTCAGCCAGAATAATTTATTAATACTATTTTTCCATGTATTCCATTACTATATAAATCAATAGTAGTTATTCTGAATGCTACAGGTTAAAATGTACCGCGAATTGAAAATTAAAGGTATATATAATACATAAACCTAAAGATGCCTATTTCATATATACTTATGTAATTTTCACAGAATAAACAGACATCTTTATGTGCGAAAATTTAAATTAAATATCACATTAACATATTGCCTACAGAATAACCACTTATATCGCTTGATTGAGGCCACAAGTTAGGAGGATCTTCTCGAAGTTCATGCCAAGAGTAGAATATTCCTTTTTCGAAAATAAATCGAAGAGGGTTCATAATTTTTCCAGCTCAGTGGATTATTACAAACAACAAACCAAAATGGAACTTAACAACCATGATTACAAACAGAGTCTCTGAACTTGAGTATGTTTAAATCATTCCGAATTGAAGACTCGATAATAACAGCACTGAATATAACGTAAATTGCCTCAAATATCCCATACAAACAATATATAAATGATACGGAGTTTATGGCGAACATGGCCGCCTGGGAATACTGGGTTCTGTGTGGTATTTAATGATGTCATTAAAAATGTTTTGTGCGAAAAAAACATATTAGTGTCATATGTGTTGAAGAGGAAATGGTACCCAGACTGGAAAAAAACATACGAAAACACACGTGCTCCGTCTGGAATATACGCGAATTTGATCGTTAGCTTACGCGAAACGAATACGTTGTAGAGTAGGATCTGAAAATGAAATATTTCTCAATCCACGTTGCTATTAGAATAAATGAAGAAAACTAATTTTTTACTGATGAAATACTCATTATTTTTCTAGATGATTTATATTTTCGTTGAAAAAAAATTTTTTTCATTTATCATAATTTCATCATAAATATTTGAAATAAAGGAAGAAATGGGTTTAAAGAAACCGGTAGCACTATTTTTTGGAGGATGTGTTTTTCAAAGATAAAATCTTGTGAAACATAATGAATACTTGTTCTTTTTATAATGAATTCTGTTATACAGGGTGAGTCTTTGACTCTTACAAATATTTTAACGGTAGATTCTTGAGGTTAAAAGAAACACTGATTTCCTTTAAGTAGCATTTTTTCCGATTCGGCCATATAAAAAGATATAGCTATTTTAAATTTTCATAATAACATGTGCCACACCTGGAAGTTTTATTCAGCCAAAGTACCCAATTTTTCAAATTCCATAGATACTTGATTTTTGAACATCAAATTACTCGAAAACGACGCATTATACGAGAAAATATGAAGAATAATTATATTTTACAAAACGTTCAAATATTCCTTAGATAGTTGGGTTCTTTGAAGTTGGTATTTTTATGGTACGTAATGGTCATAATGAGCAAACTGGAAGACGTGGGTGATATCTGTGTAATCCGTGTTCCAAAAAGATTAATCAAATAAAAGAAAAACTATATTTCGAAATTCATTTCATGCGATAAAAACGTTTGTGAGATAGAACTAAAAATAAAATTTTGTTGCGGCTATTCAACAGCCTGTATCTTTCAAACCGAGCCGATTTGGGAAAAATGGTAAAGGAAGAGAGTGTTTATTTTGACCTCAAGAATCTACTGTTGAATTATTTGTACGAGTCAAACACTCACTCTGTATCATATTGTACTATGTTTCGAGGAATACATGAACAATATACATAAAAAATAGAGAATATTTTCCATTAAAACCACTCTATAATACAGTAAGTTCCACAATAATTCCAGGTCAATTGAAGAAAATTAATTTTCTAGTAATGAGAAGTAAAGAGTGTTACTTTTTATAATTTATTCATAAATTTTTGAAATAAAGAAAAAATTAATAACTCAAAAGTAAAAACTTTTTGTCATATTTTTTGACGTTCCAAACAATCAAAAAACAATATTTTTACAAAGATTCCCGATTTGGAGAAACATTATTTGAAATAGATGGTTCTGATTCCAAATTGATTGTCGCTTTCAAATCTGGGCAATTTTTTGATGATGTGAAAAATAAAAGGAGATTAACCCAGATACGAATTCCTATTTTTAGTTTTTCCCTGTACAGTTTAGAAGTTTGACAATGTATGTTCTCTATAGTGTGCCAAATTATATCCAATATAAATCACTCTGACCAATGGATTATCAGAGAATTCAAATAAAAATTATGATCGATCGAAAAAAACTCAGTACCTACTTCACATTTTAGCTGTTGAAAGAATTGTAACAATAAAACTCTTCTTCCTTTTATAAGAGGCAGTCGATAGATGTGAAAACCCATTTGAACACTTTTGATCCCTATAACACACCTAAATACAAAAGTGATGATTCTATGTCATTGTCGTCAGGCTGTATTTCTGTGTAGAAATCGCGGTCAAAGTGTAAAGATTTATAGATCAAGAATAACCAACAATTATGAACAACTGGAATGAAAGATCAAGAAATAATTTTCATGGCCTTGAGGTAACTCTGTTACGCTATAATTACAGAAGCAATCGACTTGCATATTATGTGCACGGTAGTATTTTGCTTCTTGTAACGCCACGAATGCAATTACGACTACCATGGATGTCAAACAAGGAACAGAAGGATCTACTTGTATCCTTCGAAAACGTAGATTGTTTGTATTTGATCTAGATTAATACTGAAAAGAAATGTGCCTCATAGACCAGGATAAGTTTTCGAGAATTTTTTTACTGAACCATCCAGCCAGGTTTGACCTAAATAGACCCTGAGAGCTTTCAGCATCCAGACTTTGTAACCAACCCATTCTTCTAGTGCCTGCTGATTCTTCAATATTGGCAGAGGATTTGAGTAAATTTTGTTCCATGAACATCACATCTGATGCGAAGATTGTGTGGATGAATCATTGATGTGTCAGTTTTTATTGCTGTGTTATTCTGATCTCAATAAAGGTCAAAAGACCCGAACAAACAGACGATTTGGAGGATCTCTCATTTTTGGTTTTCGGAGAAGCTAGATCTACGCCAATTCTGAATCATTTACAGACAAGTTCGAAGTCTCTGGAGCGCAAAAATTCAACACGGTGCAACGAGCAACTAGGCTGGCTGGTTGAGGTCGGTCAGCATGGGTTTAAGACGGTCAGTAATTGCGACTCGGCGAAGTTGGTAATTTTAATTGAAAGTGATGAATTTCCCAGATAATCGAACATAAGCGGTCTTAATATAGAGCCAATTAAGCGTGAACCGGTAGCCTTAAGAGTTAGATTCCTAGATCAACTGATAGGGTTTCATGTGGCCGAGCCATACTGGTTTCAGAAATAATTGGTCGGGCAACATTTTCAGATTTAGAAATATCCAAACTACTGAAACTACCCAAGTTTATCTGTGGAGAAAATTTAACTAATACCTATGGAGAGTATATAGAGAGAAGGAGAACGAACGCTGCTTCGAGAACACAGATTATATTTGTCCCCTAAAATATGTACCAATAGGTAGTTCATGTTTTTGCCAATAGCCGCGCTGGAGATCACGGGATGGCGAAATTTTGATTTAAACTAGTTGAAGTTGACTAAGGCCCGGTACTTTCACGTGCGAATATCTAAATTTATTCGATAAATAAGTCTTATTCTTAGGATAAGTAAAAATGCAGTCTTTTCACTTTCAGATAGTGTTATTCATCGAATAAATCTGTCATTGAAACTCGTTAATAAAATTTTATTTGTCATAGATCGAATGTCGGTACGTCATTATTGGTTGAATTTTTAAGATTCTGGATGTATGGTTATTTTTTGTGTGATTTTCACGGAATATTTGCTTTCTAGTTGGAATTATGACAATTTCTACAATGTCTCTTATTTCACATTAATCAGTGAAAAGTATTATAATATTATATTAATAGTATACCGTGTTTTCACAGAATTGTTATTCGTCAAATAATTTCATCTGAAAGCACCGAAATAAGGTATCCTTCAGATAGGAAATTATTCGACAGATACTTATTGACAGTGAATGAAATTTATTCGAAGGTGAAAGTACCGGGCCTAAGTGAATTGTCTTCCTGGTGACAGATGATTAGAATATTAATATTTTTGATAAGAGAACAATACATGACCATGGTGAAATGTTGAAGCGTGCCATAGTGTAAGAGTGTTTTGGCATCGGAAAGAAAAGGAGAAGAGATAAAAGTTCAGAGTATACCGTGTTTTCATAGAATTGTTATTCGTCAAATAATTTCATCTGAAAGCACCGAAATAAGGTATCCTTCAGATAGGAAATTATTTGACAGATATTTATTGACATTCGAAGGTGAAAGTACCGGGCCTTAGAAGTGGATATTCTTGAAGAATTTTGTTGGCATAACATAATATATGGTTTATAACGGTTCTCAGCTGAGTATTGGAAACAGAATCTGCTCTAATAAGCGATTAATCTGAGATTGCTACCTTTTGTTGTCTTGATATGTTCTACTACTATATAATTTTAAAGATTACATAAAACCAACTAACAAATCCTGTTTTCAATAAACAATGATAAACATATGTAGGTATCATTTTTTTGATCAGTGATTTCTTTTGAATTTCATTGATGTTGTCATTTATTATGAATGAATGAAGCTGATTACTTAGTCCCCTTTATAATGGGAATTGTATTTTATTGCATATAAATCAGAAATTCATATTTATTATAGATTTCAAGAAACGTATTTGAAAAATCATCAGAAAAAACTACGGTGACACATAACCTAAAATAAAATGAAGGCTGTTCATTTCAAATTGACACTTAAATCTCCAGCCCTTATCTATCAACGTAACGATCGCAGCGCCTCCTATTTTACCATTATTTGGAGAAACAATTTCAGTAAGGCGATCGTTCTTCTTCTCTCTACTCTCCCTACTAATAACTCTAAAAATATGTGAAAGAGAATGATTTCCTTGTCTATGAGAAAATCGCAAATTTTGCTTTCGGCAAAGGTGAACTTAGTAATTATGTGAAATTTCGAATTTTAGAGATGAGAAAACTCCTTGTAAATCGTATTCTCGACGACCATTCATTCCACGACCAGTCATACGCGTAAAGGACAATAATTTCCCGAAATACAGAAGCAATAAATTCACGATCTCATAAACAATTTTTGAGACTACCTCTATTTTCATCCGAGGCCACAGATAGAGGCAATGAATACATCGGCCAGATTCCACTACGGGTAACTCTAGAGTTAAATGTGGATCACTACACGGACCCAAGGTGAAACCGATCAAAACGAAAGGAAACAAAACAAACATTTCCCTTTGAATATTCACGAACTCCACGGAAGGTTATCGTAGAGTATTCACTCCGTGAAATGGAAAAGCTGCTGGAAAACTTCGAAACGCAAGGAATATCTTGTTGACACAAAGTTAATCAAGGTATATGGAGTCTCGAATTGGAGCCCTGTCAATAAAGGAAAATTTATACGTAGTTTAGTTGATGAATCTGAACAATACATCCCCGAGTTCCCTGAAAAGCTGAAAAAGATTGAGCCATGCACGAGAAAAATAAACTTGCTGGAGACTCAAATGAAACATTATTCGATAGATATTTCGATTTGTTACACTCAGATGGTTTATTATAAGAATGTTCATGAATTGACTTATAATATTATGAAAAGTTACTAACGTCCAGTTTCATAATCAAATTTGAAGTGACTTTAATCTTAAAGCTTCCTTTACTGTCATTTTTAGTAGGGTTAAAGGAAGCTTTAAAATTAAAACGACTTTAGGTTTAATTATGAAACTGACCGTATGGACCCTTTAATTTTAAAGCTTCCTTTAACCCTACTAAAAATGACAGTAGAGGCTTAAACTTTAAGCTTAAAAGGACGTTAAATTCGATTATGAAACTGGACATAAGTGACATAGAAAATAGAACACCCTGTATTAATGAATTTATTACAGAAAATTTTAAGAAAATATTTGTATATATTCCTAGTGACAGGACTAGTAGGCCAGGAGAACCACTTTTATGGTCTTAAAAAAACCATAATAAAAAACTTTCAATTTAAATAACTCAAAAACGAATGAATTGAATGTAGAAATATATCACTAAACTCATCATCCCAATTCAAAATAGTGGCTGGGGTTGTAATACTAAGGGTTGAAACGATAGGGTTTCGAATTTGATCTTACAAGTTGTCTTCTGGAATAAAAAATCGACATGTCAGAGCGTTTTTATACAGGGTGAGTCTTGGACTTGTAACAGTTATTTTAACAGTAAATTCTTGAGGTCAAATGAACACTTTTTCCTAAACCAATTTTTCCGATTCGGCCCTGATAAAAAGATATAGCCATTTAATGTTTTCATAATGAGTTGTGCCTCCTCTGGAAAAACAAAATAACCTTCAGAATAATTAGCTAAATCTGTGATACTACATATCTGTGGATCTTTTAAACAGAGTTGTATGCAGCCAAAGTACTCAATTTTTCAAATTTCACAGATACTTTTTAATTTTTGAACATCAAATTACTCGAAAACGGCGCATTATAAGAGAAAATGTGAAGAATACTTTTATTTTACGAAATGCTCAAATATTCATTAGATAGCGTCCAATTCAGTTTCGGGAGTTGAGTTCTTTGAATTTTTGTTGTTTTTATGGTACGTTATGGTCATAATGACAAAACTGGAAGACGTGGGAGATATTTTGTATTCGAAAAAGATTCATAATAAATGAAAAACTATATTCCGAAATTCATTTTATTCGATAAAACCGTTTGTGAGAAATAACATTTCTTTATGGTTTTTCAACAGCCTGTATCATTTATACCGAGCTGATTCGGAAAAAATGGTAAAGGAAAAAAGTGTCTCTTAAAACTTCAAGAATCTACTTTTAAAATATTTGTACGAGTCGCTGTTTCGTTTTCGATGGCCCATTCTCTAAAATTTGCGTGGGTGAAATTTGTTCGAAAAATCGTTTTGATACCAAATCGCCTCGGATTCTTAGTTTAGTGATCTTTTTACGACGTGGGCGTTGTATTACAGTTTAGTAAACCTCATGCGGAGTCAGCCTTGGCGTTTGTGTACGGATGTGTGTATGTCGTAGTAGTCCGAGATGCCCTTGAGCCCATCTGAGAAGACTGGACCGGCTGGACCCTTTCCAAGTGCGAGTATACGCACGCTGTTATTGGCACACTGATCTGGCTAATGCATATCTATTAATAGCTCAATGGCAGCAAGGCATTCTTTGTGAGCCGATAACTTGTTATGCAACCGATTCAAGGTCAGAGAAAGTTGATACACCGCCGTTGCATTCGGTCAATCTGCCGTCTAGTTAGATCACACACGCACCAACCTGAAACCACTAACGCCGGTGGTAAGGGGAGAACCTCTTCTATTCTAGCCGTATCCATGTTGTTAGACGGGTTCTGGAGGAACAGGTGCTAGATAAGGCATTAACTTCTTATTATAACACCATTAGATCCACCGGTAGGGGGATTTTCTGTTCTTCCATCTCGGTAATATCAGACTTCCGTTACTTCTTGCTTTTCTACTCTTATACTTCGAGATTATGGTACCCTGGACCAATTAGAACAACATTGACCTATTCTTCACTCACATTCATGTTTGGTTGGATATACAGGGTGTTCCTAAATTGAACGTACAAACGAAAAGGGGAGATTCCTTCAGTGAGTTTGAGAAAAAAAAGTCCCATAAACATGGTGTCGCAAACGTTTCGTTTTCGAGATACAGAGTGTTGAAGTTTGAATTTTTTTCAAGTTTTTTTCTCATAGTATCTACACTTCACAAGATATTCAACTGAAATTTGGCATAGATATTACATTTTAGAGTTCTCACCACGTGACATGGCAATTTCGATAGAAGATCTACAGGGTGATATTTTTTCTGGAACACTGCCACCTGTTCTTCTGCAGAACTTTTTTTTGGTGAGCAACTGTTAATTTGAAAAAATGTAAAAAGAAGCTTTGTTCTTATACTAAACTTTTCGGTCTCTTGTAGTTTTGCCGTATCTACCAAAGATTTCGAGAAAAAAAATTTTGAACGATTCTCCCGAAATTCTCGTAACTATGATAGGAAGGCCAGTTTGTAATCTGTGGTGAATGAATTCAGTGCCAGTTTTGACACATCAAATTATTGAACGTTTGTTTTTTTAAATTGACACTGAATTCATTCACCACAGCTTACAAAGTGGCCTTCCCATCATAATTTGGATTTTCACGAGGATTTCGAGAGAATTGTTCAAATTTTTTTTTCTCGAAATCGTTGGTAGATACGACAAAACTACAAGAGACCGAAAAGTTTAGTATAAGAACAAAGCTTCTTTTTACATTTTTTCAAATTGACAGTTGCCACTCACCAAAAAAAAGTTCTGCAGAAGAACAGGTGGCAGTGTTCCAGAAAAAATATCACCCTGTAGATTTTCTATCGAAATTGCCATGTCACGTGGTGAGAACTATAAAATGTAATATCTATGCCAAATTTCAGTTGAATATCTTGTGAAGTGTAGATACTATGAGAAAAAAACTCACTTAAGGAATCTCCCATTTTCGTTTGTACGTTCAATTGAGGAACACCCTGTATTGAAGCAATATGGTGGAACTAAATGTATATATCCTTGTCTTATGAACAAAGGACCAAAGAAACAAGGTACATGGTGTCCCGAAATTAAAAAAATTCAGGGATACATCCGAAAAATAGGACAAAAAGTTTATATGGAGCGAATTCTCCGGGGACAAATATTTTTAATTTTTGGCGGAACTAATGAAGGAGTGTGGGTGAAAATTTTCATTACAAAATTGCTTTTTAACATAGCTACCCCAAGAAATGTGTAATTTGGTTTTGTTCTCAATTTGAGCTATTTTTTCATCCTATCTCAAGATAAATGCAAATTTCAGGAGTGTGACACTTTCAAATCGCTCCAAACATATTGCGACAACAAATCAAGATACCTATATCCCGTATGGCCAAAGATAACGCTATTTGGCGTGAATATGGAATAGAACCACTATCATCAAATCTCCCCGTTGAGATCGGATAGCAAATAGAGATAACCCACTTGCTCCCTATACTAGAAGAGATGCCATCTGCATCGAATTCTAGGATCAAATGAAAGCACCCATTCATTCAATTCGGAACCTCTGAAAACGTGAATTGTGCAAATAAAAACGAAACTAGCCCAGGTACATTTCCCAATAAACACAAATTATCGCTCGGTCTCGTAACTCGTAGCATTTCTGCTCGTCGAAATGATAAACCGTTTAAGTTTGAAATGACAAAACGCCGAAAGAGAAAGTGTCCGAAAATTGGGCGGTTGAAATGGCTGGTATTGCGCCAACTTCTTGTTAACGACTACGGCAAATAGGTATAACGTGTGTAGCGATAAAAAACAACGGGCGCATGTGAAATTGCCCAAACTGCCGCCTTAGTAAGCGTTAGTTTTTTCGATGGAAAAAGTAGGAGAAAAAATTATACAGGCAAAAAATATTAAGATTCATATCTTCGATATTTACTAGTTTATAGAAATTGCTGGTCAGAACTATTTTGAATTACGTAACTTTTCACGTATAATTGTGGAGTTTGTGATGCAACCTCTGCAGGGGTAGAGGGTGGTTGAGTTTTTTTGAACGGCAACCATAAGTTTTTGAACCAGAAATAGAGATATGCCGCTTTTGTTGCTAAAGAAAATCGAGACCAGGACTCCTTTCAACGTAATCTAGAAGTACCAGAAACAGCCAAAATCAAGCAATTTGAGATACAGGGTGGATACAGGGTGATGTACAGGGTGGGCAAAATGGTGATACATAAATTACAACTTTTTAACCCAACGAGATAGAGGAAAATGAATGGCACATTACGGTCGTCTTTTTTCGAAAAACTGATAATGCCATTAACTGCATTCCTCTATTATATCTTCTTTTGTTTTCGAGTTATAGGCCAAAATTAAAATTTCAACTTTGATCATTATCTCCGTTTCTGTTTATGCTAGGATGTTGAAATGAAAACATTATACAGACACTTTTTTGATAGCAATTCAGTGGCGTTTTCGTTTCCAACAGTTTTATTTGCTGATCTATAACATGAAGTTGTGTTTTTTCTCATGGAAACTATAGTTTAAAATGACTTAGAAAGAATTGGTATTTTTTTTTCCGTTTCAGAAATATATAATACGATATACATCGGCCAGATTTGTTTAGATATCATAAGAGAAAACAAAACTTTATGTTATAGATTAGCAAGGAAACCTGTTGGAAAAAATCAGAGACGTTTTTATTTCAACATCCTAGCACAAACAGAAACGGAAATAATGACTAATATGTACATATATTGCTCAAATTTCAATTTTAGCCTGTAACTCGAAAACAACCTGTTGTGCAGGGTGGGCAAGATCGGTGATACCTGATGCCTATACCTAGTGATACTTTTCAACCCAACGAGATAGAGGAAAATGAATGAGCACATGTAGTCTTCTTTCGAGAAACTAATAATGCCATCAACTGCATTCCACTATCTTCTTTTGTTTTCGAGTTATAGGCCCAAATTGAAATTTAGGCGATTTCAACTTCGGTCATTATCTCCGTTTCTGTTTGTGCTATGATGTTGAAATGAAGACACAATACAGACACTTTTTTATAGCAATACAGTGGCCTTCTATGATTTCTTTCCTACAGGTTTATTTGCTGAGCTATAACATAAAGTTGTGGTTTTCCTTATGAAAACAGTAGTTTAAAATGACTTAGAACGAATCGCCATTTTTTTACGTTTTCAGAAATATATCATGCATCGCCCTCAGTCTTTCTGTCATTCCAAACAATTGTATACATAAGAAAAAATACATCTTTATGTTATAGCTCAGCAAATATACCTGTTGGAAAAAATCATAATACGCCACTGGATTGCTATCAAAGTGTCTGTATAATGTTTTCATTTAAACATCCTAGCACAAACAGAAACGGCGATAATGACCTAAGTTGAAATCGCCCAAATTTCAAATTGGGCCTATAACTCGAAATCAAAAGAAGATAGAGGAATGCAGTTGATGTCATTATTAATTTCTCGAAAAAAGACGACATGAATGGTACATTCATTTTAATCTATCTCGTTGGGTTGAAAAATTGTAGTTCAGGTATAACCAATTTTGCCCACCCTGTACATATTATCGAAAAAATGCTTTTTTTCTTGGGGTAGTTGATGGCTCAACTGAGATAATAATCACAGTTACAAAAATAAAATAATTGATACATTCTTCATCTATTCCTTGCCCAAAAAGTTGCCATTTGAAAAAACTTTCATGAATTAAAAAAGAAAGCAGTTATCAAGAAAAACACATAACAAAAAAAAATGATACATGGGTTTTTAAAACAGATAGAAGTACGTAATATCCATATTTACGATGGTTATTAATGAATACACTACTAATTTAAGTCAATTGGTGATGAAAAAAGAACTGTAGGATTCCATGCACAGGAAATTAGCATCGTTACGCTTTTTCAGCGATCAAGAAAAGAAAAAGGGGAGAAAACACATCTCCCATAAATTTTCCGCAGTTATGTGGGTTATTACATCACTATTTTATGAAAATATGGGTCGTCAGCCAATATTGGGTAAATTGACTTAACAACCTCTCTAGATAAATTGGAATTATATCCCAGCTACTCAAATATCAAGAGAAATATCGAATTCCAACTGAGAGGGATTTGTGAACCGATGAAATCGAATTAATTGGATACTCATCAATTCACTAACAGAAAAGATTGAACAGAAGTGAAACTAAATCAACTCCAAAAATGGAAAAAATTATACGTCATCGAAAATTCATAAAACTTCAACGTCGATTTCGATCCTCTTTAAAACGTTGTTAAATATAAGGTGCTATCATTCGTACACCTATAAAATATCGCATATAAATATTCTTTATGGATCGTAACCGACCCAGCATGGGTCTACTACATCCTCGCGTTACTTAAACGCGAAATTATTTCTACGAAATATCACTCCGTTGATATGAAGTTAAAAACAGCTCGATTGGAAAAATGATATTAAACCTACGCCACACGCACAACATGAGAGTACGACATGGAAGCGATTACGTTTTATTGGGTAATTGGGGTCAGAGAAATTCCAACATGAATGTTCGTTTTGAAACACAACAATATACAATATATAGGGTTCTTCAAGACAAGCTCAGTAGATGAGGAAACGCCGTTGAAAAAAATATCAGGTCACGTAGACTATGCAATTTTGAAAGGTCTTCATCAAAAAGTATATGGGACATTTCGTATCAGCTGACATTGACAGACGAGCATAGATTATCAACCTTCAAAAGTCCATATCCAACTTGAGTGCTAACTTTTTCAAATGCAAAAGGTTTTGGAATAGTTTTTCTTAATTCTAGTGAGTAAAAATTTAAATATGTATTTTAGCGATACCAACTGTCACCAAATTCGTTTTAAAGTAGGCCAAGGAATATTGAAGATTGAAATTTTATGCCCGAAGTAGCTCCAATGTATCATATGTATTAATTTGTGTTCATTTTTCAAATTCGATGAACAATTTCAAGCTGATTTTGCAGAATATGCAGTGCTACATGGTGAATCAAACTAGTGTCATCATTAAGATGTTTTATATATTTTTTGTCTATGACTCCAGCTGTAACATAAACATCTATGTTCCAAGAGCACACATAGAACATTAACCATAAAATTCCATAGCTAATTCTTAAACGTTTCACCCATAGACAACGTTTCTCCCATAGACAAAGATACGTCTACGATCAGCACTGATGTTATATTAGGGATGCTCGAGCTTGATTCAAATCGATGTAGAAAGCACATCAACCGTCTGGGGGCCTCTGTAAGGGTTTTAATTCAACAAAAGTCGGTACCAGACTGCTACATGCAATCGATCTCTCGAATAATACGAAATCGTTCAACTCAAAGACAAGCTTCTAATCCGTATTTTAGATGCATCGAATTCGGTCAGAAACCGGTTCAAATCATCCCAATAGGGCCCCCCTTTGCCGGAGGCGGCTGGCTAACACAATTCCGCGAAGTTTATAATCACGATGCTTTGAAATTCGCCGGCTAGTCCATCGCCATTCATTTCGCCTGTTTGGAACGAATGGACCAGCTATCGGGCATATTCGCCGGAAATCAAACTGTTACTATTGATTGAGATTCTTCACGTTTACCAAACGCAAATGTGAACAAAATTGCGATCACAGAATAAACTCCCACCTGACGTTTCTTACAAATACAGGTTAACGTCAGTATGACAAAAGTTGGTTGGCACTATTGACATAGAGTCTATGTCTATGGTTTGCGCCGATCATAAACAGGGGTGGGAAGTTCCTTTATTCATAGAACGAAGAGTAGTGTTTTTGACTTCGATATTTATGCAGGAAGCTCATTTCATTATGGTTTTTTAAAACAGATCGGCTTGTGAAGGTGGATTATTCGAAAAGGTGGATATCCTAACCTAAAAGTGGTCACAAGTTTCTTCAGATAACCTCGAATACACTCAGCATGGTATCCGATGAAACGGGAACAAGCAATAAAGACTCTAAGAATAATGTAATGTCTCAAAATCTCTATTCGAGCTCTATAAATAACAAACGATAAAAGCTTCCTCAAATCTCGAAAATGCTTTAGCCTTCGATTTAAACCTGGTTATTTATTAAGTTTATATCAGAGTATTTTTTAAATGCCATGATGAGAGTTAATCACAACAAAAAATAGCTTTCTTTCCATTTATTTTCAGTCAGAAACCTAAAGAATCAAAATGGTTGGTATATAAGGATTAAAACTTAAGGAAGGAACCAATTAAATGGCAGAAAGCGATCACGTGAACTTAATATTCCAGTTTCATTATTGTCTGCCTATTTCACAATTACAAGAGAAAAATTGTAATACTGGATGGATCAAATAATGATTATAATGGTAAAACGAAAAAATCACCTAAAATCCCACCAGGTTTGAGTTCGTTAGCAACTTCAAGCAGGAAACAGAGTGTAAGGTATTGTTGAAGTTCGATAGTCAACGTGCATCCAAAAATGTGCCTAATTATATTTTCATATCGATGTATTTTTGAGTGTGGCAGTGTAGATGTACTCCTGAAAACTTATAATTAACGAAATGATCGTAGTGCGACGGCAATATACCCCGGTATAATTGTTACATTCATAATAAATATCCCGCCAGAATAAAATTGATTATTATTGTTGGTGTTGGCCTGAGTAATGGGAGCTTACTGGCGCTGAAACGAGGTCAGAGGGAATTTTTATCAAGAATACCAACCACATACCAAGATCTGAACAGATTCATCACTTTCAATATCAAAACATCTTAACAAAACAAACAAAAATTTGATCCAGATTAAAAGTTGATTTTGGAATATTCATGCCACTTTATTCAAGATTTCCAGTAGTCCCAAACATATTTTTTATGGATGTTGATTCATTTTTTCTGAATCTAACATTCCTGTGTCACAATTCCTTGAAGTAGTTTCCAACAGTCGAGTAACAAGTGAAAAGCAAAAAGCATGATGTGAGGTGTTACTTGCTTTAAGCTAGAATATTGTTGCCATTTTTGTGAACTTCATTGTTTTGTTTGTGATTTACTGATATATGCTTATTTTATGATTGTAATTATTGTTCAATTTTTATTTTCGAATGTGTTTTACCGTTTAATGTACCAAGCAATGCTCATGTTCATAAATAAATAAATAAATAAATAATGAGAAAACTGGGAGACGTGCGTAATATCTTGTGTTAAAAGAAAATTCATCAAATAAATGAGGAAGTATATTCCGAAAATCAATTCATTCGATAAAACCGTTTGTGAGATAATAGAACTAAAAATAACATTTTTGTATGGTTTTTCAACAGCCTGTATCTTTTGAACCGAGCCGATTCGGAAGAAAAGGTAAAAGAAAAAAGTGTTTCTTTTGACCTCAATAATCTACTGTACTCGTACAAAATATTTGTACGAGTCAAAGACACACCCTGTATATAGACTTTGTAAAAACGTAATCACATCAAATAAGCTAGTGTTTTTTTTTTGCTACAGATTATACCTATGTCGACACAATGGAAACATATTGAACATATATTCACAGGAATTTCGTCATGATTTTGTGGAAATCAATAAATAAACGTTACTTAGAACATTTCCACGTTTCAACGAGTGCAAACAGCTCAAATCATTGCGAAACGAACGAACACTTGAATTTCCTAGAACTCCCAAGAATTCCTACAAACATTTGTCCAACAGCTATCTCCAATCGAAGGCCTAGCCCAAACTGTTTTGGTTTCCCTACACCTTTGGCGGTTCATCGACCCCGCAGAGGTACCTTCTATCGGATCACGATACCCCCGATAAGCTCGTAAGTACCAAAACCACTTCAAGTCGACGACTAACCGAGTAACACCATTTTCGACGATTCTTGGGCCAAGTCGTTCGATAAACAAATTTTCAATCGTGCATCACTCGACAAGAGCAATGGTTTCATTCATATCATCGCAACTTTATGGAACGCATCTGCTCGATATCTCAAACGTTCGAATTTGGGTCACTGCGTATTTTTCATGATGGATAGAACATTATGCATCGATCAGTCTGAGAGGAATTTCGCAACGAACCGCATTTGAAGCTGTAATGGTTTATTTACAAGACTCCTACTTGGATTCGCGATGGGATAACAAACTAGATTAATTGAGAAGATGAAGAAACTCGAATGTACGAGGGAGAAACGAAGCGAGATAGGAATGGAGCCAGGCCGCGTTGCAATTTTAATAAGAAGGGTATTCTTCGTATCGGATCAGGATGACACCTCTTGACATACATACATAGGTATCAAAATATTTCGGTTATATCTGTGATGACTTCAATTACTATTGTTGCTCCATTTTTTCAGTGCTTGGAAGAACCACTTTGACAGCAGACAAATTTACGCTCTTCAATCTCTTCGTGATGATGTCTAGTGTTGGCGACACTTCGCTAGTTCGAGAGGCATCGTTTATAGTAGGTGGAATTCAGGCTCGATTCTGACCATTAGTCACATTTACATCAAAAGGAATATGTTCTGCAGAAAAAACAACATAATTTCTTGGATATAAACGTTATTTTGCTCATTTTTATAGTAGGAAATCTAAGAATGTTTTCGACTATATTGAGTCTCTGAATCGTACAAACATTTTAACAGTAGATTCTTCAGGTCAAAAGAAACACTTTTTCCTATGCCATTTTTTTCGATTCGGCCCTGATAAAAAGATATAGACATTTTGAGTTTTCATAATGAGCTGAGCTACCCCTGAAAAAATAAAATCACCAGATACATACATTACTTTTTTGAACATCAAATTATTCGAAAACGGCGCAATATACGAGAAAATATGAAGGATACTTAGATCCAAGAGTTGGGTTCTTTGAATTTTTGGTATTTTTATCATACGTAATGGTCATAATGAGAAAACTGGCAAACGTGGGTGATATATTGTTCAACGGGTAGTTCTAAATACAGGATGTCCCAAAACTAGTGAATCAAATGTCACACCACGATAGAGTAGATCAGATCGAATGACACCAACATTAGTTGAGCGAAAATGTACCTTTTCTGAAAAAACCTAACCTAATGTTGCAGATTTTCGAACTATTTTTTCAATCACAAGGCCAATTTGTGATTAAGGATAGCGTTTTTCTTCCATATTATCACCCCTATAGAGGGGGTTTATTCTGAGTAATAAAAATCATGTAGAAAAAACAATTGTTTTAATTTACATTTACTTAGGTTATCGATTAACTAGGTACTTAAAAAAATTTCAATTAGGGGAGATAAAACAATAATCTTAGTTCAATATAATTTAAAATCGATATCCTTTTTCACAAACTGGCCCTGTGATTAAGTAAAATAGTTCGAAAATCGGTAACTTTAGGTATTTTAATAAAATTCTGATTATTTTGGAAACGGTACATTTTCGTTGAAGTAATGTTGGTGTCATTCGATAATATTTGGTCTACTCTATCGTGGTGTGACGTTTGTTTCACTAGTTTTGTGACAGCCTGTATACAAGGTGTCTGTAAACAAATGTGGAGGACTAAGGGAGATGATTCCTCGATGAAAATAAGCAGGGGTAGGTCCTATAAATTTCTTTCGAAATCGACCTCCCTTCCAAGATACAGCCTTTGGAAGGCGATGACGAGTTAACAGTTTTTCATTTTTTTAAGGGTTCTAAGAAACACTGTGTCATAAAACTATACATAATATGAAGCACTAAGTAGATGTTACTCACATAATTTCTTTAGATCTCATAACTTTATTATTTAGGGTTGAAAATAACAACATGTATTTTATCGGGGGGTAGTCATTCTATGGAACACTTATACGATGAAATGGAATGAACAGTGATTAGAACTGCTGGTAAGTTTTTATTTATTCCGAGAAAAGTATCGACTGTATCGAAATTTTGCAAGAGACTTTTTTTCTCCAGAATTCAATGGGAAACCATAAGAGAATTTTATTTTTGGCAAATCTTTCCCACAAAAACAATTTCTGTTGGAAAATCATAAGAGTCGTTATTTTCAACCCCTAATAATAAAGTTATGAGATCCAAAAAAAATTGTGTGAGTAACATCTACTTAGTGCTTCATACAATGTAAAGTTTTATGACCCCGTGTTTTTTTACAACACGTAGAAAAAATAAAAAACTGTCAACTCGCCATCGCCTTCCAAAGGCTGTATCTTGGAAGGGAGGTCATTTTCGAAAAAAATTTATAGGAACTACTCCTGCTTATTTTCATCGAGGTATCATCTCCCTAAGTCCTTCGCATTTGTTTGCAGACACACTGTATGTATCTAGCCTCATTAGAAGCTTATTAGAAGCAGAATTCAATGATCTACAACTTTCATTCCGACCATTTTTTGGATATTCACAGTCCCACAGGAGACATCATCGAAAAACTACGCAAACACCCCTTCGCGGAGTACATTTTAGCCCCCCCTCCTGATGCACAACTGCGCCGATGGGAAAAAAACCTAGGATATTCCTATTGGGACATATCTGAAGCTATTTCGGCCAATCCTTTAGTTGCAATTTTTTCATAATTGGTCGATTTCAGAGCCTAACGCTACTGGCCTATTGGAAGCTCGGCTCCACATGAGGTCTGATAACTTTTTGAGAGTCAAAGCCCTTCTCGCCTAGGCAACATTCTACATGCAATTGTTTTATGTGGGATATTCTATCTCTAGAACTGTAATTACAGAAATTTTTAGTGTTGCTCGACAATTCTAGGTTGACATGAGGATTTTAAGTATTCGAACCTCCATACTCCAGAATGACGTCTTGCAATATCACCTGCGAGCTCGTCTTGCGAAACTTCTCAAATTCGACACAATTACAGGCACGATCAGCAGATGCACCGTCTAATGCCACCTCTCGATCGAACCACTTATTCCAGTGGCCGACCAACGAATCTATCGAGCCGAAAATTAGCATACATTATGCTAACGAAGGCGAAAAATTATTATAATGACGCAATAATTCGCGGCCGACAAACGAAACGGAAAGTATGTCTGTCTGCCGTATGTTGGTTGGTGTGCGCGCCCGATGGGTTCCACCACCGGATTCTAAAATTCGCTCTATGTTACTTCATGTGCGAAAGAGAATGGAAGTTGCCTCGATGATTATGACGTAACATCCCGCGACTGGGTTGCTAGGCTAATAGTGATGGATAGTGAGCAGATGTGCTGGAATGATAGTTTTGCGCGATGATGAATGGGAAACTGGCAAAAAGGAGGATAATTCGGGTATTTGATCGCTCATTGTTCGGAGCGTTGCAAGGGAATCGTGGTTTGGAATGCGACGACTCATTACCGAGTTCGAGAATGTGCCCACTCGATCAAGTCGACCTGATTTGTTGACACCACATCAACACATCATTGTTCAATTTGCATGATTAGGCGTTGATCATGTCGAATTCTCGAAAAAAAAAAACTATAGAACCTGCTCCTAGATTCCTAGAGTAAAGCACGCTTAACAATTTTTGAGTGTGTGAAAATAAATAATTTGAACGAAAATAGGATAACGCCTAATGGCCCATTCACAAATGACGTTATTCAAAAGCCATTTCAACGTAAAACGCAGAGTTGAAGTATAAAATATAAATAAACATTATTAATCTTTAAAGACATCACAAACAATGTGTAGGACAAGTCTGACAAGAAAGAGACAAAGTAAAATAAAATTAAATTAAATGTAATAAACACAACGAATTTGATAAACTGAATAACGCAAGAATATAGGATGATTCTTTGACTCATACTAATATTTCAACAGTAGATTCTTGAGCTCAAAAGAAATACTTTTATCCCTTATCATTTTCTCCAAATCAGCTCGGTTTAAAAAATACAGGCTGTTGAAAAACCAAAAAAAAAAATGTTATTTTTAGTTCTCACAAACGGTTTTATCGAATGAAATGAATTTCATTCATCAGTTTTTCATCTGATGAATCTTTTTTGAACACAAGATATCACCCTAGTCTTCCAGTTTTCTCATTATGACCATTACGACCATTACGTACCATAAAAATATCAAAAATTCAAAGAACCCTCTTGAAACTAAGTTAGACACTATCTAATGAATATTTGAACGTTTTGTAAAATAAAAGTATTCTTCATATTTTCTCGTATAATGTGCCGTTTTCGAGTAATTTGATGTTCAAAAATTAAAAAGTATCTGTGAAATTTGAAAAATTTAGTACTTTGGCTTAATACAACTCTACACATATGTGTAGTGTCATAGATTTAGCTGGTTTTTCTGAAGGTAATTTTGTTTTTCCAGGGGTTAATCATTATGAATCTTCTTACCAGGACCTAATCGAAAAAAATGGTATAACAAAAAAAGTGTTTCTTTTGACCTCGACAATCTACTGCATTTGTACGAGTCAAAGGCTCACCCTGTATATACTACTAGACAAATGCAGCAGAGAGATATTCCTAGACACTATAATAGGAACCCCCAATTGTGAATTTTTATACTTCATATTTAATTTTTTTGAACTGTCATCGACCTGAGATTAATTGTTATTAAGCTTGATTCCGCTATAACTTGGTGTTGACTCGTACTTAGCAGTATTTGGTGTTTAGGTATGCATAAGTTGTTGCCATGCCTTGATTCCTAATTGTGATAGTCTGAACATTTTTTTAGAAGATGCCTATTCTGATGCTGATGAATGTATAAGAAGCAGTTAGGTGAATGAATAGATGAAAAGTTGCGGAAAAATTATCAAAAAATAGTGTGGGTCTTTAAAAAAAAAATTTTAGCAGCCCCTCAGATACAGCTCACTGAAGATTGAACCTGAAGGCCAGCTGTCTATTTCATTTCTGTTTTCTGGCATCCAACAAAAAAATTAAGCATTGCATTTAGGTGCTCCTTAAAGGTGTTGCTCAAAAAATAAATTGCATATGAAAGACCCACAATATTTTTCATTTACACCATAACACCCTGTACCTCATATGATTTCAAAATTAGGAGTTGATGTTTAAAGTTGATACTATAATGGTGCACTAAAAAAATCTTTCCAAATTTGACAATTTGAGGCAGTAATGTTCAAATTCTTTATTTTTAAGAGACTCTCATAATAGAACCTTAGAATTTGTATTGACCTGAATAAAATCAAGTTTCCCAGTTAATTTGTAGGCATATTAAACAATTTCCTATTACACCAAAATCTACACTTAGAAAATAGTTACTATCAATTCATAAACATGCAAAACCGGTGTAAATATTGAGGAACATCGCTAGATACTTTCTTGTACCTTTCTTATCATTGATTGATAGTTTCATTAGCAAGATTTTCACGCAGTCCATGCAAGTTAGGTTAAATTGGTCATGCAGTAAGTGCAAACATAAATTTCATTTTTCCAGAAAAATATTCGACATGCAAGCTCACTTACGCATCGAGAGGTCAGTCAGAATCATACCTGGAATAAAAAAGATCAAATAAATTATATTGTAGTTAAATACTTATACAAATTAATTAAGAAATATTATCGTGTAGTAGAATTATTGATTGGAACAATGAGCTCAACCGGTAATTAATCAATTCTTGCCATGTAATTGTTACTTTAACCTTAATTTTCATTCGATAATCACTCAATAAATTCTGCATAATCAATTTGAAGCTTTGTATATGGTACGTCACAGGAAATGAGGTCGAGGGAGTAGAAGAGGTGGAAAAATTTTTTAGTCTAGATCTCGATGAAAATTCGATTAGAAAGGCACGAAAAATTTGAATGAATTAAGCCATACAATTAAATAAAAAAAGAACTATTGGGTAAAGGTGTTAAAATTCAATTGAGACTATTTTTTAATTTTTTGGGACTCCTAGTGACAAACGAGAGAAATTGTCCTTGCTAGCTCAATTCTGCTGACAACCTCATTCGTGGAATTTCTTGTTGAAGTGCCTTGCTTAATGTATAAGCTCTTGTTTCGAGAATCTTAAACTTTCATTTATGCGTTAAACCTGGTATGATTCAGCGGGATAGTTTCTGATGAGCGATTTTAGTCTTGTTGCAGGTAAATGAAATCATTTTCAAGGACTTCAAGTGCATGCAGTCTAGGAACATTCTAGAATTATAGGTTCAGAGCTCTAAGATAATCGATGGAGCTCACATTACGTACTCAACAGACGGAATGAATGGAGTGGATTCACTGAATTGTGAACTGAATGCAGGAAACTTTTCGAAGAAGCTGCTGAATCGCTATGGACACCGATATAGACAGCATCCTGAATAGAAATTCGAATTGACATTCTGACGAGAAATCTGAGAAGTGTTAGCATCAGCATTCATTTGATTGGGACCAATTCTGGGATGAGGGAGATCTTCAGAAAAGAATACAAAATTAGGTAGAAATATTCCTCTTCATTTTATGGTCTGTATATAAGAATCTTTCTAACTTTTGAAATGTTATTATTGCTCTTGATGTAAACAAATCGAACAAGCGAATTTACAATGAAGAAGCCCTTCCTAATGCAGCAAGTCGACTAATTGCGTATATCCACCAACAGTTTGTTCGACATTCGTAATGAATGACGTCATCAAGTACGTATTGATATCTGTGAAATTCTTCACTCGAACGATGATAAAACATGCTGGTTTCATGTTTCATGAATTCGATAAATTTTTTCGTTTTCTCGCAATGGGATGAAGAAGGTCATTGTGACTGAGATGACGCACATGTTTGCGTGTGAATTTTTTCGCGAAGCGTGTAAAAGAGGTTGACAGCTCATGGCCTCATGGTGTAGTAATGTCATTTTAAACGATGCTTTGTAATACTCTTCGTTCAAAAATCCTCATCTGTTTCTGTATCTTTGAATTCTATTAACCAAATTTTAATTGAATTTCCTCTTATACCTAGTTCTTTTGTTTATAACTATGTACTTAGCCAGAAGATCTACCTTTCCGGTGGAGAAAAATTGAATTGAATGAATAATTACCGAGGCCAAAAACAATTCACCCAACTCTATGGTTGGTGACAACTAACTTATAAGGCATTTCGGATTGACGCCACTTGAACATAGACATAGAGACATAGACTGTGCCTTCCGTTTCTTTCTATGCATGAAATATAGTCAAAAAAAGTGACAAAGAGAAACCGAAAATCGGGCCTGCTAGTTGTCTTTTTCTAGAATTTTGATTAGTCCGCACCTCTATGTAAACAGAAAAGAGACAGGTATTGTCCCTACGTTCATTTATCTCTTTCTATAAAATAGCCAAATTCATGCTGGCTATGTCTCTATGTCTATGCACTTAAAGGCCAAACAGATCATCTCTATGATCACAAACTTTCAAATTGTAGGAGTCAGTTTTCTATCGTTCCTATCTTCCCTATCACCAATAAAGGATAAATAAAATTCAACATTTTATCAGAAAATATATGTGGATTTATCAAAACCACTCCAAATCACAAAAACATGAGCCTAACCAACGGTCCTGTCAAACTGAATCAATCGGACTGTCAAAGCCAGTCTTTGAGTCGTACAAATATTTCAACAGTAGATTCTTGAGGTCAAAAAAATACTTTTTTCAGAATCAGCTCGGTTTAAAAGTATACAGGCTGTTGCAAAACCATACACAAATGTTATTTTTAGTTCTATCCCTCAAACGGATTTGTCGAATGAAATGAATTTCGGAATAAAGTTTTTCATTTATTTGATCAATATTTTTTGAATACAGGGTATCACCCACGTCTTCCAGTTTTCTCATTATGACCATTACGTACCATAGAAATACCAAAAATTCAAAGAACCCAACTGTTGCAACTAAGTTGGTCGCTATTTAATGAATATTTGAACATTTTGTAAAATAAAACTATTCTTCATATTTTCTCGTATAATGCACCGTTTTTGAGTAATTTGATTTTCAAAAATAAAACATATCTGTCATATTCGGAAAATTGGGTACTTTGGCTAAATGCAACTCTGTTTAAAAGATCCACAGATGTGTAGTGTCATAGATTCAGCTTGTTATTCTGAAGGGAATTTTGTTCGGAATTATGTTTTTCCAGGGGTGACATAGTTCTTTATGAAAACTTAAAATGGCTATATCTACATATATACCAAAAAAATGGTATAGGAACAAAGTGTTTCTTTTGACCTCAAGAATCTACTGTTACAATATTTCTACGAGTCAAAGACTCACCCTATATATCTCGCAATCTGACATTGATTGTCGGAAGCCCATAACCTTTCCTCTGTCAGTGGACCATAGATTATAATCGAACTGGCCATGTTTGTAAAGGACCCTTCCTCAATTCTTTTCTAAGCTCTATACTTTTTTGTGCACCCTTGTTTCGTTAGTATAACAACGATTCCAAATACCCCCAAGAAAATTTAAGTTGAACAACATGTACAACACCGGACAGAAATTGATAAAACCGATCATTATTATATTATTATTATATTCCATCCAGTTCTTCGGAAAAATAACAATAGGCGCCATTATTCGAAACCATTCATAACTCGCACAAGGCTATTCAAGAACGAATTATTTAATTGGGACATGCAATATGTGGGTTCCCTCATCTCAATAGAAATGAATAGAAGTTCCACAACGTGCTCCGATCAGCTCCCACGTTCGAGTTGATGCTGGACCGGAGGATCTATTGAGTAACGACAAGAAGAAGTTGAGTTTTACGTGGATAAACAAGGTATGTATTGGGCTAGCCGCGGTTTTGTGGCCCCCTGAGGTGAACCGACTACGGTGCGGTAAGTCTGGTGGTTCGGCGGCGTTATTGCCAGATTTCGACCGATTTCCGGTCGTGATTTTCGATGGGAGATCCGTGTAGAAAAATTCACAACGTTCCCCAATTTTCCCGATCTTCACCACTTTCGGACCATCCTATAAAGTCGAAAATAATTTTAATTTATGCGCTAATTAAGGTCGACGCCGACAAAGTTTGAATCAGTCTCCTAGTACAAAATGTGTAAGAGTTATCGAGCACTCTTTATTGATATCCACTTTTCCTAGTTCAACGATTTTCCGATCAATATGACAACAACGCGCGCCGCTAGCATTGTTGTGTTATTTTATTCAGCGACCTCGTCCCACTTCACGGATCTTGGAGCCTTTATTACACCACAGAAAAGACCATGCTGGGCTGAATTAACAGCGTGTATAATGTTCGTTATTGACTTTTTATATACAGTACGTGAAGTGACGAGGACACGCATTTCTTTCGGTGATTTCGAAATCGGGAATTGTTCGGCGAGATCGAAATTTTAATGAACGCTCTTCCCAACGTACAGATTTCTGTATGAAGCAAAAAAAACGGTCAAGCAAGTTGTGAGACTTTGAAAGTTGATAATATTTTCTGCATGAACGTATGAGTACTACCATTTTGTAGTTATCTGTCAAACTGTCAAGTTATCCTTGAAGATTTTACCTATCCAATAGAGATTTTTCCAAGAAAGTTCGTTTATATTGAAAATTCTAATGAAGGCTAATGTCAGTAACATTCTGGGAATAAAGCTTCCCATTACGTTCTGACACAAAACTCCCCACTTCTCAGAATTCCATAGCCAACCTGAGAACGACTTTTTAAACGACATTTTCAATGAAGTTATTCACTTTATCTGACATAGATGAAAAGCCAACTTCGTCATTCCAATGAGACAAACATATTTGCAATTAATACTGGTTGATCTTTCTTTTTTGAATGGTACTCCATTTTTGGTAACAAATTTAATTCCACAGTATCTTCACGGAAATCTGTGATGAAAGTGTCAAGCAAAGATTATAGAAAGATGGGAAACGAAGCGACTAAAGTGATGTGAGCGCCATCTGTGTTTCAAAGGTGTTTTTAAAAGCCTAAGTGAATAGTACAAATTCACAACGTATTGCACCTTTGACGTATAGCAAATCACCATATACTCTTGTGTCCTAGTCAAAGCTCTATTCGTTGTCTATAATTTCGAATTTTTGTGAATGTTTATAAATTGCAAATAAAAATATAGCACACAAAACCATACTTTTGTTTCGTGGTTCAGGATGTTTGTTTTCTGATCTAAACAAAGTCGATATTGAAATTCAATACAAGGAATAGAATTCGAATTTCACGCCCTTCAATTATAAAACAAATTATCACAAAGTGTCAGAATTTTTTTTAATTTCTTTCTCGTTTTTTCAGATTTCTACTGAATAACCACTTGTATATCTATGGGAGATGATTCCCCAACATAAGGGTCCAGCAGCGTTCTCCGAACAACTGAAGAACAGAAGAATCATCAATTGGAAGACTGTACCTAGTCGATAGACCCTCCCAATCAAAAGCAAGATTTGGCTATTATTAATTTACTACTGAAGGCATTTCTAACAACGAGGGTGATCCTCCACCAAGATCAGCAGAAAGTTTTTGACGCAGAGATGGTATTCCTCCCAGTGCAATTGAAGTACAAGTTACGCACTTATAATTATTTATTTTTTCTTCATTCATCTTCAAGTCTTTGAATAAGTTTCGTGAAAGCTTTATTATTCACTTTTTTCTTCGTTTTCTGCTCTGTTTCTTTGTTTCAGATATTATTTCGAAATGGAAAGAGGATAAAGAAATTTTTATATCAATGGCCAATGGAAAATAAGCCCTTCAGTATTGAAAGCTCATTCTGTAAACAAATTTGTCATCACTACACTATCACGGGGAGACAGGGTTTTTTTACTGAGGTTTTTCCCTAAGCTCTTGTATCAAACTCCAAATTGTATGGTACCCCGTTACACTAACCTTTGCTAAAACTCATACATATACTATATTGTTTGATAACCAAAAATGTATTGCTTACATTCAAAAGAATATATATATAAAACAGAAAACTGTTATTAAACAGTTTTTCTGTATTGACAGTACGTTTTCAGCGCCATCTCATTGCCAAATGTGTGTTCACTGGCCAAAACGTAGTCGGTTCTCAGTTCTAGAGATATGAGGGCGTTTCCTATCTCTCTACTCTATAATCCTTGATGTCAAGATTCTTCCTTCACCTGGATCCATTCGCGAGCTGACTGAAGAACTTGTTTTACCGAATAAAAACTATTTTAAGTTGGCCAACGACGACAATCTCGAACATACCCAGGAAAATACCAATTTTCGATTCGATCGTGTTTATCAGTAATGCTGCGTTGAACTATAATAATAAGGCAGTCCAAACATTCTCGTTCATAACCGAACAACGTCAGGCATTAATTTTATGGTTCGGTCGTCGAAAACAAACATCTCTGTCACACACCGTTTCAACTGAATCTTTTTGAATTCTCCCATGTATTCACGACAACGGTCTGTTGCACAGGTCAGACACATGCAGGATGCAACTGATGCTTCTTCAAGTTTCGCTTTTGATATTTTCGTGGGTACATCCACGAGAAAGCGAAGCGAAATTTTTACACAGAGGTTATATGATGTGCGAAATCTCTTAGTGCTACCTATTTTGGCGATGGACCACTTAAAATATTCTTTATTAGGCAACAATGTCTAAGGGTTTGGCAATTTTCAAGGAATTCAAATGCGGGGTTAATGTTTAGTGGTTGCAAAGTCAAAGACCAGTAAAAAGTCTCTTAATAAGAGGATATATCGCCAACATAGGTAGCTCTATGAGATTTCGCATATAATAAAACTCCTGTGTAACAAAATCATTGATTTTCGTATGACCGGATTCTGAGATAAAAAAAAAAATTTAGGGGTGAAATTCAGGGGGTTGTTACTCCAAAAGAGGGGCTTCTGGCAAAAAACAAAAAAGGTGGTTTAGCAGTCTCGAAAATCTGTGAGCGAATTTTGTTGGATTAAATTTGTAACACCTTATATAGATATAGAATTTATTTTTTTGAGAATTGTCTCATTTCTGTTAGGATATTTGTGGTAAGTCCATTTCTTTCTTCAAGTCTATTACCCACGTGTAAATAATCCTCACAGGAAGAATTTGTTAAATACACAATCATTATTAGAATGGAACTGAATTAACAGCAGAATACAAAAATTTATATCGAAGAATAAGCTGAAGTTAAAGACGAAAATTATACCAAATATATACGACCATCTTCCTGCTACATTATTCAATGAAAATGCTACAACATCGTCTATGGACAGCTCACGTAACATGATGTTTATTCAAAACAACCACACCAACATCACAAATATTTTCAACGTAACGTAAATAAGCGGCACGTGACAGAGTGTTTGGAAATTCGACTTGTGAAATTAAAACACAAATGATTCATAGTAATTGTTATTATTTGAAATTAAAATAAACGGCGTGGTTCAGTACCATAAGGTACTGTCTGCAACAATTCGAAAAACGATATCACTTAGGAGCATGAAATGAACTTGTTAAATAAAAGCATGAATCAAGAACGATCAAATACCTGCTTGAGTAGGTTGATAAAACATAGTGAAGTTCGTAAAATATTTGATTCATTATAATGTAAGAAATCAGAAGAAGATCACAGAGATTTTCAACGATATTGATTTCTTTGTTATTTATTTTTCTTTCAATGTGTTGGAATTATCGAGTCATGTAGAAAATATGTATTAGCAATCCACAAAATATTTGGGAGTTTAACCCTAAATTTCCCAGAAGACTCGACTATGATATCAAAGAAGTATTTTTCGAAAAACATTAAGTGAATAATAAAGACGCTTTTGCTCAAACGAAAAAAGCATCTTTATTATTCGCCTAATCTATTCTTACATGAAGTGGCTGCTTAGGATGAACAGTAGGTACATTCCAACGTAGCAAATCAGCATTCATGTTAACCAATTTCCAAAACAGATTCGACTTTTTAGAAACCACTAATCGATGATTCGAAATCGAAAGTACTACTGATTGTGCGAGGATGATGAGTAAGCATTAGCCAATCGATACAGCCAGGAGCAATAAGAATACGCAGATGAATACAGAGAATAATTAGCAGTACCGTTATTTAATAATGGAACAAACTGAGCATCGTATATCAACCATTTAATTCGAAAATAAAAGTGGAAACGAGTAAGTTGAGCCTCAACAATCGTGAGAGTCCGAGGTAGATGTAATATTTATATTCTCACAGATATTTCGCTTTCTTGTTCACCTTGAAAACATCCTTACTTAATACCGTATTTACTAGACACAATCTACCTCGCTTCACCTTAATGACGTACCAGCGATCGTAGTGATGCAGCAATTCTGCAAAATGATCGGAGCGGTTTTATTTCGAGGAGAGCTGTCATAGAACCGCGGACTGTATGAAATCAACTTCCCGGACTCTGTGTTAGTTCATTGGTAAAAATGCCTAGTGACAGATTCTAGCTATGAGATTCAGAATATTTTTGAATACTACAATACCGAGAATTATTAGAAAACTTAGTGCGCCTTTACAGGGTATCCCACGGTACATAGCATATTAGACGTTTATAGAGAACTGATAACAATTCTGTGCTGAAAAGTTGCATGCTGGACTTCTCAACTATGATTTTTTCCCAGAAATATTTTCAGACCTACGCATTTACAGGTTATATCAGAATCAGTCTATTACTTTCTTATTTCAAATGGCTCACCCAGTATATCTTTGCATCGTTAAATAGCTGATTAATGCCAATTCAAGCTTCACCATTTTCAATTCTGCCATTATGTAGTATTATAACACTGTTTGCTGTGGAATCAAAAATGTTCAAGATGTTTAAGAGAAGATCTAGGTACATGTTGGACGAATCAAATTCATCAAAACTCAAAAGATTTTCACATTAAAACCAATTTTTTATTATTGTAGTCGATTCTACGTAAAAAAAAGGAAGGGTTTTCTAAATAAACCCTAAAAGAAAAATTGAAGGGTTATCAAGTAAAATCTTGAAATAAGAAAAAACAGCAATTTCGATCTGCTTGATTGGTATGTGACTTCCGATAACCACAGATAGAAACTAAAATTCGATGTATAAATAATTTTCACATTTCATGAATTGTTCATGTATTCTTAACATGCCCAACAAACAATTATTCATAATTCGAGTTTCATTCTGTGGTTTCCGGAAGTTACAGAACAATCAAGTACATGGTTATAAATTGATCTTTACGTTTATTTCAAGATATCCCCTTGATAACTCTGAAAGTTTTGAATTTAGGTAAATGATTTATTTAGGTAACCCTCCCCTTTTTTTACGTAGAATCGACTGAAATAATTCGAAATTTATTATTATGTAAAACTGGATACTTGGAAAAACTCTAAGGTAAAATCCAGGAGGGTGTTTTCTGTGTCACTGACTAATTAGGTACTGTTTTTCACTAGTTTCTGTGATTTGATTGTTTTCATTTTCAATTTGTGAGGTTAGTTCTACAAAGATGCCTATTATCTGAATTGTGTAGGTACTGTGAAACTGAGAACTTCTACCACCTCGATGTTGATTTTCACTAGTTTAGATACTCTTTATTGATTTGACATGTGAGTTTTGGACTGACCCAGACGTTCTTTGTGACTCTTTCATTTTGATGTTTTAGTGGTATTGAAGATAGTTACCCCATAGTAGCCGAAAACGTTTTACCAGAAAGATTAAAGAATATATACTTGCAGAAATACACCCTCCTTGATTTTACCCTAATGAAAAATTTGGTTGTAATTCGACAATCTCGAGTTGTGATGAATTCTATTTGATGATCTTCTCATAAAAACTTGTACATTTTCGTTCTAAACAGCAAATGGTGTTATAGTACTACATAATGGCAGAATAGAAAGGTAAAGACTCCCAGCAGAAATATTCTATTTTTTATTTTTCATAAGAATCCCAATAACTCATACACCGTGGACATTTTACCCAAGGTATGGAGTACTGTTAAAATTGTCATTAAATCAGCTATCTAACGATGCAAAAATATACTGAGCGTACCATATAAAGTAAGAAGGTAGTGGGCTGTTTCAAGTACGACCGAAAGCAGCGTAGGTATGAAAAGATTTTAGGGAGAAAATTCATAGTCTAAAACAACAAAGGGCAAATTTTCCGCACAAAATTGTGATCAGTTCTTTATAAACGTCTAATAGGCCATCAACCCTGGGACACCCTGTATCCATGATCAATCTACCATACCAATCCAATGCTTTAAGACTGGATCACAATCACACAATATAGCTCTAAATTATCGTTGGACTATTATCACCAAAACTATATCGATTTATCAATCTGGCCTCCAAGTTTCCCAGATATTGCAGATTTTAACAACACTAATACCTGTTTGCTCCAACTAATTTTAAGCAGGCTTAGCGGTTACCTCGCTGATTTCTATTGAATTTACCAGAGAAGTCACTGAAATAGGTAGGACTTAACGTCAAGCCTACCTTAAAGTTGATGATCAATCACGAACTAGACATTCAAGGAGATTCCTCAGAACTAACACTAGTATAGAAGAAAGGATGAATATCTCACCATGGAGGCTCAAAACTTTTTAAAAACATTTATTTTCGTTGGGCTCTAATCTATCATTTTTGGGGATTACCAGAACCTGCCGTTTTCGAAAGGGATACAGACACAGCGGTAAAAACCAACTGGCCGAAGCATCGTGATCACCCCCTCTGATTGTAATTTAATGTTTTACGAGGAACGTAATGAGTATCGCACGTGAGACCTTTGATTTAGTCGGGAAAAAACGCAGTTTTCCTACTTAACCAACGAACCCTGACGGCGTTACGAAACATAACGATAATTCGAAATGTCAGCTTGTCGTTGAGTTCAAACGAACGCGCCCAGATAAAGAATTTCATGTGGAAGAGATATACGTGTGTTTCTACTTGGGAGCTGATGGCTGATAGGAGTCGACGAAAACATTAAAAATTTACCTGAGTGGCTCAGAATGTTATCGATGGAAGTTTGAACATTCTGTTTGCGGTACCTGTCTACTTTTTATATTTTCGGAAAAAGCAACCCCGATTGGATTCTTCCAGTGGATTTAAGGTGCTTAACTTAAACCCCTAGTTGTTGACGTAAAGGGTTTGCGACAACTTCTACATTTCTCTTGGTTTTCGCCTCAACTCGCTTAAGGAAGAGTGGATTTTTACATGAACACTGTTTCATACAGCAACAAGCTACCTACAATGTAACAAGAACAAGTCCAGTTGAATTTTTTTTCATGAGTGCATGAAATCCAGAGAATTAGAGGACTACTGTACAGGGTGGGCGAAATTCGTTGTCTACTGAGGGGATCTCGAGAACGATAGGAGCTAGAAGAAAACGGATGACACAATCTCGGGCTCTTTTTTCATGACTAATCCAAATCTGAAAACAGAATAGACCTATCATATTTAGATTTCGAGTTATAAACAAAAATTGAGATTTTGACGATTCCGAAAAGTTCTCATAACTCTTTTGTCTTTGAAGTTAAAGATATGAAACTTGAACCTTCTTAGGCACTTTCATACGAAGAATCTACCGACAAAAGATTTTTTTCAATTCAAAAATATCAAATTCAATAAAAGTTCACCTAATGATTCGAAAGGAAAAAATATTTTGAGCCCATTAGTGGATTCTACGTAAAAAAGTGCCTCTAGAAGGTTCAAGTTTCAGATTTGTAACTTCAAAGACAAAAAAGTCATGAGAACTTTACGAAATTGTCAAACTCAAAAACAAAGTATTGTATAGGAGGCTGCGGTTTTCACCATTCTTTGTTTCTCCGAAAATGAGCTCGGAAATGTTTCATCCGTTTTCTTCTAGCTGTTATAGCTCTCGAAATCCTCTCAGTAGCCAACGAATTTTGCCCACCCTGTACATAAAGGAATAAATAGAGACATAATATTGATAAATAAAGAAGATAGTTAACTTGTTCACATACAGGGCGAGTCTTTGGCTAGTACAAATATTTTAATAGTACATTCTTGAGGTCAAAAGAAACACTTTTTTCTCTTATACCATTTTTTCCAAATCGGGCCTGTTAAAAAGATATAGCCATTTTAAGTTATCATAATGAGCTGTGCCACCCCTGGAAAAACAAAATTACCTTTATAATAACTAGCTTAATCTGTGACAGTTGTTTTGAACAGAGTTGTATTCAAGCCCAAGTACCCAATTTTCCAAATTTCACACACAAATTTACATCAAACATCAAATTACTAGAAAACGGCGCATTATACGAGAAAATATGAAGATTACTTTTATTTTATGAAACTTTCAAATATTCATTGGATAATATCCAACTTACATTCAAGAGTAGGGTTATTTGAATTTTTGGTATTTTTATGGTACGTAATGGTCATAATGAGAAAACTGGAAGACGGGGGTGATATCTTCGAAAAAGATGAATCAAATAAATGAAAAACTATATTCCGAAATTCATTTCATCTGTTTTTTCAACAGGCTGTATCTTTTTAACCGAACCGATGCGGAAGAAATGATAAGGGAAAAAAGTGTTTCTTTTGACCCCTTTTTTTACCCTGAAAGGTAGACAAGAATGAATGGCGTTCTCTTGTTTTCGAGTTTTGGGAAACGCAATTCAAACTTCGTTGAATATTGAAGTTCCTGTTTGTGCTGTGAACTTTAAGAAAACATTATTCAGCCTCTGGGTGGCTGTCTTCGAATAAGATCTTTGTCCCCGCAGAATTTTGGCAGAAGTCCATTCCGACCCACTCCCCTCGGGGTAAATTCCTCGGAAAACGTCTATATAAAGACAAAACGAAGAACGTTTTTCTCGGGCACGCCACACAAACGGAACGGGACGAAAGTGAAAGGGAGACGCGAAGCCGAATGACTACTCGAACGGTCGGTTTTAATAATGTTTCCAATTTATTTTTAGGTGTAGCAAAGAGTTGAATTGCGAGACGCGAACCTTTTGTTCGGGCCACGAGTTTGGATAGATCACGTTGACGCCGGCGAAATGTCTTTGTTTTCCTGTGCACTTTCGACTCTCCTTTTCGAGTGCTAAAGCTTTAACGGTCGCATTTCTGCCTAACCTCGTGACTACGGGGCATAATACGTACCTATATCAGTTCAGCTAACGTCATCGAGATAAGAACATCCAATAAAAGAAGTTATAAAAAATATATAGAAATAAAAAGGAAAGTAAAGGAGGAAGAATCGTTGGAGTAGAACCCAAGAAAAATCAGCCATTTACCGTCCAGACCGTATTATTTTATGAGAAATCAGCTTAGATAACTGATGAAACTAACTATGAATTCATTGAGAACTCAAAAAAGGCGAATATTTCCCTTTCGTTGTTCTTGAACCTCAATTGGCAACGTGGGACCACGTAACTATGGAGATAACTAAAGTAGACGATGCTTAGAAAAAGAGCTATTGGCCCGCGCCATTGAAGACAGTTAACGACGTTGCCAAATTGTCAACAAGATTCCTCAAATATCCAGGGGATCAATAAATCTTTGGTAGCATCCATGAAACGACAAACTAGTTCTGCATTATACAGGGTGATTTTTTTAAGTGTTTCATTGGAAGTTTTCGATAATAATTTTGTAATTCCAATCGATTGCCCGTCAAAAACTACTTAGAGTGTCCCCAACATTCCATGCCTCTAAAATAAGTAATTTCGCCGTAATTGAATAAAATTCGAATTTCGGGAATAAATCAAGGTTTCTTAGTCTAACCATAGATTTATTAGGATAGAAATTTTCAAGCAGGCTATGTCTGTTCATTTATAATGCATTTTTGAGAACTGTCATTTATACTTGTTTGATTAATCGGGCACTATGCAAAATCAGAATTACAGTAACAGTGATGTATTAAATATGTTCTTCATTTACGGTGAATGTAACAAAATATTAGAAAAGGCAGTCAGAACTTTCAACGAAAGAAACCCACATTTACCACCTTTAACAAAATCAAAGTTCAGGAGGTATCAAAACAATTTTCTCCGTAGTGGAAGCATTAACCCAAAACGGAATCGTGTGAAAACAGTAACAGGTAATGAAGAACTTTGATTTTGTTAAAGGTGGTAAATGTGGGTTTCTTTCGTTGAAAGTTCTGACTGCCCTTTCTAATATTTTGTTACATTCACCGTAAATGAAGAACATATTTAATACATCACTGTTACTGTAATTCTGATTTTGCATAGTGCCCGATTAATCAAACAAGTATAAATGACAGTTCTCAAAAATGCATTATAACTGAACAGACATAGCCTTCTTGAAAATTTCTATCCTAATAAATCTATGGTTAGACTAAGAAACCTTGATTTATTCCCGAAATTCGAATTTCATTCAATTACGGCGAAATTACTGATTTTAGAGGCATGGAATGTTGGGGACACTCTAAGTAGTTTTTGACGGGCAATCGATTGGAATTACAAAATTATAGGGTTGCCATTTGAAAAAAGTGAGATTTCATAGTTTTATCGAGGCTCAGTTTGGGGCCCTTTTTCAGACACCCTGTATAATATTTCCTCATAAGTTATACAAGAAACAGTATCAGCGTACTTTCTTTTGTTCTACTTTCGCAAAAAGAAATTCTTATAATGAGGGATTTTGAAGATATGGACACTAATCTGTGACAACCTTTTTCTCAAAAAATTTGATAATCAGGTTATAATTCAAAAACCGCTTGAGTGGTTGCACATATCATACATCAAATCAGTGTAAAATTAAACGAAGAATTCGAATATGTAAAAATATACAGGGTGCTGCATTTGAAATAACGAAGTTACATTCGTTTCCGGTGAAACCGGAAGTAGATTCCGCTAGAAAATATTTTGCAATTAAAGTTCATGTTCTCTAAAACGAAAATCCAAAATCTTGAATCTGTATTACAATTCCTTCCTCGAAAACTTCTAATGAAACACTTAAAAAAATCACCCTGTATACAGGGTGTATTTGAAGGTGAGGCTTTTTTCTCAACAGAAGGTAGAACTGGTCAAAATGAAGCGTTTCACCAAAAATCCCCTATACAAAACATTCAAAATAACAGAGTTGAAAAAACAAATTGAAAATGATTACTGAAATTGATTCTTATATGACCCTTGACAGTTTGTTAGCTGAATTATCGCAAAGCAATGGAAAAAAACTCATCTCCTGATTCGACCATGTGGTTCCGTTTAGGATATTGGCTCGTTCGATATTTACGTGGTAATGAAACTGGAAACTTAGGATTGCCGAATTGTTCTCATTATTTTTTTGTTACTCACATGATTTTATGAAATGGTTCATTTCGATACCAACTGACAGAAGAGACTTAGGATACATGTGTAAAAAATAGAACGATACTTCAAAATTTCACCAATAAAATTCGTCTAAATTATTCACGAATTTTTTCACAACGGGCATCACAATCTTCTTACGAACATTCCAACAATGGTCGTAAAAGTGGGATGAAATGGGGAAACATCATCGCACTTTTTCAACATAACTAACCTAAGCACTTTCAAGAAACTGCCTCGATTTTCTAAATTTTTTTTTTCACCCTAAATTGCACGATACAACAATTATGATTCTCTCAAAAGTGACCTGATGCATCTAATTCGATGAACTTGGTACTGAAGCATTGATTGTCCAGCCCTATGTTATGTTTTCTTTCGTTTTTCCGATGCCGGAGTCATTTTCATCAGTCCTGTATATAAGGAAATTTTGTCGAACTTCTAAATATTGTATCTCAGCCATCTTGGACATTTTATATGGGCAATTTTTGGTTAAACGACTTTTTTTATGAGCTACCTTCTGCCAAAAAAAAAACCTCACCTTTGAAAACACCCTGTATAATATTGATATTCGAGAGTGAGAATTTGTGGAAAATTATCATTCATAAATTAATAGATCCCTAGTATGTTTAATAAACCTGATAATGTGTAATTGTGAATTTATTGATTTATATTTATTCTTCAAAAACTCGATCGAAAATCCGAAACTAGAAACTAGAGAAAATGAATAAAGTAAAACATGAGAATTTTGGCGAGAGCTTCCAATGTAAACAATCCATGTCTTTATTATTATATGTCCATGCTGATAACCAGATGAGCTAGATATAGCACAAAGACCTTCTCTGGGTAAACTCAACCAACTGTGCCAGAAACAGTATTCCCCAAGAGACGTATTGTCACTAGAGATGACACATGGTCTTAAGAGTCAACACGTTTTGGAATGGCCCCTTCCATCATCCGAAACCGAAAAAAAAACCGTCAGAGCCGACTTAAGGTGAAGACGATGTTGATATGACCATAAAAATATCGAAATATCTTCTGAAATTTTTGTTTTCAAGAACCTGAACAATTTTATGATGGAAGTGTAGAGGCTTATGATGAAAGAACGTTGTGTACATATGATAGGTCAATATAATGGAATATCATCAAGCTTCCACGTCAGTTTCTCACCAAGCACTCAAATGTCAAAATGTCAGTTTGAATATCGAATTTTTTTCCAGGGCAATTCGAAACAAATAACGCATTTTGCCTAGCTTCGGATCATTTTCAGCTACTGTTATTATTATCGATCTAATTTCGCGATTCTGGTGACTCAGGCAGGAAATAAAATCATCACGGCTAAGTGAACAATTTCGAAAATGCCCGAGAGGTGACCTCATTACGGATGCATTAAAAACGAGGAAAACAGAAAGGAAGAGATGGCGCAACTGGTGATACAAGGAAGCGTGGGTGATAAGCAACAGCTTGTACCTTATATGAAACGCATAATTGAAAGGAGCGGATTACAAAGAAATGACTTTGAGAGTGATATATTGCCTCGCGGAAAATGTTATAAGCCATATACCGCCCGATTATAATCAGTTATTGTTCGCGGACTTTTATCGAATGTGTCATTTCGGTTTATGGAATCTGTCAAACGAACCAACAAATACGACAGGGAAGTAACGAATCCAGAATTATTATTGTGAAAATCATCTTTTGTTAGTGTAACACAGACCCTTCATTTATTTGACTAGACAATATAACTTTGGTATTTCTATGCTATAATCCAATACTCTGCCAAACACATAGAATAGCATAGAAAAATGTGACGCCTGTTAGGGAGAAAGAAGAATGTTGTGTCAGCACATTTTCGAAGTTCTTTATGTAGTAATCGGTGTTTCGCCTTAACATATTGCTGAAATCTATTGAACCGAACATTCGAAATCCTTCAAAATAAATGAATACAGTGTATTAGATAGAGAAAACTTCCAAAAACCATTATGGTGCATTCGAGCAACACATAATCATTCTAGACGAAAATTGACAGACAGCCAGCACGGTTTTTACTGGAGGGATCGTTCATTTGAGGATATAATGGTCAAGCAAAAAACGGAAACGGTGTCTGGGAGGGCTGGACATTCAGATTCTAGTTCTACGTAACCATACACGAGCAAAAATGGACCATTCAAGGTTTTTACCTGACGCAGGTACACCTCCTGATATCAACGCGGAAATAATTGTTAGCAAAAAAAAACGATCGAACCTACAAGCAGAATAGAATAAGGAAGAAGTCGGTTGAAACAAAAGCTAAGGGAAAAAACGGTTCTACAAAAAGTCTGACACTAGAATCTAGAACTAACATGGCTGATTTACTCTGCGTTTCTATACCCATCGATATTATGAGTACCTTTTCATGTTCCATATGTCTGGATTTTTCTAATATAAATTTTGTTCCAGCATCCTCGGCAAACCATTTGAAGTTACCAATCATATGAACTGTCAGATAAGCTGATAAATGCTCTATGTCAATGAAACGTGACATTAGATATGCAATGCACGCCTGATTAGGTGTATTAAAATTAAGAGTGAATAAAAAGTAAGGCCCATAATTCATATCATCGTTATTCACTAGTTTATAGAAAAATAGATTGAACAGGTCAATTTTAATTTTTAATTACTCAACTTTTAATGTTTAATTGGGGTGTTTTCATGTACCCTCTACGAGAAATGTAGGATAAATGTTTACTTATTTTGAATGGCAACCCTAACATTGAGCCAGAAATGGTAGTCATTGGAGGGAATTTTTTATCAACCCGTTTTATAGGTTGGATTCAGCTTGTTATTATTGAGAGAATTATATTTTTTTCTACAAGCGTGCGCGTTCAATCTTTTTCCCGCACGCATTCCAAGTTGCAAAGAGTCACTTTCCCAAAACGTGCGGGAAAAACGCCTGCTATTTCTTTCCCGCACGCATTTGCGTGCGGGAATGGATTAGCAGGGGTTTTTCCCGCACGCAAATATTATAGAGTAAATTAAATTCTATCATGTTTCTATGCACAGAACGTCAACGATGAGAAACCCATAGTAATGACATGCAGAATTACGTCTGTCATTATATATGAATTAATCAAATGAGATATGATCTGTTTCGTGAAATGGATATATTTATATATTTCAAGCGCTTGTAGAAAAAATATTGTTCCTAACTCTTGCGTAAAGTGTCTTGCCCGCACTCAATTGCTTACCCGAACTCTGCTTCGCATCGTTCGGGCAACGGCAGTTTCGTGCGGGCAAGTATCACTTTCCGCACTTGATAGGAAAATAACTATTTCAGGGGCGGTATAGCTCGTTATGGAATCTTAAAATTGCTATATATTTTTATCATGGCCGAATCTGAAAAAATTGTGGGGGAAAAAAGTGTTTCTTCTGACCTCAAGAATCTACTGTTAAAATACATGTACAGGGTGATAATCAAGAAATTTTCCAGGCCAATTTTGTCGCGACAAAGATGTTTTCGGAGAAAATTCCGGAACAGGTCAATTTTTATTCGGCGTGGGACATATTTTGAGCAGAATTGTAAGCCGAAATCTCCTCAACCCTAGGTGTAGGGGCTATCACACCTAAATTCTTAATAGGGAATAGGGGGTGAGATTTACCTCAATTGAAAGATCATTTGTCCCTCTACATGAATACTATGGTTTGCAAATTTTATTGAGTCCTTGAAGTAGTTACAGGGGCTGACAATTTGAAAACTTGCCAGGACAATTATGTCTCGACAAGTATGGTTTCAGAAAAAATGCCAGAACAGGTCAATTTTCATTCGGAGGGGGACATATTTTGAGCACTGTAAACCGAAATCTCCTCAAACTTAGGTGTAGGGACTATTACCTCTAAATTCTTAATAGGAAATAGAGGGGGAGGTAAACCTCAATAATTGGAAGACAATATGTTCTTCTACATAATACCATTGTCTTCCAATTGAGGTACAGCTCACCCTCTATTCCTTATTAAGAATTGAGATTATGGCTTACAATTCTGCTAAAAACATGTCCTCCTCCGAATAAAAATTGACCTGTTCCGGCATTTTCACTGAAAACATCCTTGTCGAGACATGATTGGCCTGGCAAGTTTTCAAATTATCAGCCCCTGTAAATGCTTCAAGGACTCAATAAAAATTTGCGAACCATAGTATTTATGTAGAGGGTCGAGTGATCTTTCAATTGAGGTATCGCTCACCCCCTATTCCCTATTGAGAATTTAGGGGTGATAACTCCTACACCTAGGGTTGAGGAGATTTCGGCTTACAATTCTGCTCAAAATATGTCCCCCTACGAATAGAAATTGACCTGTTCCGGCATTTACTCTGAAATCATCCTTGTCGTGACATCATTGGACTGACAAGTTTTCAAATTGTCACCCTCTATATCACCCTCTAGATATTGAAAAAGAATTAGTAATAATTTAAAATTTGGTATATAAAGAGAAAAAATCTCTTTCTAATATTAATTTGCCTGCAACTTTCGAATTCCACATTCCTTCTTCATTCCCTTAAAAAGTTTTCGTTAGAATGCATATACCAACTTTCAAATCATTCTAAATTCTAAAACGAATTCTAAAACATCTAATACAGGATAGTTTTGCTTTTTTCATACGTATCATATCTTTTTCTGATGGAAATAATCCAAAATTGTAGTTAAACTTGGTCAAAGTAGAAAAAATTGTCGAAAAATGAAGTGAGGTGAGAAATTTTTTGAAAAACACAAGAACTCAAATATCTCGGAAACTGTTGATTTTTGGTTATCAATAAATATGACTCAAACGACAGCAAATTAATGATACTAACAGCTCCTCCAAGGTTCACGTCTATTTTGGAAACACCCTGGTATATCATCATTTTTTCAAGCTGAATCATCCCTGTGAGATCGAAACCGGCATCACGATTTCGAGGAAATGGTGAAGATCCAGATCCGGACTTCCACAGGGGATCAATATTCGATATTCCGACAGCTTCCAGCCTTTCCAAAACGTGAGGAGTTCGTTGCGTGCCCATCGAACGATTTCATCATCGTGGCAGTTCGTGATTTCTTTCTCAGGATCACGAAATATGCCCGTCGAACATTCGTACACTTATGCAACAACGGACCCATTACCACATTCGCTTACATGAATGATGACCAACAAAAATACCATTTTAGTTTCATATACGGCCCAATTAGTATAGGCGAACGTTGGCAAACGAGACCATAAAAGTTTGACCGCATACATACGAAAATTCTCGTTTTCGTAACGCCAGTCCAGCGAGATGTTATACCTTTTACTTCATTAATGGAAGATGTTTTTGACAGCTGACAGGTAATGTTCGCTATCCTTTTATTAATCACCAGGAAGGCAAATTCGAAATGGAGCGATTAATAGATAATTCACAAGTTTTTTCCAATGTATCTAGCATTAGTGGACCGATAAAATTTCAACATACAGGATGATTCGAAACGGGGAAGAAATCTTTTAGAAAAAATCAAACAAGATTAGTTTAACATACAGCCTGTCCAAATTCGTTGGTGCAAACTGGCAATAAATGCAATAAAACTAGTAAAAAAGAGAAAACTTTGAACCCGAACTTCTCGAAAACGGTTAAGAATTATGCTTTTGGACAAGTATATATCTTTGTTCCTTGAGGTTTTCAACAGATTCCTTCGATTTTTACAGATAAAAAAATATGACATGTTTTGTTCAATTAATTTGATGTACACTGTGTCCCATTTTGGTTTGGATGTCAGCTATCAGAATATAGAAACATGCTGTATCACTTTTTTGTAAAAGTTTTAAAGCCACAATTTTTGAAGCCAACTCCTTTTTTGTTCCTGAAATACAGGGCTAAAATGAAAATGTTGACTTTTGAAGACGTTATTATTTTGCAGGAACTGTATAAAATGAAATGAAAACCGCTTGGAATAGATATTTTATATAAAAGTCAATGGCGTATTAAAAAAAAAAAAATAGAGCACTGTTTTTAAGATTGTGCACAAACTTGGTATTTTTTAAATGGAACAACCTGTATATTTGAAAGTCACATTCTTGAAATTTTTTCTGAATACATTGATGCATCACAACCTAATCTAATGAATTTCAGCTTCCAAAATCAGAAAAATCGATATTTATGTTTGTTTTTTTAATAGTAGGACATGAATTCTTTCACACATGCATTCAATTATGACTTTTTTAAGCGCTATGTGATTGAAACTTATTCATTTAATTATATTTTAAACATTTTCAAGTTTATGTTGAAGAGTGATATTTTGAGTTTATATTTAAAATATAATTAAATAAATAAATTCAAATCACATAGCGTTTCAAAAAAAAAAAATATTGAATGCATGTGTAAAAGAATTCATGGCCTACTATCAAAAAAACAAATTAAATACGGATTTTTCTGATTTTTTAAGCTAAAATTTATTGAATATTAGTTTGTATAACATTAATGTATTCAGAAAAAAAGTTGACGTTAAGAAATACAGGGTGTTCCATTTGAAAAATACCTAATCAAAAACAGTGGCCTAAAAAAAATTCAAATACGCCACTGACTTTTTTGTAAAAATGTCTATTGTAAGCAGTTTTTATTTCATCTCTCTTATACAGGGCCTGAGAAGTAATAAAATCCCTATAAGTGAACATTTTCGTTTCCGCCCTGTATTTCGGGAACAAAAGTAGTTCTAATATTTCTGTTTGTGGCTTTAAGAGTTTTACAAAAAAGTATCTCTATCATTTATAATAGCTGAGATACATACAGTGCAAACCAAAATGGGACACAGTGTACCTACATGGCCTTCTGTGAGTTACCCACATCATAATAGTTATAAATTCCTATTTCTAACCAAAATAACCTCAGGATGTCCATTTTTATGTTGCAATTTGATAATTGTGGCAATTTTTCAATTTTTACATTTTAAAAACAACCTATGTCTCTCAATAAAGAACGTGTTAATTCATATTATAAATAAGGGCTAAATATTCTTGGGAGTTCATATTCTCATTTAAGAAATTCGAGTTCGAGATCCCTCTCAAATAACGTGTTCATCTTGAATGAGGTGACGTTGCTATCTACTTCAGTAAACAAATTTGACGTTCGATTAAGTTTTATTTTTTGCGATACTTCTCATGGTAGTTTCGCAGGTAAATCGCCGAGAGCATCAATAGCAATCTAGTTTTATCCTCAATTACGAGTTCCGTCAAAATAGACGAATATCAAGCCTCCAGTATTATTTTTAGTCCAAGGTCGTTTAATATTGGAGGAGGATGTTGAAATATAAAGGAGAGAAGTGGATTCGAAACATGCGTACAAATACAATGGGACTAGCTATTGGCTGCTGGATGCGGACGAATTTTGGTAATTTTTGTCGATATTCACCTGAAGATGTCGCTGTAAATCGAAACACTTGAAGTAATTCTATTGGAAATTATTGCATGGAATCCTACAGTGAAACATGAATACTATCAATAGAATGAATGTGTTGTACCCTTTTATTAAGGGAGAAAAGAGAAAAGAAAATTTGGAAATGGGAAATTCATCAATGATGTTTACATAAACGCGATTTTTTTTCAATAAGCGGAAAACATTATGGTAGTATGGAAAAACTGCATGAATTATTTGATCCTAGTTTGAACCGAAAAACATATTCATGAATTGATGCCTCCCCATTGAAAAAATATAGAATTTCGAGCAATATTATACCCAGGAAACGTAGAAATGAATCAGAACCTGCTATACAATATAGATTAAAAAAGGAAGATTCCTGACGGATATAAATGTGCGATAACTATAACAATTTCGCTGACTAAATAACATTACTATGATTTTTCCCACGTTCCACTGATAAAAATAAATAAATGTGTTTTGATAAGCGTATCTTAGAAAGAGGAATGCTCTATTTCGATACGAATGGAAATTAAGATGATTGTAACGAGCGAAAATGATCGAATTGAAAGGTTCGTCTTCATCATTTCAGAAAAAAAAAACATCTACTCAATTTTCCAATTTCACCAATAATACACATACTAATACATACTGGTTATGGACAAGGACCAAACCGCATGAAAATTGGCACAATGTTCTTTTTCTGACGACATAAAATTCAATTTTCAAGAAATGAAATTTCATGTGGTAGGATTTTGTATCGGGTTTTAAAAGCATCTAGAACGGTACAAATTTGTTTGTTTATCAGGTTCGCTGGATAAGTTTTTTAGTAGAATCACAATATATCAGAGCCTTGTACAGGCTGGGCAAAATTCGTTGTCTACTGAGGGAAACTCAAGAACTATAACAGATAGAAGAAAATGGATCACACCCTGTAGCTTTTTACTTGAATAATCTAAATCAGAAAATGAAACCGACCTATCATTTCATTTCTAAATTTCGATAATGAACAAAAATTGAGAAATTGTCATTTTCAATGAAGCTGAAGTAGAAATAGATGCATAGAAAAAGTGATTCGACAATTGGTAATTCCGATCACAGAGTACTGAGTCCAAAAAAAATAAATACATATTCAATAGTCACTATGGTAACGCCTCGCTACTTTTTGTTTCATTAATCAATAGTAAAACAGAAAAAAATATGAATTTTTTCTCATTAAATAGTTACATAGGATACAATTTTGGAATCGGCAAAAAATTTGCTTCAAGATAAAAGAATTTTCAACTGTAGCTTACATTTGAAAAATCAGAATCTTGAAAATGGCTGTAATTCAGCATTATTAAAAAAGGTAATTTTTCAATTTTTGTTGATAACTCAGAATCTAGAAATCTTAGGCCTTTCAGATTTGGAAAAAAGTTCTCGGGAATGTGTAGTCTGTTTTCTTCTAGCTCTCAATGTTCTCGAAACCCTCTCAGTAGACAACGAATTTTACCCACCCTGTACAATCCATTTATTCATTTTCTCTACATAAATTCTCAAATGTGAGTTCCAACGTTATATGGCAAAGGATCTTTCCCTGATCGCGCAACAGCGAAGATTTTTTTGAGATCCTTCATTCTCGATCATGCCGAAAGTGAAAACGAACAACCCGAGTCCGAGAAATTGCGCAAAAAGCCTAGATTGAATTTCGAGATACTCAACGACTAATTACAACGCAACACATTGTTTAGATTCGATTAAAATCGCGGCGACCTCGACCCAATTGGCTGGACCTTCGGAAACTGGGTCAAGTAGATTCGCAATCGATTCCGATTTTCCTCCGGCTCGGAAACCGACCCCGCGTGTGTGTGTAGAGAGAAAAAAAAGGGACTCACCTTCAAGCTTCATGCCCACCTCCAGGCACTTCTGGAACCTGCAGAAGGGACACCTTTTCCTCTGGGTCTTGTCGATGTGACAACTTCTCTCGGCCACGCACGTGTACACCTTCTTGTTCTGCACGGTCCTTTTGAAGAAACCCTTGCACGATTCGCACGTCAACAGGCCATAATGATAGCCCGACACCTTGTCCCCGCACACAGGACACAACTCCTCGATACAGTCTTTGGTGTCCGGCAGGTCGCCGGGGGTGAGGGACGTGGACAGCCCCGTGATCTGATAACCACCGCCGCCCATCTCGATGCCGGAGATAGCGCTGGCCCCTGAAGAGAACAAATATGAGGAATAGGAATTGTCTATGTGATTCATGGATTGCGACATCATCATCGTGTACTGATAATGGGGCGGCATGGAATTGTTCGACTGCTGCTGGCAGATCGAGTCGTTATAGGGTGTCGGTATGTCGGTGGAGACCGGTGGCGAGCCGTAGTTAGGGGGCGGCATCGGGCTCGAGGACTGAGAACAGGCGGCCGGCGAATCTCCCGAGTTCTGTTCGAAAGGCGAGGATAGCAACAGAGTCGAATGGTTATCCATTTCAAGTAACATTTCACATGTGGACACACATAGAGTTAAGTCGATGTCACGCGTAATCCACTGATTTACAATACGTAAAACGGTTAATTGTCAAACTGAGATTGTTTGGTATCAATGAGACCCTCATAAGGGTTGCGATCACAGCACTGTAAGTAATCCAAGTTGGCAGTGAAAAACGTAATCCTTGTGCGGTTGTATCACACTGAATGAAAGAACACTCGCGGCACACGCAACGAACGGACTATGGGTATAGAGGATTGTGCGACGCACGCTTGTCGTCGGTGAAGGTACCCAACTGACTGTCCGGTCCGGATCTGAGCGGGGACGACCTGGACGGACGGAACCCCCTACCGTGGCACTTGCGACGACCACGGGGGTAGAATGGAAAATGATTAGGCGTCCATGTAATAAGTGAAAGTGACTAAAGGACCGCTGACCCACTTTCCCGCGAAGCAGGTCTATGTTAGAGCTCTTGCGGAGTCATACGTAGCCGCTTACAACACGTAAGCTAGTGGGGCGCTGTACGGGACGTGGTAGGGATGTCCCAGTGACCCAGTTTCGGGGCGCGCAACATGTGCAACGCGCGCGCACGGGACCTCGGCTCCCCGCACACGCAGTACGCACCGCAGGATTCCCCCGAGCCAGGGCAGGACGGACGGTTTTTACCTGTGCCATGTCCTTGCATAACGGGAACGGAGGATGGTCGGGAGGAGCACGTGTGGAGTAAGGTTAGGTACGGGACGCCGCGGGATCGATATCCGACGTGTGCCGCAAGACCTTCGATATTTCGGCTCGTCATTTCGAATGGGAAACGATCGGAATCGGGCGCCAAGAAAGTTATCAACCCGCACGCATTTTTATTGTTAACGTTTCGTGACGTAGGGAGATATCAAAAAACAAAGCAAATTTCACACGGTAGTTCATTATACAAAGTGTGCTTAGTGAACAAGCGACAAAAATTCAGTAGTTGGGGATTCATTGTCGTTAATATTAATATTTCCTGAAGAAACATGGGGTAAAATATGCTCCCTTTCTGGGGGATGGGGTGGAAAATTGGTTAACAACAGATATCATGGTTGTGAACATGATTAATTGATGATGGAAAACTCATGAAAGAATTTACCCAACTATTTCTATCATTTTGGATAATCTTGTTTTTAACCGAAGAGATTTTATGTTCCGCTACACTTCATTTGGCAAAATCTCGACAAATTTTTTTCCGAATGTGTGACCGCAAACAAAACATTCTTCGGTTAAAAGAAACTAAATGATCCCTAAAGACGGATGGCAAATGCTTGCCGATACGACAGGAAGAAAAAGCAAAAATTATGAGAAAAAAAACAATGAATCCTTCAATATAAAAGGTGTAAATGAACAGTTGTGATAAATTCAGCACCTGCTCAGATACAACTCTACCTACCATCTACCTGAAGATGGCACTTGAAGAGCAATTTTTAATTTTTGATTAGAAACCATAAATCTGGTAGAAATAGAATTGAACATATATTCTAACAGAGGGAAATGTAATCGAAAAAATTTAGGGTACTCCCCTATAATTGCAAGGGGTAGATAAAGCTACCCCTGAAACTATTCATATTATACTATTGAAAAATTAATTTCTTATAGCTTGATTCATTTTGAACGAATAAAGTCCTCTCTGGATAAAAGGTGATATCATGGGGATATTACAGGGAACACTATACCATTTTTTATGGCCCTCTCGCTCCCATAAAATATTTGCCCAATTTCATTTCTGCCAATTTTCTGGTTTCTAGGAGAAAAATTAAAAATTGATTTTCAGGTTCAACTTTATTAGTTGGGGAGCCGACAATGCTAAATCGGGATTTACGCGAGCGTCGTGGAGATCTAGAAAAAAAAAGGTTCTATGATGTATGCACTTTTAGCGGTGGGGAAAGCGTCTGCAAGTTTTCAATAATGTAAAAAAAATCGTCTGGTGTACATACTTGAGCGTGTCAGATTAATATACTGCACATACCCTACGTGTCTTTGATAATTAATAAATTCATGTTAATCTGACACTTTGCGTGGTGGTACTAGCCGTACGGAAAAGTTGAAAATGGTAATAAAAAATTTTTGAGCATGTCAGATTTTTAGAGGATATGTTAATTGGACCCAAAGGAAGCTACTATTCAATGGACTGACAATTTGGACTAGAGACAATTTCACAGCGGTCCTTTGAAAATGCAAAAAAAAATCGTTACTTGTACTCGATCTTGTCAGATTTTCATACAGATGGTTAATCTCGGTGTTGCAGACGTGTTGACCGATTAATCTGACACTAATCAGGAGGATTTTCTTAATCTGACAGTTTGAAGTTGATAACAAGGAATTTTTTTGAAATATCTTTCTTCCTGTACCTCTAATCGTTTCTGTATTCATTAAAAATGTTGTAGATAATAAAATTTTATAAAACTTTTGTCTAAAGTAATTTTATATACTCCTTACCGTTTTCGACTTACAGGGCGATAAGAGCGAGGAGCTCTTAATTCATCGACATATATCTCAAAAACGTTCAAACGTAGAAATTGCTTCGAACAATATTTGTAGAAAATGGTAAATATACTCTACAACTTTTATAATAAATGCGAAAACAATTTGAAGCCCAGTAGAGGAGATAATTCAAAAAAACTGATTTTTGTGACCAATTGGCCAATTTATATTGTTTCGACTTGCTGAAACTGTCAAATTATATTTTTATATTCTTGAATCATTAGCTTCAAAATAGAAAAAAAGCGATCGCGCTCGAGAATGTACACGTGACGTTTTTTTTGCAAGTTTGGCGCCCTCCCACACATTTTCGTCATGCTCAAATTGTCAGATTAAGAGAATATACACTTTCCAACTTGTAATTAACCACATATATCTTAATCTGACACGCTCGAGTATGTACAATGATCGACTTTTTTTACTATTCTGACAGGTTGTCCTAGACAATTCCCCCTATATACAGATCTAATTTTTGATAGAGGTACTCTACAAGGTCCAAGGTATCTCCCCTTATATTGATCTGACACGCTAGAGTAAATCCCGAATTTCCCTCTTGGGCCCCCCAACTATATGGGGTTGCATATACCTAAACAGGAACCATTTTTACATGGAAAAAACACACACTTTTTTTCGACAAAGAATCAACTCTTTAATTTTTGCAACTATTCGTTTACATTTGTACATTTATATTCAATTATTTATTTTAATTACAAGTGATTCAAATACTGTCTAATGTATCCCAAGTTATCTTTTGAAGTGTAGATAGGTCAGTGTTTTTCACTGTTGCAACACTCTAGGAGGTCGCCAGAACTACCTTATGAAAAAAAATTATATACTTATACAGAAATGTTAACAGGAAGTAAAAATTTGTATGTCAAAACAAACAGATCAACAAAAAATAAAATGTCATGACAGGTTAATTTCGTCCTTGTTGAGGTTGGCCTCATTTTCCAAAAAACCTAGCCCCTAGCATGGTGCATTTGAACTAAAAACAGATATGATCTTAACAAAAATGAGTTTTTGAATCATGACACGTGTTTCGCTATCGCAATAGCATCTTCAGGTGGGTGGTGATAAACTCAGTTCAGTCGAGTAGTCCATTTAATCTGTTTTTAGCTTGCCTTGGAAGATATTTGAACTATATTGAAATTTTTTGTAGGTAGGTACAAATGATATAAGACATATAAGTATGAAATTTTGAAAGTTTCCGATTCGTTACTTCTTTCTTGAGAACTAGTGAACCGATTCTTAATCTTAGATGTGTTTTAAGGGCTGACGGTAGCTTCTAGAAAAAAAATTGAGAGCTCTATCGATTGATAGGATTCGTGAAAAATGAGGTATCTATATTTTTTTTAAAATCAATTTTTTACCACATAGCACAATTATGGAAATGTTTTCTTTGTAACCTTGTCCTTCGTAGCGTTTAGGAGTACAAGAAGCTGTTTCAATGATTTGAAGCAAGTACAAAACTTTGATGATGAAAATGTCGAGGTGAAATAAAAAAAAACGAAGAGTCGGGGAGTTCTTGCTCACTATGGGGGTTGTAAAATGGGGAAGAAAGCCTATGTACAGGTTATTCCAAATTGCTTGATTTTGGGTGAAAACACCTGTCGGAGGTTGGCAATTTCTGGAATTTTATTTCTCAGCGCTTCTTCGGTAAGCCGAGCGTCTGACGAAAAGTCAGGGGACGCAATAAAATTCGGACTTCCTGAGCTGTTCATTCCACCCCAATAAAATCTAACTGTCCAAGTCGAAATGGGGCCATCATCCCTTAGCGGCACGTAAGAAGTCACAAAAAGTCCCGATGTCAGCTGACCCATAAAGTGCACTTATTCGTCGCATAAACATGGGACTTTATTATTCGGTCGCTTTCTCGAAAATGTTATTAGACATCATAAACTGTTCAACTTTCTTCGGAATGTTGTGAAATGTGTCCACAGGTAATTTCTGGTGGGACTTTCGAATTGCCAATAAGTAAAAACGTGTACGCAAAATGCGTAGCAGCGTTTCGATTGATGATACTCGTTTGTGGGAGGATATGGTGTCGTCATTAAGACGGAATTTGTTAACTTAGCCACCTAAACTGAATTAGAAATACACCTACAAGTGTTGCTGTTTAAGCGGTTATGTAATGTCTATCTATCTACATAGTTCTAGATACATCAATATAAGGAGTAGGTGCAAAACTATTTTCGTCGTTTTCTATTGAAAATTCTGAATTTGTTGTGAGACGACAATAGATACAGGTTTTCACATTGAAAAAGAAACACAGTTACTTTCTACAGTTGCTTGAATAACTTTTGAGTTTTTGACCAATTTCGATAATTTATTGATATGTTGCTAAAGGTGCCTACAGATTACTCTGACGTGACGTGGACCCACGTCATAATGCGCATGATTCAAAAATCTAACAAAGGAGTTTGCGCGAACGCGTTCAAATTGATATGACCTGACGTTGGACGTGCATTCCTACGTCAGAACAATTTGAACGTTTCCGCGCAAAATCCTTTGTTAGACTTTTTAATGATGCGCATTGAGCGTGGGCCCTCATCACGTCAGAGTAATCTGTAGTCTTAAGTCTTTCATATGCATCATGTCCTGATATCAATTTTTGAAACAGAATACAGGCTGGTATGAAGCGCCATAAAGTTAGCACCTGAAAATTAATTTTTAATTTTTTCTCAGAAACCGGACAACTCACAGAATTCAAATCGAACAAACATTCTATGGCAGCAAGGAAGCCATCAAAAAAAATTTGGTGATGTCCTATACAGGATCTTCAACTCGTACAAATATTTCAACAGTAGATTCTTGAGGTCAAAACACTCTTTTCCTCTACCATTTTTTTCGATTCGGCCCTGATAAAAGGATATAGCCATTTTAAGTTTTCATAATGAGCTGTGATACCCCCAGAAATACAAATCTAAATCTCTGACACTACACATCTGCGGATCTTCTAAAAAGAGTTGCATTCGGTCAAAGTACCCAATTTTTCGAATTTCACAGATATTTTTTATTTTTAAACATCAAATTACTCGAAAATGGCACGTTATATGAGAAATTATGAAGAATACTTCTATTTTACAAAACGTTCAAATATTCATTAGATAGCATCCAACTCAGTTTCAAGAGTAGGGTTCTTTAAAGTTTTGGTATTTTTACTTGAAAGACGTGGATGATATCTTGTATTCGAAAAAGATTTATCAAATATATAAAAAACTATATTTCGAAATTCAATTTATTCGATATAACCGTTTGTGAGATAGAACTGAAAATAACATTTTTTTCTGGTTTTTCAACAGCCTGTAACTTTCAAACCGAGCTGATCGCAAAAAATGAACCTCAAGAATCTACTGTTAAAATATTAGGTAGATTTAAGTTCGAACACCCCAAAGGAATGTCTGTTCAATTTCATTTCTCCCAGTTTTCTGGTTTCTGAGTTTTCTGAAAATTAATTTCCGGGTGTCAAGCAGGGGCTGCTCATAACAAATTATACTAACAAGAAATCACCCCTTTAATTTATTCAAAACTGTTCATTTACACCCTGTATATGCAAATTTTTGGAAAAGTACATCGACAATGTCACTGCATCGAATATTTAATCGAAATATGAAATAAATCAATAAAACTATTATCAGGTATTTGGATTATCTATTTCACCACTCGACCACTCCCTATTCAATCATTACACCTTACGATAACATGGATGATAATATGAACCCAAACTTATATGAAATAAAGTTTCATAAACACTAAAGTAAAATATATTTTTCTCAAATGAAAAAACAATCCAATCGAAACAACAAAGTATAGGGACATCAAGACATCCGAAAAAATATAAGAGTAAATCATGGATTAGTGAATGCAGTTTTTAAATGCAGATTCAGAAAGTATTGCTCTTCCTTAAGTACTTATTTGACAAATCATCGCATTCAAATTTTGTAAACGCCATCTGGAAGGAAGTAGAGTTCAATATTCACAATTTGTTAATTTTGGATTTTCACTTGAGAGCTCAGAAATTGTGAAAATGTCACTGAAAGTATCTCCAAACTCTCGAAGGCATAGTCGATTCACCGCCTTCACAGGAAAATGTCTAGCAATATAGAAACAAGAAAAGAAAATAATTGAAATAATGAATGATATCGTTTATTTCCGGTTCGAGCAGCTTAAGCATTTCCGAAATATTCGTTAAAATTCGCTTCGAGTTGTTAATTATCTATTTCCTGTAGAAGGTGCATTGCTATCGGTAATTTCGGAATGCTGAACAGTTGTCTCTTTTTCGGTGAAAAAAATTCTTAATCCAGAAATCCACTTTTGTTAACATAAAAAACTACCTCCCGTTATAATATGTATGACTTCTACTGGTTATTCCAAAAGAAAAATAGATCAATAAATGAAAGAATAAACTTCATATAGCATGAACAAAGCTATCCTTCGATTTGAATGGATTTTAATGACGATATGTTTACGATTTTTAATATATATTTTGTTCGTTCAAAAAAAAAAAAAGATTTTAGTAAATTCCACCCGTTTCTTGTACCAAATTTGATCAAGTTATATGAAGTTATTTCGGGTAAAATCCAGGAAAATGCATGAACTCATATCTTTTTCTTGACTTTCTTAAACATTTCATGCCTTCAGAGTTTTCGTTTTCGTTCTTTCAAATGATATTGGAAAATATATTGGTAAGCATATAACCGAAGCAGATAAAACAGACATTTCCTTCGATATATCCGCGAAGTGAAAATAATCTCAACAAACAAACCTTAATCACTGACAAGTCAATATTTGATCGAATAGCCGAAAAAAATTGCTACAGTAGATAACTCGACGAATTTTGGTGAAAAAATCGAGTAATTGAAGTCATCACAGATATACGGTAGGTTCGGATGACTTGGGACAGTCCTGTAACTTGGGACAATTACCCATCTTACAGATTTCTTTGTTTCTTACCATTTGTGAGTGAAGGGACAAACTTATAAGATTGTGTAGCGTCTTTTCGGTTAGTTTAACAATTAATTCCTGTTGAGTTTGCCGTGACCAGAGCGTTTGAATTAACAGAAAAAATTAACGAATTCAGAAGAGTAAAAGCGCGTTTTTTATGGCCCTTATACTTTCTAGTGTCCTGTACATGTGTTTCACTCTGTGCATGTGAAATTTTTTCTTCTGGATACGTGGGATATTAGATATGTCATGAAAAAAGGTTGTTTACAAATCAAACGGCAACACGGATCTCATTCCTTTATTTTGTTGTTTCATAGGGGGACAATGCCGAATAGAAACAAGCGGCGCATTGGCAGCAGGAAATATGCCGAATTTTCGCAGGATATTATTATTTACGTTATTTCTACAAAGAAATCACCAAAGAAAGAAAAAAATCAAAGTTCCCTTGTTTTGTTTATTTTTTTTACATTTGAGTTGCAATATATTTACTTTCGCTGTAATAGGGGTTTATCGTTTAATTTCCTTATCGAATTTCAACTATATAATCACAAATTCTAATTTTTCAAAACTATACACCGTCCCAAGTCACCTATTTCATTCGAGAGTTGAGAAATCAATAGATTTCAACTTGCCCCAAGCCTCCTAAATCGGTGGGTGACTTGGGACAAGTATATTTTATTTTTTCAAAATTCATATCCGAATTCTGAAGCATTGTATACAGGATGTCCCAAAACTAGTAAATCAAATACTATCGAATGACACCAACATTAGTTGAGCGAAAATGTACCGTTTCTGAAAAAACCTAACCTAGAGTTGCCGATTTTCGAACTATTTTTTCAATCACAAGGCCAATTTGTGATTAAGGATAGCGTTTTTCTCCCATATTATCACCCATGTAGAAGTAGTTTATTCTGAGTAATAAAAATCATATAGAAAAAAACAATTGTTTTAATTTACATTTACTTAGGTTATCGATTTACTACTTAAAATAATTTCAATTAGGGGAGATGAAACAATAATCTTAGTTCAATATAATTTAAAATCGATATCCTTTTTCACAAACTGGCCCTGTGATTAAGAAAAATAGTTCGAAAATCGGCAACTTGAGGTATTTTAATAAAATTCTGATTATTTTGGACACGGTACATTTTCGTTGAACTAATGTTGGTATCATTCGACAATATTTGGTCTACTCTATCGTGGTGTGACGTTTGATTCACTAGTTTTGGGACAGCCTGTATATCGTAATCAATAGTCTGAGTCATTAAGCATATTCGAACCTCTTTTTCAGATAAAAATAGGTCATCGTTTTGAAAATATGACAAGTTGATTTCAACAATCGTGCCAAGTCACCCGAAACTACGGTATCCATATTGATTCAGTATCTACTCTCGTATAGGCTATAAAACACTCTACCTCTGAGTGATACACGAAATCACGACTGTTTTCAATTCACGAATTTCATACAAATAATGAATTAAAAATCAATTTCACTCCAGGAGTATCTATTGCCACACTTGATTGTCACACTCATATTTCCCAATATAAAAGTGCCAAATTACCAGTACGACATTATTAAATACCAGTAATTTTCCAATTTTCGCGTTGAAATAATCGAAGACCGCCAGTCTCCCATAGAAAAAAAATCGACACAATTGCAGCATCCCATTAAGGTCTAATATTCAAATTGACGTAAATTTCGACAACTGCCAAACAATGAGATATAACGAATGGAATATCTTCATTTCCTGCAAATTACATTCGTTATTAAGCATTGTTTCGACATTGAATGATATAAATATATCACCTTAACTAGAATGCTTCGCCAGGCTTGCATTTTATCTTGGCAGTTTGATCTTTGTCTAACAGGTGTATATCGGCAATGTTTACCTACTCTGTACATAAAAAACTGACCTGCTTTCGAATAAAAAACGGAATGGTGTAGAAATTATTCCAATTGGAAATATTTGCTAAAATATTCCCGACAAACTTTAATTCTATTCATTTGAGTTTCAGTACAGATGGAAGTTGTTTTTTTTAAATCTTGTGAAGGATAGGATATCTACTAATATTACTGACAATTAAACGGATCCCTAAGTGATCACAATTCTTTTTGTCAGATCCGCACTACCTTTGATGTTAAAGATGATGTATCTAACAATTTAGGTTTCAAAATCGTGTGATAATATCGATAAGAAATGAGGATATGGATGAAGAATAAAAAAGCACTGGGGAAATGTTAGTTGAAACACAATTTCTGGGAATATCTGAATTATTGATAGAAAAGGATTATTTACCGGAATACCCTGAGGATTTTCATCGACTTAGCTGATAAAAATTATTATTGTTATCGATATGAATGATACGTGTAAAATATGATAATTTCATGTGAACATGACCATACATACCTATAATTTTTTCTACACTTTTCGGTTCATCCGTTTCAGGGCTAAGAACGTACATTTCCAAGAAGTTATCCGGTTTTTTATCCAAACCTGTGGAAGTAAATACGTTTTCTTTAATAATAATAATTATTCTGAAAAAATAATAATTTTCAGTGAGAAATAATCTCCAATTTGAAGAAAAGTGATGTGGGGTAAATGAAGAGAAGTCCAAGAAATGTTGAGTTACCTATTCATGTTTTTCTCTTTAATATGTAATAAAATTGTTTTTGTTTAACTCATCCGATGTTGATAGAGTTCTCACAGTCCCAAAAAGGATTCTACACTTGATGTTCAATATTGCAACTCGAATTTTAATACAGACCTTTTGTACCAGAATATTTTGACTATTGAGTAAATATTTATTTTCAGGTGCTCTTCATTTGTTTCGAAAAGGGAAAGAAAAACCATTCAACACAGTTTTCAGTATTGGGAATTCCAAACAAGCGATAAACCCCCTAGTGTGAACTTTTGTAAATAAAGAATTAATAAACTTTTGTTTGTTTACATCGAGGAACGGAAAATATTTTGGTGTTTCAATAGGAGTTTCCATAAAAAATAAATCTTAATTTGTGGAAAATATCTTCATCTATCTCGTGACAATAGGGAAAGCTCAGTGAAGTTTCCATAATTTGCATCCTTTGGCAAATCTTCGAGTACGACTTTCTTGTGAAGATGTCAGTTTTTACTATTTCCCACGATGAAATGAACGTTTAGTCGATGTTTGAGGACATATGTATCTCGTCCTAATGGTATGGTGAAGTTTTTGTACAATTCAAATTGGTTACGAAAAATAGAAGGTGAATTTACTAACTTGGGATATATATCCTCAAAATGAAAGGATTCACACAAAAAACGAATCTGCTTCCCCCAGAAAGGACTTTTTCCACCAAGTTAGTCGATATATACATATGAATTTCGATAACATTCATTTAGAACATCATTTCTGATTTCCAGTTATACTTGGACAAGTTTTTTTAGCATCAATGTTGCAATTTTAGCCATTGTACACAATGGAGAAGACAAAATATCATAGTTTTGGCCCTCATATAATCAATTCCCTTATATTATGATCGTATAAAGAGTCAAAATTTACAAAATATTACTCTCTTTCATCTGATTCAGAACATAGTCGAAATGTTTTTCTTAAATATTAATATTTCATGACATTTGTTGACCTAAGATTGATTGATAACACACTTGAATCCAGTATCGACAACCAATCTTAAAAATTGAGAAAAAACAACTACAGACTGAGAAAAAAAGATTTATTTGACGAAAATCTCAAAATCTCCTTTAAAAATGACAATGACTGCATTAACTGTCAACACCATGTCGCTGCAATCTACATTTGAATTCCCAATTTCAATTACCTATAGGGTAAATGAAAACAGAATGAAATCCAAACACCGGAGATACTCCAGAGAATTAAATATATAACGATCCTTTTAAACTTGACTCATACAAAGGTTCTAATATAAGAGAAATATGGTGTGAAAGTTTGCTTTCGAATTAAAAAATTGCTACTTATAGGTAATTCTATCAATTTTGGCAAAAGCAATATAAAAATTGACAACCGGGAAAGAAATATATAACTCATCTCATATGGCTTGTAGCTCATTATATATTTCCAACATTTACCATCCAAGCTTCAATGCATTTATTATTAGTATATTGGAATTCAGGCATCTTGAAACAATAGAATGGGCGAAATAGCCTTTTCTTTTTATTCCAATTAGGCTTCTTCATAGTTCTTTTTTATGAGTAAAATACAACATTAAAACATTTCAAGACAAGGGCAAAACTCGATGGAATTGAATGGCAGCTCTCAGTATATAAAAGATAAACAAAAATGGATGGCACATTTTTATTTTAATTTTCAAAAGATAGATGAGAGCCAAAATTTCATCTACCGTAAAACGGGGTTACTTTGAACCACGTGGCTACTTTGAACAAAAAATAAATTTCGTTATATTGACTCATATTGAAATAATCATTAGGTTTAGCGACATCTAGTTTTCACCACTCAATTCGTCACACATTTAAGAATGGTATGTCAACACTGGTATGAAACTTATTTCTATGAAGTAGGCAATCTCGGCATTTCATTTCTAATCTAAAAAAGTAACGTTCGAAAAGGTGTGCAAACTTCTGTTGCTGCAGCCGTAAGTATTCACACTAAATGTTCACAAAATATATTTGCTACAACAATACATTTTCATAGCAGAGCTATATTGAAACAATTTGAAATATTTCAACTTACTTTTTTTGTATGAATTTTTTATTACAACAATGAGGTTAGACATCGTTTTCGGGGTTACTTTGAACCGTGTTCAATGAAGCCCTAGCACGTGATCAATGAAGCCCCAGCTCTATTATTATCTTGCTGAAAATGGTCCGCTCTTATAAAAGAACAATTGGAGCAAGAAAATAAGCCAACTTTACACCAGAAGCCTTAGAGACAGCTCTAAGTGAAATAAAATCAAAACAGAAGTCTTTGCGTGAAGCGTCCTCGTTTTATGTAAATTGTGTATTTCTGTTGAATAAATTTTTTTTTCTTTCGAAAACAAGAAGTTTCTAGTTTTGAAGTGTTCAAAGAAACCTTATCTGTGGAGTTACATTGAAATTGCATGGTTTCATTATATGCTTTCAAAGTAACCCCGACTGCGGGGTTACTTTGAACAGCCACAAATTAATTAAAAAAAAAATGTTATTGATCGTTTTGAGATCTCATTTTTTTGTCATTAGAAAGGACGAACTGACGCCCGTAACATATATTTTTTTGGAATTTTTCATTCACTGCCTTACTGGAGATATATAGATTCAAAACAAAAAACCGTTCAAAGTAACCCCATTTTACGGTATCTATCTTCTTTTATTTTCAAATTTCAAGCGAAAAATCATTTTTTGCACCTTTGAATTGGTGCCTCTACCTCGTAAAGTTTCAGTTATAGATATCGAAAAACGAATATAACATTCTATAGTCACTTAATTTTATAGAATTCAGTGGCGTAATCAAAGAATTTTTCAGTACACCATCTGATATAATCGTAGAAGTAGAAGTTACGTTATATCACTCAAGTGGTAAGCTGGAAAATTCACCCTCTACTTGCCTTTAAAGTTTCATGAATATCATCCTCTTCATCTTAGAGATATTTAAAATTATTTATAACAACAATAGATCGGAATTTTAGAGAATTTTAAATTCCCAGTGTTTTCAAAGTGCCCCATCTAGATAAAGCAGATACCCTTCCAAAGTGCCCCAAATTGGTATACCCTGTACTTCATTTTCCCCCATCTGATGGACCTCGTGATGAAAGACTGTGATCGCCCATTCCAGGTCCGTTTTCGCCCCTAAACTTGTAGTCTCCGTCTTCCAAGATCTCGAAAACTTCCAATTTCATTAGGACCCCATTCAATCCGCACCACCCCCCGGAAATATTCAATCCCCTCATCCGCAGACCCTCTCATTAGGAGGAACAAGGACCGAAACCGGGTCAAACGGGAGGCGGAAAATTCAGGTCACCTAGTTTCTCAGCCAACAGATATGTATTTACTTCCAAAACAACAAATAAACTCAGCTCAATTCTATCTTCATATTACCGCGAGTAAAAAACATCCTGCATTATTTATACCACCCCGATATGCCGCTGTTAAGGCATCTTAATCCCGTCGAAGATTGATAACACCGGCCTTATTTCGGGATTTTTGGCGTGTGAACGTTCGCTGAGAAACAGACGCGTAGTATGAGGTAATTATTGTTATGGGAACGTTAAAGAGTCTCAGTCATGTTCGTTTTGAGGCGTCTTGTTAGCAAAACATCGAAATGCACTTTGAGCGGAAAAATTATGTGTTTTGGTGCATCGCAATCGCGACCGATTTACTACGTTGTGGTAAATCAGATTTTCTTTAAAAAAATACAGGCTGAAGAAAAAATTATGAAGAAAGATTGTTCAAGTTAGACTTATTTTATTCTGCCCTATGAAACGTTATAGTTGGGAGCTCAAAGGGAAATTCGAGATTCACTCCAGAGTGTCAGATTAATATGTGGAGATACCCTGGACCCTGTAGAATACCTCTACCAAAAATTAGAACTGTGTATATACTAGGCATTGTTTAGGACAGCCTATCAGAATAGTAAAAAAAAAACGATCATTGTACATACTCGAGCGTGTCAAATTGAGATATACATATGTGGTTAATTATACGAGGATATATTGAAAAATTTTTAGCCTACTATAGAACCAAACAAAATTTCAATGTCAAAATATTTTATTCAACATATTCTCCTCTTAATTGGATACATTCATTACAGCGAACCTGCAACGTCTCTAGACCTTACAAAAATAATGTTTCTTCTTGCTCTGCAAACCAGACCTCTTCAACTTTCATTACCTCCTCATTGGAAGAAAATTTACGACCTTTTAAATTTTTTTCAGTTGAGGAAAGAGATGATAGTCGGATGGAGCCAAATCTGGTAAAAGAGTAGGGTGTTCTAGTAATTCAAACCCTAAATCACGAATTTTTTGCATGGCAGCATGAGATTTGTGTGCAGGGGCGTTGTCCTGCAAAATCAAAACACCTTTGGATAGCTTTCCGCGTCTTTTCTCTTTAATTTTTTCCCGTAGATTGGTCAGTAATGCCGAATAGTAATCTCCGGTTATTGTCCTACCCTTATCCAACAAATCAATCATGATTACTGCATGGCAATCCCAAAAACTGAAGCAGGAACTTTTCCAGCAAATTTTTGGACACGAAACTTCTTAGGTCTTGGAGAACCAGAGTGTCGCCATTCCATCGATTGTTGCTTCGTTTCTGGATCGTAGAAATGTACCCAAGTCTCATCCATAATAACAATTCGGTTTAAAAAGTCTACATAGTTTTCAAATCGAGCACAGATCGAATGCGATACTTCTACCCTTGCACACTTTTGGTCAACATTCAAACATTTGGGGATGCATTTTGCAGCAATGCAATCCAATTGTCGTGAACTATATGATGAATGCGTTCGTATGAAATATCCAGTGCTTCAGATATCTGTTTCAGCCCAATTCGACGGTCTGATAAAATCATGTCATGAACTGCATCGATATTTTCGGGGACTGACACAGAAACTGGCCTTCTCGATCGGTCATCATCTTCAATGGAAAATTTACCTCTTTTGAAGCTTGCAGTCCAATTTGTCACGGTCGCATACGGAGGACATTGATCACCAAGGGTATGAAACATATCTTCGTAAACCTGCTTACCTCTTAACCCTTTTAAATACAGGTACTTGATGATGGCTCGATACTCCAGTTTTTCGATTTTCACAATTTCGGTGGACATCTTCGTTCTTTTAATTTATTGCGTAACTCTGGTTTACTTTTGTGACCTCAAACTTCACACTGACACTGATGAAATATTGTTCGTTGCTATGGTAACGCAATATTTCTAGAAAGTTTGTGATGCGTGGGCTTTCAAAAAAGTTCTATTTTTGTTCTTTTAATATCCTACTGTATACGTCCCACGCATTAAAATGTTAGGTGGCTTTTCATTTAAAGAACTACAAGTAAACCGTTCGTTCCCAGACATCGAAAGGAATATTGAACTAAATGTCAGGCTTTCCATGTGTGTTCTTCAATTACTCAGCTTTATTTCAGTTGCGAAATTCATCAGGCACCCTATTCGCAACAGATTCGATACAAAAAACCCATTAAATCGAACATAACTCCTCAAACTCATTATATTCACATGTGCAGAAATGTCAGGATACACTTTATCGACTTCCCATCAACTGACTCCAAAGATCTTCATTGAATTTATGGTATTGGGTTTAATTTCACATCAGCCGTGATGGATCCCGATGCCGTAGTGAATTTTTAATGAAAATTTTCGGACGAAAGTGATCGTCGTTAAATTTTTATTGACCCGCGAAAAGAGTTGTTTTTAGGTAGGCAGGAGAACGAAACTCAGCCGCAACATAACGTCACATAATGTAATATTTAAATACATATGTATATACATAATAGCAGATGATGCACGAACCAGTTTGCCTGATGTCCTAGTTTTGACGGACTCGAATCTAATCGATATACAGAGTGAGGAAAAAGTAACGCACGGAAGTCATATATGTTTCGAGGAAGATAACATCATTTTTTTATTCACAACTTCCTGGCAGTTTTTGATTAGAATAGTAGCTGCCGGTCATCCTTCATTACTGTATAAATATTCAATGCATTTGCACTATAAAAAATGAATAGGTCATAAGGAGGAAACAGATGTGACCTAAACAAATTAATTTTGCTTCCGAATATGAAAACTTTGGAATCATTTCTTCACTATTTCCTATTTTTTTCCATACATAATTTGAAAAGCACGAAAAAATTGTTTTTTCCAACGACAATTTCATCACAATGATCGAGAGCAGAAATTCTTCATTCTACTGTATTCTATAGAGGGTTAGTCTTTGACTCATACAAATATCTTAACAGTACATTCTTAAGGTCGAAAGAAACACTTTTTTCCCTTACCATTTTTCCCGAATCGCCTCGGTTTAAAATATACAGGCTGTTGAGAGAGAGAGAGAGAGAGAGAGAGAAAATTTATTGCTATAGCAAATGGCTAACGACTTGCGTCTTACTGCCAGTATTAGGTACATTTCATTGTATATTACAATTCATTCTGAATCTTAATACAATTATACACTGTTTAGTAAAAAAAAAAAAAAAAAATTCATATATTATATGCATATAAACTACAGCCGACGATGGCTGTCATTTGAAATCTTTAATTGTTGAGAACCATAAAAAAAGTTAATTTTTAGTTTTATCTCACAGGTGGTTTTATCGAGAGAAATGAATTTCGGAATAAAGTTTTTCATTTATTTGATTAATCTTTTGCGATATCTCACACGTCTTCCAGTTTTCTCATTATGACCATTACGTACCATGAAAATACCAAAAATTCAAGAATCTAACTCTTGAAACTAAGTTGGACGCTATTTAATGAATATTTGTACGTTTTGTAAAATAAAGTATTCTTCATATTTTTTGGTATTATGCGCTGTTTTCGAGCAATTTTGAAATTTGAAAAATTGGGTAGGTACCTTGGCTGAATACAATTCGAAATATCCACAGATGTGTATTATCAGAGTTTTAGCTAGTTATTCTGAAAGTAATTTTGTCTTTCCAGGGGTGGCACAGCACATTATGAAAACTTTAAAATGGCTTTATCTTTTTATCATGGCCGAATCGGAGAAAATGGTATGGAAAAAAAGGGTTTTTACTGTTGAAATATTTGTATGAGTCAAAGGCTCACCCCGTATACTGTAATAAACATACCAAGTCGAACGCACTTGTTAAAAACTTTCAGGGTTTGTTTACCTTTTTCTGAATAAATAAATAAATAAAAATAAATGTTGTTGTCTAATTTCATAAATATTCCGTTCATTTGTGCGTTCACTCCGAAAAACTGAATAGATCGTAAAGTGAGGCTGCTGTCGCCTAAACAAATAATAATACTCGTAATAATACGATTTAACCAGTCGATGGAATCTTGCAGTTTTGCAGAAAAACCTTTTGGTAAAATAAGGAATAAACTATTCCCAACTTGTTGACGATTTCCAAGTCCAAGTTATTCTCATTATTTTTTGGGAAACATTGTTAGTAAGCATTCAATGATAATATACATGGTGACTCATAAGTGTTGGGACATATAGTAAGTAGTAGTAAGTAAAGGATCAAAATATAGCGATAGGACTAAATATGCCTCGAAAAGCTTTTACTGTGGGAAAAACACACAGGGGGTTAAAGTGGAACGACCATAGATTTCAATGTAACAGCAAAAATAATTCACCTGGCGAAATAACCACTGCAACATTTTTATGGCATTCGAAAGCATACTTTTCATGAATTAAATGAAATTGAAATTTCCTTTTGAGACAAAGTCTTTAATTGCGTTTTTCTCGAAAACAGTTCCCTAAGGAACACAAAGAGCCCTTCCGCACCTACCTGCTTCCACCACTGCCCGAGCAGTGAAATTCGTGGATCGGCCCTGCCACCCCTATTATATACAGGATGTCTGTAAACAAATGCGAAGGACTTAGAGGATTTTTCGATGGAAATAAGCAGGGGTAGTTCCTATAAATTTTTTTCGAAATCGACCTCCCTTCTAAGATACAGCCTTTGGAAGGCGATGACGAGTTGACAGTTTTTAATTTTTTTTACGGTTCTAAAAAACACTGAGTCATAAAACTCACACAGTTTTCTAGATCTCATAACTTTAATATTAGGGGTTGAAAATAATAACCTCTTATGATTTTCCTTCCAAAGATTGTTTTCCTGGGATAGATTTTCGAAAAATAAACTTCTCTCATGGTTTTCCATTGGATTCTGGAGAAAAAAAGTCTCCAGCAAAATTTGCAAAGCTTCTCTTGGAATAAATGAAAACTAAAAAGCAGTTCTGATCACTGTTCATTCCATTTCATGGTATAAGTGTTCCAAAGAATGACTACCTCCAGCTAAAATACATGCATCAACTGTCTGCCTCATATACCTTCGTATACTGCTTGTAAGTTTTTATTTATTCCGAGAAAAGTATCAATTGTATCGAAATTTTGCAAGAGACTTTTTTTCTCCACAATTGAATGAGAAACCATAAAAAAATTTAATTTTTTGAAAATCTATGCCATGAAAACAATTATTGAAGAAAAATCATAAGGGATTCTTATTTTCAACCCCTAATAATGAAGTTATGAGATCTAAAAAAATTGTGTGAGTAACATCTACTTAGTGCTTCATATTATGTATAGTTTTATGACTCAGTATTTTTTAGAACCCGTAAAAAAAATTAAAAACTGTCAATTCGTCATCGCCTTCCAAAGGCTGTATCTTGGAAGGGAGGTCGATTTCGAAAAAAATTTATAGGAACTACCCCTACTTATTTTCATCGACGAATCATCTCCCTAAGACGCATTTGTTTACAGACACCCTGTATATTCCGCAGTCAAAAAAGGCATCACTAAATCATAATGTAAGATACCGTGTCAGGCCCACACCTACCGCCCAAATCACACCTAATCCACAATTATCCCGATGCGATTTATTCCAATTAATCCGTCATCGACTATCTTGTTGCCAAACAGACGAGATTTACGTGACCAGACACAAGTTTACGCGCTGCATCGGTTAAGTAGGCTATTCGATGAAAGTGAATCGTGAAATTGAGACTGTTATTGTTTTACTTTCGTTCGTAAAAAGTGAATCTGTAAACGTCTGGTCTGGAGAAATTACCACACGATTTCGTCAATGGTAATGGGACAGCTCACACTCGCACTTTCTGAAGGCGATGAGGCAATAGGCCGCGTTGCCAAATCGTTTACGGTATTCGTGACATCGAGGAAAATGTCGAATTGCTAAATATTTGAGTTCGTGATCTACTACTTACAAGAGGAATGCTGTAAAAATTCACTAGGTTATTTTGTTAATTTCAGTAAAACTAATGTCAGGTGTAGTCACGAGTTCAATGAGCGTTTTTTGGAAGCTTTCCAATTTGAATTATTAGGGTGTTGGTTAAACGGAGGTTCAACTCAACAAGAGTTTCACAAATTGTAGTTAGTAGAGCGTGGAATCGCTACCGTTCTAGTGGAAGTGATGCATATACTCAAGGGGTTGGGTTGGAAGAGCAAGAGCTACAACCGTCTTACAAGATCGGTTAATACGATTAACTGCACGACGAAAGTTGCATTGTTGTATTTTATAGATTAATGATGTTAACACTGTGAAATAATATCTGCATCTTGAATTGTTCCAGCTGGCCTAATGAAGGGAAACGCCGAAATAGATCTTAATAGAGTATTTTGACATATACAGGGTATTAATATTTAAGAGGTACAAACGAGAAGAAGAGATTCCTTGAGTAATTCCATGAAAAAAAGTCCCATACGATTCGTTTTCGAGATACAGTGTGCTAAAGTTAGATTTTCTCTTATAGAATCTACAATTCACAAGATATTCAACTAAAATTTGGCACAAATATTATAGTTGATAATTCGCACCACGTGACATGGCAATTTCGATAGCAAATCTACAGGGTGATATTCTTTCTGGAACACAGTCTCCTGTATTCCTCCGAGAACTTTTTTTGGTGTGCCATTGTTAATTTGGAAACTGTAAAAAGAAGCTTTGTTGTTATAATAAACTTTATGGTCTCTTGTAGTTCTGTCGTATCGGCCACCGATTTCGACAAAAAAATTTTGAAGGATTCTCCTGAAACCCTCAGAAAAATCCAGTTTTTGCTGAATGAATTCATTATTAGTTTTCATGCCAAATTTCAGTTGAATATCTTGTGAAGTGAAAATAGTCTGACATTTTTCCGAATTGGAAGAAGTATCAGGAAAGTTTAAAGTCCTAATATCATTCAAATAAGAATGTTCACTATTTTTCACTATCGATATTGACAAAGTTTCCCCTACTTACAGATAGAACTGTTTGAGATTCAACAGACCCATTTAAAATTCAAAAGAAAAATTCGGTAGTGTTCGTAAATTCGATTTTTATTTTTTGCCTGTTCAATTTGGAGAAAGGAGAAAATTTGCCTCCAGAATCTTTTCAATGTTTGGAAGTACCTACAAATGTGAACAATCATTTTCTTGATCTTTCTTGATCAACGGACAAAAGATGTCAAATATCTGGTAAAAATTGTTATTCGATAAATAAACCATTTTAATCAATAGCCATCGCCATAGCTGTCTCGATAGTTGCTAACATGAGTATGCCTGTAAGAGGTGTTGGATTAAGATTCAGATTTGATGGAGGCCTGTGTAACCTGAAGCGCCTCAGAGCAAAAACCCGAACAAAGTTTATCACAGAACTTCAATATGCAGACGACTGCACACTTATCTCTAGCAGCTCAGAGGATCTACAGATAATGTTGGACACCTATAAACATATATACGAAGCTTTAGGTTTTAGATTCAATATTAACAAAACCAAAATCCTGGTAAGTCCGCCAGAAAGCCTTCAAACAGATATCAGCCTGGATGATGAAACACTAGAACAGGTCGAGCAGTTCAAATACTTGGGAAGCTTCATAAATACTGGGGCTAACCTGGACACGGAAATACACAACCGTATCAGTTCGGCATCACGGGCATTCTGGAAGCTAAAGGAAACAGTGTTTCAAAATCACGATCTCAATCTGAAGACCAAGACAGCTGTTTACAAAGCAGTGGTCCTCCTAACGCTTCTGTACGGAAGCGAAAGCTGGACGCCCTACAGGCCACATATTAAACAGCTTGAACAAACGCAACAACGTCATCTAAGACAGATAATGCACATCAGATGGTTCCACAAAGTTTCGAATGCAGAAGTTTTGCAACGTGGGAGTTGTACAACAATTGAGACTCAAGTAACGAGGGCCCATACTCAGTTGGAGCGGCCACTCTGAGGATGCAAGACACAAGACTCCCCAAAATGCCTCTGTATGGCGAATTCACAGAGGGAGCTCAGAAACCAGGAGGACAGTATAAGCGGTTTAAAGATATATTACATCAATCCCTAAAATTAGTTAATGCCAATCATAACTGGGAACAACTAGAGTTAAACAGATCACAGTGGAGGTCTTTGGTCCCAGCGGCTGCCAGATCTGGTTGATGACTATCCATGCCGGGAGTGTGGAAGGATCTGTTGGTCACGGTTGGGCCTCTTCAGTCACTGGAGGGCACACAGTCGCAACTATCCCTAAGAAATTGTAAATTTGATCGCACCAATAGTTTTGTAGTCTTTTTATAGATTCATTCTCAGTAATGGGATACAGCAATGAATGAATGAATGAATAAGAAGTATCTGCTTTGGAGGCTCTACTTCTTCCAGTTCATCCTAATGGGTTAGTTTATGTAATCCGACAGCTGGAAGCTAGTAAGGAATAGGAAGAGATGCAACAGGTGGATTCCGAATATAAAAGACATGGTTGATACGAAATAGGCAGATAAATATCAGATAACTGTTGCTCCAACCCATGTCACTGCTACACACTGAGCCCATTCCAAATCCGGCAAGAATTGGATGGCGTTCTGCATGGTGAAACATTGCAGAACCGGCAACGCGGCCGATTTATGTGCGTGATGTCATAACCGCCTGGTTGCCGAAGAGCTGCGTGCCATTTAAGTGTTGAGCTTGTGTAACCGCATTATACAGCAAGCTGACACCATTCCCATTCTTCTGCCGCCCCCCCGCAGTCGGTCGAGATGCAATGGCTTGCTAGATGGTCGTGCTCCGGACCTCGATGGGTCCCCACCGATGTGCTTTTCATCATGGTTCTGCACTTCCACAACGAACAATGGGTACGAAATGGAAACTAGTCCAAGATCAAGTCTACTCTTGAGGTTTATCGCTAAGACGCAAAAAAACTGCTATTAGCGGAACAGCAGGAAACAATTTCGAATAGATCCGAGAGCGAGAAAGCGAAATCAAGGATGTTTTACGAGGAGCGATCGTTAAATGCTCGCACTTCGTACGAGATTTAGCTCGTTGATCTCCAACAAAGTGCCAGTTGGCTGTCATCCAACTGAAAGCTGGGTTTGGAGAACCTCTATTCTATGCCCTTCGTACATAAGACCTCTCTCTATCTTACAGACAGAGAAACAAGCTGTCTACACATTGCTTAGGATGACTAAACAGAAACCAAAGAGGTGCCATCTACATAACAACGGACAGCCAAGACAATCTGATGGTCTTTGATCCACACTTATTTCTGCTGATATACGAGGATGTATTGAGAAATTCTTAGCCTACTATAGAACCAAACAAAATTTCAATGTCAAAATATTTTATTACTCAACATATTCTCCTCTTAATTGAATACATTTATCATAGTGAACCTGTAACGTATCTAGACCTTTGAAAAAAAATGATTCTTCTTGCTCTGCAAACCAGACCTCCACAGCTTTTATTACCTCTTCGTTGGAAGAAAATTCACGACCATTTAAACTTTTTTTCAGTCGAGGAAAAAGATGATAGTCGGATGGAGCCAAATCTGGTGAATAAGGGGGATGTTCTAATAATTCAAACCCTTAATGAAGATGAATGAATGAATGAAGACATGAGATTTGTGTGCAGGGGCGTTGTCCTGCAAAAACAAAACACTTTTGGATAGCTTTCCGCGTCTTTTCTCTTCAAATTTTTCCCGTATAGTGGTCCAGTAATGTCGAATAGTAATCACCAGTTATTGTTCTACCCTTATCCAAAAATCAATCATGATTACTCTATGGCAATCACAAAAAGAAAGAACTTTTCCAGCAGATTTTTGGACACGAAAATTCTTAGGTCTTGGAGAACCAGAGTGTCGCAATTCCATCAATTGTTGCTTTGTTTCTGGATCGTAGAAATGTACCCAAATCTCATCCATAGTAACAATTCGGTTTAAGAAGTCTACATCGTTTTCAAATCGAGCACAGATCGAACGCGATGCTTCTACTCTTGCACGCTTTTGGTCAACATTCAAACATTTGGGGATCCATTTTGCAGCAATTTTTGTCGTGTCCAAATTGAAGTGAACTATATGATGAACGCGTTCATATAAAATATTCAGTGCTTCAGTCAGATATCCCTTTTAGCCCAATTCGACGGACTGATAACTGCATCGATATTTTTGGGGACTGACACTAGCCAGAACAGAAACTAGCCTTCCCGATCGGTCATCATCTTCAATGGAAAATTTACCTCTTTTGAAGCTTGCAGTCCAATTTTTCACGGTCGCATACGAAGGACATTGATCACCAAGGGTATTAAGCATATCTTCGTAAATCGGCTTACCTCTTAACGCTTTTAAATACAGGTACTTGATGATGGCTCGATACTCCAATTTTTCGATTTACACAATTTCGGTGGACATCTTCTTTCTTTTAATTTATTGAGTAACTCTGGTTTACATTTTTGACCTCAAACTTCACACTGACACTTCTAATGAGTAATTGTTCGTTGCTATGGTAACGCAACATTTTTTTATGCATGGAACTGGTCTAGGCTAACTAGATCTCTCCCTATACAGGGTGTTTCAAAAAATGATGACCCCGTCTCTGGGATAGGTATAAAACTGAAAAATAATTGGAGTTTGCTTCTAAAATGTTCGTAACGCCATCCGTATTCTAGATAAAGTGAGTTGAAGAAAAAAAAATTATCAAACAAGAAAAGAAAACCCTGAATCCCAATTTTTTACCAAATATTCATCGGTTTTACCGATGAGGACTCATGGAGGGTCTCATATACGCAACAGAAAACTTTTTATTCACATAATGCATACTAATTGGATATATAAGTTTCCAAAACATATTCAATGTTGCCAGTTTTTTTGCCAAAATCGTGAAAAATCTGTATGAATTTTTTTCTTCAACGCTCTTTATCTTGAAAACGGATGGCGTTAACAGAATTTTTCACAAAGCAAGCCCCAATTATTTTTCAGTTTACTACCTATCCTAGAGACGGGGTCACCTCTTTTGAAACACCCCCTGCATATTTCTCTTGCAATACCAAAAAATATTAGACTCTCTTCAAATTCTATCCTCTGATTTTCGTTAGAAATTAAGCTCTTTTTCCAATTTAATCCAAGCCCAGCAAAAGAATGCGTGGCAAACGATATTATTAACATTTCAACATGAAACGAGAGGTTAAAGGTCCGATTGAATTCAACTTCCTTCGACTCCAGCAATGTTCAACGAGCAATGAAATTAAGGACACTCCTTATAAACAGGAGATATTCGATAAGAAAACGAGGGGTCCTTTAACGTTAGCTAATAGTTCATTATTGCCATTCTTGTCTATAATTGTAATCGTATGGCACGGAATTGATCTCGCATAACCTAAAAAACAACGACTTAAGTTCAATATTATTCATGGAGAATGGGCTATTTTCCTAAACTTCAAAATATATGTCATTAAAATCCTTATAACTCAAATATATGGAAATGATTTTTGACAAAAATTACCAAAATTTAGTAGAGGCAATCTACATCACAAGCTTGTAAACTCCATTCACTTTTATTTTAGCACTCGGTTGGTCATGGAAATTTGACACATTTCACTCTGTATAGTACGAAAATGTGGGGTTATGAAGTTTGTCAAAACATTTTTGGGTTTTAAATCAACGCTATGTTGCCCGTTCTAGGAAAAAGTTTCTGTTATTACGTATTTTATCACAATGTCGAATCTTTTCGGAAAATATGTGACGAACATAATTGAAGTTTATATAAACTGATTGAAGGCATACCAAATCCAGTTATTTGCATGGAAAATACAAGAGATCAGTATAATATCATAATATGCACTAGCTTGAGGAGAGTTCGTTATCTTCGAGGGGTGAACCGGTCGTGAATTGTGGTGTACACATTGCAGGAATTGTCATGAATTGAATTGAATTGCCAAGAATTGTTGAGAATTGTCATGAATTGCCAGGAATTGTGGTGAATTGTCAAGAATTGTTGTGAATTGCCAAGAATTGTGTGAATTATCAGGAATTGTTGAGAATTGTCTTGAATTGTGGAGAATGGGCTATTTTTCTAAATTTCGAAATCTAAGAATTTTTATAACTCAAATACATATATCGAAATTTATTTTTTTCGAATCACCTTGGACTGATAAATATCAAGTTTGGTGATCACATTCAACAAGAAAAACAAACAATGACACGAAATGTCATCGGTTTTAAGAGGGTATAGAACATGGATATGATAAGGTATACAATTCAGAAATTTTTTTTGTAATATGTGGATATTTCGGTGGTTATGGAATTCCATATTTTCTTGATCGGTTTCACTGGTGTCGAATTGACAAAAATTACTAGACTGTAGTAAGGGCATTCTACGTCACACGCTTTTACACAATCGAAGGTTTATTAAGTTTCGAAGGGTGTATATCTGAATTTTGAAGCGAATCTCTTACGTGTTGGATAACTAATGGAAATGGGTTTCCATAAATAATTTGAATTCGATTTTGGAGTTTTAGGAATCTTGCCCATCGTCGTAAATTATAAAGAATTGTTCTGAACTATTAATTTCCGTGAATTGTTCGAAAATTCTCATGAATTGTCTGGAATTGTTATGAATTGCAATACATTTTCTAATTGTTGGGCGATTCGCTGTCTTGCAATTCACAGGTGTCCAACCTGTCCAACTATTAGGAAGCAGAAAGGGAGGTATGCATTTATGTATATGGACATGTATATAGTCATATACATGTAGACATGTATATAGTCGCATGCCGGCGCAATAGTGCAAACTCTGAGTTTAATTTCTGTATTCTGTGATTTGAATTAAAGTGATATAAGATTGAGCAGGTAAGAATTATACAACATCTAATTTTTTCATTATTTCTTATTGATACACAATAATTTCCTATGGGTGTGAAGCCAGGTTTCTTTCACCCACAGTTACAATCTGTCAACGCCGCGCTCTGAGGATAACTGTATTGTTCAGTATACAATTCTTACAGTTCTGAAAAAGATATTAATGCTCATTTTAGGATTTGAGTTTCTCTTGAAAAAAGAATGAGATATGGTGCAGTCGGATATTATTCATACCTTGATTTATACCAATGAAAATTATTGCTAGGAACAGTCATCAAAGCTCATTGTCAGCCCGTACGGGGGCCTGGAGGGATTCAAAGTTGAAAATTTCAAATTTTCTCGAGACATGTGCATTCTTGAGAATATAGTAAATTGGTCCGATATAACATTTTACATCATAAACAGTCTTCAAAACACATTGTTAACCTGTACAGGGACTATTCACCAACAAGATTCCATTGAGAGAATTGGTCCCGGTCTCTTTGCGTTCAATAGCAGGTACCTGAAATGATTCCTTTGGTTGAAACCGTTTTATTACTCTATTGGGAATAACCCATTAAAATCATTGTTAAGAACGGGCGTTCTTTGTTCAATGCATATCATATAATTTTGGTTATTTCAACCTCATTTTTAACACTTTATAATTTCTCAGAAGATGTTAATTCGAAATGTCGGTCTATATCGGTATATCGATTGCAATAATGTCAATTATATATTCACAGCTTCTTCCCTCTCAACCTGACAAAGATCATTGGGAGGTTCATCTAAGACTTGTCTAATGTTTCAAATAATTTTTATGACATGCCCCATTATATTCAAAATAAAAAATTTATCTTGTTGTATTTTGATATTTTATTCACGCTGTTCTATTCAACTGAATATTCAAATATATAAATCATATATTTCGGTCATACCATTTGTTATCAATAGAGCTTTAGTAATGTAATAAGGTTCGCGTTGAATGAATTCCTAAATATGTAGGTACACACTAAGGATCACCGAGTTGGGCAATTCGGAGAGGGATATATTTTTAGTTGATTAATCAGTAAAGATGAATTAATAATATTAATAATTGTTTTCAGCACACAAAAAGTAGACATAGACATAGATATTTCAGCACGTGTGTCGAATCTCTTGATGGTTATTCTGTAAGCTCTTTGTTATTCCATATAAATTGAACGAACAACTTTCATGAGAACACAATCTTGATTTCAACGCACCATGTTTTTGAAACCTGGTAAGTTGTGTTATTATTTTGTAGTACTTCACATACTTTCATAATATTCCATAAAATAACTCGACATCGAGCTCGACATGTTGATGTATGATTTAAAATTAATAGCTTGCACAGTAACCATTTTTTTCAACTACTCGATCAATTTGCGTTTGATAGAAGGTACTGATTCAAAAGATTCCACCTAGAAGTATTTCTTCGCTTCATAAAATTTTATAACTCAATTTGGAAAAACCTACAAAAATTGTCGTTACGAACTAGTACGCTCTGTTGTATTCAATATTAGGGTTGCCCGGGGTTGCCCATTTTGACCAAAAAGATTTTATGCACAGAATAACTCTAGAGCCATTTGCTGAAGGAATTTTAAAAAATTTACCTGAAAGTATTTTTTCGGATCATACAATTTTATACCTCAATTTGGAAAAATCCAAAATTGTCGTTATGGAAGGGAATGCTCTTATCCTATATTAGGTCGTTTTCACAACATTTTATTCAGTTGAATTTCAACGTTGTTTGAATCAGCCTCGGAATCAGCATACCTCGCAGAAGACTTACCCTTGTAGAACTCGAAATTTCCTGCTTGCTAGTGATAAGAGTGATCGTAGATAATAAAGTGATAAATAACACCGGATCGAACTAAACGAAGAATATTGAAAAAACCATATATTTGTGAGTATTCCATTTAATTGTTGTCTTTCATGAATATTATTGGATATTATTATTATTTGCATTGTCCGTATATTTTCAGTTCCTTATAATGAATTGACATTCATATTTATAATGACGAAATTATGCCTTATATAGAGCAAACAAATCTCCAAAGTCAATCTGAAATTTGAAATTTTCAAGTTCGAATTCCTCGAGGAATTCCTTCAGGCCCAGCAATAGTTCTCATTGATATTAATAATATCCGACTGCACCATATCTCATTCTTTTTCCAATAGAAACTCAAATCCTAAAACGTGCATTGATATATTTCTTAGACCTGTAATAGTTTAAGATCCCGCTGCAAATCTGTATACTGAACAATACAGTTCTCCTCAGAGCGGGCGTTGCCAGATTGTAACCGTGGACGAAAGAAAGCGTGGCTGGTTTCACACCCGTTAATTTCCTGATGCTTTTATTATTATTCATTTCATTTCGCAAAATGTGAGGTAATGTTTGAATTTTGGAGGCAGTCACATATTGTTGATTATCATAATCATGAAAAATAAATTAGTTTCTTAATTTTTACCTGGGTTGGAGAGGCTGTTAGATTTGCTGTCGGTTTTGATGAAAATTACTTACAAACCTTCCCGAGCTCCAATAGAAAGACATGAGGTTTAGAAAAACCATAAAATGTACATCAATTTCGACAATTAAATTTTTCCCTCGATTTTCTCATTCTGGTTTTCGAGAATATGAAGAAAAGGGAGAGAGAAAAGAAATTTGTATCAATTATAAAGGCCAATTTTATTTTTATCGAGATTTTCATCAAACCTCAGTCGCCTTTGTTCCCACCATGCACATTATATCGCTCGTGATATTGTTACAAGTATTGTTATAATTCAACCAGATATTTTGGAATCCTAAGAATATTAATAATAATTCCGTTTCTTTCATGAAACCCCTCTCCCACAAAATTGTGGATATGGTTTTCAAATTCTGTCCAATAAATTGAAACATACATCTCGCATACATGCTACGAGTTTTTGAGTAACATGAATAATAACAAGATATTGGGGTTTACAGCCCAATGAATTCCGAGATGGACTTTACCACAAGACTAGAAGACTGTTCCGGAAACGAGAAAAATGAAGATTTCTTCAATGAAATTGAGATTGCGACAAAAGTTGCGATTCCCAAGGAATTGAAAAACATCCTCAAGTTCAATGGCTTGCTAAGCGACGGTTTATTATCGAGGATGACAGATGCAGATTTAGATGACATGGAAGAATTTGCCAGAAATCAGTTACATCAGTTGATTCAAGATAGTGATTTGGAAAACTATTACGGCGTTTTTAAACGAGATCCTTCGAAATTCAAATTTTTGGTCGGACATAGAAAAACTTTCCATTTAATTGTGGACTTTTTCAAAAAGAAGATGAAGGAGGAAAGTCAAACTTCGGTTGATATCAAAAAGTCATATATACAATTGAAACAAAAAAGAAAGGTGACGAAGATTATAGAACACTCGACCGATCATTCGGATCTGAAAAATGAAGATAGTCTACAAACAAATCTGGATCTACTTGAAGAAAATAAAATATCTGACATAATAAGAAACTGGATTCAGGGAAAGGTTGATAAGAATAAGTGGAAAAGTCTGAAGCCTCAATTAGAAGATATAACTGTAAAACTGACTGATGATCGAACAGGAGAGAAATGCTTTATAAAATGTTTTTGTGGAATAGTTATAGCAATAAGCAAATTCGGGAACAAGAAAGGAAGATGGATATATTCGAATTTCCATTCCCATATGTCCAAACATTTGAATGATCCGACCTCTGATCCGAGAAGAAATGAAAAAAGGACACACGTCAAACAAGTTTACTAACCAATTTCGTATCTATTTCGAATGAAATGAAGAGCAAAGAAAGCACAATAAATATAATAGAAAACAAAATCATTAACACCCCTAATTCCGAAGGACTGCAATTTAAACATTCAATTGGAGATGTAGAACCTTGTGCAGGACATAGGGAACTAAACTCGGAACCACATTTTCGAACATTTCAGATGCCAGCTCGGATGCTAGAACTAAACGAGGAAACAGAAATACACGAAAATATCACGGAGAATAGAGCAAACTCGGCAGCAGAATACACTGAAGACAACCCTAGAAAAAACGTGGAAAAACAGTCAAAAAAGGAAACTTCGGAGGAAACCTCAGAAGAAACAGAACATAACCTGGAAGAAGCAGGGGTCCTGACCGAAACAAATATCACGAAATGGAAAAGTGTGAAATATCAACGTTCCGAAAGACTCAATAGAAGAAGAGAACACTTATCCCAGAAAGACCAGATGAAAATAAAGGATTATTTCAAAATTATAGAAGAAATATCGGAAACACTAAATAAAATGGACTGCGAAGCAAGTCATAATTTTTTAACTAGAATAAAAATTGCTGATCAACATTTGGCCAATGACGAGGAAGAAAATGTCACCAGTAACTTTCTCCGTAAACTTTTAACCATTGCTAAGGATAATTCTACAAATAAAAGAAATGAATACTAGGATTTCATTAAGAAAGTGGGAATTTATCTTTTCAGAACAGGCGGCAGGCTTCTATACGAAACGCTGCAATCGAATCTACAAAATATTTTGCCCTCGATTTCGAGTTTAAATAGGTTTTCGAAGGCAAATAATGAAAAAGTTATGACGGAAGCATCCTTCGATTTCGCAGGTCTCGAAAAGTACTGTACCCAAAGGAATATTCCCAAAGTTGTATGGATTTGTGAGGATGGAACCCGCATAACGGGAAAAAGAGAATATGACAAACGGACAAATTCTGTTCTGGGATTTGTCTTACCCTTACAGAATGGGGTGCCACAACAAAAAAAGTACGTTGCCGATACAGAGAAAAATATAGTGAGCTATTTTGAAAATTCAACGCCTAGAGCAACTATAGCGTATCTCATCATGGCGCAACCATTAGCGGAAAATGTCCCTCCATATTGTTTATGCGCTTTTGGAACCGACAACAAATTCAATCATCATGATGTTCTTCAGCGATGGGAGTTTATGAAAAGTCAAGCTGCTAAATTCGAGATTTTAGGTTTTTCATCAGATGGCGATACAAGACTTCTCAAGGCAATGAGGATAGCCTCATCTAAGCCGATTGAAAATTCAAAAGACTACGATTGGCCATGGTTTTCAATGAATATGAAAATTGAGGAAATATATGTACAGGATACTACCCATATCCTGACTAAATTGCGCACAAGGCTCTTGAAATTCGGCATACAATTACCCATAGGTAAATATTTTGTCAGCGTCAGCCATCTACAAGAATTAATAAATGAATGCTCAAAAGGTCTGCACCAGCTGACAAATTGGCATCTTCGAGCCGAGGATAAAATGAATTTTTCGTCTGCTGAAAAAATATGTTCCGATGCAGTAATGGATAACTTAAGAACGATACCTAACGCTGAGGCCACCAGCAATTACCTAAAACTCATGAGGTACATGATTGGATCATTTTTGGACCATAATACTTCTCTACAGACAAAAATATATATGAGCTGGTATTGCACATTTTTCTTAAGAATATGGAGAAGTTGGATAAAAAGAAGTAAGCAGTACAATACAAAAGATAATTTCTTGTCTGATAATTGTTATCAGTGCATAGAACTTAATACCCACAGTCTCATTCTATTAGTTATTTTGTTTCGAACAAATCCTCAACTGCAGCAAGATATGTTTGATATAACAAAATTTGGATCGCAGGCTTGTGAAAAACTGTTCCGAATTCTAAGAAGCATGACCTCCACGTATTCGACTGTCGTTAACTTCAGTATGAAGGATATTCTTCATAGAATTAATAAAATGAGTTAAAGAAGTTAATGACATAATGTTTGAATTGAAGGATGTTTTTAATTTTCCGAGGGAAAACAAAAGAAGTAGTTCATCTAAAGTGAAATTAGATTTTGACTTTGACATTGAAAGTATAGTACTGAAGTCTTTGAAAGATGCGAGTGAAGATTTGGGAAAATTGGGAATAACTAAAGTACAGGACAAAGATTGGCAGAATGTCGAAATATATCTGAAGTCAAATTAAACGGAAGTAGTTGAGGAAGAAATAGACGAAGGGGAAATAATAGTGATCGATGATGAACCGAACCCAGATCTTATGTTGACAGAGCCAATTGAAGAAAAAAATTACGCCCTTAAAGATTTCAGTGCTTCAATAAAAGATGCTGATGTTATATCCGATTCACCCTTCGTGAAAATCGATTTTGATGGGAAGCAAAAAATAATAAAAAAATCTTCACTTATATGGTGGCTGGATGAAGGCAACGAAAAAGTTAGTACTGACAGACTCAGAAGATTCTTCACCTCCAAAAGGAAACTAACTCGGAAACTAAGCACACCGCCGAGAAAAAAGGCTAGAAAAACTCAAGAATCGACCACTCGCTCGACTCAGGAATTGACAGATGAAGACTCTGAAGTGGAATACATGGAAACTGACGATGAGAATGAATTTTCTTCATTAGAAAATAAAGATGAAGAACTTGATAATATAAAAATCGAAAACGAAAGATATTATGCCGTGTTTTATGATACGGAATATTGGATTGGCAGGATTCTGGAGACCATAGAAAATAATAGTGTCTATAGGATGAAATTCTTGAAACGAGAATTAGATAAATTCATCTGGCCGCGGAAGGACGATATAGCCCTCATAGAAAAAAAATTTATATTTTATGGCCCCATAAATTTAATCGGGTCTGGGCCATTCAGCCTTAGAAGAATGGATCTAGTCACTATCGAACAAAAATACAAGAAGATAGAGAGAGTGTAGTAAAATCTTTTTGTTTTGTTTTTTTTTTACTCATTATGCTCGCCATTTTTATATATTTTATATACTTTATTTCTTGTTCCTAATTTATTCACTGTTATTTTTATTCGCAGCATTATTTGTTTTTGTAGTTTATAAGAAAAGTAGCAGTAAATTTTCAACCTACATGTTCATGTTTATATTTTTTGTCCCTAGTCAGAATTTCCTTGTCAAACAAAGTTATATGAGCTGAGGTATCAAATGGTACCTAGCCTCTGAAGAAGAGCTTCACAGATTTCTATTATTAATGCTCGGCTCCCTTCAAAATTGAAGAGTTATAAAGATACTCTTAATGTTAGAAGATTTATCTATCTTTCTATGTCTCATCCATCAGGCAAATTTCCAATCTCAAGTATGAAAAACCAACTTACAGGGTAAGAAAATCAACAAAACGGTCGATTACTTCGAATTTTACCGGGGTTATCAAAAACCGTTTTAATAAAATTGGACTGTTAGAAATATAAATATCGATGACAAACTGAAATATATATATATATATGATAATATTCTTTTAAATGGAACACCCTGTATATGCTCGTTTAGATTGTTTATTAGTCCTGAAAGTAAAATTTGTCGTGGATGAATGCAGGGTATATAAAAATTCAACAGATAGCCGGGACATAAAATCGACTCGAATATTAATTTATTTGAAAGCTTAAGTCGTGATTTTCAAGCTTTATACTCGACTTTATATTATACCTAGATGAAAACCCTTGTGTACCAATTGAGGTACCTATTTGTGGGTATAACTATGTTGATGAGGAGAGGTTAATAGTACATCAAACAATGAAGTATAGGATATCCATGGATAGAAGCAATATCTATAAGACATATTGTTGAGTGGTTTCAGACCTCTCATAGTGTGATGTGAAGAAAATTCCCAAAATATATATTAAAAAAAAAAAATACATAACTATGAATTGTATTGAATTGTCATGAATTGTATTGAATTGTCATGAATTGTATTGAATTGTCATGAATTGTATTGAATTGCCGTGAATTGTATTGAATTGTCCGTGAATTGCCGTGAATTGTCCGTGAATTGCCATGAATTTTCTTGAATTGTGTGAATTGTTGAATTGTCTGAATTGTTTTATATGCTATTATAGGAATTGCGTGAATTGTCTGAATTGTGGTGTACAACATTTTCATGACCGGTTCACCCCTCGGTTATCTTCTTTGGCTAAAGTTTGAATACCTTACATCAGTTGAAGATTTCAAAAATATTAACCCGAAGATGAAATGCATATGATACAGTGGTTGGGAATGGGTATCTCCCAGATTATTACAAGAATGTTAAATTCTTCAACAAAAATCATCTTGCATCAATATAAGTAAAAGGAATTAAAGGAAGTTTCACCTTTGAACAAAAATTTCACATGAATAAACAATTAACAGGACAACTGGCTCGTATTTGTGGCTGTTCATCTTAATACATTGATATAATTATAATAATTAGGTATTTATTTGTACCTCAAGAAATTTACAATGTATAGGACAAGTCAAATGTTAAATAGAAAAATCAATTTTCGGTAACTTATTTTACGATGACATTCATCAAAAATCCCTTCTTACGTATTGTGGATTTTAGAACATCAGGGTATAACTATTTGAGCGGACCTGAATTCTAAATAGCACTTCCTTAAACCCTGTCTCTTTTCTCAATCACTTTCGGCATTTTCGTAATAAGAATTGATATTAGTTGTGGCAACGGCGTTATGACATTAACGACATTTTATGAATGCCAACCTTACACCGTTCTAGTTACAAAAACTTGAGAAAATTATTTAATGGCCAATCGACTGCTAAAATAAATGTGAATGGAGTATACATATTCAAATGTTTACCAAGTTTTGAAGGGAGTATTTCTGAAATTTCTGAATTTCGAAGCGAATCTTTTACGTGTTGGATAGCTAATGGAAAAGGGTTTCCATAAATAATCTTAAATTCGATTTTGGAGTTTTACGAAACTTGCCCATTGTGAAAATAATCTCACACAGGGAGCTGAGAAATTTTGGATGATACGCAAATTTGACCCCAATATCAAACCCAAAACAAGCTGAAGATGGTGGAGTAAAAACTCAAAAGTTATTTACGAACAAGAAAGATTGCTTGTTTGGTTTTTTGTCAAGGACTGGAATAAACCTTGTCACGAGAGTTGCAACACGTTTATCAATTTCGTATTCCTCTTCCCGAAAAACTGCGCAGCAGTCCGATTTCGGAATAAGCGCGGCAGTTAAAAACACCGACAACAACGATATAAATAAAACGAAAACTTCGCACCGACGAGTTTACTCAACAATCACCAAATTGAATCCGAACAGAGTCCTTGACACGGATGCTCGCGGGACCGGTTGGTGTTCTGCCGCCAGTCCAAGATATTTCAATATTTCAAAGGAAGACCACATTAGTGATAAAACGCCACGTTGTACCATCCCACTCAATTATGGGAGTCTTAATTACGCGATTATTTTATAATTAGAAACCGCTCGTTGAATCGACCACGCTGCTAGCTGGGGATCTCAGATGTGCCAATTTCGAAATTCGCTTGTGCTCCACAAATTGAGCGTGCCCTGTTGCGTAGAGACGTATTATTCGGTTTTTGGGAAGGTATTTTTGTCGTTTGTCGAAAATGATGATTTGTCGAGGTCGCGTTTCAACACTTAATAATTGCGCCGGTTTCATGTAGAGGCTGAGCAAAATTCGTTGTCTAGTGAGGGGATCTCGAGAACTATGAGAGCTTCCGAACTCTTTTTCAAAAAAACAAAGAATGGTGAAAACCGTAGCCTTCTACGATACTTCGTTTTTGAGTTATTAGCAAAAAATGAGATTTTGACGATTTCGAAGTTCTCATAACTTTTTTATCTTTGAAGTAACATATCTGAAACTTGAACCTTCTACACTTTTTTACGTAGAATCTACTGACGAGCTAAAAAAATTTTTCATTTCGAATCATTAGGCCAACTTTCGTTTTTTTTTAATACGAAATTTAATTGAATTTGTTATTTTTAATTGGAAAGGAAATATTTTGTCAGTAGACTCTACGTACAAAATTGCCTAAGAAGTTTCAGATCTGTATCTTCAAAGACAAAAAAGTTATGAGAACTTTTTGAAATCGTCAAAATCTCATTTTGTCTTAATAACTCAAAAACGAAGAATCGTAGGAGGCTACTGTTTTCACCATTCTTCTTAAAAGAGCTCAGATATGTAACGTTTTCTTTTAGCTCTTATAGTTCTCGAGATCCCCTTAATAGACAACAAATTTTGCCCACCCTGTACAGTTTATCCCAAATTGCTTGATTTTGGCTGTTTCTGGTACATTAGTCCATTAGTGGAAACCGTTTCAGAATATCTAGCTAAATCTGTGACACTAACAATTTGTGGATCTTTTAAACAGAGTTGTATTCAGAGTTCCTAATTTTTCAAATTTCACAGATACTCTTCAATTTCTGAACATCAAATTACTCGAAAACGGTGCCTTATACGAGGAAATATGAAGAATACATATATTTAAAAACTGATCTCTTGTATTTTCCATGCAAATAACTAGATTTGGTATGCCTTCAATCAGTTTGTATAAACATCAATTATGTTCGTCAGATATTCGCCGAAGTGATTCGACAATGTTATAAATACGTAATTTCAAAGAACCCAACACTGAAATGAAAACTGAGTTGGACGCTTTCTGATGATTGTTTGAACGTTTTGTGAAATTTATTTATTTATTTGAAGGAATACAAGACAGGACGAACCCAAAATTATGTATTCACTAATAATCCAATTACAATGTTACTTAAAAAACAATAACAACGAAAACAGTGCACTTATCTGAACCATGAATAAAAAATACAAAAACAAGACAAAAATCAGTTATACCTATATCAGTAATCGTTTCAAAGTGCCAGAGAAGGCCAATATAAATATATTTATTTTTGCTATGGAAGAAAATTGAAATATTGACACACTACAACTGCAGTTTAGCTTGAGAAGAGTTAATGTTAATTATCTTCTCTGGCTAAAGGTTGAAGACGTTACATCAGTTGTAAAATTTAAAAAAATCAGCCTGAAGATGAAATGCATCTGATGCAGTGGTAAGGAATGGGCATCTCTCGAAAGAATAAACGGATAATTACAAGAATGTTAACTTCCTCAACAAAAATTATCTTGCGTCAATGGAAGTCAAAATAATTGAACGAAGTTTCATAGCAAGAGGAACTTCACCTTTAAACAAAAATTTTACATGAATTAACAATTAACAGTACAACTGGCTCGTATTTACCTATAGCTGTTTATTTTTAATATTTTGATATAATAAAAATAATCATATACAGGGTGTCCCAAAACTAGTGAATCAAACGTCACACCACGATAGAGTAGATCAAATACTATCGAATGACACCAACATTAGTTGAGCGAAAATGTACCGTTTCTGAAAAAACCTAACCTAAAGTTGCCGATTTTCGAACTATTTTTTCAATCACAAGGCCAATTTGTGATTTAGGATAGCGTTTTTCTCTCATATTATCATCCCTATAGAGAGGGTTCATTTTGAGTAATAAAAATCATGTAGAAAAAACAATTGTTTCAATTAACATTTACTTAGGTTATCAATTAAATACTTAAGATAGTTTCAATTAGGGGAGATAAAACAATAATCTTAGTTCAATATAATTTAAAATCGATATCCTTTTTCACAAACTGGCCCTGTGATTAAGAAAAATAGTTTGAAAATCGGCAACTTTAAGTATTTTAATAAAATTCTTATTATTTTGGAAACGGTAAATTTTCGTTGAACTAATGTTGGTGTCATTCGATAATATTTGGTCTACTCTATCGTGGTGTGACGTTTGATTCACTATAGTTTTGGGTCGGCCCTGTATTTATTGATCCCTTAAAACATTTACAATGTATAGGATAAGTCAAATGAAAATAAAATTCTCAAATGCCACGACTATTTTGGGTCTCCCAATAGAAGGAAATTCTTTGTCATCCTCTTCATTCACAATCTTTCTGCTTGTGAAAACATTCAGCTAAAATATAAGTAGTTTAGATTCAGATGAAACATTCTATAAAATCACTTACATTGAATATGTTCGCTACCGCCTGATATATTGCAGATATAAGAATATCAGGGTTACCTACTAATTGAATGAACGGACCTGAATTCTAAATAGCAATTCCTGAAACCCTGTCTTCTCTCTTTTTCAATCACTTTCGGCATTTTTGTAATATTAATTGATAACGGTTGTGACAGCGGCTTCTTGACATTAACGACATTTCATGAGTGCCAACTTGAGAAAATTACTTCATGGCCAACCGAGTGCTAAAATAAAAGTGAATGGAGTATACATATTTTCAAATTAATTTATTTTTTGAAGAAAATACGTAATTACTGAGACTTTTACGTAGAACGGATTTAAAACCCAAAAATGTTTTGACAAGCGTCATAACCTAACATTTTCGTGTTATACAGAGTGGAATGTGTCAAATTTCCATGGCCAACCGTGTGCTAAAATAAAAGTGAATGGAGTATAGTAGAATCGTTATAGTGGATAATGACTACAAACGCAATTTGTGTAGTTATCTCCGAAAACAAATGACTTATAAAGAAAAATCTTGATTTTCAGTTTTTTCGAGATATCTCGGGAACCATCAGAGATATTTTGGAACTGTTTACACCAAAACACTCAGCCTTGAATAGCGCAACTTTTTGTTATTCAAGCTACCCTGTATTTCTTACGGTTTAAATAGTTCTAACTCTGTGTAATCCAATTTTACTCAAGACATATGAAAGAATCGATTCAAAAAACGTTCTGGATAACATTAACTGCAAATTATGAAACCTAAGCGGTAATATTTCGCAAAATTTACCTGTTGTACAGTACGCCTATCCAAAACACGCGCAGCCAAGACACCGATACATAAATAAATTCAACATAACCATGCGAAAAACTCGAAGAAGGTGATTGCGGGATCCGGGTAAACGGTCAAATTGAACTTCAGGAAGGTTTGAACTAGAGCAAGTTCATTGGGTCATCGACGACGTCTATTAGAGTATTACGGCGACGGCGTATTAGATCTGGGGCACGTGGCAAGACGTCACGACGCTATCGACACGGCCCGTCCGTTTGAGAATGCCTTATTCACTCATTCCCCATCGATTGCCCCCAATTCAGACTATTTTCACATACTTGCGGGAAACCAAGCAACAGATCGACAGACGTGTTTGAAAAGAAAAAAAAATTACTCGATCGGATACGTTGGTTTTTACGCTTCGTAATGTTTGATATCTGTTTTGGGAGGAACGAAACTAATCAACAATATTACAACAAGAATTAACCTTAAGCATAAAACAATTCAATCAAGCAACCAATGATATACTATTTACATAGAAAACAGAAAACCCACTATTGATGAATTACAACAATTCGTTTTCGCAAACTCTTTATTACAATTACACAAAGTATCCCAAAATGCTTTATTTTGGAAGTTTCTAGATAGGTGAAAACTTTGAAAGCCTAAGGCCCGTTTGCAACAGCCGAGAATTCTCTAGAAAATTTACTCGAGATTTCATGCGCCGTGAATTATGTACCGTTACATACGCACTTTCGGTAGAATTCTCTGTTCAGTTGCATACAAAATAATCTCTGCCGTTTTCTTGCGAGAATTTTGTAGAGAATTCTCCAGAGAATTCTCGGCTGTTGCAAACGGGCTTTAGACTCTATTTTCGTGAGAAGTCCATTAGTGGAAACCGTTTCACGATATCTTAATTTGTCTTGAAGATATAAGCAAATTTTAATATTCGATGTGCCATATCTTCATCTTTCATCTTCATTTTCGAAAATATCTTAAATCGATAAAAACTTTCTACAGGCACTTTTTTACTGGGAATACGACACTTTATTTATACTGTTTATTCTTTTTAATACGAATGCATTCTTTGACCTCATATAATACAAAAACAAATAGCTTTCCAAAAATATATGTATACAGGGTGTTTTCAAAAATGAGGCTTTTTTTGACAGAAGTTGAAACTCATCAAAATAAGTCGTTTAACCAAAAATTGTCTATATAAAATTATAAAATATCCAAGATGGCTGAGATACAACCCCTAGAAGTTCGACAAAATTTCATTGAATTTCAAGTAAGGGACTTTGGAAGGTGACTCCTGAATCGCCAATAAAGAAACAAAACATAAACATATAGCTGGACAATGAATGGTTCAGTACCAAGTTCATCGGAATAGATGCATCATTTTGATAGAATCATAATTGTTGTATCGTACAATTTAGGCTGAAAAAAAAATGTAGAAAATCGAGGCAGTTTCTTGAAAGTGCTTATGTTAGTTATGTTGAAAAAGTGCTATGATTTTCCCCATTTCATCCCATTTTTACAACGATTGTTACTTAGAAATGATGACAACAATTTGGCAATCCTAAGTTTCCATTTTCATTACCACGTAAATATCGAACGAGCCAATATCCTAAACCAAACCACATGGTCGAATCAGGAGATAAGTTGTTTCCCACTGCTTTGCGATAATTCAGCCAACAAACGGTCTAGGGTCGTATAAGGATCTATTTCAGTAATCATTCTAAATTTTTTTCTTCAACTTTGTCCTTTTGGAAGTTTTGTACAGGTGACTTTTGGTGAAACGCTTCATTTTGACCAGTTGTACCTTCTGTTGAAAAAAATGCCTCACCTTCAAATACACCCTGTATAGCCATTTTAACTTCTCATAATGAGCAAAATTACATTCAGAATAACTAGCTAAATCTGTGACACTACATATCAGTGGATCTTTTAAATAAAGTTGTATTCAGCTAAAGTACCCAATTTTTCAAATTTCACACTTTTTAATTTTTGAACATATCAATATAAAGAATACTTTCATTTCAAAAAACGTTCAAATATTCATTACAAGATAGCTTCCAGCTCAGTTTCAAGAGATGGGTTCTTCGAATTTTTTTTATTTTTATGGTAATGGTCATAATGAGAAAACTGGAAGACGTGGGTGATATCTTGTGTTCGAAAAAGATTCATCAAATTAATGGAAAACTATATTTTGAAATTCATTTCCTTCGATAAATCCGTTTGTGAGATAAAATGACATTTTTACGATTTTTCAACAGCCTGTATCTTCCAAACCGAGCCGATTCGGAAAAAATGGTAAAAGAAAAAATTGTTTCTTTCGACCTCAAGAATCTACTGTTAAAATATTTGTACGAGTCGAAGACTCACCCTGTATAGTAGGGAAAAATATAAACAATGGAATTCGATGAAAGGAATGCTGACTGAAAGAAATGCTCTGCAATGTTACCACAGGAAAGTTTCAGATTCATCGTTTTCATCTTAGATTCTCACAATTTAAAATTTTTCTTATTTTGAAATTTTTTTTCAGCAATGATCCTGATTTCTTCGGTGTCTGAAATTGAAACAGAAATTCTTGTTTTTTTTTCAGAATAGGTACTTTATTCTTGTCGAAAAGAAATTACTAGACAAACACACAAAAGTGTCTTAATTTCTGTCCTCAACAATGTAGTAATTTTTGATTCCTGTTGGAAGTCATCAGAGGATTCAAAATTCACATTGATGTACATTGATTAATGTGAAAATTATGAAACTCTGAATGAGTTCAATACAGTTTCGTATACCCATTATTTTTTATTGTAGTCCAACCGGTTTTTCCGATTCGATTAAATGTAATTAACTGAAAAAAAAACTCTATTACACATCATAGTTCGCGAGCATGGCGTTGACAGAACATTCAAAGACCTCATCATCGCATAGCTAATTAACTAATAATTCAATTTCGTAACATAAACATTTTATTCATATTGGTACATGCAATATTGAATTATAGATTTATAATATTTTTACATTATTCATTTTATTGGTTGAGAGAAATGAGTAGATTATACTGAGAATTAATCGAAATATGAATAATCTACATTTGAATTATCTGCATAAAAACTGATTTTTATGGATTAAAAATTCAAGTTTATCCCGTATATCCAGGAAACCCTGTATGCTTCTGCGAAGTTAATTTAAAAGAGTTCAAATCAATAATTTCTCAAATATCACGATTCTGTGCTGAAAATTTTGAAGTTGAGGATTTCGACAATGAACTTTCAACCTAAAATAATTTCAGACCTTTGCAACTTCCGGTTATACTGGAAACAGGCTACTTGGTACTTTCTTATTTCAAATAGCACACTCAGTATATCTTTGCATCATTAGATAGCTGATTTTATGGGTATTTCAACGGTACGCCTTCGCGGGTAAAATGTCAACGGTTTATGAGTTATCGGGATTCTTATAAAAAATATACAGGATGGTCCAGATCGTAACCAAGAAATTTTAACCACGTATTCTACATCAAAAATAAGCCCTAGTTTGTCATATAAACATATGTCGAGAAATGTTTCCTCTCCGAGATACGGGGTGTTAAAATTATAGAAAAAAAATGTTTTTTACTTTCACACTGCTTGAAATATTTTTATGAAATTTGAGAAATAGGTTTTGAGCGTCAAGGAGCACTTTTTGCATAATATCATTTCTTTTTTATTCTACCATTGGCGTCCGTACTGCAGCGAGAGTGAATATTTTCAGTTAAAAAAATGATACGCCACTGGTTTTTCCAACAATAAAAATTACTATTCATATCCTTATTTGATTTGGAGCAAATTCGGTCTCTTGACTTTTTGTTGTACGAGGCACCGTTTTCGGTTAAAAAAATAAAACACATTCTCATGCATGAAGAAATCGCCAAAATTTGATATAGCAAAAATAGTCTTATTATTATTATGTACCTACCATATCAAATTTTGGCAGTGGCATTTCATGCATGAGAATGTGTTTTAATTTTTTTAACCGAAAACGGTGCCTCGTACAGCAAAAAGTCAAGAGACCGAATTTGCTCCAAATCAAATAAGGATTTGAATAGTAATAAATAACCTAAATCCAAATATATCAGAACAGTCGACTACATACCTATCTAAGGATTTAGATAGAAAATTTTTATTGTCGGAAAAACCAGTGGCGTATAATTTTTTTATCTGAAAATATTCAGTCTCGCTGCAGTACGGACGCCAATGGTAGGATAAAAATGAAATGATATTATGCAAAAAGTGCTCCTTGACGCTCAAAACCTATTTCTCAAATTTCATAAAAATATTTCAAGCAGTGTGAGAGTTATTAATCAAAAACATTTTTTTTTCTATAATTTTAACACCCCGTATCTCGGAGAGGAAACATTTCTCGACATATGTTTATATGTCAAACTAAGGATCATTTTTGGTGTAGAATACGTGGTTAAAATTTCTTGGTTACGATCTGGACCACCCTGTGTTTGGAATAATTCTGCTGAGGAGGTTTTTACGAAAAAATACTCATTCAATTTTTTCATTATGTAGTATTTTAATACTCTCTGCTGTTTAGACAGAAAATGTACAGAGCCTTCATGACAACATCATCTAATTGGACAAATCGTTTCATCAAAACCCAAGATTTTCAACTCACAAGCTAAATTTTTTATCATTTCAGTCCATTCTACGAAGAAAAAGAGGAAGGGTAACCCTAATGAACCCTATACCTAAAATGGATAAATGGAAAAACCTGAAGAAGCACAGAATTATGATTAGTTTTTCATAAAAAGGTCCAAAAGACCATCCAATATTCTATTTTTCTGTAAAATCGTGGTGATAAATCGAGATAAAAGCTGACCTAGTTTACAAGGTAAATTAGACAGGAATTCTTTCAGGTGTAATAACAATTCACAACCCCCTACTGGTAGTGTTTCCAAACATCCCCTTTTAAAACCCAATAAACCTGTCGTCGCTGCAAGATAACAATAATGAAATAGAACGTTTCGAACGTCTCCACTTGAATAAGACGATTGTACAGGAGATGAACTGCAATCGAGTACCTGATTTTCCCGTTAAAAGCCCCGATGTGTCAACAATGAGGGTTGCTAATCGGTGTTTTGTAACATTGAGGCAGATCAAAATGTCAGACACAATTAGAGTCGCACGCTCCCTTGTACCAGGCTAGTCCGGACGTTTTTCGATTTTCACACCTGTCCGTCCACCCCAAATTTATGCGTTTACGAGCAGATCGCCAACGAAGTTTCTCATTCATTCATTCGGCGTTTAGAAAACGGACACGCAAATTGGGAAGTGAAATGGTGAAATGGACAGTTCATTTCGTCGAATTGGATTCTTGGAAATGCACGAAATGAGAAAGGGGGAATTTCAGATTGGAAATCGGAAGGAATTGATTCATACATAATAATGGATGGCGGATTTTTGAACAATATTACACCACGCTTGGGGTGTGAGAGATATTAATAATAGGAGGAAGGTCATGATTTTGCATGAGTAATGCCGAAAAGACCCTTTTTTACGAGATCTGAAAGCCGTGACCTAAAAATCCTGATTTCTTTTTGTTACAAGAATTTAAAAAAAAGTTATCAAAATAATATAGTGTTATCAATTCATACAGTGAGTCTTCGACTCGTACAAATATTTTAACATTGGATTCTTGAGGTCAAAAGAAACACTTTTTCCTATACTTTCTTTCCGAATTGGCCCTGATAAAAATATACCGGGTGGCCCGCCCCAGACGCGGTGCTCATTTTGAGGGAGTAAATAGAGATATGTATTTTTAAAATCTTTTCTTGTGGTGTGTGTAGGGTGTCCAAAAGCACAATTTAAAATTATTGTCATATAAAGGACTATATACAGGGTCTTCGAAAACAATGATATGGACCAAAGTTACACTTTTTTAAAACACATTTTAACTCAAAAATGGAATGGCAAGCTCAAATTATGATAATTTTCTTCAGATCACATTATACCTTAGGACCATTTACGAGATAATGGCGAAAATGGTTCATTAGTTTTAAATTAAAAATCGAAAATTGCTCAGAAACTATCAGGTTTAGATGTAGGAAAATTTTATGAGGATAGTTTCGAAATTAATTTTTACGTTCAACGAGATATAGAAATACCGGGTGTGTCATTTGAAATAAGAAAGTTTTTGACGATTATTTTTAGTTGATGTTTGAGAATTAATTATGATCACTCTGTATATTTCGGAGTTGAAATTTTCTTTTATATGTAGGAGTAGCCAACTTGTCTACTCGAAAAAATTCTGTCTGTATCGCTGGCGTAACTAGTTTCTTCATTAATTGCCAATATAGGCCAAAGTTGCACTTAGCTCAGAAGCACCCTTTACGAGATAATGGCGAAAAATCGAAAATATGGAGTTTTTTTAAATAAAAATTTTGGAGTTTTTTTATTTAAAAAAACTCCATATTTTTGATTTTTCGCCATTATCTCGTAAAGGGTGCTTCTGAGCTGAGTGCAACTTTGGCCTATATATTTGTTTTCGGACAGCCTATATATATGACAATAATTTTAAATTGTGCTTTCGGACATCCTACACACACCACAAGAAAAGATTTTCAAAATATATTAATTTATTCCCTCAAAATGAGCGCCGCGTCTGGGGTGGGCCACCCGGTATAGCCATTTTAAGTTTTCATAATGAGCTGTGCCACCCCTGAAAAAACAAAAGTACCTTCAGAATAACTAGCTAAATCTGTGACTCGACACATCTGTGGATCTTTTAAAAAGAGTTGTACTCAGCCAAAGTATCCAATTTATCAAATTTCACTTTCACAGATATTTTCATTTTTGAACATCAAATTACTCGAAAACGGCGCATTATACGAGAAAATATGAAGAATACTTTTATTTTGCAAAATGTTCGAATATTCATTAGATAGCCTCCAACTTAGTTGTTTCAAGAGTTGGGTTCTTTGAATTTTTGGTATTTTAATGGTACGTAACGGTCATAATGAGAACACTGGAAGACGTGGGTGATCTCTTGTGTTCGAAGAAGACTCATCAAATAAATGAAAAATTATATTCTGAAATTCATTTCATTCGATAAAACCGATTGTGTAACATTTTTTATGCATGGTTTTCCACAGCCTGAATCTTTTAAACCGAGCCGATTCGGAAAAAAAAGTATAGGAAAAAAGGATTTCTTTTGCCCTCAAGAATCTACTGTTAAAATATTTGTACGGGTCAAAGACTCACCCTGTATACTTTAATCAATATATTGATTCACACGGAAAAGTGAAGATGAAAAAGATATTCAGTTTATCTTCAAAATATCGAACGAACTATACAGGCTGTTCCACGGTAGATGGCCGTTTATAGAGAAACATTTATCTGCAGAAAATTTGAATGTTAGGATTTTTGACTATGAACCTACTCTCTAGAATATTTTCACGGCTCTACTACTTTCTTGTTTAATGGCACACCCAGTATATGTTTGGAGCGTTAGATAGCTGATTGAATGGCAGTTCTTAAGTACACCATACCTTGGGTAAAAATGAACGGTTTTTGAGTCATTGGAATATTTCTACTGAGGACGTTTTTTTCAAAAAAATATTAACAATTTTCAAATCTGCCATTATAACACTGTTCATTGTTCAGACCAAAAATGTACAGGCTGTTTATGAGAAGTTCTTCGATTTCAATTTGGTCAAATCAGACTCATAAATACTCCAGATTTTCAATTTGCAGCCTGCTTTTTGTTTTATTCTGCTATATTCTTCGTAAATAAGCGGAGGGGTTACCTAAATATACCTCATATCATCCTATATATTTAAAATGAGAACTTTTAGAATTACCGAAGAAAAACTTGGAACATTTCATGAATTGTACCTAATGAAGTTTTCATTAAGAATTCATGAACATCGAATTTTAGTAGTCTTAATGAACCCTATAGTGTTTTTTCTTTAGGTAAACAGTTCATTTGGGCATTTTTTTCAAACAATCCCAATAACTCATAAACCGTTGGCTTTTTACCCAATGTCACTCATAAATCACAAGTGATTAATAAATGTTTGCTAGACAATCGGTAAATAATGGTTCAATATTAATCATGAGCGATAGAAAACCTTTTTTATTTAATCGGCGATGAAGATATTTTTCCCAAATTTCTCATAAATTGGTCTGATTTCAGAAAGAATGTGACAAAAACTATTTTTTTATAAAACGACTTATTTCGGTTGATAATTTCCGTTATTCAAGTGGAACCTTCTCGAAGAGTCCAACAATTCGAAACGAAGCTTCACATCTGAAAACCCTTTGAGTCCAACAAAAGCCGCTTGGGCAGTTTGGCATTTCCACCTAACAATTCAACCGATTCGGCATTCGTTCGGATGAAAAAGGAAATATATGGTGCATTTTTGTTTTGTTGAATTATAACAGCAAGGACGCTCATCCTACCGTGACTGATTGCACGACCTGACACAATTCAGACAACAAAAACTGAAGATTTCCAAACAGCCATTCCAATTTTTCAATCTGCGGTCGGTATATATATGTATGTTAATATTCGGAATGTGGTACGTAGGTATTTCGAAATTCACAAGTTTACAATGCACGAGTGTGTCCAGTCCTGAAAATACGTTTTGAAATTCTTCGAGAACGGCAGAGAGAAGAATACATTCGAGTTTAGGTTAGGTTAGATTATTTTTCGACTAAAAATTCTCCAAAAATATCGAAATACCAGATATTTCGAGATATTGTGTAAGCTGATGAAATATTTGAAATATATGTGACAATTCCTTCTCATGCACAGTATTGTCATTACGTAGTCAATATACAGAGTGAGCAAAGTGTAACGCACAAAATTCACATCTTCTGTGAGGTTAGCACCGACCACAGACAGTCAATGAGTCAGGACCTAGTTTAATGTAAACCTTGTTTTTATAATAGTTAAAACTGAATTTTCGAAGGCGTAAAAGGGCCACATAATATTTCGAAAATATTTTCGTTAAATTTCGAGCTTAAATTTTATTTAGTTTCGAGCTTTTATAGGGTGTTTTTTGACAACGTAGATCAGCTTTTCTACAAATATTTATATTCATATAATACTAGGTGTTCCCACATTTCCGCTGAATTGATGATTATGTACACAGGGTGTTCTTTGATGTTATTTGAGTTTTCTTCTACCAGACGTCATAACAATGATATGACAACCTTTTAAAGGATGTTCCATATCGACATAGGATAATTTTTTTTAAGTATATTCCGTGTTTTATGAAAAAACTTGTTTCTCCTTTGTACAAGATGCTACTGAGGACAAGGAATATTATGTACACGGTGTTCTTCATGTTTCTTCAGATTTCTTAAGAGGTCATTACAAACCTCATATGGGTTGGTCTATGAGTCTATGACGACTTGGACCCTATCCAGATATACCTGGTGAGATATTCATGAGAGGATTCAGGTTCCACAAAATAAACACGTTGTTTTCAATAAAAATTCAAATTAATGTATTTTATTATCAAAAGAATATACAGGGTGACTCTTTGACTCGTACAAATATTTTAACAGTAAATTCTTGAGGTCAAAAGAAACATTTTTTTCTTATACCATTTTTTCCGATTCGGCCCTGATAAAAAAATATAGCCATTTTAAGTTTTTATAATGAGCTAGGCCACCCCCGTTAACACAAAATTACCTTCCGAATAACTTACTAAATCGATAACAGTACACATCTGTGGAGTCAAAGTACCCAATTTTTCGAATTTCGCAGATACTTTTTAATTTTCGAACATCAAATTACTCGAAAACGGCGAAAATATGAATAATTTATACTTTTATTTTACAAAACGTTCAAATATTCATTAGATAGCGTCCAACTTAGTTTCAAGAGTTGGGTTCTCTGAATTTTTGGTAATTTTATGACAAGTAATGGTCATAATGAGAAAACTGGAAGACGTGGGTGATATATTGTGTTCGAAAGATTCATCAAATGAAAAACTATATAAATATGTATTCCGAAATTCATTTCATTCGATGAAAACGTTTGTGAGATAGAACTTAAAATAACATTTTTTTTTTTAGTTTTTCAACAGCCTGTAACTTTTAATGCGAGCCGAAAATTTTCATTTGGTACAAGTTTTTGAGGAAAATGTATTCATCGTTGTAGACAGGTAGGGTCCTCAAGAAAAAATGGCTAGTCCAATGAGAGGATTTCATGTTTACAGAATGTTCTTTGATATATTTTCTGCGTCTTTCTCATGAGTCGAAATCACAGAGTGAGAACTGGGAACCATAGAAAGCTTGTTTGTAATTACCTGTAAAACAGAAGATCATCCTGAACAATTTGTACATAATATTCCTTTTCGATTTTAATACTAACCTGTACCTCTACATATTGAAAACTAGTTTTTTATAAAACATTTTGTATATCGAAAAATGACCGAAGCCGTCATAGAACAGCCTGTATAAGATTTTTCATAATTTCATCATGGAGGGAGAGTTGAATAATATCAAATAACATCCTGTATGAATATCAATCACACTCATAAATGTGCGAACACACAATATGAATGAATTTCAGTAGGTATTTATTAAACCTCTATACAGGGTGGCCATTTGAAAACGAAACAGACGAGATTACAGACGAAATAAATGTTTTCGATAGAAATGCTCGGACAGGTCGATTTCTGTTTCGAGGGGGACAACTTAAGATGTAGGTTACGGACGCATATCGCTTCAACCCTTGCTACTACAACCCTCACCCCCAATTTTTGAATAGGGAAGATGGGGTGAGTGATACCTCATTTGAAAGGTATTTTTATACTGATTTCAGCACAGTAATTGTTTTTTCATTTTATGCATTAGTTCTCGAAATATTCTTAACTAAGTATTTGAAAATGAAGTGGTGTTTTCATGGCACTTGTAGTGTTTTTTTGTGAAAAATCGACATTTTGAGCTTCAAAACAACCATGACTGTGGCTTCCTTCCTCCAATCCACTGACATAGATAATAAATAATAATAATATTATAATATAATAAATAAAAATTATCGATTCTCATTTTTTTGAAAAAGATATGAATTCAATAATCAACAAAATGAAAACATTATTGAAGCCAACTGAGAAAACACTTCATAATTAAGTCGGAAATCGTTTCACGAATTGGGACTGGAATATTTCTGTGGCATCATTAATGATTTGATTTTCTTACCTGGTAATCTGATTAGAGATATGTACGTATTTGGACTTTTTGGAGATTTCTATCGATCAAGTGTTACCGCATGTTATTGGAAATACTGCAAATTATATCGAAGATAATTTAGATTGAGTTTCAGCAAGATTGAGCTCCTTCGCAATACGCTTTGTTTGTTCGACATCTTGATTAAAGATTTCTATGTCAGTGGATTGGAGGAAGGAAGCCACAGTCATGGTTGTTTTGAAGCTCAAAATGTCGATTTTTCACAAAAAAACACTACAAGTGCCATGAAAACACCACTTCATTTTCAAATACTTAGTTAAGAATATTTCGAGAACTAATGCATAAAATGAAAAAACAATTACTGTGCTGAAATCAGTATGAAAATACCTTTCAAATGAGGTATCACTCACCCCATCTTCCCTATTCGAAAATTGGGGGTGAGGGTTGTAGTAGCAAGGGTTGAAGCGATATGCGTCCGTAACCTACATCTTAAGTTGTCCCCCTCGAAACAGAAATCGACCTGTCCGAGCATTTCTATCGAAAAAATTTATTTCGTCTGTAATCTCGTCTGTTTCGTTTTCAAATGGCCACCCTGTATAAGGAGAAATTATCTATGTCGTCGTAGCCCTGTGCATCTGCCTATGTATCAGTTCCGAATAAATGATATTCCGAGTTTAAAGTCAGAATTCTATAAAATTCCGACTTTGAAGTCGGAATTTACCGGAAAATATTATATTGCCTTCCTAGAAATGAGACATGGAAGCAGAATAAAGCATTCATTCATTAGAACGTGTAGAGCATTTATTAGAGCTGATAGTGGCCATTTTCAACACCTACAGCCCTTTAAAATTAGTTAAAAAAAAATTGTTTTTATTCAATATACCCACTTTGGAAAATTTTGAAAACTGATGCTAATAAAATGGCAGGTTTTAAGTGTTTTTTTGGTAACCCTAAAATGTAATCACAAGGGACTGAAAAAGACAACATCTTTAATATTTTGCTTTTAGTGCGCCTATATTTTCCTATTTAAAAAATTGATTCAAAAAGACAGACTCAATCTGCAACTTTTTCATGTCTTGACTTTTTATCACACAGTTGTTAGTTTGATCTCACAAAAAATAATGCTCAGACTCTTGTCCCATAAATTCACAGACAGGTTATCATTTAAATCAAGTCAGCTGCTGTCAAATGAATTTATACGACAAATAGTTTTATTGTCCTGATTTCCTCTAATTTTCAAAGTGGATACATTGAATAAAAACAATTTCTTCACCTAATGTTAAAGTAAGGGGTGTTTAATAAAAAGTTATGAAAGAAAACCCCCTTAATTTTTGCTAAAGAATCGCCTTTTGAAATCTTTCGCAACAATTCAGAAACACCCTGTCTGTATACCTTGTCGTAACAGTCGACTAAATTTATAATTATTTTCGAATGAATTACCCAGACGTCTAGTCTAAAGCATCCAAACATACAAATCATCCCCTTCCAGAGCGATTTCCTCAGATCTCCAACGACCCAAATTCGAGAAAAAACGAGCCTCGACAGAGCAGCCTGAAAAATGATGTTTCGCAAACCCGCGGCATATTGTTAGGCGTGAAAAAAATATGTCAAGGTGATTCGATTATTGTTCTTCGTCGACTCGCGACGTGAATACATTCGCAGCCGAAACGAAAACGAGAATCCGCTGTATCCTTCTTGCTCATCGAATAAATACATTGAAAACGTTTGAATACGTTTTCTTCGGATAAAAGTCATTATGTTGCTGTTGGTGTATAATTACCTAAGACCCATTATATCCTACTACAATAATAAACCATACAGAAACCTCCACTCGCCAGATGTCTTGAAAGTAAAATCTTCGAAAATTTCCCGAGTTTTATTAACTATAATAATACACAGTGGTGTAATCTCTGCTGGGACTCGACCCCGATATTATTTTTGTGCCAAATTCTTTTCATTCCGTAGTGCCAACATTCACGAGCGAATAATAAAAAATCTCGAATATATTTTTATTGTGTTGTTTTCCTGTTGTATTTCGATCTAGACATCCGTATTCACAGAGCATGTTGCCAATAACACTGATCGACAAAATTATAGCTTTGTTCTTCCACCTAAGGAAAATATATATATTTTTAATCTTCGTAGCCAAGGTATAAACGCACGATAAATAAAAAGTGGAAGTTAGCTCTTGTTGTTTTTTAATAATTATATTCATGATTTTTAACAAAAACAATTCATTATAATATTTGCAATGGTGTAAAAGATTCCGATCGCTTAGATCTTTTGTCTTTTCTGCTGTAGGACGACTCCAGTATTTCTCTAATGATGGACCAACAATAATCAGCAAGCATAGAGGGTTCCCCTTTGCCTTGGTAGCGTTTTTCGAATGACGCGATGTCTTGATGGAATCGCTCTCCATGCTCGTCACTTACGGCTCCCATATTTTGTGGAAAGAAATTAATATGTGATTGTAAAAAGTGTATTTTTAAGCCCGTTTGCAACAGCCGAGAATTCTCTAGATAATTTGCTCGAAAATTCATGCGCCGTGAATTTTATACTGTTGCATACGCACTTTCGGTAGAATTCTCTGTTCAGTTGCATACAAAATAATCTCTGCCGTTTTCTTGCGAGAATTTTGTAGAGAATTCTCCAGAGAATTCTCTGCAAACGGGCTTTAAGGACATGTTGCATCCCATTTTTTGATGAGCCTGTAACATCGTTTCGACGATATTTACATATTGCGGAGATTTGTGATTGCCAAGAAAATTTTTGGTCACTTCTACAAAGGACAACCAGGCTTGTTTTTAAAAGTCATTCGATGCTGCCAGAAACCGAACTTGTTTCAATAGTTTGTTCATTTTATAAATTACACGACTCTACAAAAAAATTTTTGTTCTTTGTCCTAACGTTTATACTAGGATATTCCGGCTAATTATGCACAAAAACGAAAAGAAAATAACTTTTTTTGATATAAAGTTTGCTTTTGTGATAGTTATAGTATTAATAGTCGTTCTTTATTTTTTTTATAATTTTTAATAATTCAAAAAGATCGTCCGATGAGAGTGGGGTGTTTACGTTTACAAGGTGCCACTAGAGGATACTCGAGTCATAAACAATGATCAGGTGTTGTTTACTAGCTCAGACAAACTTCAAATATCGTCAAAAAAGTGTAAATACGATGCTGATGCATTTTGTTTTATAAGTGGTCAATTTATTATAATTCGTGACGTGAAATACGAATTAAAGACATCTCACGTTCTCTCTGAAGCCTATGAAGCATATTTTGATTTTCCTGTTTGAAATCAAGACAAGCCATGGGCTCCACATGTTGCTTGTTTTTATTGTAAATGCTATCGTTGAATCAGTCTTCTAAACACAGAAGCAAACTTTTTCATGCCATATATTTTTTTTTCGTCTAATAAGGATCTAAACTATCGAAATTCTATGCTTTGCAGTCAAAGTCAAATTTGGTGTTGACCCGTGTTATCGTAGGATACAGAAGTGCGAACATGGACAATTCACGCATGTCTTTTATTTTGATAACGGGAGCTAAACAAACGTAAGTACTATTATTTTTGTAATAAGGTGAGGAATACCTAACAAAAAAATATAAATCTCTTAGGTGGGACATGTTGCATCCCATTTTTTGATGAGCCTGTAACATCGTTTTGACGATATTTACATATTGCGGAGATTTGTGATTGCCAAGAAAATTTTTGGTCACTTCTACAAAGGACAACCAGGCTTCTTTTTCAAAGTCATTCAATGCTGCCAGAAACTGAACTTGTTTCAATAGTTTGTTTATTTTATAAAGTATCGTAGGGTACAGAAGTGCGAACATGGAGAATTCACGCATGTCTTTTATTTTGATAACGGGAGCTAAACAAACGTAAGTACTATTATTTTTGTAATAAGGTGAGGAATACCTAACGAAAAAAATATAAATCTCTTAGGTGGGAGAACCCTTGTTGAATAGTGTAATTAGATTGAATAGGTTGGTTAGATAGTATTTTAATAGAGGGTGTTTACTAAAGATTGCGTCAAAAATAAGGGATATTGAATTGATGTGGCCCATACTTGATGAACTAAAAACAGATTAGGTACATATATGATTTTCACAAAAACGAGTTGTTAAACCATGACATTTTTCTGCGAGATAGGGGAGTCTGGGAGACTTGCTTAGGTAGGAGACTTGAACCACCTCAAATATTTCAATTCAAATTTCGCGCTATCGATATCATGAATTGCTTGCGACATACTGGTAACAAGGCACAACTAGTGGCGGCTACATTTTGGCCGCCATCAGAACAATTCGGGAGTGAGAGGGTTGAACGTGATTTTGTTGTTAGGAAGTAAGAAATTGAATCATTTTTGTTTGTTACACTGTCTGAAAAATTTAATAGGTGCGTGGTGTTATTTAGTTTTATTGCTTTCATTGATCAATTTTGTTTTACAAACAATGAGCCTTTTTTTAGTTATAAAAGTGTCAAGAAAACATCTATTGAATAGACGAAAGGGGGTGCAGGAGACTTGACCCATACTCAGGGCCGGATTAACCCCAGGGCAAAAAGGGCAATTGCCCTGGGCGATTTTAGTATTGGGGGCGAATTCATTGTTAGTAACAGTATCTAAATACGAAAATCACTGAAATCGAGAAAACCGATTCCAAATAATAGAAACATACGGTTTCGATCGATATCAGTCGTCATATAGGTATTTCGGTGTACTTTCCTAACGAACCGTTGCCTATTTCCCCACCGCTTCTTCGATGCCCGAGCTCCAGCGCATTCTATTCATTCGGGAATATTGTGACTAGTCAGCAATACAGGGTGAATAGAAAGCGCACGCATCGAAAACGAATTTTTGCGGTATGGAAATAGACGCTTCTATGAATGCCGCAATGCCGGGAATGTGATTTTTTTTTGTTTCTGTTTTTATATTTCTAACAGTACTGTCGATTTACGTCATAATATCTATATTTCATTGGAGGGTGTTCATTGTGCAAAAATAAAAGTGAATGGAATAAGAGTGCTTAGACCAAGTGAAGCAAGCACAAAGGCACAAAGCTCAATTCAACTGTTGATTATATTCTTAAAAATTTTGATGCCCCCAAGTGAATTTCGACCTCCATTTCACGCTTTCCTGGTTGCAGGGATTATTTTGCGATACATAATTTGAAAATATGTTGTCTTTCATAACTACCAACTTTTTTGTCTGAAAAATATGAGAAAATTTTAATTGAATATTCTTGAATTTTTCATCATGTTGGCGCGTACTCACTGATAAACGGTTCGTTCAACGTCAATGAAAATCCCATAAAATTTCATGACTTCCGTCGTCGGTTTGTCAGTGTGGACGTCAGTGTTGCCACAGATATTTTTGAAGTTTCGGTAGAACTATCGGGAAAATTCGGTAGATTTCGTAAATTTTCGGTAGATCCAAGTTAATACTATTTATTTCATGCAAAGGCGTCGAATGGGATAGGGTTTTTGCTTCAAAATTATAGAGTAATATAATTTCTTATCTATTCACGTGATGATGAATGATTATAGGAATTTCATAACGAGAAAACCAAATTAAACATAAATCCATGCCATGAAATTAATATCATAAACAACAAAAACTATAAATGGAAGATTTATTTATACAAATGGTAATGATAAAAAATAGAAAAGCACTCATTGAAAAAATTATCATAAAAAAATAAGTAACGTAACATAAAAATAACAAAAAGTTAATTTTGAATGTACGTATATATCTCGAACGCTACCCATCTCGAGTTTCATATAGCACCTTTCTATCACTCATTTTTGTAAAATGCTGTTCTGTTACGGCGAAACCTGTATCTAACACTTACGTAGTCAGTTGTCCCTTGTCAAGTCACCAAACCAAAGCAAATTATATCTGTTTTGTTTTGTACTGGAATGTAATTTTGTGTTCGACACTGATCAAAAAATTCGGTAGAAAATCAATTGAAATCGGTATATCGGTAGAAATTCTCGCAAATCGGTAGATCTACCGAAATTTCGGTAGCTGTGGCATCACTGGTGGACGTATTGCGAACTGAACCCCTGCGACGTTCGGAGCGATCCGATAGTTGTCAGTTTTAAACGCAGGCCGCAGGCTCAAAGGAAATAACACTTTGTCTGTGGACGTATATTTTGAATGTTCGTAGTGAGTACGACTGACGAACAAGTTTAAATGACCCAGTCAGAACGAGGGAGTTTGATAGAATTTTATTTTGGAACAATGAGTCATATAGTATACCCCAAACGAAGATTTAATAAAAAACATTTTGAATTTGATGCTTGGGAGGAAATAGGTAGAGCTGCAGAAATTTTGAGAATATGTATTTTCATTCTGTCATCCCAAATGCTGAAAAGTAGAGAAAAAATTTAATTTTTCCGATATTATAAAGAATAAAAAATAAAATCGCGATTTTTTTCAGAAATTCAGTCTCGTAAAACACAAAAAAAAACGGCTGTATGAAAAGAATTTAATTTTTGCAGGATTTTTTTTGCGAATATTGAACTGTCTAAGGCATTCTTAACATTGGTTTACTCTTAATTTTTGACTCAGCGATACCTAGTTCAAATAAAAAAGGAGAATTGAAAACATCTAAATTGTTTTCAATTCCCTTTTTTTTCCAACTACATACATGTATCATATGTTCTTCATAATTTTTGCTAGCGTTTACTTTTCGATGAAAAAACTTTATTATGAAAATATCTCAAGAGGCTCCTTTTTTATTAAATGATCATTATGTATTGTAATATGGGGGGGGCGAAAAAATATCTTGTGCCCCGGGCGCCAAGTGGTCTTAATCCGGCCCTGCCCATACTATGGTCGGAAGACATAATCAGTGGTCTAAGTTTCCCGCACTGAGCTCAGATAATAGTTTGGTTCAAAAAAAAATTTAATAATAGAAATAAATATAAAAATATACAAAGGTTCAAAAAAGTAAAAAACATCTCGGAAATAAGGGGGGGTGACTCTGAAATAGAAAATATGTCACTGATACACCTGAATGAAAACATTGACATAGACAATAGTTGGTCAATCTAAATTGTTTTTTTTTCAATGATTTTCCTGATGAACAAACGTATGATCAAGTCTCTCTCGCTCCCTGTTCAACTCTCCCATGGGTTAGGGAGACATGAGCCAATTTTCGGCTCCTAAAAAAAGAATTGCTGTACTCAAAATGTTCATCTCACCATCACTCTGCTATTATCTATCGTTATCTTTTTGGGCATGATATCTTCACGCATAAAAATGAGTTCCTACCATTTACAACTTAAGTGGCTTCAGAGTGAAAAACGGTTCAACTCTCCCATACTCGAGTCGAAAATTGTCCTTGGAAAAATACCGAAAAAGATGAGGTCAGTTAAAAATTCCTCAAGACCGAACGGTTGCACTCAATATTCATTACTAGAGCTGCTCTTTTAAAATATGTATCACATTTGGATCTACGATGATTTTTCTGGGATATAAGCGTGTCGAAATTTGACCTTTCAAAAATTCTCAAAGATGGGGTCAGGGTGAGTTAAAAAATCGTCAAGACCGAACGTTTGCACCGAGCTCGCTGAAATCTCCAGATTTGTCACTAGAAGGGTTGTTCTTTCGGAATATTCATCACATTTAGATTAACGATCGGTTTTATGTGCGAAACGCATGTCGAAAGTTGTCCTTCTAGAAATCCCGAAAAATAAGGTGTGAGTTAAAAATTATTCAAGACCTAACGGTTGTACCTAGGTCTATAAATTGGAGATTATTTATTATTAGAAGAGTTGCTCTTCTAGAATATGTATCACACTTAGATCTACGATGATTTTTCTGAAAGATACTCGTGTCGAAATTTGTCTTCAGAAAAATCTCGAAAAAGATTAGGTTAGTTAAAAACTCGTCAAGACCGAACAGTTGCACCAAGCTCAATGAAATTTCGAAAAAATTAAAATGAAAAAGGTTTGTTGTTACACTAAATTTTATGATCTCTTGTAGTTTTGTAGTATCTGCTACCGATTTCGAGAAAAAAATTTTGAACGATTCTTTCGAAATCCTCAGAAAAATCCAAATTGTCATAAAAATTCTGTAACGTGTGGTGCATTGTTAGTTTTGACACATAAAATTAAACTTGGTATTTCCAATAATGAATATGTTTTCACCACTTTTTTCGATACCAAACCTAAAATTTAAACTTCAACACCCTCTATCTCGAAAACGAAACGTTTGCGATCCCATGTTTATGCAACTTTTTCTTCTTAAAATTACTTGAGGAATCTTCCCTCTACGTTTGTACCTGCAATTCAGGAACACCCTGTATAGCTTATATTATACAATTATAAAGATGTACCTATCTTATATCAACTAACGTCTTACAAAATTTCAAAAATAAAATTATGACCCCCTCCAAAATCACTCCTGGAATCGCCACTGTAATCGTTCCGCTTGTGGCAGGTATTGGTGAAAATTTCATTTAAATTGACGATAAAGCCCGTCCTCTTCGTAGTTGAAGTTGTCTGGTCAATGAAGCCAATGGCTATTGAAAGTATGGACTGGCCAGCTAGCTGTCCAGACATGAATTGCATCTAGCTTGACAACTGTCTCCCCTAGAACAACCGATTAACAATGTGGTGCAGATTTCTAACTCATTGCTGGATCTTTGGACCAATTTGTACCAAAATTCCATAAATTATCTCATCGAAGAGTAGAATGCTTGAGAGGAGTTCGTACAGGACCAAGCAAGTCCCAGCTTTTCCTCCGAGACTCTCAATTTTATCTTCATTTAATTTTTTTTGTTATTCAACCTAGGATTTTTTATATTTAACAATTAAAAATTTTTTTATGGAACTCTTCATTCTTTCATTCTTTTCTGAAAACCCACAAGAATATCAACTAAACATATTCAGGTATCTGATCAACATAAACAACTTCAATTGATGAGCACCATAATTGGCAAACTTTACTCAACAGTTTCTAAGACATCGAATTGACCATTGAAATCTCTACTGTATCGAATAATATGAATCTTAATTTGAAAAATATGAACACTCTGAAGACTTTGTTCAAATTGATTCGACAGTTTTCGAGGAAATGATCTCATACATGGTCAGAATTGAAATATCCTCTTGCAGTTGAGGAATCACCCATTAATTTTTAGTAAACACCCTGTAGACATAGACAACTTCAACGTACACCCAGAGAAAATATCCCCATAACGAAAAAAGTAAGATAAGTTGTGATATTCCATCTTCTTATAACTTATTTTCGTTGAAAACGACAGCTAGAATATCAAGAGAAAATGGGAATAAATTTCCTACATAATAAAATTCTGCCGTTAATATTTAGCCTTCAGGCTTTTCGTAATGACCCACCATTGACGAGACATGGCAATTAACTCAGGTACTAAGTTTCGCTTCAGTCCATCAACAATACTCTAAAATCAGTTCATTTATAACAAGATTTAGCGTTTGTATTCTCCTAGCGACGACAGGTTTATTGGGGTAATATGGGCATGTTTGAAAACAGATGCAGTAGGGGGTAGTAAATATACATATTATTTCACCTGAAAAAATAAACGACGAATTCATTTGAGAAACTAGGTCGTGTCGGACGCCTTGATTTATAACCGAAACGAAATAATAGCACCCGTGCTTAAGAAGGAGGAGCAAAAAATGATCTCTGCTTTATGGGTGGTTGTCACAGAGTTGGAACAGCCTGTATTTCAGGGAGAAAACTAAATCGAGAACCCAATCTCAGTGGGAATTTCAACGTTCAAAAAATAATGTTGTTTTAGGTTATTAGGACGAACATTTTAAACGGTAAACGGTAGATAAATATTACATATTTGCGTTCCTATATGGTTTTGCTATATCCAAAGATGGAATTTCAAGTTCGTGATTGAAATTAAGTCATGCATCTGAGTCGTTCCCATGAAAACGTAGCAGTAGTATTTTGCTGTTCAACGATGCAATTTTCTAACACCATATTCTTGAAAATAATATAAACTTTCCTTTCTTCTCAAGTTGTTTTCTCTCAATTTTGAAGATTGTTTGACGAAACTTGTTCGAAAAGTGTTCAAATTATTATCAATTTCAGATTAGTAGATGTCATGAACATTAGTACGAGAATGTATTGATATCTAGTTAGCCTAGACCAGTTCCATGCATAAAAAAATATTGCGTTACCATAGCAACGAACAATAACTCATTAGAAGTGTCAGTGTGAAGTTTGAGGTCAAAAAAGTAAACCAGAGTTACTCAATAAATTAAAAGAAAGAAGATGTCCACCGAAATTGTGAAAATCGAAAAATTGGAGTATCGAGTCATCATCAAGTACCTGTATTTAAAAGGGTTAAGAGGTAAGCAGATTTACGAAGATATGCTTAATACCCTTGGTGATCAATGTCCTTCGTATGCGACCGTGAAAAATTGGACTGCAAGCTTCAAAAGAGGTAAATTTTCCATTGAAGATGATGACCGATCGGAAAGGCCAGTTTCTGTGTCAGTCCCCGAAAATATCGATGCAGTTCATGACATGATTTTATCAGACCGTCGAATTGGGCTAAAACGGATATCTGAAGCACTGAATATTTCATACGAACGCGTTCATCATCTAGTTCACGTCAATTTGGACATGAGAGACTTTCTGCAAAATGGATCCCCAAATGTTTGAATGTTGACCAAAAGCGTGCAAGGGTAGAAGCATCACGTTCGATTTGTGCTCGATTTGAAAACGATGTAGACTTCGAACCTAGGACTTCGACTTAGGACCGAATTGTTACTATGGATGAGATTTGGGTACATTTCTACGATCCAGAAAGAAAGCAACAATCGATGGAATGGCGACACTCTGGTTCTCCAAGACCTAAGAAGTTTCGTGTCCAAAAATCTGTTGGAAATGTTCTTGCTTCAATTTTTTGGGATTGCCATGGAGTAATCATGATTGATTTTTTGGATAAGGGTAGAACAATAACCGGAGGTTACTATTCGACATTACTGACCACTTTACGGGAAAAGATTAAAGAGAAAAGACGCGGAAAGCTTTCCGAAGGTGTTTTGTTTTTGACGGACAACGCCCCTGCACGCAAATCTCATGTTTCCATGCAAAAAATTCGTGATTTATGGTTTGAATCACTAGAACACCCCCCTTATTCACCAGATTTGAAATAAATATTAAAAAGTATTTATTTTAGGCCCAAAATGTTTCCATAAAAATGAAAACTCTTATTCATCAAAATCTTCATTTTTTTAAATGGCAACCCATATTTTTTTTCTGTTCATTATTTGAAACAACTAAAAGCGAACAAAAAATGTTCAAATAATGCAAAAAATTCGTGATTTAGGGTTTGAATCACTAGAACACCCCCCTTATTCACCAGATTTGGCTCCATCCGACTCTCATCTCTTTCCTCGAATGAAAAAAAGTTCAACAAGGTCGAAAATTTTCTTCCAACGAGGAGGTAATGAAAGCTGTGGAGGTCTGGTTTGCAGAGCAAGAAGAAACATTATTTTTGAAAGGTCTAGAGACGTTGCAGGTTCGCTGTAATAAATGTATCGAATTAAGAGGAGAATATGTTGAGAAATAAAATATTTTGACATTGAAACTTTGTTTGGTTCTATAGTAGGCTAAGAATTTTTCATTATATCCTCGTAGATTTCATTATACAGGGCGAGTCATTGACTCGGTACAAATATTTAAACAGCAAATTCTTGAGGTCAAAAGAAACATATATATTATTATATAAGTATATTTCCAAAACGCAAGAATTCAACACGAAGGCAAAAATAAGTCAATTTTCTCTGCAATGTGGAGTTTTAGAAATCGGCATAAAAAGAGGAAATTCAGGATTTCAAATAAAGCAGAAAACTAACCGTGTCTGACATAAAAGCCGTATTTTCCTTTCATCTGAACTTCCAATTGTTGTCCCCAAACGAATAGAAGATACAACCCCCCAAATACACGAGAAAATTACATAGAAAAATACGATTGCAAAGTTACCGAAAGGTAAACCACGTGCCATCCGAATTAGTGCCAACATAACCGTAGGAGGGGGAGCCATAAACCAATTTAGATCACAATATTTACTGAAAATAATCCACAGGTATCCGAGACTGGCTAGCTTAGGCCAACAATAGAGATCAAGGCGTGAAATTTTTCGGATTTGGCCCACGTCCCTTTTTTTTTGTTCAGATTCAGTTTCAGAGAATAATGTGAGTCAAGGGCAAGTTTGTTGTGTTTTGTTCCCTGAATTAGTTTCGGAGATTGTGATCTAGAGAAGAGAAGGTACAATATTTGATAGTATTGTAGCTGGTGATTTAGTTTTGGAGAATAGTTCTGGTTTTACCTGGATAACAGGATGCGTCGTATCAAATTGAAAGGAAAAATTGTTTTTGAAATCAGATTATAACGAAATTAAATAACCCCTTTCAGTATACCTCTCACATAAAAACTTTAAGTATCCTCCATTCACTTTTATTTAAGCACTCGGTTGGCCATGGAAATTTGACACATTTCACTCTGTTTAGTACGAAAATGTGGAGTTATAAAGCTTGTCAAAACATTTTTGGGTTTTAAATCAACGCTTTGTTGGCCGTTCTACGTAAAAGTTTCTGTTATTACGTATTTTATCACAATGTCGAATCTCTTCGGAAAATATGTGACGAACATAATTGAAGATTATACAAACTGATTGGAGGCAGTTATTTGCATGGAAAATACAAGAGATCAGTATAATATCATAATATGCACTAGCTTGAGGAGAGTTAATGTTCGTTATCTTCTTTTGCTAAAGTTACATCAGTTGTAGATTTAAAAAGTAAAACTATTAACCCGAAGATGAAATCCATATGATGCAGTGGTTGGGAATGGACATCTCTCGAAGGAATTAACAGATAATTACAAGAATGTTAAATTCTTCAACAAAAATCATTTTGCATAAAAGGAATTCAAGGAAGTTTCAAGTCAAGATGAACTTCACCTCTGAACAAAAATTTCACATGAATAAACAATTAAAAGGACAACTGGCGCATATTTGACTGTTCATCTTAATACATTGATATGAAAATAATAATTAGGTATTTATTGGTACCTTAAGACAAATGGAAAATAGAAAAATCAATTTTCGGGAACTAATTCTACGATGACATTTTTCGAAAATCCTGTAGTAAATTTTTCGCATTAATTCACTCAAACATAAAATTCTCAAATGCCACCACTTTTTTGGGTCTTCCAATAGAAGAAAATTCTTTGTCATTCTCTTCATTCACAATCTTTATGATTGTTGAAATATTCAGCTGAAATATAAGTCGTCTAGATTCAGATGAAACATTATACCGTCTGACGTTTTGTGGATTTTAGAATATCAGGGTATAACTATTTGAATGAACGGACCTGAAATTCTAAATAGCACTTCCTGAAACCCTGTCTCTTTTTTCAATCACTTTCGGCATTTTCGTCATAAGAATTGATATCAGTTGTGGCAACGGCGTTATGACATTAACGACATTGCATGAGTACCAACCTTACTCCGTTCTAGTTACAAAAACTATTTCATGGCCAACCGACTGCTAAAATAAATTTGAATGGGGTATAGTTACAGGGAGAGTGATCGATATTTTTTATGAATTGTCGACTCTAATTAGTGCATAAGCAAAAATCATTTTGGACCTTAGAGGGTGGTCCGAAAATGGTGAAACACGATACCACCCTGCTTTTTCAATTGAAAATACTCCCAATTTTCATACCACACTCTGAGTCGACATGAAATTCTGATTTAGAAATACCCCATTTGTTACAATTCATCTGTAGGCCTTTTTGACGTAGGTCATTTGTCCAACAAATTTCATAGTTTTATGATGTTTTTAACTTGAAACCATATCTCGAGAACCGTTCGAGATAAATGTATGATTTTTTCATTGAATTCCCAAAAAGTTTTCAGTTTTTATCATCACTCTACAGTTGGTCGCAGGTTGGCACCGCATTTTTTCGAAAATTAGCTTCAAAACATGTCAATTACTTCATTTCACCAAATGGCATGCCTTGATCTTTTATGCCTGCTGGATGTAGTAGGAGATCCTCATTTTTATGGAAACATTTTAAAAACTATTCATTTTAGGCCCAACATGTTTCCGTAAGAATGAAGACTACTTCTCTTGGGTATCCAACAGGCAAAACAGTTCAGGGCATATCATTTGAAAAGAAGAACTCATTGACATTTAAAGGTCATTTCCGCCACTTGATCCGAAAAACTGGGGAAGACTTGCATGAAAACTATTCGGGAATTCAATTTAAAAAAAATATTAAAATTATTATTATAGAGTAAACGATTACTTTGATGATTGTATGGTTGAATGATTGTATTCTGTTTCTATGTTATGACTTATCCTATACATGTACGAGAATATATTCAAAAATACTAAGCGTACTATAGAACCAAACAAAATTTCAATGTCAAAATATTTCATTACCCCACATATTCTCCTCTTAATTGAATACATTTATTACAGCGAACCTGCAACGTCTCTAGACATTTAAAAAAAAAATGTTTCTTCTTGTTCTGCAAAACAGATCTCCACAGCTTTTGTTACCTCCTCGTTGGAAGAAAATTTACGACCTTTTAAAATTTTTTTCAGCTGAGGAAAGAGATGATAGTCGGATGGAGCCAAATCTGGAGAATAAAGGAAGTGTTCTAGTAATTCCAACCCTAAATCACGACGAATTGTTTGCATGACAATATGAGATTTGTGTGCAGGAGCTATCCAAAACACCTTTGGATAGCTTTCAGCTTCTTTTCTCTTTAATTTTTTCCCGCAGAGTGGTCAGTAATGTCGAATAAAAATCTCCGGTTATTGTTCTACCCTTATCCAAAAACTCAATCATGATTACTCCATGGCAATCCCAAAAAACTGAAGCAAGATCTTTTCCAGCAGATTTTTGGACACGAAACTTCTTGGGTCTTGGAGAACCAGAGTGTCGCCATTCCATCGATTGTTGCTTTGTTTCTGGATCGTAGAAATGTACCCAAGTCTCATCCATAGTAACAATTCGGTTTAAGAAGTCTACATCGTTTTCAAATCGAGCACAGATCGAATGCGATGGTTCTACCCTTGCACATTCAAACATTTGGGGATCCATTTTGCAATTTTTCTCATGTCCAAATTGACGTGAACTATATGATGAACACGTTCGTATGAAATATTCAGTGCTTCAGATATCCGTTTTAGCCCAATTCGACGGTCTGATAAAATCATGTCATAAACTGCATCGATATTTTCGGGGACTGACACAAAAACTAGCCTTCTTGATCAGTCATCATCTTCAATACAAAATTTACCTCTTTTTTTCAGTCCAATTTTTCACGGTCGCATACGTAGGACATTGATCACCAAGAGTATTAAGCATATCTTCGTAAATCTGCTTACCTCTTAACCCTTTTAACTACTTGATGATGGCTCGATACTCCAATTTTTCGATTTTCACAATTTCGGTGGGCATCTTCTTTCTTTTAATTTATTGCGTAACTCTGGTTTACTATGGTGACGCAATTTTTTTAATGCATATAACTGGTCTGGGCTAACTAGATATCAATACATCCTCGTAAGATCATATCACGAAGGATCAACATATATTATTATTATTATTATCTCGAACGGTTTTAAAGCAGATCTCTAATTGAAACAATCATAATCATGAAATTTGTCGTAAATTGTGGCCGACGTAAAAAGGCACACAAATAAGTCATTACAATTGGGGTATCTCGAAACGTTGGTCCCCCTTCAATATACTCTTAGTGAACTTTTCATTTAAGATCTGCCGAATTTCTCAAAGTTTCAATACGATCCAAAAATAAATAAATTCCCACAACAAACAAGTATCGCCCTCTACAAGACGAAGTCTAAACTATACACGAAACAGATTTTAGCAGTTTACGTTGAGATGGAAAAATTTCCTAGGACGAAAACAATTTTTTTTTTTTGGTTTCAATTACTCGCATGATTATACAAACGTTGCCGCTTTTATCGGATTCTCTGCTTAGCGTAAATGTGGGTTTCTGAAACTGGTTCGAGTGTGATATTGCTTGCGTGCATAATGAGCTTGAGCAATTATTATTCGTGATAACTATTTCTGTGTCCTTGACACAGTTGTCCGAGTAGTGAGAATGCGGTTAGATATCTAGATGTTCATTCTGAGTAGCTTTGAATTGACTCTGTGAATTTTCCGTGTAAGGGTAGTAGTAGATGAAAAATTATGGAAACTCTACCTAGAGATTACTGCTCGAAATACTTTTTTATACAGGATGTCCGCGCCATGGGGCAGAGGTCAATTACTCAATTAATTTAAAAAAATGTATTAACTTTGCAAAAACAAATTTGAAATAAAACTTTCCTCTCCTAAAATTATTTAGAACTATACAAAGTGTTTCGTTTCTTCTGCACAGCTATCAACTTCGTTATTTTAAACGAAACACCCTATATATTTATACATTTTTGAATTCCTTGTTGAATTTTAATATGAGTTTGATAACACAACTATGTCTGAATTCTCAACGGTTTTCGAGAAATTTGACTTTTTATTAATATTTTGACAGTTTGAGGTACTTACATAAAGGACTATAGCTCCGTCCCTATTCTATCTAATTGATTCAAATTTGGACTGTGTCTAGTCAATTAATGATACACTGAAAATTTTGTTTGAAAATAACCATATTATATACAGGGTCCACGAAAACGTAGATCTATAATCAAAACAAAAATTCATCAAAATCTTCATTTTTTAAATGGCCACTCATATTTTTGTCTGTTCATTATCTAAAAATTTTTTGTTCGCATTTAGTTGTTTTAAATAATGAACAGAAAAAAATATGGGTTGCCATTAAAAACAATGAAGATTTTGATGAATATCTGTTTTGATAATGGATCTACGTTTTCGTGTACCCTGTATATAATGTAGTTATTTACAAAGAAAATTTTTAGTATTTCACTTATTGACTAGACATAATCCTAATTTGAATCAATTACATGGAATAGGGACGGAGCTATAGTTCTTTATGTGAGTACCTCAAACTGTCAAAATATTAATAAGAAGTCAAATTTCTCGAAAACCGTTGAGAATTCAGACATAGTTGTGTTATCAAACTCATATTAAAATTCAACAAGGAATTCAAAAATGTATAAATATATAGGGTGTTTCGTTTAAAATAACGAAGTTGATAGCTGTGCAGAAGAAACGAAACACTTTGTATAGTTCTAAATAATTTTACTAGATGCTCTACTTGAAGAGAGGAAAGTTTTATTTGAAACTCTTTTTTGTAAAGTTAATAGAATTAGAGTAATCGACCCCATGGCGCGGACACCCTGTAGTACCTAAGTATGTATAGCACATTATGCAAAAACTTCGACAACATTACTTTGGTTACGTCTACTCTACCTTTGAAAACATTTTAGAATTCAAGTCGGGTTTTGGCCTGATTATTGCCAATAAAAAATCGTATTTTGGATACATTAAAGGCGTGATTCATGCTTAAAAAAGTATTATTCAAGGCTACACGCACTTTCTCGATAAGATCAACAACAATCAACGAAACTTGAGGTACTTAGTAAAAATTATCGAAAATACCTGATGCTTCCCTGGACACCACACTCACCTGAAACAAACAAAATTTTTTCAATATAGAAAATGTATCACATCAATAATTCGAAAATAAAATGCAAAATCATACCCCACATTTTATCTAGAAGGACATGAGTACCTACGAGGTTTAGGCACTTGAAATGAAAACATTTGTGTAGGAAACTTTTGATCTTCCTAGAATACGTTCAGGAATGTGATACAAATAAAACCCTCATTCATATTTCATAATTGAGTTAATTAGTTATGGTGATACTGCTTGAAGGTTTTTTCGGAGTTTCATCAAGATAAAAATTGAATAGATCATTCGAAATGTGACCCAAAATTGCTAACGATAAATCAGGAAAATGGAACCTCGTATTTTAGATTGTTCCAAGAATCAAAATGTTTATAATCATGTTAGACAATAATCAACAATCGTTAAGAGAGAAGATTCTTCATGTCAACCTTGAGCTTTTATTTTATGTATTTCATCACCTTTTACCTTGAAACGATTTGTTTATTTTAAGGGAATTGAGCAACACAACAAACGCAGAGAAAGTGACTCATAGTTATGATACTGGCATCAAGTTATTCTATTTGGTAATACATGGTTCGCAAGAAACTTATCAATTCATTTCGGATGCACGAAATAAAGTGTGTGAAGCAGGTTACCAAATGGTTGTTGGATGGATGAATTGGACACCCACATGATTACGAAACTTCAACGTTGTGTAATACAGAAAAGTAAATAAACCACGATTTTTCTTACGGTATTATTCCGAATGAATTATGAAGCAATTATGAACAATTTGTAAATTTGTCCAAATTTTTTACCTTTGGATTGCAGAACTAACGGAAAAAATTAAGAAACCAGTGACGTCAAGTCAGGTGATTGTTCAAATTCATAACTACGGCGATCACCACCCAGGTACTGATATTTTCCAATATTTCCAACAATACATTTCCGATAAAGTTGTTAACCATCGGTAGTTCTTGGAGTTGATAACGTTCAAAGGCTTCGTGCAAATTTTGAGCCTTATCTGGAGAATAATTTCGGAAATACAGAATTTTCTGAGACACTTTCCATTGTTTTCTAGTGGTTCGATACCCATAACACGAAATTTTGCACATATCATCACTCGTGTGGAATTTTTGAAAAACACTATTTTTTGGATTTCTGGGTAGATTCGAAAAAGTTCTGGAGTTCCTGATAGAAATTTTGAATAATGAAGAGTTTCGCGAAAATTAAATGAAGATTTAGAACATAGGTTTTTGAATCTTGAAAAAATCCTTTTGGGAGAAATATAAAAGATGTTTCAGTTCTGATAAGAGTTCTGAATAGCGCTCGGCGGGTTCTACAAAATATGTCGAGTGACTTTTATCGAAAAAACAAAACTTCACAATTAATCAGCAATAATAAGGTCAGAAATTGGAAAACCGAAATTTTCCTAAGTTGGCAAAACTTGGTCGATGTCAAAACAAGTTGTGAAAACACATTCATTATTAGAAATACTGACTTTAATTTCATGTGTCAAAAAAAAATGAATTTATTTACCACAGCTCACTAACTGAATTTTTATGACAATTTGGATTTTTCTGGAGGATTTTGAGCGAATCGTTCAAAAATTGTTTTCCCGAAATCTGTAGAAAATACGACAAAACTACAAGAGACCATAAATTTCAGTATAACAACAAAATTTCTCTTCACTTTTTTTCAAATCAACAGTGGCTCACCAAAAAAAAGTTCTGGAAGAAAAGATGGGACAGTGTTTCAGAAAAAATATCACCCGGTAGATTTGCTATCGTGATAAGTGACATCTCATTTTTCGGCTCTTTGTACTGGTGCCTCTATTTCGTAAAGTATCAGTGATTTCTAAAAACAAATGTTACATTCTATAGACACTTTTCCATGTAGAATGCAGTGGTATAATCAAAGATTTATTTCAGTCCTTCACTTCAGAGATATAGTGATAACTTTAATTTTTTCAAATATAAACCCTATGTTATTTTTACATATTCGAATCCCATATTTCTTCTGTTTCAGAATATATAACATAGGGGAGACTGGGGAGGGTTGATACGTTTTTTGGAATTTTTATTCTGGAAACGGAATTATATGAAGAAGCAGGACTTTTCTTATATTATATAGTTCTTCAATTAATCGTTCAACAAAATAAATATAGAAGTCGCAAAACATAAACATCTCATTCTGTACAGAACGTTGAACACAAAAACATGCAAACTGTCTCAAGCCTCCCCACATATGGGAGGATTGATACGATGTACTGGGAGAGTAATCGAGAGGATTATTCAGCTCAGTAGGTAGGTCAGCAATGATACTGGCTTGCTTTGGTCCTATAGGTGTAGAAAAATCAGGAAATTGTCAGTTAGTTACTTCCACACAAGAAAAGTCGTCCTCGTTAAATACATGGGGATTGTACGGTTTTTAAAAATCCCTTTGATATGTTGGATGGTGAAGACGCCTTCATGTAGGCCTATCCAACTAGCTACGGAATATTTTTTAAGATTATACATGTATCAGGCCTCCCCACGACAAATGTCTCAAACCTCCCTGAAAGCAATTTTTAAAGTGATTTATGTTTTCATCTTATACCCATATATTTTGAAAAGCGAATAAAACTGTGAATTGAGTAGTTTTATGCATATTTCCCAGTGAAATGTTTGTTTATGCCGAAGAATTAATGCATGATCATAAAACCCTTAGGTAACTTGAGTAAAAACTTACAATTTCTCACCTCGAAACACTCTTCGTTGAATATTTCAAAAACAAACTACTGTTAGACCAACAGATTAACGTCACGCAATGCCCTCTGCCAAAGAATAGTGTTCACTAGTATAATACTTTTGAAAACGGCTACAGATCGCGGATATAAGCCTGTATCAAGCCTCCCCATGTATCAATGCTCCCTAGTCTCCCCTACGTCGTGTGTTTGATTGTTCTTCCAATAAGAAACCCAAAAACTAGTTCGCTCTAGTTGGCAGGTAATTTCATTGATAAATATGATAATGAACTTTATGCTCCTAAATTGTGTCAGGTTATTAAATGACACAGGCTTTGCCTTTAGTGGATTTCCTTTGGTTTATTATTCAGATATTAAAATTGCAACAACCTTGTAGATTTCAAAGAATGAACCTCATTAATATTACTTATATGAGACTTTGAAGATCACTTTCATTCCGGATATTTGAAAGTATGAAAAATTTTCCAATATGGAATGAATCACTTTCAGGAAATTTTATAAACCTGGATTCAACTGAATATGTGCCTAAACCTTTTCTTCCACTAGTAGATAATCTAAATACCAGTACCTCAGCGTTTCCAAACACCTTCACAAATAAGGCTGTGCCACTACTATTAGAGGTTAATTGGTAAATAAGGAATAGTCATGAAAATTCTCATAATTTCCTCATTTCTTGAGCATCTTCTCGAATAACCGGAATTATAAAGTGATTTCCAAAATCTCTCATAACCTGATACAACATAAAGTTCATTATCTATTATCAATGAAAATGACCTGACAACTTGACCGAACTAGTTTTTGAGTTGTTTTATTGGAAGAACAACTAGAGATACGACTTGTATTATATATTCTGAATCAGAAAAAAATGTGGGACTGGAATATGTAAAAATAACATAGTCAATATTTAAAAAAATGATAGTTACCACTATATCACTATCTTTGACTACACCACTGCATTCTACATGAAAAAGAATGTAACATTTGTTTTTCGATATCACTGATACTTTACGAAATAAAGGCACCAGTACGAAGAGCCAAAAAATGAGTTTTCAGTTATAACTTGAAAACAAAAGGAGATACAGGGATGCGGTTTTGGCCATTAACAATCTTTTGAAAAACGAGAATCGGAAAAGTGCCATCCATTTTCCCTAGCTCTCACGGTTACAGAGCTGTCATTCAAGCCCATCGAATTTTGCCCACCCTGTACTATCACCCCTAGAAAGCTCGGTACACATTTTTGAATCACCCTGTGTAAGGTGTCCCACGTCAAGAATGAAGTTGAAAAACTAAATAATAAATAAATAAAACTTCCTTTCAAGGAAACTTCGTACAAAGATCAAATGAAATCTTGACATCTTGACATCGGTAACGGGATGATTTTCGACTGATTTGCGACTTTAAAACTGCATTGAAGGATATGTATAGGGTGCCCCCCCCATGATCCGTTACGAGTATCATATTGACAAATTGTCAATAAAGTATCAGAAGTTTTTTGAATTTCTTCCCCGTTTTTTCAATTTTCTACTGAATAATCACTGGTATATTTATGGAAGATGATTCCCCAATATGAGGGTCTTGTAGCGTTCCTCGAACAACTGAAGAATAGAAGAATCATCACTTGGAAGACTGACTCCCAGTCAAAAGCAAGATTTGGCTATTATTAATTTGAGTACTGAAGGCATTTCTAACGACGAGGGTGATCCTCCACCAAGATCAGCAGAAGATTTTTGACGCAGAGATGATATTCCTCCCAATGCAATTGAAAAACAAGTTATGTACCTACCTATGATTATTTATTTTTTTCTTCAGTCATCATCAAGTCTTAGAATAAGTTTGGATGAAGGCTTTATTATTCACTTTTTTTTTTCGTTTTCTGCTCTGTTTCAGATATTATTTCGAAATGGAAAGAGGATAAAGAAATTTTTATGTCAATGGAAAGGAAGCCCTTCAGTATTAAAAGCTTATTCTGTAAACAAATTGGTCATCACTACAATACTCACGGGGAGTCAGGGTTTTTTTACTGAGGTTTTTCCCCAAGCTCTCGTATCATACTCCAAATTGTATGGTACCCCGTTACACTAACCTTTACTAAAACTTATACATATGCTTTATTGTTTGACAACTAAAAATGTATTGCTTACATTCAGAAGAATATATAAGGTCCTTTCGTTTGCATAAAAAGTGTAGCACTTTTCTACACTCGATTTGATTTACACCAGTGTAGAGGATGTGTAGTTTGTCTACACATAGTCAGAAGGAGATGTTGATAAACTACATCTCCTCTACACTGGTGTAAATTCAATCAGCAAACAAATACTAAAATCGAGTGTAGAAAAGTGCTACACTTTTTATGCAAACGAAAGGACCTATATATCAGATGAAACATAAAAATTACTGACAAAAATGTTTTGGAATATTTCCTTGAGGATTTTTTCTAGAAGTTCTAGAGATGCCCTCTGTGATCATCGAATTTGGGACACCCCGCACATAATTGAATTTCCATTTCAACTTCCCCTTTTCTCCAAAAATTAAGAATTGCCTCTTTATGTAAACCCTCGTGACCGTCGAGGTGCGACTTGGTCTGGTAGCGCGAGTAGAAGAGTTACCCGCACCGTCGTCGTCGACCGGTTGTCCGTGAGAACGACGTCGACGTCGCCGTCAAAGTAGGTCTAGTGCACTGGGTATCTAGGACGTGGCGACCTCGAGTGCGATTCTCAATACCCATAATCAGATTTCGGTCACCGAATTATTTTTAAAATTATCCCAAGGTCCAGCGGTATGTGGAATAATCGGCCTTGCTACCTGCGTCGCAAACTCATTTCGGAATTTTTCATATAAAAGATACAGACAAATATATAGAAGATGGTTCATTTTCCTAAAATGTTGATATTTCGTGGAGAAACATGGGGTCAAATGTGGACAACTTCTCAGATATGAGGTGCCAAAACTCAAAGATAGGAACTTTTCTCAGGTTTTCGTTGAATAAATTCAGAGGGTGATAGATATTTATTTCGCATTTTATGAAGAATCCTTATAATTGGGGAGCCCGAGAGGAAAATTCGGGAGTTACTCGAGCGATTAATATAAGGGGAGATACCTTGGACCATGTACAAGGCAAATTTCGATGTTTTAGCACTACAGCTTTTAAACCAGAGGAGATAGACAAAATCTGATAACCCATTCTCGTTCCCTTTTTTTGAGAAACTCACAATAGTAGTAGTGATTTTTGGCCACTTTCTTTTGTTTTCGAGTTATAAGCAAATATTGGAAAAATGGCGATATCGAAATAAATTTATATCTCCGCTACTATTGATGATAGAGCTCTGAAATTGAAACATTATACATGCACTTTTTTACGTAGAATCCAGTGGCGTGCTCGCCTTTTCAGCAGGATTTTTAATTACGAAGCTATGACTCAAAGTTATGTTTTTTTTTAAATGAGAACATTAGATTTCTGTGCGATTTTTTGAAAGCTTAATTTTTACTGATTTCAAAAATATATAACATCATATAATTTGTATCAATATAAATAATAGAAAATGGTCAAAAACCCTTTTTTCTCAATATTTCTATGATTTCAATTTTTGACGAGCTCAGAAAAATAGAGTTTCCTATAACAAAAGCAGTCTCCTTCCGGCAATGTCATTCTTTCTATGCTTTTTACCAATTTTCACAAAATTTGAATCAAGTTATATTTCATAAATTTTCATAATAATGAAAGGACTCATAGAAGGAGACAGTGGTAATCATACGATGCTATATGTTTCTGTGCTCATCAAAAGTTGAAACCATAGAAATATTGAGAAAAAAGGTTTTTGACCATATTCTATTATTTATATTGATACAAACCATATGATGTTATATATTTTTGAAATCAGTTAAAATTAAGCTTTCAAAAAATTGCATAGAAATCTAGTGTTCTCATTTAAAAAAACATAACTTTGGGTCATAGAGCTTCGTAATTAAAAATCCTGCTAAATAGGCAAGAAAGCCACTGGATTCTACTTGAAAACGTGCCTGTATAATGTTTTAATTTCAGAGCTCTATCATCAGTATTAGCAGAGATATAAATTTATTTCGATATCGCCATTTTTCCAATTTTTGCTTATAACTCGAAAACAAAAGAAAGTGGCCAAAAATCACTACTACTATTGTAAGTTTCTCAGAAAAAGAGAACGAGAATGGGGTATCAGATTTTGTCTATCTCCTCTGGTTTAAAAACTGTAGTGCTAAAATATCGAAATTTGCCCACCCTGAACAGTTCGTATCTCTACCAAAAATTTGACCTGTATATAGGGGGAATTGTATAGGACTGCCTGTCAGAACAGTAAAAAAAAACGATCCTTATACATACTCGATCGTGTCAGATTATTAAGATATATGTATTTAATTACATGTTGAAAAGTATATTCTCTCAATCTGACAATTTAAGCGTCACGAAAATGTGTGCGAGGGCGCCAAAGTTGAAAAAAAAAGTCACGTGTACATTCTCGAGCATGGTGGCTCTTTATCTTAATTTGAAGCTAGTGAATCAAGAATAAGAGAAAAAATCTGATCTGACAGTTTCAGCAAGCCGAAACAATAAAAATTGGCCATAAAGGTCACAAAAATCAGTTTTTTTAATTATCTCCTCTCCTGGGCTTCAAATTGTTTTCGCATTCATCATAAAAATTGTAGAGCATAACGTTTTCTACAAATTTTGTCTGAAGCAATTTTTTCTACATCTGAACGTTTTTGAGATATATGGCGATGAATGTACACTAGACTGGGTTTCTACATTGACCTCGGTCATTCGCATGTGTGGCTAAGCTCATCGCTCCTATCACTCTCTAGCTCGAAAACGGTTGAGGGTATGAAAAATTGCTTCAGACAAACGTTGTATAGAATTTCATTATCTACAACTTTCATAATGAATACAGAAACGATTAAAAGTACAGGAAGAGAGATATTTTAAAAAATTGCCTTGTTATCATCTTCAAACTGTCAGATTAAGAAAACCCCCCCTTATGAGTGTCAAATTAATGGGTCAGCACGTCTGCAACACCGAGATTAACCATCTGCTTAAAAATCTGACACGCTCGAGAATGTACAAGTAACGATTTTTTTTGCATTTTCAAAGGACCGCTGTGACCCTGCATCACGTCCCAATTGTCAGTTTCTTGAAAAGAAGCTTACTTTGGGTCCAATTACATATCCTCTAGAATTTTTTTTTACCATTTTCAACTCTTTCGTACTCCCAGCCCCACCACGCAAACTGTCAGAAACATGAATTTATTATCAGAAACGTGTAGGGGTGTAGGGCATATATACAGTATCTCAATCTGACACGCTCGAGTATGTACACCTGACGATTTTTGAAAACCTGCAGACGCTTTCCCCACCGCAGAAAGTGCTTACATCATAAAAGCTTTTTTTCTTTCTAATTTTTTTCTTCTAATCTTCAAAATCCACTAGGTCGCCACGACGCTCGAGTAAATCACGATTCAGCATCGTCGGCTCCCCAACTTTCAGGTTTTCTTTGATTAAATTCAGAGGGTGACAGATATTTCGCATTTTTGACGAATCTTCAGCTTACACCCTGTATGTGCGTTTCTAACGAACGCTCTAAAGGATTTTCCACGGCATTTTTTTTCAACAGTTCGAGAGAAACGATGTTGCAATAAAACTAAAAAAATATCTACATAGACGACGTTTTCTATTTTTTTTTTCGAAAATTCCTGAACCGATTTTCATTACACTTTTTGTCCTAGTTCAACTCATAGTTAAATATGTTCTGGAGAATTTAGAGGATGATATCAATATACTGGGAAAGTCTTTGAGTCGTACAAATATTAAAATAGCAGATTCTTGAGGTCAGAAGAAACACTTATTTCCTACACCATTTTTTCCGATTCGGCCCTGATAAAAAGATATAGCCATTTTAAGTTTTCATAACGAGCTGTGCCACCCCTGGAAAAACAAAATTACCTTCAGAATAAAACTAGCTCAATTTGTGACTTTACATATCTGTGGATGTTTTAAAAAGAGTTGCATTCTGTCTTAGTATTTTTCAATTTTTCGAATTTCACAGATATTTTTTTATTTTTGAACAATCTCTTGCAACTAGAGTTGGGTTCTTTGAATTTTCGGTATTTTTATGGTACGTAATGGTCATAATTCGAAAAATGGAAGACGTGCGTGATATCTTGTGTTCGAAGAAGATTCATTAAATATGAAAAACTATATTCCGAAATTCATTTCATTTATGGTTCTTCAACAGCCTGTATCTTTATATGGTAAAGGAAAAAAGTGTTTCTTTTGACCTCAAGAATCTACTGTTAAAACATTTGTACGAGTCGAAGACTCACCCTGCATATCAAAGATAAATCTATTCACAACTATTGTAAAATATCTCAATTCTCATTGAATATTGCTGATTTGACATCTACCAGAATTTTTCATGAGCACTGTGGAAATGATACGTAAATGTCATGTTCAAGTCATTTTTCAATGAACAAAATAATTATCAAATTAGATCAGAACAAACACAGCCTTCTCAAACAAATGAAACAAAGACGGCTGTGGAACAACCTTTTCAAGCTCTATTAACTTTCCAGAAGACCCCTGCTGAGTGAAATATAACTTTAAAAAATAAAATTAGAAAAGAGGTTTCCTTATATTGACAATGGTGCGAATTCGAAAAAAAAATGGTTGGCAGGTACTTTGAACAGCTTTTCTAACCGTAAAAATTGCCACATTTACACCTAATAACAATAATTAAAAATGATGATATAATCGTCGAAGTAGCTCACTGATTGATTTGTAAGTATGCTAATGTTTCACGTATAAATTAATCTTATTTTACAATTTTAATTCAATAATTCCTATGAAATTTATCGGTTGTAAACTGAAACGCAATACTCGATAGCATTGACCCATTTCGAATGGATTTTCAGCATCGGTAATTTACTTGTTCAGGTCACGTGAAAAATAAATTGCTCTTCATAAAACATCCCATTTATATGGGACAATTATATATCATCAAGGTATACATATATCTACAATAAGAGATATTTATGTCCAATAAATGGAAAATTATTTGAGTTATATGAGGTATTATGTTTCTGAAACTTCAATTTGAAAAGCGGTTGAGATTTCATATGGATAGGAACTTTTTTGGTACGGAATTAGATACGCCTTAGAAATAAGGGGCGAAAGATGAGCTGACCAGAAATTGATAAATAATGTAGGTCATCCCTAAGTATGGGGTAAAAGGTGGCATATAATTATAAGGGATCTCAATTTTCCTCATGAAAATACCAATTTCTATTCATTCTGTATTTCATAATAATTGCTAAAAACTGATCAGAAACAATCTTCGAAATAAACGTAAAAAAATATTTGACACTTGTTCAAGCTCAATACCATTCATTCCCGACAGATTAAAAACTTTGTTTACCCTTCTGCGAACACTTTGTAGCACTTCATGTATCATTTCACCACATTTCATTAGAGATAATCTTCTCAAGGGAAAGGTTCTGTTCCATGAACAATACTTTTCATCTGACCTTACAAGGAAAAACCGTTGGTGTTGAATATGTTGATATTGGGAGCCTGTACAGGGTGAGACTTTGATTCGTACAAATCTTTTAACAGTAGATTCTTGAGGTTAAAAGAAACACTTTTTTCATTCAACATTCTTGCCGAATTGGCTCGGTTTAAAAGATACAGGCTGTTGAAAAACCATAAAAAAATTTATTTTTAGTTCTATCTCACAAAAATGAAATGAATTTCAGAATATGGTTTTTCATTTATTCGATGAATCTTTTTCGAACTCAAAATATCTCCCACGTCTTCCAGTTTTCTCATACTAAACATTAAGTACCATAAAAATACCAAAAATTCAAAGAACCTAACTCTTGAACCTAAGTTGGATGATATCTAATGAATAATTGAACGTTTTGTAAGATAAAAGTACCTATTCTTAATATTTTCTCGTATAATGCGCCGTTTCCGAGTAATCTGATGTTCAAAAATTAAAAAGTATCGATGAAATTTGAAAAATTGGGTACTTTGGCTGAATACAACTTTGTTCAAAAGATCCATAGATGTGTTATTTCACAGATTTAGCCAGTTATACTGAAGGTAATTTTGTTTTTCCAGCTGATAAAAACTTAAAATGTCAATATCTTTTTATCAGGTCCGAATCGAAAAAAAATGGAATAGGAAAAAAGTGTTTCTTTTGTTCTCAAGAATTTGCTGTTTAAATATTTGTACCGAGTCAATGACTCGCCCTGTATAATGAAATCTACGAGAATATATTGAAAAATTCTTAGCCTACTATAGAACCAAACAAAATTTCAATGTCAAAATATTTTTTTACTCAACAATTCTCCTCTCAATTGGATACATTTATTACAGCGAGCCTGCAACGTCTCCTAGACCTTTCAAAAAAATGTTTCTTCTTGCTCTGCAAACCAGACATCCACAGCATTTATTACCTCCTCGTTGGAAGAAAATTTACGATTTTTTAACCTTTTTTTAGTTGAGGAAAGAGATGAGAGAACACCTTTGGATAGCTCTTCGCGTCTTTTTTCTTTAATTTTTTCCAGTAGAGTAGTCAGTAATGTCGAATAGTAATCTACGGTTATTGTTCTACCCTTATCCAAAAAATCAATCATGATTACTCCATGGCAACCCCAAAAAACTGAAGCAAGAATTTTTCAAGCAGATTTTTGGACACGAAATTTTTTAGGTCTTGGAGAACCAGAGGGTTGCCATTCCATCGATTTTTGCATTGTTTCTGGATCGTAGAAATGTACCCAAGTCTCATCCATAGTAACAATTCGATTTAAGAAATCTACATCGTTTTCAAATCGAGCACAGATCGCTGTTTGACCAGCAATCAAGAGATCGCGAGTTCGAGTCCTGCCCGGGGAAATACTTTTTAGGATTTTTGGGATTCAATTCAAATTTGTTTGCACTCCGTTTATTTTCCGTCGATGTATTATTCACAACTCTCTTCTTGATTCCAATTTCGGCCTACTCTCTGATCGAAAATATGCACTAATACTAATTTACTATTATCAATAATATAAATAACTGGAGATGGCCTCGGTCTCGAGTGTCGTCTAATCGAAAACGAAAGTGAATCGCAGTATCGAGACCGTTTACCGAATTTGGATAACATGCGGGTAGACCGGCCTCCTTCCGACCTACTAACCCACCGACTGTTATCGACATTTTTTTTTTCACTTTCGTTATGATCCGTTTTATTCACGCCACGAACTATTATGCCGCCGTTACGCAACCCAAGTTTTGTGGAACTGCGTTGGATCAGGTCCGGGACATCCACGGCTTTCGGCGTGGAAATGTTTTCAATCGATTTTATCCAACCAAAATGTTTCGAGAGTTGAAAAATGGGTAATGAAATGTTGGGTGAAAATGAAATTCGAAATGCAAAAGGTCATTGCTGGGGCTGTGGTGGGCGAAGGTTGGTGCGGGAGGGCTCTTTGTGTTCCTTAGGGTTTAAATATAGGTTGGGTTAGGTTAGGTTGGGCATTTTCAAAGGACCGCTGTGACCTTTGCTTCACGTCCGAATGATCAGTTTCTTGAAAATTAGCTTCCTTTGGGTCCATTATCCCACACATTCTCTAGCTCTTTTTTCCTTACTATTCCAAATCTGAAAACAGATCCAGCCTAACGGTCATAGATTTTGAGTTATGAACGAAAATTGAGAAATTGTCATTTTCAATGAAGCTGAATAACTTGCTTATTTGAACTCGAATTCGAAATCCGTTGTTACATTCTACAGGAACTTTTTTATGAGGAATTCGAATATGATATTAATAAATTTTTTGATCCAGTCATTTCCGAAATACGACAGGGATTTCTGATTTTTCAAATGTAAACTATAGTTGAAAGTTCTTTCATCTTGCTGCAATTTTTTTGCTCATTTCAAAAATGTATCATATGTTGCTATGCACATGAATGTTACACGAGAAAAAAATTCAATACTTTTTTCTACTTTTCGATTCACTGTTGAATTTTCAAAATGCATTATGGTTCGTGAACTCCACATAATTCTATGTGAGCTCAACCTCCTGTGATAGGAATCACCGACTTTCAAATAATTATTTCTTTTTTATATCGATATCGAGATCGATATCCTTAAAAAGAGAGTAAAAGACTTTCGTCTGAAAAATTTATTCACTTATCGTTTTTCTATTTATGAAAGAAACTAAAAGAGTCAGTAATATAAAGAAAATACGATAGCTATCTATAATTATAATTTTGACAAAAGTAAGATGATGCCAAACATCGCGAGAACAAACGATGGCAAATTAATCATCGAAATATTTATTCAGCAATCCGTGATTCCAATCATAGAGGCTCAGCTTCACAAAATATAATGCATATTCAACGGTCGCTATGGTTATGCCAGCCTACTGAAAATTCAACAGTTAATCGAAAAGCAGGGAAAAGTGTTGAATTTGTTTTCTTACGTTAAATTCATGTGAATAGCGATATATGATACATTTTTGAAATCAGCAAAAAAATTGCAGCGACATGAAAGAACTTTCAACTATAGTTTACATATGAAAAATCATAAATCCCTGTCGTATTTCGGAAATGACTGGATCAAAAAATGTATTAATATAATTTTCGAATTCCTCATAAAAAAGTGCCTGTAGAATGTAACAACAGATTTCGAATACGAGTTCAAATAAGCGAGTTATTCAGCTTCATTGAAAATGACAATTTCACAATTTTCGTTCATAACTCAAAATCTATGACCGTTAGGCTGGATCTGTTTTCAGTTTTGGATTAGTCAAGAAAAAGGAGCTCGAGAATGTGCCGTCCGTTTTCTTCTAGCTGCTGTAGTTCTCGAGATCCCTTCAGTAGACAACGAATTTTGCCCTCCCTGTACACCGGACGATTATTTTTTACATCTTTGAAAACCTGTAGACGCTTTCCCCACCGCTGAAAGCGCATACATCATAGACCCTTTTTCCCTTCTACCATCTAATCTTCAAAATCCACTAGGTCTCCACGACGCTCGAGTAAATCCCGATTTAGCATAGTACTCTCATTCACTTTAATATTAAGTGATAATTAGGGAACCACCTAACATCGCCAGGTAACTCGACGGAAAAATCTAAATGTTGTTACACCACATTTCAAATTCTCAATTCCACACGCCTGATGCGTGATCGGTACAATCCATTCTGTACGTTCCAATCTCAATATAAATTCAACATATGGAATCAGAATAATGTTTGTTACAATCGTCCTTTGCTGAAATCCGTGCTGAATACATTTCGGAGCCTTGACACATTTATTTATTATTACATTATAAACTAGTATCATTGTCACTGGGTCAGTGTGCCGAGACAATAAAAATTATCCTATATGTATTTATGCGATTGTTGTTCGCTCTGTTATCACTGATAAAAGTCAAATTTAAAGCTATTTGTTCAATGAATAAGTTGTGGTATTATGCGTGGCTGAGCGATGATACGTTGATTTGGGCTTTTGGATGTAGATTTCTGTTTGACATCGGGATGGGGAAGAGAAAATGATCCTTCGGTTTCTATTTTTGGGGATTGCTTTCGAGTGAAACTGTTACTGATTCGACAATTAACTTTTTAATAACCTTATCAGATGAAGGAATGAAGTCACCACTATATTGTCGATCATAAAATGAAATCCTACACAGAAAATACAGAATAATAGTAGGTTTGGCAATAATTAAAATTAATGGAAACGACAAGTCCGAAGAATTGTCATTCCAATAATGCGATCTAGTCATGTACGAGCGTAGGAAATCCCAAGGAGGTTGAGACATCCAAACGCGACTGTACACTGGTTTCAGGATCATTGTCCCTCGTCAGTGCAGTGTAGCGTTGAATATTCCCAATGGAGGATGGGGTCGAAATCGGACGATGTTTGGTGTGTGGCTATGACGCTTGTGAAAACATTTTTAAGTTTAAAATCAGCGCTATGTTGTCCGTTTAATATAAACGTCTTAGTAAATTCGTATTTCTTACAATGTGAATAACCGGTAGGTTCGGGTGACTTGGGACAGTCCTGTAACTTGGGACAATTACCCCCTTGCAGATTTCTTTGTTTCTTACCATTTATGAGTGACGGGACAATCTTATAAGATTGTGTAGCGTCTTTTCGGTTAGTTTAACAATTAATTCCTGTTGGGTTTGCCGTGACCAGAGCGTTTGAATTGACAGGAAAAATTAACGAATTCAGGAGAGTAAAAGCGCGTTTCTTACGGCCCTTATACTTTCTAGTGTCCTGTAAATGTGTTTCACTTTGAGCATATGTAATTTTTTTCTGGATGAATGGGATATTAGATATGTCATGAAACAAGGTTGTTTATAAATAAAACGGCAACACGGATCTCATTCATTCATTTTGTTGTTTCTTAGGGTGACTTGGGACAATGCCGAATAGATTCAAGCGGCGCATTGGCAGCAGGATATATGCCGATTTTTCGCAGGATATTATTATTTACGTTATTTCCACAAATAAATCCCAAAAAAATGAAAGAAATCAAAGTTCCCTTGTTTTGTTTAGTTTTTTTACATTTGAATTGCTATATATTTACTTTCTCTGTAATAAGGGTTTATCATTTAATTTTCTTACCGAATTTCAACTATATAATCACAAATTCTAATTTTTCAAAACTATACACCCTCCCACATCACCTATTTCATTTGAGAGTTGAGAAATCAATGGATTTTAACTTGTGTCCCAAGCCTCCCAACTCCCTGACATGAGACAAGTATATTTTATTTTTTTTTTAATTTATATCCGAATTCTGAAGCATGGTATATATCCTAATCAATAGTCTGAGTTTTTTAGCATATTTGAACCTCTTTCTCACATGAAAATAGGTCACCGTTTTTGAAATATGACAAGTTGAATTTAAAAATCGTCCCAAGTCACCCGAATCTACAATACCCCAGGAAATAAACGAATTCGAAAATATGTTAACGTTTATACAAAACTGATTCCTTACCTAGTTAGATATAAAGTACGAGAGATCAGAGTCGATGTTGGTTTTCCCTCTTGGACTGAAGGTTGAAGACGTTTCGACATAAGTTGTTATTGATTCTAATCAAGAATGCATTAAAGGAAATCAACCCAAAGATGAAATGCATCTGAGGCATTTTTCAAATTATAAAAATTCTAAATTTTTCGTTCCAAGTCTCTAAAGATGAAGTCCTCAACTGCCATCATTTTCTTAGGTCTCCCAATACAAGGAAATTCATTCTCTTCATTCACAATCTTCCTGATTGTGGAATTATTCAGCTGAACTATAAGTCATTCAGATGAAACATAATATAAATTAACTTACATTGAATATATTCAATACCGTGTGATATATTGTTGATTTCAAAATATCAGGGTTACTATTAGAATGAACGGATCTCACTTATAAATAACATTTCCTGATACTCTGTCTTGTCTTTGACAAGCACTTATGGCATTTTTGCAGCGGTAACAAAAAAGATTAACTTCCTCTTCAGTAAATAGTTTTGGCAACGTCGTTTTAACATTAACGACATATCATGAGTGCTAACCTTACTCCGAGATGTTTCCAAATAGGGCTGGTCAAAAAAAAAATATATCGATATACCTATAAAAGATCCACGCTATTTTCTGACAAGAAATTACCTGCCAAATACATTCGCAACTAATCATTTACAATTCCCAAACTACTGAAAGGTAACTGAATTCGGTACCCAATTGGTATAATGATGTCGAATCCAGCTCAAACATTTTTTCATTCGACCTATAACGTATAACCAACCGAAATTATTCATTCAGTCATTCAATTTCGGAATAAGTAGGTCGAATCTGATTTGGAAATATCGTTTGAATCAGAATGGGTCAGTGGGTCAGAAATTTAACGATTAACAGAATTAAATACTATCGAATTCCACGTTATATAACTTGGTTGCTCACTGAATTAGGACGTAAGTACGAATATTTTGGGATGCCTATTGAAATTTGGACTCTCTGAAACGATAGTAAAAAGTGATAATAGATTTTAATTCCAGCGGCAATTGTAACTTTCTGTTGATAGAGAAGGTTATTCAGGATATGGACCGAGTGTGGAATGAAAAAATTTGGAGGATGATATGCAGTGTGTCAGTTTGCCCTCATGCAGAATGCAATAATGCAAAATGGGGTAAACTTTGGTTCTAGAGGAGGTCATTATAAACGGTGGGTTCCAATAAATTTGTATCAACCCTGTTAATTTGACAGTTTGCATGGTTGGGCTGGCCATACGGAAGATTTGAAAATGTTGAAAAAAAAATTCTTTCGAGGGAGTAAGATTTTTAGAGGATATGTTAATTGGACCCAAAGGAAGCTACTTTTCAACAGACTGACAATTCGGCAATATCACAGCGAAATTTCATTTCAACATCCTAGCTTAAACAGAAACGGAGATAATGACCAAAATTAAAATTTTAATTTTGACCTATAACTAGAAAACAAAAGAAGATAGAGGAATGCAGTTGATGGCATTAGTAGTTTCTCGAAAAAAGAAGACTGTAATGTGCCATGCATTTTCCTCTTTCTCGTTGGGTTGAAAAAGTTGTAGTTCAGGTATCACCAATTTTGGATATCGATTGAAATTTATTCTGGGAGGATTCTGCATCTCTTCATAAACTTTTTAGGGTTTTCACTCCCAATCTCTGAAACAAAATCAATTAAAAATGAAATCAACGATTTGCTCCTGCGTAAATTCTTGCACTAATTTGTCAGGAGCAAATTAACTAGAAAAAATTGTTGCCTGACAATGAACTCAAAATAAATAACGTTGAAATTATAATTCTGTAACGTTTCGGAGTCTATATCAGACTCCTTCATCAGACGAAAAATCTATTTTTTAGAAAATCTTCTGAGTATTTACAACATACCCTGTATTTGTGGTAAAACATATACAGGTGAAACGTCCAGACCTCTAGAAATAAGAAAACGCGAACATAAAAATAATATTAAAAATAGAGAAATTAATCGATCACAAATCGCAGATCACATTTGTTCTAATACGGGGGACCACATGATGGATTGGGACAACACTAAAATTTCAATGACGGAACCAGACCATTTTAAACGAAAAATTAAAGAGTCTACGTGTATTCTATTAGATCAAGATAATAATTTGGCAAATTGTTCGGTAGGAATAGATCATATTTGGATCAATTTACTAAAGAAGGAACTGTCATCCGGTAATTTCAAAATTAAATGAATCAACGTTTCTTTGCAGTCTCTGTTTCTGTGTGTTGACAATTAATGTCAAACAAAAACCACAACTCAGAAGATTTTCTAAAAAATAGATTTTTCGTCTGATGAAGGAGTCTGATATAGACTCCGAAACGTTACAGAATTATAATTTCAACGTTATTTATTTTGAGTTCATTGTCAGGCAACAATTTTTTCTAGTTAATTTGCTCCTGACAAATTAGTGCAAGAATTTACGCAGAAGCAAATCGTTGATTTCATTTTTAATTGATTTTGTTTCAGAGATTGGGAGTGAAAACCCTAAAAAGTTTATGAAGAGATCACCAATTTTGCCTACCCTGTATAAATACTCGACCGTGTCAGATTTTCATACAGATGGTTAATCTCGGCGTTGCAGACGTTTTGCCCCATTCATTAATCTGACACTGATCAGGGGGGGTTTTCTTAATCTGGCACTTTGAAGATGATAACAGGCCATTTTCTTTTAAATATCTCCCTTCCTGTACCTCTAATCGTTTCTATCATTATTATGAAAGTTGTCGATGATAAAATTCTATAGAACTTTTGTCTGAAGCAATTCTTCATACCCTTAAGCGTTTAAGAGTTAGAAGGCGATAAGGGCAAGGAGCTTAGCCACACATGCGAAAGGCTAGAAACCCAGTCTAATCTACATTCATCGCCATTTATCTCAAAAAGATTCAACGAAGGAAAAATTGCTCCGGACAAAATTTGTACACAATTTTATGCTCTACAACTTTTATAATGAATGCGAAAACAATTTGAAGTTCAGAAGAGGAGATAATTTAAAAAAACTGATTTTTGTGACTTTTACGCAGAATTTTTATTGTTTCGAATTGCTGAAACTGCCAGATTATATTATTTCTGTTATTCTCGAATCATTAGCTAAAAAAAAAAAATGCACCGCTCTCACGTGACTTTTTTTTTGCAAGTTTGGCACCCTCTCACACATTTTCGTCACGCTCAAATCATCAGATTAAGAGAATATATATTATTTTCAACATTTAATTAACCATATATATCTTAATCTGACACGCTCGAGTATGTATAATGATCGTTTTTTTTTACTATTCTGACAGGCTGTCCTAGACAATTCCTCCTATATACAGGTCTATAGGTAGAGGTACTCCACAGAATCCAAGGTATCTCCCCTTGTATTCATCTGACACGCTCGGGTAAATCCTCAATTTCCCTCTTGGGCTCCCCAACTATCGGCAAATAGAGTTTATGACATTTCCTATATTTCCGTTGAGAGGTTCGAACCGAACAATGAAATTATCGAAAATATTCCGAAAAACCCACTCGGTCTCCACAATCGAAACTGATTTTTTTCGAAGTAGGTCAAACTGATAAAGAATATTTATTTACACACGGTCGAGGCCGACCTTGTAGTCAATAGAACTGGATTCACTCTCGTTGACACACTGACCCACTGCCACACTAGCGGCAATGTAATATCCACACTCACTTTCGTTATTTTTAAAACATTTTTCAGAATGAAAACATAGCCATACACGAGCCGGCAAATGAGTAATCCAGATCGAGAATTGGCGCGATGCTAGTCCATCCTAACCTCGACACAGATCGCACAACGATCGGGCGTCGATTTTCACTTTTCTCACCGACGGATCGTGTCATAATAATCGAAAATGAATTATTTATGGTTCTAATGCCACCTTTGCGAAACGCCCATTTTAACATTTGAATCGACTTGGCGATGCGGTGGGTCTTTCGACATTCATCTACAATCTACACGAATTCCTTCAGACCTGTTGGGACGGCAGGTTTTAGGGAAATCTGGAGATATTGAGGGCCATTCGGTGAGATTCCTACTAGCGAGGAAATCAAACGGGAAATTGTCGATTCAAAAAGTTCTATACTTATGAGGATGTATTAATATCTAGTTAGCCTAGACCAGTTCTATGCATAGAAAAAATATCGCGTTACCATAGCAACGAACAATGACCCATTACAAGGGTCAGAGTGAAGTTTGAGGTGGAAATAGTAAACCAGAGTTACGCAATGAATTAGAAGAAAGAAGATGTCCACCGAAATTGTGAAAATCGAAAAATTGGAGTATCGAGCCATCATCAAGTACCTGTATTTAAAAGAGTTAAGAGGTAAGCAGATTTACCAAGATATGCTCAATACCCTTAATGTCCTTCGTATGCGATCGTGAAAAATTGAACTCCCAGCTTCAAACGAGGTAAATTTTCCATTGAAAATGATGACCGATGGGGACGGCCAGTTTCAGTGCCAGTTCCCGAAAATATCGATGCAGTTCATGACACGATTTTATCAGACCGTCGAATTGAGCTAAAACGGATATCTGGACCACTGAATATTTCATACGAACGCGTTCGTCATATTGTTCACGTCAATTTGAACATGAGAAAAATTGCTGCAAAATGGATCCTCAAATGTTTGAATGTTGACCAAAAGCGTGCAAGGATAGAAGCATCGCGTTCGATCTGTGCTCGATTCAAAAACGATGTAGACTTCTTAAACCGAATTGTTACTATGGATGAGATTCGGGTACATTTCTGCGATCCAGAAACAAAGCAACAATCGATGGAATGGCGACACTCTGGTTCTCCGAGACCTAAGAAGTTTTGTGTGAAACGGTGTTCAGTTTTTTGGGATTGCCATGTAGTGATCATTATTGATTTCTTGGATAAGGCTAGAACAATAACCGGAGATTACTATTCGACATTACTGACCCCTCTACGGGAAAAAATTAAAGAGAAAAGACGCGGAAAGCTATCCAAAGGTGTTTTGTTTTAGCAGAACAACGCCCCTGCACACAAATCTCATGTTACCATGCAAAAAATTCCATGATTTAATGTTTGAATTACTAGAAAATCCCCCTTATTCACCAGATTTATCTCCATCCGACTATCATCTCTTTCCTCAATTGAGAAAAAAGTTTAAAAGGTCGTAAATGTATTAGTTTTTCTCGGATTTAATCTCACTTACAGAGTGGTCGGAATAACAATGGATTTATCGGAATTTGAATTAGGATTCACACCAACGGTTCAGCACATTTTTACAATAATGAATCCCCGAATTAGAGAGAGAAAAAATTAGAACAATTCATGCAGAGGGATGTTAATTCCGAAAAACAAAAATAATAAAAAAGGTGATACCTGTGGTTATTTCTAGAGATTAGCTTCTTTTTAAATACAGAGGGATTAGAATTTGATTTTTTCTCCCCATTTCACAATCATATGATGTCCACTACTTGCAAATAAAACATCTCGTCGAAAGCTTAACATATTGAATTAATTTATATTTTCCCTCCAAAAAAACCCAATTTTCTATTGAAATACGAGGATGTATCGATATCTAGTTAGCCTAGACCAGTTCCATGCACAAAGAAAATATTGCGTTACCATAGCAACGAACAAAAACTCATTGGAAGTGTTAGGGTGAAGTTTGAGGTCGAAAAAGTAAACCAGAGTTAATAAATTAAAAGAAAGAAGATGTCAACCTAATTTGTGAAAATCAGAAAATTGGAGTATAGAGATTACTATTCGACATTAGTGGCCACTCTAAGAAAAAAAATTAAAGAGAAAAGATGCGGAAAACTATCCAAAGGTGTTTTGTTTTTGCAGAACAACGCTCCTGCACACAAATCTCAAGTGGCCATGCAAAAAATTTGTGATTTAGGGTTTGAATTACTAGAACACCTCCCTTATTCACCAGATTTGGCTCCATCTGACTATCTTTCCTTAACTGAAAAAAAGTTCAAAAGGACGTAAATTTTCTTCCAACGAGTAGGTAATGAAAACTGTGGAGGTCTGGTTTGCAGAGCAAGAGGAAACATTTTTTTTGAAAGATCTAGGGACGTTGCAGGTTCGCTGTAATAAAAGTATTCAATTGAGAGGAGAATATGTTGAGTAATAAAATATTTTGACATTGAAATTTCCTTTGGTTCTTTAGTAGGCTATATTTGAATTGAATATTGTTGAATTTTTCAACATATCCTCGTAGTTTTAACAAACTCCGCGGCATGAAAACGACCGACGGAACGGAAAATAACCTCGTTTCCAGAAATAACTGAAAACAAGCCCGGCAAATGGAATCAGTGGAACAAGTGGCACACAATTAAATTAATTGTGGCATAATTAACCAGCGGGTACCTTGCGCAAATAGTAATTGACGATAAAACCGAAGTCTAGTTAGTAATAAACGATCTAGGTATGATATCACAATTACGCAAATACTGCATCACCAAGAAAGTAAAAACTGGTCACTGCCATTGGGTTAGTGGGTCACAGGGGCGGCGGGAGGAGGCGGCACTGGAGACGTCCTTCGCTTCCACCAAATTCGGAGAACATAGAATAGGGATCCGGCACGATCGACACTTTCGATTTTTCGAGTGGTGGTAGGGAAGTCCGGTTGAGGAGATTATGTTTCTGCCGAACGATTAGGTAATCACGCGATGCTATTTTCGCGCTATAATTCGTCCGTTCTGAGGTCCCCTTTGGGTCCCTTAAATTTTACTGGTGCATGGTTACGTGGGACGTTAGATATTCAAGACTGGATAATGCGAATAGAGAATAGAATAATAGATGATTCGTTTTCGATCCATGTTTTCAATGTAGGGATTCCAGTACCGTGAGCAGTACAAGGTGTCCCAAATTCGATGTCGATCTGGAAAATAAGAGAGCTAGAGGTGGCTGTTTTCCAAATAAACAAAGAATGGTGGAAACTATACCCGCCTACGATGCTTCCTTTAGGAGATATTAGCAACAATTTAGATTTAGATTTTCAAGATTTCTCAGACACCTGGAACTTGAACCTTCTACAGGCACTTTTTCGTGTAGAATATTTGCTAATAACTCCGAAACGAAGCATCGTAGGAGACTAGTTTTATATCATTCTAGTCTTCGTTTACATAAAAAGTGTAGCACTTTTCTACACTCAATTTTGGTATTCGTTTGCTGATTGAATTTACACCAGTGTAGAGGAGGTGTAGTTTATCTACATCTCCTTTTGACTATGTGTAGATAAACTACACTTCCTCTACACTGGTGTAAATCAAATCGAGTGTAGAAAAGTGCTACACTTTTTATGCAAACGAAAGGACCTTTTGTTTCTCCTAAAAAACAGATCGCGAAGGTGCCCATTTTTTTTGCTTTAGCTATTCTAGTTTTCGAAATTCCCTCACAGCACATAGAATTTGAGACGCCCTCTACATCGTGGGGTATATTATAGTCTTTTTATTTTATCAATGACATGAAATTCTTTGACAAAATGCAGAAGCTTTCGTTTTCATAATGTCCTGATATCAGTTTCACGAACCTGATTGTACGACATTTTCAAGCCTGATCCTTTCTGAACAATTTGTTTTTTCATCAGAAAAAACAGAGGTTTAAAGGAAATAATGCAATAATCAAGCGTAACAGGATATATTGAAGAAATCTTAGCCTACCATAGAACCAAATAAAATTTCAATGTCAAAATATTTTATTACTCAACATATTCTCCTCTCAATTGGATACATTTATTACAGCGAACCTGCTACGTCTCTAGACCTTTCAAAAAAATGTTTCTTCTTGCTCTGCAAACCAGACTCCTCGTTGGAAGAAAATTTACGACCTTTTAAATTTTTATTCAGTTGAGATGACAGACGGATGGCGTCAAATCAGGTGAATAAGGGAGGTGTTCTAGTAATTAAAACCCTAAATCACGAATTTTTTGCATGGCAAAATGAGATTTGTGTTCAGGGGCGTTGTCATGCAACAACAAAACACATTTGGATAGCTTTCCGCGTCTTTTCTCTCAAATTTTTTTCCGCATAGTGGTCAGTAATGTCGAACGGTAATCTCCAGTTATTTTTCTACCCTTATCAGTGGCGGCCCGTTAGGGACGGCAGGGTCGGCAGTGCCGACCCAAAATTTCGCGAGCAGCACAAATGTGAATTCTCACTTGTGTAAAATAATAATGTATTAGAAATTCTCCAAACATTACATAGCTCTCAATAAATTTTATAAAAATATTAGGTATATGATATCTGATATCAATGGAATATGGAACTTCTTTGAAATACGCTGTTTCATTTAAATCCCACATCTACTCGGTCCGTAGACAAAATACGATCATCTCCAATCGAGCTATGAAGACAGCGCCGCAGATGCCTTCTCTAGCGACTGAGTGACCGACCGTTCGTTCTGTTCATTCAGGTACGGCATGCCGAATCTGAATTGTAAACATATCGAAGGAGCGCTAATATCAATGAGTCAAATTGCTTCAAACTTCATTAATTTTTGTTGGAATTTCATTCGGATAACAATTAAAATTAGATAAGCCTCTTATTCAATGTTTTTTCCGCCAATATCCGATAGTTTCAGTTTCACATAACAAATTACAATAGATCGCTGTTATTTAAAACGAATTTTTATCGTATTTGTTAATTTTTATAAACGTGAGTGCTGAATATATAATACTAATGAAATTCCGACAATTTTTTAAAAACTTTTCAAAGAATAAATACCAAAACTATGATGAAAGTTGATATTGTTGGCTCAATACTTCGCACGGTGTAGAACATATAGGTCCGGCAGGCAGCGACCCTGCCGACCCTAGAACGCCTCTCTTCGGTAACTCGAAGAATGATCGTTCGGGATATCTCGATTCTATCGTTTGCGCTCGAGGTGATGTTAATTTCTCGCAATTCTCAATTTCGTTAGAATGCACTTTTGTTTGTTTTTCCAATTTTATTTTATGGATAAGCATTTTTAGAGTATTTTTATTTGTTATATATATTTTCGGTCCTTATTTTCATATTTGTTTCGAAAATATGTTTATTTTTTAAGTAGTATGCAGGGCTAAAATAGTTATTTCTCAATCATTTTTTATTCTCCGGATAATCTTCAGAGATTATTGAAACAGAAACAAAAATTTTGGCGAAACTCCACTATGAAAAACTAACGCACCGAGTGCAGTACCCCATGGTGATGTGGAAACCTGCATAATACATAGGTATAGAAAATATTTAAAAAAAAAATATATATATATATATATCTGCCGACCCACGATTAATATGCTCGAGCCGCCACTGACCCTTATCCAAAAAATGAATCATAATTACTCCATGGCAATCCCAAAAAACTGAAGCAAGAACTTTTCCAGCAGATTTTTGGACACGAAACTTCTTAGGTCTTGGAGAACCAATGTAGCCATTCCATCGATTGTTGCTTTGTTTCTGGATCGTAGAAATGTACCCAAGTCTCATCCATAGTAACAATTCGGTTTAAGAAGTCTACATCGTTTATAAATCGAGCACAAAACGAAAGCGATACTTCTACCCTTGCACGCTTTTGATCAACATTCGAACATTTAGGGATCCATTTTGCAGCAATTTTTCTCATGTCCGAACTGACGTGAACTATATGATGAAAGCGTTCGTATGAAATATTCACTGCTTCAGATATACGTTTTAGCCTAATTCGAAGGTCTGATAAAATCATGTTATGAACTGCATCGTTATTTTCGGGGACTGACACAGAAACTGGCTTTCCCTCCCCGTCATCATCTTCAATGAAAAATTTACCTCTTTTGAAGCTTGCTGTCCAATTTTTCACGGTCGCATACGAAGGACATTGATCACCAAGGGTATTAAGCATATCTTCGTAAATCTGCTTACCTCTTAACCTTTTGAAATACAAGTACTTAATGATGGCTCGATAATCCAATTTTTCGATTTTACTCATTTTCGGTGAACATCTTCTTTCTTTTAATTAATTGCGCAACTCTGATTTAATTTATTCACCTCAAACTTCACACTGACACTTCTAATGAGTTATTGTTCGCTGCTATGGTAACGCAATATTTTTTCAATGCATGGAACTGGTCTAGGCTAACTAGATATCATTACATCCTCATATAATGCAATTTTTGTGCTCCACTGTATGTTAACGCATCCATTCATCGTGTTCGTGAAATCGATATCGGGATACAATGCAGGCGAAAGCAACAGCGACCTGTCAGAAAATTATCAAAATTGGTCAATAAACTTAAAAGTTAGTCAAGATAGAATTCGGACAATTTTTTTTTAGTCCGGTTAATTTTCTGGACCTTATACCAAGAATGAAACGATAATAATTTTATCCACATGTAGTTCGACAAAAAATAATAATGTGTTTGGTGTTTTTCGTAGGAAAATTTTGGATTATATTGAACACAATTTCGTTGAATTTCAATTCGTCTAAAAATTCAGGTATAAATAACAGAAAAAAGTTCTTAAACAGTTCAGAGGAAAATTAATTCGATAGATATGTTAAGAATTTCGTTTTCCACAGAATTATCAATTTTTTCAAAAGCGAAGCTGTTGAATTGGGGTGGAAGAAACCTGGCGCATTCACCATTTTGTGATTTTACAATCATGTTTTATAATTTTTTTGCCTGAACAATCCCTATCTTTCTTTAATTTTTTAAATATATCTCATGGAAAATTCTATACAATGAATTGACTGGTATACTACATTGAAGAGTGAACTCTCATGAGCTTCAAAGGAGAGTTAAAACTATATTCCAGTTTTTCGGAAAAATATTTCACAAGTAAACACCTACTTTGTATGTACTTAGAACAAATAACCAAAACATTTTTTGCTAATTTAGAGGATTCAGGTTGTATGTGAAATATCAAATCAAATAATATACATTATATCCCTGACCCCTGGTCTCTTTTATGGAATGATGAAAGGCCTGAAATATGACTGGGGGAGTACTGCATGCTGTATTTTGTAGAAAAAAAAACAACCAAGTACTTCGGAAACGTTTTGAGAAAATCGAGAAAGGAACAATGCCGAATAAGTGAGAAAATAGTAGATCAGTCGAATGAATGAGATAAATTGCTGAACAACAGAAGATTGTGTATGTTAATTGATTGTTGCTCGAGTTAAAAAATTGGGTCGGAGTTAAGCGATAAGGAAAGTAGGTCATCTACACAATTGTTTACTCATATGAATACTTCGCGAGCTTGTGGATTCAATTCAGAATTGGAAAAAATGTAGTCGTTTTTCACGGATTTAATCTCACTTACAGAGTGGTCGGAATAACAATGGATTCATCGGAATGTGAATTAGGATTCATGCCAATGGTTCAGTACATTTTTACAATAATAAATCCCCGAATTAGAGGGAGAAAAAAGTAGAATACTTCATGCAGAGGGATGTTGATTCGGAAAAACAAAAATAATAAAAAGTCCTGATGAAGTCTGGAAATACAGACGAAACGTCGACTTTTTCAATAAAGTTTTGTCAACATTTTGATTTGTCCTCGTTCCCGTGAAATCCTCATATACAGGGTTGGGATAAAGTTTGGCACCAAATTAATATATTCAAAACGGAACGGACGGTAATTTTGAAATTTAGCAGCTGAGTTGTCAGGAGGTGAATGGCAAGCACTTCGAACATTTAAAATGATTTTTTTTTTAATTATTTTCAATAAATTTTTTCTACTAGTAAAAGCCCTGTATTTCTTCCTTTTATAGATTTTCATAAAAAGTACGTCATGAAAAGCAGAAAGAGTTATCTAATACAAAGTATTTCGTTTTATTTCTCACTATTGATACAAATAACAACGATTTATTTATTTGAATAGATTTTTTCTCAAATGTACAAAAAGACTGAATTTCTTCTTTTTACAGATAATTTTTACATGGAACCCGATATGGACAGATCCGAAACAAGGTGCACTTTCAGAATCTGCAGAAATATACAGGGTGTTCCATTTAAATAAAAAAAAGTTTTGTCACTTCCGGTTAAACCGGAAGTATCTCATTAATGAAAATATGCTCATCAGATGCATTGTGGTCCATTACACTCAGCTGCCAAATTTCAAAAATATCGCCCGTTTTGTTTTAGAGATATTAATTTGGTGCCAAACTTTATCCCAACCCTGTATAATAAAAAAGGTGATACCTGTGGGTATTTCTAGAGATAATCTTCTTTTTAAATACAGAAGGATCAGAATTTGATTTTTTTCTCCCTATTTCACAATAATAGGATGTCCACGTAAACGTCTCGTCAAAAGCTAAACATATTGAATTAATTTATATTTTCTCTGCAAAAAAACCCCAATTTTCTCTTGAAATAAGAGTATTGATATCTAGTTAGCCTAGACTAGTTCCGTGCATAAAAAAAGAAGTGTCAGTGTGAAGTTTGAGGTCAAGAAAGTAAACCAGAGTGAAAATCGAAAAATTGGAGTATCCAGATTACTATTCGACATTACTGGCCACTCTACGGGAAAAAATTAAAGAGAAAAGATGCGGAAAGCTATCCAAAGGTATTTTGTTTTTGCAGGACAACGCCCCTGTACACAAACCTCATGTTGCCATGCAAAAAATACGTGATTTAGGGTTTGAATTAATAGAATACCCCCCTTATTCACCAGATTTGGCTCCATCCGACTATCATCTCTTTCCTCAACTGAAAAAAAGTTTAAAAGGTCGTAAATTTTCTTCCAACGAGGAGGTAATAAAAGCTGTGGATGTCTAGTTTGCGGAGCAAGAAGAAACATTTTTTTTGAAAGGTCTAGGGACGCTGCAGGTTCGTTGTAATAATTGTTTCCAATTAAGAGGAGAATATGTTGAGTAATAAAATATTTTGACATTGAAATTTTGTTTGATTCTATAGTAGGCTAAGAATTATATATCTTCGTATGTAGTTATTTGTAAGGTTTTTAGGTTAGAATAATGAGATTTCAAAGAAATTATGTATTCAGAGTAACAAGAAACAAAAATACAATATGTATCAGGAAAAGTATAGAATTTTACGAAAAACTGGAATTCTGAAAATTTCAAAAATTAGCTATTCTATTCACCCCCATTACAAAGTGGCGGCAAGTGATCACGTGAACTAAGGATGCTAAAATTTTGATGAGATTTAAGTATTCTCAGTCAAGTAATTAAATTTTTTCAATATAATAAAAAGTGATATTTTCTCTAATGTAAATTATTTTCCTCGAAAATACTGTTCAAAATAAATTTTATCGTCCAGCAAGAACCAGCGTGGGGGTGAGTTATTTTTGGCCAGATATATTTTACTGACTGGAATTATTTTCCAAAATCCAATGTACAACAGTTTCGCAATGTTTTTGCATCTTCGTAAATATCAATATCCTTAATTTTGACTAGTAGTTTATTTTGCAAGCTGGTGAATACCAAAAGTTTTGGAAAATATTCGAAATTTTCGAAAAACTACGAAAAGACTCTTCAACAGTAGAAGTTTCTCGACTTTTCGCACATTTGAAACTGTGATTCTGATGAAACGACAACTTTTTCTTTGAGACTCAAAATTTCCATTGCATTAGATGAAAATAGTAGTTAAATGAAATTACATAATTAATAATAATAATAATAATAATAATAATAATAATAGTTTATTGATCCTTTTAGACAACAAAGTGGCTAGTCATTCTATTTTTAAAACAAATAGACTATAGTCCCTAGACTTAAGCAGACGCCATTTCTTTTCTATACAAGAAATTTCATTTATCCCCTTCCTGTATCTATAACGATCGAAAAAATGATAGATGCCGCAATTCTATTAGCTTCAATTTATTGTATCCGAGTGGTATATCCCCTAGGAAATGGAGTGGGTTCCGGTCAGGTCGCAGCAGACGTCAGAGAAGGCGATCAGGCAAAACTGGGTTATCAGGTCACGTGTCTCCTGATTACTACCCCTTACTCTTGACCCCTGGGGGTATGTACACCCCAAATTATGGTATGTGCAATATCGATATATAAATTCCAACAAAACTTGATTGGAAAAACGAAAAACGTTCTTCAGGGTCGATAAGGACTGTTCAACTTTTCACCTTTACTTCAAACCGAGCTCAACCACTTCACACATTTTTCTTCTCCGATGAAATGGGATAAAATTCGAACAAATGTTCGTCCAACTTCTTCCACTACATTTTCAGTGATGGAGTGATTGGAGTTTTTTTTTTTCAACAGACTATTTTCTCAGTTTTTATTGATGCTTCAAAAAACTAACTAATCACCAAAATCTAATGAAGTTTCTTGTAATAAATGTTATTAGCTTATTATCCATTAAGCGCATCCACCATATTTATTTTTCGCAAGAATTTTCACTAAATAATAAATGTCTTACCAATTGGGAAACGTTCATCCAAATTTAATCACCGTAATTGAATGACAAATATTTTTCCATTTCTATTTATCCGAATAAAGCTGGACTGAAAAGATGTTTTCGTTTCAAGAAAACCACTGAAGTGTCTCCTTTGTATTCAGTGAATGAAGTTTTGGGAGACTTCCAAGCTAATCTAAAACGATGTAGCAAAACTATTTCTTCTGAATGTACAGGAATCAATGATTTTCTTTTGAGACAGAAGTGTACTTGAGGTTTTAAGAATATACTCCATAGGCTTCAGGAGTGCTGAGGTGAATAATACACTCTTTTTAAAATTGTCGCTGTTTCGATATTTTTTGGGATCTTCTAAGGACAATTTAGTTAGTTGCATTAGATTGTACTCAAGACTAGAATAAAAATCATATTATTCTCAAGAATCGCTGTTACATGAACTATGCTGCAGACATCTAGAAATGCCTTCCAAGGTACCAGACAACCTGAATAACAGCACATTTTAATTGTTTACAAAATATGACATGTAATTCATTTGGAATAATCCATTTCATTTATTTATTTCTTCATTCTACATCGAAAGATAACTATCAACTTATTTGTCTCATTATACCACATCCCAGATCAAAGCCACAGAGGAAGTTAATCTTTGGCTATGCCTAGATTCTACCGACGTCGATTCTCTTCTGCAACATCGTAATCACCGTTTCTTCCATTCAATCTCCCCTGGTCCCCCAACTTCCCGTTCATAATTCATCTGGAGTATCCCGACCTTTCAAAAGAACCAATTTTCTCTGACTCTATAATATATATGTATAAAAACCATTGTTCAAGCATCAGCTTGTCTAGGGTGAACAATAAAATAATTGGTTTCGATAAATTTATAGCAACCTAATATTCAATTCCTGAATTACCATGGCATTCGCAATTTTCCAATGAAAAGTTCAAATTTTCCTGAATTATTTTTTTATGGTCCATTTAAAGCAGGGAAAACTATCAGCGCAAGCGCTATCGATAAATATTTGAAATCAAACAAAAGGAAAAGCACCTGTACTTGAACCTGACCTATTATAAAGCATAATAGACTCATAAAACGTGCTTTCTAGGTGGTAGGTAAAGGAAATATAATAATCATGGGAGGAGGGTTCAACAAAGGACCTCGTTCCTGTCAAGTTAGATAATTTTACGACTGGACCAGGGAAGAAAAGGGTTATCAATCTAACAAAGTCGGTTTACATTGATAACCATAAAAAAGGTTGGGTTAGGGTCCCTGGGCCACGGGGCGTAACCTACGACAAGAACAGTAAATGCCCTGTTGCCGTGCCGTATTGCAATTGAAACCCATCTGTTTCAACACCGGTCGTCTTACAGGCATTTAAACATTTTCATTTTCATTGCAAGCGAATTCACTTTTGCGACTAACGTTCTCCTACTAGAGGAAAGTTTCCAACAAAAGTGAATCCAAAGCAAAGAGCGATGTTGTCTGGTCAATAATTCACGTAAGTTGGAAACAGGTTTCACAATCAGATACGTATGGAATGGTTAGGGAAATACCTATAACCCAACAACATTTCTTTATAGAAAAATTGTTACCTCCAGAATTTGTCGAAAAAGGCACTTCTATTTCGATGTTGCCATTATCTGGTGTTATTTCTATATTAACATCAGCTGTAGTAACCGCACTTGATGTATTGTTATTCTCGTTTTGCACAGTAGATACGGCAACAGAGCTTGGAACGCTCATACTTGTCGCTTCTTCGTGCATTGTTTATTGGATTACGCACTTATCCCACAATGATAACTTCAACTTTCACGCCCCCGATATTTACAAATTTTCGTTCTTTGTAATCACGTTTATGTTTCACAAATCTATATTTTCGAAAACGAACGAAAATCGAAACGGCTGTAAATGTAGGTCTGTAGGCCACTTCGCTTACACTTTGCATTCAGACAGACATGACTGGCGAGTCAAATCAAAGACTGTCAACATTTGGAAGCAGTTCCATTTTCGATAATTAGACGAAAATGAATACGGATCGCTTGAGCCATTCCAGGTTCTATCAAATTTTTTTTGGAAGATTGCATAGTCAGAACTAGTAGATGTATACTAAATTTTTGCTCTTTTCTTGATTCGAACCTCCTTTCACGGCTTAAGTAGGTCATAGCACTTATATATCAAGCTCGGTCTGTTAGAAATTACGCAACATTCATTCCGATTCGCAGCGATTTATTATGCAATTTCAGAAGTTTTCACAACGCAATGATACAAAAATGATGAACTATTATAATATTCAAATCATTGCAGTTATTGTATTGACTCGGAAAACACGCATGCGCAATGGTGATAAATTTTGTAAAATCTGGATTTTCATATTGTTTTAATTCAATTGAAGACAACTAAGCGGAAAAAATTCGAAAATTTCCTTCTTCATCAACTATGAAATTCAACTATTCACCATATTTTCTTCGACGAATATGATATAAAGAGTAAAATCCGCCAAATGGTTTGGGCCTTGGGCATCTAAACATTTTTTTTTCAATATAAAAAAAAACACTTATCAAATGCAATTGAAACTCAGTTACGAATTATAAAGTACCGATACGAATACTTGTCCAAAATTGTGGGGAGATGATATTATTAGAAAGAATTTTGTATCTAAGAGAGTGTACGCCTTCAAATTGTTGTTTTGGGTCAAGTACTTATTAGTTTTCAACGTGATTGGATATGTGCTTTTGGGAATATTGAGTTAATATTTTTTTGCTGCTAGCCAACCATAGTGATGATTGGATTCCTGAATGATTAACAATCATATAGTCATATCATTCAATTAGTTGACCGCTCTGGGTATGAATGGAAAATGCATGGGTCAAGCATGCTCTTGACTTAACACTTTTCTCAATTTCTCGCGCAAACTTTTGACAGTTCTCGTTGCAGTTCAAAACGGACCAACACTGGAGGTCTGGAGTCACTGTGCGACCTAAAAGATCTACCATCTTATATGGAAGTTGGTTACTTATAGTTATCTGCGCTTGTTCTAACGACTTGGACTAGTGCAGGCATATATCTATTCGCGCATACTCTAGACAGTCGGAAGAAAACCTTGTTATAGGCACAGCACAGATACAAGATGACAGATCAAACGATATTGTGATTTCTATATACGGAGTGAGTCTTCGACTCGTACAAATATTTTAACAGTAGATTCTTGAGATCAAAAGAAACATATATTTTTTCTATAACATTTTTTCGGATTCGGCCCCGATAAAAAGATATTGCCATTATAAATTTTCATAATGAGGAGTGCAAAATCAAAACTACCTAAAGAATAACTAGCTAAATCTGTGACACTACACATCTGTGGATCTTTTAAACAGAGTTGTATTCAGCCAAAGTAGCTAATTTTTCGAATATCACAGATACATACTTTTTAATTTTTGAACATCAAATTACTCGAAAAAGGCGCTTTAAATGAGAAAATATATGAGGAAGATTTTTTACAGAACCTCCAAATACTCATTCAATAGCGTCAACTTAGTTTCAAGAGTTGGATTCTTTGAATTTTTGGTCTTTTTATGATACGTAATGGTCATAATGAGAGAACTGGAGGACGAGGGTGATATCTTGTGTTCGAAGAAGATTCAAAGAAATGAAAAACTATATTCCGAAATTCGTTTCATTCGATGATTCGATAAAACCGTTTGTGGGATAGAAAAAAATATTTTTTAAGGTTTTTAAACAACCCGTATCTTTTAAACCGAGTCGATTCGGAAAAAAGAGTAAAGAAAAAGAGTGTTTCTTTTGACCTCAATAATCTACTGTTAAAATATTTGTACGAGTCAAATACTCGACCCCGTATATCGCTAAAATAGCCGTTATTTTTGAGTGAGCTCATGTCTTTATTCCTCCCCTGTCAGGGTACTTGTACCAAATAAATAATATATAACGGAAATTTCTTATTCAATTACTATCTGACCAAGAAAGTTTGCATTAAAACATTTGTTCATTTATAATATTCTTTAATGTCACAAGGAATCGAGTTACCTACTGCATAATCGAGCCAGAAGTTTTTCTTGTTATCGAAGAGTTTCTGGAAGAGTGAAATAGACGAATGATAATAACAGTGGTTTCGTAGTTGTTTATTTACAATAAAAATATGGGGATAAAATTATCAAATTTTATTTTCATAATCACTGCAACTCCTTAGCCCTGCTGATGATGTACCTAGAAATTATAAGTCTTTGAATCTGAGAAGTTCCTTCGTAGATTTGGAGAATCTTAGCATCCCGCATCAGTTTCTCGACTGGATATTCCTTACTGAACCCATTTCCTCCAAATATCTGGACTGCATCTGCAGCAACTTTGTTCGCCATATCAGAAGAATAACACTTCGCTATGGATGCCGTGTAAGTGTTCTTTTGACCTGTAATCAATTGGTTGGCGTTAACAGAAGAGAACCGGTGTGAAAAATCATGAGATTCTATTGTGAACACTGCGCAAATCTGACGACTTCGTGATTACTGAGCGGTCACCCATCCATGTACCGAACTCGCCCATCACTGTTTAACGGAATTGTATCCGGGACCCTGTATTAACTTATCATAAGATATCCTAAAGGTGAATTTACCATTGTCATACTCCCACGCTCCCTTCCTCCATGCCAGTCTGGACAGTTCAACGCCAACAGCCATATCCGCCAACATGAAAGCCACACCTTGGTGCTCTGCAATAGGTACACCAAAAGTTTTTCGTTCATTGGCATATTTCGAGGACTCGTCCAAACATCGCTGCATTAACCCTGTGCATGTTGCACCTATCTGAAAATATAAAAAAAATCATGCATTTTTGTCGCATCTCTAGTGAACACTCTGTATATTGCCACACCAACTTCAACTCATTTTCGTTAAATGTTTATTGAATAGGTGCCCAGTCATTGCACCAGTTGGAAGCCTTTAGGCACAAGAAGTCTGTTTTCTGTACATCATAGATCAGGAACCCCGTAGGATTCGTCAAAGCAGAAGCTGCTGTCCACGCGGCCCCTCTATGAAAAGGGATGCCTTTGCATCCTTCACCATCTTGAGAGCCCTCGCGTGTACCTAAAAAGTCGCGCCATTGTCCCTGTTCTGCAACTAAGAGCTGCCTTCATACATAGCCAACTCATTAATTACGAGGTGTACTGGGGGTAAACAGACACTCCAACGCTGCCGAACTGGTAGATCTGAATGAGCCCGTAATGCTTATAGGCAGGCTTTCCTCTCCTATTTACTCATAATAGTACGGTTATAGTTCTTCCCTATGGAAGTCTAATACAGCAGAGATGCTCTCCGAGTATACCAAAAGATCACATTAGCCTTATGGTACAATATGGATAATATTGTATATATAATATTCAACTGAATCAATGTTTTCTTATTAGTAAATCGTAATGATTTACATACATAGGTTTACACAAAACTCACAAGAGTGGGGAATTTCTAACCTTTGTGTTGGGAAAATTTCACTATATAAGTAAGTTTGGGTTAGGGTTAGGTAAGGTGGGCAATTTCTAAAGTTTGTGTTGTGGACATTTCACTAGGTTGCCGATATGCTCAATCTGATTGTGTGCAGTTAAACGTCAATGTTCTATAAAACGCGGTGAAATGAAAACAGGTATTTTTTCAATCTGGCAACGATGTTTTACTTATCCCTGATATCGTTCCGTTGCCGAGACTATGAAAAACCGTTGTACGCAGAAAGATATATCTTCTTGGTAGGGCATATGCCTCTTGGATGTGGAGGAAAAATGTCTAGTAAACTAAAAAATCGATTACTCACAGCTGGTCTGGTAACATCAAATGCCTGCATTGCAATTTTAAATCCATCACCTTCGTTTGCTAACACATTTTCGATCGGCACTCTCACATCTTCAAATGTCACGGCCCTCGTATCACTTGCCCTTTGTCCCATGGTCTGCTCCTGCACACAGTTTCAGAACAATTTGATTTTGATTTATTGCATCCAATAGTTAATTTTTTCGAGCATGAAAAAAACTTATAATCCCCTTTATTGAATCTTCACTGGAGAAACTGGAGGTTAGACGATTAAAAAATCCGAAATTGAGGAATGAAAGAAAGTTAACATGAAACTCGATATAGAGTGAGTAAAATATTCATTTTGTAGAAAAGTTCTGGAACAATAGAGTAATGCTACGAAAAAAGCATGCATGTTCTCTCCTCATAGGGGGTGCATGACTAACTTGATTGATCAATTATAAATGAAAAATTACGTAATTAAAAATTAAAATTGACCTGTTCGTGCATTATTCTACAAAAGATATTAATTTTGTGCGTTTCCATACATGTATGTACTTCTTACTCATTCTGTATATATTACACTCCAATACTAGAATTATTATGATCAATATAATCCATCAACTGCATTCGTTTAAGAAAACTCTAGTTGCGATGCAAATTCCTATATAGGTAAGTTACAAGCTTATATCGAACAAAAATTATAAAATAAAAAAGGCAGTTACCTTTTTGCCTACTGATACTCCAGGTGTAGAACGATCCACAATGAAACCAGTGAATGCCTTACTCACAGGCGCTTTTGGATCAGTATTAGTTCTTGCAAGTACGAAATACCTGTTCATGAGGAAAAAAAATACATTTTTTATATAGGCATCAGCAATCTTGAAAAGCGGGCGAATAAAATAATTTTTTAGGACAGTCGTATATGAGCTCTCTCTGGGAGCTATCCTTTCTTAATTTATTGGTTATATATTCCTTTGATAAAGGGCATAACAATTTTTATCATCATACAATAATAAGTATAGCATGTGTATGAGATACAGTTTAGCACAGTCACGGGGTACTATACAATTTTGCATATGATATGTGAAGATATTATAGTGACCTCACCTTCATGTGAAATTACTTTTTTATTTCTTCAGGCGTGGAAGACTATTTATTGAAACATGTATGTATTAATTGCAGTAGAATAGATATAAAAAGTGAGTATAGTGTAGTATAGAGTATAGAAGAGTACAGTAGAGTAGAGTAGCACACAACAGAGAGCAGAAAGTAGAGTTGAGTGAAGTAAAATTGAATAAGTAAAGAAGGTTGAGTAAAGAAAAAGAAAATTCGTCCTGAGAAGCAGGTGGGATAGTAATAAATAATTAATATCTGCACTTTACAAAGTTATTTTTATATTATAGTCAAATCATGAGGATTGCAAAATCGCACTTACCAGTTAGCCACACCTCCATTTGTGATCCACATTTTCTGACCATTGATGACCCATTCGTTTCCTTTCTTCACTGCCGTAGTTTTTATTCCTGCTACGTCAGAACCAGCACCTGGTTCGGTAGCGCAATATGCCTAATGAAATTATATGTTAACATCACTTAGAACATGAATATCAACAAATTCATAGGTAAATATCCGACCACAACTAGCAACACCATCATTCTGTGAACCAACAAAGACTGCTATGCATGGTTTCGAATATATTGGATGTCCTCAGACAACTTCAATGACAAACAGAAGTCCTGATGAGCTGTCATGTGCGGTACTTAAGTAACTAGATCACATCTAAGATAGATGCCTTGTTCCTAGGAACTATGGTCATTGCTTCTTAAGTAAAATAGGAATAACAAAATACTCACTGCAACCAAAGGCTCATCTATTAGCCTTCCCAAATATTTTTTTTGTTGCTCCTTTGTTCCTGCTATGATCACTGGAATTTGCTAGAAGTGAGAGGGATAAATAAATCAATTTCGATAAATATGAGAATCAACACATATATACATATATCTTATTGCCAAGGTTGTAGTGTCAAGGTTAATCCAAATAAAGGTGTAAATTACTGTAGATAATAGGTAATAATACATATTATCGAATTTCGGACTATGAAAAAAATTACGAACTGAAGAAGGAATAACTTACCCCCAAGCCAGTAGAATTCAATGCAGTGCAAATTCCTGTGCAGCCGTAGGAAAATTCTTCTTCTATAATACCTGACGTCAGAGACGTTTGTTCCAAGCCACCTGAACAGAATAAACTAATATGATAAAATGAAAGGAATCATAATTCTTCACTAGTTTTTAATTGAGTGACATCGAAACGAATAAACGTTTCTTACTTATGATGTACGCTATTAGGCATGAAAAATTTAGCCACTCTACTCTATTACATTACCAAAATACCTTTTTGTGCAGATAACAGGAAAAATTGCGCTTACCTGCGTGTTTTGGGATATGTCCATTCAATAGACCCAATGTCCAAGCTTTTTTGAAGATTTCCTTAGGATATTCACCAGATTCATCGTGATAAGCAGCGGCTGGTATTATTTCTTCTTTAGTGAATTTTCTAGCCAACTCTTGAATTTCTTTTTCGGTGTCAGTTAGTGCTGAAATTTTTAGTAAAAATATGTTTAATAGCACTATACATATATGCATATTTCGTTATATTCCGTGATTTTTTCCTTCGATTTTTGCACGAATTAATAATAAATAATCTAAAACAGTTTTTTTGTTATAAATATGCTCGAACAGAATTTTAGTATTTCAAATATATGGCGCTCTTTTTCGTATAATAAAATTATATCTAGTTATTATAAGATACTACTAGATAGGATATATAACTCCTTTAAGAGAAGACCTAAAAAATCGTTCTTATGGTGAAAATCTAAAATTTAGACAAGCTATGATTTGAACCCGCAAGAACCTCTGGGTTCTTGCGCTGTCATCCAAATTCATAATCAGAACTCATCCAAGTACCGAACTCGGTGGATGCTGCTTTTGGCTACCGGAAAAAAATTATAATCATTCTAATATTAACGAAATACAATTTCGATCAAGTTTAAAACTGGCTCATGGCTCTCGTTTGAAGGTTTGGCTCTCGTTTGAAGGTTTTGAAGGTTCGTACAAAATTTGAGCGCATTAGATAGATGTATAGTTCCTGAGATACGGCTTTTTTTGGGTTGTTTTTTCATTTTTTAGTGAACTTTGCATAAGTCTTTATATCATTGGCAGGTAATTTTTTATAGTGAAAAAAATTTCAGATAGCTATATAATTTCGAAATCTCAAGTTTACCGGCGTTTTTGAAACTGCCAGCTCTTTAATTTCTTTGAAGAGTTGAAGTTGAATTGAATTTTACCACGAGTTTGACCGACAAATATCGAAATGTAAGAAAATATTTTTATTTTTGTAACCACGTAAAAAATATACTTCTGCTGATCGGGTAATCAAAATATTTTTGATATTAACTTCATAGAGTTCGAGATGCACATCATCTACAAATACACAACATTCATCTACTTACTGAAATTATATCCTGCTGAACAATTTCTTACACCTTGTTTCGAAAATAGTGTTTTGCTGCTTTGCTTCAGAACATTCCTGGATAACTGAAAAAATTCATTTTCGAAATGTAAAATCACTTTTAACTAATGGATTATTCCATAAAATAATTTTAATCCAGATGAAATTCTACCTGTTGAATGGTGGCCATAGCGGATAATATCGAATTCGCCTCTTGTCAATGGAGCGAATTCAATAAAATAGGAATTTCGTATAGTTACGGCAGAATATCAGCACAATTTGTGTAGGTCATAGGTGAATCTTCAACTTTGATATCGAATTATCGCAAAAACTTTACAATGTCCGGGTTTATGAGATAAAAAATACGAAAACTAAGAAGTCATTATTGTAATCCGTAATTATATTATCAATTATATTGGATGAAATTATTTTCTCAGTATATTTTTTTGAGATGGTGAACATTTACAGACTCCCAACCGTTTCATAATTTCATTAACAATTACCCTGTATCAATACTGAGATAATTTCTCGCAATATGCTTGTAGTTAATTGAAAATATTTGTGTAAGATTTCTTTTTTCACCCGTGACTGTTACACCAGATCATTGAGCTATAAATTTGAAGTTACTAGTGCTTGTATACATTGAAAACACCCTTTAAAATCAATAGTGGTAAGAAAACAACTAGTATAGGAAATTTTTCAGAGGTACACTTGAAATTATACAGTGTTTTAGGCAAAGTGTCCACCATTAGGGTGGAACTCTCTGTATAGTATTTTTCGGAAAATCTGTTGCCTTTTTATATAATATACAAATTTTCTCATCTTTGCCGAGTTGATTAGAGTGAGTTTAGAATAAAAATCATTACTCCGTGACTGAAGGTCTAAACAAGAAGCTAAAAAACTAAAGCTGTATTTTGGAAAATATTTTCAAAATATATTCTAGTTCATATTTCGCCAAACCTTCACGTCAAAAAACTGCTTTAGTTTTCCCCAAAAATTCTGACTACACTTATAGCACACATTCAGCACTTTTTTCGTTTCAAAAGTTCCAGTAGAAATATTCTTCGGATGTCGATGGAGGAAATGAAATAATTCACAGATCAACATAATTATTTATTAAATTTCAACCTGATATGTATAAAAATACTTATATATTTATTGAATATTGTAAACTTTACGCCAAAACTTCCGTTGTAAATATGATACTATCAATCATTCATAAAAACAATTCAAAAAATTATTTTCGATGATATTCATTCATTATTTTCAAGAATATTTTCAGTTCAATTCCTTAGCTCTCTCAATTATTTGCCTGGAAATAATTAATCTCTGAATCTGTGCAGTTCCCTCATAGATTTGATATATTTTAGCATCTCTCATCAGTTTCTCTACTGGATAGTCTGTATTGAATCCATTCCCTCCGAAAATTTGAACAGCATCAGTAGCATTCTTGTTGGCCACATCAGCAGCGAAGCATTTTGCAATTGAAGCAGAGTAAGTGTTCCTCTTACCTGTAGAATTTCAGACGTCTTTAATGTGAAAAATCATGTTTGTAATTACATTCATATAGATAATTCTATCCAGTAGTTTGATAAGTATGCCAACGTTTTTCTTCCTCATGCCACCGCCCTTTCAACTAATAAAAAATCAAATTTCCTGCAGCTTTTCCTTAATAATTATGTTATGAGTTTTATTCATGAATTTTTCAAATTCGCTACACAAACTTTTCGAATTCATATTAAAACGAAAGCGTTTCTCGTGCACAAATTGGCAACAGCGCGCCCTAAACCGAGTTCTTGTCATAGAGATATGAACTAGCCCATAGCCTACTAGAAGTTAACTTCTGACTTCTAGTAGGCTATGACCTAAATAAGCCCTAAGACAAGGAGGATTGACTCTTGATTTGAGACTTCGGCCAAGAATGAGGTTATGTCTTGTTTACCAAACATTGAATTGATGACGAATTAAATAACAACTGATGATTTTCAAGAAGCCATCTTCGTTTGTCTTATCATCATAATCAATCTGTTGTCCTTTATTATTTACGTAATCCGTATTCAATGTTGGCAAATGGTGAAATATTAACGAAGCCCTTTAAATTTTGAACCCTCATATTCATTTTTGTTTTTCAAGTACTCGTAATAAGTTTTCCAAGAAAAAACTGAAAATGATGTCTTTGAAATGCGAAGTTTTGAAGATATTCCATATAAATACTTTCATAAGCAGAGAAAGATCCCTTCTATTTTTCATGAATATCTATGATGGACATACCATTATCGACTTCCCATGCAGCTTTCATCCAAGCCAATCTGGAGAGTTCAACACCAACCCCCATATCGGCCAAAATAAATGCTACCGCTTGATGATGGGAAATTGGCACACCAAAAGTCTTGCGCTCATTGGCATATTTAGATGCTTCATCCAGACATCTTTGGGCCAAACCAGTGGCGGCGGAGGCAACCTGAAATGATTAAAAGTATCGAACAGGTTTAATGACAGGTTTTTCTGATTGAATTCGATATTTTCTTTGGAGAAGTTCTGAAGAAAAACATTTGAATATTTTTCGAATTCCCTGTCCAGTCTTTTCAACAAAAATCGGCTATATAGAACTTCCAGGATGGCAAGTTAAGTTGAATTTGATTTAATGGAATGGAGTTGAACAATAGTTGCGACTTATTTGGATCAATTTTTATGGTGAGTTTTCGAACTTATGACTTCTAGTTTTCACCTGGGCTTTCTGATTGGATCACATATTGAGTCCTTCCTTCTGATAGAAAAGATTCACCTTCTTGTAAAATATATTGAAAGACTTTCAACTTACCGGAGGTCTTGTTTTGTCGAAGGTACCCATAGCAATTTTAAAACCAGCTCCTTCTCCAATCAACACATTTTCTTTTGGAATTCGAACATCTTCGAATGTGATACCCCTGGTATCACTAGCTCTCTGACCCATATTTTGTTCCTTGAATAATCAAAACAATAATCGTAAAATTGAGACATTTATTCCTTATATACCTTTCTTCCCGGTGTTACTCCAGGCCACTCCCTCTCCACTATGAAACCAGTGAAAGCTTTACTAGCAGGAGCTTTAGGATCTGGATTGGTGCGAGCCAATACGAAGTACCTGGAAGTTCATTAACTTTTACAAGCTTCTTCAGTGGAGAATTTTTTCAGCTTCTGACCAGTCTTAAGACTGGTTGCTGAGTTTTTTATCATTATTATTACCAGTTTGCAACTCCCCCATTTGTGATCCACATTTTTTGGCCATTAAGTATATATTCATCTCCCTTTTTTTCAGCTTTTGTTTTGATACCAGCCACATCGGATCCAGCCACTGGCTCAGTCACACAATAAGCCTGAAAGAGAAAGTCACTGGAAATTAATAAATACTCATGACGAACAAAATTAATTTCAACAAGAATTAATGAAAGATGATGAGGAAAGAACAAACATGTGAGTTAAAATGAAATGTGAAGAGATTTTGATGTAGAGTATACATTCAACAGAATTAATATGTTTTATGCTTTGATTCTCAAGAATTTTTTATTTATGTGCTGATATCAACTTGAACTTACTGCAAGAAGAGGTTCTTCAAGGAGCCGTCCCAGATATTTCTTTTGTTGTTCTTTGTTGCCAGCAATAATGACTGGAGTTTGCTGGAAATGATAGTTATATAAATGTTAAAATGTAGGATTCAACATCAAAACATGTTCTTCAAGTTGAATTTTACATGATTTCACATACTAAAAACAATGACGATACGCCTGACTAAAAAGCTTTACTGTTTGATGTGTCCTATCGATGCTAACAATAAAATAATAATTTGAAATTATCTATAACTTTAAACATCAATTGAAATTTAAGAGTCAATATTCTTATTCGTGATCAAACGATCTCCGATGTTTCTGACCTTACTCAGAAGTATGGTTTAGGGGAACTCATAAGAAGCTCTTTAGTTCAATAGTGAGGTCATCTACCATGCCCAGTTGTGAATCTGGGGCCTCACTCAAGCCCGCTTATAGAATTTCTAAGAATTTTTTTTTTATAACCCTGTTTGATACACGAATTAATCTCTGACCGAATTTCATAGAATGATTGCAACAAGAAAGTTCCTATGGAATATGGTCCTATACAAATATTTTGCCAAGTTCCACAATAATTTTTCTCTCAAAACATTCTTCAAAACCATCACCTTAATCAAAATTCGTTGTACACCAGAGGAAAGATATAGTTTTCAAGATATGCCTTGTTTTGAGTGAAAAATTGTTAATTGTTACAAAATAATAGAATCTTGAATAACTTTACAACACAAGATCATACTATATATACTTTTTTCTTGTACAATCACTGTGTTATTTGGCTAAAGATAATTTATACAACATGTATAATACACCATAACTGTAAAGCAGCCTTCATTATCCTATTATAATTTTTTTTTTGGTAATTCACTGTCCCATGAAAAATTTGAATACAACAAAAGCGAGAGACCAACAAACATTAAAAAATCAGAAGGTCAGGAAGAGATATAATTAATATATTAACAAAAAAAACATTAACTTACACCCAATCCTGTGGCTTCTAAAGCTGTAGCTATACCCGTGCAACCATAACCAAGTTCTTCAGCTACCAAACATCCAGTAAAGACACTATTGTTCATTCCACCTATGAATGAAATTCACAAAATTTAAAATTAACATACTGACAAATAATTAATTGCTATTCTCTTTCTACTCCCAAAGTGTAACCTTGAAGTTGAAAAAAATTATTACATCTAATTAATGACTGTTTGAAAATCCTGTGGGATTTGTTTTTTCTAGATTAAGTTTTTTTTTTGTTCTACATTTGTAATTACCATAGTTATTGGTGTTGGTGTGGAAGTTAATAAATTAAATTAAATAAATTAAATTAATTGTCTTAAATTTTACAGTCTATGATCCATCCTTAACACAATTCAGAATCACACCAGAAACAACTCAGATTGTTTTACTATTCTGATAGCATGTTAACTCAAAAAAAAATTCATATGAATTGATACTAGAAGAAAAAAGTTAATCTTGGGAGTATCTCAAGAAAACCTTATTTTAGCACAGAAGTCTACCCATTTTCATGAGATCAATCCAAGTGATTCTAGATTCTAGAATGGAGGGGAAAAAAAACTATTCTGGAAATGAACAAATATTCACAAACTTCATGAAAAATTGTGAAATTACTGATCTATTGTTGGAGAAATTTGAAACTATAATAATAAAAATAAAGTTTCTAGGAGTAATTCTCAATTATAAAACTAAAATGTTTACTTCTTCTTGGAATACCTACATAAATGATCCAGTTTTGATTTGAGGTTCAATGTATATTTAAAGTATTTTTGACCATGAAAAATTAGTTTTTTGTTAGATTATAGATACCTAGAATTTACATAATGCTTACCAATATCTTCAGGTATATGACCATTGATGAGTCCAAGTTCCCAAGCTTTCTTTACAATTTCATGAGGATATTCTCCTGTTTTATCATGGTGGGCAGCAATAGGCATAATTTCTTCACGGGCAAATTTCCTCGCCACATCTTGTATTTCTTTTTGTGTGTCAGTCAAAGCTAAAAAAAGCTAATCCAGATTATATAAAGTAAGTAAATGAATCAAACATGTTTCAGATAAAAAAATACCTGCAATACTTTTGTCTTAACTATTTAAATTCCTGTTCTATATGAAATGATAATGGATTTTCTCTTTCCACATCATCAGTTTGTATTTTTCAAATTTATAAATAATATGTTTTTTAAGAACGAAGTGAGTACCTAAAGTGCAATTTTCATAGATAAATGAATAATCAACTCACCAAATGAATAACCAGTCGAATTATTTAATTTAGAGGAAAGGAAAACCGCCCGACTCTTTGATCTCAATAAACCTCTAGATAGCTACAATGAAAAAAATGAAAAAAGAGTCGATGGAAAAACTAGAAATGAAAAAACCTTTTGCAAAGTGGCCATTTCTTTGTGAAAATTCCCTATCGAACCTCAACTGATGATGAATTATTACTGAAACTAAACCACGAAATGAATCGAATTCGAACAACTTAAAAATTGGAAAGCCGAGGAGTGGACTTTGGATCAACCTTCAATTCGGACTCGCACTCCGGGTAAAAAAATAATTTCAAGATTATATTAATAACAGAGAATCTGTTAATATTTTTACAAATTAGTAATTTGGGAGATTAACATTATGAAGATTAACGATTGATATTCTATGATTTAGAAAATATATTTTGCTTTTGATGTAAAAAGAAATTTTTTTATTTTATTTGTATGTATTTTTTTTTAAATCATCTTTCATAACACCCATAGAGATAAATAATAGATATGTTATCACATCTATGCCTACGAACCAACCCCTCTGGATCTGAAAATTGCCATAAATCAAAACTATATATCACAACATATATACAAGGAAGCAGAGTAGTCAAATATGTATTGAAATGTTCAAATTTTATTTGCATAATAAAAAAAACTACATTTGAATTATCCAAGAAAAAAAGAATCAAGCAAGAGTAAGAATTGGAAAATTTTGTTCTGTGCTTAGGAACCAAACCAAAGATTAACCTCTTTGAAGCAAAGCAAAACATTAAAAAGCGTGGTCAGTTGCTGTTTGTATTAGTTGGTATTTTGGTTGGTATTTTGGTATCGTGTATTGTGTTGGATTAGAGCATCTGAGATTTATTCTCAGTCTAGAAATTATCATCAGTGAAAGCAGAAAAACGGTAACACATTCTTCCTGTAGTATTTCATTCAGTAAACTTCTCTATATAACCTTAAAATTCCTTATTTGATATGATAATTTGAACTTTCTAGGTTTAAACATGTCTTTTCGAGGCAGAGGCGGTGGTGGTTTCCGTGGGGGCCGAGGTGGCCGAGGTGGATTTGGGGGCGGACGAGGCGGAGGCCGTGACAGATTTCAGCAACAAGGTCCACCAGAGAGAGTAATTCCATTTGGATATTTCGATTATACATGCCAAGATGATTTAGTAGTGAAAGCTGAAATAGAAGATGTACCATTTTTTAATGCTCCTATTTACTTGGAAAATATGGAACAGATAGGAAAAATTGACGAAATTCTTGGCAACGTTAGGGATTATTCTGTTACAGTTCGTTTGTCAGAAAATATTTATAGTTCCAGTTTTCAAAAAAATCAGAAGGTAAGAAGTTCATATGGATCTATAGTATAATCTTATTACCTCATTATTGCCAAGATAATTTCCGCTTATTGAATAATTATATATTATCTTGAGGGAGCAAAATGAGTGTTCAGAAATAATACTAATACCACATAGTAGCCATTCACTTTTAAGCATAATCCTTCGTTTTCATGAGTACCAAATTTGTCAAATTAGTTCCTGGTGATATTTTGTTCAAACTCAAGTTCTATATTGGGATTTCTGGATAATCTTTGTTGTATAAATATAAATATTCCATTAATCATTTTGTGAGAACCATTACAGTATGCAATAAATATTAACATACATATAGTCATGAACTTCATTGAGTATTTTGAAGATGAAACTATTCCCTCATATGAGAATTATATATTCTTGTAAATAATGTTGATATATAAAAATTTTTGTGAGGGATCTGCTACTGGAAAAGAATTGCATTTCACAAATAACACTCCAATCTGAAAAACTTTTTTCGTGCCTAAAATAATGAATATTTGATTTTTCAGTTGTTCATTGATCCAGCCAAGCTTTTGCCACTCCAAAGGTTCCTCCCTAAACCTCCAGGTGCTCCTAGCGCAAAAAGGGGCCCAGGAGGAGGTAGGGGAGGCAGAGGTGGTGGCCGTGGTGGTGGTGGTAGAGGAGGCAGAGGAGGTTTTGGAGGCGGCGGTAGAGGTGGTGGCTTTGGAGGCAGAGGGGGCGGTTTTGGAGGCAGAGGGGGTTCTGGTGGAGGACGAGGTGGCAGAGGAGGATTTGGAGGAGGTGGTGGAAGAGGAGGTTTTGGAGGCGGTGGTAGGGGAGGCTTTGGTGGTGGCAATAACTGGAATAGGTCAGCACCGATGAAGAGGAAATTCGAAGAATGATCAAGATCATCATTGTGTACAGATGTTTTACTTTGGTACAAGATACTTGACCTTAAAATATGGATAATTTGTTATTCATATCAACATAATGTTATGCTGAAATGTAATGAATTTTTTATTTGATAAATAAGAAAAAAACTTGTAATAATAAAACAGTGATCGCCAATTTTAATTATGTTTTATTTTAATTTGACTATTATTATTTATCTCTAAAAAAAAAAGCTTCAGGAAATGGATGCATTCAAAAGTTTTGTTGTGTCTGTCTGCAATTTTCAGATATCTGATGTTTCTTGAGTTATTGTCATGAATGTGAGAAATACTTTTAGCGGGAGCAATGAAAAAGTTATTCTTCAAAATATTTATTTGTTGATTACCACTTCTAAAATTGAGAAGTTTCAAATAACAATTTTTGGAGTAGAATGTATTTGGATTCCAGATAAATTTCATTCATTCTCATCGAATCGTGTATGCTTTGCCAAATGTTTCTCAGTTCGCTTCAATAATTTGTCTTTTCCCCTCTGTTTTTTCCTAGATTTTTGAAATTTGTTTGTTCGGTCTATTTCAATTTTCTTCCAATAAACCTGTTCTTCTTCTCCTTCTAAAATATTTTTATTAGCTCCAAATTCTTCAGTGCAGAATTTCTCAGCAGCTTCATTTGTTGGAAATCTGACAAATATTTCTTCACAACCAGAAGAAAAAGGTACATCAACGTAAAGGGCATCTTTTGCAATAGCTTTCACTTCCATCTGAAAAATATGAAATTTAAGTTATGAAACACGAAATATGTAGTATAGGGCATCAATGAATTATCAAATTACTGGTTACTTTCAGGCAGGAAAGGATTACTTAGAACTGGTGTGTGTAAAAGTTTGCCTTACCTATAGCAACCAACAATGTTGACCATTCATTAGAGTACCTATTGGGAGTAATGTGTAGAAAATGAAATTATATACAGTAGAGACTCGATAATCCGGATCAATTAATGCTAGGGCTAATCCGGATTAATGACAAATCCGGAATATCGCGTCTTACAATTCAGTAGAGATGCAATTTAAAAACGGTTGAAATAAATATAGGCTTTATTCTCGAAATCCCAACACAAATGTATTATTAGAAATAATTAGATATTTTACGTTGTTCTTTAACTGTAAGAGTAGAAGAATGCTTAATTAAAGCTTTTTCCTGTATATCTTTCAGGAGCAGCATATAAGTAAATATATAAATATTATTCTCTTCTGCCCATTGCAATCCCAATGTAAAATATTTACATATTTTCCACTAACACCATCTTTCAATTTGTCTAATATCTAACTTTTTTGTTTTATAGACAAAGTAACATGTTTCCGCTTTATCATTGTGCAATATTATAATATACCAAAGCACGTCCGACGGTCAAAATAATAAGAATACAAATGAGTGTTTCAGTTTAGAAATCAGGTTAAGACAAGTTAGAACCTGTAACTACGTATGCAACGATCGCAAATTCGGATTATTGAGTCTTGCGATCCGGATTACAAGGTACATAATACAATCTTGATGTCAATCCGGACTAGTAAGATATCCGGATTATCGTTCTCCGGATTATCGAGTCTCTACTGTATACTAAAAACGAATATTTGTATGAATACCTTTATTTTTTTGTCACTTTGGCATGGCTCTGAAAGTTTAACTCTCACAATGGTGCCAGGAACATATTCTAACTTCGCAAGAGTCTCTTCAGTATTCTCTGTATCTGAAGTTTTGATAGTTTCTTGTTCATTTCTTTCAGAGTTACATTTTACAGTCTTAAAACTATGAAGATGCATTTTGATTTCCCTCATTTTTTTCCTCTGCAAATTCAGATATCCGTTTCGCATTTTTTTCCATTCTTGCCTATAATACAAAAAAGGGAAAAGTAATAACAATTCATTGATCATTTTTACATTATTTTCCTTAACTTACTTGGATAAGATTTGTAAGCCCAACTCTTTAATTAAGGTTTTCTTTTTATTCTCCTTCTTCTTCTTCTTTTTTTGATCCCCTTCTACAGTTATATCTTCATTCAGTTCAATGTCTTGCCTAACTCTTTTACAATCATTTTCTTCATTTTCACCCGACAGTTTTCTCTTAGATCCTTGTTTTTCATCCTGAGTTGAAATTTCATTTTCTTTTATGTATGATGTTATACTGCATAAATCCTCTGGATTAATGTTAGAAGACATTTTGCAACCTATACTATCGAAATAAGTGAGTGCATTATGAACACCATCCTCAGTATCAAATTCTATAAAAGCAAAGCCTTTGTTCATGTTATTGTGTCTGTATTTAGGTATTGATATATAAGTAACTTGACCATATTCTGAGAATATATTAGTGAGGAAATCATGAGTGCAATCAGAACTAATTTTTTCAACATAAATAGTGCAGTCATCCACATTTTCTTTAACTTTGATTTCTGTTTTTCGTTTGACTTTCTCTGAATCTTCAGATAATTCCAAAAAATCTGATTTCTTGATGGCTTTCCTCAGGTCCTCAATACTAAGTGTCAATTTTCTGATTTTGTTAAATTTCAAAAACTCATCAAGACTTACAACTGCAAAAACATTTATTAATGTCGTTTGATGTTGAATTCAATATAAGAAATAATTCTCACATGGATTTTCTTGAATTAATTGTGATAAGTATCTATCTTTGGATAGATTGGAATCACTGAAATAAAATTCCATCTGTTGTAAAATTGATTTATACAATTGCTTTTTACGATGTCTTCCCTTCTTAGAAGTCGAATCTTCATTTGTTACATCCTCCATCCTTAAAACTTCCTCCATACATAAAACAAAAACTTCACAAGAAGCTATGGAGAGTACAACAAACTTTTATTTAAAAATTAGCTTTTATCGGAGACTCTGGCTTCTATTATTTGAGATTGAGGTTAAGGAATTATCTGTCAAAGCCAGAGACTGCTGCTCTTGTCTTTGCTCTCTAATCACAGAACATCAAATATTATATATTCAATTACAAGGCTTGCCAATTGGATATATAACCAGCTGTTCGAAATCGCTTAAGATTTCACTAGAGTGACATATAGAGAGACATATTTTTCCACCTATCAAGATCGGCTCCCAACGCGTTCGAAAATATTTTCAGTTCGTTTGCTTGCCCTAGCTGCATTCGATATCAATTCGCGGGCCGCAATACACTAAACAGATGGTGTTCTCCATTCGTCAGTTAGAGTCACTGTACCATTCATAATGAAATTTAAGTCTATCATGGAATTCGAAGTTGGTAAAATTTCTTGCAAGTTACAAACTATCACTTCGGCAAGGAATTTCGTGCCGGCTATGGAGCATGCTGATGCTTATGTTTTGATCAGTTACATGTTTAATTGATTTAAATATTTTGTCCGAAGTTTATCGCGGATGCAGCTTAAGAACTATTTTTTTTTCATATATTATCTTGGCTCTTGGTTCACCATGGTCTGAAGAGCAGACCTTGCCGGGCTCTCAGTCACAGATTACAGAGTAGACTCTCAGTTCAATTCTCATGTGACCTGTTTTAAAATATGACGTTACATCCTATACAGCTTTTTTCCCATCTGCTCCTAGTAAAGAAAAAAGAAGATAATTTCCATACGAAAAGTGTATCCTAATAGATATACAAAGGCATCTCTGTAGACATGTATGTTATTGGTAAAGACAGATTGAGATTGGTCGAAAATAGTGGGGCTAAATTTCCCTTCGAAATTCTTATGCAGACTATCTGCACTATCCACAATTATTTCAAAATATTCGAAAGGATTTTCTCTCGCCCTGCTCTTACTTTCCAACATGCGTGCAGTACGATAAATCGTTAAGTCTGGCGGCCGCTTCACGAAATACAAATTAATAATCAAGGACGAAATAAATCACGTGATGCACTTCATCTTATCTTAATTTACTTAACATTCTGTGCAGTCACTGTTGAATGGGTTTAGTTGATTACCAGTATACGAAGCGTATCTTCATTTCAATTCAGTAAGCATAACTTACTTTCTTTTGTTGTTATCGGTCGGTAAAATTGTAATAAAGAAATGTTAATTCTTTCTGAACATTTTCAACATTCGTTTCATTCTATGATGAGATGATCAATCGATGAATATGCTGAAAAATAAAATTATCTTCAATTATAAAAAAATTCATCTTTGTCAGGTTGAAAAACATTGTTATTATAAGTTCCATAACTGATTTCTCCCTTAACAATATTATACGCACTAAAAAATATATACATGGAGGTATCAAGGTCATCATTATGTTATTTACCTCTACCGAAATAGACAAAAAAAACGAATAATTAATGCCTTACAGAGCACTACGATAAAATAGGAACAACGGAAATTTTCATTCAGACTGACACGTCGATGTCATTTGAACAAGCTTCACCTGAAAAAGAGGTAGAAATAAAAAGAATCCCCAAAACTATTGATATTTTCAACGTACCAGGTTAGTTACCTTTACTGCTTCTCACTTATTAGGTCTTCATGTGAATACCTGAGGCCCATTCAATTTTAGAATTGGTTTGTCAGTCAGAAGACCAAAGCCGGAAAATTTCATTTTTCAATAGAAAATATAATTTTTATTCGATTCCATACTATTATGCAAATGAGCTCTAAGTGATTGAAATATATACATAATATATTTATGAATTTTGAATTTTCCAATTTGAAATATTATTTTGCCAAATTGCGAAATACTCACCATTAAAATTGCGTAATTTAAATTGAAATGACTACTCTGGAAATCAAAATATTCAATAACCATTCGTCATTGACGAAATCAACTTTTGAAAGCTTTTATTCGTCACTTAATTGTTCGTTGAGATAACATTGTGATTTGACTGTTAATGAATATGGCTTATATCATATCACATTATATGGAAAAGAGTTTCACAACAGTTCTCTAATCAAATTAAAAACTGTATCGAAAAAAATGATATTCTGATCGCTTCATAGAGGATCTACTTAAAAGACAAGAACTTCTTTTGTGTGAAAACACATCTATATATTGCATAAATATGTACCTACACCTATACATATACACTGGGATAGATTGTTCGTGGAGAATTTTTCAAGCGGGCTTCTCCTGCAGTGAAGTCAGGGTCAGGGTCATTTGAAACGGAGAAATTAGAACAAAAAGTAACAACTCCTTTGATTAGAACACAATTTCATAGGCGCACATTGAGTTAATACCATAGACAAACTAATCTAAATTAATAATACTAGAGGATATTGTACATAAATGGATCTTTATTTTACTGTTCGCTCTACATGTTTCGCCTTACTGAGGCATCTTCAGGAGCTTCGTCCAAATTTACAGATATTAAGCAACATATAATCTCTGGTCTCAACGAACTGAATCAAAATTCAAAGAAAATTTTCTTTGTGTAAATTAGGAATTGACTTAATCACTTGTTTCAACATCTACGAATTTTGATTCAGTTCGGGGAGACCAGCTAGAGATGTTGCTTAATATCTGTAAATTTGGACGAAGCTCCTGAAGGTGCCTCAGTAAAGCTGCATTCACAATCAATTCGCGGGCCGAAGTGCACTTCGGCACGAAATTTACCATTCGCAATAATCTTGGAACCAAATACTCAAATGAATCAAAAATGTAACTGATCAAAACATAAGCATCAGCATCATCTATAGCCGGCACGAAATTCCTTGCCGAAGTGATAGTTTGCGACTTGCAAGAAATTTTGTCTTGAATTTCATTGTGAATGGTAACGGAGAACGCCATCTGCTAAGCTTCCGTGCCGAAGTGCACTTCGGCCTGTGAATTGATTGTGAATGTAGCTTAAGGCGAAACATGTAGAGCGAACAGTAAAATAAAGATCCATTTATGTGCAATATCCTCTAGTATTATTATATTTTAAAATGGATTATGGCCAATTGGTTGGAAATTTATAATCTAAATTAATTTGCTGATCTATGAATGAGACGAAAATAGCGTAGTGTAATTTCTGTGACTGTGTACGTTACCCACAGAACACTAATATACCTGCTCATAGACAAAGGTGTACCTGCTTAGCCTGTGGTGGAGTCGGACAAGAACCTGAAGAAGAATTAATTATTGCCGAAACTTCGCTTTGGGATTACTAAGTAGTTTTTCTTTTTCCCGCAATGATATTTAAAAAGATAATCCAATGGAAGATTATATTTTTTATGCAAAAATTTCAATTTAACTATTTTTCTCCAAAACTGAGAATTTATTGAATATAATTTTTTTTTCGCATTGAAAGTTATATGCTATGTACCTACATTGTATTCCGTTATTCAAAGGTTATGTTGTAACATAGACCTAATAAAATATTGTATTATTAGGTCAATGTGTTGTAACGAATTTATGCTCAAAATTGTATAAAATAATGAAATTATTTTATTTCAGAGATGGCCCCTGCTTACAAAGTAACCTACTTTAATATAACCGCCCTTGGTGAACCCATTAGGTTCCTATTGAGCTATGGGAAGATAGAATTTGAAGATTGTAGAGTGGAAATCGAACAATGGCCCCAACTCAAACCTAGTAAGAAAAAAGGAATTTTCCTGTTTTAATTTCGATTTTAGGGTTAGAAATAAAAGGTTCTTTCCTTAAGGAAGATTTTTCTAAGCTTTTAAACGACTTACTTACGAGCCGCGTTAAAACAAATCATTCTCAAATAGCCTGACTTTCCAAGTTTTTTGAACGCATGATATATTTCCATACTCTATGAAATATATTATATGAACGTTAAATTCGAACACCCTGTATATGGAAAAGATTTGCAAAATTATCTTGTAAGTAAGTAAGTAGTACAGTTTTCATTGGGCTTTTTCAGTCTTGGCCCTTTTTGGCAATGCAGGCTGCAATGTATTTCATTGGAAAAATCAACTTGTCTCTAATTTTTGGATACTTCCACTCAATTTTCCAGGTATGCCTTTCGGACAACTTCCAGTTCTTGAGCACAATGGAAAAAAAATACCCCAAAGTTTAGCCATCTGCAGATATCTTGCCAAGCAGGTGAAACTGGCCGGAAACGACGACTGGGAAAATTTGGAAATTGATTCAATTGCCGAGGCAGTCAATGATTTACGTCAGAGTAAGAACAATATTGTATCACGAATAACTTGAAATTTTTTGAATTAAATAATCCTCTGATATTTTTTGTTTTGCAGATATTGGCAAGTACCATTACGAGTCTGATGAAAAAGTGAAAGAACGGGAACGAGCAATTCTATTCAATGAAAAATTACCGTTCTTCTTGGAAAAATTGGAGGATGTGGCAAAGCAAAATAATGGACATTTGGCTTTGGGACGTGTAAGTAGCATGTTAAAAAAAATTCACATTTTTCTCTATAGTTTTAATTAATTCATGTGAGAAAATGTTTTGTTTCAGCTAACATGGGCAGATTTGTACTTTGTGTCTTTGCTTGATTACATGAATTTTATGCTGAAGAAGGATCTCATTGAAAATCGCCCAAACCTGATTTCAGTGAAGAACAACGTCACGAATGTGCCTTCTATCAAGGAATGGCTTGAAAAACGTCCGAAAACCAACTTATAATAAGTTATTTCCCGAAAAATTCGAAATTTAAGATTTAATTCTTATGAATGAAATATATGGTTATTACATATGTGGAAGTATGATAAACATGAGGAGATATTTTGTTTTTTTGTTATACATACCTGATTCGAAGTCGATAATGCAAATGATTATCATATGGTGGGTGGTTTCGCATTTGGAAGTCATTTAGTGGGATGATGAAAGAACAGTTTGAAACCAGAGACAGGCTGATGTCTCTGATTTGAAACTGTTGATAGAATAAGAAATTTAACGGACATAACCCTCTGAGAAGTAGACACGTGTTTCGGGCTTTTGGCCGTACTCGGTACCAAAGATTATAGAGTTAACTCTATAATCTTTGCTCGGTACTGATGACTTGATGAGGAGTACTAGGTATTACCAAAGTTACTACTACCTCATTGGTATTACCACAGAACAGCAATGGATATTACCAAAACCAAACACCTGTTTGGCATTGGCAATACACCGAATTAGGGGACTCCCCGAATGCGTTATAACGACCACCGAAAATGTGTGTAATTAATATTTCTTTGGTCTATGGCCTTAATTTGAATAAAATTTATGCCGTTATGTGAGCGCTCGCGTTATGGTATCCATATCCAAAGTGAACTATAAGAAGTTTGTTAAAAAAAATTAGAGTTTGCCAAAGATATTACATGTGTAATATCTTTGCAGTTTACTGGGTATCCAAGGAAATCAGAAGTAGTCGGTTTAGTTCGCACTAGCGCTAAAACAAACAAATCTTTGTCTGAAACTGACATCAGTAAATTATTGATCTGAGTCTTAGATAAAACAAAAGTTCACACAAAGAGTTTTTTTTTTGGTTCACAGGTTAACACCCATGTGTTTTATGCTGTGGTTGGCACTCTTTGCCAGTGCGCAATTCAGGGATGTCGGAAATAAAAAAGGATCGATTTCATAAAAAAATATCAATATGATTTAAAGCAGCTCTGAGAATTAATGCAACATTAGTAGGTAATAAATACTAGCAAACCACTCTACGAACAACATTTATTCATCAATATCAATATTTATGTGACAAAGAATGAAGAACGTATTATCGTTGATTGAAGTATTGTGGGAAGATACCCAACCAATGCATTAGGATTCCCCTCTCCCCTCGCTTTCCACAATACTTCAATCAACGGTATTATTGTATGTAAGTATTATGAGAAAGTGTTGTACATAAATAGTGAAAACAAAAATCATTTTTTTCTCGGCTTGTAAGAAATATCGATTTTCGAGTCGAGTCGAATTTCGATATATCGAACTGAAAATATCCATATTTTTTCAAAAACCGTAGCCCGCATTGGCGTAGCTATCATAAAAATAGGCGGTGCCTTGCAATAAATTTTATTAAGCAATTTACTTCTTATCTACTAACTGGCTTTTATATCAGTACAAGCGAAGTTGATTGATGGTGCAATGGTGCAAGCACAGAACACTAATATAAGCATAGACTAATAAAGGTCTAAGCATAGACTAATAAAAGTCTATGAATATTAGCAAGTTTTCTTTTGTCGAAAATTCGATAAAAATATCGACGTGCATTGACATCCCTACGCAACCAAATGAATGGATCAGAGACAACCTTTCTCCAAAGAGGCTTTCTCTATGGAATGGATTTTAATCAGTGGTTTAATGTGAATCACCGAACTAAATGTACATAAGCAATCTACTTTCCTGGATTTCAATAAATGTTAGAAATAGAAAATCATTATAACAAACTATTGTTATTAAGTGCTGACGGTGAGTTCAAATGTGAGTTGAAGAAATTTTTCATATTAGAGGATTAGAAATCATCAGTGCTTATTCTCAGTGAATATAAATTCATGAAATACCCTGATAATTGGATAATCCACTTATTAAAAATTTGATTCGATTTTATCGAGTGTCCCTAGAATCACGAAATTATGAGAAGAAATTGACATCCTATATATTATTGCGGTGCAGTTTATTTGTTAGGCCGACACTAATGGAATTACAAAATATGTTGTCATCCTGTAGTTACACCCTTTCAAAAATTGATATGCAATTCAGAAGCCTAGTACTTGAAAGATTATAGGTAAAGTTCAAAGTCGAGGTTAATAGTCATTTTGCTACTGTGATCACACCTAAAAAAAAACTTGATTTTTTCTTGAGAATAAAAAATGAAAATCCTGTCCATAATGTGACGTCTGTACATAAAAACATTCAAAAATTATCAAGTATCTACCTGTAATTCTTATCATTGGAATAAAGAACACTGTACAGATTCACCCCTTTTTACTACAAAGAAGTCACATACCATGAATGAGAGGGTAAAAGTTGGGTTATAAATACAATATACCGAAAGTGAAAGTTTATCTGTTAAATAAATCAATATTTCTCAATACCATTTATCCCCAGCCAATTTGCTGAATAAGTGGGAATACATAAATAATAGGAATATGCTTTTATCATAAATATCGTCCTTAAATCTCTAGGTATGAATAATATTTGAATTCCGATAGTTTAATCGGCAAGACAAAAAAATGCAGAGGAACAGGAATACAAATTGGAGAAACAGGAATTCTTCAAGGAATTCAGGAAATGAAGGTGAGCTGTAATTTTGTACATTTTGAAAGATGTAAGAGCTACAGGTTGGTTGAAGAACTTGAATATTTTTAGACTCTGGAACAGATTCTAATGGTCTGAGATTCATTAGGTCTCTGTCTGAATTGACGGGAGGAGGAAGGGGAAATCATGCCCCTCATAGGAATAGATACACAGCAAATATTTCTAATGAAGGTGAGCTGTAATTTTCTACATTTCGAAAGATGTAAGAACTACAGGTTGGTTGAACAACTTAAATATTTTTAGACTCTGGAACAGTTTCTATTGCTCCGAGATTTTTTAGATCTCAGTCTGAATCTAGGGGAGGAGGAAGGGGAAATCATGCCCCTCATAGGAATAGATACACACCAAATTCTGGGTATGAAGGTGAGCTGTAATTTTTCACATTTCGAAAGATGTAAGAACTACAGGTTGGTTGAACAACTTAAATATTTTTAGACTCTGGAGCAGATTCTAATGTTCCGAGATTCGTTAGATCTCAGTCTGAATCGAGGGGAGGAGGAAGGGGAAATCATGCCCCTCATAGGAATAGATACACAGCAAATATTTCTAATGAAGGTGAGCTGTAATTTTCTACATTTCGAAAGATGTAAGAACTATAGGTTGGTTGAACAACTTAAATATTTTTAGACTCTGGAACAGATTCTAATGGTACGAGATTCATTAGATCTCAGTCTGAATCGAGGGGAGGAGGAAGAGGAAATCATGCCCCTCAAAGGAATAGATACACACCAAATTTTTCTTTCAAATATCTTGAGTCCTTATTAGAAAAACCATTGGAGGAAGTAATACAAAAACTTTCTCAAAATAAAGATTTTTTTGATTATATTGGACAGAAACTTACTTCAGATACTATTGTGTTGATTGTGAAGCACTTGAGTAGGTTCTGTGATTGTCAGTTCACAAATCTAAGGATCAATATCTTGCAAACAAGTTTGACTTCAGGATTCGTTGATAATTTACAATTGTACATTTCCAATATAGCATTTCAATCCACGGGAGAAAAAAAATTGAATTCTTATTATTGGAAAGATCCAGATTCATTTTGGCAAAATTTTTTGAAATTTTGTACCACATCTATGAATGAAAGTCCACATTTCTTCATAGATAATTTACTGAAACTTGTTAAAAGTTCGCTATTAAATATAAGAGAAATCGAGAACCAACATAATTTACATATCTGCGATGAGACTAAAGATAATTTAAAGTCGCTAATAGATAGAGCTGAGGAAATCAAGGCCAATTCTCAAACAAAGAAAATTTTAGAAACCAAAAATTTTGTGGACAATAGTGAAGAGGAACCTCCTGAAGATTTTCATGAAATAAGCATTTTTCCAACAACATTTGAATTAGTTCAGACAAGAAAACCATTCCTCCGAAAAAATATTGTTATTGGTCCTTATAGAGATGTAAATCATTATTTGGATGTCCAGTTCAGATTATTAAGAGAAGACTTTGTTGGGCCACTAAGACATGGCATACAAGATTATTTGTCTGGTAAAAGTCGTCGGGACATACAGGACATCAAAATACATCCCAAAGTCCAATTTCTAAATCCCATAACTGCCACAGGGGATTATTGTGTCTTACTCAAATTTCACTTCGGTGGAAAACTGAGTAACTTCAAATTTGAAGATTCCAGAAAATTTATGTTTGGATCTTTGGTCTGCTTCACAAATGACAATTTCAATACAATTTTATTCGGTAGGATTGTGGACCGTAAAAGTGAATATTTAAAACAAGGACAGCTTGTAATAGGATTCAATAAACCAGAAGAGGTGATTTATAATGCAGACTACATAATGGTGGAATGCAGTATTTATTTTGAACCTTATCATCATGTGTTGAAAGTTTTGAAGGGAATCAGAGAGGAAGAATTTCCCATGAAAAATTATATAGTAGATGTTGATAAAAAAATAATTATGCCCAACTTCGGCAATCCTATGATCCCATACCAGATAAAAAATAATTTTCAAAATTATGACTGGTACCTTTTTGATGGAGGACGAATTCCGAGATTCAATGATTTGAATGAATCTCAAAACAACGCATTCATTGCTGCTCTAACAAGGCAATTCTCAATTATTCAAGGACCTCCTGGAACTGGAAAAACTTATGTTGGCTTGAAGATAGCCAAAACATTACTCAATAATTCAGAGGTGTGGTGTAAAGAATCGCCAATTTTGGTGATTTGCTTCACTAATCATGCTCTCGATCAATTTTTAGAAGGATTAATTGATACTACTGATAAAATATTGAGAATAGGAGGACAGTCAAAAAATGAAAATTTGAAAAGATTCCAATTGAGAGAACATGCCAGAAAAATGAGCCCTGCTGTGTGGAGAGCAAAAGATCAAGTTATGCATTACTTGAGACTAATAAAAAATGTGACTGATAATCTTAAATCTATTGCAAATCACAATTACATTCTGAATTTTCGCGTGTTTGCCAGTGTCATTCCGCATTTTGGTGAAAGTTGGCTTGCCAATGCCAAAGAAAAAGAATTCCTTGATTGGTTATTAACTGAAAGCATTCCTAATACTGAGGATAACTCGAGGGAGGAACAATCTCACCTAATAAGGGTAAGTACTTTATGCATAATTTATTCGGTGTTTCATGTGAATTTCGGGCATTTTATAATAATGTTCTTTGCTTGTGTAGAATTGATATTGCGATTGATTAGAATCGAACATAAAGAAAAAATTTGCGGTTTAAAAAGTAGGTTCCAAAAAAACAATTAAAAATCATTGGGAAACCCGGAAACCATGGGAGGTAACTCAATGAAATTCCAGATATCAGGTGTTTCGGAGATTCTTCCTTCTCCCCATATAATCTGCACCCCTTAGTTTCTCCTAAACCTATTCTCATTAGGTGCTTGTTGAGGCAGCAATGCCCTGGAAGGAGGAAGGAGGTGTAACATATTCTTGCCTAGAACCAGATAATTCGTTAATCTCTCAGTGTTAAAGTTGTTACGGAACTTTTTGGACTGTTTCAGTCTCGGAAGATTCCTCCATAGTAATCCTGCATGTTCCTATACCACAGAAGGTCCCAGGTCAATGAAGTGGGTAGTGTGTTGGCTTCTTCATTACTTTTGATTCCTGAGTGACGGGGAACCCAGACTGAACAGACCTTGTTACCCTTGTATATTTGGTTCAGTTTTCTTCGGCACTCGCATACTATTTTAGAATAGATGATGTGGGAGCTCATTGCTTTGGTCACAACCCGATTGTCAGAATGTCTCGCTATGTAGCATTTCTGATAGTTTCTTTCTTATGTTCAATTTTAACACATCTTTCAATTGTACTTATTTCACCCCAACAAACGGTTGCAATAATGAGCAGCTGATGCAAGCCCCAAATAATCCCAAGCTAGTGCTTTCCGTGGATTTCGACGCTCCGTTTAATGGTAATCCTTTTGAAGATTTTGGGGGGAAGTCCCTTTCCCTATACACCTTTTTACTTAGCGCCGAAGTGAATGTTCTCTTGATGGTGGTTAGAGAGGCTCTCTGATTCTTAATTCCCTTGTTACCCTTGCATACTTGGATATTCTTAGAACGGCCTATTCTTATCTATCATAAGATGAAGAAATGTGTTGGGCATGTTCATCTTTTGAAAGTCATCAAAGAAAATATAGAATTATTAGAATTAGGCCCAGTTGCAGGAACTTCCATTAAGATTTAATGCCCCATTAAAATTTTAAACTCATTTTCCTAAGAAATAATGGAGGATTAAAAAAATTTAACGGACTTTTCTACAACTGGGTATGTCAGTGAAACAAGCTAAGCATTGGAAAAAAGTAAGTCACAGTGTTCACTTTTATAGCAATTCCAAAATGTAGCGATAGAAGACTCTGACGACGATGATGAAGAGGAGGAAAACGAAAGAGATGACTTATATGATATCATAGCTAACATGGAATCAAATGTTCAAGAGCCATTGCTTGATTTGAAACAATTACAGGAAAAAATTATTTACAACTGTAGTCGTTTAGATGACTTGAGGTCGCAAATGGAAGATGACGAGATGGTGTTCCAATACATGTCTCTGGAGGCACAAAATGAGAGATTGAAAGCCATATGTAATATCGTTAATGTAAGTTTTCATAATTTTTGATGACAATAATCAATATTCTGGTATGGGTATATTCAAATGAAAAATGCTGAGTGAAAAAATGTATTACAATATTTTAGCAAAATATGGCATTAGCTTTTAACCAAAGTACTGAAAAGCCTAAAACCGATGTCAGGCATAGCAAACATATTCCTGTTAATGAAAGATGGAGTTTATATTTTTATTGGATCCAGTTGTATAAAGAAAAGTTACTGGTAATGTATGACGATTATAATGTGGAATATAGGAAAGCGTTCGAATTGTATAATGAACTGCAAGAAATGGGTAATATTGAAATTCTCAAAACCATGAAAGTGATAGGCATGACAACTACTGGTGCTGCTCGTCTACATTCCTCTCTTCAAATACTCAAATGTCCAATTGTTATTGTGGAAGAGGCCGCTGAGGTACTAGAAGCTCATGTTGTTTCTGCTCTAACAACAAGTTGCCAACAGCTGATATTGATAGGAGATCATCAACAGTTGAGGCCTAATACAGCCAATTATCAAATGGAAAAATTTTATCATTTGGGAATTAGTTTGTTTGAGAGGATGGTACAGAATGAAGTTCAATGTTTCACCTTGAATACACAACACCGAATGAGGCCAGAAATTTCAGCATTGATTAAACCATCGATTTATCCAGATTTGAAAGATCACGAATCAGTAATGGAGAGACCACGCATTCAAGGAATCGATAAATGTTTGTATTTTATTGACCATGAGCACCCAGAAGAGTCCAGTGCTGGAAATTCGAAGAAAAATATCCATGAAGCTAAGTTCTTGGTTCATTTGGCTAGATATTTGATACTTAATGGGTATGAGCCTGAGCAAATTACTATACTAGCAGCTTATCTAGGTCAAATGTTTGAAATACAAAAAGAGAAGAAGAAAATGCACCTTCTTCAAAATGTCAGAATATCTGTACTTGATAATTATCAAGGAGAAGAAAGCGATATTATATTGCTATCTCTAGTCAGAAATAATAATGAAGGCAATATTGGTTTCCTTTCCATCGATAACAGAGTCTGTGTAGCCTTGTCACGTGCTCGAAATGGATTTTACATTATGGGCAACATGTCTCTCCTATGCGAGAAATCCCAGGTACTATATTGAAAATTTTGATTATCCTTACATTGACACTTCAAGTTATATTTTCTCAGCTATGGGTGAAAATTAGAACAACTCTAACCGCTCAAGAAGCTATTGGACCTTCTCTTGCTTTGAAATGTCAGAATCACAGTAATATAACAATGGTTTCCACTGTGAATAATTTTTCTTTGGTATCGGAGGGTGGATGCGATGAAATTTGCAATAGTTCCTTAGTTTGTGGGCACAGATGTAAAATGCAATGCCATACTTATGACAAAGATCATACAAAATATATTTGTACAGAGAAGTGTAACAGGCAAGTTAACCATTCAAGTATTGTACTGTGAAGGGCTTTCATGACCCCATTAGACATGAATATTCTCGTTCAGGCTTAAAAACCTGGAAACTTCAAATGTTCTAGTATTTTTTAAATCCCTCTTGTTGTATAACTATTTTGGGAATTCAGAAACCCTGAACACAACATGAACTGCTCGTCAAAATATCGCCAAATATGAAATAATAAAATTGAATTCAATATGTCAATTTGATCTAAAAAAAAAATGATGAAATTTATGAAATGGGACAATTATTACCCAAACTAAAAGCGGAATTATTTGATTTTCACTAACATGTTAGTTAAAATCATGTATAAATCTGTTTTTAGTTCAATATAATATGAATTTTGATCAAGTATTGGTCATATCGATTCAATTAACCAAATTTAGTATTATTTTTTTGAAATTATGCTATTGTCACCCAAAAAGCTCTACACATGCAAATTTGGAAAGGAAATTGGTTTTTCTTAAATATACTTAATTTTTGACCGGTAATTTAATTTGCAATAATACATCTCATTATTGAAAAAAGGGAGAAAAAATCTAACGTTTGTAGGAACCCTGGCTATTATTTCATGGTCAAAAATTTCGCGATCAAATAACTTGAATATATCCAGTGTTTCCATATAAGTACATAGCTGAATTGTGGGTGGATGATACCCAGACGATTACATATCACCATTAAATTGGTGTATATTTTCTGAAAGCCATACTTTGAAACCACACGGTATGGATTATTCATTTTTGGTGAGAATATGTTACCTGCACATCTTCATCAACTAGAACATCAACACCCTGTATATCGCAATTCTTGACACTTACTTTGTTATTTGAAGGGGTAGAGAAAGAATGAATATAGTCAAAAGTATTTTAGCACTCTATTTTTGGTACAATGCAAGTATTCATTGAAAATTTGTGTGTGTAATATTCGATTGTTTTGGGAATATACAGTGTGTACCATCCCAAAGTTCCAACATCTTAGTAGTTCAAATTTATTTCATCATATTTCATGTTGAATCTCACAGCTGAAATAATACTTTTTAAAAAGGAATGCGCCTAATTTAATGTTTCTTATTCGTTTCAAATAACTAAAATACTGGCATGAATTTTGATATAAAGGGTATTTTATGAACATGTTTCAGTCTTATTACGATTTTAAGAACCAGGCTTGGATTTCGAGTTTCTGAATATGTTCAGGTAACACATTCTCGCCAAAATTGAATAAAATATACCTAGTAGTTTCAAAGTTCCAATTGCATTTTGGAAAAGATTGCAATACAACTGTCACTCAATGATCGATTTTTTCAGACTTCTGTGTGACGTGGATCTAACACACATATGCACTAAAAGTTGTAGTCAGGAATGCGGTCCTTGTAACTACCCTAAAAATGTAACATTAGATTGTGGCCATCATGCAGTTATTCCATGTCATTTGCTCCCAGAGGAATATAACTGTATTACAGAAGTACAAGTAACTCTTCCTTGTGGTCATGATGCAATAAAACCTTGTTATATCGAGACTGATAAATTCAGATGTAAGGTTCCCTGTGATGCAAGGCTGGATTGTGGTCATTCTTGTATTAAAAAGTGTCATGCCTTTGTGGATCCGGATCATCTGCTGGTGAGTTTGAGGTTTGAGCTAAATGTTTCTGCTTTATTAGGGTGATTTACAACAGTTCACTGTTCACAAACCAATTGCTGAATTGAAGTATAGCAAAGGATGGTTAAATAATCAAAGGGAATTTATGCAGTCAATCGAAATAAGAGTTCTTTCAAGACAAGTTGCATGAAAATCCATTAAAATTTAATACTGCATCAAAATGTTAAACCTCCATTTTTCCCTTCAAAATGGACAGTTTTAAATTTTGATGGGGCATCAAATCTTGATGGACTTCCTGCAACTAGGCCATAATAATCAATTAAATTCATAGGAAATTGCTTGAAACAATAACTACTAGAGTTACTAGCGCTCAAAGGAAAAAGTTGCAGGAAGGTTGCAAACTTTCCTCTGTAATCTAGACGTGCTTATGAAGTTATCTCGCCCCACTTTATCTTGTGAATTCTGCTGTTTTATGATGATTAGATGTTCTAGGAATCGCCTCTCCAATATTATTATTTCTCTAAGAAGATAGGCATAAACTAATAATTATAAGTAACAGCTTATCAAAAAAACCTTAATGTTTATCATTTGAGGAAAGCTCTAGAGACAATCCACAAAACTACGAACTCTAGTCAGAGAAGATATTTTCAAGATTCTATATTTCATTTTTAGTATAAATGTGTGAAGCGCTGTGCTAAGTTTAGAGATGGATGCACAAATTTGGAGAATGAGGATCATAGGTGCACAAAATTATGCTATGAAGAATGTGAACCTTGCGGGAAGCTTGTCAAAAAAGCTAGAACTGTATGTCCCCACTTCTTCGATGTACCTTGTTCGGAAAATGTGGATGACATCATATGTTACAAGCCATGCAAAAAAGCATTGGACTGTGGCCACCCATGTCCAAATAAATGTTCAGAACCATGTGGTACCTGTACAAGGAAGGTAAATACATAGATGCATAAGATATAATTCAGAAAATTCTCTTATAATCGATCAAAGATTAATTGATTGAATTAACAGCCTTTTTCATTTGATACAGATTTTGAATTTTTAGAAGTTTTTTTTTTTCTGAATAGTGAAATAGTGAAAAACTGCATTTATTTTGATACTCAATTATTTTTTCCAAGGTGAAAAAGGTAATACCAGTTTGTAAACATAGCATTATATTGCCTTGTTGTCAAGAACCATACAAAGAACATTGCAACAAGAAATGTCCCAGGCTGATGGATTGTGGGCATGTTTGTGGTAGGATATGCAGAGAGCCTTGCGATTCAAGTAAATGCAAGGAAATTGTGGAAGTGTCCATCCCTGCAAAATGTGGACACATTGTGAAAAGTGTCCCATGCTTCGTTAAAACGTCATATAAGAAAGGTAGAAAAAATTACTTATACATTAATTCATCATGTGCAGTTGATCAGTCTACATTGATCTCTGCCAAATTGAAATGATTATATTCATGTGATATACCTAACACGGTTGTAATTTTTCTATATATGACTCATCTGGCTTTGCGACATTGTGGTTTTAGTTTCCCCTTTTGCCATGACCTTTTGTAGTCTGCCCGATGTAGGAATAGATTACAAAAGGTCATGACCATTGAAGCATCTATTGAATGGTTGAATTTCCATGTATTACTCAACATTTGAACAATAATTCAATATTTCATTGTAGATCCATCATCAATTAAAAACTTGGAATCTTATTGCTCAGTGCCATGTACGGCAATATTGAATTGTAGTCCTGAAGATAAGCATCTGTGCGGTGGTTCATGTGGATCTTGTTACCAAGGACGGATTCATAAGAGATGTATCCAGAAATGCAGTCGAATATTGATCTGCGATCACGAATGCACTGGATATTGTCGAGAAACATGCAAGCCTTGTTTGTTGAACTGTTCATTCAAATGTAAACATAACATTTGTAAAAAGCGTTGTGGAGATCAATGTGTTATATGTAAGGAACCGTGTAGTAGAAGATGTAGACACCAGAAATGTACCAAAAAGTGTGGGGAAATTTGTAACGTTCCTCCTTGTGAGGAGCCATGCACAAGGTACCTCAAATGCGGTCACCCTTGCATTGGCTTCTGTAGTGAACCATGTCCACCTTTGTGTCGAATTTGTGACGAGGATGAAGTAAAAGAAGTTTTCTTTGGAACAGAAGATGAAGACGATGCAAGGTTCATCCTATTGAATGATTGTGGACATATACTTGAGAATACTGGTATGAAAGAATGGCTTAAGCAAGAACAAGATGCGATTAAATTCAAAGTGTGTCCAAAATGTAAGACGAAAATATTTGTTACTGAAAGATACAGTGATTATGTTAAAAAAGCAGTTCAGGGGATATCTGCTGCTAAAATAAAAGGAATTGGAACACAGCAAATGATAACCCAAAAATGTTCAGAATTAAGAATTATGCATGAGAATTGGTTAAGTAAGTACTGGAAATCTTTTAAGTATGAAATTAAGTGTGTGTGTGCGTGTAAACTTCAACCTAATAAAATTCCTTTTTAGCATCTAGAACCTCTTACATTATTCGTGTAGAATTTTAAGTTCCCACTCAATTTATTCTATAGATGTAATATTTCTTGAATTCAGTTTTTTTTTGTGTGAGAAAACATTCAATTTGAAACTTTTGCCTGTAATATCAGGCTAATTGTTATTTTTATTCAATTAATCTTGATGAGAAAATTGTTCTTCACTGTTTCAATCTAAGGGACATTCACTTCAGCTGACTGGAATTTTCATTTCATTCAACTTTATTTTGGGGGATTACATTCATACCCATTGAAATTGATGAGAATTCTACCTTATCGACCACCGTTTCCAGAAGTGAATGTCTTGTTCATTTCACACTAAATTGACAAATTCGATATTTTGTTATTGATTAATTTTTCTGCAGAGTCTCTTCATTTGGGAGAGAGGAGCTTCAGTGACTTATTGATCAAACAATCGAAACCCCTACTAGAACGTCTGCAAAAAGTTAACAAAAGTGGACGAGTTCAACTTCTGAATCTTATAGAATTGAATGCAGTTGAAATAAAACAACAACTGATTGAGCGAGTTTCTAAAATCTTAGCATTAATTGATTCAAGTTGCCTTACATCTAACCTGACTTCATTGCTGATGACCCAAGTCAATTTAATTTTGACTAACTTGTTGAGGGAAATTGATGATATAACAACTCCCGAAGTTGAAGATATTCAGAGAGAAATCAATCGTTTGCATAGGATGGTTCAGATATTACCATTGTTGAGCAGATTGAGATATCAGGAAGAAAGTGTGAGGATAAGAATAACAAATTTGAATGACCTAATCAATACTTTAGCCAAGTATGACGACAAGAAAGATGAGAGTGTTAAGAAAGAATTAAGTGATCTCAGGAGAGGACTTTCGATGTTGGATATAACTGAACTTGAAAAACAACAGCTTGTCAAAGCCATAGGGTTGAGCAAAGGTCACTGGTTCCAGTGCCCAAATGGACATCCCTACGTAATAGGTGAATGTGGCGGCGCTATGCAGACTAGCCAATGCATCGAATGTGGAGCTCCAATTGGTGGACAAAGTCACAGGTTATTGGAAACAAATAGAGTAGCAACATTTATGGATGGAGCCAGACATTCAGCATGGTCCGACTTCGAAAATATGCACAATTATCAATTTTGAAATATCCAGTTCTATTCAGTCATAAACGTAAGTCTATTTTTTAAATCCTTAACGAAAAAAGTTAAAATAACCCTTAATCTATATTTACAGGAAAAACATTATGTTAAGTGTGGTGGCTTAAAAAATGTTTGAAATATTTTATGAGTTAAGATAAAAAAAAAAGTTTATTGTGTTTTTCTATATCTACTAGTTAACTATGTAAAAATTTTTGTATAATAAAATGTGTGATTTTGAAACTGATGTTTGAAAATATTAAATGTGCACTTCAGAATAACTGAACCAATTTAAAAAATCTGAAATTTTCTGCTTGTGCCTGTTTGCATCAAAAAATTTAAGACAGGCTTAGTGTTAAGTCTAACTTATTTCAGTGATTTTTATAGAAACTACAACCTCTTCAAGGTTAGAATGTTTTTGTTTAGTCTGTTCTATCATTCAAAAAACTTGATGTTGATTGGCTATAACTGGTAAAAAATTGGGTTTGATTACATTAACATTATCAAGTCTAAAATTTTTATTCCCATATATAATACATTTTTATCACAGTTGTTAAGTTTTAGTGAACACAATTTTGCTTTCATCAAAGCAACTGGTACTTATTATTGAGCTATCATCTGTACTTTACACTTGAATAGTATATATCATATCCAAATGATATGATATTATCATATAATATTCTGAATCGACCAGGGATTAAATAAAAATTTATAAACTGAGCTGGTGGCCAAACAATCCATTCAGCAATATACAATGTAACAGATTTACTTCTAATTTCATTAATAATCTCTTTACCCGTTTTTCGTTCCAAGAGCCCAACTACAATAAACATATTTATAATTACAAGTGGCGAGCATATCAGTTGATCCAGTATTAACTTTTTCATCACTATAGGGAAGGAAGTACCAGGTATAATTTTGTCCAAATATACATACCAAAAGTGAGTCAAAGCTCCAGCAGATCCGCCAGAGATCGACATATTTTTAGTCCTCGTCAAATCAAAATTGTCCGATGTGCCTTTCGTAATTTCATATTGTTGCTCCACGATGTCTCCAGCTCCAGATAATGTGTAGGATATGAATACATTGGTGTAAAAAAGATACCTTCTCGAAAATGCTTTAATGGCAGTGTTTTTTATATTTTTGAATTCAAATGCTTTGAAAAAATGCCTTAAATTGGGACGCATTGCCCTTAAAATTTTATAGGTTATATCATGTTGACATTATGTAACGTGACGTAAGGTCAACCAATCAAATAAAAGATTATATTGTCAAAGAGATATCTCTTTAATTTTTGGATGCAAATGCTTGTAGCTCGAATAGTTATAGTAATTTTGTCTAGGTGCCGCCACAAATTGCGAATCCGAAAAAAACAAAGATATTACACATGTGTGTAATATCTTTGGAAAAAAAACGATTTTTTAAGTTTTTCAAGAACAAATGCTGCATCAATCAATATTGAAACTCAATAGTGTGGAGCGCAGAATGATGCTGTAGATCTTGAACAAATTCTATAGAACCTTTTGTTTATATAAAATATCCATTTGTTTAAACCTTTATTCTACAATAATCCTATAAATTTGTCGTGGTTATTCAAAGTTGCAATCAATCCGTTTTCGTTTATCACATTAGAATTCTTAGAATAATCAATATTTCTCTGCTCTCTGTCGGTCATCTTTCCACCAAGTGCGTCTAGAATTGCGTTTCCGGCACAGATATCCCATTTTTTAATAGCAGTAATATGGAGGTATGCATCCACCTCTTTGTAGGCTACTTGCAGAGACTTATAGCCTGAAACATCAAATAAATAATAAGTACATTTGACATCTAGTAATTTGTAAAAAAAACAAAACAAATAGATCTGCTAACATTAGTAATGGAACATATTTTCAGAGTGGAGGGTTGTATTACTTCAAAGCAAAAATTGATGTTAAAATATGTTTCTTTAATTATAAATAAAAATTATTGAAAATAAAGAAGAGATATATGCATTATTACCTACAGTTTTTGATTCTGATATAAGCAGAGCCTATTTTGTTCAGCAGCAATTCTCTCAAAATCGATTATAAATACAAAAAAATATCTAAAAAAGAAAAGTTCTGGAATATACCTACTAGCTCACTCTAAAATCTCAGAAAATATCACTATAGATTTTTAAAATTATTGGGCATGTTAGATCATGTAGAACCTCAATATCAATGCATTTTTCAAATTTGAGCCAAATATGTCAAAAACTATAGAAGTAAGAAAAAATTCAAACTTTCAAAATTATTCTGGGAATATAACACTGAAATTACAGTTTTGGATTTCGAAACATCCTGTATAATAGGAAATCTGTGAAAAAAAAAACACAAGTTGCTTCAAATTCCAGTACCTTTTCAATTGGATTTGGAAATCAGTTTTCTTAAGTTAAAAAAAATTTGAATGATTTGAAAATTATTTCAGTTAATTTTCCTCTCATAATTGAAACACAAATATTTTATAAAAATGATTAAATCCCTTTTATCTTACCAGCTCCTGCTGCTTCGATAAGTTCATAATTCGTAAGTTTTTCATTTAGAATTTCCTTGATTTTTCCACTATGAGATCTTGATATTGAAATCTTCACATTTTCACCATAAACCTTAAAAAAATCATCATTGGAAGTTTTGTAATTGGAACTCAATTTCATTGTTTCTATCACACATTCTCTCTCTAACTACAACTAAAAGCATTATTAAAATTATTATAAATATCTTCATTCTTTTATTATTTGTTCATTGTCCAATTCTGTCAAAATATTACCAGGTATGTATTTCCTGTTTGGATAAGGATAGTTATATTTTACACATATGGCTCTATGTTAGGTGCATTATTTTGATTAGTTGTTTCATATAATTATATATATACTTCATTCAAATTTATTTTAGCAGTCGGTTGGCCATGAAATAATTTTCTCAAGTTTTTGTAACTAGAACGAAGTTAGGTTGGCACTCATGAAATGTCATTAATGTCATAACGCCGTTGCCACAACTAATATCAATTTTTATTACGAAAATGCCGAAAGTGATAGAAAAAAGAGACAGGATTTCAGGTAGTGCTATTTAGAATTCAGGTCCGCTCATTCAAATAGTCATATCCTGATATTCAAAAATCCACAATACGTCAGACGGTAGAGAACATATTCAATGTAAGAGAATTTATATAATGTTTCATCTGAATCTAAACGACATATATTTCAGCTGGATATTTCCACAATCAGAAAGATTGTGAAGGAAGAGGATGACAAAGAATTTCCTTCTACTGGGAGACCCAAAAAAGTGGTGGCATTTGAGAATTTTATGTTTGAGTGAATTGATGCGAAAAGTTTACTTTCGATTTTCGATAAATGTCATCGGAGAATAAGTTCCTTAAAATGGATTTTTCTATTTTTCATTTGACTTGTCCTATACAATGTAAATGTCTTAAGGTACTAATAAATACCTATAATTATTATTATTACATCAATGTATTAAGATGAATAGCCACAAATTTGCGCAAGTTGCCCTGTTACTTGTTTATTCATGTGAAATTTTTGTTCAAAGGTGAAGTTCATCTTAACTTGAAACTTCCTTCAATTCCTTTTACTTCCATTGATGCAAGATGATTTTTGTGGCATCATATGCATTTCATCTTCGAGTTATTATTTTTGAAATCTACAAATGATGTAAGCCAAAGAAGATAACGAACATTAACTCTCCTCAAGCTGGTGCATATTATGATATACTGATCTCTTGTATTTTCCATGCAAATAACTGGATTTGGTATGCCTTCAATCAGTTTGTATAAAGTTCAATTATGTTCGTCACATATTTTCCGAAGAGATTCGACATTGTGATTAAATACGTAATAACAGAAACTTTTACGTAGAACGGGCAACATAGCGTTGATTTAAAACCCAAAAGTGTTTTGACAAGCGTAATAACCCCACATTTTCGTACTATACAGAGTGAAATGTGTCAAATTTCCATGGCCAACCGACTGCTAAAATAAAAGTGAATGAAGTATAGATATAAGTACTTTCCCTTCAACTATTTCAAAAAATTGCAGATTTAGTTCATCAGTCTGTTACTTTTACCTTCTTATTAGTATCCAGATCAGCAGATCTAGACTTCCCAACCCAAGCCCAAGAAGTGATATTCTCAAATGGCTTATGAATGACTCCAATAATAGGTTTACCATTTAAAGCGATACACACCATAGTAGTAACATATTGATACAATTTTTCTGAAATTCAAAAGTAAAATTAGTGGCTGTTGGCAACTGATTTATTACAACAATTTCAGTGTATCCGTTAATTGAAGTTGAATGTGTTATTATCATTTTCATTATATTATCCTGATTCTATTTCTAGTCTATACAATAATAGAGTAAATGAAACCTGTAAATTCATGAGTTGCGTCCAAAGGGTCAATCCAAATTGTTAAATCATCTGCTTTGACCCACTCCTCTTTTACATAATCCAAGTTACTTGAATCATGTTTGATAAATTTCTCCATTTCATCACTAGGTGAACATAACGTATCTGACTCTTCAGATATTACATTCAAACTTGGAAAATGATGTTTGATTGTCTTAACCATTATACAATGTGACAAATAATCTGCACTGGTTACTTTGTCTTCTAAGCCTTCTTTAGTTAGCCCTTTATTTTTTATAATCAAGTTATTTCTATTTTCAAGAATAACATTTCCTCCACTTTGAGAAGCATATATGGCCAAACTGAGGGCCTCTTTCAGGTTAATTATTCGACTAGACTTTCTTCGATGTATTATGTATATAATAATCATACAACTGAATATCCCAATAATTGTGGTTTTATTGATTCTCATAATAGTTTCGATAATTCAGTCAAACTAATTCAAAAATATAATTTTATTAAGGTATAAGTAAGGCTAACGTTAAAAACATAAAAAATTTTTCGATCTAAGGTTAGTAAAAACAAAAACAATAACCGCGTTCGGATTGCTCTGTATCACCAAAGAGGTTAAGTTAATCTTTGACTTTGGTAGGTTGCAGAGACAAGTATGTTGTCTATGTTGGTATCACAGTTCAAGAATTATACAATTAAAAAAAGAAGTATATTTAATGAGTCATGTAAAAAATTAAATTATACAATCAAATATTGGGTATTACATTATATTAAAATGTAAAGAATCACCTGCAATTACCAATGGTTGACCGCTTTTGAAACAATTTTCTTCATCAAGACATCATTATGAATAGTATCAATATTATCATTTCCAATAGTTTGGTAGGATTCTCCATACAACAAATATATTTCAGTCAATGTAAATTCCTCTAATAATTCTTGTTCTGTCTGTTCACCTATCCGAGCCATCTCTTTCAAAACAAATTGAAAATTATATGGATATGTACCCAAATGCTCTTCAAAAGTATCTTTTGATAAAAGTCCCAAATTAAAATGAGTATTCACCCAATAGCACTCATAAGGAACCAAGTGCACATATTTTTTTTTTCCTGATTTTCCACCACTAAAACCCAATTGATTTTCTATTTCTTCCGACCTTAATGAGAATCTGTGGTATTCCTGAAATTTTTTGATATAGTCATCCTTTGTGGTAGTCAAATTTGAAGATGACTTTTTCTTCTCCAAAGTCTGTTTCTGAGTGGTTCGAAGCTGTACAACACTGAATTTTCTATCTTCTCTCAATTTTTTAGAACGTTCTGTATCCATGTTAATTAGTTTATGTTGCTTGATGTTTTCATTAATACCCCCTAACTTTATTTCAACTTTTTTTCCTTTTCCTAGTAAATTGATGTATTTTGAAGGATTTAATATGAAGTCCAAGTTACAGTCCTGAAAACTCCTCTTCAGAATATTTTTTTCTTCCTCACCATGGATACAATAATCATCTAGTAAAGTTTTAACATAATCCTTAGAAGGAGTAAATGATGGTTTGAAATAAATTGCATCTTCTATATTTGATTGACGATCTTTGAGTTTTATCAAGAGTTGTCTACAATCTTGACCTTTTACACTTGTTTTATTATCAATGTCATCTTTTTCATACTCTGGATTTTTATTGATTAAAAACTTGACAAACGCTCCAGAATTTTTGAACTTCTTGTTCTCAGAAAATTCAGTAGGAAAATGATTTGTTTTCAAGGCATGCTTGCGATAATCTATATATTGCAACCATTTCATAAAATCAAACATGTTCAATTCCATATCAGCATTATTCAAAGTAGAAGCATTCTCAGAAAGGTATTTTTCAGTTTTTCCATCAATTGAAAAAAAAACTTTCAACTGGAAAAGAATGAAACTCAAAGCTCTTCCTTCATAATTGGGAATTACTTTTGTATTCTCATCAATTTTCATTTTTGGCAAAGTGATAACCAAAGAATTCAAAGCTCTTATTTCAATGATACGAGGTAAATTCAACTCGCTGCAAAATCTCTCTATTAACAGAGCCAAGTTTTGGACTTCTAGATAAGCTAGAACATCCAAAAATTTTGCCATGTGTAATGTGGATTCTCTTAAACTAGCACTTGTGAGGCAAGATTTTCTTGGGGCTGTTTGAGTTAGAAAATTGTCACTCACCTCTTCTGGAAAAAAATGCTTGAAACTATTGAAACTCAGATGTCCTTCTCTTATGAAACGAAGCATATCAGCTAATTGAATTTTTGACTTTGTCAGTAGCAAGCCCAAATAAAGAATGGAATATATTTTATTAATTGAGAGCAAATGAGAACTATTTTGATACTTTTTTGATGCTTCACTATAAGAATTCCGATGACATGACAGATTATTTTCAAAATCTTCAGAATGCTTTTTTAGGTGTCTTTTAGACTGTCTTCTCCTCAACTCCTTTTTAGCATATTTATTGAACTTTAATGGGAAGGATGAGTGGCTTGATTTTTGAGATTGATTTTTCAAACTTTCCACAGTTTCATCCAAAATAGAATTATCAACAGACTTGGATAGTGAGTAATCATGTTGAGAATTGAATAGAAGTCTCTTTTTTTTCGAGTACTCCCTCATAGAACTAACCGAGCCAAATGAACTCAAATCAGCATTACTTGATTTACATGACTTTCTCTTCTTTTTTCTCTTTCGATTTATGCCATAAACAATTTCTGCATCGATTTTTGTGTTGACAGCTTGTAGCTTAGGTTTTTCAGAGTTAATCACTTCCAGTTTCAATAAATACTTAAACCATAGTTTTTTCACTACACTTCTGAGCAGCAGATCAGCTCCTAAAATCAGTAGTTCTTCCGTCATTCCTTTGATTACATAATTATAGCATTCCCAGGTTGTTAATTTAACTTTTTCCAAGATTTTGGTTTCTTGTTTGATAGCAGTTTTGGTGCTCAATATTCCTTGTAATTTTTGATCATGCTCATCCTCCTCAAGCTCCTGTATGTCTTGTCTCCGAGTCTGACATTCCGAACAATGGTAGAAACCAAAAACCAATTCGAAATTTATACCACCACATGTATCACACGGTTGAGTGTTTTCTTCCATTTTTCAAAACAAATCTGGGTATGAAAGTTTCTTGTTCAAGTACATTTGTTATGGTTCTCGAATATAAACAATACTAATATTTTCATCATTATATCTTATATCTATCACTGAAAATTTTTCATCTCTGTTTATTTTATTGTGAATCAGTCCGTGCAAAACTACATAGGTTAGAATTTTAGTGCCGCGAATTTTAAAATCTAGTACCAAAGAGGAATCTTTGCTAGTCATAGACCAAATTATTGTGCTAGTAACGATTGCTGTTCTTATTCTTTTTAACAAAGATCTAATCTTTGCTTTTTGAATCAAATGTAATGTAATCATTGAACTAAAGAAAGTTCTCTAGTTCAATGAATGTAATCTGTATTTCTATGCTCTCTGCTCTGATTCTGTTCTTTTTCTATGGTTTGCTTCTTTGGCTAGCTGTTGGCTTGACTTGAGTGACCATAATGGTTGCTGCGAGTAGTTGATATGAAAAAAATTTCTGTTTTATAATTAAGGTTCAAGCAATATGAAGTTTTGATGTAATCAGAAATCTTTTATTGGATAATTCGTTATTTATAAAATATTTATAATGACTCAGTATTTGCCACCAAACTTATTAGCCTTGTTTGCTCCACGAGATCCCATTCCTTATATTCCTCCCGCAGCCAAATTACCACATGAGAAGAAAAACAGGGGATATTTAGGCGTCGGACAGTTTCTCAATTTATTCGAGGTAAGTTTTCCGCGGCATCTTGAAAATATTTGGCACCTTGCAAACTAAGCCCAATTACAAATGGCGGCTGATTAGGAAAATAATCTTAGTTGAATAATAAAATATTTCTAATTTTGGCGAGGAAATTGTATTTTTGATAGTTTTATTCAACCACATTTAATATTCGCTTATGTGATATTCCTTGGATCTAAGAATTCAACACATTCCTATTTCCTATATTCCTTTGTTTCCTACAACACTAACACTACGTTTTGGTTAAGGTTTGTTCAAATTTAAAGCTAATATGAATTTTTCTAGGATCCCAAAGATACACCACCGCCAACCAGAGTTGAGACCAGAGAAGAAAGATTAGAAAGACGAAGGCGTGAAAGAGCTGAACAGGTTGCTTATAAATTAGAGCAAGAAATTGCTGTTTGGGATCCAAATAATGTACAAAATTCAACAGCTGATCCCTTCAAAACCCTTTTCATAGCAAGAATAGTAAGTATTGCATATACATTTATATTATATACTTTTTAGTGCTCTTGTCATGACTTTCCTTCCTTGATTTCAATATGTAGTTATATACTAAGAATATGTGCTGTGGTCACAATTTTCAAACATTTGAAGTTGATTAAAATTATCAGTCGAATTTGTAATTAAAATAATTATAATATGTATTTTTTTTAATATAAACCTGCTGATTAGATTGCCTTATTGCTAATTGTACAGTGTTGTTTTATATTCAATTATTTTTATTCAGAACTATGATACCTCAGAATCCAAACTACGAAGGGAGTTTGAAGTTTATGGACCAATCAAGAAGGTAAGACATTTCTCATTAATTATCCATAGTGATTTCTTCATTCAAACAGAACTTCATGGGTGTAATCTTGTCCAAAACAAAATGTAACCCATCCTGCGTTGTTCACAGAAAAAAATTGACTCAAAATTTTTCTGTATGTAAACTCAGGAAAATTATGTACTCTGTTAATTCTTTGTGAATAATCTGAAATGTATTCATAATTGCAAAGCAGAGCAACAGTTTCACTATATCATACTTCTGTAGGCTTATAAAATTATCCATTATCACTGCCCAATCAAACATGAATTCGCTTAAGTAGTTGAATCGAAACCTGCTGATAATCTGATAGTTTATCTATATCACTACGGACAGCAAGGCCATGCTGAGGTAACTGGAATCACACTGCCAGGCATCTCTGCTGACTTGGGGGCAATAAAGTGACTGCTATGGGTACCAGGGTATTGTGGTGTTGAAGGAAATGAAAAAGTTGATGAACTTGTAAAAAGCGCATCAAGGTTAACACCTGCTGGACCAGAACCTTTCTGTGGATATATAAGGCAGTGGTCCAACAATGGGAGTTGAACAACAGAATAACCCTCTGGAGAATCACTCCTGGATTTACTCAGTCAAAGAAATTGGTTATGATTTCACCGATCACCAAAAAACTGCTGAAGCTGTAATGAGCTGAGCTTCAGGTGATGGTGGGACTGCTGATGGGGCACTGTTAGTACAAATATCATTTGTACCATATGGGAAAGTCAGCAAATGAAATTTGTAGGCTCTATGGATCAGAAGCAGAAACAGCTGAACACATGGTATGCAAGTGTCCCGAGCTGGCTGGCCTAAGAACCATTCATATGGGGAAACCGGTCCTGGATGCTCACGAGGTAACGGCTAAGGCTCCTAGGGATGTTGTCGGTTTTATCAACACCATTGGCGACCTCCTTGGGTTCCTATGAATGAGTAGGGTAGAGAACAAAAGATCTGCATGGTCTCAGTTCCCGAAAGGATGGCCAATCAAATAATAATATTGCCATTCTATATATCTTGTGAACCAAATGGAATAAAGAAAGAATTTCAATGGCACAGAGCAGCACAAACCTACCACAATTAGTCATAAAAAAAAGAACATCTCTAAAATGAAAAGTGCTTGGCACTCTGCATCCACATTTCACTTCTCGAATCAGATAGCATGACCTAGCATTTTTTTTTCTTTCTGTTCATATTATAGCTGTTGAAATCTGATTATTATTTTTCATCAGTATCATTCCAAAAATGTTTTGAAATGTATATTGAACATTATTCGTCAACTCTCTTCTATCTTTGTATTTAATGTGGTTTCGGATTCTTTTTTCAGATATTCCTTATCCATAACAGTGTCAATGGGAAACCTAGAGGGTATGCTTTTATCGAATACGAACATGAACGAGATATGCATTGTAAGTATAGGACATGCATTGGAAACAATCGTCAAGAGGGCCACTTTAATGATTTGACTTTGTTACGGGCCGTTGGTAGTTCAATCGACTTGAATCACTACGTGTTTTATTAGGGTGGGCTTTAAAGTGGTCTTTTTAATAGATTACTAGTCACTGTAGCCGGCGATGAGAAAGTTTTTGTTTCAACATTGGACACAATCTCTGAAATTAATTTTTTTTCTATTTTATACAGTATGAGCTGCTGGCAACTAGTGCCGTTTATCCCCAAAGTTCTGCTTTTTGCTGGCTAGATAGGTTTGTATGTGTGGTAAGAACCCTACATACAAATATAATCATTGTCTGTTGGGGTTATAAACTTGTTTAAGTAAATTTTCCAAATTTTTCCAACAATTCTTCTTTTGCAATTTAAAATTGTATTTCATGAAATGACATAGAATTTAATTTGGGTATTTGCGCTCCGTAAGTAATTGCGCACCAGGTAATTCTCATAAAGGAGACCCCACTGCTGTTCGAGATGCTTTTTATAAATCAGTTACGTCTTTTTCACTTTTGATGTTTAATTACGTAAGTAACTGGGTAGGTATATTTCATTTATACCTATTATTACATGTTTTCCAGACCAAAATTAATCCGTGATTGAACTGTTTGATCGCGCTACATATCCGCACACCGTGTTTTGGAAATCAAAAATTTGAACACTCAACGACAGCTTATTCAATCTGAAAATCCCATATATTCATGAATAAATAAAGATTATATCATTATCAATACAGAATGACTCGAGAAAACTTTGCATTTTGAAGTTCCAAATGAATATATGGGATTTTATTTCCTTACATTGATTGTTCCCGTGATCGGATACATTGTATTTTCCAGCTGCTTATAAACATGCAGACGGTAAGAAAATAGATGGTCGTAGGGTTTTAGTGGATGTTGAAAGGGCTAGGACAGTAAAAGGATGGTTGCCCAGGAGATTAGGTGAGTTTTGACCGTTAATTCATTTTGGAATTACAATTTGTAACAATAACAGATATTTGGCATAGTAAACCAAAATGTGAAATTCGTGCTGATTTAATTCATGATTATTTTGTATTGTTTTCCGATTTCACCCCTAGTGTTTTTTAAGGTGGCGGACTCGGAGGAACAAGACGTGGAGGTCCCGATGTAAACATCAAACATTCTGGACGTGAAGACAACGAGCGTGAAAGGGAAAGGTATAGGCTTGAAAGAGAGAGGGAGGAAAGGGGTGTGAGGGAGAGAGATCGGGAAAGAATATCCTCGTTTGACAGAAGGCGGTCTCGCTCCAGAGAAAGGAGGAGGAGAAGTAGATCCCGTTCGCCCAGAAGGTAATTTAAATATTAATATTGAGAGCACTAATATTATGTTGACGGAAAAAACTAAACGAAATTTGCGATAGAGTGAATAAAGTAACTAACAAAATTCATGTCATCGTTGTTGACTATTTTCTAAAAAATGCTGGAACAGGTTCATTTTCATTTCAAATCACTGAAGTGTATACCATTGACCTCAAATATTAAAAATTCACATTATATAAACGAAGTTCTGCTCCGCTTGAAAAATTTACTCTTATGACTGGATACAATCATTTTGATAAGGTAACCATTATCAGGCATTCGAAGATGTAAACTTCAACAAAAATTTTTATTTTAATTAGATTTTTCCTTTATTCTGATATATTATTTTTCTCTGCAGAGAAAAGAGAAGACGCAGCAAAGAGCGCGTAAGAGAAGAATTCGATGAGAGTTTCGAGAGACCTAGAGAAAAAGAACGTGAAAGGGATCGTGACCGCGAGAGGAAAAGAAGAAGGTCTAAGTCTAGAGATAAGGATCGCGACAGGAAACGTGACAGGAGGGAGAAACGCGAAAGAGACAGGGGAGAGAGGTTAGAATACATAAAAACCGATGATGGAGGTGAAATAAAGGTCAAGGAAGAACCTATTGATGGTAAGTAACACCAACCTCAGATCATCCTTTTTTTGCATCGAAAAAACCTTTTTGTTCCACTGTTTGAAAAATGTTGATGAAATAACTCAATAATCATCATTATATGAGAAATTGATTTTGTGACGATTATTATCATCGCTATTTTCTTCAATAAACCTGTTTCACATTATTGATTCAGGGCTGTAGGAGTAGCAAAAGAAGCAATGCAGAAGTTCACAGGGCTGCTAATCATTAAGCTTAGATTAAGTAGCAGTATAGGCTTCTCACAATTAATAACTTTCGTCTTATGTCTAGTATGATGCTCAACATCAATGTTTTACATGAACAAAATAATTTATAACCAGTTCGTACAAAACTGGTTTTCAAGATCGTCTATTCCATCCTGTGTTGTTCACGGAAAAATGTTTCTATAATTTTTCTGTATGTAAACTCAGGGAAATCATGTGCTTTGTCTATTCTTTGTGGATATTCCGATATGTATTCATAATTGCAAGACAGAGAAACAATTTTCAATAACTGCTATGCGTTATTATAGCATTTAAACTGCATTTCAAAAGTTGAGGATACTGATTTAATTTCTGCGACCCCTTCATTAACAGAAGTTTTACTGTTTACAGATTTTGAAAAAAATGATTTATTCCCAGTAATAAAAAATACAATACTTGAAAAGAGAAAATAACCGAAAATTTGTGTCTATAGTTGATGTTTTTTAGGTGGTTGAGTCAGTTGAATTTCTCTTATTTGTAAATTACATGTTGTTATAGGTTCTCCCATTGGGGGAATAACAATATTTATTATCCTTTACTTCAGATTGCTCATCAAAATATTTTGGTTTGATGATTATTATCATCAATACTTTCTTCAATAAACCTGTTTCTCATAATTGATTGAAGGCTGTAAGAGTATCAAAAGATGCAATGCAGAAGTTCACAGGGCTGCTAATCATTAAGCTTAGATTAAGTAGCAGTATAGGCTTCTCACAATTAATAACTTTCCTCTTATGTCAAGTATGATGCTCAACATCTGCATTCTGCATGAAAAGAACAATTTATAACCGGATCGTACTAAACTGGTTTTCAAAATCGCCTATTCCACCCTGTGTTGTTCATGGAAAAATGTTTCTATAATTTTTCTGTATGTAAACTCAGGGAAATCATGTCTTTGTCTATTCTTTGTGGATATTCCGATATGTATTCATAATTGCAAGACAGAGAAACAATTTTCTATAATTGCTATGCTTTATTTTAGCATTTAACCTGCATGTGAAAAGTTGGGGATACTGAATTAATTCATGTGACCCCTTCATAAAAAAAATTTCTACAGATTTTGAAAAAAATTATTTATTCACAGTAATAAAAATACAATACTTGAAATAAGAAAATAACCGAAAATTTGTGTCTACAGTTGATGTTTTTTAGGTGGTTGAGTCAGTTGAATTTCTCTTATTTGTAAATTACATGTTGTTATAGGTTCTCCCATTGGGGAATAGCAATATTTATTATCCTTTACTTTAGATTGCTCATCAAAGTATTTTGGTTTGATGATTATTATCATCGCTATTTTCTTCAATAAACCTGCTTCACATCATTGATTTGAGGCTGTAAGAGTAGCAAAAGAAGCAATGCAGAAGTTCACAGGGCTGCTAATCATTAAGCTTAGATTAGGTAGCAGTATAGGCTTCTCACAATTAATAACTTTCGTCTTATGTCAAGTATGATGCTCAACAACTGCATTCTGCATGAAAGAAATAATTTATAAGCGGATCGTACAAAACTGGTTTTCAGAATCGTCTATTCCATCCTGTGTTGTTCACGGAAAAATGATTCTATAATTTTTCTGTATGTAAACTCAGGGAAATCATGTGCTTTGTCTATTCTTTGTGGATATTCCGATATGTATTCATAATTGCAAGACAGAGAAACAATTTTCAATAAATGCTACGCAATCTCAAAAGTTGAGGGTACTGAATTAATTCATGTAACTCCTTCATAAAAAAAGTTTTACATTTTACAGATTTCGAGAAAAATGATTTATTCACAGTAAAAAAATCAAATATCCAAAAATTTGTGTCTACAGTTGATATTTTTTAAGTGGTTGCGTCTGTTCAATTTCTCTTATTTGTAAATTACATTACCATTGGGGAACAACAATATTTATTATCTTTCACTTCAGATTGCTTATCAAAATATTTTCGTTTTTTTCAGACTACCCTGAGTACCCCACATATGATCATCAGGTACAAGTGAAATATGAAGAAGATGAAGAAAAGTATCATCCAGATAATGCAAATGGAAGTCGTCAGTATGACGATGAATATGAAGAAGGTGAAGCATATTAATAATTTATGTAAGGCTTTATATTTTTTAGAAACTTACTTCCTTTAAATTAAAACTTTCATGATCAGTTATGAAAGCAATTGGGATTTCGGATTGATGTGAATTGATGAGTTTGTTTATATTTCACCATTAAGAACTTTCATAACTGAGATTACTTTTAGGAGTGAACTCATTTGTCTTAGATCTAAAATCGATTTATTAATTGAAGAAATAACATTTCTATGTATCTTAGGTATATTTATGTAGAAATTATATTAGTCCACCAATTTACTAAATAAATATGATGAATTACTCTCCTTTTCCATTTCATTAAATACTAAATGAAGACCAACACAGAACACAATTTAATTAGTTGTTTGATGAGAGGCCAGCCAAGTTATTTTCTGGGTTGGAAATACTCCAAAATCTAATTATTTGAAAATAATTATTACCTACATCTATGAAGGAAGAAATAACCCATTTGATAAGAGAATGTTTTAATCTCAACTCAGGTTACAAAATCAAACAAGGAAAATGTTTTTAAACAATAAGGTTGACAATTTTGCTTGCCAACAAAACTGTTCATGCTGAAGCTCCCAAGTGATTATTTTCACATCCTGAAAATAATGTATTTGTCATTGCAGTACGTTAATTAATTCATCAAGATTTTTCTTCATCTGCTGAGGTTTCTGTTTTCATCTAAATATATGGAAATACATAAAGAAAATGAAATTTATCAACAGGCATTAAAGGTAGGTAACTGATTCAGTTAAGTTGAATACAATATTTGTGTAAAGGAGATTCTATCAAACATTTCCTCGCGTGACAAAAATTCAGGACCCTTCATAATCAAGACAACAAAATCAATTCAATTTCTTCTAGATTATTGTGGGAACACATACTGTGATCTGAATAAATTTAATATACCAACAAAAACCTCTTAAAGCACTTTCAATTAGTCGTTCATCATTGTATAAATTAAGGTCCAGTGTTCAGATTTAATGATTCCAATTTTTTGTAATGAATTTTCATATTTTGTAGTAATGATGGGAGCAATAGACAAATTGAATACCTTCTAGTTGTACACAATAATAAAAAGTACAATAAACATACAAAAATTAATTTAATCATGTAACATTATTCTTCATTACAATTTATACATCATATAAGAGTTTGAACACTCAACAGTTACCCCTCACTTGAATGAAACAGCAGGCATTACCTCCTTCTTTTTGACCCCCGAATATCACAATACATAAACCAGGAGCGGCTGTGTGATTGTACACGTCTTGAATCCACTGATCCACCGTTCTTATAGTCTGTGTTGCATTCTTCGTATCTAATTGAGTTTCTGGTATTCTAATATGAGCAATATTCAACGACTGTTGCAGAAGAGATCCACAAAATTTTTTCACAACATCTTTGTTCGAATTTTCAGAGTAAAACTTGATTTTGGAATCTTGTTTAGTCTCTGAACCCTTATCCACATAGTATTTATATTTGGCACACACATCTTCTAAAGCTGTCAAAGACGCAGATTTCTCCATTCGTGTAACTTGCTTCAGCATACTTGTTGCATAATTACGATTACCTAATTCCGGATAGCAGCGAAATTCATTCTCTATACCGCCTAAAACAGCATCTCCAAATGTGATCGATTTCCTTAGTTTCAACTGGGCGAGTTTCAAACTTGCGCTACTGTCTTCTGTTGAACAATGCCCTTTTCTACTCTCTTGAATTTTTTCAGATAAAAATTCCCTTGCCAACGTTTGAAGTCTAGTCTTCCTTGTCCGATCTCCAGTTATGTTGAATATAATACTGTGGAACAAAAGCATGCTATATTTCAACAGAAAATAAAATGAGTGAATTTTAGTAACATATCCACTTAATGAGATTTCCATTTCCATTTGTCCATACAAATTTTACATGGAAAAAAGGGGACTCACCTAGTATCAATTATATATGGATGCATCATTTTCAGAGCATGTAAATCGTTGCTCAATGATTGCCCAACCAAAATGGCATTAGCTGGCAATTTCTTCCTCAATATTTCTTGGACGTCCTTTAGGCGGGTGGTGACATTTTTCATTAACTTTGGAGTTATACCCGAATACCTTGTTAGATAATCGACTATTTTATTGTGGGGCTTAACTAAAGTTTCATAGAAAACATTTAATTTCTCATCCACTATGGATACTCTGGTGAGTTCTAATTCGCCGGTAGATGTCTTGCACATTTCACAATCCACACCGAACATTGGACTGAAGGGAGTGACCTCCAAATACTTATCTTTGGTCAAAACATAGCCATCATATTTATGTTCCATCAAACCTGAAATATAGCAATGTAGCAGATGCGTATTGAACTCAAAACAATTTTTGAGTTATTGATGAATCACCTAACAATTCACATATCACTAGAGATTAATAGGCCATTATTCACTGGTTACCTATGAAACATTTATTAGGAACTTGAGATTTATGAGCCATTATTCAGTGGTCTATCAAACTTCCCAGTAACAACCAAAGACTGAGGCTCTCAACACAGAAATATTGCTATATTGAAAGGTCAGAAGTGAGTAACAAGGTATTAAAGTGAATATAGATATTTAAGAGGACATGAGATATTTTAGAAATAATTGTTTCACAATTATGGATGAAGAACAGTATCCAACTTTCATAATATGGGTATTATTCATCTGCATGAATAATAGCCATCATAATATGCTTGAGGAATAATATTATTCTATTTTTCTAAAGACCAAGTTCATTCTTTCAATAAAACATTCTTCTTACCTTTAATTGGAAGGGGAAAGTTTTCTTCGACAAGTTCCCAACCTGATAAAAGTAACTGTGTTCTTGGAAACTTGTCTGAAGGGGGAAGTTCACTGTTGTTTTCTGAGTTTGAAATGTCTTCTTCAATGGGGAATAAGTTTCTCACAGTGTCAAATAAGTCTTCGCTTTTCATTACTGCAGATTCTAATGTACCATATTCATTAATGAATTTTTTCATTTGAGTACCTAAAATAGGTGAAATAAAAGAGCATATATGTATATATGAAAGACAAGAATGGCTGTAGCTTAAAGTTTTACTGAGACATCGAGCAATAAGCTGCTAATTCACACCATACATAAATCTTTCGATACTCGGTGAAAGCTAATTCAAAAATCTTCTAGATTATTGGAAAATTTACTTACTTGTAATTGGTACCATGGAGATTTCTTTGATAATATCTCCCCTATATGAGAATGGGGACAACACTTCTAATTTATGTTGAAATTTAGAAGACAAGAATTCAAAACTACTTTCATATGAACTGAAATGGTACATAGAGAGATTTTCAACAACTAAAATGTTTGTATTCAAAAGTCGATTGTACTTTTCCAAACAACACCATCTAGCTGGGGAATAGGGAGCATGTACTCCGATTTGTGAGTAGAGAATTAAATGCTGCACATCGGAAAGAAATAAGGGTATTCTGCTTTCAGTTTCAGTTTTCAGTGAGGCATTATCCCCGATTTCACGTAAACGGAAATTTGGATGCTGCCTCATTTTTGTAGTATGCTCTCTCAGCTTTTTCTTTAGGGCTAGAAACTCTTCACCTGATAATTTAACTTTACCAGATGGTCCAATTTCACCAATTAATGGAGGGTTGTATAAATTTTCTCTGAAATATGGAATCTTAATTAGTATCACAAACACAAAAGTTGTATAACTCTGTCTTATTCATAATAATGCAGTACTGCCCTTTCAATGTTGAAAAAATAGATAATTAAGGCATGTTTTTTCTCACTAAGTTACACAGTATCTTATCTTCTTATGGTTGATAAAAAAATCTTATAATATCAATCACAGCTTGATGAATTGGACATTTTTTGATGTATTTCAAAGTTCTGAATCTCTGATGAGTACATTTAGAAATACTTACGTATCTGTTCTGAGACGTTTAGTTTTTGGTTCAACCACTGTATCAGTAGAATTTATTTCAGTAGCTACAGTATCCAACTTTTGTTTCTTTTTAAAAGCACGATCATATTCATTCAATTTGGAGATTTCCCATAATGCGGCCATTTTTTTCTTCTTGTTTTCAATTCTTTGAGTTTTCTTTGATGATGTTGTCTTCATAATTTAGCAAATAATTCCACAAATGATTGGACTGCAAGAAATTGGTTCAACATATAATCTAGATGTGAGAAATTGACAAATAACTAAATATATATGAAATTATATTCTTGAATTTGCCACATTACTGATATTCAAAACCACCATGGTTTTGAAAAGATATTTTTCAGCTCACCTTAGACATTTGGAAAAATTAGAATGACAATAATAACACGAAATATTTCAAAAGAATTGTATGTAATGAATAATCTTCTACTTCATCAACTTATAATTTTTACACAAGCAGCTCAAATAAATACTGACACACATGCTCTGTCAGCTCTGTTGAAAAAAATTGTCATTCAAGAAATTCACGCTTCTAACCTATCATGACAAATAACCATAGATAAACATTGAAATGCTACAATCCCTACAACATTGAACTCTATGGTTCCCATAGAGTTCCTGTGATTACTCCACAGAACACTCAAGGATAACTCCATAGGTCACTCCTTGTCTTTTCACAGAGTATCAAGTACTTACCAAAGAGGTCCTCTAGTCCTCTTCGTACTTACCCTTTGATGCTTACACATAGAGGTTGTCTCTGGAGATTAATAATTTATTTTTAGAGAAATCATAGCGTAATTCTTTTCAGGCTCTCATTCCGACAAAAAGGAAGTTCGGTAATGCATATCCGGGATAAAGCGGTAACCCGTGACACTACTACTCTTTAGTATTTAGTAGTAGTAAATTTCTTTGAAGTTTATGTCGAAAATTTTCATTCAAATTGAGCTACATCTTAGAATAAAGAATAATTCACGGATAGCAAAATCCGTGAAATCAAAGAGGAACCTGGTAAAATACATTGAATGAAGAATGAATAAATAATAAGCAGGTAGGTATTTTAATTTACTGAAGACTAAGTTTTTATATTCATTTTATGATCACTCTGGAGCCTCTTCCCCATCAACTTCTGGGGAGCGTTCAATGCTAACTTCACTCGGTGATTCAGGTTCCCTTTCGGCATTTCCATCTCCAGGGCTTTCCTCTTCAATAGGAGGCATAGTTTTAGCTCCTTCGGATTTGTCTGCAGACGTTGACGTGGGGGAATCCTGTTCTTTTTCAATATTTTCTTGATTACCATCGTCGACTTCCATACTTCCATTATCTGAATAATTAATATCTTCATCTGTCTCACCTTCATCAAGCCCGACAGACTGCTTTTCATTATCTGTAAATTAACACAATTTTTCTCCCTTTATTTTATTGCCTATTCATTATAATTCTATATGCTTGAATTATAAGCGGTTATGTTCAAGGGGCCTTTTCAAAATTCATCATAAATTCTAAACGGATATTGGATCATGTGACACTAAACTCGAACAGTAATTGGTTTCGATTGGTTCATTCTGTCACTTGACGCAATTCACATTGTTGTCCGGAGATATTGATTACCTTCTACTACTTGATCATGATCAGTATCCTCTTCATGTGGTAGAAGTTGCTCCGACGCCTGATCACCTTCCTCTGTTGCGGTTTGATCTTCGTGTGTTTCCTCGGGCAAATTGTCTTCCGTCGTTTGTTCATCTCCTCTTGGGTGTTGCTCCTCTACCTCCTCTTCCCTAGCCTCAAATTCACTCGGTTGACCTTCTAGCTCATCTACATGTGTTGATTCCGGTTGGTTTTCCTCCCCCCATTCATTGTCAACTTCTTGCGCCGTTTGCCCAACCATCCCAGCTATTACCTGAGCTACGTCGTCGCCTCTGCTTTCTTCTCTTCGTTCTGTGAAAAAAATGAGTTTTCCATTCTATCCATTACATAGACATGTAATGACTCACCTTACCCGATTCTCCCAAATCTCCCCCACCGGCTGGTGGTCCGTCTTCTTCGATTTCTTCCCCTTCCGTCGCTTCAAACGGTGCGCTTCCACCCTCCGCGCCTGGATCAGGGGGGAACACCATCTCCTCTTGGGGTGGCTCGACGTATATGGTGTCGCAATACTGTATTACACCGTAATTACCTAAAAATAGATTTGATGGATTTTAACCTGAAGCGCTTCAGAGTTCAAAGTTTATCACGGAACTTCAATATGCAGACGACTGCGCACTTATCGCTAGCAGCCCAGAGGATCTACAGATAATGTTGGACACCTATAAACATATATACGAAGCTTTAGGCCTTAGACTCAATATCGACAAAACCAAAATCCTGGTAAGTCCGCCAGAAAGCCTTCAAACAGATATCAGCCTGGAGAATGAAACTATCTAGATCAGGCCAGTATAAGCTGTTTAAGGATACACTACATGACTACATCAATCCCTAAAATCAGTTAATGCCAATCATAACTGTGAACAACTAGCGTTAGACAGATCACAGTGGAGGTCTATGGTGCACAGTTATAATGGAGACTCGAGAAGAATACAGCGGCGGCCAGATCTGGTTGGTGACTATCCATGCCCGGAGTGTGGAAGGATCTGTAGGTCACTGTTGGGTCTCTTCAGTTACAGGAGGGCACACAGTCGCAAGTAGCCCTAAGAAATTATAAGTCTGTTCTTTTCTTATGTCTTTTTGTAGATTTATTCCCGGTAACGGGGAACAGCAACGAAAGAATGAACACCGTAATTACCTAAAAATAGTAGGTGTACAGAGAAGGGAAAATTACAAATTTCGCATTATTAGAAAAAGGGCCAGACCAAATTTGATCTGGAAGCCGAAAAATCATCCACGATTTAGCAATTTGATCGGACTCACCAGACTCCTTCCAATTCACGTCAGCTCTCATACACTTGTCGGCCACGTCATCCGGTATGCCGCATATAACGCCATACTTTATGGTCCTCAGAACGCACAGTTTCGCCGGAAGGAAACCCCTGAGTCCCTGATCGACTGGAGTGTTGGGATCCCAGTTGATGTCGCCGAACAACTTTCGGTAGTTTAGGTCTCCCTTGAAGATGATCAGATTCGCCGAGGCGAGCCGGTTGTACAGCTCGGGGGCGTACGTCGTCATGGTTGTGAAGTCGAGGGGTAGGTGCCAAAAGGGGCTGTCCTCGAATTCCCAGGTCTTGTTGGCCAAATACTCGTCCCAACGTTGTCCCAGACAACGGAGATGAGGATCGACGTGCTTCTTCAGCGTTTGTATCATCCAAGTTGCGTCGTTCTTGGTCACGTCGGACACGTAACTAGGCATGGATTTCATATGGAAGGTAACGTGAGAGGTGAGTCCTTTGGTGGTGAGCATATCAGAGAGGCAAAGGTCGCAGAATAGCTCGTATCCTGCGTTGTCTAGCACATATGCTGTAAGTTGAACATACATTGTTTATTTAAGATCCGACAAAAGGCAGGGGGTGATTCCTTGAAATTGACAGTTTTCATAAATGATTGGTGAGTTGATCGAAATGGCCGACTTACAATAAATTAAAATAAGTCTATTGTTGTAGCTGAAATTTTATATTTTCTTCGCTATCTTACCAATAGAGTCATTATCGCGGTTGCTGCGAAACGCTTCCCAAATGGCCTCTGAATGATCGCACACCACATTTGGCTCCAATTTCCTCGCCATGTTGAGATGAAGTCCCTGCTCGACACCCTTATTGACAGAAAGATCGTACTTGTTCGCCCATAGGGTTATCTGTGATTAAAAAAGCATCCTCGAATTCAACGGACGATCAAATTATTGAATCCAAGCAATTTAATTTAATGACCGTTATGTGAACTGGATGAATTTAAATCTTGAAACGCCCATTATACGAGTAAAAATAAACGCATACATTCATTTACTTGAATTTTTTCAGTTTTTTTCAGCAAATATATTCATTTCTTAACATCTAAATAGGATTAACTCACCTTCATTAAGTCAAATATAGCATCTTTGTCCGATATACATTCGCAACCTTCTTCCATGTGTATTGCCAATTCGCGCATAATTGGTATAGCGTCGTCAAAAGCATCCTCTTTAAATTTTTTGAAGTAATCGTAATCCTGAAGTATTTTTCTGTAGGGAAATTAAAGAAAAAATTCGTCGTGTCGGCTATGGATTATTGAAGATTGGTATTCTATGGGTAAACCATAGACTTAATAAATATTATTATGTCTATGGTGTAAAACGTAAAGTGCTTAGCTTAGTCAATGACTAGCTTGAAATTCCATATAAATGAACTATTTATTGCAAAATCCGCAACGCTAACTGGGCTGTTAAAATATAATAGAATTGCCCAATAATCACAAAATGTGATGAATGAAGCTAGGCACAGAATTTCAACCACAGAACACTAATATAAGTTCCATGGTTGCCACAGAACAACAAAAAATGATCACAGATAACAGCGTAAATTTTTGTTTTTTCTGGTTCCGAAATTGGTCCATTAACTTAACTATTCGCATCAGCGTACTCACTTTTTCTCGAAAATCATGCGGAGTCTGCGATACAGATATGCTTCCGCATATAGTATGGTTGTGTTATAGGGTGAGCTATGTCCGTCCTCTGCTTTTCTTCGTTGAAGATAATCGTTGAAAATCGCAGCATCCGGATCGTTCGATACGATAGGGGTGAGTTCTCGGTTACTCTGTAGTTCATATTTCAACGCAGCTAATTCATCCACGGTTTTCTTCAGTTCCTCTCGGACAGGCTGAAAATTTAAAATCTTCAGGGGTGTGCACATTGTATTCTTCCTGTTTATCTATCCTCAAACAATTTAGACTTATTTGAAAGCGGGTTTCGCCGAAGGCACTTATATACCCCGTATATAGTGTTATATCTTAGGCTAGTCAGTCTTTCAGTTTTAATGTCATCCTAACAAATCAATAGACGGCATGACTATTCCTCAAGGAATCATTTCCTTAGGACATAGAAAAAGTCATTAAACTTATTAATTGCAATGTGGATACTTCGTGAAAGAAACCAAACACTTGGACCCAATTGGCCTCTCTGGCATTGAAGACTTCGTCTACTTTTTAATCGGTACGAATATTGCGGATTGATACTTAAAAGCTGACTTCATGACCATACATACCTCACCGTACTGTTTAGCAAGAATGTCTCTTCTTTTCATCAAATCTTCCATAATTCTCTTAATTATCACAGGAAATCTTTCTCGTACCGAGTGAAAGGCGAAACTCCTGAAATAATTTCATTTCAACTATTTGTGATTTTAAAACTTGTAAAAATTACCTTTTGAAGAACGCACTTAGTGGTACCATTCGTGGAGTTTTGATGTCTATACTCCTATGGTACTTGCAATTGCACGGACATATCGACATGTTGCAGGCGGTTTTTCAGTTTGAAGGATTGAATATGATACCTTTTCGATCAATAGAGTTATCGCATGGGGACTTTGGAATGATTTCTGGGAAGGAAATTTACTGAAATTTTGACATGGTATGAATGACATTCAGAATAAATGAAAAATAGATTCTGAAGCAGTAGTCCTGGATCATTAAATTATTCCTTTGATGTAAATGTTTGATAGGCATTGAACTAAAGAAAGTTAGTTCAATGTTGATACGTTTACGGATATTCGTCCTGGATCAGTTATTGATGTAATATCTGTATAATAATGATTGGCAGTTTCCACAGCTTATTAAATTATTGATGCTGGTGCCATTTCTGATGATCATGATTTTCATTTCATTTCATAAGTAGAGTATATGGCAGAGAGATGAAAAATGCTGTGCTCAGAGATTGGCTGTGCTGCTAATTTTTAATGGTTTGCACATTGAGCGCAATGCTCCTCTTTCGGAAGAGAAGAACAAACCTGATATTTCTTAGAGAACAATGGATAAGTGAAGATATAAAAGAGTATCATAAATTTGTGAAAAAAAAACAGATTATGTATATCATTTTAGTTATTGATTTTCATCAAGTATCATCCACATCAATTCAATATAATAAATTTGTATTCTCTGCTAGAGTAACTTTATCATAGATTAATAAAACAGATTATGTATATCATTTTAGTTATTGATTTTCATCAAGTATCATCCACATCAATTCAATATAATAAATTTGTATTCTCTGCTAGAGTAACTTTATCATAGATTAATAAAACTTTATATTTATAATAATCTGTGGTTTCGGTAAGATGTACAATCATTGACGATCCGAAAATGCCTCTGGTTGGTCGATTATTCAGAATTTCAACATAATCAACCGAATTTCACTAATAGGGGCATCAACAACACCTAACAGAGAGAAGAGAGAGTAATTTCAGAGACTCTGGTAATTTCAAAGACTAAAAAGATTGTCAGGCCAAAACCAAAGAGTAACTTGTTACTCTTTGCCAAAACACAGAAGACCAAAGAGTGACAAGATGTTACTCTTTTATATTAGTGATCTGTGATATAATCATAGACCTACTGTTATTAACATAAAAAAAGTAATTTCTCTATGGTATCAAAAGGCCACAGAAAACACATCATACGTCGTTTTGGTTATGAGGTGCAAAAAGTTTTTATTTGTTGTTTATAACACTTAATTAGATTTCATTGAAATCTCCTTTTGAGCAGATTGTATATCCACATACACAGTTTCATCGTTTCATCAAACGGTTCAGGTTAAAACGATATTTCCTTTATTCAATCTTCATCATGGAAGAACTGAGACCGTCAGAACTTGGTACTTTGGAGTTTTGGGATAAAAGGTATAAGGAGGAAAACAATTCATTCCAGACTCATGGAGATCCTGGAGAAATATGGTTCGGTGAAGAAAGTGCGGAAAGAGTAATAAATTGGATGTTGAGAAATGAAATTCAAAAAGATTCCAATATACTCGATCTTGGTTGTGGAAATGGTATGTTTTTGATAGAATTGGCTAGAGAAGGATTTACTAATTTATTTGGGGTAGATTATTCCCAAGGAGCAATCGATTTAGCGAGAGCTATTGCCCATAAGCAAGATTTCACATTTATAAATTATTCTGTGAAAAATATTCTTGAAGGTCTGGATCAAAACTTTGATATAATAAATGATAAGGGTACCTATGATGCTATCAGTTTGAGTGAGAATTCAAAACAAAATAGGGAACTATACTTGAAAAGTGTCTTTGACAGCCTAAGTGATGATGGTTACTTCATTATTACATCTTGTAATTGGACTGAAAGTGAATTAGATGAACAAGTTTCAAATAAATTTGTTTGTCATAAGCTTATTCCAACACCTCAGTTCAAATTTGGGGGAAATGTAGGTAGTCTAGTCACCACCATAGTTTATAAGAAAAAACTAAAATAAAATAATTATTCTCTTCTGAAAGCCATTTTCATTAATTTCCTTATCAGAGTTGAATATATGCATGCATACATTGAATCAGATTTTGACAATAGTGTTTGAGTTTTTTAGTTGGCAGTAGGTGTGAGTTTTTAAACACAGAGATAACTTTTAACGCTTTAATTTTTGATAAGTTGGTGAATTATACAAAAATTGCATTGGAAAAACTTTTAAGAACATGCATAGCTTGAATTACTGTGAAAATTGTATATTTTATTGACTAAAATTTAGAAGTTCTTGTTCTTACCTCTAAAGCCCGTTTACAACAGCCAAGAATTCTCTAGATCATTTACTCGAGAATTCATGCGCTGTGACTCCTTTACAGTAACATATGTACTTTCAATAGAATTCACAGTTCAGTTGCATACAAAATAATCTCTGCCGTTTTCTTGCCAAAATTTGGTGGAGAATTCTTCAAAGAATTCTTGGTTGTTACAAACAGGCTTAATAAAAAGAATGGATTCTTCCAATTATTATGACCTGTATGCTGTGGATGTGGAACTCAACTTCCACAAGCTCTTGAATAAGTTGCATTGGAATAAATCAAGAATAGGAAAATATTCAATATTTTATAGTTAAACTATAAATACCTCTATATTTCAGGAATGTGCTCATGCATAAAGGCTCTAAATTCTTTCAATTTGGAGAATTAATAGCAATTCTCTCAAACTTCATAAAGCTTAATATTGACTATAATTTTAATTAAAGCTCTCAAAAATGTACATGCGCATGTGAGTACATCACATTCGATAAATTTCGAAGATTTATAGTGATACAAGGGATATAACTTTCTGAAGTTTTTCAAGGCAGTTTTGATATTTAATCATTTGCATATTTTCAATCAATGTGTTTGCTGCTTTCTTGTCCACAAAATGATTCAATATATCCTGGTGAACCAAAAGTTTTTCTAGCAATCCAATCAAGTTTTCTAACATTTGTTCACTATGGCTGAATATTCTCATATATGGCAGCACGGATGCAATATCAGCTTCAACAATTTGTTTGACAAATTCAGCTTTGTTTTTTTCTACATCAATGTCCTTCAAACTAGTGATATCACTACATTGAATTATTGATATTGCAAGTAGATTCAAAGAAAACAGAGCTTCATTTTCCATTATCACATCTTCAGAAGAAAACATGGAAACTAAACAAGCAACTGCTCCATCTGTTTTCAAGATATATTGCATTGATTCCCAAGAGTGACAATTTTTAATGAGCCATGCCAACAATCTGGATACTTCCAGTTTTACTCCCAAGTGATGGGTATTACTGAACCATCTCACTAATTTTTCAATGAACAATTTTTTTGATATCATGTTCCTTGCTGCTGTTTCTACAACAAAATACCTTTTCATGAGAAATTTTTCACATGGTTTACTTTTAGATTGTGAGAGAGAATGAAATATTATTAATTATAATCATGAAATTTATCAATAACTTCAAAATGAGAAAAATAAATGTGAGAAATTGGCTCAGCATTTTTCAGAGAAAGGAAATTTGTGCTGAATGAAGCTAGGTTTGTGCTGCTATTTTTCAAAAATAGTTTTATATAGTTGAGCTATATTTCTGCAAAATTCAGCATAATTTTTTTTCAAAAATCAAAAAGTGCTCTAGGCCAACTTCACACACATTGGAAATGAAGGTAAATAAATCCTTTATCATTCCTCAATTCGTTGTAAATTCAGATAGGAACATATAATTCAAATAATAATGTTGTAAAATTAAATTTATAAAAAAAAAATCATACTTTGAACAGAATTTTCAATATAAAGTCTCAATGGCTACAAATAGAACACTTACCTTGTCCATCAATAAGAAGTCTAAGTGTTCCCAACAGTTTGAATATAACAATATCCTCATCCATTTCCAACACAGGTTCAATCGAGGTCAGCAGTCCTTCTTCAAGAATGATTGCCTTATTTATTTTGGGAACTACTAAATTTTTCAATGTACTGAGTAGACCATGTAATAATTTGATATTAGGGTTTTTGCTAACATATTTGGGCAAAAGTTCTGTAAAGTTGAAAAAGTTTATTATTCTCAAATAGTTTCTTTCCTATGAAAAATTTATATACCTATGAGCTTTTTAGATATTCCTCCTTTGACAATAGATATGCAATTTTTGTCATTTCTAGCAAAATTTCCTATTGCCATTATTGCTGTTGCTAAAAGATCTTCATCTGTTGAATCTAACCATTGCACACAATTTTTATAGACCTTTCCTTGCCCTTCATTATAAAGCAATTGCATACTTTCATCTAGAATTGAATAACACAACTTATTCACAAAGAAGTAATCATTTACTTGTAAGAATGGAAAATACCTTCTATTAGAATATTATTTATTAAATCACAAGCCATTTTCAGAATCGATCTACTTTCCTCATCTTCAATGAGTCCTTTGTATTTTTCAATCAATTCAAATATTTTCTCACATACATTCAACTTTGCAAGTAAGAACTGAACTTTATCTGAAAATATTTGATAATCATATAAAGTAGGAAAGTGATAGTTTGTCTTATTCCTACCTGTATCAGAAGCATTATAAAGAATTTGTAAGCATATCAATTCTAACTCAGGAATATTAGAATTCTTAAGAATGTCAATTATTGAATTATACAATTTTTCTGAATAAATTATTTGATCTTCATATTCAACCATCAAAGTATAAATAATCTGAAGAAGATACGAGAAATATTTTATATCATCAGATTTAATACTAGATTGCTTTTCTAGAATTGATGATATGTGATTTAATAATTGATTTTTATTGACAAACTTTAGATCCCCATTACTTATGAATATGTTTAATAATAGTCCACTTATTTTTGAAAGAAGCAAAATATTATCACTTCCTTCTAAGTCATAAAACTTGTTCAATATTTTATCGAAGTCATTTTTTTCCAACATATTTGTAGCATCTTCATTCTCGAAAAATATATTGCCAAGAGCTCTGATCACATTCAAGTTGATGCTTTCATCTGATTCCAGAAGATTGAGTAGCAATTGTAATATTTCTTTTTCGCTTAATACATTCCTGTTAGATTCGTCTTTAGCTAATTCAGCTACTAACTCTGTTGTTTTCAATATGATTAGCTTGTTTTTGTATTTCAAAAGAGATTTAATAGAACTGGAGCTGTTCAATCGGATTTCATTAGGATTAAGTGACTTCAACAGATCAAGAATGTTTTCAGTACCATTTTCTTCTGATAAACACAATAAAGTAGTATTTAATTTGTCCATTTTTACAAATTAAATTATTAATTTAAATAAATCGAACTTAACATTATTAAAATGTCTATGATCGAACCACAAATTCAAGCATCTGTTATTAGTGTTCTGTGATCTGAACTATCACAGAACACAAATATGAAGTCTATAAATCTGTGCTCAACTGAAAACTTCAATTTTAATTATAAAAGTTTTCTGTGAATTCAAATATGAAAGAACATCATATCAAATAAATTCAGTAGTTAAGACAATGATATCTTTGATATAAATAGTTGTATTCAATAATTCAGAAAACAGATATTGTGTTTTTCAAGGCCAAGAAAATCGAAGGAATGTTTTACTTTACTGTCAAAATCTATGATCATGACGTAACAGTTTGTGATGATGATATGTGACGTTTACTTGTTCTTTCATTTAAGTTGCATGGACAATTCACGATGACCACCCAACAAATTCAACCAAATCGCGGAATTGTGAAACAAGTAGGTATTTTTTATTAATTTATTGCATTATTTGGAACTTCAAGATTATCTGTGAATGTTTGAATCAAACTTCCTCGATTGCGAGATGAGAAAAAGTACAAGTCAACGATTAGCATCTTGGATTTACATATGGCTCGGCTCATTTTCCTCAACTTTCTAACCCAATTTCTAATTATTTCGTATTTATTTGTGAAATATGCTTCATGTTCGTTATTTACATTATCTTTATAGGTCCTTTCTGGGGACTCTGTTATTGTGAGGAATATAAATAATCCCGCGGCTGAGAAACAGATCAACTTCTCAGGAATTATAGCCCCCAAGCTATGTAGGAGGCTTGCAGCTGGAGCGTCTGAACAGTGAGTATTTCCACACAAATATTCAAGTTGCTTTTGACTTTCGAATTATTTGAAATTAACCATTTGAATTATTATTCATTTCCATATTTTGGGAATTAAAGTGAAAATTAGCCTCTGTGGGTTTCTGCTTCTGGCTATATGTGTTTTTAATACCATTTTCCACTTCTCATGTACTCAGTTGAGTGGGTGAATGACAAATTATTTAAGATTTCGCAAAATATGAATTTACTCTATATGCTATTTAAAAGAGATTTCTTCTAATGAGAAAGTAATGATACTTAAAATTATAATTTTTGCTTGTTAAGTAGTTTTCATATTAAAAATGCAAATGAATCCAAGGGAAACCAACTTTTCAGAACTGTAGATATCTATCATTATATCTTAGGAAGTTGAATGTTCACATGGCTGGCCTTTAGCTAATCATGGATAATATGAAGCATCATATATTCTTTGATGATAAATTGAAATACATTGAAATCTTTGAGAATATTTGCTATCTCTACTTTCACGAATATGACATTCCATCTGCCTAATTTTTGCTGGATTGATACAATATATTCTGAGTAACATGTCCCCATAAATTATTTGTAAAGTGAATGGTAAAATTCTAGTCTTAGGGGACTTGGTAAACTATGCTGTTCATAGAGCTTCAAAGACTTATTTCAAGATGTCTTTCAAGACATCTTTGAGATGACAAACTGATAACTAATAAATTTTGGTTATGAAAGGACTGTTTGAAGCATGGCTGATGCATTCAACCATTCCAAGAGCAGAATTAGTAACTCTTTTGATGAAAATTAATAGTATAGATAGACATCATGTCCTGTAATATTTATTTGACAGACAGTGTAATGTTTACAACAGTTTTTCATGGTCAGTATTACATTTAAATGAAAAACCAATGCTTTTATATTGAGATTATACCATGGGCTTCCAAAGCCATTGAGTGCACACCCCTTCCATTTAATAATATTCCATTTTGAAATTCAATAGTGCAAATAAAATATATATCTCGATAAGTAGACAAGGGAGATTGCAATTCTGGCATTTAAGGAAATGAATAATACATATCCATTCAAATTTTGGGTGATTAACTTTTTTTATGGTTGGAATAATTGTTTTGGTGATGCATATTTGGTTGATGCTATTATCAATGGAAATCCAAATCCATTATTCTGAGTTATTAATGGCTGTATGTACCGTTTGATTGAACGAAGTTTAAGCTCTAAAACAACGTTCAAGCATAGAATCTCTATGGAAAAAAAGGAATTAATCTCGATTAATGAAACGGCGCATATGGCCACAAATCATTCAGTTTGTAAATAGACAATGCAATATATAAAAAATAAGGGAAACATTAACAAAAAGTACATTTTCTGTTATTGGATCTGTTTTGATTGTATTCAGAAAGGATGTCCTTAATGTTTCAATTATTAATATTAATGGTAATCATTTTGTTCTGTTCACAAAAGTTTCAATTCAAATGTGCACTCAAGAAATAAAAATGTTCTCAATTTGAATGGAGTATGGAAATATCAAAATGCATTTTTGTATCAATGACATTTTTAAATTGTCTTCTGAACCTTGTTTCAACAAATTGTAGAGTAGTTGAATGTTAGGTTCCAAAATATTTGCAAAGACTATTTTGAATCGTGATATTCACAATCTTTTCCATAGAAATGAAACGAAAGATGAGCCATGGGCTTGGGAAGCACGTGAATTTCTTAGAAAAAAGCTAGTTGGCAAAGAAGTCTTTTTCACATCCCAAGTACCCCCAAATGCAAATAGGGAGTATGGAACTCTATTTTTTGGTAAAGGTGAGATATACATGAATTACTTTTCCAAAAATCTAACTATAGATATTGAACATAGAACAACTTGAATATTAACATTTTCAAAAGCAACAATTATTTCAATGATTCCAATGATGCATATTTTGAATTTCTTCACCTGATGTGTTTTCCACACAAAAAAACTGAAGACAGTTGACCCTGAGGAATCTGACTAAATGATTATAAAAATTGAAGATTCATAAAATAGCAAATTTGAGTTGTTCTTGTTTCATGAGAGTTGCACAAAAACTGATGGACTGGATTTTGATAGGATTTTTCATGAGAAATTAATGTTAAATCCGCTATTTGGCATGATTTCCTATATTTTACGTCACTCAAATGATTGTTTCCTTCAGATTTCAACTCTGCTGAGAACATCACAGACTCCTTAATATCTGAAGGACTAGTAACAGTGAAAAAAGAAGGTGTAAGGCAAACTGAAGAGTTGCAACGCCTTATTGATTTGGAAAATGTAGCTAAGCAAGCTGGAAAAGGGAAATGGGGCAAAGATAATCCATCAGTAAGTTTATATAGTCTTGCTGAAGAGTACATTATGGATGTGGCTTATTCAACAATGACACAAATTTCCAGAAAATATTGATGTTAATTTTTTTCAGGATCATGTAAGGGATGTGAAGTGGGGAATTGAAAATGAACAAATGGCATCATTCGTCAAAAAACATGCCTACAAGCCGATTAAAGCTGTTATTGAACATGTGAGGGATGGTTCTACTGTTAGAGCTTTTCTGCTTCCTGATTTTTATCATGTGACTGTTATGATTACTGGAATAAGAGTAAGTTTATTGAAATATTGATTTGAATTAACCTGGTAATTTCGATATTGTCAAGGTAGCATTCTATAATCAATCTGCAACTCAAAACAGTGTCTATACCTACTTAATATTGATTGATTTTTCTTCTTTTAGTGCCCTGGATTCAAATTAGACAGCAATGGTAAACCTGACCCAAACATCAAGGTACCTTTTGCGGATGAAGCCAGAGCGTATGTGGAACTGAGGCTTCTGCAACATGATGTAGAAATCATCCTGGAATCTGTTAACAACAATAATTTCATTGGAACAATTTTACATCCAAAAGGCAACATCGCTGAATCCTTGTTGAGAGAAGGCCTGGCTCATTGCGTGGATTGGTCTATCAGTTTCTTGAAATCTGGCTCTGAGAAATTGAGAGCTGCCGAACAAGTTGCTAAGGTGAGTCTCTTTTTTTTGTGTAGTGGAGTTAGGTATTTAAACTTCTAATAAGCTCTCCAGGTGGAACAAAATGTATAAAAAAGGAGAAGTAGGATTGTTCAATTTTTTTTTCAATCTTGTCTTATTGTTCAAGAAAAAAATCAACAAAACCATAAATTTTATGATATTTCAGGAAAAGCGTCTGAGAATCTGGAAAGATTGGCAGGCTAGTCAGCCAAAAGTTACTGGAAAAGAAAGAGATTATAATGCAGTTGTCACTGAAATTGTCAATGGGGACGCTATCATGGTTAAATTACCTAATGGTGAACAAAAGAAAGTCTTTCTTTCAAGCATAAGACCGCCTAAGGAAGGATCCACAAAGTAAATATAAATTAAAATATGACTTATTTATTTATTATTCTTTTTCATTCACAATTTTCCAGAACCGAGGAAGAAAAAAATGCACCAAAAACTAAAACTTTCCGGCCATTATATGACATTCCTTACATGTATGAAGCTAGAGAATACTTGAGGAAGGAGCTTGTTGGCAAGAAAGTTCATGTTTTAGTGGACTATATACAAGAGGCTAGGGATAGTTATCCTGAAAAAACTTGTGCCACAGTAACTGTTGGAGGAAAGTAAGTTATCCCCTATTTTTTGTAGAATATTGAAATATTTCGCTTTATGGATTTATCTTATGATTTTTTTTTTCAAGGAACATTGCTGAGGGTCTTGTAGCCAAAGGGCTTGCAACGGTAGTCAAATACAGGGCCGATGATGATCAGAGAAGTTCCAGACATCACGATCTGTTGGATGCTGAAACTAAGGCTGCAAAATCTCAGGTCGGAATACATTCAAAGAAGAAGGCTGTCCCATTGAGAGTTGCAGAAATTGTAAGACTATTTCTCATAAAAAAAAAATCACTTGTTGAAAATATAATGGAAATAATTATAGAGAAATGAATGATGTATTTCAGGATGCTACAAGGGCTAAGCTGGAACTATCCACTCTTCAAAGGCTCCAGAGAATCGAAGCGGTTGTTGAATTTGTTACAAGTGGCAGTAGGCTCCGTCTTTACATTCCCAAGTCGAACAGCCTATGCACATTCCTCTTGGGTATGTATCTATTTTTTTTTTTTTTGTGGTTTTCGGTAGTTTTTTCTTATGCAACTATCAGTATGTTCCATGTGAAAGTTCTTTGAAGGACCTTGCCAGATTTAACATCTTTCCTTTGTTCTGAATTCCTTGTCAATATGTTTTATTATGAAAGTAGTCGCAATTCAGTTCAATTACGATTGGTGGCATAGCATTGGCAACAAGAAGTTATATAGAGATAAATTATTTAAATTTATTGACGTAGCGTGTGTTGATGATTTATTACATATTTTGTTGGACAGTATTTTTCACACCTACAGTTGGTATGTTTCTGATTGCTTAGCTTTCATTTCCATGTTATCTATTTATATTATATACTGGAAAAATCTCTAAATCTATAGATTCCTATGATGCATATTTTGAATTTCTTCACCTGATATGTTCTCAAACATAAAAACTGAAGACAATTGACACTGAGGAATCATTTTATGATTGACTACACTACAAAATCTCAGATATAATTGAAATATGCGCCTTTATTGAGTTACTTAACTAAAATCGCAACCTACATAAATAATGGTGAGTTTATGTAGAGTTACTAAGATCTTATACTAAGAAATGGACCAATTTCATGGGCAGATGGCAAACACCAGCATGCAGACTGCCAATTACATTGGATTTCTTATGTATTAGTACCTCTCCATAAACTGACTATAAGAGTTGAATGAAGATTTATGCAGATTGGAGCCTGGCTTCAATCGAAGTAAAAAAAATAATAGTTCTTTATTTTTTTTTTATTATAGGTTTGCCGCTTCGACAGCTAGGTCATTAGCGGTGTTGGAACTGTTACATGTATGACTTAGGGGACTATTTACAATTAAATTTTCACATTGATAGACTTTATAAAAGCTAAAGTATTGAGGATATCCGTTGTGTTGATCTTAAGAGCTTCTTCCATCTTGATGTTCACATTGAAATGATTCCTTTGGGTCTGGTACATGCTGCATTCTGTTATAATGTGCCGGATGGTGATATTGGTGTTGCATGTAGTACATATTGGGGCGTTATCCTTTGCTAGGAGGTGTTGATGAGATACAAGGCTATGTCCGATTCGGAGTCGTCTTATGGTCACTAAGTCTCTTCTATGTTGGGTGATAGGATTTAGGTTGGATATAGTTGGGTCGATGAGTGCAAGTTTGGACCTTTGATGTTGCCAAATATTTTTCCATTTTTTCTTTATAAAGGTTTTGTAGGTGTTACTCATATCGTAATTGGTCAACATATCAATTTCCTCTACTGAAGAGATTGCTTCTTTTGCTGCCTGATCAGCTTTCTCATTTCCATCTATGCCACTATGTGAAGGAACCCAAACTATTTGGCAGCTATTCTGTCTGGAGTACAAGGATGTCAATAGATCTGTTATCTTAGTCACCATAGTGTTACTCGAGTAGAGCTCTTGAATTGCTTCTTTATTTATTGTTCTTTATTTCAAAGTAAGAAATACAAAAGTATGTTTTTATTTTAGAAACTATTCTACAAAATTGATTCATTTCCCACTTTGTATACAGGGGGAATTAACTGTCCAAGGGCAGCCCGTCCAGCTATAGGCAATCAGCCAGCAATTGAGGGCGAACCTTTCGGTGAGGAGGCTTTCAAATTCACGAAGGAACACTGTCTTCAGCGAGACGTTTCAATCCAAGTAACTGGATGTTCGACTACTGGAAAGACCGCCAGTCTTATCGGTTGGCTTTGGGTCGATAATTTGAACCTTTCAGTTGCGTTAGTTAATTTGGGTTATGCGTCAGTACACAGAACTGGCGAAAAATCCCAATTTGCAACGCAACTCAAAGAGGCTGAAGAACATGCCAGGAAACAGAGGTTAGGCATCTGGAAGGATTACGTTGAGGAGAAGGAGGAACTGAAGGTTGAAGATGAAAAAGTGGTAAGAGGGAAAGTTTCTATGCATATTTTTATATAATTTAATATTGGTTTTCGTTCGGGTTGATATTTTGTTGTGTTCTAGCAGATTGAAGCCCCAGATGCAACTTACGAAGAAGTAGTTGTGACTGAGGTTACTCCAGAGGCTCACTTCTTTGTCCAAACCATGGCAGAGGGTCCAAAGGCGGAGGCATTGAACGCCAAGTTCAGACAGGAGTTCCAAGCTAATCCACCACTTCCCGGTTCTTTCACGCCCAAACGTGGAGAAATTTGCGCCGCCAAGTTCGTTGACAATGAGTGGTATAGAGCGAAAGTTGAACGAGTTCAAGGAAATAATGCCCAAGTACACTACATCGACTACGGAAACAGGTAAATATATTTTTTCACACACAAATTGTCACTGATGAGTTTCAATGAAGGAACAATCCAATTCAATGATGCTTCTTATGAATTTCTTCACCTGATGTGTTTTCGAGCACAAGAAATAATGAAGACAATTGACACTGAGGAATTGGTTGTTCACCTTTGAATGTTTGTTGAAGCTAATCCTAAAAATATTTTATATACTCCCTTCACATTTATTTTAGCAGTCGGTTGGCCATGAAATAATTTTCTCAAGTTTTTGTAACTAGAACGGAGTAAGGTTGGCACTCATGAAATATCGTTAATGTCATAACGCCGTTGCCACAACTAATATCAATTTTTATTACGAAAATGCCGAAAGTGGTTGAAAAAAGAGACAGGGATTCAGGAAGTGCTATTTAGAATTCAGGTCCGCTCATTCAAATAGTTATACCCTGGTATTCTAAAATCCGCAATACGTCAGACGCTAGCGAACATATTCAATATAAGAGACTTTATATAATGTTTCATCTGAATCAAAACGACTTATATTTCAGCTGAATATTTCCATAATCAGAAGGATTGTGAAATTTTTGTTCAAAGGTGAAGTTCATCTTGACTTGAAACTTCCTTTAATTCCTTTTACTTATATTGGTGCAAGATGATTTTAGTTGAAGAATTCACATTCTTGTAATTATCTGTTAATTCCATCGGGAGATACCCATTCCCAACCACTGCATCATATGCTTTTCATCTTCGGGTTAATATTTTTGAAATCTACAACTGATGTAACGTATTCAAACTTTAGCCAAAGGAGATAACGAACATCAACTCTCTTCAAGCTAGTGCGTATTATGATATTATACTGATCTCTTGTATTTTCCAAGCAAATAACTGGATTTGGTATGCCTTCAATCAGTTTGTATAAACTTCAATTATATTCGTCACATATTTTCCGAAGAGATTCGACATTGTGATGAAATAAGTACGTAATAACAGAAACTTTTACGTAGAACAGGCAACATAGCGTTGATTTAAAACCCAAAAATGTTTTGACAAGCGTCATAACCCCACATTTTTGTACTATACAGAGTGAAATGTGTCAAATTTCCATGGCCAACAGAGTGCTAAAATAAAAGTGAATGGAGTATATGTATACAGGACATCGAAAATGAGATACACTCATGGATTCTGTTTTTTCAAATGGCAACGCCCCATTTTTGTATTTGCCATTGAATTGTCGATATAATGCATCCCGGTTTCATTGACATTAACTGCCTTAGTTTTTGACTTGTGCCAATTGATATGTCAAGTACTGTTGAGCACAGATCCAGATAAAAATTCATAATTTCCGAATCACTCAACATAATTCTTTCAAATTCAAGTACAAGATGAATATTTGTAGGGAAACACTGCCTCTGGTTAGGCTTGCTCCACTTTCATCAGCCTACACCAGTGATAAGCCATTCGCAACAGAATATAGTCTGCCTTTCGTCATATTGCCGAAAGATGAAGAGTATGCTGAGCTGGCCTTGAAGTACTTAAAGGAGGATACAAAAGCACCCAAACTGTACCTGAGCGTTGTCTATCGTAATCAGGGTGCCCCTAATGCTGCTTCATTACACACAGAGAAAAATGCTCAGTCTGATATCATCAAGAATCTAGTTGCTGATGGACTTCTTATGATTGAAAATGTTAAAAACAGGAAGAACAATAGAGTGGTGAGTGAAGAACATCTCTTCATATTTAATGAATAATCATGGGTAGTTTTAATGATCTATGTCATATTCTTTCAGCTGGCTGCTTACAAGGAAGCTCAAGAAACTGCTAAGAAAAACCGTTCTAACATTTGGGAGTACGGAGATATAACTGTGGATGATCCTAAGGAATTTGGTATGGGCAATTAAATTGGGGGGGACCAACAGAGCTACAACCTACAGAAACAATTACTATAAGTTGAAAACAAAACTGGTCTAATCAACTCTTAGATATATATTTATCTATCTTTGTTTGAATAGATGCCAATATATTTTATTGTTGGGCTATAGTTAACCCTCAATCAAGAAAAAATACAAAATGTTTAAGTGTACATTTATTTTATATACTATATATAAATTTTGCATCTAGTTGTATTGGACAATAACATGACGCAAAGACAAATTGGAGCCCGATCTTAGTTTTGATCAACTTGTATCATCAAATTTTCTACTGAATATTTCCGAAAAATCGCCTAATTTGTCTTCCAAAATGTTATTAACATTATTTGAATATTAGGAAGTGATGAGTACTTTTCTATAAAATTCAATTTTCCAATTAAAGCAGAGTCCGATATACTCTTTTACCTTTAGAAATACGACATTCAAAATTTTTTTTTTTTAATCAACGCTGGAAAAATTGGATGTTTTTGTGAGTTTCCAAGACTGCTGTAAATCGTTTTCGGTTATGTGAGCTGTTGCCAAACCTCTCGGAATAAGACTTGTACAATAATAATCTTATTTTATATATATATATATTCATGTTTCATGTGTGAAATATTCTGATATGGAAATCAAAATGTAACTCTGTGAAATATGAATATGGTCAACGTTACATTTATTGCCGCACTAAATTAAAATATAATATATACCCATCTATTGTTCCTACTCAGTGTAATAATAAAACATCCGTAATTTTTTGTCCATAAAATTTTCGATTTATCCGCGCCCATTTTAATTTTATCAAATTGTTGTCAACGCCAGTCTTAAAGTTATATTTAATATACCGTAATTTTTTTTATTTATAGTTATCATATTTAATTAATTTTTGTATATCTTGAATGTATTGTCTACAAATGTTGAGGTTATCTAATTTAAGAAAATTATTTGTATAATGTGATCCGTAATTTTATAAATTTTACTTGATTATTTTCAAGTATTGAGTGCATCTGGTCAATTTCAGGCAGACTGGGTTTAAACCTAATTGGATACAAAAGTACTCAAGAACACTATCTTTTTGATATAGGGTGTGGATGTTCAAATGTAGGTAAAGGCTTTGTTTAAAATAAACAATTTGTTAATATAGGTGTTTAATTTAAAGTACATCAAAGTTGATATTTACTTTGAATACATTTTTAAATTATTTTTTTTTGGAATAACAAGGCTTTTTTCATCGATTGAAATTTGCATCAAAATAGGCAAGCTTAGGAAATGTAATTCAACATTCTTTTAGATTTTCCACAGAAGAAAATTAGTTTAGTAAGAACGGTCAAAAACACTTTATTCTCCAATAACATAAATAGATACATCCATGGCAGGCACTATTGAAATTTCAATGTTTCCTATAAATTTCATGAATCAATAAAGGAATATGATATAAAATATAAAGACCTACAATAGAGATAAATAAATCACAATTTTAAGTAGTATAATTATATTTTTCAAACTGAGTCATCTGAAAAAAACATTGCAATTAATAAGACTTAAAGTTATATAAGCGATTTTTCAACAATGCTTCATTGTTTTGAAGCAATACTTTTTTATATTCAAAGTTAATAGTCAAAGACTATTTTTCAAAAGACTGAAAAATCGCTTATGGAAATGCAGTAATTCCAGACAAATATTTTCAAGACTTACCATGATACCACCATTTTGTTTTCTTTGGATTTTTATTACAGGTTTTAACGTAAAATGCGTTGTCTGGAGGCCTTTTCTAAAAAATACAAGACTAAAGTAGGCAAGATTAGGGGAACACTTATTTTTAAACTTATATGAATAAAAATTCACAAACCTTCTCTTTACAACTACTGAGCATTGAAACTATAGAAAGGCAAACAGACTGCACAGATAAAGCAGGTGACCAGTCATCAGTTAAAATCGATAAGCATATATGACCATTACTATATACATGTGGATGTACTGGAATGTTATTTCCGACAAAGGTCACCTGCAATGAAGTAATATCCTCAGAAATACTTCCAAATGATTTCATAAAAACTGTGATATAGAAAAAAATTTGATTACCTCTGGTGAATCAAAAGGATACTTATTGCTGAATTTGAACTGCAATTCAAATTGTTCCCCTTCATACAAAGTACCTGATACACCTTCCATTCGAATGATCCAACTAAAATAAAATGTATATCAGATAATTCATGGAAACAATAATACCCACAGGTTGAGTTGTTCTCAGTTGCTCTCACATTCCTATTTCTATCAAGCTCTTCTACTTATACCATTTATTAAAAATTAGGAGTTGAGAGTAAAAACAATATAGCTAGTGCTCTTGGGTGAGACTTTAGAAATCACAAGTACTTCTTGAAATACTCAATAATTTTAAACTGTTCCATCAAAAACACTAATATGTTTCATTGTGACAAAAAAATAACACTTAAATTCATTAAAACCTAAACAGAGGCCTAATTTAAAGTTTATAGATCAAGTTAACAATCTTATTGATGGAACATCATTGAAGACTTCAAATCATAATAATTTTTTAGGGTGAAATAAACAATACCATATTGCGATACCTATTATCACTTTCACTTTTTTAATTAAAATAAATATGGCATTAAAATACTGATTACAAAAATTTAAGGTGGGCGTTAAAGTAAACAGGAGCCCTCAAGGGAGTGTTATCATTCTTTTCTTATTTACACTTACTGTAATAAATTTTGCTCAGCAATTTCAGCATCTACAGTAACCCCTGGTGGAGGCTCTTTCATAAGAGACATCAATTCTTTTTGTAATCTTCTCTGTAAAAATATGTTCAGTCTAAATCTTTCTATATTCTCCCATCTTAGATGGACAGGAAAATAGGAAATACTCCAGATTGAACAGAAGAAGAGTGATTAATCATTATTCGAGCAGGTTTTGCTTAATTGAAAAAGTAATTATTTACCTCTGATGGTGACATTCCTGCCATTTTGATTTTCCCTTTGTCAATAGACAGTCATTCTAATGTTCAAACAAGGTGAACGTTTCAGGATAAATTCAGAAGGTCTCGCCGGAGTAAATAGAACTTGATATTTAATTAAATGATTAGCTTAATTCATTTTTGGCCAAGATATTGCACAGAATTCAAAACCTAAACAAATGTCAAATAAAATCTGTATTTTGTTTTGAACCAATGAAATAAATGACATTTCGCCTTCAGTCAGTTTCGTTTCGATCTAGGGGTATGTGAATCATGAGCAAGAATCGCTAATCGTCAGAGGTTGTCTCTGCTAATCGTATTCTGCGTCGTTAATCTTTAGATAGAGGAATAATCGCTTAATTGGTTGTTTTCTATATAGAAATTGTTTTGCTGATATGGAAAAAGCATATCTCCGTAATCTGTGGCAAAAAGCATTTATTATATTTTACACATGAGTTTACTTTCACAGTTTTCAAACTTGCCCACTTAAATCTAAAAAAAGCTTGTTGATTTTGAAAACAGGATATCGAGTGAAAGGTGGTCATTTTCATTCGAATCCAATAGAATGTGCGGGAAAGGGAAATCTAGCGGCCCTAGATACTAGAATCTTTGATACTAGAAACTAACGAAAATATTCCTCGGGGTACAAATTATTAGAAAATGATTTATTTGAAGTTTATTAAATCACTTCGAATCACCTTCAGAAAATGGATTGAAAAGTTTTCACCAAATTCGGAGATTTACTTCAAACGATACAAAAAAAACGTAATCTGTCAAGTATTGTAAAGTAATTTTCAAGTCACATTGTTTTCAAACAGTGCATATAATATCTACCATTTGATAATAAAACCTTCGTTAAAAAATGGACAATATCATCAGTGATGAAGTCCTACCCAATCAAGAAATTGTATGTCGGTTAATTATTGGAGATATAGAGAATCGCCATTTGAAGGGATTTGTGGAAATTACTACTCCTGGTGAAGCGATTATCAGATACGCGCTTATTGAGGTACATAAGTTGAAAAGAGTTCTGATAACACGTGACTATCCTATAAGTGGTGCACTCCTCTTCGCCTATAGAATTCTATTTTTAATGATAATTAGCCATGTTATGTATTGAATAACACCCCCTTAAATTCAACCCCTTTAGAGCAAAGGCGATATAACTTTGATATTTAATATGTGGTGAAAGCCTTTGATAAACAGAGGGAGACTCATAAATAGTCAGAAGATGTATTTACTTCGTGAGCGGATTCTTTAGCCAAAAATAAGGATATAGAGACCCCTTCAAGGATATGTAAAAAATTGTATTTGAAATACTCCGAAACTAAATTTTTCCAACTTCTGTGTATGAGGGGGATTGAATCAATCATGACCGTAGTCAACTCTGATAATTTATGCAACTTTTGAATTGAAAATTATTTGAGAAAATGAGCTATGTGGATTGGTGTTAACATCATTCCAATATTTCTCTCTATCCATCAAAAACTTCTGGCAAAAAATGCCTTGGTTGGATTTTTCAACCCCTTATATAAGTATAGGGGTTGGAAAAATCTGGTTTTCGGTGTTTCAATAAACTATCATTTCTACCAAACATTCCGAGTCAATGAAAAAAAAGTTTAAATTGTTGTTCAGACATCAGGTGTCCTCCAATGGAAGGACATCAAATATTTTTTTCCTGGGTTTAATGCCAATTTTAATGACTCGTATGGTAGACAACAAACCATCATATACTTTTTGGCTCTCCAGATCTCAGGAATCGCAACATGTGAATTTCCATTGGAAAAGAGTTTGTTCCTCTTTCCCCGGTATTACAGAAAAGGCTTACAAATGAACGGAGAAGAAGTTTTCTATTACACAAGGCATACTTTATGTGGTGGAAATTTGGCTCATAAACATAAAGGGATTGAAGGTTACGAGTTTTCTTGTGGCTGGCCTACGCGTATTCCGGCGACTTGGAATGGTGAATACGGCTCTATCAGGTATTGGTAATTTAAATCAAAAAAGGGAAAAATTCGTGCTTCTCCCAAAAATGATTTTGCATCCTTTGTCAAGTGTCCCGTATCCCCCTATTTTAGGAACTCTAAAACAGATGAGATTTTCATTTTCTTTAACGTTTTTTCCATATTCCCATTTATGAAACTCTCAGTTTTGTAACCACAAAATATTTTTGCCATGACTTTCGGGCATCTTCGATAGATCCCAACAAAAGAAAACATATGCAGGGTGTTAACAAGTGGGAAAGTTTCAAGGGAAACGATTCAAAAAAGAGAAAAAAAAATATTAATTTTTTTCTCGAAATAAGCGCTGAAGAGTTGAAGAAATGTGAGAGAGATACAATAGAAATCAGGATCCGTTCATGAATATTTCAATTTATTGACGTGAAGTAATAATATTTTTGTTTTCAATCCATGTGTGGAAACACAAGCACGAAAACACTCAAATTGACAAAAAATTATTCAAAATCCCAATAAATCCTACAATTTTTTTTTGTGCACAGTGGCGTGTTTCAGACATTACTTCGGACAACTTGTGAATATACTTCAAATGCCTAAGAAAAATTTTTTACTTCAAATCAAAAAGCTCTAAACCTCCTCTACTCAACAGATATTGGTGCAAAGTGACTGTGATTGAAAGTTCGAGCGTTTTCATTCACAATCAAGAAATAATTGTTTCAAACAAAAGGGATCTTGCCTTGGAACAACATCTAAAGTTCGAATCGCTGGTAAAAGTACACAGATCCATTAATTTTCTGAAGCATTTCGGATACGTGGACGTAGATGTCTGGACACCTTTCAGTGGCGTAGCCATCAAACAGAGTATACCTGTTTTATGTACAATAGATAATCACTCAAATATGCTATTTGGTAGTATTATATTCGTTTTGACGCGTCTAGATATATTTAGGTAAGTAAGAGCATTGAGTAACTCAATGTTAAGAGGAAAAGTTTGTATCACCACATATTCCAACTGAAAATAAACAGCTTATTTTGGTGGATGCTCACTATGAAGTTCTGAGACAAATGTGATTATCTTTTATATAGGGAAACAGCAAGTACATTTCCACAAGTATTGAAGTTGTATATCTGATTAATGAATGAATAAACAAATATTATTGTTTTTTTTTGAAATTTTCGACCATTCACTTATCTCAACCAGGGAATCCCACATAAGAAAAACTATTGCAATATTACTAGGATTTCATATTTAAACGTTTCTTATTATATATCTCCAGTGTCATTGAATATTCAACTCAAAAAATATGGGGGTTATTATTCAATGCTAGTGTTAAAATCTCATATTCACACTTGAGTGCGATAGATGGCGTTGCAGTCGAGGCTTATCTATAATGACTCTAACACTGACGCTGTAAGCTTATTCATCATGTTTCCAGGGCTCTCAGACCATTTTCAAGGACCAAAGTTGTAAGAACAGATATTTGTCGGGTACCCAAAATGGTGAATATCACACAAGGAAAAACTGACTATTTCTGCATTTTAGAAACAGATGAGCACACTCTCCCAACCAACCAATTTCCCAGTTGCACCTGTTGTCAAATTGTTTACGAGCTCTGGGTATCAGTGCAGGGAGCTTTCCCAAGATATGGACCCTGTGGATATCCCAGTATTGATACACCAGGCATACCAATAATTATAGGAACTGAACCAATTCTCAAGTACAACATTTCGAGAATAACAGCTAACATAATGAATATATTACTCACCCCTCATAATAACATAGAAATAACGGATAATGCACCTTTAGATGAAGAAGTAGAGCAGTTACTTAATATTGTGGAGGAAGAACTGGATGAGAAAACAATTGAAAATTTGAACAGACAATTAGAGAGCAAAAAGGAGGATGAGAATGAATTGATTCATAAAAAAATAATGCTGAACCTAGACACTAGTGATAAAAATTTTGATGGATCTAGTTTGCAAGAAACTACAAAAACTTATTTTGAAACCACTGATACAGAGTAAAATATCAACATATGTTAACAGATTAGTTACATATTCTTTAATAAATTGCAGAGGGTAATATGGGGAAGTTATTTTTTGCTTCATTACAAAAAAACACATGAGAGGGAACTTTTCTTCAAACGATTTATTCATTAAAATTATTAGGAAACAAATTATATCAACATTTGCCAATGTTATATAATAAAAAATAAAATCAAAATAAACTTGTATAAATATATATTTCTTGTTTAATAAATAAATAAAAACTTATTTAACGTATCCAGCTTGTACCAACGCGCGTCTAGCTGCATTTTTTATATGTTTAAACCTATCAGGTCCTAACTGTATACCTCCATACCTGGAATAAAAAATTTTCAGATGTCTTTCAATTGAATAACTCAGAAAACGAGTGGGACCACATGTATAAAATAATTAAATTTCAAACACAAATAGCTCCCTTACTCAACTATTGAAAAATGGAAATCTTTACTCACCATCTAGATACAACAACTATAACGTTCTCTACATTCAGCAATTGCAGTAAATGCAACACTCTTTTACTTGCATGGTTTTCACCATCATCATCACAGTCCTGTGAATAAATATGTGTGCATTAGGTAATGATTTATAATAAAAAATTCAATCAATATAGAATAAAAACTAGTTAAGGCATATACTCACTGGCAAGCAGTAACAGCACTCGCCAATAAAATTGCATAAAATTTCACGAAGTTCTTAGTTTGTCGCAGACTTTGAAGCGATCCAAGACGTTGCGGTCTTTGCCACGCTTAAAGAGAAGAACAATCGTGCTGTGCAACGAAAAGATGTAAAGTTTTATGAGATTTTTATTTAAAAAGTAAAATTCATATAATCCATACCTGTAATATTGATGAATTCTTAAAAATTCTATATGCATATATGTTATGTTTGGCTTGTGCAATCTTCTTATTTTCCATCAGGAACTCAATGAAATTTCTGTAAGAAAGATTATGCATTGGTTAGAAGAAATTTAGAACAGAGCTGTTCACCTCTATAACTTCAGTATCATACCTAGTCAAATCTGAGGTTGTTTTTGTATGGACTTACTTGACTTCAGCTTCACTGCTAACAGCACATACATGTCCCTGAAATACACTTTTACGATCCTCTATAATTGGTCCATGTACAACTTGCTTAGAAAATCTTTCAAAACCATTATTTGGCTTATTTTTTTGTCTTTTAGCTTTCTTTTTCTCATTTATATTTTTAGGTTTGAAAATTGTATACTCCTTCAATTTTTCAATCCATTGATACAAAATGGGGCTTCCCATACTTTCTCTACAAAAATATTTGTTAATAATTGAAAAATATGAAAATAAATATTGTTACTCACTCATAAATCGTCTTGAATTCTTTATATAACTTAATCTTCTCATCAGCAGATAATTCAGGAGCCATTAGTTCGAATTTTGGTGGTTTTTCGGAGGGATAATCTATATGCAAGGTGATGAACAGTTTCACAGATGGAGATATTTTCATAATGAAAGATTGATTTCCATCTTCGGCGATCCATTCATTTTCATAAATGGATTTGAGCACTTCTACTTCTTCAACTTGTTGAGAAATATTGTCTGTTTCCATTTCAAAGTTGAAATTTAGAATAATACCACACAACAGACACAACCGCACGATCACAACCGCTGACTTTGGAATAATATTTACAAATAATAGTTTGGCAGATTGTGTTTGAGGTTATTAGGTTGAAGCATAGAGACAGGCAACCTATTGTCTCTGGTTGGCAGCTCTTCTTCTTCGTGTCTGGTTAGCAGTTTCAAAATGTTAATAGAAAAGTTTTATTGTTGTTAATAAAATTTTAAAAAAACAGATAACATTAGCATTTCTTCTATCATCTCCATATTAATTATTATCATGTATGCACCATAGTTTTTGAGTTCAATGTTTCGCATACAACTTCAAGGTTTTTGTTTTTTCAGAATCAATAATCAAAAACTCTGTGCATGAATGTTTTTAGATATTCTGTGCTTTTATGAGTAAATGTCATATACTAACCTAACAAATTTTTATGGTTGATGTTTATACAAATTTATATGAAATAAATAAATAAACAAAAATTGCAAAAGCAAGAATGGATGCATCGACATTAGAAGGTCCTGATTTCGACCTTTATGAAGTTTTGGATATAGAGCCTTCTTGTTCTATAAATGATGTGAGAAGGCTTATATTTTATTTTTCTATATTTCATTAATATCTTTGTAGATGAAAAAAGCTTACAGAAAAAAAGCCCTCCAATGCCATCCTGATAAAAATCCAGATAATCCAGATGCAGCTGTAGAATTTCATAAGCTCACTAGAATCTTGGCAATATTATCAGATGAAAAAGTTAGACTGTCATATGATAAAATATTAAGAGGTCGTGAAGAAGCAGCTTTAAGACATAAAGAATTGGATAGCAAACGAAAAAAATTTAAGGAGGATCTAGAAAGCAGGAACGCCTTGCTAACAATCAGGGACTGAAATTTGCAAAAACTTAAGGTTACTGAGATGAAAATTATTTCCAGTATTGTGTTATTTTAATACATTTTTTCTATTGATCCATAGGAAGAAATTGAGAGATTAAGAGAAGAAGGTTCTGAAGCTCTGGAGGATGAAGTTAAATTGGTGACAAATAAGATTAGAGAAGAACATGGTTCATGAGAACATTGTGATGGGTCGAAATATAGAATCAAAATAAAATGGAAAGCTGCAAAAACTGATGAATCCAATGGTGGTTATTCGTAAGATTTGTTGCTCAAATGTCTATCTAAAGTAAGATCTTTTTTCAAATCTGTTATCCATCCTGTTCATTGGAGTTTGATAGATAATTTTATTTATTTATTTATTATTCAAATAAAAATATTAATTTTTTTCTCGAAATAAGCGCTGAAGAGTTGAAGAAATGTGGGAGAGATACAATAGAAATCAGGATCCGTTCATGAATATTTCAATTTATTGACGTGAAGTAATAATTTTTTTGTTTTCAATCCATGGGTGGAAACACAAGCACGAGAAAACACTCAAATTGACAAAAAATTATTCAAAATCCTAATAAATCCTACAATTTTTTTTTGTGCACAGTGGCGTGTTTCAGACATTACTGCGGACAACTTGTGAATATACTTCAAATGCCTAAGAAAAATTTTTTCTTCAAATCAAAAAGCTCTAAACCTCCTCTACTCAACAGATATTGGTGCAAAGTGACTAATTGAAAGTTCCAGCGTTTTCATTCACAATCAAGAAATAATTGTTTCAAACAAAAGGGATCTTGCCTTGGAACAACATCTAAAGTTCGAATCGCTGGTTAAAGTGCACAGATCCATTTATTTTCTGAAGCATTTCGGATACGTGGACGTAGATGAACAGCAAAAGTTGAAAGATGTCTGGACACCTTTCAGTGGAGTAGCCATCAAACAGAGTATACCTGTTTTACGTACAATAGATAATCACTCAAATATGCTATTTGGTAGTATTATATTCGTTTTGACGCGTCTAGATATATTTAGGTAAGTAAGAGCATTGAGTAACTCAATGTTAAGAGGAAAAGTTTATATCATCACATATTCCAACTGAAAATAAACAGCTTATTTTGGTGGATGCTCACTATGATGTTCTGAGAGAAATGTGATTATCTTTTATATAGGGAAACAGCAAGTACATTTCCACAAGTATTGAAGTTGTATATCTGATTAATGAATGAATAAACAAATATTATTGTTTTTTTTTTAAATTTTCGACCATTCACTTATCTCAACCAGGGAATCCCACATAAGAAAAACTATTGCAATATTACTAGGATTTCATATTTAAACGTTTCTTATTATATATCTCCAGTGTCATTGAATATTCAACTCAAAAAATATGGGGGTTATTATTCAATGCTAGTGTTAAAATCTCATATTCACACTTGAGTGCGATAGATGGCGTTGCAGTCGAGGCTTATCTATAATGACTCTAACACTGACGCTGTAAGCTTATTCATCATGTTTCCAGGGCTCTCAGACCATTTTCAAGGACCAAAGTTGTAAGAACAGATATTTGTCGGGTACCCAAAATGGTGAATATCACACAAGGAAAAACTGACTATTTCTGCATTTTAGAAACAGATGAGCACACTCTCCCAACCAACCAATTTCCCAGTTGCACCTGTTGTCAAATTGTTTACGAGCTCTGGGTATCAGTGCAGGGAGCTTTCCCAAGATATGGACCCTGTGGATATCCCAGTATTGATACACCAGGCATACCAATAATTATAGGAACTGAACCAATTCTCAAGTACAACATTTCGAGAATAACAGCTAACATAATGAATATATTACTCACCCCTCATAATAACATAGAAATAACGGATAATGCACCTTTAGATGAAGAAGTAGAGCAGTTACTTAATATTGTGGAGGAAGAACTGGATGAGAAAACAATTGAAAATTTGAACAGACAATTAGAGAGCAAAAAGGAGGATGAGAATGAATTGATTCATAAAAAAATAATGCTGAACCTAGACACTAGTGATAAAAATTTTGATGGATCTAGTTTGCAAGAAACTACAAAAACTTATTTTGAAACCACTGATACAGAGTAAAATATCAACATATGTTAACAGATTAGTTACATATTCTTTAATAAATTGCAGAGGGTAATATGGGGAAGTTATTTTTTGCTTCATTACAAAAAAACACATGAGAGGGAACTTTTCTTCAAACGATTTATTCATTAAAATTATTAGGAAACAAATTATATCAACATTTGCCAATGTTATATAATAAAAAATAAAATCAAAATAAACTTGTATAAATATATATTTCTTGTTTAATAAATAAATAAAAACTTATTTAACGTATCCAGCTTGTACCAACGCGCGTCTAGCTGCATTTTTTATATGTTTAAACCTATCAGGTCCTAACTGTATACCTCCATACCTGGAATAAAAAATTTTCAGATGTCTTTCAATTGAATAACTCAGAAAACGAGTGGGACCACATGTATAAAATAATTAAATTTCAAACACAAATAGCTCCCTTACTCAACTATTGAAAAATGGAAATCTTTACTCACCATCTAGATACAACAACTATAACGTTCTCTACATTCAGCAATTGCAGTAAATGCAACACTCTTTTACTTGCATGGTTTTCACCATCATCATCACAGTCCTGTGAATAAATATGTGTGCATTAGGTAATGATTTATAATAAAAAATTCAATCAATATAGAATAAAAACTAGTTAAGGCATATACTCACTGGCAAGCAGTAACAGCACTCGCCAATAAAATTGCATAAAATTTCACGAAGTTCTTAGTTTGTCGCAGACTTTGAAGCGATCCAAGACGTTGCGGTCTTTGCCACGCTTAAAGAGAAGAACAATCGTGCTGTGCAACGAAAAGATGTAAAGTTTTATGAGATTTTTATTTAAAAAGTAAAATTCATATAATCCATACCTGTAATATTGATGAATTCTTAAAAATTCTATATGCATATATGTTATGTTTGGCTTGTGCAATCTTCTTATTTTCCATCAGGAACTCAATGAAATTTCTGTAAGAAAGATTATGCATTGGTTAGAAGAAATTTAGAACAGAGCTGTTCACCTCTATAACTTCAGTATCATACCTAGTCAAATCTGAGGTTGTTTTTGTATGGACTTACTTGACTTCAGCTTCACTGCTAACAGCACATACATGTCCCTGAAATACACTTTTACGATCCTCTATAATTGGTCCATGTACAACTTGCTTAGAAAATCTTTCAAAACCATTATTTGGCTTATTTTTTTGTCTTTTAGCTTTCTTTTTCTCATTTATATTTTTAGGTTTGAAAATTGTATACTCCTTCAATTTTTCAATCCATTGATACAAAATGGGGCTTCCCATACTTTCTCTACAAAAATATTTGTTAATAATTGAAAAATATGAAAATAAATATTGTTACTCACTCATAAATCGTCTTGAATTCTTTATATAACTTAATCTTCTCATCAGCAGATAATTCAGGAGCCATTAGTTCGAATTTTGGTGGTTTTTCGGAGGGATAATCTATATGCAAGGTGATGAACAGTTTCACAGATGGAGATATTTTCATAATGAAAGATTGATTTCCATCTTCGGCGATCCATTCATTTTCATAAATGGATTTGAGCACTTCTACTTCTTCAACTTGTTGAGAAATATTGTCTGTTTCCATTTCAAAGTTGAAATTTAGAATAATACCACACAACAGACACAACCGCACGATCACAACCGCTGACTTTGGAATAATATTTACAAATAATAGTTTGGCAGATTGTGTTTGAGGTTATTAGGTTGAAGCATAGAGACAGGCAACCTATTGTCTCTGGTTGGCAGCTCTTCTTCTTCGTGTCTGGTTAGCAGTTTCAAAATGTTAATAGAAAAGTTTTATTGTTGTTAATAAAATTTTAAAAAAACAGATAACATTAGCATTTCTTCTATCATCTCCATATTAATTATTATCATGTATGCACCATAGTTTTTGAGTTCAATGTTTCGCATACAACTTCAAGGTTTTTGTTTTTTCAGAATCAATAATCAAAAACTCTGTGCATGAATGTTTTTAGATATTCTGTGCTTTTATGAGTAAATGTCATATACTAACCTAACAAATTTTTATGGTTGATGTTTATACAAATTTATATGAAATAAATAAATAAACAAAAATTGCAAAAGCAAGAATGGATGCATCGACATTAGAAGGTCCTGATTTCGACCTTTATGAAGTTTTGGATATAGAGCCTTCTTGTTCTATAAATGATGTGAGAAGGCTTATATTTTATTTTTCTATATTTCATTAATATCTTTGTAGATGAAAAAAGCTTACAGAAAAAAAGCCCTCCAATGCCATCCTGATAAAAATCCAGATAATCCAGATGCAGCTGTAGAATTTCATAAGCTCACTAGAATCTTGGCAATATTATCAGATGAAAAAGTTAGACTGTCATATGATAAAATATTAAGAGGTCGTGAAGAAGCAGCTTTAAGACATAAAGAATTGGATAGCAAACGAAAAAAATTTAAGGAGGATCTAGAAAGCAGGAACGCCTTGCTAACAATCAGGGACTGAAATTTGCAAAAACTTAAGGTTACTGAGATGAAAATTATTTCCAGTATTGTGTTATTTTAATACATTTTTTCTATTGATCCATAGGAAGAAATTGAGAGATTAAGAGAAGAAGGTTCTGAAGCTCTGGAGGATGAAGTTAAATTGGTGACAAATAAGATTAGAGAAGAACATGGTTCATGAGAACATTGTGATGGGTCGAAATATAGAATCAAAATAAAATGGAAAGCTGCAAAAACTGATGAATCCAATGGTGGTTATTCGTAAGATTTGTTGCTCAAATGTCTATCTAAAGTAAGATCTTTTTTCAAATCTGTTATCCATCCTGTTCATTGGAGTTTGATAGATAATTTTATTTATTTATTTATTATTCAAATAAAAATATTAATTTTTTTCTCGTTCATGAATATTTCAATTTATTGACGTGAAGTAATAATTTTTTTGTTTTCAATCCATGGGTGGAAACACAAGCACGAGAAAACACTCAAATTGACAAAAAATTATTCAAAATCCTAATAAAACCTACAATTTTTTTTTGTGCACAGTGGCGTGTTTCAGACATTACTGCGGACAACTTGTGAATATACTTCAAATGCCTAAGAAAAATTTTTTCTTCAAATCAAAAAGCTCTAAACCTCCTCTACTCAACAGATATTGGTGCAAAGTGACTAATTGAAAGTTCCAGCGTTTTCATTCACAATCAAGAAATAATTGTTTCAAACAAAAGGGATCTTGCCTTGGAACAACATCTAAAGTTCGAATCGCTGGTTAAAGTGCACAGATCCATTTATTTTCTGAAGCATTTCGGATACGTGGACGTAGATGAACAGCAAAGGTTGAAAGATGTCTGGACACCTTTCAGTGGAGTAGCCATCAAACAGAGTATACCTGTTTTATGTACGATAGATAATCACTCAAATATGCTATTTGGTAGTATTATATTCGTTTTGACGCGTCTAGATATATTTAGGTAAGTAAGAGCATTGAGTAACTCAATGTTAAGAGGAAAAGTTTATATCATCACATATTCCAACTGAAAATAAACAGCTTATTTTGGTGGATGCTCACTATGATGTTCTGAGAGAAATGTGATTATCTTTTATATAGGGAAACAGCAAGTACATTTCCACAAGTATTGAAGTTGTATATCTGATTAATGAATGAATAAACAAATATTATTGTTTTTTTTTGAAATTTTCGACCATTCACTTATCTCAACCAGGGAATCCCACATAAGAAAAACTATTGCAATATTACTAGGATTTCATATTTAAACGTTTCTTATTATATATCTCCAGTGTCATTGAATATTCAACTCAAAAAATATGGGGGTTATTATTCAATGCTAGTGTTAAAATCTCATATTCACACTTGAGTGCGATAGATGGCGTTGCAGTCGAGGCTTATCTATAATGACTCTAACACTGACGCTGTAAGCTTATTCATCATGTTTCCAGGGCTCTCAGACCATTTTCAAGGACCAAAGTTGTAAGAACAGATATTTGTCGGGTACCCAAAATGGTGAATATCACACAAGGAAAAACTGACTATTTCTGCATTTTAGAAACAGATGAGCACACTCTCCCAACCAACCAATTTCCCAGTTGCACCTGTTGTCAAATTGTTTACGAGCTCTGGGTATCAGTGCAGGGAGCTTTCCCAAGATATGGACCCTGTGGATATCCCAGTATTGATACACCAGGCATACCAATAATTATAGGAACTGAACCAATTCTCAAGTACAACATTTCGAGAATAACAGCTAACATAATGAATATATTACTCACCCCTCATAATAACATAGAAATAACGGATAATGCACCTTTAGATGAAGAAGTAGAGCAGTTACTTAATATTGTGGAGGAAGAACTGGATGAGAAAACAATTGAAAATTTGAACAGACAATTAGAGAGCAAAAAGGAGGATGAGAATGAATTGATTCATAAAAAAATAATGCTGAACCTAGACACTAGTGATAAAAATTTTGATGGATCTAGTTTGCAAGAAACTACAAAAACTTATTTTGAAACCACTGATACAGAGTAAAATATCAACATATGTTAACAGATTAGTTACATATTCTTTAATAAATTGCAGAGGGTAATATGGGGAAGTTATTTTTTGCTTCATTACAAAAAAACACATGAGAGGGAACTTTTCTTCAAACGATTTATTCATTAAAATTATTAGGAAACAAATTATATCAACATTTGCCAATGTTATATAATAAAAAATAAAATCAAAATAAACTTGTATAAATATATATTTCTTGTTTAATAAATAAATAAAAACTTATTTAACGTATCCAGCTTGTACCAACGCGCGTCTAGCTGCATTTTTTATATGTTTAAACCTATCAGGTCCTAACTGTATACCTCCATACCTGGAATAAAAAATTTTCAGATGTCTTTCAATTGAATAACTCAGAAAACGAGTGGGACCACATGTATAAAATAATTAAATTTCAAACACAAATAGCTCCCTTACTCAACTATTGAAAAATGGAAATCTTTACTCACCATCTAGATACAACAACTATAACGTTCTCTACATTCAGCAATTGCAGTAAATGCAACACTCTTTTACTTGCATGGTTTTCACCATCATCATCACAGTCCTGTGAATAAATATGTGTGCATTAGGTAATGATTTATAATAAAAAATTCAATCAATATAGAATAAAAACTAGTTAAGGCATATACTCACTGGCAAGCAGTAACAGCACTCGCCAATAAAATTGCATAAAATTTCACGAAGTTCTTAGTTTGTCGCAGACTTTGAAGCGATCCAAGACGTTGCGGTCTTTGCCACGCTTAAAGAGAAGAACAATCGTGCTGTGCAACGAAAAGATGTAAAGTTTTATGGGATTTTTATTTAAAAAGTAAAATTCATATAATCCATACCTGTAATATTGATGAATTCTTAAAAATTCTATATGCATATATGTTATGTTTGGCTTGTGCAATCTTCTTATTTTCCATCAGGAACTCAATGAAATTTCTGTAAGAAAGATTATGCATTGGTTAGAAGAAATTTAGAACAGAGCTGTTCACCTCTATAACTTCAGTATCATACCTAGTCAAATCTGAGGTTGTTTTTGTATAGACTTACTTGACTTCAGCTTCACTGCTAACAGCACATACATGTCCCTGAAATACACTTTTACGATCCTCTATAATTGGTCCATGTACAACTTGCTTAGAAAATCTTTCAAAACCATTATTTGGCTTATTTTTTTGTCTTTTAGCTTTCTTTTTCTCATTTATATTTTTAGGTTTGAAAATTGTATACTCCTTCAATTTTTCAATCCATTGATACAAAATGGGGCTTCCCATACTTTCTCTACAAAAATATTTGTTAATAATTGAAAAATATGAAAATAAATATTGTTACTCACTCATAAATCGTCTTGAATTCTTTATATAACTTAATCTTCTCATCAGCAGATAATTCAGGAGCCATTAGTTCGAATTTTGGTGGTTTTTCGGAGGGATAATCTATATGCAAGGTGATGAACAGTTTCACAGATGGAGATATTTTCATAATGAAAGATTCATTTCCATCTTCGGCGATCCATTCATTTTCATAAATGGATTTGAGCACTTCTACTTCTTCAACTTGTTGAGAAATATTGTCTGTTTCCATTTCAAAGTTGAAATTTAGAATAATACCACACAACAGACACAACCGCACGATCACAACCGCTGACTTTGGAATAATATTTACAAATAATAGTTTGGCAGATTGTGTTTGAGGTTATTAGGTTGAAGCATAGAGACAGGCAACCTATTGTCTCTGGTTGGCAGCTCTTCTTCTTCGTGTCTGGTTAGCAGTTTCAAAATTTCAAAATTTTCTATTAACATAGAAAAGTTTTATTGTTGTTAATAAAATTTTAAAAAAACAGATAACATTAGCATTTCTTCTATCATCTCCATATTAATTATTATCATGTATGCACCATAGTTTTTGAGTTCAATGTTTCGCATACAACTTCAAGGTTTTTGTTTTTTCAGAATCAATAATCAAAAACTCTGTGCATGAATGTTTTTAGATATTCTGTGCTTTTATGAGTAAATGTCATATACTAACCTAACAAATTTTTATGGTTGATGTTTATACAAATTTATATGAAATAAATAAATAAACAAAAATTGCAAAAGCAAGAATGGATGCATCGACATTAGAAGGTCCTGATTTCGACCTTTATGAAGTTTTGGATATAGAGCCTTCTTGTTCTATAAATGATGTGAGAAGGCTTATATTTTATTTTTCTATATTTCATTAATATCTTTGTAGATGAAAAAAGCTTACAGAAAAAAAGCCCTCCAATGCCATCCTGATAAAAATCCAGATAATCCAGATGCAGCTGTAGAATTTCATAAGCTCACTAGAATCTTGGCAATATTATCAGATGAAAAAGTTAGACTGTCATATGATAAAATATTAAGAGGTCGTGAAGAAGCAGCTTTAAGACATAAAGAATTGGATAGCAAACGAAAAAAATTTAAGGAGGATCTAGAAAGCAGGAACGCCTTGCTAACAATCAGGGACTGAAATTTGCAAAAACTTAAGGTTACTGAGATGAAAATTATTTCCAGTATTGTGTTATTTTAATACATTTTTTCTATTGATCCATAGGAAGAAATTGAGAGATTAAGAGAAGAAGGTTCTGAAGCTCTGGAGGATGAAGTTAAATTGGTGACAAATAAGATTAGAGAAGAACATGGTTCATGAGAACATTGTGATGGGTCGAAATATAGAATCAAAATAAAATGGAAAGCTGCAAAAACTGATGAATCCAATGGTGGTTATTCGTAAGATTTGTTGCTCAAATGTCTATCTAAAGTAAGATCTTTTTTCAAATCTGTTATCCATCCTGTTCATTGGAGTTTGATAGATAATTTTATTTATTTATTTATTATTCAAATAAAAATATTAATTTTTTTCTCGTTCATGAATATTTCAATTTATTGACGTGAAGTAATAATTTTTTTGTTTTCAATCCATGGGTGGAAACACAAGCACGAGAAAACACTCAAATTGACAAAAAATTATTCAAAATCCTAATAAAACCTACAATTTTTTTTTGTGCACAGTGGCGTGTTTCAGACATTACTGCGGACAACTTGTGAATATACTTCAAATGCCTAAGAAAAATTTTTTCTTCAAATCAAAAAGCTCTAAACCTCCTCTACTCAACAGATATTGGTGCAAAGTGACTAATTGAAAGTTCCAGCGTTTTCATTCACAATCAAGAAATAATTGTTTCAAACAAAAGGGATCTTGCCTTGGAACAACATCTAAAGTTCGAATCGCTGGTTAAAGTGCACAGATCCATTTATTTTCTGAAGCATTTCGGATACGTGGACGTAGATGAACAGCAAAGGTTGAAAGATGTCTGGACACCTTTCAGTGGAGTAGCCATCAAACAGAGTATACCTGTTTTATGTACGATAGATAATCACTCAAATATGCTATTTGGTAGTATTATATTCGTTTTGACGCGTCTAGATATATTTAGGTAAGTAAGAGCATTGAGTAACTCAATGTTAAGAGGAAAAGTTTATATCATCACATATTCCAACTGAAAATAAACAGCTTATTTTGGTGGATGCTCACTATGATGTTCTGAGAGAAATGTGATTATCTTTTATATAGGGAAACAGCAAGTACATTTCCACAAGTATTGAAGTTGTATATCTGATTAATGAATGAATAAACAAATATTATTGTTTTTTTTTGAAATTTTCGACCATTCACTTATCTCAACCAGGGAATCCCACATAAGAAAAACTATTGCAATATTACTAGGATTTCATATTTAAACGTTTCTTATTATATATCTCCAGTGTCATTGAATATTCAACTCAAAAAATATGGGGGTTATTATTCAATGCTAGTGTTAAAATCTCATATTCACACTTGAGTGCGATAGATGGCGTTGCAGTCGAGGCTTATCTATAATGACTCTAACACTGACGCTGTAAGCTTATTCATCATGTTTCCAGGGCTCTCAGACCATTTTCAAGGACCAAAGTTGTAAGAACAGATATTTGTCGGGTACCCAAAATGGTGAATATCACACAAGGAAAAACTGACTATTTCTGCATTTTAGAAACAGATGAGCACACTCTCCCAACCAACCAATTTCCCAGTTGCACCTGTTGTCAAATTGTTTACGAGCTCTGGGTATCAGTGCAGGGAGCTTTCCCAAGATATGGACCCTGTGGATATCCCAGTATTGATACACCAGGCATACCAATAATTATAGGAACTGAACCAATTCTCAAGTACAACATTTCGAGAATAACAGCTAACATAATGAATATATTACTCACCCCTCATAATAACATAGAAATAACGGATAATGCACCTTTAGATGAAGAAGTAGAGCAGTTACTTAATATTGTGGAGGAAGAACTGGATGAGAAAACAATTGAAAATTTGAACAGACAATTAGAGAGCAAAAAGGAGGATGAGAATGAATTGATTCATAAAAAAATAATGCTGAACCTAGACACTAGTGATAAAAATTTTGATGGATCTAGTTTGCAAGAAACTACAAAAACTTATTTTGAAACCACTGATACAGAGTAAAATATCAACATATGTTAACAGATTAGTTACATATTCTTTAATAAATTGCAGAGGGTAATATGGGGAAGTTATTTTTTGCTTCATTACAAAAAAACACATGAGAGGGAACTTTTCTTCAAACGATTTATTCATTAAAATTATTAGGAAACAAATTATATCAACATTTGCCAATGTTATATAATAAAAAATAAAATCAAAATAAACTTGTATAAATATATATTTCTTGTTTAATAAATAAATAAAAACTTATTTAACGTATCCAGCTTGTACCAACGCGCGTCTAGCTGCATTTTTTATATGTTTAAACCTATCAGGTCCTAACTGTATACCTCCATACCTGGAATAAAAAATTTTCAGATGTCTTTCAATTGAATAACTCAGAAAACGAGTGGGACCACATGTATAAAATAATTAAATTTCAAACACAAATAGCTCCCTTACTCAACTATTGAAAAATGGAAATCTTTACTCACCATCTAGATACAACAACTATAACGTTCTCTACATTCAGCAATTGCAGTAAATGCAACACTCTTTTACTTGCATGGTTTTCACCATCATCATCACAGTCCTGTGAATAAATATGTGTGCATTAGGTAATGATTTATAATAAAAAATTCAATCAATATAGAATAAAAACTAGTTAAGGCATATACTCACTGGCAAGCAGTAACAGCACTCGCCAATAAAATTGCATAAAATTTCACGAAGTTCTTAGTTTGTCGCAGACTTTGAAGCGATCCAAGACGTTGCGGTCTTTGCCACGCTTAAAGAGAAGAACAATCGTGCTGTGCAACGAAAAGATGTAAAGTTTTATGAGATTTTTATTTAAAAAGTAAAATTCATATAATCCATACCTGTAATATTGATGAATTCTTAAAAATTCTATATGCATATATGTTATGTTTGGCCTGTGCAATCTTCTTATTTTCCATCAGGAACTCAATGAAATTTCTGTAAGAAAGATTATGCATTGGTTAGAAGAAATTTAGAACAGAGCTGTTCACCTCTATAACTTCAGTATCATACCTAGTCAAATCTGAGGTTGTTTTTGTATAGACTTACTTGACTTCAGCTTCACTGCTAACAGCACATACATGTCCCTGAAATACACTTTTACGATCCTCTATAATTGGTCCATGTACAACTTGCTTAGAAAATCTTTCAAAACCATTATTTGGCTTATTTTTTTGTCTTTTAGCTTTCTTTTTCTCATTTATATTTTTAGGTTTGAAAATTGTATACTCCTTCAATTTTTCAATCCATTGATACAAAATGGGGCTTCCCATACTTTCTCTACAAAAATATTTGTTAATAATTGAAAAATATGAAAATAAATATTGTTACTCACTCATAAATCGTCTTGAATTCTTTATATAACTTAATCTTCTCATCAGCAGATAATTCAGGAGCCATTAGTTCGAATTTTGGTGGTTTTTCGGAGGGATAATCTATATGCAAGGTGATGAACAGTTTCACAGATGGAGATATTTTCATAATGAAAGATTCATTTCCATCTTCGGCGATCCATTCATTTTCATAAATGGATTTGAGCACTTCTACTTCTTCAACTTGTTGAGAAATATTGTCTGTTTCCATTTCAAAGTTGAAATTTAGAATAATACCACACAACAGACACAACCGCACGATCACAACCGCTGACTTTGGAATAATATTTACAAATAATAGTTTGGCAGATTGTGTTTGAGGTTATTAGGTTGAAGCATAGAGACAGGCAACCTATTGTCTCTGGTTGGCAGCTCTTCTTCTTCGTGTCTGGTTAGCAGTTTCAAAATTTCAAAATTTTCTATTAACATAGAAAAGTTTTATTGTTGTTAATAAAATTTTAAAAAAACAGATAACATTAGCATTTCTTCTATCATCTCCATATTAATTATTATCATGTATGCACCATAGTTTTTGAGTTCAATGTTTCGCATACAACTTCAAGGTTTTTGTTTTTTCAGAATCAATAATCAAAAACTCTGTGCATGAATGTTTTTAGATATTCTGTGCTTTTATGAGTAAATGTCATATACTAACCTAACAAATTTTTATGGTTGATGTTTATACAAATTTATATGAAATAAATAAATAAACAAAAATTGCAAAAGCAAGAATGGATGCATCGACATTAGAAGGTCCTGATTTCGACCTTTATGAAGTTTTGGATATAGAGCCTTCTTGTTCTATAAATGATGTGAGAAGGCTTATATTTTATTTTTCTATATTTCATTAATATCTTTGTAGATGAAAAAAGCTTACAGAAAAAAAGCCCTCCAATGCCATCCTGATAAAAATCCAGATAATCCAGATGCAGCTGTAGAATTTCATAAGCTCACTAGAATCTTGGCAATATTATCAGATGAAAAAGTTAGACTGTCATATGATAAAATATTAAGAGGTCGTGAAGAAGCAGCTTTAAGACATAAAGAATTGGATAGCAAACGAAAAAAATTTAAGGAGGATCTAGAAAGCAGGAACGCCTTGCTAACAATCAGGGACTGAAATTTGCAAAAACTTAAGGTTACTGAGATGAAAATTATTTCCAGTATTGTGTTATTTTAATACATTTTTTCTATTGATCCATAGGAAGAAATTGAGAGATTAAGAGAAGAAGGTTCTGAAGCTCTGGAGGATGAAGTTAAATTGGTGACAAATAAGATTAGAGAAGAACATGGTTCATGAGAACATTGTGATGGGTCGAAATATAGAATCAAAATAAAATGGAAAGCTGCAAAAACTGATGAATCCAATGGTGGTTATTCGTAAGATTTGTTGCTCAAATGTCTATCTAAAGTAAGATCTTTTTTCAAATCTGTTATCCATCCTGTTCATTGGAGTTTGATAGATAATTTTATTTATTTATTTATTATTCAAATAAAAATATTAATTTTTTTCTCGTTCATGAATATTTCAATTTATTGACGTGAAGTAATAATTTTTTTGTTTTCAATCCATGGGTGGAAACACAAGCACGAGAAAACACTCAAATTGACAAAAAATTATTCAAAATCCTAATAAAACCTACAATTTTTTTTTGTGCACAGTGGCGTGTTTCAGACATTACTGCGGACAACTTGTGAATATACTTCAAATGCCTAAGAAAAATTTTTTCTTCAAATCAAAAAGCTCTAAACCTCCTCTACTCAACAGATATTGGTGCAAAGTGACTAATTGAAAGTTCCAGCGTTTTCATTCACAATCAAGAAATAATTGTTTCAAACAAAAGGGATCTTGCCTTGGAACAACATCTAAAGTTCGAATCGCTGGTTAAAGTGCACAGATCCATTTATTTTCTGAAGCATTTCGGATACGTGGACGTAGATGAACAGCAAAGGTTGAAAGATGTCTGGACACCTTTCAGTGGAGTAGCCATCAAACAGAGTATACCTGTTTTATGTACGATAGATAATCACTCAAATATGCTATTTGGTAGTATTATATTCGTTTTGACGCGTCTAGATATATTTAGGTAAGTAAGAGCATTGAGTAACTCAATGTTAAGAGGAAAAGTTTATATCATCACATATTCCAACTGAAAATAAACAGCTTATTTTGGTGGATGCTCACTATGATGTTCTGAGAGAAATGTGATTATCTTTTATATAGGGAAACAGCAAGTACATTTCCACAAGTATTGAAGTTGTATATCTGATTAATGAATGAATAAACAAATATTATTGTTTTTTTTTGAAATTTTCGACCATTCACTTATCTCAACCAGGGAATCCCACATAAGAAAAACTATTGCAATATTACTAGGATTTCATATTTAAACGTTTCTTATTATATATCTCCAGTGTCATTGAATATTCAACTCAAAAAATATGGGGGTTATTATTCAATGCTAGTGTTAAAATCTCATATTCACACTTGAGTGCGATAGATGGCGTTGCAGTCGAGGCTTATCTATAATGACTCTAACACTGACGCTGTAAGCTTATTCATCATGTTTCCAGGGCTCTCAGACCATTTTCAAGGACCAAAGTTGTAAGAACAGATATTTGTCGGGTACCCAAAATGGTGAATATCACACAAGGAAAAACTGACTATTTCTGCATTTTAGAAACAGATGAGCACACTCTCCCAACCAACCAATTTCCCAGTTGCACCTGTTGTCAAATTGTTTACGAGCTCTGGGTATCAGTGCAGGGAGCTTTCCCAAGATATGGACCCTGTGGATATCCCAGTATTGATACACCAGGCATACCAATAATTATAGGAACTGAACCAATTCTCAAGTACAACATTTCGAGAATAACAGCTAACATAATGAATATATTACTCACCCCTCATAATAACATAGAAATAACGGATAATGCACCTTTAGATGAAGAAGTAGAGCAGTTACTTAATATTGTGGAGGAAGAACTGGATGAGAAAACAATTGAAAATTTGAACAGACAATTAGAGAGCAAAAAGGAGGATGAGAATGAATTGATTCATAAAAAAATAATGCTGAACCTAGACACTAGTGATAAAAATTTTGATGGATCTAGTTTGCAAGAAACTACAAAAACTTATTTTGAAACCACTGATACAGAGTAAAATATCAACATATGTTAACAGATTAGTTACATATTCTTTAATAAATTGCAGAGGGTAATATGGGGAAGTTATTTTTTGCTTCATTACAAAAAAACACATGAGAGGGAACTTTTCTTCAAACGATTTATTCATTAAAATTATTAGGAAACAAATTATATCAACATTTGCCAATGTTATATAATAAAAAATAAAATCAAAATAAACTTGTATAAATATATATTTCTTGTTTAATAAATAAATAAAAACTTATTTAACGTATCCAGCTTGTACCAACGCGCGTCTAGCTGCATTTTTTATATGTTTAAACCTATCAGGTCCTAACTGTATACCTCCATACCTGGAATAAAAAATTTTCAGATGTCTTTCAATTGAATAACTCAGAAAACGAGTGGGACCACATGTATAAAATAATTAAATTTCAAACACAAATAGCTCCCTTACTCAACTATTGAAAAATGGAAATCTTTACTCACCATCTAGATACAACAACTATAACGTTCTCTACATTCAGCAATTGCAGTAAATGCAACACTCTTTTACTTGCATGGTTTTCACCATCATCATCACAGTCCTGTGAATAAATATGTGTGCATTAGGTAATGATTTATAATAAAAAATTCAATCAATATAGAATAAAAACTAGTTAAGGCATATACTCACTGGCAAGCAGTAACAGCACTCGCCAATAAAATTGCATAAAATTTCACGAAGTTCTTAGTTTGTCGCAGACTTTGAAGCGATCCAAGACGTTGCGGTCTTTGCCACGCTTAAAGAGAAGAACAATCGTGCTGTGCAACGAAAAGATGTAAAGTTTTATGAGATTTTTATTTAAAAAGTAAAATTCATATAATCCATACCTGTAATATTGATGAATTCTTAAAAATTCTATATGCATATATGTTATGTTTGGCTTGTGCAATCTTCTTATTTTCCATCAGGAACTCAATGAAATTTCTGTAAGAAAGATTATGCATTGGTTAGAAGAAATTTAGAACAGAGCTGTTCACCTCTATAACTTCAGTATCATACCTAGTCAAATCTGAGGTTGTTTTTGTATGGACTTACTTGACTTCAGCTTCACTGCTAACAGCACATACATGTCCCTGAAATACACTTTTACGATCCTCTATAATTGGTCCATGTACAACTTGCTTAGAAAATCTTTCAAAACCATTATTTGGCTTATTTTTTTGTCTTTTAGCTTTCTTTTTCTCATTTATATTTTTAGGTTTGAAAATTGTATACTCCTTCAATTTTTCAATCCATTGATACAAAATGGGGCTTCCCATACTTTCTCTACAAAAATATTTGTTAATAATTGAAAAATATGAAAATAAATATTGTTACTCACTCATAAATCGTCTTGAATTCTTTATATAACTTAATCTTCTCATCAGCAGATAATTCAGGAGCCATTAGTTCGAATTTTGGTGGTTTTTCGGAGGGATAATCTATATGCAAGGTGATGAACAGTTTCACAGATGGAGATATTTTCATAATGAAAGATTCATTTCCATCTTCGGCGATCCATTCATTTTCATAAATGGATTTGAGCACTTCTACTTCTTCAACTTGTTGAGAAATATTGTCTGTTTCCATTTCAAAGTTGAAATTTAGAATAATACCACACAACAGACACAACCGCACGATCACAACCGCTGACTTTGGAATAATATTTACAAATAATAGTTTGGCAGATTGTGTTTGAGGTTATTAGGTTGAAGCATAGAGACAGGCAACCTATTGTCTCTGGTTGGCAGCTCTTCTTCTTCGTGTCTGGTTAGCAGTTTCAAAATTTCAAAATTTTCTATTAACATAGAAAAGTTTTATTGTTGTTAATAAAATTTTAAAAAAACAGATAACATTAGCATTTCTTCTATCATCTCCATATTAATTATTATCATGTATGCACCATAGTTTTTGAGTTCAATGTTTCGCATACAACTTCAAGGTTTTTGTTTTTTCAGAATCAATAATCAAAAACTCTGTGCATGAATGTTTTTAGATATTCTGTGCTTTTATGAGTAAATGTCATATACTAACCTAACAAATTTTTATGGTTGATGTTTATACAAATTTATATGAAATAAATAAATAAACAAAAATTGCAAAAGCAAGAATGGATGCATCGACATTAGAAGGTCCTGATTTCGACCTTTATGAAGTTTTGGATATAGAGCCTTCTTGTTCTATAAATGATGTGAGAAGGCTTATATTTTATTTTTCTATATTTCATTAATATCTTTGTAGATGAAAAAAGCTTACAGAAAAAAAGCCCTCCAATGCCATCCTGATAAAAATCCAGATAATCCAGATGCAGCTGTAGAATTTCATAAGCTCACTAGAATCTTGGCAATATTATCAGATGAAAAAGTTAGACTGTCATATGATAAAATATTAAGAGGTCGTGAAGAAGCAGCTTTAAGACATAAAGAATTGGATAGCAAACGAAAAAAATTTAAGGAGGATCTAGAAAGCAGGAACGCCTTGCTAACAATCAGGGACTGAAATTTGCAAAAACTTAAGGTTACTGAGATGAAAATTATTTCCAGTATTGTGTTATTTTAATACATTTTTTCTATTGATCCATAGGAAGAAATTGAGAGATTAAGAGAAGAAGGTTCTGAAGCTCTGGAGGATGAAGTTAAATTGGTGACAAATAAGATTAGAGAAGAACATGGTTCATGAGAACATTGTGATGGGTCGAAATATAGAATCAAAATAAAATGGAAAGCTGCAAAAACTGATGAATCCAATGGTGGTTATTCGTAAGATTTGTTGCTCAAATGTCTATCTAAAGTAAGATCTTTTTTCAAATCTGTTATCCATCCTGTTCATTGGAGTTTGATAGATAATTTTATTTATTTATTTATTATTCAAATAAAAATATTAATTTTTTTCTCGTTCATGAATATTTCAATTTATTGACGTGAAGTAATAATTTTTTTGTTTTCAATCCATGGGTGGAAACACAAGCACGAGAAAACACTCAAATTGACAAAAAATTATTCAAAATCCTAATAAAACCTACAATTTTTTTTTGTGCACAGTGGCGTGTTTCAGACATTACTGCGGACAACTTGTGAATATACTTCAAATGCCTAAGAAAAATTTTTTCTTCAAATCAAAAAGCTCTAAACCTCCTCTACTCAACAGATATTGGTGCAAAGTGACTAATTGAAAGTTCCAGCGTTTTCATTCACAATCAAGAAATAATTGTTTCAAACAAAAGGGATCTTGCCTTGGAACAACATCTAAAGTTCGAATCGCTGGTTAAAGTGCACAGATCCATTTATTTTCTGAAGCATTTCGGATACGTGGACGTAGATGAACAGCAAAGGTTGAAAGATGTCTGGACACCTTTCAGTGGAGTAGCCATCAAACAGAGTATACCTGTTTTATGTACGATAGATAATCACTCAAATATGCTATTTGGTAGTATTATATTCGTTTTGACGCGTCTAGATATATTTAGGTAAGTAAGAGCATTGAGTAACTCAATGTTAAGAGGAAAAGTTTATATCATCACATATTCCAACTGAAAATAAACAGCTTATTTTGGTGGATGCTCACTATGATGTTCTGAGAGAAATGTGATTATCTTTTATATAGGGAAACAGCAAGTACATTTCCACAAGTATTGAAGTTGTATATCTGATTAATGAATGAATAAACAAATATTATTGTTTTTTTTTGAAATTTTCGACCATTCACTTATCTCAACCAGGGAATCCCACATAAGAAAAACTATTGCAATATTACTAGGATTTCATATTTAAACGTTTCTTATTATATATCTCCAGTGTCATTGAATATTCAACTCAAAAAATATGGGGGTTATTATTCAATGCTAGTGTTAAAATCTCATATTCACACTTGAGTGCGATAGATGGCGTTGCAGTCGAGGCTTATCTATAATGACTCTAACACTGACGCTGTAAGCTTATTCATCATGTTTCCAGGGCTCTCAGACCATTTTCAAGGACCAAAGTTGTAAGAACAGATATTTGTCGGGTACCCAAAATGGTGAATATCACACAAGGAAAAACTGACTATTTCTGCATTTTAGAAACAGATGAGCACACTCTCCCAACCAACCAATTTCCCAGTTGCACCTGTTGTCAAATTGTTTACGAGCTCTGGGTATCAGTGCAGGGAGCTTTCCCAAGATATGGACCCTGTGGATATCCCAGTATTGATACACCAGGCATACCAATAATTATAGGAACTGAACCAATTCTCAAGTACAACATTTCGAGAATAACAGCTAACATAATGAATATATTACTCACCCCTCATAATAACATAGAAATAACGGATAATGCACCTTTAGATGAAGAAGTAGAGCAGTTACTTAATATTGTGGAGGAAGAACTGGATGAGAAAACAATTGAAAATTTGAACAGACAATTAGAGAGCAAAAAGGAGGATGAGAATGAATTGATTCATAAAAAAATAATGCTGAACCTAGACACTAGTGATAAAAATTTTGATGGATCTAGTTTGCAAGAAACTACAAAAACTTATTTTGAAACCACTGATACAGAGTAAAATATCAACATATGTTAACAGATTAGTTACATATTCTTTAATAAATTGCAGAGGGTAATATGGGGAAGTTATTTTTTGCTTCATTACAAAAAAACACATGAGAGGGAACTTTTCTTCAAACGATTTATTCATTAAAATTATTAGGAAACAAATTATATCAACATTTGCCAATGTTATATAATAAAAAATAAAATCAAAATAAACTTGTATAAATATATATTTCTTGTTTAATAAATAAATAAAAACTTATTTAACGTATCCAGCTTGTACCAACGCGCGTCTAGCTGCATTTTTTATATGTTTAAACCTATCAGGTCCTAACTGTATACCTCCATACCTGGAATAAAAAATTTTCAGATGTCTTTCAATTGAATAACTCAGAAAACGAGTGGGACCACATGTATAAAATAATTAAATTTCAAACACAAATAGCTCCCTTACTCAACTATTGAAAAATGGAAATCTTTACTCACCATCTAGATACAACAACTATAACGTTCTCTACATTCAGCAATTGCAGTAAATGCAACACTCTTTTACTTGCATGGTTTTCACCATCATCATCACAGTCCTGTGAATAAATATGTGTGCATTAGGTAATGATTTATAATAAAAAATTCAATCAATATAGAATAAAAACTAGTTAAGGCATATACTCACTGGCAAGCAGTAACAGCACTCGCCAATAAAATTGCATAAAATTTCACGAAGTTCTTAGTTTGTCGCAGACTTTGAAGCGATCCAAGACGTTGCGGTCTTTGCCACGCTTAAAGAGAAGAACAATCGTGCTGTGCAACGAAAAGATGTAAAGTTTTATGGGATTTTTATTTAAAAAGTAAAATTCATATAATCCATACCTGTAATATTGATGAATTCTTAAAAATTCTATATGCATATATGTTATGTTTGGCTTGTGCAATCTTCTTATTTTCCATCAGGAACTCAATGAAATTTCTGTAAGAAAGATTATGCATTGGTTAGAAGAAATTTAGAACAGAGCTGTTCACCTCTATAACTTCAGTATCATACCTAGTCAAATCTGAGGTTGTTTTTGTATAGACTTACTTGACTTCAGCTTCACTGCTAACAGCACATACATGTCCCTGAAATACACTTTTACGATCCTCTATAATTGGTCCATGTACAACTTGCTTAGAAAATCTTTCAAAACCATTATTTGGCTTATTTTTTTGTCTTTTAGCTTTCTTTTTCTCATTTATATTTTTAGGTTTGAAAATTGTATACTCCTTCAATTTTTCAATCCATTGATACAAAATGGGGCTTCCCATACTTTCTCTACAAAAATATTTGTTAATAATTGAAAAATATGAAAATAAATATTGTTACTCACTCATAAATCGTCTTGAATTCTTTATATAACTTAATCTTCTCATCAGCAGATAATTCAGGAGCCATTAGTTCGAATTTTGGTGGTTTTTCGGAGGGATAATCTATATGCAAGGTGATGAACAGTTTCACAGATGGAGATATTTTCATAATGAAAGATTCATTTCCATCTTCGGCGATCCATTCATTTTCATAAATGGATTTGAGCACTTCTACTTCTTCAACTTGTTGAGAAATATTGTCTGTTTCCATTTCAAAGTTGAAATTTAGAATAATACCACACAACAGACACAACCGCACGATCACAACCGCTGACTTTGGAATAATATTTACAAATAATAGTTTGGCAGATTGTGTTTGAGGTTATTAGGTTGAAGCATAGAGACAGGCAACCTATTGTCTCTGGTTGGCAGCTCTTCTTCTTCGTGTCTGGTTAGCAGTTTCAAAATTTCAAAATTTTCTATTAACATAGAAAAGTTTTATTGTTGTTAATAAAATTTTAAAAAAACAGATAACATTAGCATTTCTTCTATCATCTCCATATTAATTATTATCATGTATGCACCATAGTTTTTGAGTTCAATGTTTCGCATACAACTTCAAGGTTTTTGTTTTTTCAGAATCAATAATCAAAAACTCTGTGCATGAATGTTTTTAGATATTCTGTGCTTTTATGAGTAAATGTCATATACTAACCTAACAAATTTTTATGGTTGATGTTTATACAAATTTATATGAAATAAATAAATAAACAAAAATTGCAAAAGCAAGAATGGATGCATCGACATTAGAAGGTCCTGATTTCGACCTTTATGAAGTTTTGGATATAGAGCCTTCTTGTTCTATAAATGATGTGAGAAGGCTTATATTTTATTTTTCTATATTTCATTAATATCTTTGTAGATGAAAAAAGCTTACAGAAAAAAAGCCCTCCAATGCCATCCTGATAAAAATCCAGATAATCCAGATGCAGCTGTAGAATTTCATAAGCTCACTAGAATCTTGGCAATATTATCAGATGAAAAAGTTAGACTGTCATATGATAAAATATTAAGAGGTCGTGAAGAAGCAGCTTTAAGACATAAAGAATTGGATAGCAAACGAAAAAAATTTAAGGAGGATCTAGAAAGCAGGAACGCCTTGCTAACAATCAGGGACTGAAATTTGCAAAAACTTAAGGTTACTGAGATGAAAATTATTTCCAGTATTGTGTTATTTTAATACATTTTTTCTATTGATCCATAGGAAGAAATTGAGAGATTAAGAGAAGAAGGTTCTGAAGCTCTGGAGGATGAAGTTAAATTGGTGACAAATAAGATTAGAGAAGAACATGGTTCATGAGAACATTGTGATGGGTCGAAATATAGAATCAAAATAAAATGGAAAGCTGCAAAAACTGATGAATCCAATGGTGGTTATTCGTAAGATTTGTTGCTCAAATGTCTATCTAAAGTAAGATCTTTTTTCAAATCTGTTATCCATCCTGTTCATTGGAGTTTGATAGATAATTTTATTTATTTATTTATTATTCAAATAAAAATATTAATTTTTTTCTCGTTCATGAATATTTCAATTTATTGACGTGAAGTAATAATTTTTTTGTTTTGAATCCATGGGTGGAAACACAAGCACGAGAAAACACTCAAATTGACAAAAAATTATTCAAAATCCTAATAAAACCTACAATTTTTTTTTGTGCACAGTGGCGTGTTTCAGACATTACTGCGGACAACTTGTGAATATACTTCAAATGCCTAAGAAAAATTTTTTCTTCAAATCAAAAAGCTCTAAACCTCCTCTACTCAACAGATATTGGTGCAAAGTGACTAATTGAAAGTTCCAGCGTTTTCATTCACAATCAAGAAATAATTGTTTCAAACAAAAGGGATCTTGCCTTGGAACAACATCTAAAGTTCGAATCGCTGGTTAAAGTGCACAGATCCATTTATTTTCTGAAGCATTTCGGATACGTGGACGTAGATGAACAGCAAAAGTTGAAAGATGTCTGGACACCTTTCAGTGGAGTAGCCATCAAACAGAGTATACCTGTTTTATGTACAATAGATAATCACTCAAATATGCTATTTGGTAGTATTATATTCGTTTTGACGCGTCTAGATATATTTAGGTAAGTAAGAGCATTGAGTAACTCAATGTTAAGAGGAAAAGTTTATATCATCACATATTCCAACTGAAAATAAACAGCTTATTTTGGTGGATGCTCACTATGATGTTCTGAGAGAAATGTGATTATCTTTTATATAGGGAAACAGCAAGTACATTTCCACAAGTATTGAAGTTGTATATCTGATTAATGAATGAATAAACAAATATTATTGTTTTTTTTTTGAAATTTTCGACCATTCACTTATCTCAACCAGGGAATCCCACATAAGAAAAACTATTGCAATATTACTAGGATTTCATATTTAAACGTTTCTTATTATATATCTCCAGTGTCATTGAATATTCAACTCAAAAAATATGGGGGTTATTATTCAATGCTAGTGTTAAAATCTCATATTCACACTTGAGTGCGATAGATGGCGTTGCAGTCGAGGCTTATCTATAATGACTCTAACACTGACGCTGTAAGCTTATTCATCATGTTTCCAGGGCTCTCAGACCATTTTCAAGGACCAAAGTTGTAAGAACAGATATTTGTCGGGTACCCAAAATGGTGAATATCACACAAGGAAAAACTGACTATTTCTGCATTTTAGAAACAGATGAGCACACTCTCCCAACCAACCAATTTCCCAGTTGCACCTGTTGTCAAATTGTTTACGAGCTCTGGGTATCAGTGCAGGGAGCTTTCCCAAGATATGGACCCTGTGGATTTCCCAGTATTGATACACCAGGCATACCAATAATTATAGGAACTGAACCAATTCTCAAGTACAACATTTCGAGAATAACAGCTAACATAATGAATATATTACTCACCCCTCATAATAACCTAGAAATAACGGATAATGCACCTTTAGATGAAGAAGTAGAGCAGTTACTTAATATTGTGGAGGAAGAACTGGATGAGAAAACAATTGAAAATTTGAACAGACAATTAGAGAGCAAAAAGGAGGATGAGAATGAATTGATTCATAAAAAAAATAATGCTGAACCTAGACACTAGTGATAAAAATTTTGATGGATCTAGTTTGCAAGAAACTACAAAAACTTATTTTGAAACCACTGATACACAGTAAAATATCAACATATGTTAACAGATTAGTTACATATTCTTCAATAAATTGCAGAGCGTAATATGGGGAAGTTATTCTTGCTTCATTACAAAAAAACACATGAGGGGGAACTTTTCTTCAAACGATTTATTCATTAAAATTATCAGGAAACAAATTATATCAACATTTTCCAATGTTATATAATAAAAAATAGAATCAAAATAAAATTGTATAAATATATATTTCTTGTTTAATAAATAAATAAAAACTTATTTAACGAATCCAGCTTGTACCAACGCGCGTCTAGCTGCATTTGTTATATGTTTAAACCTATCAGGTCCTAACTGTATACCTCCATACCTGGAATAAAAAAATTTCCGATGTCTTTCAATTGAATAACTCAGAAAACGAGTGGGACCAAATGAATAAAATAATTAAATTTCAAACACAAATAGCTTCCTTACTCAACTATTGAAAACTGGAAATCTTTACTCACCATCTAGATACAACAACTATAACGTTCTCTAAATTCAGCAACTGCAGTAAATGCAACACTCTTTTACTTGCATGGTTTTCACCATCATCTTCACAGTCCTGTGAATAAATATGTGTGCATAAGGTAATGATAAAAAATTTGATCAATATAGAATAAAAACTAGTTAATCAATGATAATAGTTAATAATAGTCATAGACCTTATAATATATGTGGACTAGACTTAAGACAGGGACAATTGAAGGGAGATGGATATGTAACTAGAAAAGGTAAACATCAAACAGTTTGAAAAAAATACCAGTCTTAAGGCGCATACTCACTGGCGAGCAGCAACAGCACTTGCCATAAAAATTGCATAAAATTTCACGAAGTTCTTAGTTTGTCGGAGACTTTGAAGCGATCCAAGACTTGGTGGTCTTTGCCACTCTTTAAGGAAAGAACAATCGTGCTTCGCAACGAAGAAGATGTGTAAAGTTTTATGGGATTTTTATGTAAAAAGTAGAGTTCATATATTCAATAAATTCATTTTGATATATTATTATGAACAATTATCCATACCTGTAAGAATGATGAATTCTTAATAATTCTATATGCATATATGTTATGAGTGGCTTGTGCAATCTTCTTATTTTCCATCAGGAACTCAATGAAATTTCTGTAAGAAAAATTATGCATTGGTTAGAAGGAATTTAAAACAGAGCTGTTTACCTCTATACCTTCAGTATCATACCTAGTCAAATCTGAGGTTGTTTTTGTATAGATTTACCTGACTTCAGCTTCACTGCTAACAGCACATACATGTCCCTGAAATACACTTTTACGATCCTCTATAATTGGTCCATGTACAACTTGCTTAGAAAATCTTTCAAAATCATCATTTGGCTTATTTTTTTGTGTTTTAGGGACATCCAAAGCTTTCTTTTTCTCATTTATATTTTTAGGTTTGAAAATTGTATACTCCTTCAATTTTTCAATCCATTGATACAAAATGGGGCTTCCCATACTTTCTCTACGAAAATATTTGTTAATAATTGAAAAATATGAAAATAAATATTGTTACTCACTCATAAATCGTCTTGAATTCTTTATATAACTTAATCTTCTCATCAGCAGATAATTCAGGAGCCATTAGTTCGTATTTTGGTGGTTTTTCGGAGGGATAATCTGGATGCAAGGTGATGAATAGTTTCACAGATGGAGATATTTTCATAATGAAAGATCCACTTCCATCTTCGGCGATCCATTCATTTTCATAAATGGATTTGAGCACTTCTACTTCTTCAACTTGTTGAGAAATATTGTCTGTTTCCATTTCAAAGTTGAAATTTGGAATAATACAGACACAACTGCCGTCTTTGGAATAATATTTACAAATATACAAATAATAGCATGACCAAAGATTATAGAGATAATCTTTGAGCATGACAGGTTGTGTTTGAGGTTATTAGCAGGGGCTTGACACTTCCTTACCCCCACCCCAAATACGGTTTTTAGTTCTGCAATCAATCGCTATGTGGCACTGCACACGAAAATATATATCATATTCTCCACAGATTACTGTATTCTGACATATTGGATTTGTGAACGCCAACAGTGTCAATGTCAATATACTGTAATGCAAATTCTTGTTTACAAACGAGATCTTATACGACATAAAGTATGTGTTCTGTGTTATACGAGTGTAAATTAAAAATACCCATTTATTGAACTCGACAGTTTTATCAGGAAATCAATTTTCTTGTAAGAAATATTTGATTCAAAGAACCACGTAATTATAACATTAATCGTTTATACTTAAACCAATCCAACCAAACCCTTTAAAACTTGTGTTAATGGAAATGAAAGTCAAACTGTGTAGTCAGTTATTAAGCCACTCCGTGGGATCAATGATGAAGCTCATTTCTCAATGGGGTAAGTATTTTTTTCAAACATAATAATACAAAAATTTACTATTTTCCTTTTTAGAAATCAAGCATCCGCTTCAGCTTCACAGAGAGGCTATCGACAGAGCTGACTTTATACTATTCTTGGATGAGTTATTTGATTCGTTGAATGTATCCAGAGCTTGGACATCCACTGCGAAACTCTTAAAGAAGACGGTTAGTATTCAAACAGAACACAATGTTTGTTGGGAGCAGGCGATACAAATTTTCAACAGTATTTCATTTTATTGCCCTCGAAAGAAAAGATCCATTGTGGTACCCACTTTGAAGAATATAGTGACAACATTGAACGCATTCCTTTACCTTACTCAAAAACTGTTCAATGATTATCACTTTAAATATATTCTCACTGGGGCTTTCAATCAAGATTGTTTAGTAAACTTTTTTGGGTACATTAGAGCATATGGAGTAAGGAATACTAACCCAAATGTTGAACACTTTATTTCATCATTCAAAACTTTAGTTATTAATAATTTCATGTCGGTGCATTCCTGGTGATCTAACTGTGAGGAAGATAAAACAGGGAGTCGTTGTTTAGAGACTTTGAAATCTTTCCTGCAGGAAAATATAAAATCCACATAGGTCTTTGGGCAACTAATTTTTTCTTTTTCAAATTATTCATGCATTCTAAGCTTTGGCATGCTGTTTTTGATTTCTATTGCCGACTCCCAACAAACATTGTGTCCTTTTTGGATAATGTTGAAGATTTCTGAACATATAATAATTTCAACCTCATTTCCTATGAACAATATTATTACTGTTTATTATAATTATTGTCTTACGAAGATATGTGACCCTATTGACATTTTACCTCTGCTCATATATTCATTGCCATAATTATAGCTTATGTATTTCCATATTTTTTTTTTCCTGTGCTGGGTATATCAATATATGTATATTGTTCATGACAAGTTTTATTTCTCCTTAAAATTCGCCCTAATAATCCATATTATTCTATCGACGTCTAAAATACCAGTGAATGGGCTAATTTAAATTTCGCGCCATGCGATTGCAGTTTCCCGTTATACCGACATTTCTCCCGGTTAGTTGGGTGGCAAGCGCATGGGGGCGCTGAGGGCGGGATAAACTGTATTTTTCATCGTAGAACGTGAGTGTCAGATCTATTCTACTCTGTAATCTGTGGTTATTAGATTGAAGCATAGAGACAGGCAACCTCTTGTCTCTGGTTGGCAGCTCTTCTTCTTCGTGTCTGATTAGCAGTTTCAAAATGTTAATAGAAAATAGTTTTATTGTTGTTAATGAACACAAATTAAATTTTAAAAAAGCAGATATCATAGCACTTCTTCTATCATCTCCATATTTATGTTTTGCATACAACTTCAAGGGGTTTTTGTTTTTTCAGAATCAAGAAACAAAAACTCTGTGCATGAAAGTTTTTAGATATTCTGTGCTTTTATGAGTAAATGTCATATACTAACCTAACAAATTTTTATGGTTAATGTTTATACAAATTTATATGAAATAAATAAATAAACAAAAATTGCAAAAGCAAGAATGGATGCATCGACATTAGAAGGTCTTGATTTCGACCTTTATGAAGTTTTGGATATAGAGCCTTCTTGTTCTATAAATGATGTGAGAAGGCTGATATTTTATTTTTCAATATTTCATTAATATCTTTGTAGATAAAAAAAGCTTACAGAAAAAAAGCTCTCCAATGCCATCCTGATAAAAATCCAGATAATCCAGATGCAGCTGTAGAATTTCATAAGCTCACCAGAATCTTGGCAATATTATCAGATGAAAAAGTTAGACTGTCATATGATAAAATATTAAGAGGTCGTAAAGAAGCAGCTTTAAGACATAAAGAATTGGATAGTAAACGAAAAAAATTTAAGGAGGATCTAGAAAGCAGGGAACGCCTTGCTAACAATCAGGGAGTGAAATTTGCAAAAACATCAGATCAAAAACTTAAGGTTACTGAGATGAAAATTTCTTCCATTATTGTGTTATTCTAATACATTTTTTCTATTGATCTATAGGAAGAAATTGAGAGATTAAGAGAAGAAGGTTCTAAAGCTCTGGAGGATGAAGTTAAATTGGTGACAAATAAGATTAGAGAAGAACATGGTTCAGGAGAACATTGTGATGGGTCAAAATATAGAATCAAAATAAAATGGAAAGCTGCAAAAACTGATGAATCCAATGGTGGTTATTCGAAAGATTTGTTGCTCAAATGTCTATCCAAAGTAAGATCTTTTTTCTTTATGAGGTTAGGAAGTAACTTATTCATTTCCAGTATGGTGATGTTACTGCCCTTGTGTTATCGTCTAAGAAGAAAGGAAGTGCTATGGTTGAATTTAAAACCAAATCTGCAGCTGTGAGTACTTTCATCTTAACACAGTAATGCTTATTATTGGCCAAAAAAAGATTGCAATTAATAAAGTCCAAACTGAACAAAATCAAATATATTTAAAATAATATGTCTTTGTAGGAGATGGCCGTGGATTTAGAGAAGGGGCTGTCAGTGAACCCTTTAACACTTGAATGGGTTAATGGACCTCCATCATCTGTACCAATAGGCCTTGACTTTTTAGTGAAAGGTACAGAATTCGAGGGTATGACAATGGAACAATTGACACAACCAGATATTCGAAAAAGATTTATAGAGAAAATTATTTTTGAAAAATTTCAATAATTGTAACAAGTATTTTCTGTACATTTGTAAATCGTTGGATAAAACTGAACCTTTCAGTATTCACTTTCAATTGTTGAGTTCACAAACTTACTCTGAGCAAGCTCTGATTACTCGAAGCGTTCACAAAGTTACCTTCAGTTCCTCAGAGTATGCTCATACTCTACTCTCGGAGTAAGTTTGTGAACACACCCAATAACTACTTCCTTTTACTTTTGTGTCAATTCTATTTTGATGCCAAGGTTATGTAAAGGAAAAAATACTGAAAATAAAGTGTTTAAGGTCGAAAATTATTGATTTATTGGAAAAATGTCAAGGTACACATAAAATATTATTCATAAATAATAGCTAGAAATAAGTTTGCAATAAGGAAAATCTAGTAACCTCATAATGCACACAGCCAGGTAGAGGAATTTTTTGTTCACCAAGATGGTCAATCCAAGTGTCCATACATATTTTTGAAAATTTTTCTTATGGAACTCAAATTTCATGAAATATTTTTCCTATCAGAAAGGGACAAGCCAATTACCTGCCCCACTCATTCAGTAGAGACCACTCAATATGATCGAGTATAACGAAAATGTTTTTTCTAACGTTAGTGGCAACATTTTCCGACAATTCAAATCGAACATAAAATCACTTTCAAAATAATTAATAAGTCTGATTTTTAATGATGCATTAAGAGATTGATTTCTGTATAATTCACCGCTATTATTTCCTTCACTTACACTGACTGAAAAAGCTCAGCAAAATTCACATCAACGTTATTCTGATTAGGTATTGAATAACATTTTGGAAGTTGAATATTTTTAAAACTTACGACAAGAAGTTAGTGGTAAAAATTTACAATGGATTACAGTAAAAAAATAAAAAATCTGAGTATTTCTCATTTTCTGTGAAATCCCTGAAAACAGTATTGAGGCATTCACACACGGAAAGTTCCTGTTGTATAATAACACTGATATGGATAATATTTACACAGAGATCCATTTTCAACTTTTGCACTTTGTTTACTTCAGTAAGTTCACTTAACACAATGTAAAAAAATATCCTACATTGATAATTACTTAAACTTAGGATGTGGAGCTAGGTTGTGTCATTGATTCAGACCACTATCTTTTTTTGTATCTTCTACTATACTGAGCTTAGCGTCATCATCACCTGAAAAAAATAAAAATATTTGAAGAATGTGATGTTTCAGGCGAGTGAGAATTTTTCTGAAACAGCTTTGAAATTAGAGAGCTATAAAAACTTCATTTTCGACTTTGGCAATTATGAATTTTATTTCATTCTCATATTTCTTCAGTCTACTTTGCCTGAAAAGGAGTTTTGGAAGTTTTGTACTCACTTTTTTCAGACTTGACTTCTTCTTTTATCTCCATATTAACATCTTTACTATCGCCCTTATCGAATCGCGGCCGTTTTTTCCCCCTATAACTTCTGTTATCCCTTCTTCCACCCTCTCCTTCATCTTCACTATCCGAAAACTCATTATCATGTCCTATTCTCTTGTCGATCTCTTTTTGAGGCAAACGTTCATCCTTGTCAACCTTGTCCTCCATGTCTGAATCATCGTTCATGGCATCTTCTGGAATTGCCTGTACCTGAACACCAGGAGCATGAGGTAACATCCTCAAATTTTCAAATAGTCTCGTTTTTATCTTTTCCAAATAATCAGCTGTGTTTTGATTCGTCATATTACTGGGACTTATGTGCAGCTTGAAATCGGGCCCGAAATATTCAAAGTAATCGTTATAAGGGAGTTCATTGGCGATCTCTACACCTAAAGCGACCGATGTTTCGTAAGTCCAGGCACGGGAGACATTTCTTATTGTGTAACCTGCAGTGGAAAAATAAATGCGTCATGTATATTCAATACAACAAAATATTTCATTTTAACCCATCAAGTATCTTGAAGGGCAAGAATTAATAATATTGAAGCCTCACCTCCACCTCCCACCATCATGAATGGCAAATTATATTTCTTCACAAACTCAACACACTTTCCATGACCTTTAACTGTTAAATTGAAACAACCTAATCGATCTCCTGTCAATGAGTCAGCTCCACACTGAAGTACCACAGCGCTGGGTTGAAAAGTTTCCATGACTTTACTTATTATTGGTACAAATATGCTTTCATAGGCTTCGTCGTCCATACCATCCCTAAGAGGAATATTTACTGCATAATATTTTCCTTTGCCTGCTCCAATGTCTCTAAGGTCACCCGTCCCTAGAAATTATTCACTATTATAGCATATGTAAAAATGCAATATTAACATACTAACCAGGGAAATACTCTCCATATTTATGAAATGAAACCGTCATTACACGGTCAGTTGTATAAAATGCTTCTTCTACTCCATCACCATGATGGACATCAATATCGATGTAAAGTACTCTCTGATGATATTTGAGCAATTCCAATATTCCCAATACAATGTCATTCACATAGCAAAATCCAGAAGCTTCAGACTTTTTAGCATGATGTAAACCACCGCCCCAGTTTATACATATTTCTGAAGCTTGCTTATTCAATTTAACAGCAGCAGCCACAGAACCTCCTGTAAAATATAATTCTTGTTCTTGAATTCTGTTCACTCTTCAATGAAGTGAATAGTTTTGTTTATATAAGGTAAAAAACAACAGAATTGATACGTTAAAAATGAAAAAATTGTCAAAATGAATCTGAAATTCTGCTTCTACACTTGTTCAATCTTTATCAAGTCATTCTTTTACCTTTCAAATATTTTATGAATTTTCAGAATTTGCATAATCCTCCTGAATTCAATATAATAATAAATAAAACAGAACACTTTGTGAATATTACCTGCCGAAAGTTGACAGAACTCGTACAAGCCATCAAAAACAGGACAGTCTTCACCAACGTTGAATCTCTGCATTTGCTTGTTATATTCAGACATATTGTCGGGTCTGATAGAACGTAGGAACCTAATGTAATCATCTGAATGGAACTTGGTCATTTCTTCAGCTGTAGCCTTATGTGGTCTCTAGAAATAGACCCATACAATGAATACTCGGATATCTTTGAGTAACTGAAGATAATTAATTGTAACTTTATTCAACAGAATTATATGAAATGAATATAAAAGAAGTATCACTTCAACAATGCCAAATGAAAGGCCTTTCTAAAACTGGAATGAAATACACAATGCAAGCAACAGACTTTTTTTCGCCTAACATGATCAGCCAGGATTTAAATAATATGTGACAAATGGCAAAATTCTTGAGGGTTAGTAAATCTCCAGAAGGAATAAAAAGGCCGCCCCATGATCATACTGAACATGAAGAAGAAATTCTATTTGTCCATCCAAGTTTGATACTCAATCTAACCCAATGAAACTTGGTACAGAGTTTTGAAGCAATTCAGCAACTAAACTCCCTAGAAGCTTTATGTTGAATATAATATCGTAGGATGAAAATTTAGGAACATTCCCCAGCAAATAATATCCTATTGCTTGAAATTAGTTGGTTTTTGAGATATTGTAAAGTGGAGTATATAAAAATTGAAGGAAAACGGTATGAGGCAGATATTTAGAAAAGAATTAATAAATGAGCAAAATTAGTACTTTTGTGCTTGAAGCAATATTTTTTCCGACTATAGATAGCCAATATATAAAAATCTAATATCATTTTCAAGGTTTAAGTTCTGGGTGATCCCATTCTTATTTTGGGTGAAAAATGCAAAGAAAAAGTTGAAGAGGGAGTTCTATGGATTCTTTATGGATGTTTCTGATTTAGAATATACAATTTATAATTAGCAACTTTTTGAGACAATGTTGCTTTTGAAGATGCTTTGAAAGACGCTTTGAAAGAAAACTGATAAGAAGTTTGAAGAAGAATGCTCCACCTAAAATATCCATGTATAAAGAGAATTTACTCCACAAAATTTTTTGATCCAAATATCGATCGAATCTCAAGAGAAGAGAGAAGCTGGAAAGGTTGAATGAAACAAAACACAATTTAAAGAAACATAAATGTAATTTCATTAATAAATGATAGCTTTTTCGTACTTCAAACTATGTACTTTACATTTAAAACTATGGATCTAGAGCCTTTTCAGCAGATAGAATCAGCTTCAGAAAAAATTTAATCAGTAAGCACGACTAATGTTATTATGATCAAGAATTATGTCAGCTGACATTAAGAAAAGACGACCAACCAATGAATAAATTGTATATAAATCTGCACCGAATGTTTGGAGTACAAACAAGGTTTACAGAATCTTCCTTTGAACAAATATTTTTTCTTCCTTTTCATATGGTTCATTCTATTGCAGATTCCATACTTCATCTTGGCACAATTTACATTCGCACTCTGTTTGATTTGGATTAAAACATTCCAAATCAAACTTTCACAAAGTATTCCAAAAAAGAATGTTTTCTGTAAATTTGCTTTTGGTATTTAGGAATAAGGTTTTCTGACGGAATAATTGTCAAAACCACTTAAGATTATCGAGTTTGGCAATTTGCCATACCACATTTCAACTGCAGGAACAATTCGCTCACTGAATTGATCAGTCATGGAAATAATCGAATCAACACGAAAATTACTTTACTTAAAGCCGATTAAACATATCGAGAATTGAATCTCAAAATATGTTAACTCCTTATTGAATACCAATATAAATATATTTTGGCTATGAGGCGAAATCAATTATAAAGAAATTATCAATTTTCTTTAAAATAAATGTCGGAAAATCTCTTCACCTCATGCTGGTCAGTTCCGCTTTACTACCATAAATCAGTTTAGTAATTACCGTTCTTCAAGTTAAAAAATATGAAGATTGAAGAGAGGAATCCCTATTTTCATCCCAGCCAAGTATTAAAAAATACTCAGAAGGCATCTCTTTATACTCACATATATTTCCATTTTGCGGTATAATCCATAATTCAAAAGTAAATTATGAGTCATACGTATACGATGGGGTTTCATAGGGTGTCCCTGACCATAATAATAATTTCCAATATCACCTGAAAAAAAATAAATAAAATTAACAATGAATGATTTACAAGGGTTTAGTGTGAATTCATCGATGCACCGTAGTCGGTAGCATCATTCTGACGTCACAGCAGATCTAGCCAATGAACGGACAGTGAATGATACGGTGCACAAAAGTCTATCGTCAAGATGTCGATTTATAATTTCAAAAATCATACGCATTGATAACCCACAGGTAACACATAGTTCATAAAATTGCAAAAATAAATCTAATGATAAACTTCAAAGTTTGAGAGAATAAATTGTGATATTTGAATTGTGAATAAAAACTGTTCTTGTATACTTACTATCATAGTAATAGCACACTCTTTTTCGACTGTGGGGTTGAGTTGCCATTATAAGGTTAATTCAATATCACTATTACAGTAAAATACACATTGACTTTCACTTAAGAATAGTATTTTTGAAATTTTTAAATTCAAAATTCGCTCCACCTTACACTCCACACAAATCGGAAATGAAGGAATGCAAAAAGCAGCAGTGACAAATGACAGTCGAATTTTTTCTATGGAAGACATAGAGCAACTTATCTTTAGTTTTTTCTTAACAAGCTTAAAAGCTACTTTTTTCTATAATTTTCACTCATTATTTCTGAACAAACATCATTAATTAATATCATATATTTTATAAAATACTCAATGCCCACATTTTCGTGGTGGGACTTGAATTTATCTATAACTCTGATTATAGCGTGAGGCCAATATCGTGTGAAGTAAGCTTGATAAGAACAAAAGTACATGATACTCTTTGATAAGAACATACGGGGGGTGGATGAAAATGTTTATGGAGAAATTCTTGAAATTACCCAATTTGATATTTTTACTAGAGAGGGTCTCCCAATCCTTCCTAGTTTCGATTATTAACGACCATGACGTCTTCTATTCGAATATTTTTTTTTGCTTTCTCTCTTCGATAAATAAATAAGAATTACAGAGTTTTCAGAAACTCAAAACTAACACTATAGGTACGTATAGACTGAATTGAATAAAGTTTTTATAAGTCATTACACATGTATCGCTATCACAAAAGCAAATTCAAGCAAGTGATGGTGAAACTAAACCCTTTTTGCTGTTGTGGAATTGAAATACACCTACATTGATATCTTTTGTGATATGATTTAGTACATAATAGTTTCATGTTCAGATTCACCACCATGATAATGATGAAGATAAATAAACATGAATTCAATTTGATAAATGAAAAATTTTACTTACATACTCCTTCTGGTATTGCATCCTCATACAAATCCTTCTGTGGAGAAATTCTTTATCACCCATACACAATGATCGGACACAACAAAGACCAAGTATTAAAATGAGAGATTAGGGTTGCCATGCTAATATTGCAAGAATTTAATTTTGAATATATTTGATGAAAAAGCAGTTACATAATCGACTACAAAGTGGTTGACACATAAGGAATATGGCAAATAATTGTAGACTGCAGTAAACCATTGTTAGGTGATTTCAATTTTATATTAATTATATGAAATAACAGTTCCTATTTATAAAATGTATCCGTAACGAATTGTAATTACTATGTAATATAATATAGCAATTACATGAATTCACGAAAAGGTACTTTTGATCATGTTTCAAATGAAAGACTTCAAAACTTCTTCATAATTCAAGTATATTCGAAAAAATTTACAAAAAATTACAATTATAACCTACAATTAAATAGAATAAACTTTAAATATACATCATTTCAGCCATGGAGCTCATTTTTTTAGGAATATGAACTAACGTTTCAAAATAACTTGCTAGTTCATCTATCGTAACATCACAAGGAGGAGCTGTATTCATTCTTGCTTGTGTAGAACAACTAGTCCCAACATTAGAAGAATCACTTCTTTGAACTTTATTAGGAGAACGAGCACTCAGGAAACTTGGGGATGAAAATTTCTTAATATCACACAGACTAATGTTCAACTTTTCACATCCATGAATAAGTGATTTAAAGTCCTGATCATTTTGAGATCCATGTCCAAATAACCTGTCCTTTCTTTTAGAGCAGGATTTTATTTTAGATATTTTCACTTCACCACTGTGATTCAATTTGACATATTTAAATACAGGATCGCGCAAAATTTTTCTATTTGTTCGTTTGAATGACGTTGTATGCTTTATGTTTTGTACATTTTTAGAACAGTCACATGTTCCAAAATTGATACTAGAGAGAGATTTCGATCTTCTACGCATAAATGGATTGTGTGTATGTTTCCTGTCGTCTTCTTTCTTGCTAGAAATATTTTCTATTTCCAACTTTTTCATATTGTTTGATAGATTTAAGTCTTCTTCCGACATTATTCTTCCCTACGAAAATAGATGGATTTCATTTTTGACATAAGGGGGTGAGGAAATTATACTCACAATTAGAAATTATCCTCATTATAGACCAAGAGGTCAAAATGTTTGATCGGGTGAAAGGTTTTCAAGAGCAGATGTACGATTGGAAGGTTTTTTTTGCAAACTCAGATATCACCACATTCCATAAAGCACTGAAGGTCCACAACCAAAACACAAATAAATGATGACTAACGTTGTTTCTGTTTTGTTCTGGCATCTGTCAGACAGAGGAAATTGCTAGAAGTTATACGGCGGGAAGTTTGAAATAAGGTTTCTAGGAATTCAAATAATTTATAATCACAAACTTAAAACCTTCGGAATTAATATCAATTTATTTGTGTATATTAATTCCTTCCTTTCTACAGAGTGTCATTTAAGTTCGAAATTAATCTAATAATCCCAGCCATACGACTCACGCTAGGTACCTGTTGACAAATTATTTTTTTCTGAAAAACCGTTACTTCCAGCAAGAAGTTGAAGGAGGCCTTATTTGTTCAAAATGAATCAAGCTATCAAAAATTAATTTTTCAGTGAATTATGAATAAGGAAAAAGTTTCTTGCGAGTAAAATTTCAGGAGGAGAACAGCTCCAAAATTTTATTTCATTGTCTTCACGATTCCATATAATGTTTACTCAATTTATTTTCATTAGTTTTTTGGTTTCTGAGAAAACATTCAAAAATTGCTGTTCAGGTGCCATCTTTCGGGAGGGGGCTACTCGAAAAGGAACCACTTTTGAATTTTCTCGCAACTATTTATTCACACCATGTATATTCGCTACAGCGGAATATTTCAAAAACCGAGCACAATTTTGAAATCTTAATTGTCGAAGAAAATATTCAAAAAGTTTTAACACTGAATTAACTATTCATTAAAAAATACATGAATTAGTTTTTCTTAAGAGAATTCTATACTTATCCAGCAAATAATATAATAATTTAATGGCATAATAAGGAAATTGGTTTATAAAAATGCACACAAGGAATAACGAATTAATAGAAGAACAAACTAAAATTAGTATGAATACTTTTTGAAACTCCTCATGGGTCCCAATAAAGTGATAAAGTCCCAACATCTAAAACAGAAGGAGTAAAAATAAAAAATTCAAGGAAAACGCATACCCCTCCTAAAGTATCCTTTAATCAATCTTAAAAATATACAGGGTGAGTCCTTGACTCGTACAAATATTTTAACAGCAGATTCTTGAGGTCAAAAGAATGCGGCCCTGATAAAAAGATATAGCCATTTTAAATTTTCATAATGAGCTATGCTATATCTGGAAAAACAAAATAACCTTCAGAATGATTAGCTAAATCTGTGACACTATACAGATCTGTGGATCTTTTAAAAAGAGTTGCATTAAGCCAAAATACCCAATTTTCCGAATATCACAGACATCAGGTATACGAGAAAATATGAGGAATACTTACTTTTACAAAACGTTCATATATTCATTACATAGCATTCAACTTAGTTTCAAGAGTTGGGTTCTTTGCATTTTTGGTATTTTTGTTACTTAATGGTCATAATGAGAAAACTGGAAGACCTGGGTGATATCTTGTGTTAGAAAAATAAATGTAAAATTATATTTCGAAATTCATTTCATTCGAGAAAACCGTTTGTAAGAACTGAAAATATGTAACATATTTTTATGGTTTTCAACAGCCTATATCTTTTAAATCGAGCCTATCCGGAAAAAATGGTATTGAAAAAAAGTGTTTCTTTTGACCTCAAGAATCTACTGTTAAAATATTTGTACGAGTCAAAGACTCACCCATTATAGGGATGCCTGTTTTAGGTAGAGGTAGTTGGGTTGTCTGTATTTAAACATTAGTAGATATAAATGAAAAAAATTACTCATTATTCCTATGAAAATATATTTTTTGTAACTACTTAAACTGAAATTATATTTTAACACAGTTATTCCTAGATTAACTTGTAAGGGTTTAAATTTTTTCAACATCGTCTTTTTGTCCTTTGGAACACATCAGTAGTCAAATGAAAAATATGACGCGATATATTTTGAGCGACCAACTGCATGCATATTATCAATATTTGGTGCAAAGCCGTACTTTGCGTGTTTTGGCGTCTTCAGATTTGAGAATCACGAAAATGATCCGTGTCCCTCTGTTTAGACAAGTGAAAATCAATTTTTCTGCAGAGAAGAATGATGATATTTGATATTTTTAGTTTTATCCGCCAAGGGAATGAAGTGAACCGAGCAAAAACCGATTCAATTATTATTGTTTGTCATTTTGTTTCTGAAGGCATTTACCTATTTCATTTCATTATTATATCGAAGGGAAAAGATATTCTGTTCCTTTCTTCATTTACTTTGATCGGTCAAAATGAAAGTGAAATCATTTCTAGACTTTATTATTATTCGAAAAAAAAATTAAAGAATTACATATTAGCGGGAGCACCGCGTTTTCAACCGTAACCACATATCAAGAAACTTTTAAGCCACCATCGGTAGAGGAAGAGCATTTTGCGTTTTATAAAGAGTTGAAAAATTGGGGGAATTTAAATTTTGAAATGTAAACACCAATTTGATTAGTAACGGTTTTTAAAAGGAACAATAAAGATACCAAGGATCGTCTGTACAGGGTGGGCAAATTTCGATATTTTAGCATCACAATTTTTAAACCAGAGGAGAGAGACAAAATCTGATACCCCATTCAAGTTCTCTTTCTCTGAGGAACTAACAATAGTAGTAGTCATTTATGGCCACTTTCTTTTGTTTTCGAGTTATAAGCAAAAATGGGAAAAATGGCGATATCGAAATAAATTCATATCTCCGCTTATACTCATGATAGAGCTCTGAAATTAAAATATTATACAGGCACTTTTTCATATAGAATTCAGTGGCGTGCTCGCCTTTTTAGCAGGATTTTTAATTACGAAGCTATGACCCAATCCCAAAGTTATGTTTTTTTAAATGGGAAAGCTTAATTTTTACTGATTTCAAAAACATGTAACATCATGTGGTTTGTATCAATATAAATAATAGAAAATGTTCAAAAACTTTTTTTCGCAATATTTCTATGGTTTCACTTTTGATGAGAATAGAAAAATATAGCATCGTATGATTACCACTGTCTCCTTATAGAAGTCCTTTCATTATTATAAAAATTTATGAAATATTATTAATTGGTAATAAAAGGAAATATATCTAGATTCAAATTTTGTGAAAATCGGTAAAAAGCATAGAAAGAATGGCATTGCCGAGAGGAGACTGCTCTTGTTATAGGAAGCTCTATTTTTTTGTGCTCGTCAAAAATTGAAAGCATAGAAATATTGAGAAAAAAGTTTTTTGACCATTTTCTATTATTTATATTGATATAAACCATATGATGTTATATATTTTTGAAATCAGTAAAAATTAAGCTTTCAAAAAATTGCACAGAAATCTGGTGTTTCCATTCAAAAAAACAACTTTGGGTCATAGCTTCGTAATTGAAAATCCTGCTAAAGAGGCGAGCACACCCCTGGATTCTACATAAAAAGTGCCTGTATAATGTTTTAATTTCAGAGCTCTATCATCAGTATTAGCGGAGATATGAATTTATTTCGATATCGCCATTTTTCCAATTTTTGCTTATAACTCGAAAACAAAAGAAAGTGGCCAAAAATCACTACTACTATTGTAAGATTCTCAGAAAAAGAGAACGAGAATGGGGTATCAGATTTTGTCTATCTCCTCTGGTTTAAAAGCTGTATTGCTAAAACATCGAAATTTGCCCACCCAGTACATAGAGGTTTTGCATATTTTCGAATCTAGATTGTCTGCAATTACCTTAAGAAAATCGAATAATAATCGAAGATTTTACAGGAAAAAAGTCTAGTCAAGCAGTTGTAATTATTATTCCGATAACGAAAGAAGTTAAATATTTTGCGAAAACATTCGAAGATAGATTCTGGTCTAACTGTATCAGGATCCTAAATATACCCACTTGAAAAAGAAGGATTTTGATTCTGGATCACAATATCCTAATCGATTCAGCTCTCCCCAAACATACAGCATATGAATTTTTGGATCATCCTGTAAATGTAATTGAAGCATTTCCCGATTATATGATAAATCTGATAATTCTTCGAGTTGCCCTGGTGATCGATCAAACGAAAACGGCCCAAAGAGAAGTTATAAAAGGGGTTGCGCAAAGCGAATTTGATCCTTTTCGTATTCAAACTCAGATGAAGATAATGTATAGCAATTCAACGATGGTAGGTACCAAGAAACCGAGACCAAGCAGTGGCTATTTGGCCAGGCCACGATTGGGTATTTTGAAAAATTTGTACTCCGGCAGACCCATCTCTACTCCTACACAAGAGAAAAAGAAGAGAAGCAAGTGAGTAGAATGATTCCTTCCAAAGGTATACTTATCTAAAAAATCAAAATTATAGTTAATTTTATTACTTCGAAATGAGAGAAGAGTTTTTTTAATTCTGTAGAGAACTTGTTGGTTGACACATTTAAAACTTAATTCATACTCTAATATACAGCCATACTGATATGAAAATATAGCAAGTAGAAGTGATATTTCAATAATTTTTAGTAACCATGTAAGTGGTGAGATATCAAAATACAAGAAAAATTTAAATGTGATTTTATTCGAAAAATTTCTTATGAAAAGCAAGCTCAGTCCCTAGAAATGACTACATATTTGTGTGAATGCCCTTGTTTCAGGTAAGATCACTGTAAATTTAGTACTTTTTTGTGCCACAAAATTTACAGTGATCGACAGCAATTTTTAAACATTGACATATCCATATAGTGTAATTGATTTCGTCTATAATTTTTCGAAAACTTTACTTTAGCTATTTATAGGCATGCTGATTCCCTTACATTTACTTGAAAATATTGCTTTCCATTGTCTTGACGCAAACAAGTTTTTATATTGTTTCGAACGTCCCTCAATACGTCCCTGTCGTTTCCCGTAAATTTAGGCCTTCGGTAGCCATCCACAGAGAGGAACTCTTTGACGAAGTATGGGAGTAGTGGGTCAGAAGAAAAGAAAGAAGCGGTCATCAATACAGAGGCGTAGTTAAGGGTGCAAAATAAATTCGATTGTAGATAAATTATTACTGTTTGTACTGTTTGTAGTTGTAATACATTTTCGTGTGAAAAACTAACGGAAAATGCTGCAAAATCCTATTTGGCGTTTAGAAACTATGTTGCACTAAGGACTTGTTTGCTGGAATTATTGTTCAAATAGTTTCTCTATTTCTGCGTACATTCTTTCACAAAAATTAGTGATTTTGGTCAATGTATTCCATCCAATTCACAGCTTTAAGTTTCGAAAGCTACTAAACAGAGTCAAAATTTTGCTTCTAATGACGAATCAAGAATGGTTACTCTGAAAAATGACGCATTAAAAATATACTACTCGGGAAACTCTAATTCATCAAACATTTGATAAAATACCAAATAGTAATGATGCGAAAGCGTTTTTAGAGTTATGGAGCAATTAAATAGAAATTGAGATTTTCTTTGATATTGAATGGAGGTTGAGAAAATTAATATATATTCCAATCTTTACGTGCTCATTGTGTAAGTTTGACCACAGATCTATATTCACCAGAATTCATAGATTAATAAAACAGAATTACTATGTAGTATCAAGTATTCTCAGAGCATACATGCATGCTTTCCCTATAGCTCGAAGGGTTATTTTTATGAACCACCTTGAGATAGTGTCCACTATTACCCCATTTATCGATTGAAAAATGAATGACCAATCCAACTTCAATACAAACAAGTGCGAAGTGACCAGAAGCAAGCGAAACAAGTGCATATTGTTTCGTCTGCTTCAGGTGTAATAGTATAACTGACAGCTGTGCTTGCAGTGACCCTTTTAAGCAGGTGTTTTACTGAAGGGTAAGTTAATCTTTGGTTTTACAGTAAGGCAAGTTCAGTGAACTTTACCTGACATGATACGTTTTAAAATGATTTATTATATCAGCTTTAAAATCACTACTGAACCAACGAACTTCTTATATTCTACGCTTCTACGCTTGACTAGTGTTAGGTCAGAAAATTGAAGATGGATTTCAGAAAGTGAAAAGTTAAAAAAAAATTGAATTTATAAAAGTAACCAAAAAGGGCTTCTGGTGTTTTTTTTGCAACATCGAGCGTTAAATCAAAATGAACCATTAATATATGCCTTCTACAATTCAAAATGCCCAAAAACAACAAAATTTTAGTTTGATATACAGGGTGAGTCCTTGACTTATATATATTAAAGCAGAAGTTTTCTGAGATCAAGAGAAACATAAAATACAGGTTGTTCGCAATCCATAAAAAAATTTAATTTTGAGTTATATTTCACGAACGATCTCATCGAACGGAATAATTTTTGGAATATAGCTTTTTATTGATGTGATGAATCTTATCCAAATACAAAAATTTCACCCACAACTTCCAGTTTCTTCATTATGACCATCACAAACCATAAAATACCAGAAACTCAAAGAACCCAACTCTGAAATGTTAGTTGAACGCCTGGTATAATGGATATTTAACCATTTTAAAAAATTGGGTAATTCAGTCGAATGCAAATCTGTTTAAAAGATCACCAGAGTGTATATAGTGTCATGGATTCAGCTTGTTATCGTGAAGCGAATTTTTTCTCCTAAGGTGGCATAGCTAATAATGGAAACTTATTTATATCTTTTTATTCTTTTTATCTAGGTCGAATCGGAAAAAATGATTAAGGAAAAAGGCAAAAATCTACTGTTGAAATTTATGTACAAGTCAATGACTGACCCTGTATCCACTTATGCAGCCGTCTTTTTGTTATATCCGATAGAATTTTTGAAAGAGTTGAAGACAATCGCTGATCATCTCAAAAAAAAATGTACGAAATCCTAGTTTTTTTAATACAATTTTTATTTTATTTTTTGAAAATTCATCTTGACAATCTCTGGATTGTTGTGTTGTTGTTGGTGTCTATTATACCAAGGATTATTCCAAATTTACAAGAAAATATGCATTATCACAAGATGCAAATAAAAAATTTCGATGAAAATAAGCTAAACTACATCATGTTGGAAACATTTAGTTATGAATAAGAGAATTCCCAGTTGTTTTTCACATTACCTATTTTTCTGTTGCTTGAGCCCCTTTCAGAAATCGATTTACGTGCACCATTTCCAGGAAGAGTGCTGTACCGAGGATGGAGTTCAGAAAAAAGCCAGACTATGCAGATACTGCCTATCGAGAAGCTGTTTCCAGACTTCGCATCCTGCTTGCCGAGAGTTACACCCCCATAAGAAGGAGCTACAGGGATATAGATAGCGCGGGAGAAGAAACCGATAATCAATCGATAATAAGCGTCGAAAGTAAGGTTTCTAGGCCTCGTCGTTACTACCCACCATACTACCCGCCTATAATTTCGAAGAAATATTATTATCCGCATTTCAAGACCAGCCTCAACACCACAACAGCCACTATTCCTGACAAGAACAATGAGTGAGTATATCATGACAAATTTCCACGATTTATAAAGAACTAGGAGGATCTTAAGCATTGCTCAATCAAGAAATAAGGGAAAATAATAAATACACTGCTCCACAAGAGTTAGGGATATCGTATTCAATCGTTTTTAAAAGTATGTAATCTTCGAGAAAATCGCTGTAAAATCATTTTAAACTCAATAACAACTTGAATCGATCCAATAAAAATCAGTGAGACATTTCTTCAATCTGGTCTCCTTTTTTCTGAAGTTTGGTTCTTTGCATATGCTTCATGAATGTTCTTATTTTGAAATGTCAGTTTATCAACGGCTTCGATTTGAAACGAGTCTTCTGAAAATACCAAGACGTAAATTAACAAACGCTGAGGCTAATAGGGCTATCGGAATGCTACAGGTTGGCCTAACTCAGGTTGTTGTAGCGGAAAGGCTCCAAGTCAGCCAAAGTGTGATATCTCGACTTTGGAATAGGTTCAGGGAGACAGGTTCCGTGTTGGAAAGACCAAGGCTTGGTGGGCGACGAAAAACATCACCTGCTCAGGATCGTTTCATCACCGTTTCGTCTACATCTACGTGTAGAATGCTACGGAATACTTTTCAAAATGCAGTTTCCATCGAAACCATCAGACGACGTTTGAGAGAGGTGAATCTAGGTTCTAGACGTCCATTAAGAGGAGTTCCATTAACACGTGACCATAAGCGTCAAAGACTGGAATGGGCATGGCAACATCATCATCATCATCATCAATTGGAACGATCAATGGCGTAGTGTCCTTTTCACTGATAAATCCAGATATGGACGATTATCAGATTCTCGAAGAATAAGGGTATGGACAATCCCACGCATACCCTGTAATCGTGGCTATGTCCAAGAAGTCCATCCATTCCTAGGGGGTAGTGTTATGGTATGGGCCGGGATATGTTTCAACGGGCGCACAGATCTACACATTTGTCCTGGGAATATGACCGCCTTACACTATAGGGAGCATGTCAAAGACTATGTTGTGCCAAATCTTCACGCTGCTATTGGTGAAACTTTTCAATTTCTAAACGATAACGCTAGACCGCACCGTGCAGCCATAGTTGAGAATGCGCGCGAGGAGCTTGGTATTCCACATTTACCAATACCTCCGCACTCACCAGATTTGAATTGCATAGAACATGCATGGGATATGCTCCAAAGAAGATTAGATAATAATCATCAATCTACTCCAGAATCCTTAAATAATATGAGAGAGCTTCTGCGCCGTTTATGGAACCAAATTCCTCAAGAAATGTTCAACAACCTCGTGTGTAGTATGCAAAGAAGATGTCAAGCTGTGTAGGCCATACATTGTGTTGATAGTCTAAAAATGCTTTAATTCTCTGGGAATAAAATGTCGTTATTTTACTCGATTTTTCTTAACCACTCTGTATACGCTGCAGACCTACAGGCTAAAATTAATTTGCAACTTGAAATCATATTAATATGAATTTTCATCACAAAAATCTTTTTTTCACTATATTTCTTTGCAATTTAAGTCAATATCCCTAACTCATGTGGAGCAGTTTATTATTCGAATTCTAATCGTAAAAAAAATTCAAAGTTTCAGGTTCCACTCTTTTAAATATCAAAGTAAACGGCGAAATCCTTCGAAACATGCAATATGCGTAGTTTTAGTTTTATATACAAACATGCCAACATATCAATCAAAAGAGTCTAACGGTGTTAGATCAGATAATGGTTATGGCCATACGAACATTTCCCGTCTTCCTTTCTTATGATTTAGAAATTTATATCGTTGTAACGAATCCTACATATGTAATTATAAATGGATGAGATAAAAAAACGTTTTTATTTAATGATCCAATTCTGATCCAATCGAATTATAGCGAGCCCCCAAAGTATGAGAACAGTTCTGCTCCACCTGAAATATTGTCTTATCTTGAACAACAAGACGACTATATTGATCAACTGGAAAAAGAGTCAAGATTCTGCAAGGTAAGTAAATTTCTTTAAAGCTCATAGTTTGGAAAAAGGTCACTTACTGCTTAGTAGACGAATTTATGTTTGGGATATAATTTTGGAGTGCGGATGAAAGTAGAATAAAAAAGTTGATTCAGTATTCGATTCAAATTAGCGAACAATAAGGTCTGTTTTTCTTTTTAAGGTAGATTCTAAGTTGACTCATTCTCGAATACATCTCATGTTGATCATTGAAATGAATGGAAAATATAATATCTGAGATTCTGAATATCTGAATTGTGATGGTGTTTTGGTAGTTCGATTTAGATCCTAACATTGGTTGATTTTATATCAGCGGGTGTTATCTGAATTATTGATAATATATATTTTACGGGAATTAAATGAACCTCGGCTCTGCTCTGATACAAATAAACAAATAATTAATTTTTTTCAGAGCGAACTTTCATCTCTTCTGAGTAAGGTTAAAGAAGTAATAAATGAAAATGAAGTCCTTCACGAGAAACAGAAAACTAAATTTCTCAAATCAGTGTTCGATGAATTAGAGCCAGACACAGAAACAACGGAAACTGAAACAGAATTTAAAAAGAAAGTAAGTAAGAGAAGGTAGAAAAGAGCTATAAGACAACAAACCGAATTATCCTTTTTGTTTTTCACATCATACAGTACATTTTGTTTATATTGTTGTTATATTTTGAAAGTAAGAATAAAGAGAATTATTTCAATTTGCTTTTATTTCTTTATTTTCGCAATGAATTCTTATATTTTCAGCAATCAAAATCACCGTCGAAGAAGAAAAAACCAACCTTCGAAGCACCCTCCATAGTGTTCGAATCCAGAATATCCGAATTAGAGGCTCAATTAACTCAGGCAAAGATCGATTTGAGGAAAGCACAAGAAGAGAATGAAAGTTACAAAAGGAAAATAGCAGATGGGACTATCATACTGGATGGTGTCGGTACGGAATCTTACAAGAGACAAATAGAAAACTTGCAGAGGTAGAATAAGGTGATATATTAAGTTTCGAAAGTTAAACTACCATGATTTATTATAGAGAAAAAAATCAACTTCAAGAATCAGTTGCAAAACTCGAGAACGCTATTACAAAGTTGAAATACAAGGAGAATGATTCCACGGATGCTGTTAAAAGGAGTTTAGATGCTGCAGAACATGCGCAGTACGAAAAGAATGCTGCTGAAATGGAAATAAGAAGGTTAAAAGATGAGTTGGAACGCCAACACAGCAAACTGAGGGACGCGATAGCAGACCAAGTGAGACACAACAATATAAATAAATATACAATAAATTAATGTATATTACCGAAAGAGAAAATACAAAAAATGTTTTATTTTTTGTGAACAGAGCCGTAGGATATCAGAGGAACGAGGTGCTGTAGAGAGAAGGTATACCCAACAAATTGAACAGCTAACAACAGAACTAGGTGTACAATGGGAAACAACCAATAAATTACAAATGGAGTTAGATAAACAGAGAAGAGAAAATGGCGATCTGAGAAGGGAATGCGCTCAAAAACAAGCTCTAATCGATGAGCTGAAGAAGGACATGCAAAGTAAAATAAGTATGTGATCTTATTTCGTAAACCGAATCAAATAAACAGCTTGTATTGGTAGAACTGCCTCAGAGTGAATATACCCCGAAATTTCCTTATGAACTTTCTCCACAGTTACTCTACAATCAGATATAGGAGTGACTGGTGCCGAGAAGAGTGCTCTGGAGCAACAAATCTCCTCCCTTCAGCTCGCAAATGAGCGCAATGAGAGACACTACAAGCAAGAAATAGCGAGGTTGCAAGCGGAGCTGCAATCCTTAAGGCAAAGGTCCGACAGAGCTGATGCCGACCTCATTCACAGTCGAAGAGAAAATTTGAGGTTGAACGAGCAATTGGCCTCTTTGGAGAAGGAGGTTAGTATCGAAAATAGCGAGTCCTTTGGCGAGGGTTTCAAATTTTGAGAATGGAACTTTTCGTCAGTCAAGATGGTCGAAATAGATTTCATAGAAAGACTCAAACCAGAATGGTCGATGCTTATATCATTGTGGAAAGTCATTAAGATTCAAATTTGAGGTGCCTTGTTTTTCAGATGAAACTTAACGCTGCCCTATCAGAAGAATCGACCAGAAGACCTGCTCATCCAGCTGATTCAATAGCTCTTCCTTCGCCAACCCAGAAAAAAGAAGATAGGGAAGAATTAGGATCCTTAATCCATGATCTCGAGTCGAAACATGGTAGGTACCTGTCAGAAAAGTCCTATAGAGAAGCCATTACATGATTTTCTCGATTTCTGTTGAATCTTGACTAATAATCTTATGGGAATTATCAGGATGCCAGTTTTAGTAGTAGCTAATCTTCTCTTAATCGAAAATCCGAATTTGAGTCCGTCGTTCTTGGCTTTATTTCTTAATTATTATTATCTGTGCGCATTGCATATTTTTGGTATCAAAAAAAGGATAAGCCGACCACTCAATCACTTGATGCTTTATGCATTACCCTTAATGGTGAGCTTATGGAGAGTAACTAAGAACTGATACCCAAGAAAGGGATCAATCTAATTGGAGAATGGTGTGGATGTGTTTGCCATCTGCCCATGAGACTGGCCTCTTTCTTAGGTATTAGTTCTCAATTACTCTGCATGAACTCACCACACCACATATAAGTTAGGATTGAGAAGAGTTTCTCCATGAGTTGACAAGGGATATGTATAACATGGCCTTATTGTTGCAGAGGCTACAGTAGCTGAGCTAGAAGGCAAGATCAAAACCCAAAATCAACTCATGGATAAACTGTCAGCTGAATGTCAGGCACTTACCGTTAAATTAGAGGATGTAAATGCTAAGCATAAGTAAGAAACATGATTAATTTTTATCAAGAGTTAAGAGAATATGTGGCAATTTTAATTCAGATGTCAAGCCATGAAATTAAAATAAATATAGGTACCCTTTTTTGCAGTTCGCTTCATTTCAATATCATAGTATATTTTGAGTAAATATATGGAGTCCACATTAAAGGAATAAAAAATTGCCTAATGTTTTCTAGCAATTGAAAAAAAACTACCAATATTTCACATTGATTTGATATTGATGTGAAATATTTGTAGTTTCCATATCCAAGGTATTTACCACTTTTGTTTCAATTGCGTATTTCACCTCTTCTTGGTGAGTTTTTGATCGTACATTTAATACAACAGAAGATTGATTTTTGAGGTCAAAAAGAAACACTTTTTTCCTTCACGATTTTCTCCGATACGGCCCAGATAAAGTTTCATAATGAGCTCAGCCACCACTGGAAAAATTAAATTTCCGTCAGAATAACAAGCTAAATCTATGCCATCGATTGAAACTCAATCTAGGAGGATTCTGCATCTTCTGCAACTCTTTAGGGTTTTCACTCCCACTTTCTTTTGACCTCAGGAAATCTTCTGTCAAAATGTATGTCAAAAACTCACCCTTTATATTCGATAGTACGAACCTCAGAACTGAATAGAATCACATCAATAATTCGAAGTAAAATCTATAATATTATTATCGAAATGATTTTACAGGAATGTTAAATGACATCTGGTTTAACGAAAAAACTAACCAACTAAATAACAAGAAAATTATTATTTTCCGGAAAATTTCTAATGCAACTTGTGTTTGGTAGGAATGGACCGAGAAAGCCCAAAAAACGCGTCCGCTTCAACTTCAGTCCAACCAACCAAACGCAAGGAGCCAATTAAACTAGATATTAGCGTCAAAGTGGTCCCCAAATCTCGTAAGGTTAGTAATTTGAATGACGCCCTGCAAAATGCATATCCACCCCCCATTATTTTGAATCTCAGATTTCGTAAATCAATTATGAAAAGGCGGTTCGAAATGAATTTGAAAACAATTCATTGCCCCAAAGACTATAAAATTAAAAATTGAACTAAAAAATTCTAATAGAGGAAAATAACGACAGAGGCCTACCTTGGGTCTAGGGTCGTACGCAACAATATCTTTCTGGTACGCACCAAAATTTGTTTCTTATTTGAAAGAGTGTTTCCTTTACCATAAAATATTCTTCAGAATTGCCAAGAGTGTGTCGGCAAAATTGTCAATGTTGTGTATCATTGAATTCAAAGAGTATAACTGAAACTATTCTGTTTTGCGATAGGGATCAAAGGGCAAATTTAGCTTTAGAGAACCTAGAATTACATACACGACTGCGAGAGGTGTGGAAATGCTTGAAAGATGTAACAGCACTGGAAAAATCGGAGGTAATATGCATTTTTTTCTTTCTAGGGAGGAAATACGGGAGCTACAAACTAGCCTAAGTCTATTGAATAGTAGGTTCACTATGTCAGAGCGACCATCTTACAAAAGTGAAGGTACTTAGTACTAAATATTAGAAAAACGTGTACATAAATTAAGTATTTTAGCTGATCATGCTCCATTAGTTATGATGAATAATAGTTACTTCTTCTTCATTATTATTACACACTACACAGTCGCTTATTTTCAATTGTCTCAAGTTTATCATCTTCATTTTTATTAAAGATTTTTCTAGCTATTATTTATTTCAGCTGATATCTCTTATTTCGAAATATTATCCTGAATTCTTGAATCTTGCCCATTTTATTATTTTCTTGTTCCATTACACTCCCTATAAGGTGCTGTCAATGATTTCTGGATATATTTGAAAAAAAAAATATGCAAGTTCCTTTGCTAGTTATCTATATTTGCGTTAAAAAAAACAAAATTTAAGGGGTTTTGAAGGAAATAGACAATGTACCTTTAGACTAGGCATGCACTCATTGAAAGACTGAAATGAGTAACAGTTCATTTTTGTAATAAGTCATCTTTAAGTTATTTAGCCATACAAGTGGATCCTTATTTAGATCGATTTTATGATTCAATTCCAGATGAAAGAAGTCATTCAGCTGGCAATGCACAAGAATATCGAGAAAAATCAGAAGAACCAATGACCAATCAGCAGTCACAAGAAGAAAATCATGAACCAGGCAAGCCTACAGAGCAAGAACATCCTCAATACCAGAAAGAACTAACAGATGAGCCGAAAGTACATAATCCTGAAGAACAAGAGACTCCACCAGTTGATACGCAGCAAACTATTCCTGAACAATCCGAAGTACAATACACGGAATATGATCCAAACACCGAACAGCAATACGATCAACAATACGCATCTGAAGATCAATATAACCAGCAACAGTACGATCCCAATTATCAATACGACCCAAACACTGGGTATCAAACGGGCCCCAACGGTGAATACATAACCGACCCAAATCAGCAATATGACCAATATTCTTACGAGAACCAACATTACCAAAATGATCCAAATCAGGATTATCCAGAAGGAATGGTAGAGCAATATCAAAGCGATCCAAACCAACAATTCGCAGCTGAAACTTACGATCAGAATCCTGATCCGAATCAACAATATACTGGGGATACTGTTCCAGTTGATTCAACACAACATTGAAAGGAGCAGCATGAAAAATAACATGAGATGAGGCGACAGTCTGAATTGTAGTCATTTAAAAGTACAGAGGCGCGTACTCACCGACCAACAGAAATCCCAACTTGCAACGGCAATAAAAATCCCATAAAATTATAAGACGCTCGTCATTGGTTTGACAATGCTTCGAAGCGATCCGAGAGCTGTCGGTATTTGCCGACAAAGGAAAGAAAAAGCTTGCTTCACAACGAAGAACGGATGACGTACTCACTGCTGCAACATGAAACACAAGTGAATTTTAGTTGTCGTTGCAGTTGTGGTCCGACAGTGCCCAATTGCCCAATTTATATACATTGAAAATGTTTTGAATTTGAAGCTTTACTCAGAAGCGTAAAACACCTACCTTTTACGCTTCTCGTTATTATTATTAGTTTTTGATGGAATCTGATAGGTACTGTATTTTTTTATTCTATAAATGATATTTAAGTTTCGTTTTGTTTAGAAGAATTTAATTTGTTGAGTTTTTTTAAGTATAATTGTTATGACTGTTATGAATATTCTACTTCAATTCGGTAGTAGATTATAAGATAAACCAATATTCGTTACCGATACAAGTATAAAGATATAAAGAACATTCTTGCTGAATGACTCATCAACTATTATATAATCAATTAATAATAAGTGCAATTTCAATTGTGTCGATGTTTTATAAATGCTTACTTATCAATAATAATTCGTAAATGATAACCAAATATTTAATTGAATAAAACTGATCCTTTGAAAACTTGTATCTATTAAACCCTCTTTTTCAAGACCTACGAGAAATTTCAGAAAGGAGTATTATGGCAGTAGTGATCTGACGAGGTCAAATAAGACCGAAACCATGGTCAGCATCTACTCTTTCTCGATAGAATGGTCTTTCTGTTAATACTCTGAGTGATGGTAAATAGTGGGCTAGTTAGATTTGTATCGTAACATTTTTCGATTTTAATAATAATGGGTGTTCTGAATTAATTTTAGTTATTATTTTTCCACCTCAAATGTGGTTGAGTTAATGAGGCATTGAAACAAATGATTCTTTTATTGTACCGCTACCTACTGGTAGTTATTAATTCGTGTTGCTGTGAAAAAGGGATTTAGTCGTGAAGTTAAACGTATTAGCCGATCTTTGCGAAGGTTGTAGCTCTTGCTCTTCTAACCGGATGAGCATAGGCAGCACTAGTACAATAGCGATTATACGCTCTACTAACTATACTTGTGACACCCGGTTACGGTAAGCAACTTCTTGTCAAGTTAAACATTAGTTTGATCAACAAGCTTGTAAACAAATGTTAAACTCGTGACAATTAATCCACAATTGATATTACAAAAAAAAATCATAAGCCTACAAGGAATGAGATTCACCCCTACGGTTTTTACTTACGCCATTAAGGTGATACGAGGACCATATTTGTTTGTGTGTGTGTCATATGCAAACATACACCTTTCCCCAATGACGCTGAAAATTTGGATGTCGATTGAAATTCAATCTGGGAGGATTTGCATTTTCTGAAACTTTTTAAGGTTTTCACTCCCAATCTCTGGAAGAAAATCAATTAAAAAATTGAAATAAACGATTTGTTCCAGCGTAAATTCTTGCACTAATTTGTCAGGAGCAAATCAAGTAGAAAAAATCGATTTTGTTCTAGAGATTGGTAGTAAAAACTCTAAAAAATTCCAGAAAATGCTGAAAATGTGTTTCTAGTGCAAGAAGTTAATTTTCTACGCACATTTTTGAGCAAGGTATGTCAAGCTACTCACGCTGTTGAATTGAACTAATCCTAGATATAGTTTTTCTAGAAATTCCGAAACAAGTTTTAATCAAGTAAGATTGAAATATAAGTTACAATAAGTCGATTAATTCCTGCACAAGCATACCGCACCGAAATCAGCCATGGGCGCCGTGCCAGACCATCCTGAAAGCGCAGATTCTTCTCTCATGGGCGTACCGAACGACAATATATGTAAATTGTCTTCCCCCATCAACGGAACAATTTTATCTGAGAATTGAATAGTCCCATATTCCCCAACTTCCATCCATTTCGAATTCTGCCCTTCACATTTATCGGCAAGACCTTTTGGAAAACCACAAACGATTTCCGATTTCAAAATTCGAATGCAACATAATTTGGACGGACCGAAATATCCCTGGGCATCTGACAGTGTTATTTCGGGATTATGGTACATTTCTCTGAACACTTTCCGGTAACTTGCGTCCCCTTTTATGAATATCATTTTGGACGCGCTCAGGTCGTCGTAAAGCATCCTATCGTACTTGTGCATCATGGCGTAATCCACTGGTAGAGTCCAGAAATCGCTCGTTCTGAGTATCCAAAGATGGGAATCGAAATATCTGGACCACTGGTCCCCTAATTGTTGCATCATTGGCTCTTCGTACGTTTTGCACAGTTGGTCTAGGGTCCATTTTACATCGTTGGTAGTTACGTCGGAAATATACCAAGGGATCTTCTTGCAATGAAAAATAACTTTTTTACAAACCCCTTTCGACATGAGATAATCGCCTAATGCCAAGTCCGCTACTAGCTCTGCTCCTCCATTATCCAAGACTATATCTGAAAATGATGATCAACCACTATGAATATTTCATTGAATACAGCTTGGTTTCACCCTCTTTCATTACAAAATTAATTTCGACTGAAATCAAGAATATCCATCTCCTCAATACGTCCCTGACACGATTGACTTTCAACAAGTTTTAATCGAGACTATCTAAGGGTCGCTAGTACACGGTATGAACAATTCCTCAATTTTTCGGTAGATGGCGCTAAAAATCGATCAAACCTACAGTGACTGTATACCCCTTCACCTTTATTATATATGGGAGTATAAAGTCACTATAATTAAACCTACAGTGACTCTAAGAAGATTTAGAGTCACTGTAATAAAACTCATGATTATGGAGGGTAGTAGAGATACAAGTCACCGATCCCCAAACTAATTTCATGGCAGAACAATGTATTAGATGAATTTTGATATTTGAGGTTGTATATTGAAAACGGGTACTAAGTGACAAGGAGTCTCATCCCAAATAGGGTATATAGTCACTATAATCAAACCTACAGTGACTACATACCCCTTCACCTTTATTATATATGTGGGTATAAAGTCACTATAATCAAACCTACAGTGACTCTAAGAAGAGTTAGAGTCACTGTAATGAAACTCATGACTATGGAGGGTAGTAGAGATACAACTCACCGATCCCCAAACTAATTTCATGGCAAAAAAATGTATCAAATGAATTTTGATATTTGAGGTTGTATATTGAAAACGGCTACTAAGTGACCTGGAGTCTCATGCCAAATGGATTTCCCAGGTAGTGTCAACAACCTCCTTAGAATGAAAGATTCGAAAAGATACTCACATCCAATAAAACGTATTGGTTTCAACGATTTTATTCATTATAAACTTTGAAAAAGTAGAAATTCAATAAGAAGAGTATGATTCGTGAATGAACAAAAATAAATCGAATCAAGCATCACATGTAATGGCAACCGCTATATCTTTTTTTGTAGGAGTCCAGTAATGAAACATATCTTTCAAATTATCAAGGTCCTCCTCATCCATGAGCGGCACAATCTTGTCAGAAAACTGAATAACCCCATAATTCCCACTTTCCATCCATAACGGATCTTTCACATCTAACTCATCAGCCAAATTGTTTGGTAAACCACAAATAATTTCTGCTTTACATGTTCTAATGGCACAAAGCCGAGCTGGTGCAAATTGGCCTTGAGCATCAGCAACAGGTGTTTCGGCGCACCAAAACATTTCCCTGAATAATTTTCTGTAGTTCAGATCTCCCTTGAATATAATAAGTTTGGACAACGCCAGGTGCTTGTACAATTCTCTATCATATTTATGCATCATTTCAAATTCTACTGGCAGTGTCCAGAAATCGCTGGATTTTATTGACCAAGTGTTATTTTCGAAATTTTTCGACCAAATCTCTCCAAACGACTTCAATAATTCACACTCGTTTTCGCTCATCTCTTTCAACATCCATTTGATATCCTTGAGCATTACATCAGACATGAACCACGGCAAGGATTTGACGTGAAAATTCACCTTTTTAACTAAATTTTTTTCAGTTAAATAATGAGCTACACACAGATCTGAAAGCAATTCTGCTCCTGCATTATCCAGAATGATATCTGAAAATGAATGGATAAAATATTCTTTATAATAGGTCCAGAATAAAATATGGGAATGAAAAGTTAGTATTGTTTAGTGTTTGAAGCACTTACCTTTCTTTGATCAACAAAGCACAACAGATTAAATGAACATATGTTAGCAAACTACCACAATCATGCAATGGGAACATGAAGAATAATTATGAATTAAGCACCAATTGAAGATTTTTACAATATTGACACTGATTATGGCACTAAACTTTCTGATACCTTCATGGTTATTCTACAACCAAGAACAAGAAATGCAACAATAACATAATATGTACTCAATTAAATAAATACTTTCACAAAACTTAAAGAAAAATTAGAATACGTTAATAACCCAGTTTTAATCAACTAACAAGATAAGATGATTATATATGCATTCTAATGATTTTAGGAAGTGTTTTAGTCGACCTCTAATAGATAAAATTACTAGAAATTCAGAATAACTAGCTAAAGCATAAATCACTTATTTCAATGCATTGGTGAAAATATAATTGGAAATGTGAATCTGCAAAGCTAATTCATGCAACAATCAAAATCTCTCGGTATAATGATTTTACAAAAACTCTCTTCCAATTTTTAACTCAAATGCTCCCAATATTAGAGGAACACACTTTTTCTTGGTAGAGATTAATAAGCCAAAGCCAAATACCTATTCTACAGCTATTTGGAATAAACGTATTCAAGAGCAACTTTACCTATGGCTTCCCCCTCTGAACTTTGAAGTGCATTCCATATTTTTTCAGAATCATTAACCAGGACATTTTTTGACAACTCAGACAATTGATCACCTAGGATTGGATTCACCCCATCTGGACTTAACGACAAGTCGCATTTGTTACTCCAGAGATTGATCTAGAAATATTAATACATGAAAAGATTTTATTGAATAAACCATTCATGACAAATTAAGGTCCCTCAATATTATTATCATTTCAATAAGGGAAATTTTGATGTTATTAGTCTAATATTTATTACAATATTTCAAAGGAAATATTTTGATGGGACGAAAAGTTGACTAAATATTCAATAAGATTTACTACAAACCTGTAATAAAGTACAAAAATCTTCTTTGTTAGCAAGGGGATTCTTAGCAAAATTTTGCAGTTGAGCCAACGTTTCTTTTATTTGGGGAACCCCACTACGGAAGAGTTCCTCTTTATTGAATCGGAAGGGATCAAAATCCTTCAGGTATTTCCTAAAAGATTGAATTCACCATGAGTACTTTTCTTGATATATGCAGTCTATGAAAAGCTTCATTCTATACGAGCTTCTTATTAATACATTCATTCACAACCTACGTTTTCTCAAATGCTTCCCAAATTTTTCTATACATGTAGCATTCGACCAACAGCCAAACGGTATGAAAAGGGGTGGGTACTCCTTCCATTCCATCTCGTTCTCGAATGTATTCGTTATAAATTGCTGCATCAGGAGCTTGAGATCTTATATTTTTTAATGGTTTGTTAGTTTGAATTTCATATTTGAGTCTAGAGAGCTTTCCCACTACGGTCTTAATTTCGTCTCTTGCTTCCTAAAATGCATAGTTATGAGTAAATTCAGACAAATTTCTCTCATCAATTTGAAAATGTTCTCGAACTCACACTTCCATACTCTTTTGCGATATCATCTTTTTTCTGAGATAAACTATCAATAGTTTTGGTTAGAATTACAGGTAATCTATCTCGAACTGTCCGAAATGCAAAACTTCTGTAAATCCAAATATGAGTGGTTAGTATGAACACCGCCTTCTTTACCAATTTTACCTTCGGAAAAACGCTGTTAATTTAACATTTCTTGGGGTTCTTAGATCCATGGTTCTATTATACGCGCAGAAGCAAGGACGAGACGCTTTTAGTGCCATCTTTTCGAAATAATGAGATGTTAATCAAAATTGAATACTGAAATTTAAATGCGATTGCTGGAACTATTTGACCTTTAGAGACCTTGTTGAATTACTATAATTTTTAGAATTTTGAAGGAGACGGAATGATGACGGAAATTTCGAAATGAAAAATCATAGAAGGAGATATTTGAATTCTGAACATTGACCGCTTTTCAGATTTGAAATATGGAAATGGAAACAGATTTTCAACCAAGATTTATGATTGCAGTATGTTACTGAAGAAAAGCTATTAATTAATTAGTCTTTGATATTGCTGGTAGGACTTTTCGACTATTTAAGAACCACAGATTGTGAACAATATGTAAAATGAAAAAGCAGTAGCGCAACAAAAAGCGCGGTAATGTAGGTATGTTTAAAAAAAAGGAAAAAAAGCCCAGGAATGAATTAAATGCTCGTCCCATGAAGAAAATCATTTTTATGCTTATAATTTCATCACTCATTTCACAATATTCATCGATAACTTATGCACAAGCGGGCTAACGAAAATTTCATACGCCTATATTTTCCGGCTTTATAACGAAATGGGTAGGTAGATTTTCCATTTGAAAGCGAAAAACTTGTCTTCTTTTTTTCCCTGCATATTCAATCCACTACCGACTGGGAGAAGCCCAATCTGCTGTTTTTTAATAGGGTAAGGGGAGTTTTCAATACCTGGTCGCTGAGTTAATGGTGTATCGGGCCCTTTAATTTCACTTGAAATTTTTCATGGCTAACGAAATGGCGGCTAATTAAAAAAATATCATTTTCACTTATGTAGAGTTCCAGAATTACATCTCGGAGGAAAGAGAGCGAGCAGACTTTGCTCTGATTCGTAGATAGACGTAGATCTGCGCTCTGATTGGACGGTATGACGTAACAGATTAAAAAGATGCGATTCTGGAACGAGCCATTAATTTGTCATTTGCAACTAGATAGTGTGTTTGAATATCCTTCTACCTTATGACAAATCGTGTAAGGTAGAAGTGAAGAATGGAGGACAGTTTTTTTCTAAAAACTCATTTCTAGAAGTGGAGTTAGTTCAAGGGTATGTCATGAATCATAATGCAGGTTGCCCAGAAATGCGACCAACAAAAACTTATAGTGAATTATTATTTGCTGTCTATATAGAATAATTTTGATAGGATTTAAGGTGCATGTGTATTCGAAATTCGACTTATCACCTAGCTTGTCCTGAGGACTAGCCTCCTTGATATGAAGCCCAATCATATAATGGAGTTTGTTTGAGCTGGAGGGCAAACCACCAAACTATAAGCTATAATCTTGTCCAAAAATGCTTCTTTTGGAACCATTCAATACAAATTATTTCGTAACATGTTTTATATCAAAAACTGAAATTCAGTATAGTGTTAATTTCGATTTCTCACATCAACCAGGGGCGTATTATTCGGGTAAGGAGAAGGGTATTTTCATTTACAACTTTTCTTGTCTTAATTTTTTAAGATTTTTGGCATCAAACTTTGAAATTTTCCAACTTCCTCTGGAAAAAGGTATCCTTAACGGTTAACGCTAGGACACATCATTTTTTTAGAGAAATATCGATTCGAACCGCATCTTTGAAGAGCTGTAGCTTCAAAACGAACCATTTTTTTGACGAGGTGATATTTAAGTCCAATCAACCCAAACTTTCGTAAAGTACAAGTTTATCGAAAGTATTTCATTTTACACTTCTGGTGTCCGGAACGAACAACAGTTGGAAATTAAAATAGTAGGTACATCAGGCATCTTATACCATAAAATACTTATATGTGTCGTATCCAGTTATGAACCGAAAATTTGTCGTTTTAATCAGAACTAAAAATAAGTATGTAGCACAGTATTCGTAATTGCTCCAAAACCAATTAGGTATACCTGTTCATTAACAATACTTCACGGATTTACAGGAAGTATTTATTCTGACCTTGGTGATCACATATATGACACAAAAAATATTATCGCTGTAATTCAGCAAATTTAAATTCTTTTAATCCAATAAACTTGCGGATAGCTCATCCTTTCAATTTATAGGAATGCGAAGAAGTCCATTTGTTGTGCGGAGATTATGCAGTGTGTCAATTTGAAACGCCTTATCTGGGCCTCCGAAATCAGAAAAATGCAAAAACTTTTTCGTAGGGGAACATTTTGTAGGGTTGTTCTTGGTCCTAATCAATTTGTATCAACGCTGTGAACGTGATGATCACAGCAACCCCTAAAATCCTAAATGGAAAGGGCGAAAGGGGTGATGAGTGGCACCGTGTTTCGGTTGTACTTTCAAAAATATCATACCACTGACTTTTTTGGTTTTACTTCCGAAAAATAAAAAATGAAGAGAAGAATTAAGTAATAGTTTTCCGATACGAAGAATTGTAATGAAACAGGAAAATCAAGAAAAATTTTTTACAATAAAAGATTTTCAACACGTTGTTCTTTATTTTGTAGACAAAAATATAATCTATTTTAAAATTCGACCCTTATTAGAAAATTTCAACTGAAGAATTTCTCGGCATACTGTTAGAATTCCTCGGCATACTTACTTCTACATCTCTGTGCTTTGTTTTATACACAACCGACTTCAAATGTTCCCAAAAGAAAAAATCTGAAGGTGTCCAGTCTGGGCAGCGTGGTGGTTATTCAATTTTAGACGGTTTATTGTCGGAATGTGCCGGTTGAAGTTTTTCTTGGACAAAATTAGCTCAATATTTTCGGCTATATACGAGAAATATAAAATTCTCGTGTCATAGTTTTCGTTACCATACTCCTCCGAAACGGCTTGACCGATTTTGATGAAATTTTTTGTGCTTATCCGGTATCTATGAGAATCGGCCAACATCTATTTTTCATCCCCCTAAATGTTAGGGGTAGTCCACCCCTAAATTTTTTTTTGTATTTTTTAGACAAAATTTTTAATTTCTATTTTTTTATGATACAACATACAAAAATACATACAATCCTCAATTTTCACCCTTCTACGATCAACCCTTATTTTTTAATAGCCATTTTAGTAATTTAATCATTAGGAAATTATTTATATGGCAAAACAACGTTTGCCGGGTCAGCTATCTATGAGAATCGGCCAACATCTAATTTTCATCCCCCTAAATGTTAGGGGTAGTCCACCCCTAAATTTTTTTTTGTATTTTTTCGACAAAATTTTTAATTTCTATTTTTTTATGATACAACATACAAAAATACATACAATCCTCAATTTTCACCCTTCTACGATCAACCCTTATTTTTTAATAGCCATTTTAGTAATTTAATCATTAGGAAATTATTTATATGGCAAAACAACGTTTGCCGGGTCAGCTATCTATGAGAATCGGCCAACATCTATTTTCATCCCCCTAAATGTTAGGGGTAGTCCACCCCTAAATTTTTTTTTTATTTTTTAGACAAAATTTTTAATTTCTATTTTTTTATGATACAACATGGCTAGTACGAGAATATATTGAAAAATTCTTAGCCTACTATAGAACCAAACAAAATTTCAATGTCAAAATATTTTATATTAGATACATTTATTACAGTGAACCTGCAACGTCTCTAGACCTTTAAAAAAAAATGTTTCTTCTTGCTCTGCAAACTAGACCTCTACAGCTTTTATTACCTCCTCGTTGGACTAAAATTTACGACTTTTTAAACTTTTTTTAGTTGAGGAAAGAGATAATAGTCGGATGGAGCCAAATTTGGTGAATAAGGGAGGTGTTCTAGTAATTCAAACCCTAAAGCACGAATTTTTTTGCATGGTAACATGCGATTTGTGAGCAGGGGCGTTGTCTTGCAAAAACAAAACATCTTTGGATAGCTTTCTGCGTCATTTCTCTTCAATTTTTTCCCATAGAGTGGTCATCAGTAATGTCGAATAGTTATCTCCGGTTATTGTTCTACCTTTATCCAAAAAAAAAACAACTATGATTACTCCATGGCAATCACAAAAAACTGAAGCAAGAACTTTTCCAGCCGATTTTTGGACACGCTTTGTTTCTGGATCGTAGAAATGTACCCAAGTCTCATCCATAGTAACAATTCGGTTTAAGAAGTCTACATCGTTTTCCAATCGAGCACAGATCGAACGCGATGCTTCTACCCTTGCACGCTTTTGGTCATCATTCAAACATTTGGGGATCCATTATGCAGCAATTTTTCTCATGTCCAAATTGATGTAAACTATATGATGAACGCGTTCGTATGGAATATTCAGTGCTTCAGATATCCGTTTTAGCCCAATTCGACGGTCTGATAAAATCATGTTATGAACTGCATCGATATTTTCGGGGACTGACACAGAAACTGGCCTTCCCGATCGGTCATCATCTTCAATGGAAAATTTACCTCTTTTAAAGCTGGCAGTTCAATTTTTCACGGTCGCATACGAAGGACATTGATCACGAAGGGTATTAAGCATATCTTCGTAAATCTGCTTACCTCTTAATTCTTTTGAATACAGGTACTTTATGATGGCTCGATACTCCAATTTTTCGATTTTCACAATTACGGTGGACATCTTCTTTCTTTTAATTTATTGCGTAACTCTGGTTTACTTTTTTGACCTAAAACTTCACACTGATACTTCTAATGAGTTATTGTTCGTTGCTATGGTAACGCAATATTTTTTTTAAGCATGGAACTGGTCTAGGCTAACTAGATATCAATACATCCTCGTATAAACTCAAAAAATATGTGTGAAGCAGCATTGCGTGGGGGATCGTATCACTAGAAAATAAAGGAATTCTGTATCTCGGAAAATTTTCCTGACGACGTACAAATTTTGCATGCATTCTTGAAGGGATCATACACTCACAGGGTGTTACAAAATAAGACCGAAAGTTTTTAAGGGGTGGTTCCTTGCCGAAAATTATATGGGGTTCAGGTGAACTAAAGTTCTTAGGCCGCTTTTAAAAATGATTAGAAAAAATATTATAATTTTTTTATTGGAAGTGCTGGACAGTTGAAGAGTAATGGCATTCCTGGTTTCCATTTTCCTAGACTTATCATCAATTTCCCAAGATTTCCATTTCATCGAGTTATCTCTCCAATACAAATAAATAGAATTTTCTACATCACGAGTGGTAGGGCATCCAATTATTATCACAAACACGATGATGTCTCAGTTGCAGTTAAGGCTTTGGATAGCGCGCGCTCAGCCAGCTTGGCAAACCTATCATCTTCCATCAGAGCGGACAAATTGAAATTTGCGGCGCAAAGATGGTACACGAAATTCTCACGGTCAATTCGAGAAAATAAATAATTGTGATGATACGTATCTCGGAATACTGTGATAGTGGTCGTTTGAAATTTGTATAACTTATCATTTCCCATCTTATGAATCGAGTTGCAGACGGTAAACGTATTATATTTAAGTGGCTAATAAGAACGAATTCAATTGTAAAGTGACGTCACGTGGTCTTCCGGTCTGGAAGGGTAAGTCATTTTAATACATCTCGAATTGATCTTATTATTTATAATGGATACAATCTTCTTGAGCGAGCGCAGTGGGAGGAGCTTGATCATTTGGAAAATAGGATACACAGCAATTAATAAAAAATCTCCAAAAATTTGACCCTTTTCTCTGAAATTTCTCTCATCTTCACCAAGTCATGAAAGCTATGTTGCGAATCTCAGAAATCCCTAAATTAACGACGAGCTGCAGGTTTTTCAAGCCATCATTTTTTAAGCTCAGTTTAATCTTGATACATACATATATTTCAACAGTGAAAAGCCCTTGTTTTTTGGACATTCACAAAAATAGTAGCTTTGCTGCTCTCGCAACTGAACTGCTGGTTACAGTCATTGTTATTGATTTGTGTTTTCTCGAAGGAAAACCCATTTTTTTTTGGAATATGTATCTACATGTCGGAGTTTTGCAGAATTCTGAAAATTTCAAATATTTATAGTTCTTTTCACCCTTAATACAAAGTATGATAACCGTGCACGTGCATCAATAAAGGCTTAGCATCTTCTTTGCATGCCTTCTATCAAGTTGCTGAGAAATTCCTGTTCAATTTGTTGTCAAGGTTGTGGCAAAAGATCTCGGGTGGTGCTCATCAAGGTTTCTTGGTCCCAAGAGTGCTTGATTGGATTTAGGCCAGGGGATCTTGGAAGCAATGCTAAATGTGGCATAACCCTTCCTAGCAGATCTCATGGTGGGATCTATGTGACAGTACTGGGTGGGTAAAATTCGTTGTCTACTGAGGGGATCTCGAGAACTATAGAAGCTAGAGGAAAACGGATGGCACATTCTCTAGTTTCTTTTGCTGACTCATTCATAACAGAACCCGCCTATGCTTTCTATATTTTGAGTTATGAACAAAAATTTGAGATTTGAGATCTTTTTTGAATTTGAAGTTACAGATCTGAAACTTGAATCTTCACTTTTAAACGTAGAATCTACTGACAGGATTTTTTCCAATTCAAAAATAACGAATTAAATGAAAGTTTGCATTTAAGTGAACGAAAGTTCGCCTTATGATTCGAAATGAAAAATTATTTTGAGCTCGTCAGTGGATTCTACGTAAAAAAATGCCCGTAGAAAGTTTGTTTCAGTACAGTAACTTCAAAGACAAAAAAGTTATAAGAACTTTTAGAAATCGTAAAAATCTCCTTATTTGCTAATAACTTGAAAACGGAGAATCGTAGGAGGCTACGGTTTTCACCATTCTTTGTTCCTCTGATGAAGAGCTCGGAAATGTGTCATGCGCTGCTATAGCTCTCAAGATCCCCTCAATAGACAAAGAATTTTGCCCACCTTATACATTGTCACCTAGAAAAGCGAAATTCTCGCCAATAACTGCGTGAAATTGAGGAACAACTGCATTGAGACTTCATGATTCTTGGATGTAGTTATAAATCAGTACTGCCATCGAAACTCCACCCCAAACCATAATCGAAAAGGATGGAGACTTCATAGACGATGGTCCCTTCCCTTCATGGTCCCTTCTTATGAAGGGACCATCCTAGTGATGCACTACAGCGTTTGAACCAGTGGAGATAGACAAAATCTGATACCCCATTCTCGTTCTCTTTTTCTGAGAAACTAACAAGAGTGGTAGTCATTTTTGGCCACCTTCTTTTGTTTTCGAGTTATAAGCGAAAATTGGAAAATTGGCGATTTTGAAATAAATTTATATCTCCGCTAATACTGATGAAAGAGCTCTGAAATTAAAACATTATACAGGCACTTTTTTAAGAAGAATCCAGTGGCGTGCTTGCCTTTTATCTAAGCAGGATTTTTAATTACGAAGCTATGACACAAGTTATGTTTTTTGAATGGGAACACTAGATTTCTGTGCAATTTTCTGAAAGCTCAATTTTTACTGATTTCAAAAACATATAACATCATATGGTTTGTATCAATATAAATAATAGAAAAATGGTCAAAATCCTTTTTTCTCAATATTTCTAGGCTTTCTGGTTTTGATGAGAATAGAAAAATGTAGCATCTTATGATTACCACAGTCTCCTTCTATTAGTGCTTTCATTTCTATGCTTACTCAATTTCTCCAAGATTCAAATTTTGTGAAACTGGTAAAAAGCTAGAAAGAATGACATTGCCGGAAGGAGACTGCTCTTGTTATAGCTTTTTCTGTGCTCGTCAAGAGTTGAAACCATAGAAATATTGAGAAAAAAGGTTTCTGACCATTTTCTTTTATTTATATTCATAAAATAATAATATAACATATGATGTTATATGTATCAGTAAAAATGAAGCTTTCAAAAAATTGCACAGAAATCTAGTGTTCCCATTCAAAAAAACATAACTTTGCGTCATAGCTTCGTAATTGAAAATCCTGCTAAAAAGACGAGCAAGCCACTGAATTCTACTTAAAAAAGTGCCTGCATTTTAATTTCAGAGCTTTATCATCAGTATTGTCGGAGATATAAATTTATTTCGATATCTCCATTTTTCCAATTTTCGCTTATAACTCGAAAACAAAAGAAGATGGCCAAAAATGACTACTACTCTTGTTAGTTTCTCAGAAAAAGAGAACGAGAATGGGGTATCAGATTTTGTCTATCTCCACTGGTTTAAAAGCTGTAGAGCTAAAACATCGAAATTTGCCCACCCTGTACTTGTCGACTATCAGCTCTTCTTAACGAGAGTCTCGATGTTATATTTACTTCATGGGGACGTCTTCTGACTTTGCTTAGGGAAACTCTGCTTAGGGTACTCTCTGTAATAGAAACAGCTGAAAATGGTCTTCTTCTGGCTTATAAGACCACTTGTCTTTGACGACGAGTTCCAGTGGTAAAATACCGTGAGAGTAAACGTCTAAAGCTATTATTGAATGAGTTGGTCACTTGCATTTGGTTTCGACCAGTCGTAAGCATCCCAAGTGCATAATAAAATGTCCCACTGTGTCGGGAAAAATTCAAATTCATGTACAACATTTTCAAAATAAAAAATATTTCGATATGCCTTGAAAAATGACCTTATATTTCAATAGGTTTATCATTATAGGAAAGATGTCCCAACAGTTCAGCACAATTTCTTATTTTCTGTTCTTGATATCTCGAGCTTTATTGCTGTTGTCCATCTTTAAGCTAAATTTATCGACAAATGAGATATTTTCTACTTAAACCATGAAATTCCATCCCACGTTCTTAATTCTCGGTGGGTGTTGTTCACTTTTAGTGTGCATAATGAGATGAAGATAAGAGGAGAACTCATTGAGATAAAACTGCGAAATGGTTAACTCGATTTCGAGGATATGAGAGATTATATTTAAGGAAAAGAGTCTTCTGATTTGATTGTTATTGATCATTGTCCACAATGGTAAACTGCACGAATATTATAATAATGAATGTCGTATTGCAATTGCCTACGTAAATACCATACAAAATGTGATGATAGCGAGTTGGGGTAATAAATGGGTCTAGCTAACAATATTTACTTTTCTTATCAGAATTTGTTCAATTGATTTTTTCCTAGATAGAGATCAGACAATATACTCACAATGCATTTTTATTATACGGACAAACAGGGTGTATCAGTGAAAATCGACAGCAAAAAGATACGATCAGACAATATGATTCAATAAGCCGCCCAAGCAATTTCAACAAGAAAAAGGTTGATATTGTATGTCATTGAAAAACTCTTTGGAGATGCTTATTCTCCACGAATGCATGGGTTTTGGTGAAATCTATTTTACTCTGGATATTATTTCTTTTCAAAAATAACACCGTTCATTCTTGCTCGTTCTAGAATTAATTTCACCATTTCATCATTGAAAATTGTTTTCAATTTGTTTACTAATACATGAGTTACTTCTTGCTATAAGAAGGTGGCTATTTACCTTTTTAAGAATTAAAACGTGTTTTTTTTTGTTGCAACATATTCACTTTTGAAAGCAGTCTAGAATTCGTAGATTAATTAAGTATATTCTTATTATTTCAGTGAATTTAATTAAGACCACTAAAAAAATTCATTTATTTACCCACTATTCCAAATGAGAGATAGGTTGTAATGAATTAAAAATTTCATCGATTTTGATTTATTTAAATATTCCGAATCGGTCAGTACCAAAAAAAAAACTGTTAGTAGCCTATTTGATGTAAATTTTTTTGAAAACTTGGATAAAAATAAAAATGAACAACAGGAGACTTTATTGAAATTTTCCAAGCAAATTCACAGTCTGATGGAAATCTCAAGTCTCAAATGGAACTCCTGGTATACATTGCCTTCGGCAGAAGGAAATAAATACTTATTTATTTTTCGAGTAACCTTAACACCATATTGCTACTCTTGTGAGTTGGCGTTTGGTTAAATTATTTTGTATGATTCAGTGCTAATTGGATTCACAGTGTTTGCGTAATAGGTAAACAAGGCTCCCTGAAATTTTGAGTTACTGAGGCAGTCAAACTTTTCATAATATTCGGTCATGTTTGTAGTGGAGGGGAGGACTTCGGCTCTTTCTGATGTGTTATAACACAAATACATATTTCAAGTGTTTACTTGAGTACATTTCCTCAAGGAAAGTAGGACGAATTCCAATTGTACTTCTTGTAGAAAATATGTACAAATTTCAAGTTACGACAAAATATGTCTATATTTAAGGAAATTCAGTTCTCATGACAATTCTTCCTCTTGGAAGTTATTGGCACCAAATTTTCAGTATTTTCACGAATATAAGAAATCATCTGTAACGAGTATGAACATTTCGAATGACTTTAATTAGCTTTTCATGAATTCAAAATATCTTTCATCACGTATAGGTATACGTAACACGAGAAAACCTGTAGGTGTTTTTCGGATAGGTATTCTCTATTTCCTCTTTCGAGTTTTAAAGTACCTAAAGATATTAGTAATATACCGGGTGGCCCACCCCAGAACGGCCAGAACGTGTGTTTAGGGTGTTCAAAAGCACAATTTAAGATTATTGTCATATTTACAGGGTGTTCGAAAACAAAGATATAGATCAAAGTTACGCTTCTTTAAATGTAACACCCTGTATTTGACCTCAAAAATGGAATGGCGAGCTCAAATTATGATGAGTTTCTTCAGATCACTTTATACTTTAGAAGCACCCTTTACGAGATAATGGCGAAAAATTGAAAATATGGATTAACTCTGGAATATACAGAGATATCATAATTAATTCTCAAACATCAACTATAAATAATCGTCAAAAACTTTTTTATTTCAAATGGCACACCCGGTATTTCTATAGCTCGTTGAACGTAAAAATTAACCTTCTTCAGATCACTTTATACCTTAGAAGCAACCTTTTACGAGATAATGGTAAAAAATTGAAAATATGGAATTTTTTTGAATAGCAATTAATGAAGAAACTAGTTATGCCAGCGATACAGATAGAATTTTTTCGAGCAGACAAGTTGGCTACTCCTACATATAAATGAAAATTTTAAGTCTGGAATATAAATAGTGATCATAATTAATTCTCAAACATCAACTACTAATAATCGTAAAAAACTGCTGAAAAACTATCAGGTTTAGGTTCAGGAAAACCTTATGAAGATAGTTTAGAAATTAATTTTTACGTTCAACGAGATATAGAAATACCGGGTGTGCCATTTGAAATAAGAAAGTTTTTGACGATTATTTGTAGTTTATATGTTTGAGAATTAATTATGATCACTCTGTCTACTTGAAAAAGAACTGTCTGTATCGCTGGCGTCACTAGTTTCTTCATTAATTGCTATTCAATAAAACTCCATATTTTAAATTTTTCGCCATTATCTCGTAAAGAGGGTGCTTCTAAAGTATAAAGTGATCTGAAGAAACTCATCATAATTTGAGCTTGCCATTCCATTTTTGAGGTCGAATACAGGGTGTTTCATTTAAAAAAGCGCAACTTTGGTCTATATCTTTGTTTCTGAACACCCTATATATATGACAACAATTTTAAATTGTAGTTTTGAACACCCTCCACACACCACAGGAAAAGATTTTCAAAATATATTTATTTACTCCCTCAAAAAGAGCGCCGCGGTCACCCGGTATATTTTTCGTGGCAGTTCCAACCCTTTTTGTATTTTTGATGTTCGACAACCGTTTTACTACTTCTTTGCCTTCTAGATGCACTTCTGATGCCACTGCGTATAAAAGAACCAACGAAAACTTTGAGAACACACTCAAGTATTTTTCGAGTACAATTTGGTCGAGCACTATCCAGTTCTGACAAGTCGTTTTCGACTACTGGCTCGAACTAATTTTATTTGAGGCCACTAGTTGAATATTTCTTGGAAAATCTTGCAATTAATACTTTTCTTGGTATGTCAGATTCAATTCAGAATGTAATATCAAGAGGATGATTCAGGGCTCAACTTGTTGTGTTGGAAATCCAAGTGAATCAGTTGAAACACTGTTGGTTCTGCTACTGAGCAATACAATGATACACCTAATTTCTATTTTTCAGATAATGTGGATGTACCTTAGTATTCTTAGTAGTGTATTGGCTGTGACAGTGGGATTTCCACATAGAGATAATGGATATATGTGCCATGGTTTTCCAGACAGAGGACCTTGCAATAAGGAAATCTCCAAATGGACCTTTGACCAAAATAGCAAGACTTGTGTTTTATTTGTATGGAGTGGATGTGGAGGAAATGAATACAATAGGTTCAATACAGAAATAGAATGTTTGAGGAGGTGCGCTTTCTTCAAACGTGAGTATCTACAAATTTTATCTACTAAGAGTCTCCAAATATAGATTCATAGATTTTCATTATGAAACTCAAGATCCCCAAACTTATATGGCTAAACCCTCGGACCTGATGCCAATTATTCGATTTAGAAATTAGGTAGATTTTGCAGATTGATCAGAGATGAAGGTCCAATCTCAGGCTACCCATGCCTGTATAAATGCTCAAGAGTGCCTCAAAAGGAACCTAAACCCAATAAAATAAAAGGGCAATATTGATCCCATTTTAGAAAGGCTAAATCAGTTCTTTTGTTTCATGTATCACATTCGTTTATTTTGTAATATTCGCACTTGAAAATTCATCTTTTATTATTATTATTTCAGCTGCTTCCTTGGTCTCTAACACTTCCTTCGTATCGAAAGAAAGCAGAGGCCCTTCGTTAACTTTTCAAGAGACTGGAAATCAAAATACATTCATGTTTGCCCAATCGAATACTTTCATTCAGATTGATGGAGATATAATTCAGACTTTTCAACTCAGGTAAGATTTCTTGAAACGTAGGAAGGGAATATTTGATTCTGTGTGTGCAAGTGAAGGAGAACGACATGTAGTGAAGGTTTTTAGACTCTTCAAAATACGAAAATACGTTGGTTTAGCGAGAATTTCCCATTTCACCATGATTTATTTGATGGGATTCAAAAACGTTCCCTTATAGGGTTGATTGATAGAAAGTCCTACCGTTCTTGAAGTTTCATCCATACGTAGGAAGAGAATATTTGATTCTGTGGTTGCAAGTGAAGGAGAACGATATGTAGTGAAGGTTTTTAGACTCTTCAAAATACGAAAATACGTTGGTTTAGCGAGAATTTCCCATTTCACCATGATTTATTTGATGGGATTCAAAAACGTCCCCTTATAGGGTTGATTGATAGAAAGTCCTACCGTTCTTGAAGTTTCATCCATACCTACCTTAACCAGATCTTTTCTGGTATGACAATTGTAGTCGGTACCTTGTACCTTGTACAATTATTGAAATATCGGTATGTGAGAGAGAAGAAGACACTGCATTTTTCATTTTCTTCTAACTAACTGATCGGAGTTGATTCCGTCTTCATAATAAACTGCATTCCTTTCATCCTCATTTGCTAGAAAGTTTTTTTTCAGGCTGTGCAGGCAGATTTCCTTCCAGTTTAGAACACGATTGCCTCATGGTTTGCTAGCTTATCACAATGTCAAAGTTCCTGCTGGGGTCTCTCTCCAACCTTACGCTTTGTATATAATAGTTCAGCAGGGACAGTTGAAGGTGGTACATGTTTATGGAAAACACTCTACAGCTCTTACTGTTGGTCGTGGCTTGAACAGGGATGAATGGCATTCTGTTACGGTAGGTAGATATTTCAGCTACGTTTAGGCACATATGGAATCAAAATTGCATTCATTTCTATCGCATGAACTCAAGGTATAAATGGATCAACAAGAAAGTCCAAAGAAACATCTGGAGATCCATGAAAAGGAAATTTCATAAATTCTTCCAATCAGAATTCTGATTGCGATGATCGAAATATTTTTGATCCTCGTTTTGCTTCTCAAGGTAGTTCATAGTTTTGGGATGAAAGCTTTTTCGTTTCTGAAATTAAATAGTTCCAAAGGCCAGCAAAGTATTAACTATACAAAACATATTTCGTTGTATTTGAAATTAAAGGTTCGCATAGACGTTCATGGGGCTAGGTTGGCCGCAACAGTCGATAACATCAAAGAAGAAACTGATCTGCAGGGTCTAGACAAGGAAAATAATTATGGTGTAGCTGCAAATGTGACATCGGTTATTTTAATTGGAGGTTTGTGACTAATCTTCCATTTTCAACCTAGATCAAGCTCTTGATTCTATTTTCTCCAAAAATACAAAAATTATCTTTTCGTACTATATCAGAAACGTAATTTTCATCAACTCCACTTCTTGTATCAATATTGTACATCTGCATATTAAGCTCTAGATATTCTTAATCTTATATACAGCTTCCATTCATCTAGAAATATTGCTATGATCAATTAATCATAGCAAAATTTTAACTAAATCTATTTTTCACACGAATGATGAAATTTCCCATAGGTCTGAGTTCCGAAGAGCGCCTCCATGGAGTTAAGTACATCATTGAATCTTTCGTTGGTTGTATAAAAGATGTGATACTCAGCACTGGCAAATCTGCTTCCGATCTGCTACCCATAACACCCTTAATAGCCACCAAACACGAGAATGTACAAGAGGGTTGCATCAACAAATGCCATACGTCAGAAAATTTGTGCTTCAGATCTTCAAGATGCATAAATCATTATAACACTTTAACATGCGACTGCTTTGGTTCGCATTACGAAGGAGAATACTGTGACATGTTCAGTGAGTAGTAGATTAATTGAATAAAGAGTTTATATCTATTCATCTGTGTTATTTAGGTACAAATTATTCTTTTTCAGCTGCGACTATTCTGACCCTTCGTGGATCTTCCTACGTATCATACAGAGTATATGACTGGAAAGACAGGGTCCATTCTTCAGTTAACAGATTTTCCATGATCTTCAAGACGAGATTCGATGATTCCGCCCTGTTTTACGCAGCAGGTGGTGAGACAGGCATCGACCACTACATAGCCGCATCTATTTTCAACGATTCAGTTTACGTAGAAGTAGACTTTGGAGAAGAAGCTATGACAACCATACTTGGGAGGACATCCAGTTTCAAACTGAACCAATGGAACAACCTAACCATATTTCACGAGAACGAAAGGATACACCTAATACTAAATGAGGAAATTGTATCTTTAGATATCAAGGGAAATCCACTTTTGTACATCGATCCAGAAATTTATATTGGAGGTGGACCAGAACTTCAGAAGAAAAAAGGACTTTGGTCTAGAAATAACTTTGTTGGTTCTCTAAAATACGTGTTCTACAACGATATCTCTATAATTTACGAATTGGACAAGGGAAATCCTAAGGTGCACTACATAGGCATCCTACAGCCTGAGTTTTATGAGGCTGACGTTACAGAGATACCCATCACATTTCCATTCTCATCCTCGCACATTTGGTGGCCAAACAATTTCACCGATAGCTTGACTCTTGCGTTCCACTTCAAGAGCAGCACCAACCTAAGCGTTTTAGCCTCCAGCGAATCTCAGTCAGGTCTCTATTGGGAGATAAGGGTGGTTAACGACGAAGTAAGATTCGAGTTGGCTGATAACATCCAGAATACGACACATCTGATCAGCGTGAAGAAAACGCCTGGAATATGGCATATTCTCAGCTTGATATACAGAAATGAAGAGGTGTATCTAAGGGTCGATAATAACGAGAAGAGGGAGAAGTTGGGGCCTGTTAAATTTGCTATTGGTGATAAGATCAAAGCTGCTAGTGGATCTCGAAGCAACTCTGGTTTTGTTGGTTGTATGAGAGATATAATCATCAATGATGATGAGTTAGAACCTAGGTCTATATTGCAATCTGAAAGGACTGTTGGAGAGGTGACCTTGGATAACTGTAAGTTCGTGGACCCTTGCCAAAGACCCAACACTTGTGAACATGGTGGGAAGTGTTCTGTGAAAGATGATAGGTTGATCTGTGATTGTAAAGATACAGGATATATTGGAACAAATTGTCATTTCACCAAATACAGGAAGACTTGCGAGGAGTTGGCTTTATTAGGTTAGTCAAGAAGGAAATACGTAGATACCAGTCTGCATCCTAAAGAATATCAACTAGAACATAATTGTGATCCGAGTTCTTTTCCAGGATACACCAAACCAGACGTATATCTGATCGACATAGATGGAAATGGGCGTTTTCCACCAGCTCACGTCAGATGCGAATTCCAAAGTCTTGAGGATTCCACGAAAACCATCGTGGAGCACAATCTGCAGAGCCAGACCGATGTTAGAACTGCCACAGATGACGATTTCACTATGAGTATTAAATATAGGGAATTCACAGCAGACATGCTTCAAGAACTCGTATCCCATTCTTTGAATTGTAGTCAATATATTCGCTACGACTGTTTGAAAGCCCCGTTGGAACTGCACACATCCACGTGGTTCATCAGCTCTGCCAATCAGACTGTGGATTATATTGGGGAAGTTAGAAGGTGAGGATTTGTGTTTTGGTAATGTTTGGACCCACGATACAATGAAATTTTCATTGTATCGTGGTTTGGACCCTTAAGGAAACAGCAAGATAGGGTTTATGATTCTCAATGTTCGATCTGAGAAATTGTGATTGGTATTTTATGGTCTTTAGAGTTACCTACTGCACTCTTGATCCAATAATTTGAATTTCAGAGGGACCTGTCCTTGTTCTGTTGGAAAACAATGTAACAAACCGACGCAATGGTGCAACTGCGATGATCTTGATCAAGATAAGTGGGGAACTGACGATGGATATTTCACCAATGCTAATAGCTTGGGCATAACAGATATGGTGTTTCTTCAGCAACCATACTTGACAGCTGATGCGCTGGGTCGGATTACTTTGGGTCCTTTGGAATGTGTTGAAACAAGTGAGGTTTTTTCTTCATTTAGCATCTTTGAAATATGAAAAAGAAACTCAAGAGGTATGAAATACTAATTACGATTGCAAAACATCCGTTGATTTAAATATCAGCAAATGTTACCTTCTGAATAGAACTAGCCACAGGCTATAATACACTGCGCAAAAAAATTAACGCACATTCTGGAAATCTTAATTTTAATGAAAGTTAACTCTACATTGCCTTTATAACTTATTTTTTATGTTCTCTCGGGAAGGTTTTGAACGAAACAAGACACATTAAATGGAAGAAAAATTCAGGATTTCACCGAATCTTATGTGAAAGAAGAGAAATGAACAATTTTCAAAATACTGAAATGCTCAAAAGTGATTTAATACTTGGTATTTCCACCCCTTGCGTTAATTACAGCTCGGCAACGACGGTTCATACTCGAAATGAGTGATCTTAAAATGTTCTGATCTAATCCTTCCCAGATTTCTCCGAGTTGGATTCCTAAGTAATTAAGAGTAGCTGGATGATTTTCTGAACTTCTCAGCCTTCTATTGAGATTGTCCCAAACCTGCTCAATCAGATTGAGATCTGGACTTCTTGCTGGCCATTCCATTCGAGAGATTTCAACCTCTTCAAGGTACTCCTGAACGATGCGCGCACGATGGGGTCTGGCATTATCGTCCATAAAAATGAAATTTTCACCAATGTATGGGGCAAATGGCACTATATACTTATCAGCATTCATAGCTCCATTATCAATGACCACTAGGTCTGTGCGAGCAGTCAAAGATATTCCACCCCATACCATAATCGATCCTTCCCCGAAACCAGTAGTATTCAGGAAATTGCACTGGGCATATCTTTCATGTGGACGTCTGTATACAAAGGAACGTCGATCACAATGGTAGAGGCAGAATCTAGACTCATCTGTGAAGAGAACTCTTTCCCAATCAGCCTCTTCCCAATGGATATGCTCTCTCGCAAAATCCAAACGCGCCCTTCGATGGGCTGGGGTAAGAGCTGGGCCTCTTGCCGCGACACGAGGCCTTAAATCATATTCTCTTAGGCGATTTCTTATTGTCTGAGTGCTAATTTGCACCTCATGAGTTTGCTCAAGCTGAATTTGAAGGAGGCGAGCGGTTGCAAACCGTTGTCTCAACGAAGAAACTCTCATGTAACGTTCTTGAATGGCAGTTGTTACCCGTGGTCTACCCTGTCCTGGTCTTCGGACATTGATACCTGTCTCCCTGAATCGCTGTAAGATTCTGGACACACTTGTATGGGAAACTCCAAACCTTTCTTCAATTCTTGTGTATGTCCACCCTTCTTCTCGCAAAACTACCGCTTGGGCACATTCCTCTTGGGTCAAATTGCGTGTTTCGCGTTGCATAGCGATCGAGTGTAGAAAATCAAACGAAATAAAAACTATTGATCACTAGAATTGATCGAGAACAACTGATTTTAAAATGGAGCCAATACATTCAAAATCTGATAATATGATCTTTTTTTATACCTGCTGGGAAAAAACATCTGTATTGAAGAAAACCGTTGAATGTGGATAACATATGCATGCATAATTCTGATAAAAATAATTATCATTGAGAACACCTTCAGTTGTAGAATAAATTTGAGATTTCCATAATGTGCGTGAATTTTTTTGCGCAGTGTATAATGGAAAAATCATTATATCGAAGATTAGGTGCTGACCAAGGTCTCGGTATTATTTGGCCTCATCAAGAAACAACGCTGTTCTTTACTTTGTACTAACCCTGCCGAGCTCTAGAAAGTTCTGATAATCCAACTAAACTTTTTCTTCATGACCTCCAGCAGAACAAAGATGGTCGTATGTACATATGCTCCAAACCCTATACCAATAAGAAGTGCATGTAGATGTAAAATCGTTCTAGCATGCATATTGATTGAAAATGCAGGTCTTGCGATGAGTTTTGAAGCATATAGGTACATGCAACCATCTCTGTCCTGGCGATTGAGGAGATTCCTTTATATTTTGATTTGATCCTTAGATACTCAGCGATACGTTGTCACCTTCACCACCAGCCAATCTTACATCGAAGTCCCTGGATGGAGAAAGGGAGATCTGGCCTTCTCCTTCCGAACAACTGGCAAGAAGGCCATCCTCCTCTACCAGCCACCCATTCGTCCGAACTACCCTAGTTTCATGGTAGCAGTGACAGGCGGTAAACATCTCATCCGTAACAGAAATTCGATATTAATATATACGATTAAGATTTTCAGTTAACCTTCAACTTCACCCTCAACACCGGCGTCTCCAAAGGCATAGTTATAGTGTCGGAAAGGAAGCTAAACGGTGGCGAATGGCACAAACTATGGATTGACTACAATAAGTACCATGTGAGATTTATGATCAATGAGGAATCGCAAATGGAAAACTTGAAGCCCGAAGAAGAGTTCGGTCCATTCGAAGGTTCGATGTTTATTGGGGGTGCCCCCTCGTGAGTACCAAAGACCATTACTTTCTGAACCAGGACTCTTTATTATATTCATTAATACCATTATAACGTATATACCAAAGATGTAATTTTCCGTCCACTTAGCATTGGTTTTAATTTCATCTTATCGATGACTAGCAGCCAAGCGCTACTATTACTACTATAGGATTCTATTTTCTTCTGTGCATATAATTGTAAATTTGTACCTATATCTATTTGTGTACCTATCTATTACGAACATTTTAGGCAACAATAAACATAACCTATTAATCACCTTCCAGAGACTTATTGGATGCCAAATCCTCTGTGCAACAAGGCCTGATTGGATGCTTTCGGGGTTTGGTGGTTAACGAAGAAATCCTGGATATCTACAGCTACATGAGCGTTCATCTAAGTGAAATCATCAAAGATTGCAAGCCTTCCTGCAACCCTAACCCTTGCTTGAATCAAGCGCAGTGCAAGGAGCTCTGGAGCACTTTTGAATGCATCTGTCCGAATCCTTGGGCTTACAAGGGACCTCTATGTGAAACTAGTGAGTCTATGGTAGTGATAAAAGTAGTAAGAGAACTCTATGATTTAAACTTAACTTAATATCATAGAATTTCCAAATTGACGCCCACTACGATGTTATACGAGGATATATTGAAAAATTCTTAGCCTACTATAGAACCAAACAAAATTTCAATGTCAAAATATTTTATTACTCAACATATTCTCCTCTTAATTGAATACATTTATTACAAAGAACCTGCAAAGTCTCTAGACCTTTAAAAAAAAATGTTTCTTCTTACTCTGCAAACCAGACCTCCACTGTTTTTATTACCTCCTCGTTGGAAGAAAATTTACGACCTTTTAACCTTTTTTTTCAGTTTAAGAAAGAGATGACAGTGGGATGGAGCCAAATCTGGTGAATAAGGGGGGTGTTCTATGTAGTAATTCAAACCCTAAATCACAAAGTTTTTGCATGGCAACATGAGATTTGTGTGCAGGCGCGTTGTGCTGCAAAAACAAAACACCTTTGGATAGCTTTCTGCGTAAAGTGGGCAGTAATGTCGAATAGTAATCTCTGGTTATTGTTCTACCCTTATTCAAAAAATCAATCATGATTACTCCTTGGCAATCCCAAAAAACTGAAGCGAGAACTTTTCCAGCAGATTTTTGGACACGAAACTTCTTAGGTCTTGGAGAACCAGAATGTAACCATTCCATCGATCGTTGCTTTGTTTCTGAATCGTAGAAATGTATCCAAGTCTCATCCATAGTAACAATTCGGTTTAAGAAGTCTACATCGTTTTCAAATCGAGCACAGATCGAACGCGATGCTTCTACCCTTGCACGCTTTTGGTCAACATTCAAACATTTGGGGATCCATTTTGCAGCAATTTTTCTCATGTCCAAATTGACGTGAACTATATGATGAACGCGTTCTAATGAAATATTCAGTGCTGCAGATATCCGTCTTAGCCCAATTCGACGGTCTGATAAAATCATGTCATGAACTGCATCGATATTTTCGGGGACTGACACAGAAACTGGCCTTCCCGATCGGTCATCATCTTCAATGGAAATTTACCTCTTTTGAAGTTTGCAGCCCAATTTTTCACTGTCGCATACGAAGGACATTGATCACCAAGGTTATTAAGCATATCTGCGTAACTCTGCTTACCTCTTAATTCTTTTGAATACAGGTACTTGATGATAGCTCGATACTTCAATTTTTCGATTTTCACAATTTCGGTGAACATCTTCTTTCTTTTAATTTATTGCGTAACTCTGGTTTACTTTCTTGACGTCAAACTGACACTTCTAATGAGTTATTGTTATGGTAATGCAATATTTTTTTATGCTGGTCTAGGCTAACTAGATATCAATACATCCTCGTAATCATTTATAATTACCCTGTATTTCAACACCACTATTTCCATGAAAAACCCTAATGCATCGACTGTATCGAGAAATAGTTTCAATACATTGAGATATACTGATGGATTCTGAATACATTAATCTCTAGTATATATACGGACCCATATGTTACGCCACTGCCATTTAATTTTAATCTAAAGTGTCCCAGAGATCATAGGGCCATTTTCGATTTTATTCAAGCTTCTCTATTTTATTTTAAAGATTAGAATTGATTCACTTTTTTACAGATATAAACACCAACGCACTTACTTTCGTGAAGCCGGATTCTTTCGTCAGAAGAAACTATCTTACCTCCGGTGAAAAGTTGGAGAAAAACGAGGAGGAAACAGCACTCAGGAATATTTTCACTCATCAAATCCTCCTGAATCTCAGAACCTACGATAACACTGCGTTGATCTTGTACGCCAACGATCATCTGAATAATTTTGTTCACCTATATATCGATAATGGGACCCAGGTGGTTTATTTATTCAATTACAACAATACTATACATAACGTGACCGTGGATTACGCAGAATTGAACACGAGTAGATCGGTACAGATTGCAATAGAGAGAGGAAAAAACTGGACCACCGTACATGTGAACGATAAGAATTATTCGATTCCTGTTGGGGTGTTATTACTCCAGAATTATTCCAATAAACCGTGGAGTAATCCAGAGATGGGTGAGTGGGGAAAATTTGAAGAATGTTGGAAAATTTTATTTTGCATGAAGTCGAGAAACATTTCACGAGAATGACCATAAAGATATTGTGTCATTTCTGTTTTATCTGGGTATAGGAAGAGGGAAATTAATTTGCAGAAAAACCTGACTATCATTCATCAGATAATAAAATTTTAATGATTCAGGGTTGAAAGATATATGTTTATTAGGATTAAAATAAATGACTATTGATTAACAAGACGCAATTTAGTTATTTCATGTATTCCGTGAAAAATATTCATATCTACTGTGATAAAGACCTATAGTGTATCCCTACCTTTAGCAAAATTCACTGTATAAAAAAGTGTGCGATGGCCGGGAATCGAACCCGGATCAACTGCTTGGAAGGCAACTATGCTGACCATTACACCACCATCGCATATATTTGGAGATTTAAATGAGACTAAATATCACTAAGCTATTTTGAATATCAAATAAATTTGCAATTTGGCAAGACGTACAAGCAGATTAATTTTGGAATTTACGATTTCTTGTCCCAATATATAATATAAAAATAGATTCAGAAATGTATTTTTCAAGGATTTCGATAATGGAGGGCTCTCCACTTACCGAAATATATTAATGTTAAATCCCGATAAACCGCGCATATTAAACTGTATTTAACAAAATTTTTCATTATCCTCTATGGTTATACTCATTCTCAAATTTATATTACAGAAGTGTTAGCTCCCCAACGTCCTATAGCTCCCCCAACAGAGTATTTCCAATTGAATCTGGGTGGATTCGATCCTGAAACACTGTTGAAGGTATCTGAATATCCAGCGGTCCTTCCTGGCTATGTAGGATGTATTCGAGGATTACAAATTGGCGAAAATCTCATCGACTTGCTTTCGAAAATTGACGAAAATGAATCAGGTACAGGTTGCGTTTTATTTACGGGATAACATTGTGTGAAAGTTTATAGTATAATGATATACAGGGTGTATATCTCTCTATTGCCCTATTTTTTCAGGAGTCAAAGCCAACTGCAGCATGAAGTGCGATTCTTTACCTTGCCAGAACGGTGGAATCTGCATCGAGGACTTCAGGAATCAGGAACACACTTGCGACTGCGAACATACCAGTTATTACGGGGAATTTTGTTCAGACGAAAAGGGGGCAGACTTCAGTGGAGATTCGATACTATGGAGGGAATATGTTTTGAACGGGTCTGTCGATCATGTGAAGATACAGTTGGCATTTTCCAGTACTGATAATAATAGGAAATATGCAGCCCTTCTACTCCTCCAAACGGAAAATAAGTGAGTAAAGATTTTCATCTACCATAGGGTGTGAAATCATGTCTAAAGGTCAATGGCTACCTTTTACTGCTTTGATGTTGGTCGACGTCAAAATAATACAGTTTTTTTTTTACCTTATGGTACCTATGGTTTTGTTGTATTGTTATCTAAAAGCATATTTCATTTTTCACGATTTCTATCATGAAAAATAAGAAGTGAGGTGAATATTTCTCAATCTTAAAATTAGGATAGACGAGTTTCTGTAACACACTGAGGCATAAAGTTTTATATTCGTGATATTTTCATGCATTTCGAGAAGAAATGTGGCAGATTTTTGGAGAAAGCAAAGCAGTGATTTATGAATCAGGGGCGTTACCAGAGGCCTTTTTGCAGATATGTTATTTGAAAAATACGAACAATTATTAGTTTTACAGCCCCTATAACTATAGAGCCGTTCACTCGAGCAACAAAGTGTATAGAACTATTTTTGTTTGAAATTTAATGTAGATTATTTTATAAATAACAGTATTTGCAAATACCACAGGGTTTTCCAGATATTCGAGAAAAAATGAAAAAACTACCCTCAACTTCCCTTCCAAACTCCATGCTCAAAATGGAGTTACATTTTATACAATAATATACAGGGTTTATTTGAAGGTGAGGCTTTTTATTCAACAGAAGGTAGAACTGGTCAAAATGAAGCGTTTCACCGAAAATAACCTAAACAAAACTTTCAAACTGACAAAGTTGAAAAAAAAATTGAAAATTATCTCTGAAATAGATCCTAATACGACCTAGACCGTTTGTTAGCTGAATTATCGCAAAGCAGTGTAATCTCCTGATTCGACCATGTGGTTTCGCTTAGGATATTGGCTCGTTCGATATTTACATGGTAATGAAAATGGACTTAGGATTGGCGAATTTTTCTCATTATTTTTAAGTAACTTACACGATTTTATGAAATGGCTCTTTTCGATACCAACTGACAGAAGAGACTTAGGACACAAGTGTCAAAAATAGAATAATACTTCAAAATCTCACCAATAAAATTCGTCTAAATTATTCACGAATTTTTTCACAATGGGCATCACAATCTTCTTGTTCGAACATTCCAACAATCGTCGTAAAAATGGGATGAAATGGGGAAACATCATAGAACTTTTTCAACATAACTAACATAAGCAATTTAAAGAAACTGCCTCGATTTTATACATTTTTTTCACCCTAAATTGCACGACACAACAATTATGATTCTCTTAAAACTGACCTGATGCATCTAATCCGATGAACTTGGTACTGAACCATTCATTGTCCATATGTTTATGTTTTGTTTCGTTTTTGAGATGCCGGAGTCACCTTCCACACTTGAAATTCAATGAAATTTTGTCGAACTTCTAGGGGTTGTATCACAGCCATCTTGGATATTTTATAAAGACAATTTTTGATTAAACGACTTGTTTTGATTATTTATCTTCTGTCAAAAAAACCTTTGAAAACATCCTGTATAGACCGCGTAGAATCATTTGTAGTTGAGGGAAAATGTTGGATGTTGGGTTTTTGTCTTATTGCGCTTTACTAACATGACATTTAAAGATATTTGAAAACGATACTCTATAATTTCACGAAACGACAATGTAGGTACGGGGTGTCCGAGTTAATGTCATTATACCTTATTGTGGAAACTAAAGGAGCCAGAAGAAAAAGTTAAATACAAAACTTGCCTGTAATCGATTGAACTTTTATTTTTTATAACCAACTTTCATACAGGGTTTTGATACACTCATTAGAAAATTAGTATCAGCTATTTTAGTGAGCACATACGGATGTCAAAATTTTAGGAAAAAATCGAATATCTCAGAATCGGTGCTATATAGGACTATGGTTGTCAAACCAAAGTTACCTTAAAATTTGACAAGGAACTCAAAAATGCAATAATATACAGTGTGTTCCATTTGAAATAAGAAAGTTGATACCAACAGGGAGTTATAGAAAAAAGTTCAATGGATTACAGACAAGTTTTGTATTTAACTTTTTCTTCTAGCTCCTTTAGTTTCCACAATAAGGTATAGGGACACTTTAACTCGGACAGCCTATACAGAATTGATTTTTCCTTCCAGTCGCAGTTATTACCTGTTGGTTGGATTGAGCCCTGAAGGGTACTTGATCTTCCAAGAGGACAGGGAGGGTGAGGTGTATTCTGCCACGGTTCACGGTAAAAGCTTCATCAACGGTGCTCGGCATTCAGTGTACTATAAAAGGGATTTCGACGACTACGAACTTATGGTTGATAAGGAGGTCATAACTATGAACAAGGTGGATCCTCAAAGTTTCACCAACGTGCCCGAAATGGGGGCTAACGAGGTGCAGATTGGGGGCCACAATACCAGCGATCCCAGATTTGCCACCTACAAGAGGTACAGTGGCTGCTTGTCAAGTGAGTGATTGTTTTTATTGAAAAGTTTAGGGGGTCGAAGGGTGAGAGAACGTATACTTTGGTGACGTGAATTAGAACATTTCTGATTTTCAATTTTCATATTCACTTTTATTTTATTTTTCTCCGTTTTAAATTTCGAAAATTTGAGTGAAATTAGACAAAATCGGCTAATTCAGGCTGATAAAAATATCAACCAATGTTACCATCTGAATCTAACATGCCAACGTACCATTTTATTCAGAGTGTTAACGCTAATAATATACCAAGGTTTCGTTCTTACTTGACCTCTTCAGAACGACACAACTAATGCCTCGATGGAAAACGTTTACGAATTGATGGACTTTTATTTATTTCATTTGGAGGGGTCTAGTTGGATCTGTTACCTACCAGATGTCGCTGGGTTATTGTCGTAACTCCGAAGCGTCTACTGGTATCAAATAAAGGTCCATCAATTCGTAGAAATTTTCAAAATTTCCTCGTTGGCACTCTGTTCAGATGGTAAGATTGATATGATTGATATTTATATCAGTTAAGCCTATCCAAAAGGTGGTATCTATTTTCCTTTTCGTATCAGGCAAAATTTGACTATTTTTATGAACAAAATGTTACGGGCGAGTCTTTGACTCATACAAATATTTTAATAGTAGATTCTTGATGTCAAAAGAAACACTTTTTTCTTCACCATTTTTTCCGAATCGGCTCGGTTTAAAAGATACAGGCGGTAGAAAAACCACGAAAAAATGTTATTTTTGGTTCTATCACACAAACGGTTTTATCGAATGAAATGAATTTCGGAATATAGTTTTTCATTTATTTGATGAATATTTTCGAACACAATATATCACCCATGCGTAATGGTCATTATGACCATTACCAAAAATTCAAAGAACCCAACTCTGGAAACTAAGCAAGACGTTATCTGATGAATATCTAAACGTTTTGTAAAATAGAATTCTTCATATTTCCTCGTATAAAGCGCTGTTTTCGAGATTTTTAATGTTGAAAAATAAGTATCTGTGAAATTTAAAAAATTGGGTACTTTGGCTAAATACAACTCTGTTTAAAAGATCCATAGATGTGTAGTGTCAAAGATTTCGCTAGTTATTTTGAGATTATTTCGTTTTTCCAGAGGTGGCATAGCTAATTATGAAAACTCAAAATGGCTATATCTTTTTATCAGGGCCGAATCCGAAAAAATGGTATAGCAAAAAAGTGTTTCTTTTGACTTCAAGAATCTACTGTTAAAATATTTGTACGAGTCAAAGATTCACCCTATCAAGATGGACCGAAACCACCAGTTTTCTTGCGCCGGCTACTTTGTTTACAAGAATATGTACAGGGTGGACATAATTCGTTGTCTACTGAGAGGATCTCGAGAACTATAGCAGCTAGAAGAAAACGGATAGATATTTCCGAGCTCATTTTCGGAGAAACAATAAATGGTGAAAACCGCAGCCTCCCACGATACTCCGTTTTCGAGTTTGGCAATTTCGTAAAGTTCTCATAACTTTTTTGTCTTTGAAGTTACAAATCTGAAACTTGAACCTTCTACAGACACTTTTTTACGTAGAATCTACTGATGAGCTCAAAATATTTTTTCATTTTGAATTATTAGGTGAACTTTTTTTAAATGCAAACTTTTGTTGAATTTGTTATTTTTGAATTGGAAAAAAATCTTTTGTCAGTAGATTCTACGTATGAAAGTTTCAAGTTTCAGATCTGTAACTTCAAAGACAAAAAAGTTATGAGAACTTTTCCGGAATCGTCAAAATCTCAATTTTTGTTTATAACTCGAAATCTAAAAATGATAGGCCGATTCTGTTCTCAGATTTGGATTAGTCATGAAAAAGAGAGAATGTGTCATCCGTTTTCTTCTAGCTGCTATAGTTCTCGAGATCCCTTCAGTAGACAACGAATTTTGCCCACCCTGTAAATGTGGTCAAAAAATTTTCCGTTTTGATTGCGATTTTACTGTATTTTGATTTTCAATGCGACCTTTCGCTTTCCAGATATAGTTATCGAAGTAAATGAACATCTCATGAAACCGTTAGAAGAGTACATGTTATTCACAAAAACAGGGGCTGAAAAGGTGAACGTGTCCAATTCACAGGGGGTGCGAAGTGCCCAATGCAGCCCCCACTTCGACGATTACCATGAAAAACTACCCGGTACACCCAACTTGAATATAAGTCAGGTGAGGTGCAGATATGATGAAAAGACGGATGACAATAATATTTATTTGAGGTTTTTTGATCGATGCTTTTTCAGGGCAAGGATAAAACTTGGGTAGAAGATGCTCCTCATAAAGTCCTGTACACTTCTTTGTATTCGGCAGAGACAGAAGAAGAAGAGGATGCAGGACAGTTGGTTGTGATGATATTATCCATATTTTTCGTTGTCGTACTTGTTTGTTTAGCGTATGAATTATACAGGACTGATCGTCAGTATAAGTTGAAGAAGGAATATGAAACCGATGCAAGTATTATATGGTCTAAGGAACAAGCGGCTATTCTTCAAGAAACTAATAGAAAGGTGAGTGAAATTTTTCATGCCCGGAAATATCCGTTGTTTCAGCATTCTGGTTCATTATCACTGAATTTCTTGGTTGTGCTCTAGGAAAATTGAAATCTTTTTGAATTTTCCTCAGATAACATTCTAGGACATAATTACAGATTGAAAAAAACATTGGCAAATTTCATACTCGATGTGAGGCTAACGAATTAAAATAAAATCAGGTTCATAATTATTGGTGCTGATGAGTATTATACAGCTATGTGAAGCTAGCACCCGCAAATGCAAATTTTGAAACAAAAATTTCAGGGTTGTTTGTCCATCGTAGGTCCATGTTTGTCCACCCTTTTTTTTAAATTTGTTGTCCGGGCATCGATATCGGAAAAGAACTTTTTTCGGTTCATTTTCTGAGCAGCACCCCCAAATCGCAAAAACTTATTTTTGATGCTACAGATCGTTTGTCCAACGTAGGTCAACTTTTATCCACCAAATTTTATTTGTCCACCCACAGAACCATAGAAATCAATCTTTTAAAATTTTGGAAAGTGTGAAGTTAGCACCCCCAAATGAAAATTTTTGAACCAAAATTTCAGGATCGTTTGTCCATCGTAGGTCCATGTTTGTCCAGCTTTTGTTTTCACTTGTCCAGGAACCGTTTGAGAGATATGGAAACAGAAGTTGTTTCGGTTCATTTTCTGAGCAGCACCCCCAAATTGACTTACGATGGACAAACGACCCTGAAACCCTGAAATGTTGGTTTAAAAATTTTCATTTGGGGCGGCCAACTTCACTCTTGCCAAAATTTGCATAGATGGATTTCTATGGTTCTGTGGATGGAAAAATGAAAAAATTTGGTGGACAAAAGTGGACTTACGTTGGACAAACGATCTGTACCATCAAAAATAAGTTTTTGCGATATGGGGGTGCTGCTCAGAAAATGAACCGAAAAAATGAAAAAAATGAGTGGACAAACATGGACCTACGATGGACAAACGACCCTGAAATGTTTGTTTCAAAATTGGGGGTGTTGGCTTAACATAGCTGTATTATACTTGTTTCACCAGATAGGTTCAACTATTTCAACCTCTTTCATTGATATGAAAATCAACAAATATTACGATATAAATCGAACTAGCCAACCCCCATCATTCGGTGTATCGACAAATATATCGGTTTATCTAGGAAGGGTAGATAGTTTTTGCCTTATTTCACCTCGTCAGAGCAACACAACGGTTTCTGCAAACTAAGAGTATGGAGCGAATGGATATATACTGCCATCTTCACTTACTTACGATAGTGAATTGAGTTGGATCTCGTTAGGTGCTAGGTGGCGCTAAGGTATGGTTATACGTTGTAGCGTCCACTGACATCGAATAAGATGTCTTTGAATTGATTCCATTTCCGTTGAGGTGAGAGCTGTGTTGCTCTGATAAGGAGATTAGATCGAAACCATGGTCAACATCTACTCTTCATTGATGCAGAATCTGTTGATACTTCGATAGATGGTGATTGGCTAGTTCTATTGAGATCGTAATATTTGTTGATTTTAATATCAATGGATATTATGTTTCTGAATTAATTTCGTTTATTATTTATCTGTCTTAATGAAGGCGCTATTTTTTTATTATGTACTACCTCCAGTAGTTTCTGAAAAAAAGCCAGCCTAGATGAATGGTTTTTTGAAGTCTGAAAATTTCCTTGTTAGAAATAATGAACCCAACCTGCCTTAATAAAAAAATCTTGCTGAATTTTGCCTCAGTGTCATTATACTTGAGCCGAGCAACAATACTCAAAATGTCGACTCAGGTTTGATAAACTCTTTTCAAACTTTGAATTCGGATAAATTGAATGTATCTACATATAGTTTGAGGAAAGAGAAAAAGGCTCAAATTATAATTCGAGCATTTTATCGTTCTATAGAACGATAATTCAAATTCGCAGAGTTTTTGTTTCAGGTTAGCGGAGAAATAGATGCAGCAGTAACCAAACAAATTTTGCTGAACGGCAAGGTAGCAAATAACGCGAAAAATGGCATATCAAAGACAGACGACAACGAGAATAGAAAAGATGCGATCCCGATCATAGTGGAAGTCCCTTCTGAGGATGTCCCCAAAAGAAAGTTGAAAAGGGTGGATAGCAAACGAGAAAAGAGGATCAGTTTCAGAGGTGAGTAACAAACATGTACGTCTATTTTCAGTACTTTCAAATGATGGAATTTCATTTAGACAGTGCTAGTGAATTGGCCTGGGATACACCAGAGGAGAACGATAACCTGCTCACGACTATGGTCGAAGAAGAGGAAGATGTGGAAGAGTCTGATTCTGAGAACTCAGTAAGTAACATCGGGAGAATAGCCCCGTACAGCTCCATCAGCGAGGTTACCCTCAATAATTTGCTTGAGGATGATTTAGACTGAAATATCTGCATGAAAGCATGGAAAACAGCATGGACCTTGCTTACATACTCTTTCACTATTTTTGAAATGTTTATGTAATAAAATTCATAATTTGATGAGTGATTCTATCTAGCTCTATAAAACCTTTCAACTTCCTCTTTTATTTCTATACTATAGGGTTTTTCAACAAGAACTATGGCCCCACTGAAACTACATTAATGTTTTGACATTTGGTTTTTGACATATCTATAGTGGAAACTTGGGCAATTGTTACAATGAATTCCATTTCACTCAAAAATCGTGTCAAAATAATAAAAATTCACTATGAAAATGGTGGATCTGTAAAAGTTTTACAGATCGATCAACATAATCGAGAGATGTAAACAACTAAATTTTGGCCTATTGTTGAAGATATGGATATCACAAATATGTGGTTTCAACAAGACGGTGCCACAAGTCACACATCTACCGAAACAATGGATTTATTGCAAACCAAATGGGCAAGTTTCCTAAAACTCCAAAACCGAATTTGAGATTATTTATGGAAAGCCTTTTCTACTAGTTATCCAACACGTAGAAGATTAGCTTCAAAATTCAGACATTTCAGAAATACACCCTTCGAAACTTCGACTATGTGAAAGCTTGTGACGTAGAATGCCTTTATTGAAGTATAGTAATTTTTGTTAACTCGACAACACTGGAACCGATCAAGAAGATATCCACAGATTACAAAAAATTGTTTCTGTAATCTGTGTCTTCACCTTCTTAAAACCGATTATGGAGAGTAGAGAGAAGGAGAACGATCGACGTACTAAAAATGTGTCCCCGAAAACGGGAAACATAGGATAGGTGTCGCTGCGATTACAGCGGGTATCGATAAGGGGTGGGGATTCAAGCGTCAATTTGAAATGAACAGCCTTCATTTTATTTAAGGTTATGTGTCATCGTGGTTTTTCTGATGATTTTTCAAATACCTTTCTTCAAATCTATATTGAATATGAGTTCTCTGAATTATATGCAATAAAATGCAAGTCGAAATCAATGAAATTCAAAAGAAATCACTGATCAAAAAAATTGTACCTACTTTTGTTTATCATTGTTTATTGAAAGCAGCTATGTTAGTTGGTTTCCTAATCTTCAAAATTATATAAATCCGTAGTGAGGAGTAGTACACATCAAGACAACAAAAGGTAGCAGTCTCAGATTTATCACTTAGGTATTAGAGTAGATTCTTTTGCCAATACTCAGCTGAGAACCGATATAAACCACATATTATGTTATGCCAACAAAATTGTTCAAGAATATTTACTTCTGAACCATGTAGTTTTATTGGTTAAATATTCTTATTCAGAAGGGTCAACTTCTCACGAGGGATGACAATTTCGATTTCGTTTATAATGAATCCATCATCTTTTTGATATCTTCATCGCAAAAGTGCTCTTGACACACAAATTGATTGGGAGTTGATTCTTGAGATAAGGTTTTTTCCAATTTTCTCTCAAAAATGCTGTCGGAAATTTTATCTCTTCTTCTTTTCTTTCCGATGCCAAAACACTCTTATACTAGCGCACGCTTCAACATTTCACCATGGTCATATGTTGTTCTCTTATCAAAAATCGACAATAATAATATTCCTATCATCTGTCACCAGGGAAACAGTTCACTCAGCCAACGAGCCAACTACAATTTGATTTGTGTAAACAAAATTTCGCACTCTCGTGATGGCCAGCGCGCCTGTTGGCGAAAGCATGAACTACCCTATTGGTACATATTTTAGGGGACAAAAAATCTGTGGTCTCAAAGCAGCGATCGTTCTCCTTCTCTCTACTCTCCATAAAACCGATGACATTTTGTGTGTTTTTCTTGTCAAATGTGATCATCAAACTTGATATTTATTACGTCTATGGTGATCAGAAAACTTTCATGACCATTACTGACACAAATGGGAGTTGCCGGATTGTAAAAATGACGTAGAATGTTCACAAGAGCACTTCTGAAATCAGAATTTTCGTAATCGAATACAGACAAAATGCAATATGTTAAAATTCGAAAAAAATATATTTCGAGATATTTGAGTTATAAGGATTTTTATGGCATATATTTTGAAAATTAGGAAAATACCCCATTTTCTGATCGCATAATTTCACGAAATAGGTACAGCCGTTAAAGGGCTAGCTAGATCATGCGATTTAACACCGCTGTAAGTGTGGTCGTGGTGGACATTTATAAGATATCATTTTCCATTCATAATTGCCAAACCATCCTTTTCTGAATAAAATGAAATTTGAATCATTGTCATCTGAATTTATAGTTTTATTTTGATTTACAAAACAAAGTTCTTGTTGAAAAACCCTATATTTTCGTTATTCTCCAATTAGTTTAATTGAAGTTAGAATGCTTATTTATCAATTTAGTGGAACAAATATCATACCTACATAAGTGACATACATAGGGTAGGTATTTTTTCAAAATCACATTTGCCACACAAGTAAAACATCGTGGACTTGGAGAATGCAGAGGATAATTGTTACAAAATATTGAAAGTATAGGAATTTCTTATGATATCGTTTATTTAGTATTACGTGTTTTACTATAATCATCAGATTAGAAGTCAGCTTCCTGTATTTTTCTTAAGCATCTGAGCATGATAAAAAAAAATTGTGTGAATGCAGTGAATGATAGTAAGAAGCGAAAAAAGGCTTCTTCTCTTCATTCATTCACACAAAAACAATCTTGCACAGAAACTCTACTGATGTTCTAGGAAAAAATCTAAAAATGTACATTATCTCAAATTGTTTCTCAGTACTACTATGCTAACAACATGTCATGTTTATACAGAGCGAGTAAAAAGTAATGCTAAAAATTCTTATATGAACTAAAAACTCAAGGTAGTGAAAATCATATATAGGGTGACATTTTAAAAACTTGCCAGGCCAATTATGTCACGACAAGGATGGTTTCAGAGAAAATGCCGGAACAGGACAATTTTTATTCGGAGGGGGACATATTTTGAGCAGAATTGTAAGCCGAAATCTCCTCAACCCTAGGTGTAGGGGCTATTACCCCTAAATTCTTAATAGGGAATAGGGGGTGAGATTTACTTCAATTGAAAGATCACTTGTCCCTCTAAATGAATACTGTGGTTTGCAAATTTTTATTGACTCCTTGGAGTAGTTACAGGAGGTGACAATTTGAAAACTTGCCAGGCCAATGAGGGCTACCGTTTTTTTGCTCACCAGTTGGCGCCTTTGTAGAGTGAGGTCCTGAACATAGACAAACTGATGCAAGATTTGTTTGTCTACGATGACGGGGACTTGTCATTTCACAGATCATAATATTGGAGAAATTGAATATAGAAATATTTGGTTACCAATCAATATCTTGTTCGTTATTTCTGTATTTTTAATTAGTGCATGTGTGTAAGTCCCTTTCTGACAATGATTTGGCTTCACTTCTTTTATAGCATAAAACACGTAATATCAATAAAAGTATTATAGATATATGGAAACCATAAACTTATGATTAATCAAATAGTTGAGTCTATGATGTGGACCTCACGCTACACTAGCGCATCAAGCGGCGAATTCACACGCGGTAGCCCTCATTATGTCTCGACAAGGATGTTTTCAAAGAAAAAACCAGAACAGGTCAATTTTTCTTTCCCCTCCCTTGGAAGGGGAACATATTTTTAGCAAAATTGTAAGCCGAAATCTCCTCAAACCTAGGTGTAGGGTGATCTAAACCTCAATTGGAAGACAATATGTCCCTCTACATAATACAATTGAGGTATAGCTCACCCTCTATTCCCTATAACGAATTCAGGGGTGACAACCCCTACACCTAAGATTGAGGAAATTTTGGCTTACAATTCTGCTCAAAATATGTCCCCCTACGAATAGAAATTGAGCTGTTTCGGCATTTTCTCTGAAATCATTCTTGTCGTGACATAATTGGATTGGAAAGTTTTCAAATAGTCACCCTGTATGTAACTGTGCTTTAAGTTCAGTTACGGAATTGTTTCAATCAATAATTAATTTTTTAATGTTATAATTATGAATTAATGCAAGTAAAATTTTAGAAGTGGCTTTTTGTACCCCTCAAAATTAAAGAGGAATAACACCAATTTTTTTATTGCTGTTTTTTGACATTATCGTTCACATCAAATTTTCTAACAAATACTCATTTACACCTAGAATAATTGAGGAGGTTTTAATATGTCCTTTAGCCTCTCTATGAGGGTTAGAGGTGCTAGAATGCTAAAGATTATTAGTTGTTTACTCTGTATATTTTATACAGCGCACGTTTGTTAAGATAAATAAATTTTGTGCATGGATATATAAGGGTAAATCTTGAGCTAACTCTAACCCATCCAACCATGCACCACTTCAGGTTCCAGTTTCAACCCAGACTCGTTCAAGACTCAGGAGTCCACCACCAAAAAGGAATACACTGGCCAAACCATCCACATATACGATTAGCGAAAGTGAAAGCATAGAATCCATAAGCTGAGAATAGAGCAGAGGAAGAAGATCCCAGAATCATTACACCATATTCACCCTGATCAATTTTCTCCTCCATTTCTTCAAATCTGATATGGTTATATGAATGAAAGGAAATAAATATAATCAGATTGTTTTGGCTATTTATTTCTGAATAACTATCGCTTTTGAAACTGAATATATATATATATATATATTAATTGGTTTAAAGCTAGATTGTACTACTTAATAGTGCAGGATTTATTTATTGATTATACAGGCAAGAGACAAGAAAGTTTTTCAACTGATTGGGTCTAATGGTTCAAAAATTTTCAAGGAATTCAAATGTTGATGTTCAGTAGATACTTCCAAAGACATTGTGGCTGTAATAATCCAGTTCTGAAGTGGTGTACGCATATATTAATATCCTTTATTAGTCTATGGGTGTACACTAGTTAGCCGGTAGAAGACATTAACCTACCTTGTTTCAACAAACATTTACCATGTCACAGTGGCGGCTGGTCTGTGAGGGCTATAGGGCTACAGCCCCCCATACAAGAAATCAGTCCTTTTATGCTATTTACCTTCCCATACGATTTTCAATGAAAATATTACTTTCCACGGTTATATATATAATTTATTAATGTAAAACTTTCATGCGACTCCTGCAGTTTTGTTTATTTCAATCATAATCTAGCAGTTCGTCCCTGCATGGGCGATGAATCGTGTAGCCCCGAATTCTTGCATTCGGACAGTCATTCGGCTCCAGCCGCAACTCTTCGTGTCGGTCGTTTTAAGGAGTAAAAGGGCTACGATAAAAGTCGCCCCTATCCGCTTCATTCTAGCCGCTGCCGGCTAGCGTGCGTTCGTATTTATTTACGTTTTCAAATCACGGCGGACAATAGTGTTCAAAATATTTTAAAAACTGATTTCGCGAGGCTTTCGCTGGCGGAAAAAAGCCGTATTCAACTGCTGGGTAAACCGACTCCCGATTTAAATTTAACCCAGGCAGATAAAACTCCAAAAACTTCTCAAGACAAGTGTATAACAATTGAAAACGTATGGGCAAGGGCAGGATTTAGAGATTTGAAGCACCTTAATGAAAAAATTAAGAAGCATGAGCTATCTGCCAAGCATGTAAATTGTTCGACAGAATTAGCTTTTCTGGTTACGACTACTATCGCAGCTCAATTAGAATACCGGAATAATATTATTAAGCACAACGAGCAAGTAGATAAGAACAGGTATGTTTCAAAAAGAATTATAAATTGCATAAAATTTTGCGGAAAACTGGTTTTAAAATTTCATATTTTTATTATTATTCTAAAAGTAGCCCCCTAGTGAACTAGATCACGAGCCGCCACTGCCATGTCAATACAATGGCAAATATTATTTCTATTAGGTACAACCAATTTGCTTCGCGCTGTGTGATTTCATAGATTTTATATGGGCAATAAACTTTATTGCTCGAACTCGAACACCGATAGCGACAAGGTACTTGTGTGTAATGAAAAAAGGAAATGCTTGAAATTGATTCAGTTAGATAAACTCCAAGAATTTTCTTTCTCAACATGTGTGAGTCAGAAACAGACAACAGCTCGTAATAAGCCCTAAGCTATTTGAGATATGTAGATCTCTATACAGGCTGTCTGTAAACAAATGCGAAGGAAATTTTTTTCGAAATCGACCTCTCTTCCAAGATACAGCCTTTGGAAGGCGATGACGAGTTGACGGTTTTTAATTTTTTTTACGGGTTCTAAAAAACACTGAGTCATAAAACTACTATACATAATATGTAGCACTAAGTAGATATTACACAATTTTTTTAAATTACTTTAATATTAGGGGTTGAAAATAACAACCTTATGATTTTCTTTCAAAAATTGTTTTCGTGGGATAGATTTTCGAAACATAAAATTCTCATACGGTTTTCCATTCAATTCTGGAGAAAAAAAGTCTCTTGTTCTCGGAATAAATAAAAACTTACAAGCAGTTCTGATCATTGTTCATTCCGTTTCATCGTATAAGTGTTACATGCATCAACTCTCTGCCTTCGTAAGTTTTTATTTATTCCGAGAAAAGTATCGACTGTATCGAAAGTTTGCAACAGACTTTTTTTCTCTAGGATTGAATGGGAAACCATAAGGGAATTTCATTTTTCGAAAATCTATCCCACGAAAAAAATTTTTGTAGGAAAATCATAAGGGGACAAGGGGTTGTTATTTTCAACCCCTAATAATAAAGTTATGAGATCTAACAAAATTGTGTGAGTAACATCTACTTAGTGCTTCATATTATGTATAGTTTCATGACTCAGTGTTCTTTAGAATCAGTAAAAAAAATTAAAAACTGTCAACTCGTCATCGCCTTCTAAAGGTGTATCTTGCAAGGGAGGTCGATTTCGAAAATAATTTATAGGAACTACCCCTGCTTATTTTCATAGAGGAATTATCTCCCTAAGTCCTTCGCATTTGTTCTCAGACAACCTTTTTACATATCATCATGGAGGATTAATAAATAATCAATGGTATTACACAGAGTTGGGGTAAACTTTGGAACCAATTAAATATCTTTTGAAGCAATCTGATGGCTTATATTTCTACTACTGTACTTCCGATTCCACGGAAAATATCACTTTATTTCAACTGGGACCATATGAGACACACAAGGAAAAACTTCTGATGAAGAAGATACATTGAAAGTAAAGAATGAACTCATGTTGGAAATATGCAGAGTTTTTCCAATTCCTCTGAAACGTTTCGAATAATAAATACTTATATGTTTATGCAGCAATGCATCGGTATCAATAAAGATAAGACTTACAAGTATCCAGCAATTAATGCCCCTAAAGGCAAGATAAAAGCAAATAATTGTCCAAGTATTCAGATAACCCAGAACCTTGACGGTCCCAGGTATCGACACAATAAACTGTTGGGGCAAACAGGTAAGAGGGGAAATACCTCCATCCTTTTCTTCATATGAGCCCTGTGAAAATGACGTCAGAATGGTGTAGGTACGTAGTAAGGGAGAAAGACTTGTTCCGTTAGCTTCAAAGGGGGCTTAGTGTAGGTTATCGTTTTAATCCGTCTCTAGGAGTATACGATGATCACGACTGAAAAGCTTGGATTGTTTGAAATGTAGCTCGAGTGTGGTACAACTTTTTCAGTGATGTGTGCTGATTTTCGAGGATTTTTGTGGAATGGATGTGAATGGCCATTTGCTGGACAATGACTCAAGTATTCTTTAGTCAGGACTCGATCGTGAATACCTTCAAAGGGTGAGATTATATCAAATCTCTAGAGTCACAGATACTTTCATTCCCATTGACTTGACAACGTTTTAAGTTGATTCGCTAAGATTGTGGATTTGAAGAGGGTAACCCCTTGTTCCGATTGAGAGTGACGTAGCAACAATACAATGAGTCACGCTTTAGGGTAGGACGAAGAAGAAAAAGAATGATAATTGTCACGTTCTTCCCCCAACCTTATATCTAGTGCTAATTTTCTGCGAAGAGGAATATAAATAGAGGAAGAAGATCGCAGAATATACTTATTTTTGTGACTGGAAAGGAGGAAAGTCCAAAAAATTTTGGAAATTTGATCAATGAAAATTCAAATAGCATTATTCAACCTTTCGATTTTGTTTCGATGGTTCTGTATCTATTAACAATTCTTTCTCAAAAAACTACAAGTTAATGTACCAAACACATTCATATCCATTCAGATTTTATAGAAACTTTTTATGCTTTTTCTATGCAGGGTAAGTCTTTGACTACTATAAATATTTCAACAGTAGATTCTTGAGGTCAAAAGAAACACTTTTTTCCTAAACCATTTTTTTCGAATCGGTTCGGTTTAAAAGATACAGGCTGTTGTAAAACCATAAGAAAATGCAATTTTTAGTTCTATCTCACAAACGGTTCCATCGAATGAAATGAATTTCGGAATATAGTTTTTCAGTTATCTGATTAATCTTTTTCGGACAAAGATATCACCCACGTTTTTCAGTTTTCTCATTATGACCATACGTACGTACCATAAAAATACCAAAAAGAACCCAACTCTTGAAACTAATTTGGACGCTATCTAATGAACATATGAACGTTTTGTAAAAAAAAAGAATTCTTCAAATTTTCTCGTATTTCTTCGCCGTTTTCGAGTAATTTGATGTTAAAAAATAAAAAATATCTGTGATATTCGGAAAATCGGGTACTCTGGCTGAATTCAACTCTGTTTAAAAGACCCACAGATCTGTAGTGTCATAGATATAGCTTGTTATTCTGAAGGGAATTTTGTTTCTTCAGGGGTGGCATAGCTCATTATGGAAACTCAAAATGGCTATAAATTTTTATAAGGGCCGAATCGAAAAAAATGGTAGGTAAAGGAAACTGTTTCTTTTGACCTCAAAAATCCACTGTTAAAATATTTTTACGCGTCAAAGACTCACCCTGTATACTTTTTTGAGATTCGTTTTAAGATCTCCCAAAGAAAATATCGCTTTTAGTTAATCGAAATTTGGCATTGCGAAATAAATAACAACACGATTCGAAAAACTTATAATGAAATAATTGCTTAGGTTAGTTGTTTATCCAGGTATGCGCAAATATAATGTTATTGGGAAGTTTAATTATTATATATTAATATATTATATTTAGCTTTCATTTGTCTGGGGTCCAATAGTTATTTAAATTGTTTCAATCCATTCTTCAGTCAAAATCAACGAAAAATATCAATCGACAATTTAAGTCCTATATTTGGTTCATTCTGAAAGATCCGTCTACTTTTAATCTCGAAAAATTTAGCGGGAGCCTGTTATTTTGATATTTCCCAAAAATAAAGAAGTCATTTCGTCGATTTCACAATATACCAAAAAATGCAAAACATCTACTGAATTTTTTCAGATGAAAACTAAAGAGCTCTGTTCTCTGTGGGGAAGCTTTAACTCTTAGGGCTTATTCCCAAAAATCTTTCACGTAAACAACAGCATTTTGTGGGGTATTCACAATGCTCACAGAAAACGATTTACCAACCCTCTAAATCAGCTGATTTTTCCCTTTTATCTTACCTCTCCCACTCTGTGCTTACGAAAGTAGTATATACCGACGAATAAAGGTCCACTATTTAATGAAATATTTTAGATATTTCGGTATTTCTTTCATCATTCATCATAAGGTGTCAAAAATTTTACACATACCTACAATGGAATGGGATGTTGATATTTCCAAACAAACACTACACAAGGTTTACTTTTCAAAATTCGAAATTAAATAAGTTAACTCACTCATAAAAATATAATATAATTCAATTGAAAATTGTATTCAGATTGGTAATATACCCTGAAAATATGATAAGATATAGTTGCGAATTGATTTTTCGAGTTGCGTTTGAGTTTCCTTTGAATTACGATGCACCTAAACGTAAAAATTATGTGATAAAAAGGAAAATACCTTCATTGCCTTCACATATAGATATAAAGCCGTATGAATAATAACCTAAATAAATTCAGATACATAACATCCATTGAAAAGAAAATCAACAAATGTTGCGATCTGAATCGAACCAGCCAACCACCTCGGTCCGCTGACCATTATTTCGGTCTTATTTGACCTCCTCAGAACATCTACTCTTCCCAGACGGAATATTCCCACCTTTACGAGAATAAAACCAACCGATGGCCCTTTTATTCGATGCCAGTGGTCCCTAAAATATTCATACTATATGACCCCATGGTTTTCAATTTTTAATAAAATACTAATTAGTAATATAACTCCCGCATTTTTACCGCATCTTGAGGATCACCCTGTATAAATATGATAGTCCAGGCACTCCAGGCAGATGCAGGAAGCACAGAAATATTCGAGATTCTGCAGGTGCCAAAGAGTGAAAATATTGCACACATCAATACAGAATGTCGAAATATAAACATAGAGCGATTAATCCCAGGTTTATAAATTTGTTTATTTTCGTTTGGAATCCAAAAAGATAATAACTATTCGGCCTCTGAGCATCTCAGTTATTTTAACGGAGTTTTCCCGATGAACAGATCGTCGCATCGACGACGGCCTCGACGCTCGTAGCCTAGGACGACGACGTCAGGAGTTCCGGTGTTGCCGGCACCGGAATTTTGCTCCCTCAGGACCAAAGAGCTCGATGAAAATTAGAGATTTATCACTAGAAGAGTTGCTCTTTCAGACTATGTATCACATTCGGATCTATGATGATTTTTCTGGGAGGAACGCTTGTCGAAAGTTGTCCATCGAAAACTCTCGAAAATGATGGGGTCAGTTAAAAATTCGTCAAGACCAAAAGATTGCAGTGAGATCGACGAAATTTCGAGATTTATCATTAGAAGAATTGCTCTTTCAGAATATGTATTACAATCAGATCTACGATGATTTTTCTGGGAGATAATCGTGTCGAAAGTTGACATTCGAAAAATCCCGAAAAATATGTGGTCTGTTAAAAATTCGTCAAGGCCGAACGGTTGCACCGCGGTCGATGAAATTTCGAGATTTATTACTGGAAGTGTTGTTCTTTTAGAATATGTATCACATTTCCATCTACGGATACTTTTATTGAGAGATAAACGACTCGAAAGCTGACCTTCGAAAAATCCTGAAAAAGATGGGTTAAGTGAAAAATTCGTCAAGACCGAACGGTTGCGCCGAGAGGGATGAAATTATCAGATTTATTATAAGAAGAGTTACTCCTTCAGAATATGTATCACATTTCCATCTGCGGTTAATTTTATTGAGAGATAAACGACTCGAAAGATGACCTTCGAAAAATCATGAAAAAGCTGGGTCCAGTTGAAAATTCGTCAAGACCGAACGGTTACACCTAGATAGATGAAATTCTCAGATTTATCACTAGAAGAGTTGCTCTTTCAGAATATGTATCACATTTTCATCTACGGCTACTTTTATCGACAGATAAACGACTCGAAAACTGACCCTCGAAAACTCCTGAAAAACATGGGTTCTGTTAAAAATTCGTCAAGACCGAACGGTTGCGCCGAGATGGTTGAAATTCTCAGATTTATTACAAGAAGAGTTGCTCCTTCAGGATATGTATCACATTTCTATCTACGGTTACTTTTATTGAGAGATAAACGACTCGAAAGCTGACCTTCGAAAAATCCCGAAAAAGATGGGTTCAGTTAAAAATTCGTCAAGACCGAACGGTTGCCCCTAGATGGATTAAATTCTCAGATTTATTACTAGAAGTGTTGCTCTTTTAGAATATGTATCACATTTGGATCTACGAAGATTTTCCTGGGAGAAATTTTTTTCCATCGAAAACTCTCGAAAGAGATGGGGTCAGTTGAGACACACGTGAAGAAAGTTGAAAATATTGGGTCATTTGATAAATCGTCAAGACTGAACGGTCACAACGAACTCGATGAAATTTCGAGGTATATTTCTAGAATAGAATTTATCACATTTAGATCTGCAACGATTAAAAAATGGTAACTAACTTCTTTTTTAGCACCAAATGACTATCCTTACGTGTATATTATGTCAAAAATTCATGAAAACTAAATGATACATGGTATTCCTAAAAAAGGGTATTTTTCCCAGAAACATGGACTGCACTAATCTTTTTACTCAACGAGAAAGCTGAAATTATTATGCGACGTTCTCAACAGTGAAAAATGTTTCAGATATGTATGATCTGTTTTTCCTTATCCGAACTGAAAAACGAAGCTTTGAAGTCCCCCTTTTTTCGGAGCACCATGTATGAAAAATTTATGTTAATTAATTTCCAACAAGATTGAGGATGACGTTCATCCAGTTTGAACGAAATCTTCAATTCTATTCACAGAACTCATACTAGTTGCTTGAATTAAATGTTCGTTATGGTCATCCTGTAGACAAAACGGAATGTATAATGGATATCCGATCATCTTAATATTGCACCACTATCGAATTTTGGTATTCGCAGAATAAAAAAAAACATAGAGCATAAAAACTCACTTTTCATCTTCAACGGCCTGTATCTCCGAAACTAGTCGTTCCACAGGCCAAATTCAGGAAATTCAACCGAAATTCATTAACCATTTCTACAGATTTCATGCGTACCCATCCACAAGGAAAGCAGAATGGATTTCCGTTGTACTGTTTATGTTCCACGATTTTTTTTCGTACAAGCCTCGGAAAAGCTGGATCAATCCGGCAACGCCGCTCGGGGTCTCCCAAAGCTCCAATACTCCAAGCTCCTCCACCAGAGCGCGAAATATCTGCCGCACAATCGTGTTCCGTTCAATCAAAATGATGTGCAAGTAACGTTTTCAGTGCCTTGAATTATTTTCCACGGGATATATTGATTAACATCCCTTAAAACAGTAAGTGCACCCATTTTGCCCCCTATTATTTTTTTTCAATATGCCAAATTTTGCGAATAACGATTTGACTCCTTTTTTCACCCTCTGAACTGAATGATTTGATGTTTCTGAGTGCGAGCGTTGTGAGATTGAATTAATTCTATTGTAGGTACATAATTACATTTAGTCAGGCTCAATTTTCACGTGGATTTATTCGGAATCAATATTCCAACAGGTTTTTCACTGATTTCATTTTGTAAATGATCGAAAAAACTGACGATCTGCTGTTTTATTCCTGTGAAAAACAACGAATTTTTGGCAATTCCTATTTGATGAAAAATCCACAACACAGCTGACACGTTTGCGCATGTTCTCACCCTGCGATAACACAAAACAAGTAGCCACCTCGCAACCCTAGAGTGGTGACCTAATTTCGTGTTTGCTCGGATATTTGGGACAAAACGTCTAAGGGTGAGATGAATCTTTTGATTCAACGTTGATAGAATGGGGATTTCCACTTATGCTCTAATCTCTAATTATCTTATTGCTAGATAATGATTATTTCTCCGTGAGTTCATAAGTTGAAGATGAATATAAAAAATAAAAGTACAAAAATTAATTTGTCAAGAAAACGTCTACTTCATGGATTCTTTGTTTTAGATAGGTACAGGGTGTCCGAGTTAAAGTGTCCCTATACCTTATTGTGGAAACTAAAGGAGCTAAAAGAAAAAGTTGAATACAAAACTTGTCTGTAATCGATTGAAATTTTAGTATTTATAACCCACCTCAATAAAGGGTACTCCGTTTTTTCCCTGTTGGTATCAACTTTCTTTTTTTAAACCAAACACCCTGTATATTATTGCATTTTTGAATTCCTTGTCAAATTCTAAGGTAACTTCGGTATCATAACCATGGTCCTATATAGCACCGATTCTGAGATATTCGACTTTTTCCTAAAATTTTGACAGCTATAAGTGCTCACTAAAATAGCTGATACTAGTTTTCTAGTGAATGTATCAAAACCAAATTTTGCCCAGCTTTTTTCAACATCTTGGATCATACGTTGCATCTGTATTTTTAGCAATTTGATATACAGGGTCTTGAAAAATTAAAGTTAAAAATTCAAATAGAAATTCAATCAAATCTCCTTCAGTTTCCACATTTTTAGCAATTTGATATACAGGGTCTTGAAAAATTAAAGTTAAAAATTCAAATAGAAATTCAATCAAATCTCCTTCAGTTTCCACAATAAGGTATAGGGACACTTTAACTCGGACAAATGTCCAAAAAATAATGAACAATGTCATATTTTGTTATACTGCAATCATGAAAAATGATTGGAAATACAATTAAATTTTGAAACAACTAGGATAACTGTTGACATATGGAAAAATATTATTGTTTTGAATGGTTCCTAGCTCCAATTCCGAAAATTATTATATACGATGTAGTAGATGTTTCGTAGATAGTAAGTAGTTTACAATGTAATAAATATTCAATTAAAATCGTTTGGAGACATGCCTTCAAATTGCATGAATTTCGACATAAATATTAAGCATTCTCAGTGGTTCACAGAAGCTCTTCTAGCCTAGTTTCACATTCGATGATTCAAATAAATGGCTCAAAAAATTCTGATTAAGTGGCGACATCGAATAATACGAGAAATAGTTTAGGTCTTTTGCACGAAATTATTATTATTTTTATTAAGTAGGTACACTGTTTCTCCTTGCTTATTATGGAAAATAATATTCAGCAAAAATTCAAATGTTTTACAAGTGGTACTTGATGGGGGTTAGCTCGCACTTCTGACTTTAGCGAAATGTGTAATTTCCTTTATTGAAATCCATTCAAATACCTCAATCTTGCTCCTACTTTCAAGATTGGACCAGAAGAGGCAATCCTTTTTAATAAACGTTGTGCCCTTAATCAAGATGAATTCTGAAATGTCAGGGTCGATAGCAGTAAGACGCTCATCCCCAAAATGTGCCAGTCGGTCATCATAGAAGTGGGTCAAGGATTCAGAGGGTTGATAATGGATCCTATACACGCGCTACTTCCTGAAAAAAGGGGGACAAACAAGTCTAGGATATCCGAGAAATGAATGTATCGAAAGATTTACGCAAGCCCAGGTCGCTCTCTTATATTTTCCTTATTCGAGAACGTGCTTGAAGAAGATGAATATGGATGAAAGCACATGTACCTCCCTTTGAAAATTTCATTTTCATTTTGAAAAAATTTTCATGATATAATTTTTTTATTTCTATTGGCGATGAATGCGGGTACACTTTTTTCAAAGATTGAGTGGAGTAGCTTAGACTACTTGGAATGTTCAAATACTCACATTCTAAGGAAGGCTCTACTTTTTCTACGACAATCACACAAACTACCAAATTGTCAGAACCACCTCAGGATCTTTACTTCTCATGATGATTATCAAATCTGTTTTAATTCCCTACTACGTTGGAATGTACCTAAGCAAAAGAGATTGTTTCAATATAGTTTATAGAAAAAATATTTTTCTGAATTTTTCGAACAAGATCCATTATTGCAAATGAAGGCCACACTATAAAGGAAATGTATCTAACCTTCAAATCTATGGAGAAAGATTCTAGGCATTCAGGTTAACGTTGATTCTGAATAATTGAAACAGAAAATTAAAATATGTATAAATAAAGAAACTTCTACTCCGCACATATTGAAAGGAATTTATCTTCTAGGTATATAATTGAATAACATATAATAAGAAAATATTGGCCAATAATTTCATCATCAATAAGCAACAAATTTATGATTACAAATTTGTTTTTCTCGAGGCCAATTACAAATTCTTCTCAAAACACAATGTAAGTGTTCTTTATTTCGTTCTTCTAGTCACAATATTCATGTAAGTGTTACAAAACATTGGCCAAAAAGTGCCTTACCTACTGGTCCCGAAAACAGAGCTTGCTTGAAGCGAAATTTGCATCTGTTTTGCACCATCCATTTGGACCATTGAATTGGGTCATTTGTCACGCATGAATTGAACCATTTATGTTAGAGAATGTTTCTTAGAACTTAATGCTTGTATGATTCTCAAGGTATGCATATCACTTCGATTCTCAGAGGAACTTGTGTAATTTTTTTCCATTTCTGCCTTGAATTATCCCTGTTCTTTTCTATATCCAAATCGGATGTTTTTCATAATGAGTTTGATGCATATTCGTGATTAAAATGCAGTGATTTTTATATGCCCGAAGAAGGAAGAATAAATCAGTCACATTTGTTGATATCTACGAGTTATATGCTATAAAATCCTGTATTTCGCAGCAAGAAGTATTTCATAAGGGATAAATTTGAAAATTAATGCAACATTTATAGAATTGAAATGTGCAAAACGTTTCGAAAAAGTCAGCAAAGAATTACTACCGAACATTTATTGTTTGATGAAATCCTTGATGAGACAATAGGACGACACTCAATACACATAAGAACTACTTTGGAGAAGAAAACATGTCCTCAGTATTCCATTCCAAGTTTCGTAGTGCGTTTTTAGAATTGGCGAAGATTAATTGTTCAGAAACGTCTTGAGTATCTAACGACATTAACGTTTCTATGTTGAAAAAATATATATGGTCTAACTTTGTTTTTCAAGCATATTATTGAATATTGGATTATTGGTGGTTAGAAAGAAGTTTATGAAAGTATAGAGCAGACTACCAGAAATGATACTCAAACAATGATGAAATTTTTTGATGAAACTGATATCTAGGAATTTGAATTTTGATTTCTAGATAGATATGGATTTGATCATTTATTTGTCCAGACATTTATATTATGCTTTTGATGGCTTGTACCCTGATAACAATGAACAAATTATGTTGGCTTTATTGAGAGTCGGAGCTCACCTTTGGTTTAAGGCACTAGGACTATATTAAATATACAGGGTGTCCCAAAACTAGTGAATCAAACGTCACACCACGATAGAGAAGACCAAATATTATCGAATGACACCAACATTAGTTCAACGAAAATGTACCGTTTCCAAAATAATCAAATTTTTATTAAAATACCTGAAGTTGCCGATTTTCGAACTATTTTTCTTAGTCACAGGGCCAGTTTGTGAAAAACGATATCGATTTTAAATTATAGTGCACTAAGATTGTTGTTTTATCTCCCCTAATTGAAATTATTTTAAGTAGTTAATCGATAACCTGAGTAAATGTAAATTGAAACAATTGTTTTTTCTACACGATTTTTATTACTCAGAATAAACCTCTATAGGGGTGATAATATGGGAGAAAAACTCTATCCTTAATCACAAATTGGCCTTGTGATTGAAAAAATTGTTCGAAAATCGGCAACTTTAGGTTAGGTTTTTTCAGAAACGGTACATTTTCGCTCAACTAATGTTGGTGTCATTCGATAATATTTGATCTACTCTATCGTGATGTGACGTTTGATTCACCAGTTTTGGGACACCCTGCATATTACGAGACGCCGATTCTATTCCTGGAAGGAATATTTTTTATATTTCAATTTTCGATCAGAATTCAAAACACAATAATGCTGTTCTTGAGAAGAACAATTTTAAAAAATAATCATTTATCGGAACACTGAAATATTAGACAATATTCTGATTACAAGTGGTGACCATGACTACAGCAGAAATTTCCAAGTTTCAGAATAACGGAAGAAGAATATGAACTAAAAAAGTTACCTAGATTGTAAAACCGCAGGATTCCATTATGTTATGAATCACTCGGGATCATAGGCGTAGCATGAAGCTGGTGTACGGAATTTTTAACGTGTTTTCATTAATTATTATCATCTTAAGCTGATCAGCTGGTCGTCAAATAATTCGTTTTATCGATCTTTTGTTGATATTCGAGAAATATATAGTTATGTAGCAACAATAATGAAGTTCAAACAATGACAACAAAACAGCAGGTACTCGAATTCATAGCATAATTAGAGGAATTCTGAAGTCCAATTCGTTGTTACCTATGTGTCATTATGCGAATACGAAGAGTGCAAATTGGAGGAATATCAATAATATCATAGAAAACTGAAACATTCAAAATTTGAAATGCAAGCATAAGTATCCTAGTTTTGACACACCAATGGATCATAGTTTTGAATCTGTCGCAAACAGGGGATATAGTTATTCATTGCTAATTATTGATTAATGGTAGTAAATGAGACTTTTTTTCGTGTTCATACAAATATTTCTCGAATTAACATTGTGACCTTGACTTTGAATAATTCTTGGAAAACGGTAATCCACAGATCGCTATTTTGTTTGGTACTCTAGAATACTTATGTATAACGATGAGCTGATGAATCAGAGCCACTTTAGCTATTGGCTAAATCCCCTCTCCTGATTTAGGGAATCACCGAAGATTTATCTTAAGCAATGCTTTCAGTATTGTTTTAAATATCCTACAAACAACAAGTGTCTCAATTCGAATGAATTCCACACATTCAGAAAAGAAATTACGGTTTCATAAAAATGGTAAGTCATGAAACAATATAATGATATTGCTGCTTTTCCTGATAATGATCAGGATGCATTTCAACAATTTATCCCTTAAAACTATACAAGGTGAGTCTTTGACTCGTACAAATATTTCAACACTTGATTTCTGAAGTCAAAAGAAACACTTTTTTCGAAACATTTTTTCCGATTCTGCCCTGATAAAAAGATGTAGCCATTTTAAGTTTTTATAATGAGCTGTGTCACCCCTGGAAAAACAAAATTATCTTCAGAATAACTAGGTAAATCTGTGAAATTACACATCTGTGTCTGTGGATCTTTTCAGCCAAAGTACCCAATTCTTCAAATTACTCGAAAACGGTGTATTATACGAGAAAATATGAAAAATACTTTCATTTTACAAAACGTTCAAATATTCATTAGATAGGATCCAACTTAGTTTCAAGAGTTGGGTTCTTTGAATTTTTGGTGTTTTTATGATACGTAATGGTAATAATGAGAACACATGTAGACGTGGGTTATATCTTGTGTTCGAAAAAGATTAATAAAATAAATGAAAAACTTTATTCCGAAATTCATTCAATTCGATGAAACCATTTGTGAGATAGAACTAAAAATAAATTTTTTTTTAGGGTTTTCCAACAGCTAGTATATTTCAAACAGAGCAGATTCGAAAAAATTGATAAAGAAATAAAGTGCTTCTTTTGACCCCAAAAATCTACTAAAAAAATGCGATACAATGATTTTCGATTTGGGGGGCGACAGCTTCAAAGATCAAGTTCACAACCATATCGCTCCAACCCTCAGTTTCACAACCCCAACCCCTAAATTTTGAACGGGGAAGTTGGGGTAAATGATAACTCATTTAAAACTCCTTTCTATCCTGAGTTTAATATATCTAATTCTTCCACATTTTTACTCCATTCATTTTCGAAATATTTACATTTAAATTTTGAACAAAACTTTTTTTCCTCGCAAGCATGCTGTGGAAATCAATAGAGTTTTACTCTTTTTTTTGTAGTTTTGACTTGACGATACTGACACCCTGTAAAAAGGTAGCCTATCGAGCAATTAAATGAATAAATTAGTAACAATTCGATTTATTCGCATATCATGATTATTAAGGCTTTGCTAATGAGGTATCAATTTCTGCTTATTACCCCTTCAAAATTTTAGGGGTGGGAATGAAGTAATTCGTCTTCTATCTAGCTTGTTTCGTTTTTAAAACCTCCATGTATACAGGCCTCAAAAAGCAGAAGGAATTATCCCCATATGATTTAAATTTAGAATATTCATTTTCACTGTCTAGTCTCATAACCTTTTCTATTCCATTTTTATCCCTTAGGTTCCCATAAAGAATAACACTAATGTCACTAATGAATTTGCAGTAAATACGGTAACATTATGGTCATTAAATTATGTATCTTCATCTCATCATTTCGAGTTCGAATGGCCAATTTTATTGTTGCTTCAATGAACTAATTCCAGAGGCTAAAATAAAAAATTATACAGAAAACATATTCCGAATAGGTACTCTGACATGTTGTTATTCTTGTTAATTTAATAGTTATTTTCCCTATTAAAATGAAATACATCTAGAGTACTTACCTGGTTAACCAAACTTGAAGGCAAGCTTTAATACTACTTTCGAATGAATGAATGAATGAATGAATTTCAGATAGAATATTTGAAAGATCATTAACTGTAATCGAATTTTATTCACACTAACGTCTTTCAAAAATTTGTGGATTACGTCTTGTTTGGATTTTACGATACAACGATAGAACATTAACTTTTCAGTCAATGTATCGTGTATTTCAAGCATCTCTATTCAGAATATCAATGAAAACAATTATTTATTATAAAATCTCGAGTTCAACTATTCATTCAGTTTACTTTCACATGGGAATAGATTGATATCGATGAGTATAATGATCAAATAGATAACATATACTGGGATTAATTTCTGATGTATATTCTTCTCGATAATGCCCTGATTCCAAGAAGTTTTTCTAGCTAAGATATGGGGCTTTCGTTAAACAAAGAAGTATAGCGTTTCGTTAGTTCACAGCTTATAGATTGTGTTCATGTGGTGGGACCACATGAATGCAGCACCGAATATACGGTTTTTTATTATTGTATTATACCCTTGAAAAATTTATTTTTGAAAGCTTCATTTTCGCCAAAAATGGTGTAATTTCTTTCCCAAATATTTTAGTTTAAATTCCGCGCTACCGGTATCGTAAATTCGTAAATAGCTTGCGACATACTCGTAACAAGGCACAACTAGTGGCACAACAGTTGGGGAGTGAGAGGGTTGAAAGTGATTCTGCTGTTAAGAAGAAGTAAGAAATTGAATAATTTTTTATTGTTACACTGTTTGAAAAGTTTAATAAGTGCGTTGTGATATTAATTTCTAGTGCTTTCATTGATTAATATTGTTTTACAAAAGTTGAGCTTTTTTAATAATAGTTGTAAAAGTTTTAAGAAAACATCTGTTGAATAGACTAAAAGGGAGTGCGGGGGACTTGACCCATGCTATGGTCGGGAGATATAATCTAAGTTTCCCGCACTTAGATAATAGCTTAGATAATAGCTTGTTTCAAAAAAAAAAATTGAATGATAGAAATAAATATAAAAAATGTACAAAGGTTCAAAAAAAGAAAAAATATCTCGGAAATAAGTGGGAGTAACTCTGAAATAGAAAATATGTATTCCATACGCTGATACATCTGATGATGAAAACTTTAGACAACCGTTGGTCATTGGAAATTGTTTCCTCCCAATGTTTTTCCTGGTAAACAAACTTATAGTCAAGTCTCTCTCGCCCCCTGTTCAACTCTCCCATGGGTTAGGGAGACATGAGCCAATTTTCGGTTCCTAAAAAAACATTTCTGTACCCAAAATGTTCATCTCACAATCACTCTACTATTATACAGACTCCAAATAAAGGAATTTTTTCAAACTGTTTTTTGTATAGTATTCCTGGATAGATGCTCTATCGAATTTAAATTATCATTTTTGGGGCGCATGAATAGTTTTTCATTAAAAAGATCTAACTCAAATTTTCTGTTTTGCTTATTTTTTTTTCCTAAGTTCAACCCAGCGTGCTGTAAAAAATAATATGGTTACCTGAGTGCCAAAGCATGAGGAAACATGCCTGTTTCACTGAGATTCTGAAATGGTATAACTCACACTATTTCCAGCATTAAATACAAAATAAATTTCTATTACAATGAGTCAAGGCAGAGTTTGATGTAAGCCTTTTTCTTTAATTTTTAACAACTGAAATGAGACTTGCAAGCAGAATAAAGCAATTATTCATAAGAAGTTGTAAAGCATCTAGTAGAGCTCCTGATGCGCACTTTGAACACTTTTTGTAAAACTCGATTCAATTAAACGATATTTTGAAATTGGTTTTTCTCTCGTATTCTTTCATTATTAAGCCCTATAGTTAAAAAGTTAATACATAGTTTGTAAGCGAATTTCAAGTAAGTGAATTATAGCACTTTTGTAATTAAGAAAAAAAGCTAAAAATTAATTTCTATTACATTGAGTCAAGACCTTTCTTACAAAAATGCTGAAATTTAATTCATAACTCGAAAATATTGATTTCAAAACGTTGGGTTTCAATAATGAAAGAAAACGAGAAAAAATAACAATTTTAAAATATCGTTTCATTGAATAAAGTTCCATAAATGATGTTTAAATTGGCCACCATGAGTTCTGATACATGCTCTATAGTCTACACTTTCTAATGAACCATAGCTTTATTGCATATCAACAATTTTAAAATGAGTATCGTTTCTTTGAATTAAATTTCACAAAAGATGCTCTAAGAGGCCACCATGAGCTTCAGTACATGCTCTATACCTTCTTATAGATGATTGCTTTATTCTGCTTGCATTTCTCATTTTAACTGCTAAAAATTTTAGAAACAGTGTTTACATTAAACTAGGCCTCAACTGATTGCAATAGGAATTTATTTTGTATTAAATGCTGAAAATACAGAGAGTTATACCATTTCGGAATCTCAATGAAACGACCATGTTTTTTCTTGCATTGGCTCTCAGGTAACCATATTATTTTTTACACCGCGCAGGTTGAACTTATGAAAAAAAATAAGCAAAACGGAAAAGTTGAGTTAGATCTTCTTTTCATGAAGAACTATTCATGCGCCTCAAAAATAATGAATGAATTAACGAATTAATTACATTCGATAGATCATCTATCCATAAATACTATCCAAAAAAACAGTTTGAAAAAATTCCTCCATTTGGAGTCTTGCCTGCAAAACGAGTGGCGAAGGGTGTAATTCTCTTGAATTTTCGAAAATCTCAAATATCTCGAAAACCAAGGCAAATTTACTAAACGTAAAATATATATTTCTGAACCGCCATAGAGTCCTCTACCCGCAGGCTCCATATTATTCATTCACAAGGAATCACTCCTTAAATTCATACATCCATAGGTACCTCATTCATTCGAATCAAATAGAAAAAATTTATGAAGGATATTCGGTGAAAGCTGAAAAAACTAAATATTTCTTTAATGAAGTTACTGAACATTCGAAAAATGTCCTCAAAAACAGAACAAAACAAGCACACAACAAGTAGTTTCACCAATTTAAAATTTCGAAAAAAGAATTCTGAAGATTTAACTTCAATGTCTGATCAAGGAGTGCGCATTCCCTCATTCATTTTCTGTTCATAATTAGACTTATTTGGTTTTTTTGACGCATTCATTCGGTGAAGGTTCTGTCAGGTATCCACCCATAATTAAAACCAACATGAAACGATCATTTTGTTGTCGCCAAGTGATCACATTGCTCCTCCATTCGTGATCCTGCGAAGAAATCTGAATCATATTATTTTGCTGTCTTGTATATCCTCCAGCAGGCCTCGAGGATCCAGAAAAAACCTAATAATTTCCCCCCGAACGTTCGCTTCAACCAATTTCGTTACTATCGCGTTATTTGCCTTGTATTTATGTAAACTATCATTCTAGACATTGACACTGGCAATGTCAAATCATTCCCTATCTGAAATATCGCAACAATTAGTTCGAATTCGATTAATTTCAAGATCGTATCCGGTGTGTACATGCGGGTATTGTGGATTTACTTAGCGGCTGCAAAAAAATTAAGAGAGCTTGCTGGAATGGGCGAGGAAGAGGTATGGGGGTTCAAGAACATGGGATGTTGGTAGACTTGGATGTTTCATCCAGTGTTAGTTGTTTAGGATATGTTGAACGGTCAACATACGGTTGACCAGTTTGTGCTCGCTGAAAATGAGGGATAACTGGGTTTTTCTTCAGTTCGATAAAAATGTGAGTATGTATAGATGGCGTATACTTATTCACCCTTTGTAGAAGAAGAATATTACTCATGAGTGTTCAATTCAGCTTTATGGCATTGTCGATTTCATCAGTCCAAATGCAAAACTTTTGACAGTTTCAAAGTGAATCTTATTGAAAGTGCCTGTTTGGATGCGATTTTAGTTCAAATTGTCAAAGGAATAAAGCATTTCTTCTATCAAAATGTGTTAGTAGGCTCCGAAAATATTACTCAATAATCCTCAGTCAAATGAGGATGTTACAGAATGATTTTCGTATGTAGGATTGTAATCACAACTTGTTGCTAATTTTCATATGACGTTTTGTTGCTCTAGCATCTTTTGGTTTCCTTCATGTTTGTGAATATTTTTGTTTTACCTATGTGAAAATGTGGGATTTTCAGAACGGGATTTTAGATGTCAAAATATGGAAAAAAGCTTCATATTTCAACTCCAATCCCAAGCGCATTTTTCCGATTGTTTTGTCAGAATTTGAACGAAATTCAGTTGGTACAAAATACACCAGTAAACTGCAAAGTGATAGGCATCCAGAAAATATTTTGGAATAAAAAGTCTGTGGCTAGAATTTCAATTAGTCTATGCAATGCATCACATAATTTTTTTTTAAGATTGGTGCTTAGTAAAGCCTACCGTTTTTCTTCACTAACACTGAAATTCAGTCAAATCCCCAGCTCAGAAAGTGGAAATTACCACAATACAAGGATGTATTGATATCTAGTTAGTCAAGACCAGTTACATGCATAAAAAAAATATTGCGTTACCATAGCAACGAAAAATAACTCATTAGAAGTGTCAGTGTGAAGTTTGAGGTCAAAAAAGTAAACCAGAGTTACGCAATAAATTAAACGTACCTGTATTTAAAAGGGTTAAGACAGATTTGCGAAGATATGCTTAATACCATTAGTGATCAATGTGATGACCGATCGGGAAGGCCAGTTTATGTGTCAGTCCACGAAAATATCGATGCAGTTCATGACATGATTTTATCAGACCGTCGAATTGGGCTAAAACGGATATCTGAGGCACTGAATACCTATTCCATACAAACGCGTTCATCATTTAGTTAACGTCAATTTGGACATGAGAAAAATTGCTGCAAAATGGATCCCCAAATGTTTGAATGTTGACCAAAAGCGTGCAAGGGTAGAAGCATCGCGTTCGATCTGTGCTCGATTTGAAAATGTTGTAAATTTCTTAAACAGAATAGTTACTATGGATGACACTTGGGTACATTTTCACAATCCAGAAACAAAGCAACAATCGATGGAATGGCGACACTCTGGTTTTCCAAAAACTAAGAAGTTTCGTGTCGAAAAATCTGATGGAAAAGTTCTTGTTTCAGTTTTTTGGGATTGCCATGGAGTAATCATGATTGATTCTTTAGATAAGGGTAGAACAATAACCAGAGATTAATATTCGACATTACTGACCACTCCACGGGAAAAAATTAAAGAGAAAAGACGCGGAAAGCTATACAAAGGTGTTTTGTTTTCGCAGGACAACGCCCCTGCACACAAATCTCATGTTGCCATGCAAAAAATTCGTGATTTAGGGTTTGAATTACTAGAACACCCCCCTTATTCACCAGATTTGGCTCCATCCGACTATCATCTCTTTCCTCAACCAAAAAAAAGGTTAAAAGGTCGTAAATTTTCTTCCAACTGGGAGGTAAGAAAAGCTTAGGAGGTCTGGTTAGCAGAGCAAAAAGAAACATTTTTTTTTGAAAGGTCTAGAGACGCTGTAATAAATGTATCTAATTAAGAGGAGAATATGTTGAGTAATAAAATATTATGATATTGAAATTTTGTTTGGTTCTGTAGTAGGCTAAGAATTTTTCAATATATCCTCGTCATCACAGTTGATACCCAACAATTTATTTTTTTTTATTACATTATTACATTTGTCTCTTGTTCTTAAGTTCACCTTCACCCATCTGAAGATTCTATTGTGACAGTGAAACTCTGGGAGTAAGGCAGACATTTTTCTTGGTTGAAAGAAGATTGATGTATATCTTTCGGTGGAGCCAGAATTTCTACGAATATCCATTTCTACCAGAATAATTGATTGGGTCAAACGCATATAAATAATACCATGTTGAATTGTAAGATCTCATACTCTTTGTGGACATATTAACTGTCCTTATACAATGTCACACGCATATTTTGAATCTATTTCATTGAACCGTGCTGAAGATTTTTCAGTTGACTGCACTGGTCTTGTATAAATTATACTTTTCCTTCATTTGAGAAACAGATTTGGATTAATGTGGTGATTTATCAGTCTCTATAAGGTATTACCCAATATATTTTCCGCTCAATACTTACCCGTGAATTTTCTGTTCGACATATTCATAAACTCGTAATGGATAAGATCTATTCGAGATATATCTGAATAAATTGATAATAATATTCATTTATGCTTGTGCCACTGAACTTAGTTATTACCTAACACTATCAGTTTGAGAGTTAATTGATCGGCATTAACGAAGTGTGACCGAATGAGTCATTTTACCACTCTCTTTGACGAAGTTGAGAGGAAAGAAAATCAGAGTGATGGCTTATGAAGGACAGGATCTCCTGAACGAAGATAATACTTTTTGAATAAGATGCAATAGCAGATTGGAAATGTCTTCAATGCAATTATTATGACCTTATCTCTCTGTGTATATTTTAAAAATTTAGCTGGAAAGGAACTGTTTTGAACTGAAACATTATGACCTAAAATTTTTGTATTTTGTCGTAGCTAGGTGAAACAAAGAAGCTCACTCCAAGTAGGTACTTATAAATATGAACTGAAGTTAACGAATGGCAGTAATTAAGTAATTTTCATTGCGGTAGAATCCATAGTGGGTATGCTATCAGCAACCGTAACAAAACGGAAACTGACTTCGCATCAAAATACGCAATAATTTATTTTATCTGCTTTAAATTTATTCAATGTTCACACATTGTTCTCTTCGAAACAACCAGTTCAAATAAATAAAATTCGGTGCATATCCATTTGCAGTAACGAATTTATGGTTTACCTGATCCATATATTCATATTCATATGTATGGACTGCAAGATACACCGACTATACAGAAAGTAGTAACTGGTAATGATTTAAAAATATACATGAAGATATTGTAACAATTTTCCCCAATAGGGTGTTTATTGAAGAAACGGAAAAAACGCAAGAGATGATTCATTGTCGGAAAACATCAATATTTTGAGCAAAAACATGGGGTCGAATTTGCATCTCTTCTGATATACGGGGTGAGTGCTTGACTCCTACAAATATTTTAAAACTAGATTCTTGTGGTCCAAAAAACATTTTTTCCTGTACCTTCTTTTACGATTCGGTCCAGATAAGAAGAAATAGCCATTATAAGTTTTCATAATGAGCTGTGGTCCTGGGAAAACAAAATTACCTTCAGAATAACTAGCAGACACTTTTTAATTTTTGAACATCAAATTACTTGAAAACGACGTATTATACCAGAAAATATGAAGAATACTTTTATTTTACAAAACGTTCAAATATTCATCGAATAGTGTCAAACTTAGTGTCATGAGTTGGATTTTTTGAATTTTTGGTATTTTTATGGTACTTGTTGGTCATAATGAGAAAACTGGAAGACGTGGGTGATATTTTGTGTTCGAAAGAGATTCATCAAATAAATTAAAAACTATATTTCGAAATTTCATTCGATAAAACTGTTTGTGAGATAGAACTAAAAATAACATTTTTTATTGGGTTTTCAACAGCCTGTATCTTTTGAACCGAGCCGATTCTGAGAAAATGGTAAGGGAGAAAAGTGTTTCTTTTTACCTAAACAATCTACTGTTTAAACATTTGTACGAGTCAAAGATTCACCCAGTATAGGGATGCAAAGAATGGAAACTTTGGGTCATTGATAAATAATGGATGAAAATATCGAATCAATAATATTAAATTTTGCACCACTACTGTTGTAGAAATTTGAAAATCCTACTCTAAACTTGGCCCTGAAAACCTCTTATTGTGAACCATTCCTGAAAAACTCACCATAATATTCAAAATCTTCATCACAATCAAAATAATAGCTTGAGGAAGAAGAAATCCATTTTTTGTGGACTTAATTTGGCATGTTTTGCATTGTGCGATTTAGATCAAAGTTGCAGAGTTTTGTTCTATGATTTGTTACTATTTTGAATCTTAATGTTTCTCAGCAGCCTTCGTACCAATGGTACCTATTGGTGAAAAACTTTTGTGAGCGATTTTCACAATCTTTTCTTGCCCATTTCTTATCATTGGGAAGTTTTGCAATGCAATAAAAGCATGGTTATCGCTTGGCGCCAGATCCGGACTACATGATGGATGCATCAAAACTTGCTCTCCAAGCTTCTGGAGTTTCTGGGGAGTCACTATGGACGTGTGTGGTCTAGTGTTGTCCTGATCGAAAAAACACCTTTTCAGTGGATTAATTCTCTGGTCAAATCGTTGACACTAGAGGTTTGAATACAGTGTTTGACCATATGGAAGCAACTGATGATAAATTCTTTTCAATTCACACCAGAAACAGCAGAAACTTCCTGGACGTAAGCCCATTTTGTCAATGGTTTGAGCTGCTTCACCAGGTTTTGACCACGATGGTTTTCGTTTTCTTGCTCTCTAATATTAACCGAGATACAGCCGATCAAAGTTAGAGGTGGGAAACTTGACATAGTCATCCCACAGCACTCCTGAAAAACCTGAATCTTTCCAGCAGTTATAACTTTTTTGATGTATCTACTGGGCAATTATGTGGAGAAAAGTAAAGTCTTCAATAAATCGCTAAAATAAAGAAATTGTGACATTCAAGTCTGAAAAAGAAAATGAATCCTTGCTTTGAGAGTTGAATATTTCGTTTCAGTTCAGAAGAAGAAAAAAATGAAATGTCCATTCACCCGCATTATTCATCCGGGCTTACTCAGCATCAAAACAAATCGAAATAGAACGGGAATTTTTCCGCCAAATAATCTGGATTGAGGGACTTGCGAAATGCTACGTTCTGACTGATCGGTCTGAAAATAAACCGGAATGCGATTCAGTACCTAGGATATTCATGTGGGTCACATTTAATTATAGATTTTGTATTGTATATCAACAATCGGATTCGATATGGTGATTCAAATCCTTTTTGTTGTCGGAAATTTTCTTTCAAGAAACGTGAAAATTTTCCAAAAGTAGACATACAAATTCACATCTTTGATAGGCTGTTTGTGAGTTGGAAATATCCTTTGTTTTCAGTCATTTCATCACATAACTAATTCCACCATTATTTATTGTGTCCCAAAACTATTGAAACAAATGTCACACCACGATAGAGTAAACCAAATACTATCGAATGACACCAACATTAGTACAGCGAAAATGTAGCGTTTTTTCTTCACTCACTTTTTTCTAAAAAAAGGTAAAAACGCACAGGAGTGGAAAAATGTAGAAATGTAATAAAAAAACAGTTACAGTTACACACTACGCTGCATTTCAGTATACTGTAATGTTCTTTATGGAAAAATAGCAATAGATACCTATGCAGCAAATCTTATAATTTGCTATTTTCATTTTTTGGGGGAAAAATAACCTTTGTATTGTGGACGTGGTGGAAAAGCTATGTATGCAATTCTATCAGTGCGTCACGTTTTTTTAGGAAAGCTCTCATCGCAGATGAAAAGAAGAAATTATTTGAACTCTAATATTTTGTTATCTAGCCGAATTCACTTCCTTCTGCTCACTGATAGCAGTAACCTTGTGCTTACGTAAGTCATGAAGATGCATTGTACCGTACCATTTTTAAATATGTTGAAGAGTACTCGGGACTTGTATTCAAACATATTCGTTTGAAGGCAGATACCTAGGGGAGACCGGGGTTGGTTGTGCCAATTTTAAAGTATAATTATTTGTACATCTCGATAAAAAAACTCAAGGCTCTAAAACGCATATTTATTTAGTTTAAACATATATCTGTAGAAAAAAATAGAAACGAACTAATTGAAAGCAATACAAACATGGCTACTGAGAATTAAAAAAAAAACTCTAAATGTCACAACCTGCCCCGACATGGGGATGGTTGTGACGCTTATGGGGTTGGTTGTGACGCCCCTACATATCGTCATCGGAATTGCAGTGATTGCATACAAAATATGGACTTTTATCCGGGCATTCTTCATGAGCCCATCTAGAGCAACTGGTGCACTGCAGCCATTTTTCTTTAGGTCGAGAGATGGAAAAAGGTTCGTGGTTCGTGACAAATTAAACAGAAAGTTTCCCCTTCATCTTCCGAACCGCTATTAGCTTAAATGGTCTTAGCTTTAGCTTTACCTTTACCCTTGCATATATTTCTCTTGACACCGGTTTCCTTTGTTTTTTCTTTTGTTCTTTCAAATCTTTCATCTTTTGTTTTTCTTCTAATTCCTTCTTATTTGGAGTATCTGTCCATATAGCCGATCTACCAGGTTTTTGCCCTTTTCTTTTAACTAGACGTTTACCAGCCTTTGGTGTTGGTCTCAAATCTTCTGGAGAAAAATATGTTGTGATGCCAGAAGGTCCTGGTGAATTTTCAAGTTCTAAGTCTGGAAAGAAAAGGGAATATGTCTTAGATGGTGAATTTTTGGGGGTGCTTGGGGCCTCAATGTGGTTGGTTTTACTATTGGGCTGTGTTTTTGGAATGTCACAACCAACCCCAAAGCACATTTCTGCTTTGTTATCTTATTTCCAACATTATTTCTATGAATAGCCAAATAATTTTATATATGTGAGAAAGAGCATACCTGAATTAGTATTTTAACGCCACAATACTTGTTTCAGCTGTTACATTAGTCACTTCACACAACAATATTTGGCGTCACTTTTATTTCCTAAAGCACCTCGAAAATACATAAATCATCCAAACACACGCGGTACGTTAGCGATCAAAGCCACCGTCAGGCGCAATACGTAATAGCTATAGCTGGCTCTATTGGAATAATCGCGACGCGACTGATATCTATTAATTGAGCGCAAAAGGCTCTGTCACAACCAGCCCCCGTCACAACCAACCCCGGTCTCCCCTACTTTATATTGTAACGCATTACGCAAGTCGGAACTTGTCTTCGCCAGTCCAACGCATGTCCATCAGAAACAACTTCTAACAGCTCTTTAGATAATTCAAATTCTTCATTCTATACTGCAACGGTTTTGATTTCATTATGTATGGGATATGTTAAAATTGCTAAAACTTAGTTATTATGAAGTCCAACAGGGTCGATCGCTATTTGTTTTTTATGTTTAGTGAGGTTGACAAAGACATTTTTGATGAAGTTTTTTGTTAATTATGATTTCATACAAAAATTATTGTTTTGATAATGTATGGTGCAAAAAATGGGTGAGGTATATGCAGGGTGAGCCTTTGATTTGTACAAATAATTTAACAATAGATTCTTGAGGTCAAAAGAAACACTTCTTCCTTTACCATTTCATCCGAGTCGGCCCTGATAAAAATATATAGCCATTTTAAGTTTTCATAATGAACTGTAACACGCCTGGAAAAACAAAATTACCTTCTGAATAAATAGCTAAATCTGTGACATTAAACATGTTTGGATTTTTAAACAGAGTTGTATTCGGCCAAAGTACCCAATTTTTCAAATTTCACAAATACTTTTTGATTTTTGAACATCAAATTACTCCAAAACGGCGCATTGTACTAGAAAATATGAAGAATGCTTCTATTTTACAAAACGTTCAAATATTCATTAGATATCGTCCAACTTAGTTTCAAGAGTTTTGTTTTTTGAATTTTTGGTATTATCATCGTATGTAATGGTCATAATGAGAAAACTGGAAGACATGAGTGATATCTTGTGTTCGAAAAAAATTCATCAAATCATTCTTTTGATGAAACCATTTTCGAGATAGAACTAAAAATAACATTTTTTTAATGGTTTTTCAACAGCCTGTATCTTTTAAACCGAGCCGATTCGGAAAAAATGGTATGGGAAAAAAGTGTTTCTTTTGACTTCAAGAAGCTACTGTTGAAATATTTCTACGAGTCAAAGACTCACCCTGTATAATGCAAAACTCTGAGAACACGCAGTAGGTGTAGGTTTAACCATTTTGGTTAATATATATTACGGTTCGGTATGATGTTAAATTACCTAAAAAAGTAACCCTTAAATTCCTTTCACTCAGTGTATCGTACTCTTTACTCTTCTCTATTCTTCTGTTATTGTAAGTATCCGTTACCTTGTAGGTACTTGGTAATATGATACTTAGGTACAATTTATCAGTATCTGACCCAGCTCTGGTTGGTATAAGGAAACGTAACGTAGTATGTCAGAAATTATTATTCTGAAAGAAAAATAACATAAGCATAAAAAATTCTCGAGTTGTACAATTCCGAGTACTTGTCCATGCTTGAGTATAGTGTTCATTACTAAATATTTTGAACGTTCGATTTCGAAGTTCCATGAGAACCTTTTGTTTCAGTAAAGTTCGCCTTCAAAATATCATTTTGCCGACCTCTCAAGTATAGTATATGTAAATATAACAAAAAAGATTCAGACGCGAGTGACTAATGCCTACGCTAATTGTAAGAAAAGAGTTAAATAGTTTCTTTTACGTTTCAAACCGATCAATAAGTCTCTCAACCGACATAAATCCGTCATCATATACTTTAAAAACGATGCCCACACATAGGATGCATTGTATAGTTATGGTTTCGCGGTATAAATGCCAATTGTACGATTTCCGTCAACGAGCTGATTGGCAGTCATCCCTTTGTTTATCGAAACGTTTGTAATTTCATGCAAATCTAGTCAATTTTGAGTGAATGGAATTATTTTAAATTCGGAAAAAATGCAAACGACTTTGCACAGTCTACGTGATCTAATTGAGTGTGAAGCATTTTTGCCCGTCTCTATAGGCGGTGTGTCGAATTTTTTCAAATTCAAATTAGGGACTGTGGTTTATTGGGAAAAATCTCGTGAGGGAATATTTTCAAGACTCTACAGGTATGTTGATAAGAGAGCTGTTTCAATATGTTAATAGAAAAGGGTTTCTCTGTTCTCTCGCTTCAATAGGTGGTATGGTTATTGTACAGTACACAAGAGAAGAATTTACTTATTATTCTTTGTTTCAAAGCTTTTTGCCTGTAAAGCAATTTCAATAATTATTTGCGGGATTCGAGTACGAAATAAATTATTACGATAACCTCGTATTCAAAATAGGAAGTATCATTTATTCCTAGTAGAAAGTGCCAGTAAAGAGTTTTCAGATATATCAAAGAATAGAGTTTAGAGTTATCTCACTGGATTTTCGAAATTGACAAAATATCAAAATGTGCCAATAGGTATCCCTAAAAGATGTGGGACTTATATCACCACTTCGGAATAGTAAGGTAGATACTCGTTGGGTATAAGGCACTATGCAGGTTGTCCCAAAATATTGTTCAAAAAATTAAATGATATTTTCTTCATCGAAAAATAGAACGAAAACTTTTATGAACTCATATCCGGAAAGTCTTCTTTCTCGAAATAGTGGCTGTTGAAATGGACATTTTCCATATTTTGAATGACACTTCTTGAAGAGGGACTTATGTTGCTGGATGAACCATTTTCGAGAAATATCCCAATCTGAGAACTAAAAACAGAAATAAGTATGTACAGGGTGTCCGCGCCATAGGGCAGCGGTCGATTACTCTAATTTTATTAACTTTACAAAAAAGAGTTTCAAATAAAACTTTCCTTTTTTTAAGTAGAGCATCTCCTAAAATTATTTAGAACTATACAAAGTGTTTGGTTTCTTCTGCACAGCTTTCAATTTCGTTATTTTAAATGAAACACCCTATATATTTTTACATTTCTTGTTAAATTTGCATATAAGTTTGATAACACGAATATATCTGAATTCTCAACGGTTTTTGAGAAATTTCTCTTTTTATTAATATTTTGGCAGTTCGAGGTACTTACATGAAGTACCTATTCTATGTAATTGATTGAAATTTGCACTGTGTCTAGTCAATAAATGATACACTATAAATTTCCTTCGTAAATGACCATATTATATACAGGGTCCACGAAAACGTAGATCCGTTATCAAAACAGAAATTCATCAAAATCTTCATTTTTTTAAATGGCAATCCATTTTTTTTTTCTGTTCATTATTTAAACATTTTTTGTTCACTTTTGGTTGTTTTGAATAATGAACAGAAAAGAAATATGGGTTACCATTTGAAAAAATGAAGATTTTGACAATTTCTCTTTTGATAATGGATCTACGTTTTCATGGTCCCTGTATATAATAGGGTCATTTAAAAAGAAAATTTTTAGTGTTTCATTTATTGACTAGACACGGTCCAAATTTGAATCAATTACATAGAATAAGGACGGAGCTATAGTCCTTTATGTAAGTATCTCAAATTGTTAAAATATCAATAATAAGTCAAATTTCTCGAAAGCCGTTGAGAATTCAGACATAGTTGTGTTATCAAACTTATATTCAAATTCAACAATGAATTTAAAAATGTAAGAACATATAGGGTGTCCATTTAAAATAACGAAGTTGATAGCTGTGCAGAAGAAACGAAACATTTTGTATAATTCTAAATAATTTTAGAAGATGATTTACTTAAAAAGTTGAAAGTTTTAGATGAAACTCTTTTTTGTAAAGTTAATAAAATTAGAGTAATCGACCGTTGCCCCATGACGCGGACACTATGTATGTGATTTTTTCACTAACATGAGTGAATCATACAGTGGCGGATTTACCATAGAGGCTGAGTAGGCTGCAGCCTAGGGCGGCAGATTTCAGAGGGCGGCAAATTTGGGGACAATTTTGTTTGCACTAATTATCGAAACTGAAATACTTGTATTTCGTAGATATTTCGATATCTACCTTCATCTGACTTTCCCTAAATATAAAAAAAAAACTGAACAAGTAGTGCTTCATTACTATTTCCCTGTTTCCCCTCTTATTTCAGCCGCATTGTACTCTAAACTGAAACTTCATGAGGGTGAAAAATTTTGGTGAAATCAGATTCTGAATCATTGGGATGTGTTTTTTCAGTTCCTACGAAAACACAATTCAAGAAATGTTTGTCCAGAAGTTCGTATCTATGGCTCTTTGTACAGGGTGGGCAAAATTCGTTGTCTACTGAGGGGATCTCGAGAACTATAGCAGCTAGAAAAAAAGGATGACACATTTTCAAATCTGAAAACAGAGCCGGCCTATCACTTCTAGATTTTGAGTTATAAACAAAAATTGGGATTTTGACGATTACGAAAAGTTCTCATAACTTTTTTGTCTTTGAAGTTACAGATCTGAAACTTAACCTTCTTAGTCATTCTTATACGTAGATTCTAATGACAGAATCTTTTTTTTCAATTCAAAAATGACAAATTCAATGAAAGTTTGTATTTAAAAAAAAATCGAAAGTTCGCCTAATATTTCGTAATGAAAAACGTAAAAAAGGGTCTGTAGAAGGCTCAAGTTTCACATATGTAACTTCAAAGACAAAAAAGTTATGAGAACTTTTCGAAATCTTCAAAATTTCATTTTTTGCTAATAACTCAAAAACGGTTTTCACCATTCATTGTTTCTCTGAAAAAGAGCTCGAGAATGTGTCATCCGTTTTCTTCCAGCTGCCATAGTTCTCGAGTTTCCTCAGTAGACAACGAATTTTGCCCACCCTGTATACACCAGCAAACATTCAGGGGGGGATTCAAAAAGTAGGGAAGGTCTTTTCTTTTTTGTGTCCCGGCTTAGTTACAGCCCCCTAAAGATGGCGTCCGAAAAGCAGTTTTTAATTTTTTTTGAAAATCAATAAACTTTCACGTATTAAATCAAGCAGATATTTTATACGGGCGGGAAGGAATTACAAAAATTTTGGTTTTGTTCGTCTATGATAGAAAGGGGTAAAAATCCATCCTTGATCCTTGCTTCCCAAAAACTTTTTCGATATTCATATCTTATAATAAAAAATTTATCTTGGATAACTCAATCCAGTCTCAGAAAATCATCTTGAGATTTTTGTCACATATACTCATTAAGATGATTGTGTGCACAAACGCAGAAATATTAGATATGCACTTTGTTTACGGATTCTTTTTCCTGAAAAACCGTGAATTTTCCCAAGAAACCACAAGAGACCTTATTTGTTAAGAATACATCAAGCAATCCAAGATCAATCTTTTATTGTGAAATATGGATATGGGTGGCTTTTTCTAGCACTTTCAATTATAGAAGAACAGCACCGAAAATTTCTACCCCGCATAAAATAGGTATCTGCTTGATTTAATTCTTGTCAGTTTTTCGATTCTCAAGAAAAAAAAGGGCCACAATAATTATGAGTAATTATTAGGATCACAGTGTACAAATCTCAAAGTTACATTTTCACTGACACAAAAATTGTCATTAATATTTGGAACTAAATAATTATGGTAAGGGCGGCAAAATTTGAATAGCCTACTGGCGGCAAATATGTAAATCCGCCACTGGAATCATATAATTCTGTTTTTAGTTAAATAATGGATTTTCATTAAGTATAGGCCACGTCAATTCAATATCTATACGATTTTAATGTACTTTTTTGAAATGCATAGCCACGTGCCAATCTAGGCTTTGACAATATGGAGCATTTCACTAACATCATCTCCTGGTATGACGAGATTTGGAGGAACGTACAAATATTCACTCTTTGAGAGTTAACATTCGGAAAGATTAAATCAGATTTCATCAGAAAAAAAGGTTTATCAATGAATTGCTATAGAAAATCTAGCAGTAGGCCATCCTATGAGAGTATCCAACATCTTCAATTTTTTGATAACATTTCAATTTATATCGAAACAAATGACTAGATTTTTATGAATACAATAACAAATTTTTCTCGTGTCGATGAATCATCCATCCACCTCAGAATTATGAAATATGATACAAATCTCAGTAGAACGACATTTCGCAATTTTACAAATGATTTTTTTCTCATTGACACGACGATCTTATCGAATTCCCGATGAAAACAAACAAAATGGAACTGATCTTGGATGCAATAGATTTTCGTCTGTTTCTGCGAGATAGTAAAATTTTTTCGATTTCATGAGGAAACACCTAGTTATCTTAGGAGGATAACCCGTAATTTCGCGATATGGATTAATCTAGCACAATCAGGATTCACCTGAAATCGGTCAATGTAGTTCGTGGTGAAACGTTAGTAATCATATCATCAGCATCAACTTCTCAGGGTAGTTGTTATACTCTCGTTTGAAACGGGAAGGGAGTGTGTTGTTAAAACTGGACTTTTGGGTACCTACATAACCAATTCGTAATTCTAGGTAAGCCCATCCATTATAATTCAGCCTATTTAGAAGAATAGACCATTTATTATGGACATTTTGCGTAATCTACCTTGGTATATTATTATGGTGATTCATCAATTACTACTCTACGAAAAAGGCATATATTCCATGAAACCTCAAAAACATTAATCCTTCTTTGAGTGTACTTCATCCCTATAATGCAATATGGATTGATAAAAAGACCAAACCATCCTCAGCAACAAAAGGTCTATCCACTTTGGGCACAAAAGGTGGGAGTTTGAAAAGAAACTACCTTCCATCCTTACGATATATACAGGATATCTGGAAACAAATGCGGAGGACCTAGGGAGATGATTCCTCGATGAAAATAAGCAGGGGTTATTCCTATAAATTTTTTTCATCATAAAACTATATATAATATGAAGCACTAAGTAGATGTTACTCACACAATTTTTTTAGATCCATAACTTTATTATTAGGGGTTTAAATATCCAACCCCTTATGATTTTCCTTCAAAACTTGTTTTCTTGGGATAATTTTCGAAAAATAAAATTCTGCTATGTTTTCCCATTCAATTCTGGAGAAGAAAAGTCTCTTGCAAAATTTCCATACAGTCGTTACTTTTCTCGGAATAAATAGAAACTTACAAGCAGTTCTGATCACTGTTCATGCTATTTCATCGTATAAGTATTCCATAAAATGACTACCTCCCGCTAATATACATGTTGTTACTTTCAACCCCTAATAATAAAGTTATGAGATCTAAAAAAATTGTGTGAGTAACATCTACTTAGTGCTTTATATTATGTATAGTTTTAGAACCCGTAAAAAAATTGAAAACTGTCAACTTGTCATCGCCTTCCAAAGGCTGTTTCTTGGAAGGGAGGTCGATTTCGAAAAAAATTTATAGAAACTACGCCTGCTTATTTTCATAGAGGAATCATCGCCTTAAGTCCTTCGCGTTTGTTTACAGACACCCTGTATATACTTTTCACATCCAACATCACAATACCTATTTCTTTCTTGAAGTATAAAATAATTTCAAATAAATATTCTTCTTTTTTTTTCAGAAAATAACGATGGTTGTGGTAACGAACGAACCCTACGGTGAAACAGAACCTCTGTGCTGGAGTCCAATAAAGAAAAATATATCGGATGATGAAGATGAGGCTGGTAAAACTCCTACGGTCGAACACGCTTACAGAAATATCACGAGGTATGTACAAACAACTCCTTCTAACTGATTGATTTTTCAAAAAAATTTTGAAAAAAGAGTGTAGGTTAATATGTTTCAATGTTTGAAATGAATGTCGGAATTCAAAATCAAAAACTATAGCTCTTGTAGTTGCAACACAAGTGTTTTCCATCTGCCTATTAGATTGCGGTCCCTTTCTTAAGTATTTAGTTCTTAGTAGCTTTGCATAAACTCACCACGAAGGCGAGCTGAAAACCCCTTGAAAAATTGACTACATGTGGTCCTGTATTCTCTTGTAAAAAATTCCTTATAGATATTTCAAAAGACAGATCCGATGAAGTTGAATATTTGTTTCTGAAATTATATGATCCAAATGTTTTTTTCAAATTTGTGAGTTATCATCAGAATCGATTTTTTTCTTTATTTTCTAGTCATGCGATCCATATAAAATTTCATATCGGTACTTTATAAAAAGTAACCAATTTTCAGTTGAATGAGATCGGTACATTTGGACAAAATGATCACCCTCTTCCTAATATGAACTATTTCTTTTTGAATAATCTTATATGGTACTAAAACCACTAAACTGTATACTACAATATGAAGCGCTAATCAATAGAGAGCGAGTGTAGACGTATGTACTTGAGGTTACGATTTAAATTGATAATAGTGAAACTTGTCAACTAATGTGACTAAGCCGCTATGAAATTCATAATCTATTATTTAGAAGATTTTTAATAATTAGGCATTACAGATAAAATTTCAAAACATTGCTCTAATATTGATTAATGCTCTAATTGTGATAACGCGTTTTATAAATAATAAGTGTATTATTCGTCATATTCACTTCCTATATCACAGAAAAAAATTGGGAAAGAAAGATGAGTTATGAATAACTACTCACAATTTTGTGCTGAAAATTTGGATGTTGGGGTTTTCGACTGTGATTACTATGAACTTCCTCCCTAAAATATTTTCATTGTTCTGCATCTTCCGATCATACTGGAAACAGCCTACTACTTTCTTATTTCAAATGGCACATCCAGTATGGCATATTTTGTGTAAAAAGTAAACTTTTTATGATTTTTTTTATTCTTATGAAGAAAATGGTGAGTTCACACTTTTTGCAGAGACGTTTTTCTCGAAAAAAATCTTCACCATTTTCAATTCTGTCATTATGTAGTATCATAACGCTATGCTGTTTGGACGGAAAATGTTCAGGGTTTTTATGGGAAAATCCTCAAGTTAGACAAATCGATTTCATCAAAACTCAAGATTTTCAAATTACAACATACACTTTTCTGTGATCCAGCCGACTCCACATAAGAACAAGATGGGGACATAATTGAAGCCTATAACTAAAATTAGAATTATCAAAGAAAAACTTTTAATGAAGGAAAATAGCTATGTATTTGGCACTGCTTGAATACTTTGTGACCATAAAAACTACTAAAATTCGACGTTTCGTTGCCTATATTTATGGCAGTGCTTCTTTTTGGAAAGAATCTAGAGCAAAAAATTTATGAAAATTCATCTCATTGTCTGACTTTTACTATTGCAATGTATTGAAGTAATCTATGTCCACTTTATTCATAGAATAATCAACATGCTGATTTTGAAGATGTAAGTAATATACATATCGACATATACAGGGTGAGTCTTTGACTCTTACAAATATTTCAACAGTAGATTCTTGAGTTCAGAAGAAACACTTTTTTCCTATACCTTTTTTCCGAATCGGCTCGGTTTAGAAGAAACAGGCTGTTGAAAAACCATAAAAAATGTTATCTCACAAAAGGTTTTACCGAATGAAATCGGAATATAGTTTTTCATTTATTTGATGAATCTCTTTTTACCACAAGATATCACCCACGTCTTCCAGTTTTCTCATTAAGACCATTAGGTACCATAAAAATACCAAAAATTCAAAGAACCCAACTCTTGAAACTATCTGATGAATATTTGAAAGTTTCTTGACAAAAAAGTAGTCTTCATATTTTCGTGTATAATGCGTCGTTATTTGATGCTCAAAAAAAAAAAAAATCTGTGAAATTCGAAAAATTGGGTACTTTGGCTGAATGCAACTCTGAAGGATCCACAGATGAGTGGTGTACAGATAATTGTAATTCTGTAATTCTGAAGGGAATCTTGTTTTTTTCAGGGGTGGCAAGGCTCATTGTGAAAACTTAAAATGGCTATCTGTTTTCATCAGGGCCGAATCGGAAGAAATGCTATAGGAAAAAAGTGTTTTTTAACCTCCAGAATCTACTGTTAAAATATTAGTACGAATCAAAGACTTACCCTGTATATATTTTTTATAAGCTATTTTTTTGTATGACATGAGATAAAGAAAGAATGCATTCGTGTTTGAAATAACAGAGTTGTTTTTTTTTCACCCTTAATACAGGAGAATCTAATATATAGTATCGTATACCCAGTGAAAAAGTGCCTTCAGAAAGTTTTTATCGTTTTTGAATATTTTGGAGAATAAAGAAGTTATGGCACATTTTCGAAATCGACAAAATATCTAAATTCGGTTATATCTTCAAGACAAATGAAAATATCGTGAACCGGTTTTCACTAAGGGACTTTTCACGAAAATGGAGCCCAGGACTCCTTTCAACGTTTTATCCACACTGCGCAAAAAAATTAACGCACATTATGAAAATCTCAAATTTATTCTACAACTGAAGGTGTTCTCAATGATAATTATTCCGAATAATGCATGCATATGTTATCCACTTTCAACGGTTTTCTACAATACATATGTTTTTTCCCAGCAGGAATAAAAAAAGATGATATTATCAGATTTTTAATGTATTGGCTTCATTTTAAAATCAGTTGTTCTCGATCAATTCTAGTGATCAATAGTTTTTCTTTCGTTTGATTTTCTACACTCGATCGCTATGCAACGCGAAACACGCAATTTGACCCAAGAGGAATGTGCCCAAGCGGTAGTTTTGCGAGAAGAAGGGGGGACATACACAAGAATTGCAGAAAGGTTTGGAGTTTCCCATACAAGTGTGTCCAGAATGTTGCAGCGATTCAGGGAGACAGGTATGAATGTCCGAAGACATGACAGGGTAGACCACGGGTAACAACTGCCATTCAAGAACGTTACTTGAGAGTTTCGTCGTTGAGACAACGGTTTGCAACCGCTCGCCTCCTTCAAATTCAGCTTGAGCAAACTCATGAGGTGAAAATTAGCACTCAGACAATGAGAAATTGCCTCAGAGAATAAGATTTAAGGCCTCGTGTCGCGGCAAGAGGCCCAGCTCTTACATCAGCCCATCGAAGGGCGCGTTTCGATTTTGCGAGAGAGCATATCCATTGGGAAGAGGCCGATTGGGAAAGAGTTCTCTTCACAGATGAGTCTAGATTCTGCCTCTACCATTGTGATCGACGTTCCCTTGTATACAGACGTCCACATGGAAGATATACTCAGTGCAATTTTCTGAATACTACTGGTTTCGGGGGAGGATCGATTATGGTATGGGGTGGAATATCTTTGACTGCTCGCACAGACCTAATGGTCGTTGATAATGGAGCTATGAATGCTGATAAGTATATAAGGAACATTCTTGAAGAGCATGTAGTGCCATTTGCCCCATACATTGATGAAAATTTCATTTTTATGGACGATAATGCCAGACCCCATCGTGCGCGCATCGTTCAGGAGTACCTTGAATAGGTTGAAGTCTCTCGAATGGAATGGTCAGCAAGAAGTCCAGATCTCAATCCGATTGAGCAGGTTTGGGACAACCTCAATAGAAGGCTGAGAAGTTCAGAAAATCATCCAGCTACTCTTAATGACTTAGGAATCCAAGTCGGAGAAATCTGGGAAGGATTAGATCAGAACATTTTAAGATCACTCATTTTGAGTATGAACCGTCGTTGCCGAGCTGTAATTAACGCAAGGGGTGGAAATAGCAAGTATTAAATCACTTATCAGCATTTCAGTATTTCGAAAATTGTTCATTTCTCTTCTTTCACATAAGATTCGGTGAAATCCTGAAGTTTTCTTCCATTTAATGTGTCTTGTTTCGTTCAAAACCTTCCCGAGAGAACATAAAAAATAAGTTATAAAGTCAATGTGGAGTTAACTTTCATTAAAATTGAGATTTTCAGAATATGCGTTAATTTTTGTCGCAGTGTCAAGAAGTACCAGAAACAGGCAAAATTAAGCTAATTGGGATACCCTGCAGTGCGTCTATGTTTTTGGCGGTTGCCGGCCTGCCCCACCATTAGTCCACTACTGGATATCATTCGAATTTCTGATTATAGTTTTACATCTCAACCATAAAACATTATTGTAATAATTTCCAAACTACAATAGTTCAGATTACTAACGATTGAATTTCCTGTTACAGTTCTATGCAAGCAGACCCACTGGAGATCTCATCACCAAAACTAGCCCTCGACCTCCTATCCACAGCCGTCAGACTGCAAAATATGCCCCTAGTCAAGCAATGTATAGAGATAATCGACAAACAACTAGACCCTTCGATCCTAATCAGCGTGATCTCAAGACTATCAGACTGCTCGTCTCGGAGCAGAGACAATTTTGAACCTTCCGCACCACCCATCATCGAAAGCCAGAATAGAGGTAACATAGACTGGGTTCAAGACCTGATAAACAACCTGAGGCACAACTGTCTCCTAGAAATAGACAGGTATGCCGATGCCATCCTCAAAGATCTCTTCTTTTCGACGCTATCCTACAACGATGTTTTACAAATCACCACTCGGGACAGCTTACAAGTGTCGTCGGAAACCGTTGTATACAGTGCCATTATGAAGTGGGCTCACGCAGAATGTTACAGGAGAACGTTGCAACCACATTTACCGAACCTCAAGGCTGTGCTTAGGGATCTGGTTCATGCTCCTCGCTACGGTCTGATGACCAAGAAGGAGTTCACTTCCAGAAAGATCGACGGTGAGAAGGGACCAACCAAGAGCGGTATTTTAGACGAGAAGGAATGGAGGAGGATACTTTTCTACATTAGGGAGAAGAGCAAAAACCGTCCCGTGGAGGAACTACCATTCAGATGGTCCACACCAAGGAGCATAGGGAGCGAGAAACCCAAACTGTTGAGTTCGAAGAGTGCGAGAAGAGCGTCCGACTGTCCAACCAAAGATTTAAATTGCAGAAACGAGAATAGATGTGATAAAGTTTTCCTCAATATACTCACTTGTTGGACTGCCATCTTCGATTGAGTCAAGATCTGCGCAGACATCCTTCGAACTATATTCGTTGATGAATTCAATGTGCCATATGGAAAAGGACCTTTTCCAGTGTTTCTGGCATTTATTTTTACCTAACATTAAGGCTGTGTTAAGAAATCTGAAGAAAAAGGAAGAAAATTTGAATCCTCGAATATTATCGATTCTAAAGTCCAAACAATCAGTGGAAGATTCAATAGTTTTTATAGGATTCTCTATATCTCTGTATACATAATTATCTCTTTATATACTTCCCTACTTGAAATACCTACATCTTCGGTCCATTTCTTAGTTCAGATTTCATCTTTTAAGATAAGCAGAAACTATGAAATTCTATGTGTTCAAGAACAATCATAAATGAAGATGAATTAGATGAATCTTGATATTTTCGAAGCCGTAATACTTACTCTACTCATCAACATAAAATGAGAAGTGAGAACCCTTTTTTCAATAACTCTGTTTTCGCTTATTTGTTTTAAATTTTACGTAAAATGGCTTCAATCTTTAGGACAATTTTAGTTTGCAATATTTCCTGGTTTTTCCCGCAGAAAATAATTTTTTATAAATGTTGTGCATTTGTTTAGTTGTAGTTTTGATATTGTTGAGCATGGTTAAATTTGTTGGTATACACCAGTTGTCCTTTGGTAGATCGAGCGTGTCCTGTCACACTTGATTTATTGCATCAAGATCAAGAGAAACCCAAAATTCGGAATTTATAGATTTTTCATAATTATTTATTTATAATACATGATGAAGAAACAGATGACTGAGGCCTAATATTTAAACTAATTCGGGAAAATATTGCTTTTCAAATCATTTTGATTTCATCATTCTTGCACTGCCTATTAAGTCTTATGAAATATATGTCTTTTTACAATAGTAAAATTCGATACGTATTTTGAAAATGAAAATGATCTCCCACCCACATCATTATATTGTACGAATATTTTTTCAGAGCACCTACTTTAAATGATTATTATTTGTATATTTTTAACGCATCATATTTGGCTGGATATTCCGCTCAAGAATTTGTATCTTGTGAAAATTATGTAATACTACTCGAAAATTTTTATCTTTGGTTATAAATTAATGTATTTGAAATGTTATAAATGTTAGAAATTTTTATGGAATTTGTTGAACTAAATAAATGGTTAGAGAATATGTTGAAAAATGAAGTTGCTTCTGTATCTTATCCTATAAAAAAATTTTCTTTTTTGCGTCAAGAGAATTTTTTCCATCTGAAATTATTTGCATTCAAGCACACTTTAAATTTCAACCTGTGATGTTATAGAGTTATAAACGTGTTCTACTTTCGAAAGTTTATTCGTTAGGTTCAAATATGTATCTACTACACTTATTTAATGTTGATTTTTATATCGTCAATGAGAAAAGAATATCAATTGGAATGCATTTTACTGTGAATTAGAGACTACTGCATAATGAAAGTGAAAATTTCGATAATTCAAATTCACACTGTGAATAGAGATAACTGTTTTGTATGAAATTTTCAGATATTTATCCAACATTCTAATATAAAACATGTATGTATTTCTGTAAACTTGTATTGAATAGATTCATACGAATTATAGATGTCTCATTTTATTCATGGACCGTAAATATGATAATATACGTTTATTTTGTCTCTTTACTTCTAAAACTTTTCGAACTGAAGTTGCGAAAATGTACAGAATTTATCGAATTGGTCTAGAAGCATTTTTCAAAACCCTATTCTGGCTGGACTAATTAGTTCAGGCGCTGACAATTTGTTATAATTTCTTTCCTAGCTTTTCAAATTTTTATTTTTTTATGGGCAACTGATCGAAAACTTTCATTACTTTTACCGGGTGTTAACTAAAGATGTGGGAAATTTCAGGAAGTGATTACTCCAGCCAGTCCTATACTTGTCCGAAAGCGCATCAGAGAATGAGGTTTTTAGTCGCAAATTTCTAGCTTATAAGAAGGGATTTTAAAGGGTGGTAGACCCACTAAAACAAACAGTAGGCGGATAACCAAATTTTCAGTGAAGAATAATGGAAGAACATTAAATTTTTCATACCAAACTTTCCAATATCTGACACCGTTCACTAGATAAAATTTTGTTTAGTTTTTCCATTTTCCATTTTCGAGTTCACTTTGAAGGTCTTTCTGAAGTGCAATTCTCAATCGAATCATCAACTGTTTGATTTTCTGAATCTTCAGAACAACTTCTATGCACTCCACTTCCTAGGACAGTAGAAGGAAAGAAACCTGATTTTTAGACAGAGATGCATTTCACGGGGTATAGGTTACCCCTTGCTCATTTTTTATCCAAAAAATCAAGAGTTTCGAAATCGATTTTTTGTGCTGTGTTGGGAGCCCTATGAACGCTGATCATAGAACCGGATATCTCAAATGGATCGGAAGAATATAACAGGAGATATCGCAGATTGAAATTGCAATTTTTGAAAAATGACATTTCAACGCTGAAAATCAAAACGACGGAAGATAAGCTTTCGAAATTGCTCGCAATCGATTCAGCTTGTTCGGAAACCTATATTTTCATACCACACATCCAAATAGTTGACATTGTTTACGAGAAAATAATTTTTTCATTTTTTCAATTTTCATTTTTCATTTTCGAGTTTACTTTGGGGGGCTCTCTGGGGTGCAATTCCTAGTGGCAGTCTTGACCACTCTAGGTCCTTAGCCATGTAGAATGTCGAATTTAATCAAATAATTTCACTCACTCTGTATAGGTTCTTTGAATTATTTCTTTTTATCATCAGGGAAATTTTTATCACGGTTTACCCCCACTACGCAGTGACTTTAACAAACATTTTTGTTTGATAAAGACGCCACTGAGGATAATCTTGAATGATTCAAACTTAATAGTCAAGAATCCTCGAAAGTTTCGTATTACTTCTTTATGGGGAAACTAGATGTCGCCAGTTAAATGATAACGTTCGTTCATTGAAATCGTCGAGTAGGCTCATCTGTTCCTAGTGTGATCTCACATTATTTTACTTTTCTAGGGGCCACATTTGAAAATTCGTACACCTATTTCTAATAGGTTGGACCACTCACAAGCAAGCATGATGTTTTTCTTTCGAAATGGACCTATAAAACCTAAGAGTTACCTTGAAAAGAAGCATCTTATAGCTGTGGGACATACTCAAAAACTTTTTTACTATTCTCTGACTGTTCAGAATTAGGGAACGCGTTGGTCCTTCCCTTCAGTTGAAGATTTTGCTGCTTTGAGCAAGTAGTCGTTTGTTGGGTACCTACGATAAGCCTCTGAAATTATGCTTGGCAAACTTTCAAGTTATGCAAAAAAGTGATGGTATATTTTTTCAAAAGAAGTGACAAAAATGCCATTTGTTTTGTTTGTAATATTTTTTCTTATGAATAATACTGAATGCTTGATTGAGTACGAAGGTTTTGATTCCTATTCGTTTTTAAATATTCAGAATCTCCTCTATCTGTTCCCCGTTCCATTTATTCAAAAATCCCTTCAAAATAGTGAAAGTTTTTACACTTCCTTATTCAAATCCACTGAGTTCATTTTCGAATGATAATAACAATATGTTAGTTTGTTCTTTGTCTCCCTTGTCTGAAACGAGAGAAGAAATACAATATATTCTCTACTGCCGTTGCTGAGATCAGTAAATATTAACCGCACTTTTTCGACTGACGATAACCCTTGGTCCATAGTATTTTCGAAATACCGTATGCCAACAAGAATCATATGATCGGTAGTATTACACAAATGTTTATATTTTCATCAAATTATGTAAATATTATACATAGAGTACAACCAGACAACAACAAAATGATGAACTCGAGTTGTTAATTGGCCGATAATTTGATTGGAAAAGTTCATGAAGATATGGAATGGATGTGTGAATATGCCCATCATATCAGCATAGTAACTGTTAACCGTCCATATCATCGGGATTTCTCCTTGAAGCGCATTCATTCTGAATATGATAAGGAATACTCTGAATTCGTAAAAATAACTACCATATCTGATATCTATTTTGAAAATAAATGAACTCGCATAAAATTACACATTTGTGAAAGGGGACGTGAAATTATCGGCTTGTTTCATTATTCTGCTCAAAATCAGCGTTGATATACAGAGTAAGAGATTCAGAGCTCTCTTTCGTACAGATTAAAGAATTCTAAATGGTGCAATGCATTTTCATGACTTACGGCACATACCTATTCATATTTTCCTCCTCGGAAAGGATGAACTTTATTCTATGTCAGATGTCAGATGTCAACTGGGCCAGCAATTCATTCCATTATCGTCGTGGTAAATCCGCCAGAAAGCCTTCAAACATATATCAGTCTGGAGGATGAAACGCTAGAACAGGTCGATCAGTTCAAATACTTTTGGAAGCTTCATAAATACTAGGGCTAACCTGGACACGGAACTACACAACCGTATCAATTCGGCATCACGGGCATTCTGGAAGCTAAAGGACATAGTGTTTCAAAACCACGACCTCAATCTGAAGACCAAGACAGCTGTTTACAAAGCAGTGGTCCTCCCAACGCTTCTTTACGGAAGCGAAAGTTGGACGATCTACCTACAGACGACATATTGAATAACTTGAACAAATGCAACAACGTCATCTAAAACAAATAATGCACATCAGATGGTTCCACAAAGTGAGGATGCAAGACACAAGACTACCCAAAATAGCTCTGTATGGTGAATTTACAGAGGAGGCTCGGAAACCAGGAAGCCAGTATGAGCGTTTTAAGGATATAGTGAATCAATCCCTGAAATCAGTTAATGCCATTCATAACTGGGAACAACTAGCGTTAGACAGTGGAGGTCTTTGGTCCACAGTTATAATGGAGATTCGAGAAGAATACAGCGACAGCCAGATATGGTTGGTGACTATCCATGCCCGGAGTGTTGAAGGATCTGCAGGTCACGATTGGGTCTCTTTAGTCACAGGAGGGCACACAGACGCAAGTAGTCCTAAGAAATTATAAGTTTGATCGCACCGACAGTTTTGTTTTTGAGTCTTTTTGTGGATTTATTCTCGGTAACGGGATGCAGCAATGAATGGATGAATGTATCGTCGTGGTATGAGTTGTGTGGCTCTGACGAGGTCCAATGAGACCGAAACTATGTTCAGCGTCTATTCGACGTAATTAGTATTTAATATCGGCTGGTGTTATACGCGTTTGAATTAATTTCGTTTATTATTCACCTACCTCTTGAATGCGTTAACCATTTATGGAATCGTTATACGTTTATGTTATTATAAAAAAACTATGTATTGAGAGGATACGGAAAATATGCGTCAATATCATTAACTTTTGACGAGCAGTTTGTTCAATGAAGGCCCGGTACTTTCACCTTCAAATAAATTTTATTCACTGTCAATAAGTATCTGTCAAATAATTTCCTATCTGAAGGATACCTTATTTCAGTGCTTTCAGATGAAATTATTTGACGAATAACAATTCTATGAAAGCACGGTATACTACTTTTCACTGATTAATGTAAAATAAGACACGGCATTGTAGAAATTGTCATAATACCAACTAGAAAGCAAATATTTCGTGAAAATCACAAAAAGAATAACCATACATCAAGAATTTAAAAAATTCAACCAATAATGACGTACCGACATTCGATCTATGACAAATAACTCTTATTATTTAGTTTCAATGACAGATTTATTCGATGAATAACACTATCTGAAACTGAAAAGACAGCATTTTCACTCATTCTATGAATAAGACTAATCTATCGAATAAATTTATTTATTCGCACGTGTAAGTACCGGGCCGAAGAATAACCAAATTTAATTTATTGGAAACCGTGGTATTGTGGTATACAGAAAAGCAACGTAGTAAGGCAAAAGAAATGATTTTTCATAAATTACGACTGTAGAAGTCCGCGTGGTTCAGAAAAGTATAACGAAAGAGAATATTGAATATTTCAAGCTGCTGGCGTATCAGAAATGCTTTGTTTCATTCTTTGAATTAATTCGTTCATTATCGAGCATAGCAATCATCCGAGTTGGAGAGTTGGTTGAAATATTTCACCGAGAATCAGTGGACTCGCTCAGGAACCGTGAAGGCAATAAAACGAATTTGTGCTCTTGATTATGCCAATTGTATGATGATAATGTAGAAAAGAACAATGCGCTGTGATAAAATTCACCACTTCCGCTGCATAATGTCGAATGCAGAAGGTGAACATATTCGTTTTTATTCCCTTTTTACCAGCGACCGAAGGAGGTCAACAGTCTCGTGAAAAATTTTATGATAATTAGGAGTTTGTTTTTATCTCCCAAATTTCTTTCAACTAACGTTCATTGTCACAGCTCTTGAAGAAGGTAAACATACAACATAGCTTCGAGGAAGAGCAGATGCCGACCATAGTTTCGGCCATATTCGATCTCGATCAGAGCAACACAACTCCTACCCCGATGGATACAGAATTAATTGATAATCGACCTTTTATTAGAAGCTACCACTGCCGTCTATAGTACTGGCTGTGATGCCACGAAGTACAGGGTGGATCAGAGCCAATGAGGAGTTTCGAAGTTGCATTGCTCGGCCTGTGGTGGGGACAGGTAGGTGCGGAAGGGCTCTTTGTGTTCCTTAGGAATCGGAGCTTTACCGTTCGTCATTTAAAACAAATGACCGATGTACAGCCAGAGAGTTTAGATAGAAAATAGAATGCAAATATATTCTGGGAATTTCAAATCCAAGAATTTCAGGGACTTGTCTCATATACGGCTACAAATTGTCCTTTCTAATTTTTCGTTGTTATGAAAATAGATTTACCAGTTTTCCACGGGACGTGCCTTGAAATCTTGTCGATATGATTCACAAGAATAGTGAATTTGCATTTGCGTTATTTCAGTCTCTCGAATATATCAGGTTGAGGCAGATTAAGAGCATGAAAGGAATGGTATCGGAAATAGAACATCATCAACCGAAGAGAATCCATTACTGCACAGTTCATTCTATCCGATGGTATAGCTTTTCATCGGTTTTCAATTCTGCTCTGAAATTTGATCCCAAATATAAAGTTGTGAAGATTAACCTGAAAAATGAGAACCTGGCAAGTTACTCACTCTATATATCATGCCAATTTTGGAATGGAAATCGTAATTTCTGAGTATTTTTGAATAAGCTGATAAAATGTTTCGATTGATGCAAAATCCCCAGATTCATTTTCAAAATTCAACCCGCAACACATTATCTGATGTATCGCAATATATTTTTTATGTATTATTCAGATGAATTAAAAAAATGTTGAACATCATGTCCATGGACAGTAAACTGTGATGAATTATTTTTAAACAACGTGTTTTTCATGACAATCAACGTAGAAACTCGAATTATACATGTTAATTTCTGCGTACAAATTTAATTGAAAGGAGGTTGAACTTGTAACAAAATATAATTGAGGATGTGAGTCATGGGGAAATTAAACGAGTATCGTTGCAGTCACGATAAAGATCGCACTCACTATAATTTTCATTAGAATGTCCGAATCTACTGCGTGTTGGAGAAGATTTATGTGGGTACCTATATACAGGCTATCCCGGCACTATGTGAGTCTTCTCAGGTGCGAATAAATAATATAAAGACGACTCAGGAATGCTTTATATACAGGTGATTCATAACTATTGGGACATTGGCTAAGGGCAGATTGTTTAGACCAAAATATGGCGATAGGACCAAATATACCTCAATAAAATATTGCTGTGGAAAAAGGTAGAGGGCGTTAAAGTTGAACTTTTTATAAGGGGACAGAATAATATTTTCTTCGAAGTTCGAAAGTCCTTTATTAAAAGAATTAGAGAAGGCATAGAAGTCGGAGGAGGCCACATAGAACATTTAATTAAAGTTTATTCTTTTTATGTTACATTGTTTTCAATTATGCTTTATCGTCGAAATAAATAAATAGAATAAATAAATCGTTACTTCAAATCCCCTTCCGAAGCTCTGAAGTGTTCAATTGTGTTTTTCTTAAAAACGGATGAAAAAATATATAGTGAAATTATTAGCAAAAAACGAAAAAAAATTCATCTTTAACGCCCTCTATCTTTTTCCACAGCAATATTTTATTGAGTTATATTGGGTCCTATCGCCATAAGTCTGATTGTCCGATCAACGATTAGACAGTCAATCGATTTCTAAAACGAAATCACGAAACCTTTTCATTTCTGGATATATTGAAGGAGCATCAATTGAGAATAATTGATTGGACGTATGAATTCCATAATTTGATGCGAGAATGATATTCTGAATGATCATGACTGAATTATCGATTGAAAATAAATTGACGTCTATTCGTCAGTCAAGCGTTGATTCCCCGATCAAGCTTTATGAAACCCGGGGTTAATGGACAAAAACATTTTCTTCGTTGAAGATATCGGCGAAATTGCTCTATTTATGTATTTTATTGTTGATTCTACAAAAAAAGATATATCTGTGCAATCATGCATCATATTCTAGTTACAAGCATTTTTGTGATTGAATATAAAATGTAAGAGGTTATGATGTGACATGATACAATTTAATTTACTGAATACATAAAACTTAACAGAAATTTTTCTTAGCCTTATGTAGGTAAACTTTGAAACTATGCATTGTGGTACTTGAAATATATTCTATTATTTGCTTCATGAAATCTCTTCTACTTTTTTGTGATCATAACGGTCAGAAATAAATAATAAAAGAGACATTGGTCATTAAAAATTTGAAAAATTTTCATTAAAATAATAAGGACCATAATACGAAGGCGTGGAAGGGCCACATAATATTTTAAAAATATTTCTCCTTAAATTCCGACTTTGAAGTCGGAATTTAGTTAAATTCCGAGTTCAAAGTCGGAATTTAACAAAATTCCGAGTTCAAAGTCGGAATTTAGTAAAATTCCGACTTTGAAGTATTTCAACAGTAGATTCTTGAGGTCGAAAGAAACGTTTTTTTTCTATTTTTCCGAATCGGCTCGATTTAAAAGATACAGGCTGTTGACAAACGTTATTTTTAGTTCTATCCCACAAATGGTTCTATCGAATGAAATGAATTTCGGAATATAGTTTTTAATTTATTTGATGAATATTTTTCGAACACAAGATATCACCCAAGTCTTCCAGTTTTCTCATTATGATTATTGCTTACCAGAGGCGGATCCAGGATTCGATTTTGGGGGGCGGGCACAACCCTCTCCCGCATTCCCCATCTCTCCCAACCTAAAATTTTCTATTATTATCTGAAAAAAATACTTTTTCATGGTAATGCACGAATATCTTTTAGGCTTCTTCTGTTCTCAATATAAAGTGAAAAAAAAACGGTTGTCGGTCAATAAGAGAAGTCACGAAAATATAAAACGAAATATGTAGTCGCATTCAGAGAAGGGTTCAGATCTCTCAGATTCGAGTTTTGGTGGACTATTGGAATCCACTGAGGTAAATTTTCGGAAATAGGTTTGAAAATCATGGCTATATTCGGGTTCGACTTTTGGACGGTCCGAGAATTGTTCTAAAACTGCGCAAAACTGTTGCGCCCTAGTATATAATCCTCTGCGCAGTTCTAGAACCATTCTCGGACTGTCCAAAAGCCGAACCCGAATACAGCTCATATGAAAACTTTTTCCGCTACTGTTGCTCACCATAAAAATACCAAAAATTCAAAGAACCCAACTCTTGAAACCAAGTTGGACGCTATCTTATGAATATTTGAACGTTTTGTAAAATAAAAGTATTTTGATTTTTTCTCGTATAATACGCCGTTTTCGAGTAATTTGATGTTCATAAATTGAAAAGTATCTGTGATTTTCGCAAAATTGGGTACTTCGGCTGAATACAACTCTGTTCAAAAGATCCACAGATGTGTAGGGTCACAGATTTAGCTAGTTATTCTGAAGGTAATTTTGTTCTTCCAGGGGTGGCACAGCTCATTATGAAAACCCAAAATGGTTATATTATTTTATCGGAGCCGAATCGGAAAATATGGTATAGGAAAAAATTGTTTCTTTTGACCTCAAAAATCTACTGTTAAAATATTTGTACGAGGCAAAGACTCGCCCTGTAGTTATTTTAGAAGGAAAACGTGTCCTTATAAAAGGTGTCCCAAAACTAGTGAATCAAACGTCACACCACGATAGAGTAGATCAAATACTATCGAATGACACCAACATTAGTTGAGCGAAAATGTACCGTTTCTGAAAAAACCTAACCTAAAGTTGCCGACTTTCGAACTATTTTTTCAAACACAAGGCCAATTTGTGATTAAGGATAGCGTGTGTCTCCCATATTATCACCCCTATAGAGGGGGTTTATTCTGAGTAATAAAAATCATGTAGAAAAAACAATTGTTTTAATTGACATCTACTTAGGTTATCGATTAACTACTTATAATTTCAATTAGGGGAGATAAAACAATAATCTTAGTTCAATATAATTTAAAATCGATATCCTTTTTCACAAACTGGCCCTGTGATTAAGAAAAATAGTTCGAAAATCGGCAACTTTAGGGATTTTAATAAAATTCTGATCATTGTGAAAACGGTACATTTTCGTTGAACTAATGTTGATGTCATTCGATAATATTTGGTCTACTCTATCGTGGTGTGACGTCACTAGTTTTTGGACACCCTGTAGATTGGATATATTTAGTTATAGTTATGCCAGTTATAGTCTGGTTTTAGCCAGTATGTCTCCAGGTCTTCTAACCGCAATTTACAAGATCCTCTAGTCCCTCCACATTCCCTGAGAAGCGGCATGAAGCCGTGATATTAATCAGTTCAATGAAATTCCAGTTTAGCGGCGAAAAGGGCCCGGCACAAAAGTAATATGAAGAAATAATGAGGTGAGTGGAATTTTGGAATTCCGATTCTTGGAACAATGGCCACATAAAAATCGGAACCTGTTTGGGGCCGTCTGAATTTCGAGATAGACACAGTGCGCGACGTCTGAGAAAATGCCTGGAATCCGAACTATTTTACTCACTACATCTCTCCAATTTAGAGACGGGACTTCTCCACCGCTGAATCTATCCGTTAATACCGTGAGGATCCAGTTTTTTGTAACAATATGCATTTCACGGTCATTTCGAGACATTAATCTCCCGATTGAAGTCCGGTGTTCGGTAGTGACTGCTAACTGGTAGTTTTTTTTTTATTATTCCAGTCTTACTGGACGGAAGCTGTGCGAAATTGATGAGCGTTCGTTAAAATTTGTCGTCGGGTAGGTTATGGAATTTTGAAGGTTGATGGTAGGTATGTGGTTGAACGTAACTTGCGTTCAAAAAATTCATAGTCAAGTAGGCTTTGGAATTTTGAAGGCCAATCTTCAGTGTCTTAATGTAATTATTAGCTACTGCTGTACTATTTGGCCGTTCACACCGCGTCATTGAACATAATATGTTCAAATTCTACAATGTTTAAGGGAAAGTAGTACATACGATTCGGGATCAAGACGATCGACATTGGTTGCTTTACGCCTTTACGAATGCTACCCCAAACATTGAAATGTGCCTTATCTTAGAGCAATAGCCTGAATCACGAACTGATACAGTTGAAAAATAGAAATGACCACGTCAGAAGTAGGTAATATTAGGAATACTGAAAAACTGAATCATTTTCAGATATTCCTGAATTTCAGCGTAATTTTGTTATATATCACTATGAAAATTCAAAGGTGAGGATTTTTTTTTGACAGAAGTTAGAACTCATCAAAATAAGTCGTTTAACCAAAAATTGTCTACATAAAATATCCAAGATGGCTGAGATACAACCCCTACAAGTTCGACATAATTTCATTGAATTTCAAGTACGGGACTGTGGACTGTGGAAGGTGACTCCGGCATCGCAAAAACGAAACAAAAGATAAACATATAGCTGGACAATGAATGGTTCAGTACCAAGATTATCGGATTAGATGCATCAGGTCACTTTTGAGAGAATCATAATTGTTGTATCGTGCAATTTAGGGTGAAAAAAATGTAGAAAATCGAGGCAGTTTCTTGAAAGTGCTTATGCAATTTATGTTGAAAAAGTGCTATGATGTTTCCCCATTTCATCTCATTTTTACGACAATTGTTGGAATGTTAGAACAAGAAGATTGTGATGTCCATTGTGAGAAAATTCGTGAATAATTTAGACGAATTTTATTGATGAGATTTTGAAGTATTATTATATTTTGTACACTTGTGTCCTAAGTCTCTTCTGTCAGTTGGTGTCGAAATGAGCCATTTCATAAAATCATGTAAGTTACTAAAAAATAATGAGAAAAGTTCGGCAATCCTAAGTTAACATTTTCATTTCCATATTGGTTATCAAATCTCGTCCTTATAATTAGTCAACAATGGGTAATCTCAGCTTGAGGACTGGTGAAACATCAACGGGAAACAAAAAACCCTTGTTAAAATTGCCAACGTTTCGAATCTTTATTGATTCTTCATCAGGGCTACAAAAATACACAAAAATATAATATTAAGTGATATCTCATTAGAGGAACAGAACAAACGACAAAACAGGTTGAGTAAATCATCAGTATATAAAGTTTTTTGTAAAAAATAAAAACACGATATAACTATATAAGGAATAAAAACCTCACTAAGCCAGATGACAGTCGCCCAAGAAGTCGAAACAATAAAAGAATACATGTATATTTATTAATTAAAAATAGTCATTGATCTTAGATTTCATAGATAAGTATGAGACTCACCTATTTATTGGGTTTTATAAATTTCCTCATTAAATTTCATGCTAGACCCACCCTGATCTCGATTAGGTCCATGCAGGCATTCAAAGGCACCTCTTGAGCATTGCACAACCCAGAAAGAAAACTCACACTCGCCAGTTCACTCTTGTAACAAAACTGCTATGTCGAATAGTTTTTGGAATGACAAGAATTAAAATGAAGTTTTCAGGTAAATGCGTTCCTTGAACAACGTAGACTCCAATACATTTCCACTTAAATATCCAAAGAGCCAATATCCTAAACGAAACCACATGGTCGAATCAGGAGATAAGTTTTTTCCCACTGCTTTGCGATAATTCAGCTAACGAACGGTCGTATTAGGATCTATTTCAGTAATCATTTCCAATTTTTTTTTTCAATTTTGTCATTTTGAAAGTTTTGTATAGGTGGTTTTTGATGAAACGCTTCATTTTGACCAGTTCTACCTTCTGTTGAAAAGAAAAGCCTCTCCTTCTAATACACCCTGTATAAAGAATTGACGCCGATGTCACCCCGCCGCTATTTTCATCGAAATATGTTGAAAAACCTTGAAAAAATGATCGTGAAAACAAGTTTTATAGACACTAAAGTTGAACTTTTTTTTCAATAAAAAAACAACCTAATTAGAAAAAAGAACCGGGGTGATATCAAGACGTCCTGTAACTTCAATTTAAAAAAAAATCAAGGCTTTACGTACAATATTTAAAGCGTGAATTAAGAACTACTGAATGCCGTTTTTGAATGGAAATTCTTGACGTATTACTTTCCCTTAACCAACTAAACGTAGTTTAAGAATTCAATCATTGTTAACTGATACGGTGCAAACAGTCATAAGGAATGTTTTTCAGATGGTGTGATTTTACACCATGTGATTTATTCCTATGTCCTTCCTATGCTGCTGTGTCATATCAAATTTATTATTATCCTTCTTATATTATGGTTACCTCGCAGATTCCATAAAAACTGTTAAGTCAACTGATATTATAGATGTAAAGAAAAACGAATATACTGAAATCCTCTGTAAATAAATATTTCAAGCTTGAACCAATTTAATATCAGGTCAGAGGCGTTTTCAGCTAATTGGCTTAGGGGGAGGGGTAATTCCAAAACAAATGTTTTCTTTCACAAATACAAAAACCCCATAAAAATATGAGCTAACAAAAAATTCTTAGGGTGGGGGGTATTTATCCGATTACCCCCTATTGATTTATGAATTAATATTTTCGGGGCAATGTTGGAAGTAAAAATTTAAAATGTCAAACAGAAAATTTTTCAAAGGGAGAAAGGTCGTCCAAAATAAAAGGTAATAACTGAAAATTCAAAAACCTCTATTCGACTTTCATTTCACCTCGCTTCAGTTTGCGTTGGCACATGTCAGACGATTTAAAAAAACAGATTAATTGATTAATTTGTTTCTACTAAATTGCCTACCTCAAGCATGGGAAAGTAAAAATTTTAATAATTATCCCGTAGGCTTTCTGCCATTGATTTTCTTCAACCAATTATTCGCTATTTAGTTCTTAAGCAGTTTGTGATACAAAATTCAGACCAAGAATAGCTCAATTCATAGTTGAATCTACTGAATACTAGAAAATGATACAACTTACTATACGTAGGCGTTTATCGCGATAAAATTGAATATTATTTCTTTTTATTCAGCTGAAGCACCTGTTTAAGAACCAAATGTCATTTTATGGTATGTCAAGTGGAAAAAGGCCATAGGGATTGCCACTTTTGTGGAGAATAATACTTTAATGAGCTCTAAGATCGGCCCTCTTGAACCCTACCCAGCGTGAGCTATTGTTATTTCAAGTGGGTGCCAAATTGTCATTTTAAAATTCCAGGGAACCTCAAACTATTTACTCAGGTAGCATTTATCATGAATGTATAAACATACACATCTTATACCGGGTGTCCCAGAGCTTTTAGGCCAGCAGATATCTCAGTTACCTGCGGAAAAAAATACTTGTCGTAGGAGACCATACGCTCTTTCATGCAGCATAGCAAAATCCACCCCCTGACAAACAACCCCTGAGAAACAACCCCTAACTTTTGTTTTTCAAATGGCACCCCCATGTTTGTTTGGCTTCAACTGACAGCTCTTTTTAATTCTCAATCAATGATATATCATAATATGTATTTGTAAAGATAGTCACTCGATAAAATTGAATTCGTTAGTGGGTAGTGTTAATTGGACTGATCGAATTAGTCCACATTGTAGAGACAAGAAAAAGTGGATGTTGAAAAAAAAGAGTCAATAAAATGTTAGAACTTTTTGTGCTTTGTTTTATTCCTACGGTATCGGTATCTTTAGTATAATGTTGCAGTAACAATACAGCTGAGCGTATAAATTCGTATTTCATTTGTATTTTTATTCACCATAATTCTGCATGCCATTCTAGCTACCATGATACATCATTGAATGAGAAATGAAAAAAACTGTAAGTTGAAGCACAACAAACATGGGGGTGCCATTTGAAAAACAAAAGTTAGGGGTGGTTTCTCGGGGGTTGTTTGTCAGGGGTGGATTTTGCTATGCTGCATGAAAGAGCGTATGGTCTCCTACGACAAGTATTTTTTTCAATTTTTTTTTTCCGCAGGTAACTGAGATATTTGCTGGCCTAAAAGCTCTGGGACACCCGGTATATTATATAGGTTGTAATTGAATAGTGGATTCATTCAAGAGGTGATTCCTTGTCAAAAATGGTGTGAGTCCTTCATAAATTTTTTTTTGAGCATTTCCTTGTTAAATTTTTAATTTTTTCCACATATGAAATTTTATTCATATTATTCAATTGAAAGGTGGATACATTTTGAACAAATAAGATCTCTTGTAATTTCTGCTAAAAGTAACGGTTTTTCAGATTAAAATAGTATAGTATAGTCAACAGGTACATAGAGTGAGTCTTATAAGCTGGAATTATCTTCGAACTTAAATTCACTCAATAGGTGGATATCATGCTGACATCATGGGGGAACATCACCATATTTTTTTTATTGCCTTCTCCGCTCCAATAGAATGCCTGGTAAATTTCACTTCTGTAAATTTTCTGGTATCTAAGAAAAAAATTGAAAATAGCTTCTCAGGTGCCAGCTCTTTAAGAAGTTGTATATGAGAAGCCGTTGTCCAAAACAAAATTATATAAAAGACCCACATTATTTTTTGAAAAAAAACATCCCTTACATATTTTTGCAATTATCTATTATTTATTTACACCATGTGGTAAAGGTATTCAAATTCTAATTTACAGTGAAGAATCCATTTTTCAAGCAGAATCAATTTAAATGAGATTGACTTTTCAACAATCTAATATACTGTTACCATAGGAAAAAAAATTGAAATATATGAAAATGTTCCAATTCTGCGTACCTACACACCGAATGCTTCCATGGATATCCACTTGAGTGCTCGTAATTTTTGAAATCAATTCATATCGAGTTCCTTTACTACAGGAATAGAAAATCTCTATTTATAATCCTTTGTTTCTTGCGAGGAACATCACGAGAAAGCAGCGTGTTACTCAACTCAATTAGAAGATACTAAAAATACCAATTCCTGTTATGTTTTCTTAGTTTTTTACCTACATTTGAGATATAATAGATCCCGTAAAAAAATTGGAAACTATCCAGTCCATGGAAAAACAGTCGAAGTGTTGTTTTTGTTTGCATTGAAAATATGATCCATTCAATTCGTTTATGCTCTATTATTACAATAAAAGATTTGCATATCAGCATGAAATTAAATCATTGATTATAAATACTCGTAGATTCATTCGATCGAGAATCATTATGTACTAGGCAAATTTCGAAATATATTATGAAATGATAGATACGTAAAATGAGTCAATTGGATTCGTTCAGCCACTAGCATCTGTGATTTGAAAATCTCTCTTGAAATGATCTTCAATAATTACTGAGAATACCAGATCATCCGTTCTTTTAAAAAATTTCGGTTTTCTCCTGAATTTATTTTAGGACCACTGGAAGGGCCAGTGGGAGTCAAATGTTCTTTTGATGAACTGCTAGCTATAATAAATGACAATAGAGTCCGAACCAAAGAAAAATGCCAAGTTGAAATGTTTTTGGGAATCGTTTACAGAACGATGTGAATGGGCCCCATTGTGAAGTACAATAGAGAGCAAAAAGCCATTTATTTGAGATTTTGACGTTGAGATACATTTCTTCACTAAACCATAAATATTCACAAAAATGTAAATAGTTAAATTGAGAAGTGGAGTTAATGTCTGAAAATTAAAAAATTCAATAATTGTCTGCACGCCGTTAACATATTCATTGTAAATAGTTATTTGATACTTAGTGGAGTTGGAATACGAAATAAAAATATAAATAAACTTATTTATTATATAATATTAAGTTAAGAAATGTATAAAAGGTTCAGGAGGATTTAAGGTTTATCTTTCAACAAATATAACTACATAAATTATTCGAGTGTTTCAAAAAGAGGATATAAACATTATGGATAACTTCTAATGTTAACAACAGACGTCAATCAGTAGTAATTGGTGATTGTTGCTCCTCTTCTGGAGTACCACAAGGGTCTCATTTGGGACCTTTGCTCTTCAATATATATGTCAACAACATTGTGCAGTGCTTCAGATATGCTGACGACCTGAAGATTTTTTGTGCCATATCTAGTTTATTTATTCGGCCAAGCTTCTGGAAGGTTTGAATAGACTCTTCAAATATTGCCATGATAACTATCTTTTTCTCAATTTCAATAAGTGCCATTTTATAACATTTTCACGCAAAAAAAAATATCATCAGTTCCCAGTATCAAATAAACCACAATAAGTTGAATAGAGTCTTTGTAATAAAAGATTTGGGCATTTTATATGACTCTAAGCTCATTTTCGATCACCACATCAATTATGTACATTTCCAAAAAAGCTCATAAGATGCTAGGCTTCATAATAAGAGTTTGTAAAAATTTCCGCCAATGGCAGTCCATCCGAGCTCTTTACATAGCATATGTGCAAAATATTCTAACCTTTGGATCAGTTATTTGGAACCCATGCTATAATGTTTATATCAATCGGCTAGATAATGTTCAGAATAAGCTCATTAGGTATATAAATAGGAACGTTTATCAAAATAGCATTAGTTACAATGTAGGAATTATGAAGAATTTGAAATTAAGCCTTACAGATCATTTTAAATGTCGTTGACTGTAGCTTGTTGATATGCTCACCTCCAATGTCCCATCTTATAGCACGCGAAATAACTTTTTATTTCATATAAATCAAAGTTCCACAAATTATCACCTGAATTCACCTCTGATTAGATGCCTCAGGTCATTTAATTCGATATCCAGTCTTGTAAATGTGGATCCTTTTTCACAATCATTCGGGAGTTTTTCTGGAATTGAAGCGATTCTTTATTGATAACATTTTTCTTATTTAGTTCGTAGAACTGTTTTTTTTTGTGTTTTGATGTATATTCTTTGTATTTTTAATTTTTAAAGACCAGTTCATATTTTTGGGTTTGTCCTGTCATGTACTCCATTCAAATAAATAAATAAATAAAATAAATAAATGAATAAAATAAATAAATAAAATTAATAAACAAAATAAATAAATAAAATAAATAAATAAATTATTCAAAAATATAAATGACAAAAGGATATATTTTTCGAATTTTATATTATTATTCATTTTACCGATTGATAATTGAGTAGAATTTATTCCAACAAGATACTTGGGCCTATAGTCGAAATGTTTTCAAGAAATAAAGTAGAGCACTTTTATTTCAATTGATTAGAATTCGCGAGCTGTTAGAAAAATACCGATTTCTTTCAATTCTTTTTCGCACAATTCCCAATTGGACAGTAGCATAAAAAGATTTGCCCAGTTCAAAGTTAGCCTTGCTCTTACAGATATATTTAATCACGAATAATTTCGAACGCTCCATAAAAAAAAATTGTCGTCCACTGATATATTGATGGTCCTTTTGTATGTTAATAAATCGAAGATCACGCGCCATCGCACGTACGTGTAAGCATTATAATGTGAGTCTGGCATGATAATTAATAATTACCGACAATAAAAAAGTTTTTTGTTGATAAAATCTCGTATTAGCATACAATAAAATTTGTGCCAGACGTTCAGATATTCGTCATATGAACTGTCAACAGATTCAGAAGCGATCTGCTATGCATATTAATACTTGTTGGCAGACAACAAGAGCATCTAGAGGAAAATGAAGCCATTATTATGCGAAAAACCAATACCAATTCTCGGAGTCTGACCTTCCTCATTATTTTCCGGATTGAGCCAGTGTTATTATTGAGATAGACATTCAGTCCATACGAGGCAATAGTTCCAAGTTATGCTTGGATATTTTTCTCGCAAAAATAGCAGTAAATTGTATTCGGAATTAATTAAAAACTTCCTGCATATGGCATTCATATTCATAATAGTAATGATGTATATATTTCGTTTTTCGAATACAGGGTAAGGCATAAAATGGGTTTTCGATTTCTCTCATTTTCTGTCAATAAGATTGAGCCTCTTCACCAAAACCTCATCCAACTTCCGTTTTTTTAAATAGAAACGCATATCATGTGATGTAATCGTTGGAAAGCTCACGGATAATGGAATTCTTTTCTAGAAAACTTCTGTGTTTCTTCTGATAACAGAAAAATTAAAAGAATCATATATTATGGGATCCCATTACAGTTGAGCTTTCTACCGAGCCTATACAAGGTATGTTATCTCCGTTGGAAAAAAGTTGAATCGAGTTGAGGCTAAGGGGTTGAAGAAAAGCACTTAATTTTTTTTCAAGAATAAGGGTATTCAAAAACAAACCAATTTACAGATTTCAGCGATTCCATCTTGAGTTTTTGATTGCAGAAGTATTAATTTCATTCTAGACCTATGTCCTAAACTGTATATGTATAGGTACTAGTGCAGCTATAGTTGTTTCATCTGTATTGACACGTATTTTGGATTGATTGATACGTATTTTGGATGAATTTTCCTTGTGAGAAGTTTTTGTAACTTGTAACTTATAACTTTATCTTGAAAGTTGTGGGATGTAATTACCTATAATGAAAATTGTACCTACATTTCAGAATTAAGAACAAAACCAGAAAAAGTGACTTCAGTTACTCGCTATTTTAATTCCAATTATTTTGTGAATGCGGGTAGGTAAAAGAAAGATTTTCTTGGAGTATACAAAGAATAATTAGAGTTCTGAGTAAACTATTCGATTTCAGGATCTAATTATATAACACAAAATATTTTTGGGGGTTTGTGGGCGTGCCGTCTAACAAATAAATTGTAGGGTTCTTTTTGGATGATTACCCTGTTTGAAAGTTTCATTTATATCCAATTAACTTTGGTTCTGCCTAAATCTCTTCCATTGGGAAACAGATAATTATTTATGAAAGTATTTCTTTTAGTTTTCTTAGAATATAAAGTTTTAAGTTGGGTCAAAATTCAACTCTATCTAATGAATATTTGAATATTTTGTAGAATAAGTGTATTCCTCATATTTTCTCGTATAATGCGCCGTTTTTGAGTAATTTGATGTTCAAAAATGAAAAGTATCTGTGAGATTCGAAAAATTGGATACTTTGACCGAATGCAATCAATTCTTCTCAAAAGATCTACAGATGTGTAGTGCTATTATTCTGAAGGTGATTTTGTTTTTCCAGGAGTGGCACAGCTCATTATGAAAACTTAAAATGGCTATATCTTTTTATCAGGGCCGAATCCGAATAAATGATATCTGTTAAAATTCTAGAAAATCACACCCTTCGCTTATCGCTTTGCAGGCAAGACTCCAAATGAAGGAATTTTTTCAAACTGCTTTTTGGATAGTATTCCTGGATAGATGATCTATCGAATGTAATCCATTATTTTTGAGGGGCATGAATAGTTTTTCATAAAAAAAAGATCTAACTCAAATTTTCTGTTTTGCTTATTTTTTTTCTTGAGTTCAACCCAGCGTGGTGTAAAAAATAATATAGTTACCTGAGTGCCAAAGGAAGAGGAAAAATGCCTGTTTCACTGAGATTCTGAAATGGTATAACTCACTCTATTTCCAGCATTATACAAAATAAATTTCTATTACAATGAGTCAAGGCAGAGTTTGATGTAAGCCTCTTTCTTGAATTTTTAGCAAGTGAGAGACTTGCAAGTAGATAAAGCAATTATTCATAAGAATTTGTAAAGCATCTAGTAGAGCTCCTGATGCCCACTTTGAACATTTTTGTAAAACTCTATTCAATTGAACGATATTTTAAAATTGGTTTTTTTCTCTCGTATTCTTTCATTATTGAGCCCTGTAGTTATAAATTCAATAGTTTTGAAGCTAATTTCGAGTAACGAAGTGAATTTTAGCACTTTTGTAATTAAGAAAAAAAAGCTGAAAATTAATTTGTATTACATTGAGTCAAGCCCTTTGTTACAAAAATGCTGAAATTTAATTCATAACTTGAAATTGACTTGAAAATATTGATTTCACAACGTTGGGGTTCAATAATGAAATAAAACTAGAAAAAATAACAATTTTAAAATATCGTTTCATTGAATAAAGTTTCACAAATGATGTTTAAATTGTCCACCATGAATTCTGATACATGCTCTATAGTCTACACTTTCTAATTAATCATAGCTTTATTGCATATCAACAATTTTAAAATGAGTATCGTTTCATTGAATTAAATTTCACAAAAAATGCTCTAAGAGGCTACCATGAGCTCTAGTCAGAACTATCCATGCGCCTCAAAAATAATGGATTACATTCGATCGATCATCTAACAGGAATACTATCCATAAAACAGCTTGAAAAAATTCCTTCATTTGGAGTCTTGCCTGCAGAACGAGCGGCAAAGGGTGTAATTCTCTCGAATTTTCGAAAATCTCCAATATCTCGAAAACCAAGGCACTTTTTCTAAACGTAAAATATATTTTTCTGAACCGCCATAGAGTCCTCCACCCGCAGGCTCCATATTATCCATTCATTACGCCACACCCTGTATGTCAGACGAGAAATATTGGTCGTAAAGAACATAATTTAGCTTAATGATGAGATTTTCATACTCGATATATCATAATATCTTCTCAAGCTTTTTCAACCTTCTTTAATTCATTGAAATCTACAGTGACCTTTCAGTAAGAGCGCAATCTGATGAAGAGGAAATCCAAATTCCCCATTATCGTCGAATCTATTGTGGCTCCCAATACATCCTATTCAATACGGCGTCGATATGAATGCACTTTCGAGAAATCCAGACCACAACTCGAAGTGTGTGAGCAGGTATAGGTATCGCTCTTCTCTACCTGTTAGCCAGTGTTTTATGATTCCCTTTGTTCGGAAAACACCTTCCTCGAGTGGCTCCCCGCTGTTCCATTCGATTTGGCCGTAACTACGTTATACAGCGTGTCTTTCGCCAGGCCCTTCATCGTCCTAGGTGCTTTGGCATCCCCATTGTCAGAAGAAGAGGCGCCTCCTCGAAGAGGTCACTTCTGAGAAAGTATTTTGTTATGCTTTTTTTCTGAATGCGGCGTGGAGTCCCCATTGTGCAAAATGCGCCATTCCCTTTATTTTCGGTCGAACTGACGCCAAAACAAGAAAAAGCCATTCTCGACTTTTGTAAAAATGAGGTGCCGGTTGGATTTGAAACAAATATCGATTACAGGCTGTCCATTGTTGGGAACGTGGGATCTCTTCTCATTCAAATAAAAGAAACACTTTGTGTCGAAATAATTACCAAGCAGACCTAAAAATTCTTACGAGGACTTGTGTATTGTGTTTTTTAGGGGTTATTCTAACCCTGTTTTGAAAAAAGCGTTTCAACCTTCGAAACTACAATGAGAAGAAAGGGTAGAATAATTTATAGACAGATTTTCTGAAATATTTTTTCGAATCATTAATTTCTGATAATGAAATATACCACATCATTAAGTCTCCAGTCAGATTCATGTAAGGGAACATTTTTGACAGACTCACAAGATTTTTGGGTTTTACTGAACCTTAATTAGTACTTGTCCAAATTTCATGGTATTCTGACCGTTATTTTAGAGGTTACAGTCGTGTTAGTATCTCCAGATTTGTTATTTTCAAGACAATATACAAAGAATATATCACTTCTTCTGGGAGTGATGGTTTTAAATTTACTGATTAGAGTTTGGAAGGGATATTTGACACAATGTGTGAAATTCTCAGCTATTCTTCAAATTGTTTGTTATCCTTCAAAAAATACCGAAAGAGTAGTGCATTCGATATTGTTAACATAGGACAAAATATGCACTCGTTATTTATCCTTGTAGGTAGGTATGTTATTCAGTTACGCTGTTCGCATGGTATTATTTAAGAATGCAACGACCCATCATTTTCAAATGCATGTTATGCAAAATACATAGTAAACACAGTGATTTGGAAAACTATAACAATTCTTATTTTTTCCAGGAAAACCGAAGGAGTATAATCAACATTCGTTATCGTGTTCGTCTTTTGAGTTCTACATACATATTTGTAACATATAGAAAAAGAAGGCATTGCTGAGTAAAAATAAATTTTGGAAAATTGCTAGACAAGTTCAGTTTTTCCCAAAAAAAACAGATCAAAACGTTCATACTCTAGTGCGTTTTAGGAGATTTTTTGCTAGATTTATCAATAATATCCATTGGCTGACGTATCTTTATCGAAGAAAAATTATTTTGTATTACCACACGAAAAAGTTCCAAAGTTTAAAATCTGCAGATTTTTTTTTTCTTGATATTTAAAAGCTCCCCTTCTATATTTTTAATAGCGGAATATCAAGAAAACTGATAGTTCCAATTATAATATTCAGAAGTTTTACAGAGTGAGTCTTTGACTCGTACAAATATTTCAACAATCGATTCTAAAGGTCAAAAGGAACACTTTTATCCTGTATCATTTTTTTTCGATTCGGCCCTGATAAAAAGATATAGCCATTTTGAGTTTTTATAATAAGATATGCCACCCCTGGAAAAACAAAACTACCTTCAGAATAATTAGCTGAATCTGTGGATCTTTTAAAAATCACAGATTTTTTTATTTCGAACATCGAAATACTTGAAAACGGCTTATTATACGAGGAAATATGAAGAATTCTTTCATATTACAAAACGTTCAAATATTCATTAGATAGCCTCCAACTTAGTTTTAAGAGTTGGGTTCTTTGAATTTTTGATATTTTTATGGTACGTAATGGTTATAATTTATAATGAGAAAAATGGAAGACGTTGGTGATATCTTGTGTTCGAAAAAGATTCATCAAATAAATGAAAAGCTATTTTCCGAAATTTATTTCATTCGATAAAACCGTTTGTGAGATAGAACTAAAAATAAATTTTTTTATGGTTTTTCAACAGCCTGTGTCTTTCAAACCGAGCCGATTCGGAAAAAATGGTAGAGAAAAAAAGTATTTCTTTTGATCTCAAGAATCTACTTCAGAAAATATTTGTACGAGTCAAAAACTCACTCTGTATATGAATGTAGGTATATTCCAGGACCATTATCGGTTTCCTACCCAATAAAGATGTCAAATGCGTGACATAATAATCTGATGATGTCTCTTATTTCAGAAGATGTGAGAGGTAAGATATAACTAACCTATATCTGGATGATATTATAAAAAAAAGAAACAAATAGTGAACAATGGCTGGTCTGATTATTTTGAAATTTTCAAAAACGATTTCATTCATGTATAGTTGTGCAAATTTCGATTCATTCTAAAGGCATCCTTGCGAAAATAATTCAAATAAGGAAATCCAAATAACAGTATGTACTTTCGAGTATTGTCCTTATTTCATTCTGTCCGCAGTTAAATTTATTCAACCTTTTAGATTACTTTCTTTGCTTCGCAAATTATTTCTTCAATGGGATGATAAGATGAATCCATTATCATACTGATTTGTACAAAATCGATAGTTATGCAGTAAATGAACAAATACCATGGTTCCAGCAGCATACAAATAACTGAAACTGTTAGTCCAGACCTACATACATGAAAGATCGGTTACACTGTCTCAATTCAGTTTGAACGAAGTTTATTCACAAATTATTCAATAGGATGGTAATTATAATTTTCTAAATAAGAATAAGATTATTTCCAGAAGACCAGTTCAATGGTTTTTGGAACCTATTTAGAGAAATGATCTGTAGAAGTGCTATTAATATTATCGAATTCCTTGAGGACCATTTATGGTTATCATAAGTTCTAAATTAGTGTCAGGAGACAATGATGGTAATAGTTGACTACAATTAAATTACGTTTAGATGATTCTCTTGCTGATTTACACAACCACAGAATGCAATTGTTAACTGATTTTTTCATAAATATCAACTTTCACACGTAGGCTATTGGAATATCTGGATTAATTTGGCATTAGCATAATTGGGAAGAATTATCTAAGGTTTACTCTTCTTGTAACGAACGTTTGAATAAATTTGACTTTGGCATTTAGAATGTTTATACTCTGTGCCTAACCATAGTGCTCAACTTCTACCACCAAAATTTGAACATGTCAATAACATCGGGGTTGATGTTATGACATCTCTATTCTTATGACGACTGGCGATTAGAGATCTGTAGCTCACTCTGTGGAAGTACAGTTTTTCATTATTAATGCAAAAAATTCAAAAATTCTTCAATTGGAAGAAAGAATTTTTTTTAATAAAAGTAAGTATTTTTTCTATTAATCTGCATCTCCTGTAAATCGCTGTGACAGAAACAAAAAGCCAAAAATCGAACCATGGATGGATTATGTCCCAACCATAGACATAGAGACTATATGTCTATGGTCTATATGTCTATGGTCCCAACTTATTCAAATCTATGGAATACTACTAGCAGAATAAATAACCTCAATCTCACATAGTGGTTCTTTGAACTCGATTTTTTATATTTCGAAATGAACAATGATATTTGCGTTTGTAATTGAATGTATTCGAGCATAATGTGGAATGATTCACGCACAAGCCTCTGGATCGAGACCTTTGTTTTTGTTTCTGTTATGCATACTAATGGCTACATTACATCTTCGCTGATGAGCGATAAAGGCGTATTTGAGGAATGGGCAAATATGACCTGCGAAGTTCTACGTAATTTAATGATTCTACGGAGTGGAAACATCAAACGAATTATGTTTCATGTAAAAAACGTCTTCATTTGTTCGGATGGAGCCATTTGCCATTATGGAAATACAATAACATCGTTGCTAGTTTGCTATCTTGGTTTGATCGAGTGAACTTGCGAAGTGCGATGGTGCTTTTCCGTCAAAGATGCAGCGGAAATCATTCAATTACGAACTCAATAACAGTTCCATCAGCAATTTTCATTTGATTAAATTTCCAGTTTCAAGCTGAAACATAAAATATTTCCCTGTTGATCGATAAAATGGAATACGTTCGTTGGAGTGCACATTTTCATGTACTCAAAAAAGACACCCTACGAGAGTGGGCTAGATCCTGAAGAATTTGAATGGAAAACTGTTTTTGTTTACTTAGAAAATTCATCCTGTTGCCTGTTGGAAGACATCATCTTTCAGTAGTTTCCCATCAGTTAGAAGTATTTGTTTAATTTGAGAATATAACAAATTTTCGGAAGAAAAAATGGTTAAAGATGTGGTCACAGATTCTTGAGACAAAATTAGGAGAAACCTATAAAAATTGGGGTCCAAATTTTGTTACATTCATTTCGGGACACCCTGTTGCCATTGCTTTCATAATGGGTTTTCTCGCCCTATTCACATAATAGATCATAATTCACGTGGATGTATTGATATCTAGTTAGCCTAGACCAGTTCCATGAGTTCCATGAATAAAAAAATATTGCGTTACCATAGCAACGAACAATAACTCATTAGAAGTGTCAGTGTGAAGTTTGAGGTCAAAAAAGTAAACCAGAGTTACGCAATAAATTGAAAGAAGTGAGATGTCCACCGAAATTGTGAAAATCGAAAAATTGGAGTATCGAGCCACCATCAAGTACCTGTATTTAAAAGGATTAAGAGGTAAGCAGATTTACGAAGATATGCTTAATACCCTTGGTGATCAATGTCCTTCGTATGTGACCGTGAAAAATTGGACTGCAAGCTACAAAAGAGGCAAAATTTTCCATTGATGATGATGACCTATCGGGAAGGTTTCTGTGTCAGTCCCCGAAAATATCGATGCAGTTAGTTCATGACATAATTTCATCAGACCGTCGAATTGGGCTAAAACGGATATCTGAAGCACTGAAAATTTCATACGAAAGCCTTCATCATATACGTAGTTCACGTCAATTTGGACATGGGAAAAATTGCTGCAAAATGGATCCCGAAATGTTCGAATGTTGACCAAAAGCGTGCAAGGGTAGAAGCATCGCGTTCGATCTGTGCTCGATTTGAAAACTATGTAGACTTCTTAAACCGAATTGTTACTATGGATGAGACTTGGGTACATTTCTACGATCCAGAAACAAAGCAACAATCGATGGAATGGCGATACTCTGGTTCTCCAAGATCTAAGAAGTTTCGTGTCCAAAAATCAGCTGGAAAAGTTCTTGCTTCAGTTTTTTGGGATTGCCATGGCGTAATCATGATTGATTTTTTTGGATTAGGGTAGAACAATAACCGGAGATTACTATTCGATATGACTGACCACTCTACGGGAAAAAATTAAAGAGAAAAGACGCGGAAAGCTATCCAAAGGTGTTTTGTTTTTGCAGGACAACGCCCCTGCAGACACATAATCTCTTTCCTCAACTGAAAAAAAGTTTAAAAGGTCGTAAATTTTCTTCCAACTAGGAGGTAATAAAATCTGTGGAGGTCTGGTTTGCAGAGCACGAAGAAACATTTTTTCTGAATGATCTAGAGACGTTGCAGGTTCGCTGTAATATATGTATCCAATTAAGAGGAGAATATGTTGAGTAATAAAATATTTTGACATTGAAATTTTGTTTGGTTCTATAGTAGACTAAGAATTTTGCAATATATCCTCGTATACCAAATTTTCGGAAGAAAAAATGGACAAAGATTTGGTCACAGATTTTTCAGACAAAATTAGAAGACACCTATAAGAATTTGGGTCCAAAATTGGTTACATTTCGGGACACCCTGTATAATTCTCATTCCCATTGCTTTTATAATGAGGTTTCTCGCCCTATTCACATAATAGAACGTAATATATGCAATAACTAGCTATATCGATATACAATGAATATATCTCCAAACTGCTGATGATATTTCGACCAGCAAGTCTAGCCGGATAAAAAAAATTCCACGAACTCCATCCCACCAACAATTAGTATTCGATTTCGATCATCGGTGTTAGATCGTTGATCGTTGGATTCTTTCAGGCCTTCCTCGGATACAAGTTCGAGATGGAATTCCCATACCATAGAGACGAAACCAATAAAACCAAAGCACGCAACGATTGAATCAAATATAATAGCGCACAAACTGGTGAAAGAGCATCAGCTCTAGGTCTCCTTGAAAAGAAGACACGATTACAAGAGAGGAATAGTGGAAGAGTTTCTTTCTAACGAGTCAATTTGATGGCTACGGAATCAGAAGACCTATTGAGTGGGGCTTTGTGTTTTCTGATAGAGTATTTCAATTTTTTTCCTTATTTTTAATCATGGAATAGAATTAAGCGAAAAAAGTACAAAGTGAATGAATTTTCACGAAGAATATTTGGAATTTTCAGTGGAAAAGATTGCATTTCATTGTTTGAGATTTCAGGTATCTATCTAAATTTAAAAAAACTATCAGTGATTGAAGTAATCACATCAAGTGACATCCAGATTGAGAAATTTTGTCATCCTCCTATGTTTACTCCACCTTTATTCATCCCCATGCTCAAAAATATAAATAATAATTGAAAGGTTGGATTTTTTGCACTTATTCCATTTCATAGCTGGCTCCTAGAAAAATTATCTTTTCTACAGGGTGTTCCTAAATTGGAAGTACAAACGAAAAGAGGAGATGCCTTGAGTAATTTCAAGAAAATGAAGTCTCATAATCATGAGACTTTGCGAGCTTTGTTGTTATAATAAACATTATGTTCTCTTGTAGTTTTATCATATCTTTGAACAATTTCAAGAAAAAATTTTGAACGATTCTCTCGAAATCCTCAAAAAAATTCAGTTAGTGAGCTGTGGTGAATAAATTCATTGTTAGTTTTGACACATCAAATTAAACTAGGTATGTATTTCTAATAATGAATGGATCTTCACAACTTGTTCTGATACCAATCCAAAAATTCAAACTTTAACAACCTGTATCTCGAAAACGAAACGTTTACGATCCCAAGCTTATGGGATTATTTTTCTTAAAATAACTTAAGGAATCTCAACTCTTCGTTTTACCTGCAATTTATGAACTTATTATATTAGGTTTTTATCATTTTTTAGAGAAATTCATTCAATTCTTATATTAAAATCCTCAAATATTCCTGAATATAATGGACTTTTCGTGACAGAAATGCCTAAAACTTTTGCTGCTGGGGATAATTCTGACTTTGTTAATATAAAGATCTTATTGAATTGGAATTTTTACCTTTTTATGTATTTTCAGGTTAATGACATTTAGGTGTCATTGATGTTTTTGAAGTGGTTTTGAAATCATGACTTTTAAATAGGGATGATTAAATATGTGAAATCAGAATAACCTACTATCACGAAATAAATGAACATGTATGTACAGGGTGGCAAAATTCGATGGGATTGAATGACAGCTCTGTAACTGTAAGAGCTAGGGAAAAATGGATGGCACTTTACAGACCTCGATTTTCAAAAGATTGTTAATGGCCAAAACCCCAGCCCTCTATCTTCTTTTGTTTTCAAGTTATAAATGAAAACTCATTTTTCGGCTCTTCGTACTGGTGCCTTTATTTCGTAAAGTGTCAGTGATATCGAAAAACAAATGTTACATTCTACAGACAATTTTTCATGTAGAATGCAATGGCGTAGTCAAAGATTTTTTTTCACTCCACCACTCCAGTGATATAGTGGTAACTTTAATTTTTTTAATATAAACTCTATGTTATTTTTACATATTCCAGTCCTATTTTTTTTCTGATTCAGAATATATAATATAAGTCGTATCTCTTCCAAAAAAAACTCAAAAATTAGTTTGGTCAAGTTGGTAGGTCATTTTCATTGATAATATGATAATGAACCTTATGCTCTTATGTTGTGTTAGATTATGAGAGATTTTGGAGATCACTTTAATTCTGCATATTCGAGAAGATGCTCGGTAAATGAGGAGATTATGAGAATTTCCATGACTCTTCATATTTACCAATTAACCTCTACTAGTAGTGGCACAGCCTTATTTGTGAAGGCGTTTGAAAAGGCGAGGTACTGGTATTTAGATTATCTACTAGTTGAAAAGGTTTCGAAACATATTCAGTTGAATCCAGGTTCATAAAATCTTCTGAAAGTGATTCATTCCATATTGGAAAATTTTTCATCCTTTCAAATATCCGGAATGAAAGTGATCTTCAAAGTCTCTCATATAAGTAATAATAATGAGGTTTATTATTTGAAATCAACAAGGTTGTTACAATTTTAATATCTGAATAATAAACCTAAGGAAATCCACTAAAGGCAAAGTCTGTGTCATTCAATAACCTGACACAATTTAGGAGCTTAAAGTTCATTATCATTATATCAATGGAATGACCTGCCAACTAGACCGAACTAGATTTTGAGTTTATTTTTATTGGAAGAACAATCAAAGACACGACGGGTTATATATTCTGAAACAGAAAAAGTATGGGACTGGAATATTTAAAAATAACACAGGGTTAATATTTTAAAAAATAAAAGTTATCACTATATCACTGAAGTGGAGGACTGAAAAAATCTTTGACTAGGCCACTGCATTCTACATGAAAAAGTGTCTGTAGAATGTAACATTTGTTTTTCGATATCACTGAATCTTTGATAACTATTGAGAGGGTCCTTGTTTGTCTGGGTTAAAGAGACTCAATTTAACAAAATGCCGACGTTTTGATTGATTTAAAATCGTCTTCAGGGCTATTGTCAGTTGGTCTCCATTGTCATCTTTTCATTTCTGATTGATTCGAGTTAGATTCCGTAATATGCCTGTTATAATATCATCCTTCAATTATTTATTACTGAAGATGACAATGGAGACCAACTGACAATAGCCCTGAAGACGATTTTAAATAAATCGAAACGTCGGCATTTTGTTAAATTGATCCTCTTTAACCCAGACCCACAAGGACCCTCTCAATAGTTATCAATTTAAAATAAGGTCTTAAAAATACATCAAAATCACTGATACTTTACGAAATAGAGGCACCAGTACGAAGAGCCAAAATATGAGTTCTCATTTATAACTTGAAAACAAAAGAAGATATATAGATGCGGTTTTGGTCATTAACAATCTTTTGATAATTGAGGTCGAAAACGTGCCATATTTTCCCTAGCTCTTACGGTTACAGAGCTGCCATTCAATCCCATCGAATTTGGCCCACCCTGTACTTAGTTTATACTTTCTTTCATCTATTAACTATCGAATAAAATAGGCATGTTTTCGAGAACACTCCAAAATCACTCTTAAACTGACGAAGAGTATGTCATATTGACTCCAGAATACATAAAAAAATGAAAATTCGAATTCAATCAGAATAACCATTTCGTACGTCAAAAATCATCACTATCGACAGCCTATTTCTGACACAAAAAGTTAGGCTTATCCTTAAAAAAAATTAAAAATGTGTCTACAAAATATTGTAGTAAATATCGAAGATTTTAATTTTGTGAGTAACTTTTTAATCACTCTGTATACAGCCACCTCAATAGATGAAGTATACTCCAGGGTGAATTGGTGGACCAGGTGTAATTTCGATATAATGAACCTATGTGTGAAATCTGCCCTTTCATCCTATTGTGCATTGTGCTCATCGCATGCGGCAGTTTCAGTATTTGTTGGAACAAAGCTAAGGTCGAAAAGAACCGTCTAGCAAAGAGTAGCAAGCACTATCTCATCCACTTCATCTTCGAAACATCTCCTACACGCCCTGAACTTTCTTACCGCATGCGACCAGTGCAGTAGAAAGGTAAGAACTTCACGGGGCAATGAGTTGGGATGTTGGTCGACTGGTCGTAGTATCCCCGCCACATTCCTATAGTATTATAGTAGTATAGTAAAAGCTGTTGTGATTCCCTGGCTCGTACGCACAGTCTTGTCCGCGACTTAACTGGCCCGTATATCAGAGATGCAACCGACTTAAGTTTGCGCACTTTTGACTTAAATTCGCCGGTTTTTTTGTGGATCGAGTGGTTAAAGTTATCAATCTATTTTTACTACCGGGTGTGATCGCTTCGTCTGTCATCAGAGGCTGATAATTGAGTGTATTTGGAGTATATTCTGCTACTGGATACTAGGAGAAGGATGTAAGTATTTGCAGATATTGGATTACAGAAACGAGGGACGAGAAATAACCATTGATTATTAGTTCTTAAAAAATTTAAATATATGTTGCTGAATGGGCTGTAAAATTCACGTTTGAATAGGAGAGGATGTAAATATTTTGAAAAAATCTAAATGTCATCATGATGAAGACAGGAACATATTATCCAATTCCATTTTTCTAAAGAAGGTGAGGTGAAAATTTCATGAAATAGAACTGATTTTAGAACACAAATGTACTTCAAATACAGTGCGACTCTTTAAGTTGAAATAAATTCAGTAAATTAGGGACAGTTTTTTGTTGTAAAAGTATTCTAAATTGCTCTCTTTGTGACGTAAAAAAATGCTCTATAACATTTTTTTAAAATAGCCAAATCGTTATCATTATCGAATAGCATATTCTGCATTCAAATGTATTGTTTGCAAAATGACAATTATTTTTTCCTTTATCCTTTTTAATATTCCTAAATTTTTATGACCAATTATTAATGGGTTGAACATATTGAAATTACCATACTAATAGTGAAATCGACTTTGCATCCTTAACAATATTCTGAAGATATACCCAATAAAATGTGAGTTGTCAGGAAAAACCTTTTCAGGTAGTCAATTTGGAAGTTGACTCGTTCCTAGTCCTTGACAAACTCTGTGGTTATTACCACTTGACCTAAAGTTGGGAATCATAAAATAATATGCAAACCTCATAATTTACCTAAGTTGAGAGGTACTTCAAAAGAATTCCGATGAGCTCTACAGGGTGATTTATTAACCCCATTCCCTCTGATCCAGTTTTATGAAGGATAAGAGTGAAGTGTGTTTTTCTTTGAGGAACAACTGTAATATTTCTTCTCATAGTCTTTTTTTACTCTATCAAGCTCTCACAGTTTGAAATTGATCAATTGTGGCATAGAAAACTATGTGCTATTAGCTGCTAAACATTCTTTTTCTTTTGAACGCATAAGTTCGATTTGAATTGACAATCATTGAAGAAATGGAAGCAATATTGAAGTATGAGTCATGCCGAGAATACGTTTGGCTGCTGTGCAATGTGACCAAGCATAGGGTGGATGCAGGAGGGGATTTCCCATCAGATGAATGTCACGCAAAGTGTTGGAATTCGAGTTTGGAATAGGTTCATCTGAAACAACTCATCCCACAGACCTGGCATACCGTGATCTCAAAAAAACACTAAGGGTCTGAGAAGAGATATCTAGACACTAGACACAATGGATTGACAATTCGGAGCAGCTTTCTTACGCTTTGATGCTGGATGTTTGGCACAAAATTTCATAAATTGTCTCTTCCAAAATATGCCTCGAAGAGTATAATGCTTGACACGAGGTCGTGGGGGACTAACAAAGTACTCACTCCACCGAGACTTTCAGTTTTGTATTCCTTGAATTTCTTTCTCTCTGTTGTCAAACCATATTTTTTTCTATTGAACATTTTTTCTATGGAACTCTTTGTATCAAATGCAGAGGTGAAAATGATGTATAATTAAGTATATCGGTAGATTCGGGTGACTTGGGACAGTCCTGTAACTTGGGACAACAACCCTCCTTGCAGATTTCTTTGTTTCTTACCATTTATGAGTGAAGGGAAAAACTTATAAGATTGTGTAGCGTCTTTTCGGTTAGTTTACCAATTAATTTCTGTTGAGTTTGCCGTGACCAAAGCGTTTGAATTGACAGGAAAAATTATTCAGTTCAGGAGAGTAAAAGCGCGTTTTTTTATGGCCCTCATACTTTCTAGTGTCCTGTACATGTGTTTCAATTTGTGCATGTCTATTTTATTTCTGGACAGATGGGATATTGGGATATTAGATATGTCATGAAACGAGGTTGTTTACAAATCAAACGGCAACACGGATCTCATCCATTTATCTTGTTGTTTCATAAGGTGACTTGAGACAATGCCGAATAGATACAAGCGGCGCATTGGCAGCAGGAAATATGCCGATTTTTGCAGGATATTATTATTTATGTTATTTCCATAAAAAAATCTCCAAAGAATGAAAGAAATCAAAGATCCCTTGTTTTGTTTAGTTTTTTTACATTTGAGTTGCAATATATTTATTTCCGTTGTAAAATAGGGCTTTATCATTTAATTTCCTTACCGAATTTCAACTATATAATCACAAATTCTAATACTTCAGAACTATACATCGTCCCAAGTCACCTATTTCAATTGAGAGTTGAGGAATCAATGGATTTCAACTTGTGACCCAAGCCTCCCATCTCGGTGGGTGACTTGAGACAAGTATATTTTATTTTTTTCAAATTTATATCCGAATTCTGAAGCACGTTATACACCTAATCAATAGTCTGATTCATTTAGCATATTTGAACCTCTTTTTCACATGAAAATAGGTCACCGTTTTCGAAATATGACAAGTTGAATTTCAAAATCGTCCCAAGTCACCCGAATCTACGGTATTGACTTCGTAATTTTGCGGATTTTCATTTTATGCTTAAAATTTTCCAGGACATATTTTTATACAGGTCTATAGCTTTTCCCCATCACATGATCATTGTTTTCATTACTCGAGAAATTTATTCCCAGGTCTAGAAGCGTCAGTATTCACTACTAGGTGAGAAAATAAACCGTCAAGAAACGTCGCATCCTTTGTCGGAGAATAAACCGGTGTTACGAATGTGACCACTAATTCAATGTTGGATCTACTAAACGAATTAGTGTGGCTGTAAGCACTTGGCTATTTATACCAAGTCAGCCAAATTGTTGTGGGTTGAGTTGTCTGAAAAAGTCGTAGCTTGCATAAATACGGCGGGAGGTCATTGGCGCTACCATAAATACCTGATTCCGCGTCTCCTGTGCCCTCTTTGTGATGGTCAGAGGTTACCAAACTTTAGAAAACCTGCTGTTATATTCTCACCATTTCCAACAACTCGCCCGTCTTGCGTGTGAAAGTGTTCGTGGACTTGGGAAGTCATATGAGGGATCATTTGAAGTATATACAGGGTCGGGATGAAGTATTGATCCAAGATTTCTTTGAAACGAAAAGGATAATACAAGGTGTTTTTAAAGTTGAGGCTTTTTTGGACAGAAGGTGAGAATCATCAAAACACCAAAAATTGTCCATATAAAATATTCAAGATGGCTGAGCTACATCCCCTGGAATTTTGATAAAATTTCAAGTACGGAACTGTGGAAGGTAACTCCGGGGTCGGAAAAACGAAACAAAACATACGCATATTGCGGGTCACTTGAAAAATTTTTTGTATTGTACGATTTGGGATGAAAACAGTGTAGAACAATGAGACAGTTTGACAGTTTATCCGTTGTCTATACTAGGCCACAATTGAGCTCGACCTTGCCACCCAATACGTCATTGTCATTACTCTGCCCACCGGCTTCAAATTGGATTGCGCCTTTTCTATACAGCGTGTCCCAAAACTAGTGAATCAAACATCACACTTACTTTCGAATGACATCAACATTAGTTGAGCGAAAATGTACCGTTTTGAAAAAACCTAACCTAAAGTTTCCGATTTTCGAACTATTTTTTCAATCACAAGGCCAATTTGTGATTAAGGATAGTGTTTTTCACCCATATTATCAACCCTATAGAGGGGGTTTATTCTGAGTAATAAAAATCATGTAGAAAAAAAATTGTTTTAATTTACATTTACTTAGGTTATCGATTAACTACTTAAAATAATTTCAATTAGGAGAGATAAAACAATATTCTTAGTTCAATATAATTTAAAATCGATATCCTTTTTCACAAACTGGCCTTGTGATTAAGAAAAATAGTTCGAAAATCGGCAACTTTAGGGATTTTAATAAAATTCTGATAATTTTGGAAACGGTACATTTTCGTTGAACTAATGTTGGTGTCATTCGATAATATTTGGTGTACTCTATCGTGGTGTGACGTTTGATTCACTAGTTTTGGGACACCCTGTATGAAGAATTGAATCGCTGATTTCACATTTTACAAATATTTTAACAGTAGATTTTCAAGGTCAAAAGAAACACTTTTTTCCTCTACCATTTTTTCCGAATTGGCTCGGTTTATAAGATACAGTCTGTTGACAAACCATAAAAAACGTTATTTTTAGTTCTATCTCACAAACGGTTTTATCGAATGAATTGAATTTCGGAATATAGTTTTTCATTCATTCGATAAATCTTTTTCGAACACAAGATATCACCGACGTCTTCCAGTTTTCACATTATGACCATTACGTACCATGAAAATGCCAAAGATTCAAAGAACCCAACTCTTGAAACTAACTTGAAAGCTATCTAATGAACATTTCAACGTTTTGTGAAATAAAAGTATTCTTCATATTTTCTCATTTAATGCGTTTTGCCCTTTTTTCGAGTAATTTGATGTTCAAAAATCAAAAAGTATCTGTGAAATTTGAAAAACTGGGTACTTTCGCTGAATACAACTCTGTTTAAAAGATCCACAGATGTGTAGTGTCACAGATTTACCTAGTTATTCTGAATGTAAATTTGTTTTTCCAGGGGTGGCACAGCTCATTATGAAAATTTAAAATGGCTTTATCTTTTTAACAGGGCCGAATCGGAAAAATTGTTATAGCAAAAACGTGATTCTTCTGTCTCGAGAATCTACTGTTAAAATATTTGTACTAGTCAAAGACTCACTCTGTATGTCTTCCTGGTAACTAACGAGTGTTAAATCATCAAAAATGTGGACACGATGGCGTAAACTTCTGGCATTAGACGAAAACATTTCAGAAGAGTACCGTAGAGACCCGTGACATCTATTGAAATTGGTCTGTATAAAATTATGAATCTATTTAAATTCAATTATCAAGACGTTCGTAGATCGAATGAATGAAATGAGATTTTAAATGCATCGAGAGGAAATGAATGATTTAAGTTACGAGTTCTTCGATTTATGAATTCGTTGTATCATGGTATGATGCGGGAAGCTAACCGTTTATTTAGCATTGAAATGAGTTTCCCATGGGCAGTTTGTTAGCTGTTCAACTGGGAAACTTCGTGAAATCCAATGACATCGATACCACAGTGGTTTAACCGAAGACCAACTAAAGTTTGGAAGCAGAATAGTACAAAAATTGCAAATGAAACTAAATGTTAAGAATATGAAGAAATTTCGTTCAACGTTGAGAGATTATATCTTCGTCATCTTAAAAGTATTTCACAGGCGATTTTCCATTTTGTGTCAAAAAATTTTTGAAAAAATGCATTTTATTTAGGTGCAATGATAATATCACAAAACTGCCAACATTCGATCAACGTTGACGTATTTATCGTATTATATCGTGCTTGATAGGTTTTTGATTTATTACCACTAAAAAACCACAAAAATGCGATAAACCCTATTGTTTTGGTTGAACAACAGAAGATGTCATAGGCTACGGACTTCTAACTAAGTTAGAGTAGTAGAGTGTGAATTTTGTACGGTGAAATGGAATTTGATCTAAAGTTTGAGTAACGAATAGAAGACTTGCTCAGGTAGGAGACTTGAACAACCTCAAATATGCCAGTTCAAATCTCGCGTTACCGGTATCGTAAATAGCTTGCGACATACTCGTAACAAGGCACAACTAGTGGCGGCTCCATTTTGGCCGCCATCAGAACAGTTCAAGAGTGAGAGGGTTGAAAGTGATTTTGTTGTTAGGAAGTAAGAAATTGAATAATTTTTGTTTGTTACACTGTCTGAAAAGTTTAATAGGTGCGTTGTGTTATTTAGTTTTACTGCTTTCATTGATTAATATTGTTTTACAAACGATGAGCCTTTTTAATAATAGTTGTGAAAATTTGAAGAAAACATCTGTTGAATAGATCAAAGAGCGGGAGACTTGACCCATGCTATGGTTGGGAGACATAATCAGTGGTCCAAGTATCCCGCACTGAACTTAGATAATAGTTTGCTTCAAAAAAGAAAATAGAATAATAGAAATAAATATAAAAAATATACAAAGGTTCAAAAAAGGAAAAAATAGACATAGACAATCGTTGATCATTGGAATTAGTTTCCTTTCAATATTTTTCCTGATAAACAAACTTATGGTCAAGTCTCTCTCGCCCCCTGTTCAACTCCCCCATGGGTTAGGGAGACATGAGCCAATTTTCAGTTCCTAAAAAAAGAATTGATGTACTCAAAATATTCATCTCACCATCACTCTCACTATTATCTATCGTTACCTATTTGGGCATGATATCTTCACGCAAAAAATTAGTTGCTAGCATTTACAAGTTCAACTTAAGTGGCTTCAAAGTAAAAAGGGGTTCAACTCTCCCGGACTCCCATTACTTATAGGTGCTATTGAATAAAACATGCATAACCTACTACCCAAATAAAAACCTCGGTTTTGACCACAGCAGCACTTTTAACATTCTCAAGAACCTCCTTCAATTTAACTTGAATAGAGAATTGAATTGAAAAGCTTATTAAATATGGTGCTAACACCCTCTAACAGTAAGCCATACCTCAAAAATCCATCACATTCATCAATATTCCTAGCAATTATAAGAGATTAGGTTGCATGTGCAAAATACTATAGTTAGACCTCATTTCCACCTTGAAGCAAGCTTCATCCTTTCCTTTGTGCAATTTACATTGTTTGCAGTCGCTCTAAACGTCACTTATCATATGGAAACTGTATCATTTCCATATTCTCGCTGAAATTCGACATATGATACGAAACCTCATGATTACAAGGTCCTTATGTGAATCATGTGCTCTTCCTAGAACTCCTCCTCGTTAAGCGACCATCAGTGAAATTGAATCCTCTCAAAAACAACTCTAGCGACGACACAAGTAATTCTGTCTCTAATTGGCAGATCTCACAGAACAAAAAGGGAGGCGTCAAAAGGCTTATTAATAAATTTACGTTAATTATCTACGCTTTCGATATTCAGTTGTTGAGCGAATGAACTTTAATTACACCTGCCTTTATATCGAATAGCCAGCAACAAAATATGATTAGCAATAAATTCTGGTCCGCATTATAACAACTATGTTGGCGAAATTAATATAGTGCTTCCCACGATGTAACTCATGTGTTTACCATGTGTGTGCAAGGATCTCTGAAATAACTTGTATTGTTCGTAAACATTTTCAATATTACGCCAATATCCCAGTAGAATTATAAAAAAAACTGCAACCAGAGCATTTTTATTGCTGAATATTCTAGGTTTACACTCTCGGTGGAGTTGTGCATAAGTAGAGTGAGTGAAATATACCCCGTTTAGGGTTGCTTTTCATAAAATTCCCTGTGGAGCTAAATATTTCACAAAAAATGATTGATATAAAAAGATGTAGAATTGGTCGAACTTTGAGGACCTGTCTTTCGAAAATATCTTCCAAAATCATCATTTTATCATTCATGATAAAAAATATGTTGAGCATTAAATTTCGGGTCGAATGGGATCAAGAGAATTTTTTTCGTACCACCCATTCCACAACAATTAAATTTCAAAGTTTCGATTCACCAATGGAAAAGAGAGCTTTGGTATCAAAATTCATGAACCCTAAGGTCAAAACTTCAGCAAAAATCTATCACAAAAAAAGTCGCAAATTTTACAGAGTGGAATACTATTTTCACTGAACTAACGACATCAATATAATCGAAAAGATGAAAAATCCACTGAATTGATTCTCTGGATACTGCACTCTTGATTTCATGGTCAGACCATCATTATAATCCTCTATAATCTCCTCACACCATTACACTTTTACGTCATTTTGTATCACACAGCAGCACAAGAATATTTTCAATATGTGAATCATGCTATCAGGTGTAAAAACAATAATTTTGTTCAGGAGCATAGGCAAAAAATATCTTGGTAGCCTCAAATTATAATACATATCTTGATGTATTATGGTACATACCTTCTTCCGTAGTAATGTAGGAAAAACCGATTACTTGTACTGTTGTAGCACCCTTTACTACCATGAGCAAAAGTTGCTTATTGTTTTTATTTGTTTATCTCTAGAATTATTGCCTGATATTTACAATCCATTCTGTGAGAAATTACAAAATGGTGCAGGTGCCTGGTTATTTCAAATGACAAAAAAATTCAATAATCTCAGTGCAAATAAGTATAATATGATGAATTACTTCAGAAATCGAAATCGCAGAATCTACAGTACGAAGGGTTTCTTGATGGAACACATCATCAGGATGAGTTCATCATAACAAAAATATGAATTGCTTAGTTTTAGGTTGAAAATTAGCTTCATTCCGCATTTGTTAGGAACCCTTTCTCATTCATATCAAAATTAACAGCGATCTTTTGTTGAAATTGAACAAACTCATCATGAAGTTGGTGGTGAATATAAACGCTCTGCATGATCGTTTCCATAAGAATTTCGCCACTTAAACTCACATCTACTTTGAAGTTTCATCTCTTCCCATTTATACTAAATGTATGGTTAGAGTTAAACCCCTTTTCACTCTGAAGCCACTCAAGTTGTATCTGTAAATGGTAGCAACTTATTTTTTTGCATGGAGATATTATGTCAAATAGGTAACGATAGATAATAATAGTAGAGTGATGGGAACCGAAAATTGGCTCATGTCTCTTATTGGTGAATGTAAATAAAAACACACTGTAATTATTGTATAATTCTTTGGCGATCGATTTCGGCTATGGTTAAGTCATCATCAGGCCAGCTGAAATTACATTTTCACAATTTAAATAATGCTATTTTTATGTAAACATGTTTTTATTTACATTCCTCAATAATATACAGAAACATACTATGGAAGCATACATTACCAAAATGGCTCATGTCTCCTTATCCCGTAGGAGAGTTGAATAGGGGGCGAGAGTTTGTTTATCAGGAAAAACATTGAAAGAAAACAATTTCCAATGACCAGCGACTGTCTATGTCAAGGTTTTCATCATGTATCAACGTATGGAATACATATTTTCTATTTCAGAGTCACTCTCACTTATTTCCGAGAGGTTTTTTACTTTTTTGAACCTTTTTATACATTTCTATATTTATTTCTATTATTCGATTTTTTTTTGAAGTAAACTATTATCTAAGCTCAGTGCAGGAAAAATGGACCACTGATTATGTCTCCCGACCATAGCATGGGTCAAGTCTCCCGTACTCCCTTTTAGACTATTCAACAGATGTTTTCTTGAAACTTTTACAACTATTATTAAAAAGGCTCATCGTTCGTGAAACAATATTAACCAATGAAAGCAATAAAACTGAATAACACCACGCATCTACTTATCTTTTCAGACAGTGTAACAAACAATAATTATTCAATTTCTTACTTCCTAACAACAAAATCACATTCAGCACTCTCACTCCCAAACTGTTCTGATAGCGGCCAAAATGGAGCCGCCACTAGTTAAGCCTTGTTACGAGTATGTCGCAAGCTATTACGATACCGGTAGCGCGAAATTCGAAATTTCAAGTCTCCTAACTGAGCAAGACTCCCCCTAATCAAACCCGTTGCAGTGGTATGCAGATTTCGACGAAATCAATTTTCTATTTCCAATTTATTGAAAAAAAGGTTCTAATATTTAATAAAGCTGTGGTAGTTTGTTGCTGATGAGGCATGCAGGTCTGTTTTCCCTGTATCATTAGGAAATTAGGAAATGAGAAGGTTAATTCACTTCTCAGGAAAGGAGCACAAATTCCTTCCATTGGCTCGGAACTGTGGTTGGTTCCTTGAATCTTAGTAAGAATATGAAACCCGAAGGTACTCATATCTATATCACCACGCACAGCCAGGCCACGCTGAGGTCTCTGGAATCACACTGCCAGGGATCTCTGCTGACATGGGAGTGCCGTAATACCATAAAGCAACTGGCCAGAGACAACAAAGTGACTCTACTATGGATACCAGGGCACTGTGGTGTTAAAGGAAACGAGAAAGCCGATGAACTTGCAAAAAGAGCATCAAGGTTAATACCTGCTGGACCTGAGCCTCTCTGTGGGCTTAGAAAGTACCAATACAAGGCAGCAGTTCAACAAGGGGAGTTAAACAACAAATTTACCCTCTGGAAAAACACTCCTGGACTTACTCAGTCAAAGAAATTCACGATGATTTCACCGACCTACAACAGAAAACTGCTAAAGCTGTCACGAGCTGAGCTTCGGGTGATGGTGGGACTGCTGACCGGGCACTGTCGGTACAAATAACATTTGCACCGTATGGGTAAGTCAACAGATGAGATTTGTAGGCTCTGTGGATCAGAAACAGAACACATGGTATGCAAGTGTCCTGAGATGGCTGACCTAAGAACCATTCATATGGGGAAACCGGTCCTGGATACTCACGAGGTAACGGCTAAGGCCCCTAAGGATGTTGTCAGTTTTATCAACACCATTGACGACCTCCTTGGGTTCCTATAAATGAGTAGGGTAGAGAACAAAAGATCTACATGGTAGCAGTTCCCAAAAGGTTAAAAGTGCCACAACTACCCCGGTTCAAATAATGATAATAATAGCAAGAATATGCTACACCTCCATATTGAATTCCTCATGGCGCATTGTCGCCTCAGGAAGCACCTAAGGAGAAAGGGTCTAGCAGAAACTGACGAGTGCAGATTCTTTGAGGAAGAGGATGAAACTCCAGATCACCTAGTGACAGTAGATCTAGATTCTAAAGGCATGCGTTCGACAGGCGCAGACATGTTCGGACTTTCGTTACAATATAAACTATAATTATCTCATGAAAGATATGTACGGATAAATGTAACCCACGAAAATGAGTGTAGACCGCAAAAGAGTTTCAAGTGAAAAGATCAAACGAACTGCCTCGCCTCCTTATCCAATTCTACGGTCGATAGTGATCTGTGGTTTCGAAAATCGTCAATTCCCAGTACACTCTCATTCCACCTTTGTCCACGATTTATTATTAGTCATTGTACGATAAACATTTCGAGGGCACCTTTATATTAGTTCCCTCCAGTCGGCATGATTCACCGTACTGAACTGAAACCGTGGACTGGCTTTGTTGGATTACATTTCAAATGAAGCTCTCATTTCATGGACATGGAGAAGGGTCTTATAGTTTCTGCTTATGAACTTTTATTTATTTGTCGCCGCGAAATGACGCATCAGTGTCCGGATGACTCAATTGTCGTCGTCGTATGTTTCATTTTATGGATATATGCTGATTCCGTTATGAATATTCATGAAGACGAATTCTTGAATATTTCAACTCATATTCGATGGTTACCAAGTGAAAAACGTTCGGATTGATTTTATTGGCTTCGCGATATTGATTACATTCATTATACGTCGATGGAATTCGTTTCTGGAGAGATCCGAAATTGATTTATTGATTTGTTTGTTGGATTCGCGTTACTGTGAGTTTCATCCATAAGAAGTATTGATATTTATGATGTAAGTTTGCACAAACTTGAAATGAAAATGACAGGGTAATGGAGAGATTGCAGAGTTATTCGTCATCACAATAAGCATGTTTCATTTACACTTACTACCTGGTTATGTTTCTCGAATTTATTCATGAATGTTTCGAATTGTTGACAATTTCGTTGAAAGCCCGAAATAACCTGCGTTATCATCAGGAATAAGTAGTCTTGTACCAACAAAAAAACCTATATTCAGTTACATTGATATTTGTGTTTGTGTTCATTATATTTGGAACATGAAAAACATAGAATGTTCGGAATACACAAAGCGGATGGAACAATATTTCCAATATTTTTTATATTATCCGTGTGAAAGCCTCTCGGCAAACCACACACAACCATAATTTTTTAGTGTAGTATCTCGTAGATCCACCTTTTTTGTAGATTCATCTTTTCGGTCTGATTCGCCCCTGCGACCTCAGACCTGTATCGGAAAAATGAGTGTTTTTGTAATTCCTTGCTGAAATTAACGGTTTTTGAAAAAAAATAATCTATCAACGTGTATGTAGCGTCAGTCGTATAGGCTGGACTTATTTCGAAATTGAATTCACCAAATAGGCGGACATCATGCTGACACCATCAAAAAATTTTTTATTGGCTTCTCGATTCCATAGAATTTCTGCTCAATTCGTTTTTGGCAGTTTTCGGGTTTCTAAGAATAAATTAAAAATTGCTTTTCAGGTGCCATCTAAAGGGGCGTATACAGGGTGAGTCTTTGACTCGTACAAATATTTTAACAGCAGATTTTTGAGGTCAAAAAAAACACTTTTTCCTTCACCATTCTTTACGAATTGGCTCAGTTGAAGAGATACAGGCTATTGAAAAATCATAAAAAACGTCATTTATTATTTGATAAATCTTTCTCGAACACAAGATATCACCCACGTCTTCCAGTTTTCTTATTATGACCATGACGTACTATAAAAATACCAAAAATTCAAAGAAACTAACTCTTGAAACTAAGTTCGACTATCTAATGAATATTTGAATGTTTTGTATTCTTCCTATTTTCTCGTATAATGCGCCGTTTTCGAGTAATTCGAAAAACTGGGTACTTTGGCTGAATACAACTCTGTTTAAAAGATCCAGAGATGTGTAGTGTCACAGATTTAGCTAGTTATTCTGAAATTTTGTTTTTCCAGGGGTGGCACAGGTCATTATGGAAACTTAAAAGTGCTATATCTTTTTATCAGGGCCGAATCGGAAGAAATGGTTTAGGAAAATAGTGTTTCTTTCGATCTCAAGAATCTACTGTTACAATATTTGTACAGTTGTTACAGTGAATCAATGCTGGACGCTGTATCAAGAGTCCGATTCTTCTGACTTGTGTGGGCTAATCTTTTTTCAAACAGGAGCTGTTTATTTCGAATCAATATACAGGGTGGGTGAAATTCGTTGTTTACTGAAGGGATCTCGAGAACTATAAGAGCTAAAAGTAAGTGGATGACACATTTATGAGCTCTTTTTCATAGAAACAAAGAATGGTAAAAACCGAAGCCTCCTACGATTCTTCGTTTTTAAGTAATTAGCAAAAAATGAGATTTTGATGATTTCGAAAAGTGCTCATAACTTTTTTGACTTTGCAGTTACGGATCTGAAACTTGAACCTTCTTAGACACTTTTATACGTAGAATCTACTGACAAAGATTTTTTTCCAATTCAAAAATAACAAATTCAATGAAAGTTCGCCTGATGATTCGAAATAAAAAAGTTTTGCTCCCGTCAGTGGATTCTACCTAAAAAGTGCCTGTGGAAGGTTCAAGTTTCAGATCTGTAACTTCAAAGACAAAAAGTAATGAGAACTTTTCGAAATCGTCAAAATCTCATTTTTTGCGGATAACTCAAAAACGAAGAATCGTAGGAAGCTACGGATTTTACCATTCTTTGTTTCTCTGAACAAGAGCTCGTAAATGTGTCATATGTTTCCTTCTAGCTCTTATAGTTCTCGAGATCCCCTCAGTGAACAACGAATTTTGCCCACCCTGTACGTAGTGTCACTTTATTTTTTTGAGAAACTGCAGAAATTTCTGAGATTTATTGCAGATATAGTTTGTACGAAATTTCGGGTTATCTTTCTATTCTACTCTGTTATCATTATAACTTTCGAATTAAATTAAATTTTTTATCGTTTAGTATGAGATTATTCAGTTTCAAGTTTCCAATTCACAATTTATTCAATTCATTCACCCCAACCCACAGCACTTGTCATTAATTTATCGAAAATTGGCAATTGGTAAATTGAAATCGATTGTAGGAGTCTACTTATGTTATATTCATCTCAAAGGGATTATATCCCGCCCCTCGTACACACTAAAGTTCGACGAACGCTCATGTGAATAGAGATTCGGACAGTTGGACGTTGGTGCGGACCGAACGCTTTCCAACGGTTCGAACGCGTTAGCCGAGACATCGCCGTAGACCAAGGGATGCTGATGCTTTTTTCAGAAGATTACTTTTTCTTTCAATAAAACTTGTTAATTTATTGAAATAACAACCCAAATAAACAGTTTTGTAGTTTATGCAAAGAAATTTCGTTTCATTGAAAGTGTTGAATGTTAGGTAAATCTGCAGATACTGGTGAAGACGATGCTCAGTCATAGAAACAAACTCTCACAAAACCACGTTGTCCTCATAAAACGTTCATACTCCCTATATTGTTCAGTTCAGTGAGAACCAAAGCCTGTTATTTTTCAAATATGTATTTTCTGAGATTCTCGGGAAATTTTGAATTTTATTCGCATTCCCTGTGGAGTAAATGGAGACATCTCTTACATACAGTCTCATGTGATCGATATAGAAGATATATTTTTCCGGCAGAATTCTATTAGTAACGAGCTTATAAAATATGAACCCGGGTTTCAGCTACAAAAATGGATAATGCTTTTTAACGACCTTATCGAGGTTCAATGTTTTGTTTTGAGTACAAATTCACCAATTCCAGGAGTTCAGTGAGGTTCAACATGAAAATCGATTCGCTGGAAATAATGCAGTTGAATAATTTTCCTCGAAAACGTCCATACTCTACAAATACAGGATTCAATTTCCGAATTGGCAGTGTCGAATTTGATAGATATTTGCTTGTTTTATGAAGTCCATGAAAAAAACAGAAGCGTAAAAGCTTCAGATACATTTTAATGAGTTGATTTTCCAACTCATTTATCGACTTGAGTTTCTTACGAAATACAGAGTTAGGTGAAATATTTTGTATACCGGGTGGCCCACCCCAAACGCGGCGATCATTTTGAGGGAGTACGTAAAGATATTTTTCAAATTTTTTTTTTCGTGGTGTGTGTAGGGTGTTCAAAAAAACACAATTTAAAATTATCGTCATATATACAGGGTGTTCGAAAACAAAGATATAGACCAAAGTTACACTTTTTGAAATGTAACACCCCGAATTTGACCTCAAAAATGAAATGGCAAGCTCAAATTATGATGAGTTCCTTCAGATCAGAGTGTTTTTAAATAGCAATTAATGAAGAAACTTGTTACGCCAGCGATACAGACACTATTTTTTCGAGTAGAGAAGTTGGCTACTCCTACACGTAAAAAAAATTTCAACTCTGGAATATACACAGTGATCATAATTAATTCTCAAACATCAACTACAAATTATCGTCAAAAACTGTCTTATTTCAAATGGCACACCTGGTATTTCTATATCTCATTGAACGAAAAAATTAATTTCGAAACTATTTTCATAAGGTTTTTCTAAACCTTAACCTGATAGTTTCTCAGCCGTTTTTGACGATTATTTGTAGTTGATGTTTAAGAATTAATGATGATCATTCTGCATATTCCAGAGTTGAAAATTGTTGTATGTATAGGAGTAGCCATCTTGTATACTCGAAAAAAATACTATCTGTATCAGGGCGTAACTAGTTTCTTCATTAATTGCTATTTGAAAAAAACTCCATATTTTCAATTTTTCGCCATTATCTCGTAAAGGTTGCTTCTAAGTTATAAAGTTATCTGAAGAAACTCATCATAATTTGAGCTTGCCATTTCATTTTTGAGGACAAATACAGGGTGTTACATTTAAAAAAGTGTAACTTCGGTCTATATCTTTGTTTTCGAACTGCCTGTATATATGACAATAATTTTAAATTGTGCTTCTGAACACTCTAGACACACCACAAGAGAAGATTTTAAAAATATCTTTATTTTCTCCCTCAAAATGAACGCCGCATCTGTGGTGGGTCACCCGGTATAGTTCAGATGAAAGTTCTAAACTCTAGACTCTAAAACTTTCAGGATTATGGACTTATATGTTTTGCTGATTAACCGTACATTGTTTTTCTATAAATGTTTGTAAGGAACAGCTTGCGTTGAAAAATGATAAAAATGCAGAAAATTGATAGAAGAAGCTCCAATTTTTTTCATCGCATCTCACAGGACTACTGGTTAGAAAAAAACTTGAAGTGTTTGCAACAGATGTGTATTCTCTTTCAGCTACAGTTATATTGTTTTTTACCCCATAAAATTCCGAAAATCGATGATTTTCATTTGATTAATTCGGAAAATCAACTGCCGAAATTCTATAGCCCTTGACCTTTTTTTGCTTGTTAATTCTCTCATGGAAAATACAGTGAGAACAACCTCCACTATTGAAGCAAATAATTTTTTTTATATACATATTTCTGGAACTTCAGTTTAATAAAAAATTTGCCCAAACTTTCATAGTAAGGAAAATATATTACCTTTTACATTCAAATATACCTGAAGTGCCTTGCAGATTTCTTTGTTTCTTACCATTTGTGAGTGAAGGGACAAACTTATAAGATTGCGTAGCGTCTTTTCGATTAGTTTAACAATTAATTCCTGTTGAGTTAGCCGTGACCAGAGCGTCCGAATTGACAGGAAAAATTAACGAATTCAGAAGAGTAAAAGCACGTTATTTTATGGCCCTTATACTATACCAGTGTCCTGTACATGTGTTTCACTTTGTGAATGTGTAATTTTTTTTTCTGGATACGTGGGATATTAGATATGTCATGAAAAAAGGTTTTTTTACAAATCAAATGGCAACACGGATCTCATTAATTTATTTTGTTGTTTCATAGGGTGACTTGGGACAATGCCGAATTGATACAAGCGGCGCATTGGCAGCAAGAAATATGCCGATTTTTCGCAGGATATTATTATTTACGTTATTTCCACAAAGAAATTACCAAAGAATGAAAGAAATCAAAGTTCCTTTGTTTTTTTTAGTTTTTTTACATTTGAGTTGCAATATATTCACCTTCGCTGTAATAGGGGTTTATCATTTAATTTCCTTACCGAATTTCAACTATATAATCACAAATTCTAATTTTTCAAAACTATATACCATCCCAAGTCATCTATTTCATTTGATAGTTGAGAAATCAATAGATTTTAACTTGTGCCCCAAGCCTCCCAACTCGGTGGGTGACTTGGGACAAGTATATTTTAATTTTTTTCAATTTATATCCGAATCCTGAGGCATGGTATACAACTAATCAATAGTCTGAATCATTTAGCATATTTGAACCTCTTTTTCACATGAAAATAGGTCACCGTTTTTGAAATATGACAAATTGAATTTCAAAATCGTTCAAGTCACCCGAATCTTCGGTGGTAGAAAACATTTCTGACAAATATGGATGATCAGAGAAATACAGAGGTTTGACAATCGATGTTAGATTGCGGTATATAGGGTGTCCGGATTGAACGTTCATATATTTCGGGGGGTGATTCTAGAGGTCAAAATATGAAGAAATGAAGAAAACATCAACTTAGGTCCTAAAATGCACCCCACAGATGCTAGAGCTTCTTCAACAAGACCTCTAAAATCCAGTAAACTTACGATAACTTTGTACCATTTTGTCGGATTCGATTGAAATTTCGTACATCATAATTCCCTTAATTCCCTTGAGTTTAGTACATTTAATTGAAACTTTTTGAGATTCTCAGATATATGTGGATCTTGTGTTGACAAATTCTTCATTCACTATCTACTTTACGCACAAATCAGTAATCTGTGATAATATCCCAATTTATAAAGAAGCTTCGACATCGATATCATGTTGGTCAGACATTAATTACGCTGTTATATAGGGTCAAAGACCCTGTTGATATTTTGCATGCACGAAATCGAACAATAATTACTGACATACTGAATAGATCGTTGACAATGCATGCCATTGTATTACCACGGTATGGAGACCCAACATAGAGTGCGTTATTGTTTCCATAGTTGAATTGCAGATAATCCCTCTTATCTTCGTATAATTTCCGGTTTTTTCTTCAAATAACTATGCATTACGATGTGTATTAGATCGGGCTTATCAGTTCGGTTACTGAGGATTTATCTGGAGGTCGATACGGCTCGGTTATCTGATATTAAATTCACTGCAACGACCTTCACAATATTTGCAATGAGGAAAAGAAAATTTTTCAACTATATACCGGGTGGCCCACCCCAGACGCGGTGCGGTGCTCATTTTGAGGGAATAAATGAAGATATTTTGAAAATCATTTCTTGCGACGCTCATTTTGAGGGAGCAAATGAAGATATTTTGAAAATCTTTTCTTGTGGTGTGTGTAGGACGTCCCAGAGCACAATCTAAAATTATTGTCATATAAACAGGGTGTTCGAAAACAAAGATATAGACCAAAGTTACACTTTTTTAAATGTAACATCCTATATTTGACCTCAAAAATGGAATGGCAAGCTCAAGTTATGACGAGTTTCTTCAGATTACTTTATAGCTCAAAAGCACCCTTTACGAGATAATGGCGAAAAATCGAATAGATATACATATGTAGTTTTTTTGAATAGCAATTAATGAAGAAACTATTTACGCCAGCGATACAGACAGAATTTTTTCGAGTAGACAAGTTGGCTACTCCTACATATAAAAGAAAATTTCAACTCTGGAATATACAGAGTGATCATGATTAATTCTCAAACATAAACTACAAATAATCGTCGAAAACTTTCTTATTTCAACTGGCACACCCGGTATTTTTATATCTCGTTGAACGTAAAAATTAAATCTCTTCATAAAATTTTCCTGCATCTAAACCTGATAGTTTCTGAGCAATTTTCGATTTTTAATTAAAAACTAGTAAACCATTTTCGCCATTATCCCGTAAATGGTCCTTCTAAGGTATAAAGTGATCTGAAGAAAATCATCATGAGCTTGCCATTCCATTATTGACGTCAAATACAGAGTGTTACATTTAAAAAAGTGTAACTTTGGTATATATTTTGACCCTGTATATATGACAATAATTATAAATTGTGCTTTTGAACACCCTACACACACCACAAAAAAAGATTTTCAAAATATTTTTAGTTACTCCCTCAAAATGAGCGCCGCGTCTGGGGTGGGCCAACCGGTATATACAGGGTTAGAACTATTTAGAGGCTGACTATAGGAATATCGAAAACCGTTAAAAATAAAGGGCGGCTTGAATTACGAAAAAGTAGTACACCAGTATAATCGCTATATAGGATTATTACTACACACCGAATTTCGTGTAGTTATCTCCAAAAACAAATGAGTTATGGAGAAAAAAATGATAATCTTGATTTTCAGTTTTTTCGAGATATCTCAGGATCCATCAGAGATATTTGGGAACTCTTTACATCCACCCAGTCATCCTTGAATAACGCAACTTTTTCGTAATTTAAGATACCCTGTATTTCTAACGGTTTTCGATATTCCTGTAGTCCCCCTCTAAATAGTTCCAACCCTGTATTATGTTCTAGTGTCTACTTGGAATGAATCCAATAAATCAAAGATGGTTTTCTCTTTGTGGGCTCCGTTATTTGAAAATTGAGTATACATATATATTTGATTCTTGAATAGCGCCAACAATTTACCTCCAAATCAATAAAAAATCAACTGTCATGTGATGAATAGGTGCGCTCGTTTGCATGAAATAAATAAATTCCGAATGTAGTCTTTTGAATAACAAACGCAGAATGCAAATTAGGTACAAGAGACTAGACGTCTGAATTATTCCATCAGAAACTATATGTACACATCCGCCGACTAGATTTGAATCGCGTCTTATGTAAGTGGTAATCGCTCCTATCTTCAAGGATCCTGGCTTCGGCATTCTTCAGGATAAGAATTTTTTGATGGAATAAATTCCGCATCATATCTTCAGTAAATATACAGGGTCTTCGACTCGTACAAATTCTTGAGGTTTGTTTTTTACACCATTTTTTCCGATTCGGCCCTAATAAAAAGATATGACCATTAGAAGTTTTCATAATGAGCTCAGCCACCCTCTAAAAACAAAATGGCAAAGGAAAAAAGTGTTTATTTTGACCTCAAGTATCTACTGTTTGAAATATTTCTACCAGTCAAAGACTCACTCTGTATAAAAGATGGAACATTTGAAGTGTTATTTCGACATTAGTAAAACTACTACACTCTCTTATCAGTCCGGAGAATTCACTACAAGAACATGTATGCCTTCCAGCTTGGGTTTACAAGTGTTCATCATATTTCTCGAGGTACAACGTACCATTACATTTTTTCAGCTGAATTTTAGGCCACCTTGTATATTCTGATTTCGAATAGGTATCTTCGTTGTTCCAAACAATGCTGGTAGTTATAACCTCACTATCTCTGACCTGAAAATAGAGATTTATAGGGTATATTCGGTTAGGATCATTTCTAATGGGAAGCAATTCGGATCAGAATATACAACAAGCCGTCACGTGCAGCGAATGGTTAGTCCCTATTTTGTTGGTAACAATGAGAAATATCACGGAACTAAAACCAGTAATTCGACCTGCCCTTTCAGGGTGTGCTCGATCTACATTTGAAACAATGAACTCTAGTTTTTATCTTGCGATATAGTTTCGATATGCTTCGAAAGCAAAATTTGCTATACAGCTGGTGCTGACGAGGTTTTTATGGGACGAAAAATAATTTCTAGTGTCAATTTCTCTGTAAAAACTGCTTTATATGGGACGATACCAAGTGGCAGTGCAGCCAAAAAAAGTTAACTCTCACAAGCTGTTTCATCAGATAGTTGGGAAGCCCAACAGGGAAACTCAGGATTTACTCGAGAGTGTCGGATTAATATAAGGGGAGATACCTTGGACCCTGTAGAGTACCTCTACAAAAAATTAGACCTGTTCATAGGGGGAATTGTCTAGGACAGCCTGTCAGAATAGTGAGAAGAAACGATCATTGGACATACTCGAGCGTGTCAGATTGAGATGTACGTGGTTGACAATTTAAGGGTGACGAAAATGTGTGGGAGGGCGCCAAACTTGCAAAAAAAAAAACGTCACGTGTACATTCTCGAGCCCGGTGGCTTTTTTCCTATATTGAAGCTAATGATTCAAGAATAACGGACAAAATATAATCTGACAGTTTCAGCAAGCCGAAACAATAAGAAATGGCCAGAAAGGTCACAAAAATCAGTTTTTTTGAATTATCTCCTCCCCTGGGCTTCAAATTGTTTTCGCATTCATTATAAAAGTTGTAGGGCATAAAATTTCCTACAAATTTTGTTCGAAGCAATTTTTTCTACGTTTGAACGTTTTTGAGATATATGGCGATGAATGTACATTAGACTGAGTTTCTTCATTGACCTTGGTCTTTTGCATGTGTGGCTAAGCTCCTCGACCTCATCGCCCTCTAACTTGAAAACGGTTAGGAGTGGGCAAAATTGCTTCAGACAAAAGTTGTATAGAATTTTATTATCTACGACTTTCATGATGAATACAGAAACGATTAGAAGTACAGGAAGGGAGATATTTAAAAAAAAATGCATTGTTATCCTCTTCAAACTGTCAGATTAAGAAACCCCCTCTGATTAGTATCAGATTAATGAGTCAACACGTCTGCAATACCGAGATTAACCATCTGTATGAAAATCTGACACGCTCGAGTATGTAAAAGTAACGATTTTTTTTGCATTGTCAAAGGACCGCTGTGACCTTGCGTCACGTCCGAATTGTCAGTCTCTTGAGATGTAGCTTCCTCTGGGTCCAATTAACATATCCTCTTAAAATCTGACAAGCTCGAAATTTTTTTTTATCATTTCCAACTCTTCCGTACGGCCAGCCCCACCACGCAAACTGTCAGATTGACATGAATTTATTATCAGAGTCACTTAGGGCATATACAGTATCTTAATCTGACACGCTAGAATATGTACACCTGACGATTTTTTTAACATCTTTGAAAACCTGCAGATGCTTTCCCCACCGCTAAAAGTGCTTACATCTTAGAACCTTTTTTTCTTTCTACCGTCTAATCTTCAAAATCTACTAGGTCTCTTACTGTACTCTAGTAAATCCTGATTTAGCATCGTCGGCTCCCCAACTAAGAGAATTAAGTAGAAAATTTACTATACATAATTATAATTTCAAATTTTCTTTTTACAGTTCATTATCAAGCAACAATTTTTTCAACTTGATTTTCTCCTGACGAATTAGTGCAAGGATTTACGCAGAAGCAATCGGTTATTTCAATTTTCAATTGATTTTGTTCCAGAGATTGATTGGGAGTGAAAACCCTAAAAAGTTTCAGAAAATGCAGAGTCCTTCCAGATTGAATTTAAATCTACCTACGTCTTTTCGGCAAGCACCTAAACTCAATGAGTAATAATTTACCAATTTCTGATTTTTTTTGTGGACCATCGGTTCAGATTCATTTCCGTATCGCTTCTCGACCAGGGCAGGAAAACCAGCCTGGAACAGTCACAATAAACTCTACCCGCAAATTGGGATATTTTATCCTGTTGAAGTTTCCTGCGGTAGATTATTCAAGATTGACTATTTTTAAATGTTGCTCGCTGTTTATCTGTCCGAATATCTAACCAGGAGATAAATAACTGGTTCTGCCCGATTATATTCGAAATTTCTATCTGCTCACTAGGAAAAATGAGTGAATAATTTCGTACACTCGGAAAATTTGGGGGAGGAAAATTCGTCCCAATAAATCGGGTTTGTTTCCTCATCGAGGAAAAATCGAAATCTAGGATATATCGGGGTCATGGAAGGAATTAATCGAGATTATTGTACTGGTAGCACAATTAAGTTTTAGATGTGAGGTTGTAAGGGGCTGTCCGGAGAGTTGAAAATGTTAAAAAAAATTTTTGGAGCCTGTCAGATTTTTGAATGATATGTTAATTGGACCCAAAGGAAGCTACTTTTCAAGAGACTGCCGGTTCGAACGTGACGCAAGGTCACAGCGGTTCTTTGAAAATGCAAAAAAAATCGTTACTTGTACATACTCGAGCGTGTTAGATTAGCTACATAGCTACATAGATACAGCTGGTTGATCTCGGTGTTGCAGACGTGTTGACCCATTAATCTGATATTAATCAAAGGGGGTTTTCTTAATCTGACACTTTGAAGGCATTTTTTTTAAATATCTCTCTTTCTGTACATCTAGTAGTTTCTATATTCATTATGAAAGTTGTAGACAATAAAATTCTATATAACTTTAGTCTGAAGCAATTTTTCATACCCTCAACAGTTTTCGAGTTAGAGGGTGATGAGTGCGAGGAGCTTAGCCACACATGCGAAAGGCCAAGGTCAATGTAAAAACCCAGTCTAACGTATATTTATAGTCATATATCTCAAAAACGTTCGAACGTATAAAAAATTGCTTCGGACAAAATTTGTAGAAAATGTTATGCTCCACAACTCTTATAATGGATGTGAAAACAATTTGCCCATGATAGCAGATAATTCAGAACACTGATTTTTGTGACATTTATGGCCAGTTTTTATTGTTTCGACTTGCTGAAACTGTCAGATTATATTTTTCCGTATTGTTGAATCATTAGCTTCAATATAAGAAAAAAGCCACCGTGTTCGAGAATGTACACGTGACTTTTTTTTGCAAATTTGGCGCCCTCCCACACATTTTCGTCATGCTTAAATTGTCAGATTAAGAGTATATACACTTTTCAACATGTAATTAACCTCATATATCTTAATCTAACTCGCTCGAGTATGTACAGGGTGGGCAAATTTCGATGTTTTAGCACTACAGCTTTTAAACCAGTGGAGATTGACAAAATCTGATACCCCATTCTCGGTCTCTTTTTGTGAGAAACTAATAATAGTAGTAGTCATTTTTGGCCACCTTCTTTTGTTTTCGATTTATAAGCGAAAATTGGAAAAATGGCGATTTCGAAATAAATTTATATCTCCGCTAATACTGATGATAGAGCTCTGAAATTAAAACATTATAGAGGCACTTTTTTAAGTAGTATCCAGTGGCATGCTTACCTTTTTAGCAGGATTCTTAATGACGAAGCTATGACCCAAAGTTCATTTCAATGTTTTTTTAAAGGAGAACATTAGATTTCTGTGCGATTTTTTGAAAGCTTTATTCTTACTGATTTCAAAAATATATAACATCATATGGTTTGTATCAATATAAATAATAAAAAATGGTCAAAAACCTTTTTTCTCAATATTTCTATGGTTTCAACTTTTGATGAGAAAAGAAGAATGTAGCATCTTATGATTACCACAGTTGCCTTCTATTAGTCCTTTCATTTCTATGCTCCTTACTCAATTTCTTCAAGATTCAAATTTTGTGAAAATTGGTAAAAAGCACAGAAAGAATGACATTGCCGAAAGGAGACTGCTCTTGTTATAGGAAGCTCTATTTTTCTGTGCTCGTCAAAAGTTGAAACCATAGAAATATTGAGAAAATAGGTTTTTGACTATTTTCTATTATTTATCTTGATACAAATTATATGATGTTATATATTTTTGAAATCAGTAAAAATTAAGCTTTCAAAAAATCGCACAGAAATCTAATGTTCTCATTTAAAAAAACATAACTTCGGGTCATAGCTTCGTAATTAAAAATCCTGCTAAAAAGGAAAGCACGCCACTGGATTCTACTTAAAAAAGTGCCTGTATAATGTTTTGATTTCAGAGCTCTATCGTCAGTATTAGCGGAGATATAAATTAATTTCGAAATCGCCATTTTTCCAATTTTCGCTTATAACTCGAAAACAAAAGAAAGTGGCCAAAAATGACTACTACTCTTGTTAGTTTCTCAGAAAAAGAGACCGAGAATGGGTTTCAGATTTTGTCTATCTCCACTGGTTTAAAAGCTGTAGTGCTAAAACATCCAAATTTGCCCACCCTGTACAATGATAGTTTTTTTTTACTATTCTTACGGGCTGTGCTAGACAATTCCCCCTATATACAGATCTAATTTTTGGTAGAGGTACTCTACATGGTCCAAGGTATCTCCCCTTATATTAATCTGACACGCACGAGTAAATCCCGAATTTTCCTCTTGGGCTCGCCAACTAGAAAGGATATTGTTGTTTTTTCAATAATTGCATAATTCTATATTATCTAATATTTTTTCAATTACATAAACTCATGAAGTTTAATATATAGAATCGTATTCTGGCTCATTGTCAAGCTAATTTTCATCCATCATTCTTCTCCAAGAATACAGTGTTATCCAAGGAAAATTTAACACCTCGATTTTCCGGCATTAAAATGAAAATGTGGAAAATCGCTTGGGTGAACACCTTTTCGTCTCTTTGCACCCCCGTAACTGCAACCCCCTAACTGAGGTGAGCACAACCCTTTAATTTTGAATGGGGATAAGAGTTGCTGCTTTACCTCATGCTGAAAACCTTATCGAGTACTACCTATCTGATCCTGAAATTTCGCTTAAAAATTTACATGAAAGATAAAATAGTGGGAGAGTGTACTTACTTTTGTGATTAGTTTATTAAATACTGGAAATGTGCACCATTCACTCCCATGCAGTCAAATAAGCTCTCCTGAAAACCTTCACGTTCATTACTCAAGTTTTCTGGTGTAATTTGACGGCATTCATTAATGCCGTCATCATCGCAAATCATCCAGTCACTCAGGCTGGGTATCGTAAATCTTGGATTTCAGGATTTCAGGCCCATAGAAAAAAGTCCAATGGAGCCAAATCAGGTGATCTGGGTGGCCACTCAATATGTCCCCTTCTTCCAGTCCAGGCGTGAGAAGAATTTTCACCTGAGAACTGACGCACTTGTTTAATCGAATGCCAATGGAACTGTTCGTCAATGATCCAGAACTGGTAGACCACGTGCTTTAACAACACTAGATATCCGTTTCGTCATTAGTCTCTACCTTTTCCATCTTTCTGACAACCTTCTGCAAATGGATCTTGAATTAAAATTTAATATGTATTTATGGCCTTCCTGATGTAAAAGTCAAATAAATTCTAAACTCAACTAATGAGCTCAGAGGAAACCGAACTCAACTAATAGATTCACCAACTTATTTGCGAGCACTCAGCCAATTGGTTTAATAGTTTTTCCTGGAAATTTATGGAAAAACTCGGTTCATTTTGTTATATCGGATTCGTTTCTCCTATTCTCTTCTACCGAAAAATAAATAATTGTTTTTTAGCCTGGTCACTTTTCGATTCATCTCCAAGACATCATCGGAATAATAATCATTCTCTTCCTTATCGGGACCAGCTTGCCTTGAACCGCGATGAAGTTCATTAATCCAATGGCCCCAGGTATATGTCTCGGGAAATGTCATCAATGATAATATGTAGTGTATCAAAAACAGTGCAAATTTCACACGTTGATATATATTTATTTCAGGAGACTCTTCTTCATATGTCCACATTTCATTTTTCATCTTATTGCATTAAAAATTGAAATACTATACACAGGGTGTCCTGGATACCATGGGAAACATTTTAATGAGAGATATTGAACACGCCATATGATCTAGTAGTTCTAGATTCTGATTTACAGGGTGTTTTTCAAATATGAATGAAAATTAAAACCACTCTATCTCCTGAACGGAATCACTAGTTTATCCGAGATTTGGAATTAGGATAGACAGTTCTTAAAAGTTCACGAGATCACCCTGTACAATGAATTTCCTGATTTCTTCAAATCTTCGTGAACTATAAGATTCACTTATTCAATTCGCCAAATATGTATAACGAAGTGATTTTAAATCTTTATGAATTGAATATTCATTATAGAACGTTAACTTCATCCTTTGATCGAATATGTACATCAGTTTTCAGTTTTCTGACTCAAGATGGGTCTAAACATTTTTTTTTTAGTCATTCAATCAGCCAGAATAAACCGTGATAAATATGAAATAGATAAAAAAATGTTAGAACACTTAGATACTACATATGTACCCACATATGTGGGTTTTTCGTGATCCTCTGGGTGTTCTCTATCTCCAATTAAAATATACATAGGATATTTCCTATCTTATCCGGGTCACCCTGTATTATAACATTTGAATTCGTAACCCTTATCTGATAATAATTCTGGTTGAAAAAGAAGCAAAGGACATTAAATTGAATTGATTTCCTTCAAGATTTATTTGTAAGCCCTCTCCGTCTAAAAAAAATGAAAATGCCTTCCCTGTATACGAGTATGATATACGTGACTTACGCAGCTTTCCTCTCATTCTCAATGAACACAGAGATCGGAATGAATCGATAATTTATAAATTTTCACGGAATAATCGCAGTATTGATTGATAAATTTCGCCACTTATTTTCGAACTTCCGAGTTTTTTCGATAATGAAACCAATATCTCGTAATAATAATCTCATTTACGGCCTGAATATTATCGCTAATTTATTCAAATCAGTTACTAGCAGGAATTCGAAAACTACGATTGATATCATGACAATTCGATGCAAATCATTATTCAGTAGTGAGATTGGGGAGCTAAATTTTAGAACATTGGTGAGTGGAAGTACGCTATTACCAAATTCTCGAATGAAGAAAAAAATTGACATTTCGAAAATTCACTATACAGTGTGGGCAAAATTCGTTGTCTACTTAGGGGACCTCGAGAACTATAACAGCTAGAAGAAAACGGATGAAACAAGAGAAACAAAGGGTGGTAAAAACCGCAGTCTTCAACGATTTTTCGTTTTTGAGTTATAAGCAAAAAATAAGATTTTGATTTTTTCGAAAAGTTCTCATATTTTTTTCGTTTTTGATGATACATCTGAAACTTGTACCTTCTAAAAGCAGTTTTTTCGTAGAATCCAATGACGAGCTCAAAATATGTTTTCATGTCGAATCTCTCTGTCGTTTTTTTAAATGCACACTTTTATTGAATATGTTATTTTTTAATTGGAAAAAAATCCAATAACCATCCAGATAACACATTTCCGAGCTCTTTTTCAAAGAAACAAAAAATGGAGAAAACTGTGGCCTCCTAAGATTCTTCGATTTTGAGTTATTAGCAAAAAATTAGATTTTGACGATTTCGAAGTTCTAATAACTTGTTTGTTTTCGATGGTACAGAGTACAGATCTGAAACTTGAACCTTCCACAGGCACTTTTTACGTAGAATCCACTGACGAGCTCAAAATATGTTTTCATTTCGATTCATCAGGCGAACTGTCGTTTTTTGAAGTGCACAATTTTATTGAATATGTTATTTTTGGATTGGAAAAAAATCTTTTTTACAGTAGATTCTACGTATAAAAGTGCCTAAGAAGGTTCAAGTTTCAGATCTGTCACTTCATAGACAAAAAAGTTATGAGAACTTTTCCGAATCGTCAAATTGTCATTTTTTGCTAATAATTCAAAAACGAAGAATCGTAGGAGGCTACGGTTTTCACCATTCTTTATTTCTCTGAAAAAGAGCTCGGAAATGTGTCATCTTTTTTCTTCTACCTCTAATAGTTCTCGAGATGACAACTCAAAATGGCTCTATTTTTTTATCAGGGCCGAATCGGAAAAATGGTGTAGGAAAAAAGTGTTCCTTTTGACCTCAAGAATCTACTGTTGAAATATTTGTATGAGTCAAAGACTCACCGTGTATATATCTTTGAAAAGCTATTTTTCATGTATAACATGATTTCAAAAAAGGAACCATCCGTATTTAAAATAAATATTTATTATAATTTTTTTCCACCCTTAGTACTAGACATTAAATAACGTTTAATATAGTATCGTATTCCCAGTAAAAAGTGCAGGAAAATGTTTATAAGTATGATTTATAGATATTAAAATAATAGAGTTATGGCACATTTTTTAAATTGACAAAATACCAAAATTTTGTTATATCTTCAAGACGAATCAAGATATCATGAAGCGGTTTCCACTAATGGTTTTTTTCACAAAAATCGAGCCCAGGACTCGTTCAACGTTTTTACCTATCTAGTCTAGAAGTACCAGAATAAGCCAAAATCAAGCAATGTGGGATACCCATAATATAAAATTGATGTACCTAAAGGTATTAAAACTTTTTAAATCTTCAACTAACGACATGTTATGGCTATTTAAACTCCACAATAGAATCGATATCGATGCAATAATAACTGGCACATAAATTCCCTTCATCCAACATCCAGGGTAGCTTCTGATCTCCGGACGGTTTCCACAGCAACAAAACAAGATGCCCCTGTTTCCTTTTTTGTTCTTAGATAAAGGTGACCTTCACCCTTCGGAAATTTTCCTTCCATGCTTCATTCGTCATAAATGGATAACCTGCACATTTCATTATTCAATCAAGTTAGATAAACAGGATGTTCTAACTAATACATGAAACCCTGGATATCCAGTCACAGAATTGATTATTTTCATATCGTCAATTTTGGTTTGAATTATTGATATCCTGCAAAAGTGCGTTAGGCTTCCATAGCTGTCAAACCAGACGTTTTAGGAATTTAGTTGAGAAGCTTTCCCTTTGTACTTTCTATTCTGCATCTCAGGAAATTATTTTCTAATATACAGGGTGTTCCCAAATAAAATTATTCAACAAATGAGTACTTTTTTAAATGGAACACCCCTTATATTTGTGCATATTTTCAATTCTCTTAAATACCTCTACCATGATGCAAAATATTAGGGATATTTTTCCATCGGTACGGATCTTATTCAGAAAAAACTGCAAAATTTCGACAAAACCGTAGTTCGGTAAAAGCCCTTTATCGATTTCCAGAAACGATAGAAACATGAATTTGATTAGGATTTCTTTTGCCTAGTCATCGTTCCTAAATGATCAACCTCTCTTATACAGGGTGTCCGTTATCAATGTCCAAATATGAAGAATTTCAAATTTTTTTATCTCGATTTTTTCAAATGTAACACCCTGTATTTTTTTCCATGATGATGTACACAGTTTAAAACCTTACATAACCAAACGCTATTTTCACTCCTGCGTCCAGCAGGCACAAAAATGAAGTAAAATTTTATTTAAATATTGGATATAAAAACAAACGGGCGTTGAAAAAGACAAAGAAAAATTGTGTTAATCCATTTCATGAATAATAATTTTTTTTGGATGCCGATAAAACTCTGTAATCGTTAGAATACACAAGTTACCAATAATACCTATGTATGTGTTACTTATTCGGACAAACATTATAATTTTCATGTTGAACTTCAAGGATTATGATTTTGGAAGGGTTCAAAAGTTTTTCGAAAATTGGTCATTCAGTTTGGTTTCATTGTGTGACTCATTTAAAATATCCGTTAATTATTATGTTCATTATTCCTGAAATTTTTGGTTGAAATGTCATTTTTCGTGTCTGCTGCACACAGCAGTGAAAATATTCCTAAGGTTACTTCTGAAAGAATGTAAGGTTTTAAACTGTGTACATCATCATGGAAAAAATACAGGGTGTTACATTTGAAAAAATCGATAAAAAATATGTAATTTGAAATTCTTCATATTTGGACATTGATAACGGACACCCTGTATAAGAGAGATTGATCATTTAGGAACGATGACTAGACAAATACTCAAGTTAAAAGAAATCCTGATAAAATTCATGTTTTTATCGCTTCTGGAAATCGGTAAAGAGCTTTTTCCGAACGACTGTTTCGTTGTTTTGTTGCAGTTTTTTCTGAATAAGATCCGTACCCTTGGAAAAATATCCCTAATTTTCTGCATCATGGTAGAGGTATTGAAGAGCATTGAAAATATGCAAAAATATAAGGGGTGTTCCATTCAAAAAATCACTCATTTGCTGAATAATTTTATTTGGGAACACCCTGTATATTAGAAAATAATTTCCTGAGATGCAGAATTGAAAGTACAAAGGGAATGCTTTTCAAATAAATTCCTAAAACGTCTGGTTTGGCAGCTATGGAAGCCTAACGCACTATTGCAGGACCCTGTATAAATCATTAACAAATGATTCGTGATAGATCTAGCTGCTGTGACATCGACCAAATACGATATATTCTTCAGTAATTTCTTTAGATGATGCCTCCCCAAACCAGGGGCGGATTTGCCTTGAGGAAAATTAAGGACCAAAGAATTCCTTCATGATTAAAAGAAATAACTCAATTTGACTGAATTCAACATTCTTTTGGCCAAGGTCAAGACTGCAAATCCGCCGCTGAACCACCAACGAAAAGAGTTGTTGGCATCATGAAATGTTCGCTATACCGTTGACCCCGTTCTAGCCGCATCAAGAAGAAGAAGGAATTTCGTCGTGCAGTTAATTGTATTAGCCGATCTTGTGCGACGGTTGTAGCTCTGTATGTTTTCCCGAATATCCACTTCAATTTTGACCAGAGAATATAAGAGTCGAGTCCCCCCAAATCCCCTATTTCAAAATTTTAGCGGGATCATGTTGGATAGTGATGTTTGCGGTAAAACCAAAGTTTGGAAAAGCTAGAATGTTGTAACAGCTTTAAAACCAAGAACTTCAATATCGGATTCCTGGTGCATCGAGATAAAGCCAAAGTATCGGAAGATTTAGCACATCCCATTTCACTGATGGCAAAGCCAGTGAAGCCATTCCTTGTTGAAATCATTCACATGATCCTCAATTCAAATAAAGACAGGAATCTGTCGGAACATCTCAGTCGAAGAAAAACATAGGAACATATATATTTCTACAGCTAACAGAAAAACATGCCGCTTACTCTTGTTTGTTTCACACCAGCAACACCAGAGTGTGTAAACTTCTTGTGCAAACCCGACTTATGGAACGAAGTGACCTTGCTAGGTCACTGTTGGTCGTTATTTATGGTTCTCTTGTATAACACAATGGCATTAACTGTTTTAGAGCTGCGCAGTCATTTTTATGTCATTTCTTCTCGGAAGAGATTTACGAGAATGTAATCTGCTAGAATGGCTATTGTATTGCCTTACGTATATAGTGAAATATTATATCTTACAGAGCGATAATAATGGTAGATATATTTGGTTACCTAAAGCAGGTACGCCTGAACTGAAATTAAGTGTGGATAAAAATGAATCATGTAAATTATAGCGGGTTTCGGAGAACTCGATAAATGATAAGACGTCAAAGGTGGGTATTAATGTACTGCATTACGCCAGAAAATTCATTATGCGATATTATTATCATCTGGCTTACGATTGAATAATGGTTGATACTACTTTCGAGGCTTAATCTCTTCCAGCTTTGTACACTGAGATTGAGACAGCAACGGCTTTTTCCTACAGGTGTTACTACAGGCCATGTACTGGATAGATAGAGAAAATCTTTTTTCAAGTTCGATTCACTGATTGATGCTTTTGAAGAGTTATCGAAAACCTGTCTTCTGAATTGATGAATTATATGGAGTAGAAACCACAATTGAAAAAATGAACATGTAAATCATACGTGAACTTCACGCACCTGAAGATGTTATTGTGAAAGCGAAATACTCATTTTTGCGAAAATCATACAATTTGTTTTTAGTTCAATTATGGATTTTCATGAAGTATCGGCCACATCAATTCAAAACACAAACATGCGTCTCTCCAAATGATTTGTATGTACAGGGTGGGCAAAATTCGATGGGATTGAATGGCTGCTCTGTAACCATAAAAGCTAGGGAAAAATGGATGACACGTTTCCTACCTGAATTCTCAAAAGATGGAATATCTTCTTTTGTTTTCAAGTTATAAGTGAAAACTTATTTTTCGAATCTTTGAGTTGGTTGCGCTATTTCGTAGTTTCAGTGATTTCTAAAAAGAGATGTAACATTCTATAACCCCATTCACTTTTATTTTAGCACTCGGTTGTCCATGGAAATTTGACACATTTCACTCTGTATAGTACGAAAATGTGGGGTTATAAAGCTTGTCAAAACATTTTTGGGTTTTAAATCAACGCTATGTTGCCCGTTCTACGTAAATGTTTCTGTTATTACGTATTTCATCACAATGTCGAGTCTCTTCGGGAAATATGTGACGAACATAATTGAAGTTTATACAAACTGATTGAAGGTATACCAAATCTAGTTATTTGCATGGAAAATACAAGAGATCAGTATAATATAATAATATGCACTAGCTTGAGGAGAGGTAATGTTCGTTATCTTCTTTGGCTTAAGTTTGAATACGTTACATCAGTTGTAGATTTCAAAAATATTAAACCGAAGATGAAATGCATATGTGATGCAGTGGTTGGGAATAGCTATCTCCCGAAGGAATTAACAGATAATAATTACAAGAATGTTAAATTCTTCAACAAAAATCATCTTGCATCAATATAAGTAAAAAGAATTAAAGGAAGTTTCAAGACAAGATGAACTTCATCTTCGAACAAAAATTTCACATGAATAAACAATTAACAGGACAATTGGCTCGTATTTGTGGCTGTTCATCTTAATACATTGATATAATAATAATTAGGTATTAATTGGTACCTTAAGACATTTACAATGTATTGGACAAAATGAAAAATCAATTTTTGGAACTTATTCTACGATGACATTCATCGAAAATCCTGTAGTAAACTTTTCGCATTAATTCACTCAAACATAAAATTCTCAAATGCCACCACTTTTTTGGGTCTCACAATAGAAGGAAATTCTTTGTCATCCTCTTCATTCACAATCTTTCTGATTGTATAAATATTCAGCTGAAATATATGTCGTTTAGATTCAGATGAAACATTATATAAATTCTCTTACATTGAATATGTTCGCTACCGTCTGACGTATTGTGGATTTTAGAATATCAGGGTATAACTATTTGAGTGAGCGGACCTGAATTCTAAATAGCACTTCCTGAAACCCTGTACCTTTTTTCAATCACTTTCGGCATTTTCGTAATAAAAATTGATATTAGTTGTGGCAACGGCGTTATGACATTAACGGCATTTCATGAGTGCCAACCTTACTCCGTTGTAGTTACAAAAACTTGAGAAAATTATTTCATGGCCAACTGCTAAAATAAATATGAATGGAGTATATACATACACTTTTCCATGTAGAATTCACAAGATATCTTTTTATCAGGATTGAATCGGAAAAATAGTATGGGAAAAAATAGTGTCTTTCGACCTCAAGAATCTACGGTTAGAATATTTGTACGAGTCAAAGATTCACCTTGTATAGTACTAGAAGTAGGTTCTTGGATATTTGGTGAATTTGAAAGATCTGAAGTATGCGATAGATTAAGAAAAGTAATAGGGCTATTAATTGCAAACTAATTGATGAATCGTTTGCGTTAATATTCAAATTGTAATGTGATAATAAGGCTAAACTTAACCACATACAATGAAAATTGAAATTGTTCTGGTGTACATCATCATTAATTTTGAATGAGAAATCGTTCGTTGAATTCAGTACCTAACTCATTATAATGATTAACACTGTTCGTTACTTCAAGAATGAAATCTCATTGATTCAACGAAGGGACTTCTGGCTTTAATGAATATTTTCATTATCTTGTTGGACGAGCGTAATTTATTTTTAAGAGGCGTCCGATCATGGTGATGTTTATGGACGATATTTGAAGTCTCTCATGTTACAGTGTCATATTATTATTCTTTCCTACTCATTGGAGAGGGATTAAGAGAAGAATTGATAAGTTTCTGACGATCGTGTATATTTTTCGAAATCTCAATCTCCAAGTAGGTAATGAAAAGGGTTTTATATCGAATTACATAATGCTATTAGCGAAAAATATCTTCCAATTGAAATACACTCGAATTCATCGAATCATTCCTAAGTATAAGTACATAAATTTGAAAGCAGAGTAAACACATTTATTGGCTTTAGATAAAATTATCAGCATGAAACAAATATTTTATAATTGAGTATTCGAAATCGAATTGTTTGCTAGAAATACTTCCTAGTACTTGATGATTGTTGTATATAGTATCCATATATCAGGTAATTAATTCAAGTTCATAATCAATTACACATATTGAATCACTCGTGTTGAAACAAAGTTCAATGGATACTTTCACAAATATCTCGAGCCGATTCGACATCTACTGCCTTGTAGATAACGATTCAACCAAATCTACTATACTATTTGGTTACTGAAAATTTGGAATTAACAGAATAAATTATTTTAATCATATGGTAACGAATTAAATTTTTCGCATTGGAACTACACAAAACCATTGAAAGGATTTTGCTATGTAATATTTCTTCTTACTTTAATATACAGAATGTATTAAAAGTTACTGAATATGAATTTTCTTTGCAGATAAGAACGGAGCCAAAATTCAGCATATTAAAAGGTGAGCTACTTAGTTTTTCATTTACTATCTGAACTATGTACAGGGTGGGCAAAATTGGTTGTCTACTGAGGGTATCTCGTGAACTATAAGAGCTAGAAGAAAACGAATCACACATTTCTCTTTTCCAGAAAAACAAAGAATGGTGAAAACCGTAGCCTCCTATGATTCTTCGTTTTGGAGTTATTAGCAAAAAATGGGATTTTGACGATTTCGGAAAGGTCTTATAACTTTTTTGTCTTTGAAGTTACAGATCTGAAACTTGAACCTTCTTAGGCACACTTATACGTAAAATCTACTGATAAAAGGTTTCTTTCCAATTCAAAAATAACAAATTCAATAAAAGTTTGCATTTAAAAAAACGTTCGCCTAATAATTCGAAATGAAAAAATGTATTGAGCTCTACAGTGGATTCTACGTAAAAAAGTGCCTGTAAAAGGTTCAGGTTTTAGATCTGTAACTTCAATGACAAAAAAGTTATGAAAACTTTTCGAAATCGTCAACATATTATTTTTGCTAATAACTCGAAAACGAAGAATCGTAGGAGGCTACGGTTTTCACTATTCTTTGTTTCTCTGAAAAAGAGCTCGGAAATCTGTTTTCTTCTAGCTCTTATAGTTCTCGCGATTCCCTCAGTAGACAACGAATTTTGCCCACCCTGTATAGAGGAGGAGTTTTTGACTCTTACAAATAATTCAACAGTAGATTCTTAACGTCAAAAGAAATACTTTTTTCCTTTAACATTTTTTCCGAATCAGCTCGGCATAAAAGATACAGGCTGTTGAAAAAAATGTTATTTTTAGTTCTATCTCACAAACGGTTTTATCGAAAGAAGTAAATTTCGGAGTATAGTTTTTTATTCATTCGATGAATCTTTTTCGAACTCAAGATATCACCCACGTCTTGCAGTTTTCTCATTATGACCATTTCGTATTATAAATATACCAAAAATTCAAAGAACCCAACTCTTGAAACTAAGTTGAGCGCTGTCTGATGAATATTTAAACGTTTTGTGAAATAAAAGCATTCTTCATATTTCCTCGTATCATGCGCCGTTTTCGAGTACCTAATTTGTTGTTCAAAAATTAAAAAGTATGTACATATTTGTGAAATTCGTCTGTTTAAAAGATCCACAGATGTGTAGGTACTGTCACATATTTAGCTAGTTATTCTGAAGGAAATTTTGTTTTTCCAGGGGTGGTACAGCTCATTATTAAAACTTGAAATGGCTATATCTTTTTATCAGGGCCGAATTAGAAAAAAATGGTACAGGAAAAAAGCGTTTCTTTTGACCACAAAAATCTACTGTTGAAATATTTTTACGAATCGAAGACTCACCCTGTATATATTTTGAGGTATTTTATTGTAATTGTCATCTTCTCCAGTGAGAGGACCGCTCTCCAAAATACCTTGTCAATGTGAGCAGGGCCGGACTTGCTTCCTGGGCAAGAATTTGCTCGGAGCTACCTATTTTTTTCCAAGACATAAAACCTCGGTACAATTTTTTTCTGTGACACGAAGAGCACCAAGAAACATAATAGAAATAAAGAATGAACATTATAACTAACCAGCGACTAATTGTGAAAAGCATGTACTTTTACCTGAAATTGTGAATAGGTCTCAATCATTGAGGTAATAATCTATGAATTTCGAAGAAACTGAACCTATATCTAGAAAAAATCAGCTTCAATTTAAGGAAAATATTTCAGAATTTCAGGTTTGAAAATGGGTCTTATATATGAAAATCTTGACGTCAAATTGCTTTTCCATCGTATGAATACTCAACCACATATAGATAATAATCAATTAGGTTAGGTTAGGTAAGCTATGGTTAGGTTAGGTTAGATTTGGATGTCCACTTTCACCTTAAATTGTGAAGTCTCAATTTACGCCTAGAAAAAATCTGCTTCCATCATTGCAGCATGTGTCTAAACCTTTGTATACTAAGTGACACAGAAAACGGTATGTGTGTGAGAATTTATTAAACAATTTTTTTCATTGTTTATGACCTCAAAAACTTCTTGAGGTATCTCATCCCAGGCAACTTTAATGAAATTGTCTTATGCATGGTGGTATAAAATACTGAACGTACCATATCAAATAAGAAATAAGTATCATCTTATTGTCTTATTGATGAACTTCTTGATTGAAAACAGCTCAATATTGCCGCTAGTTATGACTTGATGGACCGCAGCAAGTGGAGGTAGATTTGTAGGTCAGCAAAGAATCCCTGGTGGTAGTGCAACAGAGAGTGAAAAAGAGTCACTAAAAATCTTGCAGTGGACGGTATAGTCTAAGCCAATTACCCTCTACGAGCAACTTATTATTGGTTTTAATTACACAAAATTAGATCTCCACCGTAGATAGGACAGAGGCGCTCGGTAGCTCCCTTTCTAATGGATCAGTTCAATTGGAATCGGACTGAGGGGACTTACTATGCACTATTATCAGCGTAAAAAGAGGCAGTCATCAAATTAACACCAGAGTGGAGACTCCTTCCGAACAGAAAACTTGCTTTCAACGGGCGGTCGTATGCGCGTGGATAGCGTGATCTACAGCTAGTTCAGTCAGTCACTGTATCGCCTTGGCGTAGGTAACACTCCGTCCGATTTTGTACCGACCTAGTGCGCTACGTGTGCAGATCAGCTGTTAGCAACTCAGTGATTCAGTCAGGGGAATACACCGCAAATTGTGCCATATTTGGATTTAAACTCACATGGATCAGGATTACGCTTTCCCAATCGAAATCGAGGTAAGATAATGCGAAAATTTAATAATAAGCCTCCTGAATGAACCCATTGAGATTGGAGTTTGAAGGTTGAAAAATCCGCACCTCGATACGTACCTCGTTAATCAATGGCATGTAGGCGTAATCGTGGAATAATCGTTGCAGAAATGAATCTTGGTGGAATGTAGGCCCGGTAGAGCCGGTTTGCGGTGCCTAAAAGTATCGAAATTCCTGTTTTAGAATAACACGGACTCTGCTGTTGCCAGGCTAGTAGAGTTGCCTTGATTATGCTCTGCTATCCTGCTGTGCACGTTGGTTACTCTTTGGAAGAGCTACTTGGCACGCCTGATCGCTAACTTGTTTATAAACAGTTCACACCTACGTTATAATGTCGGATTGGTTGCCTTCAATTATTCTAGCTGATGAATGGTTTCTCTTTTGTTATCAATGGTTTCATTTCGGCTGATCTTTCGGTATTTTGGAGAAATGCCTGAACCATCTGTTTCATCCTGGTTGACACAGTGGAAGAAAATATCCGGACAAAGATCAACTTGACTCCAGATACGTAATTGTGCCACATCTTTGATCAATAGCCTGAATAACGAACTGAGTCAATTGAAAAGTAGAAATTACCACGTGAGAGCGATATTAGAAATATCGAATAATTTTCAGTTATTCCTAAATTTCAGCTTAATTTTGGCATATATCACTATAAAAATTTTTGCAATATACAGGGTGAAATTGCCGATTTTCGGTCTATTTTTCTGATCACAAGGCCAATTTGTGATTAAGGACAGCGTTTTTCGACCATATTATCACCCCTATAGAGGGGGTTTATTCTGAGTGATAAAAATCATGTAGAAAAAACAATTGCTTTAATTAACATTTCCTTAGGTTATCGATTAACTACTTGAAATAATTTCAATTAGGGGAGATAAAACAATAATCTTAGTTCATGTAATTTAAAATCGATATCCTTTTTCACAAACTGGCCCTGTGATTAGAAAAAAAGTTCGAAAATCGGAAACTTTAGGTATTTTAATGAAATTCTAATTATTTTGGAAACGGTACATTTTTGTTGAACTAATGTTGGTGTCATTCGATAATATTTGGTCTACTCTATCGTGGTGTGACGTTTGATTCACTAGTTTTGAGACACCCTGTATGAAGAATTGAATCACTGAATTCATCCCGCCGCTATTTTTATCGAAATATGTTGAAAAAAACCCGTCGAAAAATGATTGTGAAGACAAGTTTTATGGACACTAAAGTTCACTTTTTTTTCTCATAAAAAACCATTTAAATTGAAAAAAAAGAGGCGGGATGACATCAAGAGGTCCTTCAACTTCAATTAAAAAAAATCGAGGCGTCACGTAAAAAACTAAAAGCGACAAATACAAGCACTAATGAGTGCTGTTTTTGAATGAAGATTCTTGAAGTTTTAAGTGGAAAAATAAATGGTTTGCCTGAAGCCTGAAGGAATTAAAATTGGATCACTATTCTCAATTAAATCAGCGCAAAATAGGAATATTCACAAATTGTCGTCAATCTGTTCAAGTTCCGCGATGATTGCAAAAACTCTACTACTTTTATTTATTTACGTTATCTAGGAAAGATAATTCAGGAGTAAGCTAACAATTTTTATATTTGAGTACTAGGACGATTCTAAAATGAAGTGGTTCAGTTATTCGCTCGAAATTGAATCATTGCGGTTGTAAAAATTTTTTTTAACAAGGAAGCGCTCTTTTGAACCCTGTTGAATGTTAAATCATGTTACTATTAGTTGATATTGAAGTGAAATAAAATAATACGTTGCTGAATACCGAGCTGAATACACAGCATAGATATTCACGTCCTTGAAAACTCGGTTAAAGATGAAGTGCACAACTTAGTTATTTCTTACAGATTTATACGCAGTAATTCATAAATACGAATTGTGAGCGAATTCTCTAGCTAAAAATAAGGATAGCTTATCGTCGAGTTCGTCATATATCATATACGATAGAAAAATACTCGGAAAAATACGATAATTTTAATTTTTTTTTGATGAACTGATTAGATCATCGGTATGAAATTTGGCAGTTATAATAACCCTGTTAGAACAGTCTTAATAAAATTTTTCAACCCCTTGCTTTTGCATCAAAACTTTTCAATATTTTGTTGTTGAACTAGCAAACCCGCTTGTTATCCAAAACTAGGATAGAACAACAATTTTCATTGAGATAAAATTTTTTTCTGAAATTAACCAGAAAGCATGGTGTATGGTTTTGCTAGCTTAACGTAAATCTAGCAGAACCCACTTAAAAAGACCCATATTTTGTATAATTTCTGCAGTGGGGCTCAAAAGAAAGCCAAAAATAATTATGATGTGGTCAAATACAAACATTCGATTAACTTCTGGGATCTGTTAGCTGAACGTTGAGCTAATATAACCTACGATTTATCCAAAATTTCAGAGTAAAAGCAACTTTTTCACTACCTACCTATTGTGTTATAAATTTGCCTCAAATTGTGAACTGTGGTTTGGCTAGCTTGGGGTTGAAAATTTGTGAGTCGATGAATAAATTGACCAAATAACTATGGGTTGTTCAAAATTTCCTAATGACCTCTTTCCATCATTAGGTAAAGTCTTTATCTCCATTAATGAACTCTCTGATTCAACTCAACTTCCACACGTTACCCCTTTCCTTTGTTTCTATAGATACAATCGATATCAAGACTAAACAAATCGAAGATTGCACAATTTTTTTCGAACAAAGCCGAGACACGATTCATTGGAAGAAAAGACGTCTTTAGGTCTGGAGATTAGTAATTCATCAACAAAGAATCATGTTCAACAGATAAATTGCTTCCTATCAGGAAGATACTGTTATGTTCTATTTTCATAGCAAGCGCCAGTAGAGGTATTTCAGTACGGATAACAGTAATACAGCTATAAATCAACCTGAAAACGGGCCTTAAAGTTAGATCGTCGTAAAAGTAACTGCAATATAAACAGGACAAACTATATTCTGCAGACGTACGTAACATTTATGAATAGTGATCAAATTTGATGTCCCACATTGACGAATTGAACAACATCATTTGACCGTCATTTTCAATTTCAGAAATTCAGTTCTCGAATTCGGCAGAAATTGCATCGGAATTTACAACAAAATAAAAATGTACTCATATGTTACCATTTTCTAGAAATATATCAGAAGAGTAATAGACTTTGAAAGTATAACTAAAGAGTACGCTTCTAGTATTCAGCTTTTGTGCAGATCGGCTCCCGTGGGTATGTTGATGTATTTTCTTACGGCCTTTGACTTATTTGGCATTAACATTAATAATAATAATAGAGTCTTTATTTGGGGAAAAAAAACAAAAATGCACTTGAGGCGAAGTCTAGCATGAGCTACTCCACTCAACCCCTGACAAGTTACAAAAAAAAAATGAAAAAAAAATAAAGAACAAAAATGAAAAAACAAAAACAAAAAAATTAAAAATTACAGAAAAATTAAAAATTACGAAATATACAATGAACTGAAAATGAACATGTGCACCAGAAAAAAGAAAAAGAAAGAAAAACAACGCTTTGAAATTAGGCTGAGAACGTAGGATTGAATCAGTCTTTTCTGTGTTAAAATCTTGACTTTGGTATCTCGAACTCTCTGATAGGTACCAGATCTATTGTATTTTCCTGACTCTACAATTAGGACAAGCTGTTTCTATAAATTGAAATGTTGTGCATACAGGGTGTCCGTAAACAAATGCGAAAGACTAAGGGAGATGATTCCTAGATGAAAATAAGCAGGGGTAGTTCCTATAATTTTCTTTCGAAATCGACCTCCCTTCCATGATGCATCCTTTGGAATACGATGACGAGTTGACAGTTTTTAATTTTTTTTTACGGGTTCCAAAAAACACTGACAGCGGGTTTCATAAAACTTTGATTGTCCGATCAACGATTTGACAGTTACTCGATTTCTAAAACGAAATCACTGAAACATTTTCATTTCTGAATATATCGAAGAAGTAGCAATTGATAATAATTTAATGGACGTAGGAACATCTTAATTTGATGCGAGAATGATAATCTGAATGATCATGACTGAATTATCGATTAAAAACAAATTGACGTCTATTCGTCAATCAAGCGTTGATTCCCCGATCAAGCTTTATGAAACCCGGGCTTAGTCATTAAACTATACATAATATGAAGCACTAAGTAGATGTTACTCACACAATTTCTTAAGATCTCATAACTTTATTATTAGGGGTTCAAAATAACAACCCCTTATGATTTTCCTTCGAAAATTGTTTTCGTGGTATAGATTCTCCGAGAGATTCTCGAAAAACAAAAGTCTCTTGTTGTTTCCCATTCAATTCTGGATAAAAAAAGTCCCTTGCAAAATTTCGATACAGTCGATACTTTTCTCGGAATAAATAAAAACTTACAAGCAGTTCTGATCACTGTTCATTCCATTTCTTCGTATAAGTCATTCATCATAGAATGACTACCCCCCGCTAAAATACATGCATCAACTCTCTGCTTCGTATACTGCTTGTAAGTTTTCATTCATTCCGAGAAAAGTATCAACTGCATCGAAATTTTGCATGAGACTTTTTTTCTTCAAAACTGAATGGGAAACAATAAGAGAATTTTATTTTTCGAAAATCTATCCACCGAAAACAATTTTTGAAGGAAAATCATAAGGCGTTTTTATTTTCAACCCCTAATAATAAAGTTATGAGATCTAAAAAAATTGTGTGAGTAACATATCCACTTAGTGCTTCATATTATGTATACATATTATGTATAGTTTTATGACTTAGTGTTTTTCAGAACCCGTAAAAAAAATTAAAAACTGTCAAATCGTCATCGCCTTCCAAAGGCTGTATCTTATTGGAAGTGAGGTCGATTTCGAAAAAAACTCATAGGAACTACCCCTGCTTATTTTCATCGAGGAATCATCTCGCTAAGTTCTTCCCTTTTGTTCACAGACAGCCTGTATATTTCAACAGACAACTCTGATAAACTGAGACTCAACACCGATTTTCCCAGCCGTATATAATTAAATCAGAATCTAGATTATTTTAAGATGCTTCTTTATGGCTGCTCATCCACGTCCACAATACAAATGAGGAAAAGTTCTAGGCACTAAAGATTAAAGTTGCCTTTACCACGCGCGAAACATCGAAACAAAATGTGAAAGTTAATAAGGAATATTTCAAGACCATCCTCAACTTCTGAGACAAGCATATTTTCATGAACCCAGACCGATCTATTACAACAATTCCACTACAATTAGCAAGGCTATCATTCGGAATGAACGTGGAGAAAATTGAAATGAATCCGAATCGTCTTTGTTCTATTTATGTAGGGACTGTACAATCGCCCATTAATCCATCGCAGTCTCGTTCACAGAGCTCACTTTGATATTCGTCCACGGCTTCGTTTGGGTGCATGCACAGTAGCAGCAGCTTAACGATTGAGCGGTAGGAATGCCGCTCTTGTAGTATTACTAACTTTACTACCACGTTCGAGTTTGACAGCCTGGAAGTTTGTCCGGACTGAATTGTTTTCACTGCTTCTCAGGATCATCTCTGCGTAAAACGAGGAACTTCATTAAAGAAGATCTGCCATACTTTATGATATTTAAGTCATATTTATATTGTGAAGAATTTGTGCATTTCTATGAAAGGAACTAAGACAATGGACGAGTTCAGGAACGTTTTGCCAACCTTGTGAATCATAGAAAAAACTCTTTCAATGGAAACGTATTTTTCTCAATTATATTTGTGCCCTTCGTTTTCTTTCATCATTTTACAATCCTCGGAATGTCTTCGGCTCTCAACAAGGTTGGCAAATGTTCCTGAACTTGTCCATTGACAGGCCATGTGATCTCCATTTGCCAATCTCTCTCAGATCACGGAAAGTCGGCATAAAGTGAGGCATACCTTTGGATGATTACTCTAATAGAGGCTTTATACAACAAGTACTAAGAATTAAGGCCTAAGAAAGAATAAACAATCTAATGGGCATATATGGCAATCACCTGAGCGCCTACATACATGTTCATTTATGTGTGTGGTTTATCAATCCTTACACGTGGTGCAATGTATTTTTCTATCGGATAGGGAAACAACCGTCAAGATAATCGAAACGGAAAATCCACATCCTTCGTCTTTCCGTACAGTTACCTCATTCTCTCATCTTAGGAATGAATAGCGTGTTGTTTAATATCATTGGTTATTCCTAGAACAGCTTGAAACTCGATATACCAAATTTGAGTGGGTATTATTGCTGCCGCAATCAATTGTGTACAATATTTTACGTGACTTCTATGGTATCCTGCATCTTGATTTTCAAGTATAGGTGTATTCTTACGGTCCTGTGGAAGAATCGCTTCTTGTTTTATTGGTAGTATATGACGAAAAATGAATGAATTTGATGATGAGAAATCTTACTGTGCCATTCAAATCAATCTGAGCGAGGAAAGTCAACACATATATACTGGGTGAGTCTTTGACTCGTACAAATATTTCAACAGTAGATTCTTGAGGTCAAAATAAACACTTTTTTCAGTTACCATTTTTTCCAAATCGGTTCTGTTTAAAAAATACAGGGTGGGCAAAATTCGTTCTCTACTAAGGGGATCTCGAGAACTATAAGAGCTAGGAGAAAACGGATGACACATTTCCGAACTTTTTTTCAGAGAAACAAAGAATGGTAAAAACCTTAGCCTTCTACTTTTCTTTGTTTTTGATTTATTAGCGAAAAATGAGATTTTGACGATTTCGAAAAGTTCTCATAACTTTTTTGTCTATGAAGTTACAGATCTGAAATTTGAATATTCTTAGGCACTTTCACTTTCACTTCTACTTTCACGTAGAATCTACTGACAAAAGATTATTTTCCAATTCAAAAATAACAAATTCAATGAAAGTTTGCATTTGAAACCTAATGATTTAAAATGAAGAAAAAATTGAGCTTTTCAGTCGATTCTACGTGAAAAAGTTCCTAAGAAGATTCAAGTATCGGATATGTAACTTGAAAGACAAAAAAATTATGAGAACTTTTCGAAATCGTGAAAATCTCATTTTTTGCTAATAAGTCAACAACGAAGAATAGTAGGAGGATACAGTTTTCACCATTCTTTGTTTTTCTGAAAAAGAGCTCGAAAAGTGTCATCCGTTTTCTTCTAGCTCTTATAGTTCTCGAGATCCTCTCAGTAGACAACGAATTCTCGAGTAATTTGAAATTAAAAAGTATCTGTGAAATTTGAAAAATTGGGTCCTCTGGCTGAATACAACTCTGTTTTAAAGAGTTTTAAAGATCCACAGATGTGAAGTTTCACATATTAAGCTAGTTCTTCTGAAGGTAATTTTGTTTTTTCAGCTTTTTATGAAAACATAAAATGGCAATATCTTTTTATCAGGGCCGAATAGGAGAAAATGGTATAAGGATTTCTTCTGGACTCAAGAATCTGCTGTTAAAATATTTGTACTAGTCAAAGACTCACCCTGTATACAAAGTGAAAACGAAATGAAGTTCGGCAGAGCCGAATCAAATAAAAACGCAAGAAACTTTTAGCAAGAAATAACGAGAGATTTCGAATTGAATCAAGGTAGGATCAAAAATGATTTTTCTGTTGCTTTTTCTACCCCTTGCAATTATAGGGGAAAACTTTCATTTCTGTCACTTCTCTGGTTTTGTAAAAGCTCTGTATATAAGCAGGGGTTGCTCAAAAAAAATCATACCACAGACCCAAACTATTTTTTGACAAGAAACCAGTTATCAACTATTCAATGAATTTACACTCTGTATATCATATTTACATTTCTTGGAATATTGGTGCCAGGATGGAAAAGTTTCGAAATTCCAATGAAGATTTCAGCGATAATTCTCACGTTGGCGCCAGGCAATCAAAGTGGAAATCGAATTTATTGCTCGAAAGGAATTATTGCATATTTATGCAAATGAATTCATATGGAATCTCAAGATGGAGGCATACATTTGTGGATAAATCCTCATTATAGCTTCCGTACTGATCTTAAACGGTTTTATTTTCGTGAACAAATCTTTAATTATTCAATCGATGCATTTGGGATGTCTGAAATGTGTTTTTAATTCTAATCTTCCATTTTCTCAACGATGATATCTATAAATAGCTTAGTTTTATGTTTTAAATGGTGTTATATGTGTGTTGACGAAAATCATTAACCATCCATCTTGAAATGAACAACATTTTATGCCTTCGGAATTATTAATTAATTGTCAAATTATGCAATCCTTCACCAAATAGCCAGTTGCAAGATGACAATAAGTATGTCAAACTGTCGTGGTCAAAACGCCAACTTCTGCAGTTAATCTTGCCATCACAATATCGCAATGAGATGCAGACATAGCAAAACGTTCCTAATCGAAGAATCACGTGATCGTGCTCATCGGAAATTGCAATGCTGTAATTTACGGTCAGAAGCCGACAAGATTCAAGTTGGTAGCCAATATTGAAAGAGTAATAGTTGCAATCTTGGCAGCGATCGATACAGGGTTGCCAAGTGAGAGGGACTCGCGATAAAAGTAACTGTTCGTCGAGGGAAAATCGGGAAAGTTTCAGGGTTGCTTTGGAATTTTTGGTCGGTTTACTCTACCGCCCAATACATTGATGTATCGTAAAGCATTTCATTTTTACTGACCCTACACTGTCGGGCTGTTCTGAAAGAGTGGTCAACAGTACCGTTTTTACCTTATCTGGCCCGATACAGCATTTTTTCAAATAACGCCATACACTTATTCAGATTATGAATACCCCCCTCTCCTCCAACTTTTATGTGTATTGTGTAGAAGAAAAAGTTCCATTATTATAACTATTTGTGAAAAATAAACATTTTTACGTGCATTCTATGAAATCGGTGGTTTCACCTATAATTTTAAGGGGTAGAAAAAGCTGTCCCTGAAATTTGTTGCGCAAGAAACTTGTCTCCTTATTGATATACCATTGGAAAATCAACTTGATGGCTTGATCAAGTTTGAACATACATGGTGTCTGTAAACAAATGCGAAGGACTTTGGGATATGATTCTCGATGAAAATAAGCAGGGGTAGTTCCTTTGAATTTTTTTCGAAATCGACCTCCCTTTCAAGATACAGCCTTTGGAAGGCGATGACGAGTTGACAGCTTTTGATTTTTTTTACCGGTTCTAAAAAACACTAAGTCATAAAACTATACATAATATGAAGCACTAAGTAGATGTTACTCCCACCAATTTTTTAGATTTCATAACTTTATTATTAGGGTTTGAAAATAACAACCCCGTATGATTTTCCTTCAAAAATTGTTTTCGTGGGATAAATTTTCGAAATATAAAATTCTCTTATGGTTTCCCATTCAATTCTGGAAAAAAACGTATCTTGCAAAATTTTGCATACAATCGATACTTTTCTCGGAATAAATAAAAACTTACTACCTATAGCTTTATGAACCCATAAAAAAAATTAAAACTGTCAACACGTAATCGCATTCCAAGGGCTGTCTGTATCTTGGAAGAGAGGTCTATTTCGAAAAAAATGTGCAGGAACTACTCCTGATCATTTTCATCAAGAAATCATCGCACTAAGTTTGGCTTTCGTGTAATTTCTTGCTAAAAGTAGATAACTTTTGAAGAAATGAAATTTATCAGGTTTATCTAAGCAGGGGCTGCTTAGATACACTATTTTTGACAAGGAATGGTCCTTTCAATTTTTTCGCAACTCTCTTTTCAGAATCGACTCGGTTTAAAAGATATCTCACAAACGGTTTCTATAGAATCAAATGAAATTCGGAATAACGTTTTTTATTTAATGAATCTATTTAATGAATCTTATCGAATACAAGATATGACTTCTTCCAGTTTTCTCCTTATGACCATTAAGTACCATAAAAATACCAAAAATTCATAGAACCCAATTCTTGAAACTAAATTTTAAGCTATCTAATGAATATTTGAATGTTTTGTAAAATAAACAAACATGTACCTATTCTTCATATTTCTCGTAGTTTGATGTTCAAAAATTAAAAGTATGCGGTGATATTGTCAAAATTGGGTACTTTGGCTGAATACAACTCTGTTTAAAAGATTCACAGATGTTTAGTGTCATAGATTTAGTTTGTTATTCTGAAGGGAATTTTGTTTCTCCAGGTGTGGCATAGCTCATTATGAAAACTTAAAATGGCTATAACTTTTTATCAGGCCCAAATCGAAAAAATGTTTCTTTTGACCTCAAAAACTAATGAACTACTTGGTTCAATTTTAACCATATTCATAAACAATATGACTCTGTTCTGAACCATTGTCAACAATGAAGATTTTCAGTCATATGTTTCATTTCCCAGTCCCGTACTTGAAAAAATTTATTGAATCGTATTGAACTTGAGGGCATTGTAACCACTTCATTTTGAATATTTTAAATGGGCGAATGTTGGTGAAATGCTCCATTTTGATGTGATAACACTCAACAAGCTCGTTACTGTTTCAATGAAAAAATACAAACCACGCCTTGAAAAAGGTCACGGCTGTAATAGAAGTCCGCTGCTATGTAAAACTGGCACTCTATCGTTTGTATGAACTCCTGAGTACGACAAGACACAGGAAAAACGTCGTACTGTTGTTAATTTCTAACAGAAATTCGCCCATTTAAGTGGACTGGATGTCTGAATAGGAACTTGGGAGCTTTTCAAGTTTGCATCGTGGATTTCCGACCTGGCAAGCCTGGATGGCTCTCAACAGACACGTCTGTTTTCAGCGAGACGCTGCCGTTGCTAAAACTCAATGCTAATGGATCGTCTCGATCCGGAATTTGCTGCAATTTTGGCATCTGTGACATTCTGCGAATACACGCGCGTCTGACTTGGCCATTGTTCTTGAGCCAAGGCCATCTTCCGCACGTTGTTGAGATAATTAATTCCGCACTGCTAGGCTCACTTCGTTGACATTCACTTTCTTTCCGATTCATCTGTTTCTGGTGCTCCACGCTTTCAGCTGATCACTCGTATAGCCGATCATTTTCGATGGTTGGTTGAATGTCAATGTTGTTTGTTATCGTTGGGGAGCCTACTATGCTAAATCGGGATTTACTCGAGCGTCGTGGAGACCTAGTGAAGATTAGATGGTAAAAAGAAAAAAAGGTTCTATGACATATGCACTTTCAGCGGTGGGGAAAGCGTTTGCAGGTTCTCAAAGATGTAAAAAAAAATCGTCAGTTGACTCGAGCGCGTCAGATTAAGATACTGTATATGCCCTACGTGTCCCTGATAATGAATTCATGTTAATCTGACAGTTTGCGTGGTGGGGATGGCCGTACGGAAGAGTTGAAAATGCTAAAACAAAATTGTTTCGAGCGCGTCAGATTTTTAGAGGATATGTTAATTTGACTCAAAGGAAGCTACTTTTCAAGGGACTGACAACGCGGAAGTGACGCAAGGTCACAACGGAAAAAATATCGTTACTTGTACAGGGTGGGCAAATTTCGATGTTTTTGCACTACAGCTTTTAAACCAGTGAAGATAGACGAAATCTGATACCCCATTCTCGTTTTTTTTTTCTGAGAAACTAATAAGACTAGTAGTCATTTTTGAAATCAGTAAAAATTGAGCTTTCAAAAAATTGCACAGAAATCTAGTGTTCCCATTTAAAAAACATAATTTTGTCTCATAGCTTCGTAATAAAAAATCCTTCTGAAAAGGCAAGCACGCCACTGGATTCTACTTACAAAAGTGTCTGTATAATGTTTTAATTTCAGAGCTCTATCATCAGTATTAGCGGAGATATAAATTTATTTCGAAATCGCCATTTTTCCAATTTTCGCTTATAACTCGAAAACAAAAGAAGGTGGCCAAAAATGACTACTAGTCTTATTAGTTTGTCAGAAAACGAGAACAAGAATGGGGTATCAGATTTTGTCTATCTCCACTGGTTTGAAAGCTGTAGTGCAAAAACATCGAAATTTGCCCACCCTGTACATACTCGAGCGTATCAGATTTTCATACAGATGGTTAGTCTCGGTGTCAGAAATGTTGACCCATTAATCCGTCACGAATCAGGCGGGGATTTTTTAATCTGACAGTTTGAAGTTTATGACAAGGCATTTTTCTGAAATATCTCCCTTCCTGTACCTCTAATTGTTTCTTTATTCATTATGAAAGTTGTAGATAATGAAATTCTATACAACTTTTGCCTGAAGGAATTTTACATACACTTAACCGTTTTCGAGTTAGAGGGCGATAAGGGCGAGGAGCTTAGCCACACATGCGAAAGGCCAAGGTCAATGTAGAAACCCAGTCGTACGTAGAGTGAAATTGATAAAATCTGTTTCATATCAATAATCTATGGTCATAAAAGATGAATTTGCTTTTTTTCTTGTGAATTATTGGGAGAATTTATCTTCTGTGGCCATAGATTATTGAAATGAAACAGATTTTATTAATTTTACTTTACGTACGACATAAATTCTTAAAATTCTAAATAACTCAGGAATTATTCATTTTAGGAGTATTTACATGTAACAACACTATCATTATTTTTCTTCACAGAACCCAACGCAATCATAAAAAATTAGGGTTCTAATTTGAAAAACGAAAGTTATGGGCAAATCTTTATCCCCATTTTTGACGCATTTGTAACACCCTGTGGCAAGTTTTTCGAAATTCAGAAAATGTACAATATTCCCGACTTCAAAAATGTGAAAACGGTTTGTGATTAAGGTATTTAAAATAGGAATATCGAACATAATAATACTGAATACGCATATCTCCTTTTTTTTTCAATTTTTCCTCAATATTTTGAAAACCATTTGGACAAATGCAACGATTTGAACAGAAATATATTCAGAATTGAATATTCTAACATATCAGGAAAGAAAAAGTAAAAAAAAAATTTCTGGAAAAATTTACTTCCATTTCCTGTATAACTGAAAGTGAAGAATATTTTAGCTCGGGGTCCAAGTCATCTCCCTTTATACAAGGTCTTTCACGAGGAACCTCACCCATATTTATACGGGAAACTACTGAACGTATTTTCATGAAATTCAGCACTTATAAGTATTTCACGATGCTGATGAAATCTAAAATATTTTCAAGGCATGAGCACCTCCGGTTTTTCCGGAAATGACGTCAACTTCCGTTTTTCAAATTAGAACACCATTTTTTTATTGCAGAAATAGATTCCTTAGAAAATTTCAAGTTATTTTGATGTAACATTTTTCAGTTTTGGTTGGAAAATTCTCTCTGAGCGGGAAAAATTCGAAAAAAAATCGAAAATAGAGCTCCGCTGAAACAAGAATAACTTCGAGGTTTTTGGATGGAAAATTTTCATTTTTGGGATTTTTCAAGATGTAAGATTGATGTATCCACTTTGAAAATCGAAATCGCGATTCATGATACAGGGGGTGAAAAAATCGCTTTCAAAGTTAGGGATGACAAAATCGTGAAAAATCAATTTTTTCAAATAAGAACCCCATTTTTTTATGGCAGATATTGAATCTACGTTAAAAAATAATGTGAGTGTATGCATCACACCCTTGCCCTAAAATGGATATTTTCTTACTTATTCACAAAAAACTGTTTTTCGTCTTGAATTTTCAGCTATTTCTTTTCCCTTCACGCCAAAACGATGAAATTTTCAGGAACTGTTATTTGAACCCTGCTGTAGATTTTTCACCCCTTCTTGAAACCGACTTCAAGTTACTATTAGGAGAACCATGGCAAACTCTCGCAGTTATAACTATGCTAACACCCTGTGGCAAGTTTTTCGAAATTCAGAAAATGTACAATATTCCCGACTTCAAAAATGTGAAAACGGTTTGTGATTAAGGTATTTAAAATAGGAATATCGAACATAATAATACTGAATACGCATATCTCCTTTTTTTTTCAATTTTTCCTCAATATTTTGAAAACCATTTGGACAAATGCAACGATTTGAACAGAAATATATTCAGAATTGAATATTCTAACATATCAGGAAAGAAAAAGTAAAAAAAAAATTTCTGGAAAAATTTACTTCCATTTCCTGTATAACTGAAAGTGAAGAATATTTTAGCTCGGGGTCCAAGTCATCTCCCTTTATACAAGGTCTTTCACGAGGAACCTCACCCATATTTATACGGGAAACTACTGAACGTATTTTCATGAAATTCAGCACTTATAAGTATTTCACGATGCTGATGAAATCTAAAATATTTTCAAGGCATGAGCACCTCCGGTTTTTCCGGAAATGACGTCAACTTCCGTTTTTCAAATTAGAACACCATTTTTTTATTGCAGAAATAGATTCCTTAGAAAATTTCAAGTTATTTTGATGTAACATTTTTCAGTTTTGGTTGGAAAATTCTCTCTGAGCGGGAAAAATTCGAAAAAAAATCGAAAATAGAGCTCCGCTGAAACAAGAATAACTTCGAGGTTTTTGGATGGAAAATTTTCATTTTTGGGATTTTTCAAGATGTAAGATTGATGTATCCACTTTGAAAATCGAAATCGCGATTCATGATACAGGGGGTGAAAAAATCGCTTTCAAAGTTAGGGATGACAAAATCGTGAAAAATCAATTTTTTCAAATAAGAACCCCATTTTTTTATGGCAGATATTGAATCTACGTTAAAAAATAATGTGAGTGTATGCATCACACCCTTGCCCTAAAATGGATATTTTCTTACTTATTCACAAAAAACTGTTTTTCGTCTTGAATTTTCAGCTATTTCTTTTCCCTTCACGCCAAAACGATGAAATTTTCAGGAACTGTTATTTGAACCCTGCTGTAGATTTTTCACCCCTTCTTGAAACCGACTTCAAGTTACTATTAGGAGAACCATGGCAAACTCTCGCAGTTATAACTATGCTCAAAGTTTTGACCGTTAATTTCTAGACATTTATTTATACGTCTCAGGAATGCTTCGTGCGTTGCTCTTCTTATTTCATCGGGAGGAAGAGATCTGCAAAAGTGTTTGAAAACCAAATTGAGTTTCAAAACTATGAATCTAAAAATCTAAACAAACCTGAACGCATTTCTGACTCGTTCTATGCAGTCCTCTTTATCAGTCAGGGGAGTTGAGTGGACAATATTTTTTATCCTACCCCAAACATAATAGTCTAAAGGAGTTAAATCGGGAGAACGTGGTGGCCAAAGATGTGGACCATTGTTCGCCAACCATCGAGGTTTCCGATACAAATTCGAATCAAAATTCGCCATCTATTTAGGAACAACCTGTAACTTTTTTCTCTTGCATATTAGGGTAGTAAAATCTAAAACATAGTTTAAGTAACAGTTCCTGAAAATTTCATCTTTTTGGCGTGAAGGGAAAAGAAATAGCTGAAAATTCAAGACGAAAAACAGTTCTTTGTGAATAACTCAGAAAATATCCACTTTAGGGCAAGGGTGTGATGCATACACTCACATTATTTTTTAACGTAGATTCAATATCTGCCATAAAAAAATGGGGTTCTAATTTGAAAAAATTGATTTTTCATGATTTTGTCATCCCTAACTTTGAAAGCGATTTTTTCACCCCCTGTATAATGAATCGCGATTTCGATTTTCAAAGTGGATACATCAATCTTACATCATGAAAAATCCCAAAAATGAAAATTTTCCATCCAAAAACCTCGAAGTTATTCTTGTTTCAGCGGAGCTCTATTTTCGATTTTTTTTTCGAATTTTCCCGCTCAGAGAGAATTTTCCAACCAAAACTGAAAAATGTTACATCAAAATAACTTGAAATTTTCTAAGGAATCTATTTCTGCAATAAAAAAATGGTGTTCTAATTTGAAAAACGGAAGTTGACGTCATTTCCGGAAAAACCGGAGGTGCTCATGCCTTGAAAATATTTTAGATTTCATCAGCATCGTGAAATACTTATAAGTGCTGAATTTCATGAAAATACGTTCAGTAGTTTCCCGTATAAATATGGGTGAGGTTCCTCGTGAAAGACCCTGTATATAATCTGACACGAGTAAATCCAGAATTTCCCTCTTGGGCTCCCCAGCTATTAGTACTGGACCAAACTGGTTTACAACAAAAAACAATAAAAAGAATTATCATTTTTGGATCGATAATTCGCCATATTATCAGGGTTTTATCGATGGTATTAATTTTCCGCATGGAAGGACAACTGATGATCATTGAGTAGGTATCTCATTCAGGAAATCTATTGATCGAATGAGATTATCCAACGTGACAAAAGCAGAAATCCGAACATGATTGGCAGTCGTTTTGTAAATCGCGCTGAGTGTTGCTATTCGGATAAACAATGAACCGGAAATTTTCAACCGTACTATATCGGGTAATGTAACCTTTATCTTTCAATTGGTGGGTGTATCATTATGCAAGCTGCATTACTGTCACAAAGACTTATCTCTCTTTTCTGAGAGGCTTGGGCTGGAGTGGATTTCCCCTCCTAACGAAATTGACAGTCATGCGGACCGTCAATTGTGTTGGCTTGGAGGCTGTTCTTCCCCCTCATGATGACATGTATTTTGCGGTCAGGCCAAGGGATTGCCGTTAGCATTTCCCCATGAAATATGGAATGAGAGATTGGTATGATTTTCTCTTCAACCTATCATGAGTACAAGATCTCTATTCATTCAGCCTACAATAGAAACCTGGGAGGATATTATACAGGGTGTCTAGAAATTAAGGCTACAATATGTTTTTATAGATTTCTATCGACATATTTTGAAAAACCGTCGAAAAATGATTGTGCAAACACTAAAGCTCAACTTTTTTTTTCTCATGAAAAACCAACTCAGTTGGAAAAAAAGAGATATCAAGACGTCCTTCAACTTCAACTTAAAAAAAGATCAAGGCTTTATTTACCAAATTGAAAGCGTAAATAAAGAACTAGTAAATGCTTTTTTGAATGGAGATTCTTGAGGTATTACTTCCCCTTAAGTCCAATTTACTAACTCGAATAACTGGTGAAAGTAAACTGCTCCACAAGAGTTAGGGATATCGTATTCAATCTTTTTTAAAAGTATGTAATCTTCGAGAAAATCGCTGTAAAATCATTTAAAACTCAATAACAACTTGAATCGATCCAATAAAAATCAGTATGAGATATTTCGTCCATCTGAGCGCCCTTTTTCTGAAGTTTGCTTCTTTGCATATGCTTCATGAATGTTGTTATTTTGAAATGAAGTCAGTTTATCAACGGCTTCGATTTGAAACGAGTTTGCTGAAAATGCCAAGGCGTAATTTAACAAACGCTGAGGCTAATAGGGTTATCGGAATGCTATACAGGGTGGCCTAACTCAGGTTGTTGTAGCGGAAAAGCTCCAAGTCAGCCGAAGTGTGATATCTCGACTTTGGAATAGGTTCAGGGAGACAGTTTCCGTGTTGGAAAGACCAAGGCTTGGTGGGCGACGAAAAACAACACCTGCTCAGGATCGTTTCATCACCGTTTCGGCGAGAAGAAACCCTACATCTACGTGTAGAATGCTACGGAATACTCTTCAAAATGCAGATGGGGTCCAAGTTTCCATCGAAACCATCAGACGACGTTTGAGAGAGGTGAATCTAGGTTCTAGACGTCCATTAAGAGGAGTTCCATTAGCACGTGACCATAAGCGTCAAAGACTGGAATGGACAAGGCAACATATCAATTGGAACGATCAATGGCGTAGTGTCTTTTTCACTGATGAATCCAGATATGGACGATTTTCAGATTCTCGAAGAATAAGGTTATGGACAATCCCACGCAAACCCCGTAATCGTCGCTATGTCCAAGAAGTCCATCCATTCCGAGGGGGTAGTGTTATGATATGGGTCGGGATATGTTTCAACGGACGCACAGATCTACACATTTGTCCTGGGAATATGACCGCCTTACATTATAGGGAGCATGTCATTGACAATGTTGTGCCAAATTTTCACGCTGCTATTGGTGAAACTTTCAATTTCCAGACGAAAACGCTAGACCGCACCGTACAGCCACAGTTGAGAATGCGCGCGAGGAGCTTGGCATTCCACATTTACCAATACCTCCGTACTCACCAGATTTGAATTGCATAGAACATGCATGGGATATGCTCCAAAGAAGATTAGATAATCATCAAACTACCCCAGAATCCTTATAAATAATCTGAACCAAATTCCTCAAGAAATGTTCAACAACCTCGTGTGTATTATGCAAAGAAGATGTCAAGTTGTTTTTGATGCCCGTGGAGGCCATACATTGTATTGATATTCTTAAAATGCTTGAATTCTCTGGAAATAAAATTTCGTTATTTTACTCGATTTTTCTTAACCACCCTGTATACGCTGCAGACCTACAGGCTAAAATTAATTTGCAACTTGAAATCATATTAATACGAATTTTCATCACAAAAATCTTATTTCAACTACAACATTTTTTTGCAATTTGAGTCAATATCCCTAACTCATGTGGAGCAGTTTATTTGGAGAACTTCCTGAGACTCATTCATTAGTTAAACATTAGTTAATCTTCCTTATAACTTTACCCATTGTCTATTCTACACTCTACACCAATTCCACGATCCAAGTTCTGTCAATTGAGCCTAACATAACCACCCAATACGTCATCACTCTTCCAATGGGCTTTAAACTGAATTGACCCCTTTCTGTATCTTCTTGATCCCAATAAACAGTCACAGACCAATCAAACAGTTCGAAATTGGTGTTTTCAGATATTTGAAGTTTTTTTTTATGATTTCAATCAGATCGGCATTTTTTCGCGAAGAATAAAGTTCAAATCGGCAATGACGAAATATCGATCGTGTGTAAACGGCGCGATTTGAGAACTGACCCTGGCTGCTGTTGAAGTGATTGAGTATTCACAGTCACGCCAAGAAATTATACTGAAACCTTGATCTTATCCGTACGGTGAAACGATTTATGCCTAATAACCCTACGAAACGCCATGGAGGAGTGAAAAATTTCACTAGATTGTAGTGGGCATTCCTAGTCACAATGGTAAATTTCATTATCAGAAAATGGAGTTAACTGTCACGATATCCCTCACAATGGATGGGTTTTTGCTCTTCAACCGACCGTTTCATTCTGAAAAAGTGTCTTGTTAGGCTGAGTCCACAGTTCGCCGTTGAATCAAACATAGTCCATTCAAGAATGATTGACATCTTGGGTGGCTATGAAAAATTGAATTTAAGTTGGTAATAGCCCATAAGTTAAGATTTTGTGTTGCGGAATTCAGGTTGGTATTATAAATGAACATTGATCTATTATAAGTGGATCTATGCACTGAACCACTGACTGACGATAATTTGAATTGTGTACTGCTGTTTATGTCCTTAGTTCATTCGTACAAATTAGAAACATTATTCTATCAATTCTGAATGCAGATTAATATGCTCTGAATTCTAATATTTCTCCTTTTCAAATGCTTTTTTAGGGTATATTTATTTATTCCAGTTCTCTGATTAAAACTACAGAAATTGTTGCAGCTCTTTTATGATCAGATATTGAGCTGCGTCTGGAGTTGCAAGTCCTACTGGAATGTCAATCATTCTTGAATGGACTATACTGTATAGTCCATTCCAGAATGTCAATCATTCTTGAATGGACTATACTGTATAGTCCATTCCAGAATGATTGACATCCCCATAGGCCTCGAAAGTCCAGACGCAGATCAATATCTGGTCACAAAAGATCTTCAATAATTTCTGTAGTTTCATTCACAGAAGTGGAGTATATAAATATAACTTAGAATGTATTTGAAAAGAAGAAATATTCAAATTGTTAGCATATTAATCAGCATTCAAAATTGGTACAATTATATTTCCAATTTGTTCTATTAAATTAAGGACATAAACAGCAGTAAAAATCCAAATATCTTCATTCAGTGCTTAGATTCACATATAATAGGTCTTATATAGATCAGTGTTTATTCTCAATACCAACTTGAAATTCGCAACAAAAAATCTCAACTTATGGGATAAGTTAATTAAATTCGATTTTCCATAACCAACCGAGATGTCAAATCATTTTTGAATGGACTATATGAGGATAAAAGACACCTTTCTCAAGTTCGTTTAGATAGTAGGGGATGTGAAATACTCGACAAAAATTTAGGATATCACAAATTTTCTATAGAATCTTGATTTTTTTTTCAATTACATTTTTAATTACCTAACCTATGGATTATAAACATGTCTTTGATTCATCGTGAAGCAAGTTTCAACCAAGTTTTAACATTTCTGGTCCATAACTGTCAGAAATGTACATTTTAATGATTAACCTAAGTACTCTTCAATTTGCTATTCAGTCTACTCCGTTAAGATTTAATGCTTCATTAAAATTTTAATCCTACATATGCCCTTCAAAACTTAGTTTCAAATTTTAATGCTTCATTGAATTGTGATGTCATTACAAAGACAGTTATGTGGCCATAACTTTTGCCACAGATTGAGCAGGATGTTCTCAACAACTTGGTGGAAAGCATACAGAAAATATGCCAAGCAATTATGTAATTCAATATCCTCAGATTTCACGAGCAGGTTAGACCCGTTTGCACCAGTACCCCTTAAAAGAAGTACTCAACTAAGCGTCGTTTGAAGTTAATGGGCACTTAAACTTATTCCCAGTTGCATGACTGGTTTACCAGGATCTTAAGTGAGGGGCCCTTAAGTTTTTCTATCTAGTTATATGTCAGTTTTTCGTTTGGGTACAACTTCATCCTAGTCCAATAAAGCCATTTCATTGGCTGGCCGTTTGCCGATGATTGTTGTCATTTCATTAACCTAACTTGACTGTCCTGTCAGTCAGTTTTCAAGTAATTATATTATTATCAAAGAGTAAGAACTCTCTGTTACTGAATTAACATTATTATTGATAATGATAAGGATTGTCGAATAGAAGGTACCTAAGTTTATACTATGCAACATTTAATGTTGAAGAGGAACGTGAAGAAAATGTCCTTGTTAGTACAAAAGCCAAAAGAAAGGGCTTGGTATTCAGTAATGAATTCATTCAATTCTCAAAATCCATCAAAAATAGGAAGTTCTGTAGCCAGTTCTACAAATTATTTTAGGTTAGAATCCCGCCCTCAAATGTATAAGCATAAGCGGTCATTACAGGAGCACTTAAATTTAAGGTTAGCTTAAGCCATTTAAATGTCAGTTAACAGCTGGTGCAACGTAATTCGAGTCAAGGATTCTTTTTAAGGGAAACTTAACAATAAGTGTTTTTGGTTTAAACGGGTCTTAAGCGGACCACAGACGGGCAACTTAGTTGACAACTATGTTGTCAACGATGTTGTCAACACTTGACAACCAGGTTGGGCCGGTTGGTGGTTGATATATAGTTGTCAACTAAGTTGCTCGTCTGTGGGCCGCTTTAGTTTCTTAAATGAAAGCCTGATTTAAACAAGACCCAAATCTAATAAAAATTGAATGGATTTGAAGAGAATCGTCGTATCGTGTTCCACTGAGACACCCAGTATAAAATTCAAAGTATTTCACCGTCTCGTACGTATGTACGATGTAATATGATTTTTTTTGAGCTCTGCACTTCTGATATTCATTCTCGGCCTATTCAGAGTTATAAGGAAAACTTTTTCACCGAATGTGATAATACGAAATTGCATGAAACAAACTGGAGCATATTTTGAATTTAAATTGGCGTGTTCTATTGTATTCCTGGAATTAATGATGAGCTAAACTGAAGGTTGCGGTCTTTTCCATTCAGTATCTGACTAAGGAAACCAAGGTCATACGCAACTCGGTTGGTGGCTTGTGCCTGATTATGGCATTGAATGCATGTATCGACCTGTTTGAACTTGACCTTCTAGTAAGCGTATCATAGTTTGGAGGGGTATTCGAATTGAAAGCAGTTTTGTATATCGCAAGATAAAGGTATGATTCGTTTTGTTTGTTTTTGCCGACATGGAACTGTTGATATTGAAGTTATTTCTGTTGATATGGAACTCTGAGTGAGTTTTCTTCAATTCTGCTTCAAGTTGACATCAATTTCATTATTTGTTTTATCTTTGTGTGTTTTCACAGGACTTCCAATGAGTTTTCCTAAGATCCCTAGATTTTGCACCTCTTTTTGAGGAGTTATTTGATTTTGAATCTTCGCAAAAGAATACATATTATTATGTGTTGTTCTATTTTGCGAAATTTTTACTTGTACCTCTTTCTTTTTCATTTTTATAATTATTTCTATTTTTTTTTACAGGTAAATGTCTGAAATATCCAGAGTACAGAAAATATTTCACCAAATACATCGGGGTAAGCTATTACCATGATTCGAATAAAATATTGTCCAATGTTTTGCATACGAGAAAGTTGAATAAATACACACGTATGATGTTCAATATAATCCTATGTATTTGCATGTTTGATTTCACTTCATAATGTAATCGTGACATTGAGTATTCTTATATTCCATTCATATTCGATTTAATTAGCACTATCCTTATTTTTTTTACAAATTTCATTCTATGCATTCAGAATTTCACCCTTTCATAAAACTAATTTGTTGAACGCTTATTACATTCACAGTTAATTGATTGGATGAATAATACTCCCATAAGAAAATAAATTATTATAGTTATTAGATTTACGTAAAGGAAATTAATGCTTCACTGAAGTGATTCTTGCTCGTAGAATATATTTATTATTACGCAAATATTGGGAAACAGGTTGCCACACTACAACAGGAAACAGGTTTAATTACGTGAAAACATTAATCAGAAATAATGAATAATGATAGCTCGTCTGATGAATTATTTCTACTGTTCGGTTCTGGGATTATTCCCAAGCTGTGTTCCTATCGATCTCTAGGAAAATGGATTGTATTTGAATTGTTTTTCCCTACTTGAGTTGATATTATAAACCAAATTCCAGGAAAGTCCTACAGAAAAGATTATGAACATCTTCAACAGTTTTAGCCATATGTCCTAGATGGAGCGACATACACATTAAGGCATATAATATACAGGGTGTGTAGCCGAAATTGCAGGAGGCCACACTTCTTGAAATAATTAGCTGGTTTTGCACGCAGAATTGACTGAAATATAGAAAAATTTTAATTTGAGAATCGATTTATCCAATTTAATGATCTTCTCATAAACACCCTGTACTGTTTCTGTTCAAACAGCAAACAGTGTTATGATACTACATGATGGCAAGATTATAAACGATAAAAAAGTCTTAAAGAAAAACTACCCCAGCAAACATATTCGAAAAAGTATGACCTTCAAGTCCCAAGTTCGAGTACCTATTAGACGTGTCTGGAGAACTGTACAGGGTGGGCAAAATTCGTTGTCTACTGAGGGGATCTCGAGAACTATAGCAGCTAGAAGTAAACGGATGACACATTCTTTAGCTCTTTTTTCATGACTAATCCAAATCTGAAAACAGAATCATCATTTTTAGATTTCGAGTTATAAACAAAAATTGAGATTTTGACGATTCCGAAAAGTTCTCATATTTTTTTTATAATTGAAGTTACAGATCTGAAACTTGAACCTTCTCAGGCACTTTTCTTCGTAGAATCTACAGACAAAAAGATTTTTTCCAATTCAAAAATAACAAATTCAATAAAAGTTTGCATTTAAAAAAATTTAAAAGTTCACCTAATGATTCGAAATGAAAAATTATTCTTAGCTCGTCAGTGAATTCTACGTAAAAAAGTGCCCGTAGTAGGTTCAAGTTTCAGATTTGTAACTTCAAAGACAAAAAAGTTATGAGAACTTTACGAAATTGTCAAACTTAAAAAAGAAATATCGTAGGAGGCTGCGGTTTTCACCATTCTTTGTTTCTCCGAAAAAGAGCTCGGAAATGTGTCATCCGTTTTCTTCTAGCTGCTATAGTTCTCGAGATCCTCTCAGTAGATAACGAATTTTGCCCACCCTGTACATATTTGAAATCTGAAAATTTGGATTACAATATTGTTCGAAATTCTCTCCTGAGCTAAAATGTTTTACGAGCTTCAGCACCATTCTGATATGATTGAGTATTCAATGTTGAATACATTTCTGTTGAAACTATTGTGTTCATTCAAATAGTTTTCAAAATATCGAAAAAAAAAATGAAAAGAGGGAGATTCTTATGCGTATTCAGTAGTATTATGTTTGTTATGCCCATTCTAAATCTTAAGCAAAAACGGTTTTCACATTTTTGAAGTCGATGAACGTGGAAATATTGTACATTTCCTTTATTTTGATAAACTTTTCACAGGCTGTTCCAAATGCTCTGTCAAAAATAATAAAGAAAAATAAAATAAATATTATTTGAAATTTTTGTTTCATTCATTCCAATTCCGTATTAAGCGTTTTTTTTTTTCGAATAACGAATTCAGTCTTGTGGATTATTGGGAAAATTTATCTTCTATGACCATAGATTATTGACATGAAGCAGATTCCATTAATTTGACTCTACTTATGACATAAATTCAGAAAATCCCAAATTCAGGACTTATTCAAACTCAGGAATTATTCATGTTAGGAGCATTAACGTGTTAGAACACCATCATCATTTTTTCTTCGCAGAATCCAACGCAATCATGAAAAATTAGGGTTCTAATTTGAAAAAATTATGGGCAAATCTTGATCCCAATTTTTGACACAACATTTGGAACACCCTCTGCTTTTCAGAATTCAGGAAATGTACAATATTAACACATTCTTCGACTTCAAAAATGTGAAAACGGTTTGTGCTTAAGATATTTAGAATAGGAATATCGGACATAATACTGAATACTCATATCTCCCTTTTTTTCAGTTTTTTTTCGATATTTTGAAAACTATTTGAATGAATACAATGATTTCAATAGAAATATATTCATTCACTCATTTCGTATCAGAAACGAAAAAATTCTTTTTGAAAAAATTTATTTTCACTCCTTGTATAACCGGAAGTGTTCAGGCTCCAAAGATATTTTTGCTCTGTAGAGAATACCATATCATAATCCCAATTTTCGGTTTTCAAATATGTCCAGTTCTCCAGAAACGACTAGGCACTCGAACTTGGTACACCCTGGTTCAAGAGAAAAGTTTGAAGTCGGTTTAAGATTTGGACACTACAAAGATGTTCTTCGTTTTTGTTCCATTTTCCATTTTGTATTGGTGACACCTCTACATCTTGCAGCTTTTTTCAAGAAATACCATTCCCATGCACTGTTCATCTCTTCTCAAAGAATCTGTATGGAGATCATTCTAATATTCATTGTATGTTACTGAACGCAGTCTGCTTGTCTGTAAAAATTAACCTTGAGCAATTGTTATAATGTCATAATCACTCGTCGAGGACGTGGTCATGAATAATACATCTGCCTAGTGATTATCGTGAACTGTCCGCAACAAGTGGAAATTGAGGAAGATGTAAATACTACGTAAATTACGATTGATTATTTTCAGGGTATGTAATGGAAACAGTCTGATATGTACGTGAGTGAGAACATGAATCATTTGTAGCTTCACTTGAACGCTCATGTCAAACATGTTATCGAGCAATTTGAAAATGTAATATACAGTCTGGACGTTGTGAGTGTAAATGAGAATTATCCTGAAGCTGGAGAATAATAAAATCTACCCTGAAATACGAAATTTTGTTGAGTTTCCTCTGCTGAAATTCAGAATGTACCAAGTTCGAGCTAAATATTTTTCAATGAAAATTAATTTCCTGAATTCTTTTCATTATTTTTTATTTCCTGGTATTATCAAATATTGAATTCTGTTCGAACTGTCTTATTACTCCGTATAGACTGCAAAATAGCAAAAGGAAATTAAAAAACCAATGCTTAATACTCTTCATTATCAATGTCTTTGGTATGCGACCGTGAAAAATTGGACTTCAAGCTTCAAAAGAGGTAAATTTTCCTTTGAAGATGATGACCGATCGGGAAGGCCAGTTTCTGTGTCAGTCTCCGAAAATATCGATGCAGTTCATGACATGATTTTATCAGACCGTCGAATTGGGCTAAAACGGATATCTTAAGCACCGAATATTTCATACGAACGCGTTCATCATATATTTCGCGTCAATTTGGACATGGGAAGAATTGCATCAAAATGGATCCCCAAATGTTTGAATGTTAACCAAAAGCGTGCAAGTATGAAGCATCGCGTTCGATCTGGGCTTGATTTGAAAACGATGTAGACTTCTTAAACCGAATTGTTGCTATGGATGAGACTTGGGTACATTTCTACGATCCAGAAACAAAGCACCAACCGATGGAATGGCGACACTCTGGTTCTCCAAGACCTAAGAAGTTTCGTGTCCGAAAATCTGCTGGAAAAATTTTTGCTTCAGTTTTTTGGGATTGCCATGGAGTAATCATGATTGATTTTTTGGATAAGGGTAGAACAATAACCGGAGATTACTATTCGACATTACTGACCACTCTTTAGGAAAAAATTAAAGAGAAAAGACGCGGAAAGCTATCCAAAGGTGTTTTGTTTTTGCAGGACATCGCCCCTGCACACAAATCTCATGTTGCCTTGCAAAAAATTCGACTTAGGGTTTGAATTACTAGAACACCCCCCTTATTCACTAGATTTGGCTGCATTCGACTATAATCTCTTTTCTCAAATGAAAAAAAGTTTAAAAGGTCGTTAATTTTTTTCCAACGAGGAGGTAATAAAAGCTGTGGAGGTCTGGTTTGCAGAGCAAGAAGAAACATTTTTTTTGAAAGGTCTAGAGACGTTGCAGGTTCGCTGTAATAAATGTATCCAATTAAGAGGATATGTTGAGTAATAAAATATTTTGACATTGAAATTTTGTTTGGTTCTATAGTAGGCTAAGAATTTTTCAATATATCTTCGTATAATATATTTCTGAAACGGTAAAAAACTGGCGATTCTTTCTAAATCACACACACAACACAACTTCATGTTATAGCTCAGCAAATAAACCTGTAGGAAAAAAAATCATCGTACGCCACTTGATTGCTATCAAAAAGTGCCTATGTAATGTTTTTTTTTCGACATCCTAGCACAAACAGAAATGGAGAGGTCAAAATTTGAATTGCGACCTCGATTTTGACCTATAACTCAAAAACAAAAGAAGAAGGAATACAGTTGATGGCATTATTAGTTTCTCGAAAAAAGACGACATGAATGGCACATCCATTTTGCTCTATCTCGTTGGGTTGAAAAGTTGTAGTTCAGGTATCACCAATTTTCCACCCTGTACAAATTCTCATCGACTGAGGGCAGCTGTAGTTTCATTTGAAAATGCAGGATAAAAATGTGTCAGAATTTCCAAATTCCTTAATTTTTTCCATTTGTTCCTTGTGAAACCTTATACGAGTGATAATATCCAAAATATCATATGCTGCAAGATATACAGAAAGATAAACCGACAATTTTCAGAATCCCTCTATCTAATCAAGTGATAACGGACGAGCTATTGAATGGAACATCGCGTCACCGCATTTGCATCTGTCAAGGTTACCCTCTCCAAAATTCAATGGAAAAGAGGACATGCAGTCTGGCCAATATGCCGGATCGTTGAAATGTTCATTACCGTCATTAGAGATTCAACAAAATTGACGTAAACTGCAGGCCATCATAAATAATTATTACTGTCTGCTGCTTGACGTTCAGAGCTGGATCCCAGGAACAGCAGCGTTGGATAAATATAGCATAACATTCTATTGGGTTATCGAAGCTCAAATTCATGCAACTACAGATTAATGATTTTTATGATCGCCTAGCGCATGATGTCATCGCACCTTATGGTCTACACTTCCTTCAGACGTTTTCTAAGATAATGTTCGCACATGTAACGAGAGTAACCTTGAACTAGACAGTAACAAACCTTGTTAATTTTAGGAAGTGGACACCCCAAACTAAGTACCTTTTACCCATTGTTCACGTCTGTGATATTGTGATATTCAGCTGAGCCTACACTGACTTTAAAAAACCAACATAGATAAAGTTAGCTTAGAATATCATCAGGGGAATCACATATTTCTGAATAACTTGTTTTACAAGATTACGATTTCTCTAATCAGAAAACCCTGGAATGATTTAATTAAATGTTTGAGTTTATGGGCTTGGTGGATTATATTCAATGAGGATTGCCATTTTTCCGAGCATTTTTCAGAATCGATTCATATCCGTAGTGTTCTTCGTTATTATTAGCACTTCACATTAGTTAGGTCCGTTTGTTGTACTCAAAAATGCCTTTGATAAAGAGCATTACAAATTTTAACATCAAACAATAATTATAGCATGTGTATAAGATGCAGTTTTTGCAGAAGTAAGCGTAACGAGGTACCAAAAAAATTTGCGAATGATACAAGAGCTTAGGAAAAACCCGCAGTAAAAAATCATGTCTCCGCCTGAGTGTAGTAGATTGTAAGAGATGAAACTGCACAAAATAAGCTGAAATTTAACATGAAGGGCATCTTGCACTGCAAAAACTTATTCTTCCCTCGAAGAAAAAGAAAATTCAGGCAGTTTTCTTCAAATTACCAGAAAATTTAAAGGACAAAACAAAGCAGAAAAATGTGAGCTAAAAAAATTGAGGTTTAGTTATAGACACATGATCTGGCATTTTTTAAACACAGTGAAAAACAAAGTTTTTGTATGAAATAAAAGACGATATGAACTTAATCCTAAAGAATTATGTCTAACCTCTTTGAAACCACCAAAATCAGCTGCCACCACATGGTACATTGATAACAGTCAAATAATGACATAATAAATTTAATTTAATTTAACGTTTTCTGAGACTGGTCGTCTCATTCAATGTATAATAACCCTCTTCGTATTCAGACATTAATGTGAGTTCAATATTGAAAAACGATGTGGATATTTACAAAAAATATGTATGTATATATATGGTAGGTTTGTGAGACAGAAATTTCCTGGTACTCTCTCTTTCCCTTCAAATCTATCTTTCTTTGAGGCTTACATGTGCGCGCATTCGCCAATTTGTAATATAACGCATATATGTATGTATAGCCATGATGTACATAACGGAATTAGATGAATGTTGTATGATAAAATTGATGAAAATTCATCAACATTGCTGCAAACACAAATTTATCACCAAATGGTTAATCATCCTGAACGAACTAATTATTATTATCCACATGAATTCTTGAATGACGTTCAGGGATTTACTGGATTTTTTGAGTTACATGTATATTCATTAACAACAGTTTAAAATAGATTTCCATACTTCCAAGTTTTCTTCTGATGCATATTAAAGGTTCGAAACCATACAGATGTTCAAAAATACATCTAACAGGAAGTGTTACTCCAAAATGTGTCCAACTTTTCATTATTGCTTGTCATGATATTTTGGAGATTTCATCAGATTACTTTCTCATTAAGAAAATATCATCTTTGGAATGGAAGAATTGTGGTAGGGAATATTCGAATGGGATATGTATATCAATAAAGCGAGTTGTTATTGCAAAATGGCGAATGCGCATCAATAGATGTGATCTTATACAGCACAACTACAGACGATCTGCTGTAATTTTATCGAATATCGAGAAATTCAGTCCATCCACTGAAATAAGGTCTATTTGAATTCAGTAGGTGAAGACAATCTTGAATGAATTGGAATAATTTTTTCATGACAAAATTGGCAGAGTTGAAAATTGCACTTTCCCCAGATAACACTCTCTAGATTCCACTTGTTGTCTGAGTTAATCAAAATATTTCCCGGAGGAGTTCAAATTTGATTCTAACTAAGAGTACTGGTTGAACACGAAAAAATTCACAACACCCTGAATTTTTATTTCAATAGATCATTAGATGAGACGCAAAAATCTGTATCTAACAATGTTTTACTCTTCATCTGAAGATTTCCTAGACGTTATAACGATTTATTCAGGACTTTCTTGATTAGAAAAAATGTCATTCGGTTCTGTAGAGTCTAGAAACTTCAAATGGACACTTTGCGTGAAGCACCATACCTATATGTTAGCCAACCCAACAAAAAAATTGACATTCGTTTTTATTCATAGCAAACATAAATTATTAGTCCGGTTCAGGATGATAAAAAAATGGCTTCCATATAAAAAACAGATTTTCAGTGGAATAAATAAGCGGAAATATTCGTGACCAAAATCCATGAAACAACATATTATATGAACACTTATATGTATATGCTACCTGTAACCATTAATTTAATAAAAACAGGATTTCTTTCGGACTGATTGATGGCTGTGTATTTGTTGATATGATTTTTGATCAGTGTAATTTGACCTCTTGAAATTCACATGCGTGTGCCATAGAAAATGTCCAACTGATGATGAAAGTTATCAGTATTTCCACTTCCATTCTTGTTTCGTAATGAAGAAAAGATTGGAAAAATTGTTAGTGTTAGTATTATCGAAAATTTGCTTTTTTCGTAGCGTGGTATTTGATAAAAGATAAAAAGAGTTACTAATTCATTAATCACCACCCTACGAAAAAGCATGTTTTCGATAAGAATTCGAACACATCAACCACTCAAGAAGGGTCGGTCACTGACCCTAGAATGTATAATAAAAATAAAAATTTGAATTCAATAATTATAAACTTGTCAATTATTATACATGGAGAGTAGTGTTATTTATCCAAGGATCCATTTAACCTGAGTTTAGATGAAACTAGCTACTAACTCTTTGATTATGCTGATTAGCTTCAGTTAAAATGGTCACTCCATTTTAACTATGTTCAGCGGTTTCTATGCTTTGCTTACTTCACTTCACAAACAAAACAGATGTCAATGTTAGAAACAGTTTGTTTGAAATGGGCTCTAAATTTCGAATATATGAATTATGTGCTTTATTTTTGACTCACTCTGTATACAGTGTGAATCTTCTGCTCATACAAATATATCAACAGTAGATTCTTTGAGTCGAGAGAAACACTTTTTTTTCTTTTACCATTTTTTCCGAATAGGCTCGGTTACAAAGATACAGGCTGTTGAAAAACCTTAAAAATGTTATTTTTAGTCTCACAAACCGTTTTATCGGAAGAAATGAATTTCGGAATATAATTGTTCATTTATTTGATAAATCTTTTTCGAATACAAGATATCACCCACGTCTCCCAGTTTTCTCATTATGACCATAACGTACCATAAAAATACCAAAAATTCGAAGAACCCAGCTCTTGAAACTAAGTTGGACGCTATCTAATGAATATTTGAATGATTTGTAAAATAAGAGTATGCTACATATTTTCTTGTATAATGCGCCGTTTTCAAGTAATTTTATGTTCAAAAATTGAAAAGTATTTGTGAAATTCAAAAAATTGGGTACTTTGGCTGAATACAACTCTGTTTTAGAGATCCACAGATGTGTAATGTCACAGTTTTAGCTAGTTATTCTGAAGGTAATTGTTTTTCCAGGGGTGGAACAGCTCATTATGGAAAATTAAAATGGCTATATCTTTTTATTAGGGTCGAATCCACAAAACTGGTATAGAAAAAAGGTGTTTCTTTTGACCTCAAGAATCTACTGTATTTGTACGAGTCAAAGAATCACCCTGTATAATTCGGTTCTGCCGACCAACAGATCCACTGTTTCATATTCAATGGCCCATACTGTAGTATTTATAATGTGAAGTTCGAAAACACAAAATTTTTTGTTTTGTTTTCTCATAAATATTTGTACGAGTCAAAGGCTCGCCCAGTATATAGAACTACTAATGGTATTTCTGCATTATAGTTGACTGCAGGTCATACGTTAGTGCTGGTAAAATCACAGCCGTCTATAAAGTATTTATTGAAGACGATTGCATGGCACAATCAATCAATCAATAAAAGATGAGAATTCTGCAGAAGTCCTAATTTCCACCCAGTGATTCTACAGTTTCACAGTCGTGCACACATTTAATTGGGTATATATCAAGGACATTTTAATGGCTTCCTGGCGGAATATACCCCATGAAACAGTCGCTTCAGAGGGGGTCGCTTTTTAATTGGCACGATTGTTTGAACGATTGGTTCAAACGAATGTTGTCTCTTGCATCGTAATTCCCCTAATTGAGCCCTTTATGTCGATAACCGAACGATGATGTTACACGGCCCTCTGATCTTTACGGGAACAGAAGGAAGCCCCTGAGTAGTACTAGATGGGGCGGCGAAAGGGCGGCGCTTACGAATGAATGGGAACCGTCTCCGTGGCAACCACAACGCACTAGGCTGCATTGATTTTCGGCAGAAATTCAGACCCAGTTCCAAGCCATTCATCCCTCAGATACGCTACCTTAGGCATCAGTAGCGTAGTGACCTTATTAGGTATAGTAGGGAATACTCCTTCTGACGAAAATTATGTATTTTTTATGAAATATCTTTGAAACGTCACATTTTGAAATAACCATTTCAACCGTTTCCCAAAAAAAAATATTTTAAGCAGTTAAAATTGATGAATAAAAATAGGTATTTAAAATTTAAAGCGTTTCATTTCGATTGCACAAGTTGGCAACATAGACTGAAATATGCCTTGATAATAAAGGACAACAAATACATTATCTTGATGAGATAGACAAAGACGGCTGTCTTTGAAGTCTGCGACGAACGAGGAAGGTCGTAAAATTTTATGGGATTTTTATGGCCGGTTGGAGTTGAAGCTCGCCAGTAAGTACGCGCCTGTAAATCAACAGCTGTTATTTTATGAACAAGCTGATCGGACATTGTTCTTTTCATTGTCTAGTGGACGCTGTTGCCAAATCGTAAACTCGAAACCAAGCGATTTAAATTTTAAAACCCCATATTTGAAGAATGATTTTGAATAGTTTCCAAGGTGCATTTAAAAAAATCATGAATGAAACTCATAATTATTCAATTTAAACTTTCATATGCAGTGATAACCCAAATTGAGGAGAATTCCCTGTTGGGCAACCGACGATGCTGAATCGGGATTTACTGGAGCGTCGTGAAGACCTAGTGGATTTTTAAGATTAGATGGTAATAATTAAAAAAAAGGTTCTATGAAGTATGCACTTTCAGCGATGGGGAAAGCGTCTTCAGGTTTTCAAAGATTCACAAAAAAATCGTCAGGTGTACATACTCGAGCATGTCTGATTAAGATACTGTATATGCCCTATGTGTCACTGACAATAAATTCATGTTAATCTGACAGTTTGCGTGGTGGAGCTGGCCGGGAGAGTTGAAAATGGTTAAAAAAAATTTTTTCGGGCGTGTCAGATTTTTAGAGGATATGTTAATTGGAAGCTACATTTCAAGAGACTGACGTGATGCAAGGTCACAGCGATTCTTTGAAAAAAATCGTTAAACTTATACATACTCGAACTTATCAGATGGTTAATGTTGGTGTTTTGACCCATTAATCTGACAATAAGCAAGGGGGTTTCCTTAATCCGACAGTTTGAAGATGATAACAAGGCAGAGTTTTAAAATATCTCTCTGTACCTCTAATAGTTTCTGTATTCATAATGAAAGTTGTATATAATAAAATTTTATACAATTTTTGTATGAAGCAATTTTAGATACTCTTAACCGCTTTCGAGTTAGAGGGGGATAAGGGCGAGGAGCTCAGCCACACATGCGAAAGGCCAAGGTCAATGTAGAACCCAGTCTAATGTACTTTTATCGCTCGTTTTATCGCCATACATCTCAAACGCGTTCAGATGTAGAAAAAATTGCTTCAGACAAAAATTGTAGATAATATTATGCTCTATAACTTTTCTAATGAATGCGAAAACAATTTGAAGCCCAGAAGAGGAGATAAATGAAAAAAACTTATTTTTGTGATATTAATAGCTCAATTTTATTGTTTCGGCATGTTGAAACTGTCAGATTATTTTTTTTCCGTTAGTCTTGAATCATTAGCTTCAAAATAGGAAAAATGCCATCGCGTTCGAGAATGTACACGTGACGTTTTTGTTTTGCAAGTTTAGCGCCCACCCACACATTTTCGTCACGCTTAAATTGTCAGAAAGAGAATATATACTTTTCAACATGCAATTAACCCAATACATATATCTTAATCTGACACGCTCGAGTATGTACAATGATTCTTTCTTTATACTATTCTGACAGGTTGTTCTAGACAATTCCCCCCATATACAGATCTTATTTTTGGTAGATGTACTCTACAGGGTCCAAGGTATCTTCCCTTTTATTAATCTGACCCACTTGAGTATATCCCCAATTTTCCTCTTGGGCTTTCCAACTACTAGTAACCGTATATGAAAAACGCCTGAGGGATGATATTTCCGACATCTCGAAATTTTTAGATGGGCTGTTTTGGGTGAAATTATTTATTATGCTGAGTTCTATCTTCTGACAAAAAAAGACCCACCTTTGAAAACGCCTTGTAAATTGGAGTCTGGAAAACTCAATGTAGTTTTACGTTATCTTGCTCGAAAATTCAGTCGATTTCAGTGTATGGGGTGGAGAAGTACTGAAAATTCTAAGAGTGGGGCGTGCCCAACTTGTACCTTACCTGTCTACGCCCATGACCTCGTATACATAACGAAACAATAATGAAAAGTCACCTGAAAACGTACTAGAAATTCGTGATGATTTCAGTCGAGAGAAATACAAAACTCTACACATGAAAGAGAATGTCTTGTTGTGGAGTTTTTTCCCCTCCGCCACTGGCATGACCGATTTAATAGCCCTTAAACCAACATTTCTCCGGGATTGAGGTGGATTGCGCGAATATTTTACCACTTTATCCCTAAACAAGAATTGATATGAATGGAAGCACTTTCATGATCCTCCCCACCCTTCTGGAAAACGAAGTCTGTTGAGGTTTCTAATGAATTTTAATTTCATTCGGAATTCTGAAGGGTTAGCACTCTTGGACCCGAAATATCACAACAGTAATTGATGGAAGAAGGCGCCAATTCTGAAATTCTATGAAAACCTTATAAAACGGCTCAAGTCTTTTCAAATTTCAATATCTTTTTCACGCAATAAAGTATTCTAGAGAGATAGGCAAGATGAAGAAGAGCTGTCGACCTTGGTCCTTCAGCTCAGTAAACTATACAGGGTGAGTCTGTGACTCGTACAAATATTTTAACAGTAGATTTTTGAGGTCAAAAGAAACACTTTTTTCCCCTAAATTTTTTTCGAATCGGATCGGTTTAATAGATACAGGCTGTTGAAAAACCATAAAACAATGTTTCATCTCACAAACGATGATATCGAATGATATGACTTTTGGAATATATTTTTTCATTCATTTGATATCACCCACGTCTTCCAGCTTTCTCATTATGACCATTACGTAGCATAAAACTACCAGAAATTCAAAGAACCCAACTCTTCAAACTAAACTGTACGCTATCTAATGAATATTTGAACGTTTTGTAACATGAAAGTATTCTTTATAAAAAGATTGGGTACTTTGGCTGAATGCAACTCTGTTTGAAAAATTCACAGACGTATAGTGTCATAGATTAAGCTTGTTATTCTGAAGGGATGGCATAGCTCATTATTAAAACTTCTTAAAATGGCTATATCTTTTTATCAGGGCCGAATCGGAAATAATGGTATAGGAGAAAACTGTTTCTTTTGACCTCAAGAATGTAATGTTAAACTATTTATATAAGACAAAGACTCACCCTGTATGTACCTTCAGCATTATTAACTTAACTTATTAACATAAGTCATAAGTAATTATTTAAGTGATTGCTACCATAGAAATCTGAGAAATAAGAAAAGGTGCATACAGATTACTAACGTGACGTGGGACCGCGTCATAATGCGCATGATTCAAAAATCTAACATAGGATTTTGCGTGGAAGCGTTTCAAATTTGGCTGACGTGACGTGGGAATTAACGTCAAGCCTTTATGTTACCCTTCTTCAAATAAGTCCGTGAAAATAGGCATCAGTTCCCCAAGAAGTGGTATTGTATGAAATTTCTCGTTAGATTGTTGAGGGGATCTTCTTCTGCTATAAAATCTTGAGTTATAAGATATCGTGGATGTTTAATACACAATTAATTTTTTCTTTTTTCCTACAGATGGATTTTTCTCCAATTTTGATGGATTACTTACCTAACCTTTAGACGCATGTATACGAATATTGTTGTGATAAATTCATAGATGTTGGGTGTTTACTTTTGTTCGTTTGCAATCGAATCTATCCATTTCGGTTTATATCTTCAATATCTTCACTTCTCCAACTATACTTGGCCGTTTTCTGATCCTCGAAAATGCCCAGGAACATGCTGCTCGTGTCTATCAGCAGATGATTGATATTGTATAATCGATGGAATCGGTCGGTGAGCAATGGGTTTATTTTTATCGAGAAATTCATCGTGAGGTTTTATTGTGCAACAGAGCGGTTCCACAGGCCGGTATTTTACTCCTTTGATGTTTATTTTAGGACGGTCACTGTCAAGGGCAGCTAGTTAGTGATTCATTCACCGTCGCTAAATGATCGCGGATATGTGGCCAGCTAGCTGGCTGGACTGACGTGGGAGGCCAAATTTACATCCTCTAAAGTTTGCTGGACGTGAAACATATGGAATATCGATGAGTTCATCCTAATTTTCTGTTAAAACAGTGCGTTGAAACCTCCCTTATTATGATTTTAGGCGATGTTGATAGAGCACAATTCTTTTAGAATTTTATTTTCAATGCATATTTCCCTTTCACCAATTACCACCCGTACTTGTCTCAGAAGGGATCATGATATCAATCTTTCAAAAGTCATTTCACAAAAAATATTCAAGAGGGCTGAGCTACAACCCCTAGAAAAACGAAACAAAACATAAACGAATGGCTGGACAATGAATGGTTCAGTACTTTCGAGTCTAAATTGTTGTATCGTGCTATTTCGGGTGAAAAAAGTATAGAAAATTGAGACAGTTTATTAAAAGTGCCTATGCTTACAGTGCTATTATTGTTACCCAATTTCATCCCATTTTTACGAAGGTTGTTGGAGGATTCGAACAAGAAGAAGATTGTGATGATCATGTTGAAAAGATTCGTGAATAATTTAAACGAATTTTTTTGGTGAAATTTTAATCTAATATTCTACTTTTCCACAATGGGGAATTCTCCTCACTGGTTATCACTGCATATGCAAGTTTAAACTGAATAATTATGAGTTTCATTCATGATTATTTCAAATGCAGCGCGGAAACTGTTCAAAATCATTCTTCAAATATGGGGTTTTAAAATTTAAATCGCTTGGTTCCGAGTGTACGATTTGGCAACAGCACCTACCAGACAATGAAAAGAACAATGTTTGATCAGCTTGTTTATAAAATAACAGCTGTTGATTTACAGGCGCCTACTTACTGGCGAGCTTCAACTGCAACCGGCCATAAAAATCCCATAAAAGTTTACGACCTTCTTCGTTCGTCGCAGACTTCATAGACAGCCATCTTTGTTATCAAGGCATATTTCAGTCGATGTTGCCAACTTGTGCAATCGACATGAGATGCTTCAAATTTCAAATACCCATTTTTATTTTTCATTTTTAAGTGCTTAAAAATTTTTTTTTTCGGAAACGGTTGAAATGGTCATTTCAAAATGTGACGTTTCAAAAATATTTCATGAAAAATACATCATTTTCGTCAGAAGCAGTATTCCCTATTGTTTCAAAGTATTCTTCTATCAGTTGGTATCAAAATTTCATAAAACCGTTTAAGTTACTGAGTAATGACAAAAATCCTGTTTCCATTTTCATTTCCACATAAAAATCGAACAGACCAATATTCTTAACGAAACTATATGGTTGAGTCAGTCATCCAGAGGCAAGTTTATCCCATTGCTTTGCTATAATTCAGATAACAAATGATCTAGGGTTTTATCAGGATATATTTTTATTGAACTTTGTCATTTTAAATGTTTTGTATAGATAATATTTGGTGAAACGTTTAGTTTTCACCAGTTCTTCCTTCTGTTGAAGAAAGCCTCATCTTCAAATACACTCTGTGTAATTCCTCATTTATTCACGTGCGAATTGAATTCACTAATAATCCCATGAGTAGAAACACCTACATCTTTGTGCAAGGCACACAAGGTCAAGCTAATAATTCCTATATAGTGAATTTTATCATGTGTACAAACACAGCTAGAATATCATACGTCGAGTTTGATCAGCTGTTCCACGTGTTTTCCTATAGTTCATTTTTAACTTATCAATTTGGACTGGCGAAAATGCAATCAGGAACGGATTGAGCATCTGGAAAACTTAATACAATGTATACTGAGTGATAGGGACATCGCGTTTAAAGTAAAAGGAAAAACTGTCGACTTATCAGTAAAGTTTAACCACCGACATCTATTTATTGAATTGAAAAATGATATAATCATGATCCATCACTCCACATTTCATATATGTATTCATAAGCCACACGGTACATAAAAAGTACCGTTCAACACAGAAGGTAGAACTGGTCAGTTTAGTGAAAATCTTGTGAATTAGTTTCTGGTAATCTCCATTTGTGGGAAGTCAGTACGGTACTCAAAATTAACAGGAGTCGCATTCAAATTCAAGGGGTGTTATCTCCGCCATCTTGAAAGTTTTATATTGTCGATTTTTGGTGAATTTTTATCTTCTGTCGAAAAAAGGCTCTCCTTTGAAAATAATACGTATAGAGGGTTTATTTGAAGGTGAGGCTTTTTTTTCAACTGAAGGTAGAACTGATCAAAATGAACCGTTTCACCAAAAATCACCTGTACAAAACTTTCAAAATGACAAAGTTGAAAAACAAATTGGAAATGATTACTGAAATAGATTTTAATACGACCCTAGACCGCTTGTTAGCTGAATTATAGCAAAGCAGTGGGGAAAAACTTATCTCCTGATTCGACCATGTGGTTTCGTTTAGGATATTGGCTCGTTCGATATTTACGTGGTAATGAAAATGGAAACTTAGGATTGCCGAATTGTTCTCATTATTTTCAGTAACTCACACGATTTTATGAAATCGCTCATTTCGATACCAACTGACAGAAGAGACTTAGGACACAAGTGTAAAAAATAGAATAATACTTCAAAATCTCACCAATAAAATTCGTCTGAATTATTCACGAATTTTTTCACAATGAGTATCACAATCAATGGGGAAAGATCATAGCACTTTTTCAACAAAACTAACATAAGCACTTTCAAGAAACTGCCTCGATTTTCTGAATTTTTTTCACCCTAAATTGCACGATATAACAATTATGATTCTCTCAAAAGGAACCTTATCTAATCCGATGAACTTGGTACTGAACCACTCATTGTCCAGCCATATGTTTATGTTTTGGTTCTTTTTTGCAATGCCGGAGTCACCTTCGACAGTGCCATACTTGAAATTCAATTAAATTTGGTCGAACTTCTAGGGGTTGTATCTCAGTCATCTTGGATATTTTATATAGACAATTTTTGGTTAAACGACTTATTTTGATACCTTCTGTCAAAAAAAAGCCTCACCTTTGAAACACCTTGTATAATCGTCAATGTATGCAAATATTCCAAAATGTGGCTTCAGAAACCACTGCAGAGCGATTGGAAAAACCATATGGCCAGATAGTATAGGAAGAAAGTTATTTCAACCATGTCCAGCTGTCGTAAGCATATTCATTCAGTATTTCACAAGTTTCCTATTCTTGGCAAGTCCAGGAAATTTCTCGAATACCTATATAGTATTCGTGTCGGTGCGTAAACATAATCTATCCATATCCAAAGTTCGCGTAGTCGTTCTTCGGTTCTTTCAGGTCGAACCTGTCGCCGGCTATCGTATATACAAGCATGGCAACACTAGCGTCTATATTTAGAAAATCTTCGCGATAGCAACAGAGAAATGGGAGTAGACTCCGCCAATGTTTCAATTTATGCAAATGGGATTCATGCCTCGCCGAGTACGAGTTGTGTAATCAAACTAATTATACGTCAATTGATTCGATCGCCTATTGAATAACTCCGGTGCAGATCTGTCAATTATTTTCGGAATATGGGAGATTGTCAGCGTACAGGTGTTTACTGCAGGATCGAATCGGTTTCGCCAACTGTTTTTGTTCGAGGTTGGAGAGTGGTTTCAGGCTTTGACACATCGATAACATTTTCATGATGACTTATGTCATGAATTGTCATTTAGGTAAGAAAATTCTATCGGTAGTAGTTGGTGTAACTACGATGAGTAGGACTGTAATAGGTAGAGGGAGTCCAGGAGACTTGCACAGGTAGGAGACTTGAACCACCTCAAATATTTCAATTCAAATTTCGCGCTACCGGTATCGTAAATAGCTTGCGACATACTCGTAACAAAGCACAACTAGTGGCGACTCCATTTTGGCCGTCATCAGAACAGTTCGTGAGAGGGTTGAACATGTTTTTGTTGTTCGGAAGTAAGTAATTGAAAAATGTTTGTTTGTTACACTGTCTGAAAAGTTTAATAGGAGAGTGGTGTTATTTAATTTTATTGCTTTCATTGATTAATATTGTTTAACAAACGATGAGCCTTTTCAATAATAGTTGTAAAATTTTCAAGAAAACATCTGTTGAATAGACTGAAAGGGAGTCCGGGAGACTTGACCCATGCTATGGTCGGGAGATAAAATCAGTATAATAAATATATAAAAAATACAAAGGTTGAAAAAAGTAAAACACATCTCTGAAATAAGTGAGAGTGACTCTGAAATAGGAAATATGTATTTCATCCTCTGATACATCTGATGATGAAAACCTTGACATAGACAATCGTTGGTCATTGGAAATTGTTTTCTTTGAATGTTTTACCTGATAAACAAAGTTATGGTCAAGTCTCTCTCGCCCCCTGTTCAACTCTCCCATGGGTTAGGGAGACATGAGCCAATTTTCGGTTCCTGAAGAAAGAATTGCTGTACTCAAAATGTTCATCTCACCATCACTCTACTATTAGCTATCGTCACCTATTTGGGCATGATATCTTCACGCAAAAAAAAGTTTCTACCATTTACAGATACAAATTAAGTGGCTTCAGAGTGAAAAGGGGTTCAACTCTTCGGGATTCCCCATATATACTGCGCAAAAAAATTAACGCACATTCTGAAAATCTCAATTTTAATGAATGTTAACTCTACATTGACTTTATAACTTATTTTTTATGTTCTCTCGGGAAGGTTTTGAACGAAACAAGACACATTAAATGGAAGAAAAATTCAGGATTTCACCGAATCTTATGTGAAAGAAGAGAAATGAACAATTTTCAAAATACTGAAATGCTGATAAGTGATTTAATACTTGGTTTTTCCACCCCTTGCGTTAATTACAGCTCGGCAACGACAGTTCATACTCAAAATGAGTGATCTTAAAATATTCTGATCTAATCCTTCCCAGATTTCTCCGAGTTGGATTCCTAAGTCATTCAGAGTAGCTGGATGATTTTCTGAACTTCTCAGCCTCCTATTGAGGTTGTCCCAAACCTGCTCAATCGGATGGAGATCTGGACTTCGTGCTGGCCATTCCATTCGAGAGACTTCAACCTCTTCAAGGTACTCCTGAACGATGCGCGCACGATGGGGTCTGGCATTATCGTCCATAAAAATGAAATTTTCACCGATGTATGGGGCAAATGGCACTACATGCTCTTCAAGAATGTTCCTTATTATAGCTCCATTATCAACGACCACTAGGACTGTGCGAGCAGTCAAAGATATTCCACCCCATACCATAATCGATCCTCCCCCGAAACCAGTAGTATTCAGGAAATTGCACTGAGCATATCTTTCATGTGAACGTCTGTATACAAGGGAACGTCGATCACAATGGTAGAGGCAGAATCTAGACTCATCTGCGAAGAGAACTCTTTCCCAATCGGCCTCTTCCCAAACGCGCCCTTCGATGGGCTATGGTAAGAGCTGGGCCTCTTGCCGCGACACGAGGCCTTAAATCATATTCTCTGAGGCGATTTCTTATGATCTGAGTGCTAATTTGCACCTCATGAGTTTGCTCAAGCTGAATTTGAAGGAGGCGAGCGGTTGCAAACCGTTGTCTCAACGAAGAAACTCTCAAGTAACGTTCTTGAATGGCAGTTGTTACCATAAAGTAAGTCATGGGTGTGTTCTGTGGTTGTTACCCGTGGTCTACCCTGTCCTGGTCTTCGGACATTCATACCTGTCTCCCTGAATCGCTGCAACATCCCACCCTTCTTCTCGCAAAACTACCGCTTGGGCACATTCCTCTTGGTTCGAATTGCGTGTTTCGCGTTGCATGCGATCGAGTGTAGAAAATCAAACGAAAGAAAAACTATTGATCACTAGAATTGATCGAGAACAACTGATTTTAGAATGGAGCCAATACATTCAAAATCTGATAATATCATCTTTTTTTATTCCTGCTGGGAAAAAACATCCGTATTGAAGAAAACTGTTGAAAGTGGATAACATATGCATGCATAATTCTGATAAAAATAATTATCATTGAGAACACCTTCAGTTGTAGAATAAATTTGAGATTTCCATAATGTGCGTTAATTTTTTTGCGCAGTGTATTTCTAATTTCTTTCAACATCGTTACGAAGAAACTCCATAGTTCAATCTGATGTTCATGCCCCTCCAACTCGTAATGACAAACTGCCAAAACGAAAGAATTCGACGCGGTGAAAATGTCGCATTACTTACTTTATGATCTGCCCAATCAACATTCAGGCAACGTACAAGGCACGACCTTTCGGTTGTCATACAAGAAACGTTTCAGCACGTGGCACCATTACACCTTCAAGAATGCATCTTCGAAACCGCATCTGATATCTTGATTATATTTTCAACAATCATTACTTATTCATCACGCAATCGCAATAAAAGTTGAAACAATGTTCGCGAAGTTTCGATCAACATCTCAGATCTCAGTGAAGAATGAAAGAATGTCTAGACTAGGATATGATATTTTGAATGGCGAAATTTGAATGTTTGGTGAAAAAATTACGAAATGGGTCCAGTTAGAGGAGTGGTTCATCAAGGAACCTATGAAAGCCTAAAAAAGTTTCAGGAAATGCTGATGTGCGGAATATTTTTCTATGTTTAGCACATGACAACGATTTGTCAAATTCTGACACCTCTATAAATAATCCGGTACCTACTAGTTATCAATAACCGATGGAAACTCAAATAAAACGTTTAGCGCCCATATTAATTTGAAAATATTTTTTCACGAACCTTGAAAACTTGGTTAGTAACATATTCAAATTTTCTGTTGTGTTGTCGCGAAAACGAGGAATATTCTTATCAATTTATCAATAGCAAATACACTCATGTTTATGAAGATTGCACCACTCATTGAATTCATGAATGTTCAATATTTCCTGTCGAATATTTGAATTTCATTGGTGGTCGTATGGATTTGATGTGTAAGGATTAATTCATTTTTCTGTGGCTTTGATAGAAAACTGTTGTTAATCGACTGTATTTGCAGGGTTTTAACACAAATTACCTTCAATATAAATTTTGACACCTAGTTTGCAGATGAAAATTTCATGAAATTTGTATAACAAGAAATATTATGAAAACTTAGCACTTTTTCGTTTTTCTACAAATGTCTCAAAGATAACTGAACAGTGAATTGGATGAATCAGATTACAGTCGATGGAAATTCTGGATCGTGCCTATGTTGAAAATGCTTTTATTGTTAGAGGAATACTACCTAATCGTTGTTGACTATCTTTAGGTCCACAGATTGTTTACCCATTTCTGAGTGGAAAATCAGTTGTTGTGGTCACTCTTCGATGTGTCCAAAAATAAATCCACCCAAATGCCACTCTTCTATTGCATTCAAAATAGAAGGGATGAGCTCTCGGATGAGCTGAAATACTACGTTTTCAATAGTTTTATCCTTGCAGAAACTTCCTTTATAAAGGATCTAGCTCTAACCTATTGGAAAACTGCTTTATCTTATGTTTCTCGAATTTGGTAAGGTGTAGGTAAAAGTAAGCTCACTAATGAATATTCGACCATTTTGGAAAATATTATTGTACAGGATGTTTTCAGAGGTGAGGCTTTTTTTTGACAGAAGGTAGAACTCATCAAAATAAGTCGTTTACAAAAATTGTCTATATAAAATACCCAAGATATCTGAGATACAACCCCTAGAACTTCGACAAAATTTCATTGAATTTCAAGTACGGGACTGTGGAAGGTGACTCCGGCATCGCAAAAACGAAACAAAACATAAACATATGGCTGGACAATGAATGGTTCAGTACCAAGTTTATTGTATTAGATGCATCAGGTCACTTTTGAGAAAATCATGATTGCTGTATCGTGCAATTTAGGGTGAAAAAAATGTAGAAAATCGAGGCAGTTTCTTGGGAGTGCTTATGTTAGTTATGCTGAAAAAGTGCTAAGTGCTATGATGTTTCCTCATTTCATCCCATTTTTACGACGATTGTTGTTCGAACAAGAAGATTTTGTTGCCCATAGTGAAAAAATTCGTGAATAATATAGAAGAATTTTATTGGTGAGATTTTGAAGTATTATTCTATTTTTTACACTTGTGTCCTATGTCTCTTTTGCCAGTTGGTATCGAAATGAGCCATTTCATGAAGTTACTAAAAAATAATGAGAACAATTCGGCAATCCTAAGTTTCCATTTTCATTACCACGTACCTAAATATCGAACGAGCCAATATCATTGTATAAAGACCACCAGTGGTCTTTATACGATGCCAATATCTTCTAAACGAAACCACATGGTCGAATCAGGACTTCTGAAAATACTGCCCTCAAATTTGAATTAGTTTGTTTAGTTTACCAAGGGTGGTGGAATAGATTGTTAAGGTGCCTCTCTTGGCCAAAACAGCATTGTTTAGAATCTTTGTAATTGTGTCGGATTCAATTACATAAACTGAAACTTTTTTGTCCCTTGAATAACTTTCGTATCACACTTTGCTACAGACAAAAAAATTATAATTCTTTAATAGAACTAAAAAACTACTTCTTAAATTTTTTGTTTCTCGAAAACGGTTCATTTCATCGACAATGAACAAGAATACCTTTTCTTTAGCTTAATGTTAAAGGTGTCCATATTTGTTTTTTTGACTCCTTATCATATAGGGTGTTGAAAATGTAATCATTAAAATATACAACCTAGTCTGCCCCTGGTAAACTAAACAAGCTAATTTATATTAAGTATTTTAAGAGGTCTTTACTATTGTTTGTCATATCCAACTTTCATTAAATTTCAAGTAGTTTGAAATGTATTCCAGTGGCGTCATTTAGGAGGCCGTATCTCCGTAGGGAGGGCCACTAGGGAGAGAAAAATTTTTTTTTTATGCTTTATCAGAATCTGAGAGATTTCACTCAATATTCCCTGACACCCTGTATAATATATTATTTTCTCGTATAATGCGCAGTTTTCGTGTAATTTGACCGAATGCAACTGTGTTCGAAAGTTCTACAGATGAGGAGTGTCGTGGATTCAGCGTGTTATTCTGAAAGAAATTGTGTTTTTCCACACACGGCCGAATCGGAAGAAATGGTGAAGAATAAAGTGATTCTTTTGTCCTCAAGAATCTTCTGTAACAATATATGTATAAGTCGAAGACTCACCCTGTATTTGTGCGGTTTTTGCTGAAACGGTTTATCCTGTATCCTGTAAGTTGTACCTTCTTTGTTTCTGGGTGACTCAACACCATTTTGAGAATGACGTGCCCTTAGAGATTGTGATTCGTCCCAAGAAAGACTGAAGGCTTCATCACTAAGGTTTAAGCCAGTTACTACCTCATATACACATTCATCTGCCGAAACAAATGTGACACCATGTCATTTCAAATAGAGAGGTTCCGAGAATATACAGCAGAGAGCGCCATCTATCGCAGGGTAGGCGGATGTGCTACCTAGGAAACGCATTACCTTCGAAGATTTCTGTCAAATGGGCAAGGACGAAGGAGAGTCATCACACTAATCACAACGTAAATTTTCATGCGGTTCATTTGATTTTCTATCTAGTCCATCAATTTTGTTCAGAATCCGATCGCTTCGATACCCACACGAATCGCCGAACGGTGTGTACCTACCTATATCGTCCCATGCGAGGCAGGGCAACTTGTTTGCCGCGTCCGTCTCGCTACCGTATTACGGAGCCGTTGAGGAAGGTTATGTGAAGGCAGCCAGGCCAGGCGGTGCCTGGACGCGATAACCTTCGCCTTGTACTCCAAGACCCGGGTCTGGCGTAAACGTAGGGATATGCGTATTCTGCGAGCCGGCCAAGTTACGACATCGCTTTTGTCGTTCGTAGCAGAGAGATAGACAAACAGAACGCGGATAAGTTATGGACAAGCCGGTCTGCGGCCCGACCTTCGCTTTACTACAACTTACTATGCCTTTCCGAAGATTAATCTACCGTTTTGCTATTAAATTATTAGACTCGTGGAAGAAATTAAGGCCCAGTTGTACAGTTGGAGTTCAAGCTGACTTTAGGTTTTAATGGACGAGTTCAGGAACGTTTGCCAACCTTGTAAATAATAGAAAGAACTCTTCCAATAGAAACGTATGTTTAAAACTTATATTTTTGCCTTTCGGTTGCTGCATCATTTTACAATCTTTGGAATGTCCCCGGCTGTCAAATCCAAGTGATATAAAAGAAAATTTATATTGAATTTTCAAGGTGAGTTTTGACACTATTCTGGCGGTTTTTTCGTGTTTCGTGCATTATATTTATGGTTTCATCCATAGACTAATAATTTATTTGTTAGTCTGAATAAACGTAACACAAGGATGATTTCGGAGAAAATGCCGAAACAGGTCAATTTCTATTCGTAGGGGGACATATTTTGAGCAGAATTGTAAGCCGAAATCTCTTCAGCCCTAGGTGTAGGAGCTGTCACCCCTAAATTCTCAATAGGGAATAGGAGGTGAGCTATACCTCAATTGAAAGATCACTTGACCCTCTACATGAATACTATGGTTTGAAATTTTTTATTGATTCCTTGAAGTAGTTACAGGAGGTGACAATTTGAAAACTTGCCAGGCCAATTAAGTCTCGACAAGGATATTTTCAAAGAAAAAGCTGGAACTGGTCAATTTTTAAAGGGAGTAGATATCTCAATAGGGAATAGGGGGTTAGCTATAACTTAATTGAAAGATCACTTGACCCTCTACATGAATATTATGGTTTGCAAATTTTTATTGAGTCTTTCAAGTAGTTACAACGGCTGACAATTTGAAAACTTGCCAGGCCAATTATTATGTCTCCATAAGGATGTTTTCAGAGAAAATGTCAGACCAGGTCAATTTTTATTCGGAGGGGGACTTGTTTCTAGCAGAATATTCAGCTAAAATCTCCTTAATCTTAGATGTAGTAGTTATCACCCCTAAATTCTTAATAGAGAATAGAGGGTGAGCTTAACCTCAATGGGGGCTAACGCGTGTGAATTCGCCGCTAGACGTGCTAGTGTAGCGTGAGGTCCACATCATAGACTCAACTATATGATTAGTATTAAGTTTATGGTCTCCATATATCTATAATACTTATATTCATATTACGTGTTTTATACTATATATGAAGTGAAGCCAAATCGTTGTCAGAAAGGGACTTACACACATGAGCGAACTAAAAATTGAAAAATTACGAACAAGATCTTGATTAGCAACCAAATATTTATATATTCAATTTCTTCAATATTATGATCTGTGGAATGACAAGTCCCCGTCATCGTAGACAAACAAATCTTGCATTAGTTTGTCTATGTTCAGGACCTCACTCTACAGAGGCGCCAACTGGTGAGCACAAAAACGGTAGCCCTCATTGGAAGACAATATGTCTCTCTATATAAAACTATTGTCTTCCTCCAATTGAGGTATAGCTCACCCTCTATTCTCTATTAAGAATTTAGGGGTGATAACCACCACACCTAAGATTAAGGAGATTTTAGCTTAATATTCTGCTAGAAACAAGTCCCCCTCCGAATAAAAATTGACCTGTTCCGGCATTTTCTCTGAAAACATCCTTGACGAGACATAATTGGCCTGGCAAGTTTTCAAATTGTCAGCCCTTGTAACTACTTGAAAGACTCAATAGAAATTTGCAAACCATAATATTCATGTAGAGGGTCAAGTGATCTTTCAATTAAGTTATAGCTAACTCCCTATTCCCTATTGAGAATTTAGGGGTGTTAGCTCCTACAACTAGGGTTGAGGAGATAACGGCTTACAATTCTGCTCAAAATATGCCCTCTTACGAATAAAAATTGACCTGTTCCGACATTTTCTCTGAAAACATCCTTGAAGAGACATAATTGGAATTGCAAGTATTCAAATTGTCACCCTGTATATATGATCTGTTTTCTGATATCTTATTATTTCACAAAAAGAGATCGGGGATCCTTGAAGATTTTTTGTCTTATAGTTCGTATAGCTAGTATAGCATCTAATTTGGGACACCGTGTACAAATGGGCCTAAGGAACCAACAAAACATACTTTTTTCAACCATAAATGATCATTATAACCGAAAAAGTCACCACTGTGCTTCGCAAACTGAACTATGATTTTCCATTCAAAGTTTCTCACTATTTATGAGCATTGTGTTGGCGCTAGCTATTGATGGTGGAATGGCAGAGCATACAGAGCACTGATCTATTATTTGTTGAATCGACTGTTGAAAAACAAGTGTTAACAAAACCAAAAACAATCCTCTGAAAATACAGTTCGCAAAAATATATTATGTCCACTGTCCAATAGGTGATAACCTATTGTTGGCCATTTGACGGATTTGCGTATCTGCTGAGTATGCCGGATTTGATTAATGGGCAATCTGTTCCATCTATTATCGATCCCCATGTACAGGTCACCGGGTCATCCCTACAATAGTTTTTCATTGAGCTTTTCAACTCGCTCTTGCAGCGGGATTAACATCCTCGTTGGCCATATGTGGACCGAACGATAAACCTGCTGGTAAATCCACCTATTTAAAGCTTTTATGGTATACAGCCTAAGGGATAATTCTCATGGTGGTGTTCTCTGATAATTCCCTATAAAAAAACCTCAAATTTTCCTTCCTCCGGCTAATTCCTTCCATTTGTCTGTCAACTGCATAATATGAGAAAAAACCACAAAGAATATTTTGTTTTGATTTCAAATACTACAGTGTGGGCCTTTGAAAACGAAACAGAGGATCTGTTGATCGGCTCGTAGATTTTTTATTCCAGACAGATAACTTCTAAGATGAAGTCTTCAATCTTTAGTATTACAATCTGAACCCCTATATAATCTCAGTCCTGAACTCTTACTAATATTTCAACAGCAGATTCTTGAGGTAAAAAAAACACTTTTTTCCTATACCATTTTTCCGATTCAGCCCTGATAAAAAGATATAATCACTTTAAGTTTTCATAATGAGCTGTGCCAACCCTGAAAACACAAAACTACCTTCAGATAGCGTCCAAATCAGTTTCAATAGTTGGGTTTTTGAATTTTTGGAGTTTTTATGATACATAATGGTCATAATGAAAAACTGGAAGACGTGAGTGATATCTTGTGTCCGAAAAAGATGAATCAAGTGAATGAAAAACTATATTTCGATATTCATTCCATTCGATAAAACTGTTTGTGAGATAAAACTAAAAATAATATTTTTTCATACTCCATCAATAGCCTTCTAAACCGAGCCGATTCGGAAAAAATGGCAAAGGAAAAAGAGTGTTTCTTTTGACCTCAAGAATTATCTACTGTTAAAATATTTGTATGAGTCAAAGACTAACCCTGTACATTTTGAATAACGCAGATGGGATAATATCTCATTTGAAAGGCTCATCTATTCTGAGTTCAGCATATTTAACTTTTTTCAATCAATTCATTCGTTTTCGAAATATTCACATTTCATTTTTTAACAAGCATGCTGTGTAAATCAGTCTAATATTCACCAATTGTCAATAAAAGGAACAAACAGTTATATTTTGATGTCTGGTTTAAGAGTTAAAGATTATCGTCGAAACGATTGAATGAATTATTGAAAATTTGAACTGAAATCTCTGAAAAACGGATCTGCAGCTTCAACGGTCCACTCTGTATACATATGATGAACAGCCGGGTTTATACCGGCCCCATAATTCTGTGGGATCTCGATGAATCCGACCATTTCGCCCAACCCCAATTAATCTTCGGTTTTTATATCCTGTACTCGATTACCAAGACAGTTGTAAAATCAGACATGGTCGTCCCGTTAAATGTCGTACTACAAATGTACGGTTGGATTCCATTGAATAATTATCGTTCATTACTGACGCCGTAAAATGTCGAATGCAAATCGACTCCCTCTATGGGGCCGGATAACTCTTAAATACTTTCTTGACGCCCATTCTTCGCCCACTTGAAGTCGTATTGTGGAAGCGTTATCGAACAATTTTCATTTGTGGATTGAGTTCGAACGGGTATTACACGATAACGAAATCGGAAAACTTGTTTGTAATACTGCTAATTGATCGATGCATAAATAATGATTCCCGAGATGGTAGATAAGCATGGGTAGTAAGAGAAAGTAGCATACTACATACCTATGAGGATTGAAGTATAGTTGAGGAGCCCAAAAGGGAAATTCGGGATTTACTCGAGCGTGTCAGATTAATATAAGGGGAGATACTTTGGACCCTGTAGAGTGTAGAGTACCTCTATCAAAAATCAGACCTGTATATAGGAGGAATTGTCTAGGACAGCCTGTCAGAATAGTAAAAAAAACGATCATTGTACATGTACTCGAGCGTGTCAGATTAAGATATTTATCTAGTTCTCCACAAGAGTTGGGGATATCGTATTCAATCGTTTTTAAAAGTATGTAATCTTCGAAAAAATCGCTGTTAAATCATTTAAAACTCAATAACAACTTGAATCGATCCAATAAAAATCAGTATGAGACATTTCGTCAATCTGGTCGCCTTTTTTCTGAAGTTTGGTTCTTTGCATATGCTTCATGAATGTTCTTATTTTGAAATGAAGTCAATTTATCAACGGCTTCGATTTAAAACGAGTTTTCTGAAAATTCCAAGACGTAAATTAACAAACGCTGAGGCTAATAAGGCTATCGGAATGCTACAGGGTGGCCTAACTCAGGTTGTTGTAGCGGAAAGGCTCCAAGTCAGCCAAAGTGTGATATCTCGACTTTGGAATAGGTTCAGGGAGACAGGTTCCGTGATGGAAAGACCAAGGCTTGGTGGGCGACGAAAAACAACACCTGCTCAGGATCGTTTCATCACCGTTTCGGCGAGAAGAAACCCTACATATACGTGTAGAATGCTACGGAATACTCTTCAAAATGCAGATGGGGTCCAAGTTTCCATCGAAACCATCAGACGACGTTTGAGAGAGGCGAATCTAGGTTCTAGACGTCCATTAAGAGGAGTTCCATTAACACGAGACCATAAGCGTCAAAGACTGGAATGGGCAAGGCAACATATCAATTGGAACGATCAATGGCGTAGTGTCCTTTTCACTGATGAATCCAGATATGGACGATTTTCAGATTTTCGAAGACTAAGGGTATGGACAATCCCACGCAGATACCCCGTAATCGACGCTATGTCCAAGAAGTCCATCCATTCCGAGGGGGTAGTGTTATGGTATGGGCCGGGATATGTTTCAACGGGCGCTCAGATCTACACATTTGTCCTGGGAATATGACCGCCTTACACTATAGGGAGCATGTCATTGACAATGTTGTGCCAAATTTTCACGCTGCTACTGGTGAAACTTTTCAATTTCTAGACGATAACGCTAAACCGTACCGTGCAGCTATAGTTGAGAATGCGCGCGAGGAGATTGGTATTCCACATTTACCAATACGTCCGCACTCACGAGATTTGAATTGCATAGAACATGTATGTGATATGCTCCAAAGAAGATTATATAATCATCAACCTACCCCAGAATCCTTAAATGATCTGAGAGAGCTTCTGCCCCGTTTATGGAACCAAATTCCTCAAGAAATGTTCAACAATCTCGTGTGTAGTATGCAAAGAAGATGTCAAACTGTTTTTGATGCCCGTGGAGGCCATACATTGTATTGATAGTCTTAAAATGCTTGAATCAATTTACTTGATTTTTCTTAACCACCCTGTATACGCTGCAGACCTACAGGCTAAAATTAATTTGCAATCATATTAATATGAATTTTCATCACAAAAATTTTATTTTAACTATATTTTTTTGCAATTTAAGTCAATATCCCTTACTCATGTGGAGCAGTTTATAAGTTTAATTATATGTTGAAAAGTTTACCGGGTGACCCATCCTAGACGCGGCTCTCATTTTGAGGGAGTAAATAAAGATATTTTGAAAATCTTTTCTTGTGTTCTGTGTAGGGTGTTCAAAAGCACAATTTATTGTCATTTATACAGGGTGTTCGAAAACAAAGATATAGACCAAAGTTGCACTTTTTGAAATGTATACGCTGTGTTTGACCTCAAAAATGGAATGGCAAGCTCAAATTATGATGAGTTTGTTCAGATCACTCTATACCTTAGAAGCACCCTTTACGAGATAATGGCGACAAATTCAAAATATGGAGTTTTTTTAAATAGCAATTAATGAAGAAACTAGTTTCGCCAGCGATACAAACAGTATTTTTTCGAGTAGACAAGTTGGCTACTCCTACACATAAAAAATTTCAACTCTGGAATAAACAGAGTGATAATAATTAATTCTCAAACATCAACTACAAATAATCGTCAAAAACTGCTTAGGTTCAGGTGAATGAAGATAGTTTCGACATTAATTTTTACCTTCAACGTGATATAGAAATACCGGGTGTGCCATTTAAAATAAGTTTTTGACGATTATTTGTAGTTGATGTTTGAGAATTAATTATGATCACTTTGTATATTCCAGAGTTGAAATTTTTTTCATGTATAGGAGTAGCCCACTTGTCGTTTTGAAAAAATACTGTCTGTATCGCTGGCGTAACTAGTTTCTTCATTTATTGCTATTTAAAAAAACTCCATATTTTCAATGTTTCGTCATTATCTCGTAAAGGGTGCTTCTAAGGTATAAAGTGATCTGAAGAAACTAATCATAATTTGAGCTTGCCATACCATTTTTGAGGTCAAATACAGCGTGTTACATTTGAAAAAATGTGTAACTTTGGTCTGTATCTTTGTTTTCGAACACCCTGTATATATGACAATAATTTTAAATTGTGCTTTTGAACACCCCACACGCACCACCAGAAAAGATTTTCAAAATATCTTTATTTACCCCCTCAAAATGAGCGCCGCGTCTGGGGTGGGCCACCTGGTATATTCTCTCAATACAACTTGAGAGGGTAAGATAAATTTTATTTTTGCTGCTTATTCTCCCAACACCTCTCCAGAATCATATTGTTTTTTTTTATCCACATAGAATTTTATGTCGAAGAATACGAGAAAGGCAATTAAACTGGTTTTTCCACAGATGGTGAACTCCTCTACCCATTCATTATAAGCACAATTACAAAACTCCTGGCTCTGAAATCAAACCATTGATAGAATTGCTCGACACCATTCCAAGAACTAGCAGTGTTGCACAATAGAAATCGTTGTTCGAAGAATTTTCGAGGGCAATACCAGCTGTCAACAAAGAAAAACGTTTTTTCGCACAAGCGGAGCCTTTCATAAGAAACCGATTCGAAATGTCTGATCGTTATTTCATATCGGGAAACAACGGACATCTTATCAAATGGAGGTTATCGAACCTATTCCCGGAAAAGTTTATTTTCGTTTCATTAAGTCGCTCGAAATCGTTTTTGGTATTTGGTCTGGTGTGGGTTCGTCAGATCAGTATCTCCACGCGGATTTCATTGCTTTCCTCCGTTTATCTCAGCTATAAAACGGATTACGTTACGCATGAATCGTAGACATTGTGTTCGTAATATAAGTTATGTTTATGCGTCATCCCATGATGGTAGTTTATTGTAACTGGTACGACACATGGCTGTGGAATGTTAAAAGTGAAAATCACAACTCGTATTAATGGATTTCTAAAATTCCATTGTCCGCAAGACTACACAAGGGGTGTACACTTAAAAATATAATAAATACCTATAGGTAGAATTAAATTATCTGAAGAAGAATGGAGAAGGAGGCATCCACTGTAGGTTTACCACCTTCACCGAGCATTGAGAGCAAGCTGTGTTTATTATTTCACACAGCCCGACAATATACAGGATGTAAACGAATAGTTCGAGACAATTTAGGGCGTAATTCCTTGTCAAAAAATAGTGGGAGTCTTTGATATAATTTTTGTATTTTAATCAACCCCTACTTGGATAATGTCCTCTACAATGTCAGCTTGACATCGGCATACTAGATGAATTTAAGTTCGAAGATGATTCCAGCCTATACGGCTGCTAGTGTTGCAGATGTGTTGACCCATTAATCTGACACTAGTCAGGACTGCTTTTCGTAATCTAACAGTTTGAAGAAGATAAAAAGGCATTTTTTTCAAATATCTCCCTACCTCTAATCGTTTCTATATTCATTATGAAAGTTGTAGATGATAAAATTCTGTACAACTTTTGTCTGAAGCAATTCTTCATACCGTTTTCGAGATAGGGGGTGATGAGGGCGAGAGGCTTAGGCACACATGCGAAAGGCCAAGGTCAGTGTAGAAAACCAGTCTAATGTACAGGGTGGCAAAATTGGTGATACCTGAATTACAACTTTTTCAACCCAACGAGATAGAGGAAAATGGTCGTCTTTTTTGAGAAACTAATAATGCCATCAACTGCATCACTCTATCTTCTTTTGTTTTCGAGTTATAGATCAAAATTCAAATTTCAACTTTGGTCATTATCTCCGTTTCTGTTTGAGCTAGGATGTTGGAATGAAGACATTATTGAGACACTCTTTTGTTACCAATCCAGTGGCGTACTATGATTCTTTCCAACGGGTATATATGCTGAGCTATAACATAAAGATTTGTTTTTTCTTATGAAAAAACAGTAGTTTAAAATGGTTTGAAAAGACTGAGGGCGATGTATGACATATTTCTGAAACGGTAAAAAAATGGCGATTCCTTTAAGTCATTTTAAACTACTGTTTTCATAAGAAAAAACACAACTTTATGTTATAGCTCAGCAAATAAACTTGTAGGAAAAAATCATAGTACGCCAAAAACTACCAAAAAAGTGTCTGTATAATGTCTTCATTTCAACATCCTAGCACAAACAGAAACGGAGATAATGACCAAAGTTGAAATCGCTCATATTTGAATTTTGGCTAATAACTCAAAAACAAAAGAAGATAGAGGAATGCAGTTGATGGCATTATTAATTTCTCAAAAAAAGACGACATGAATCGTACATTCATTTTCCTCTATCTCGTTGGGTTAAAAAGTTGTAGTTCAGGTGTCACAAATTTTGCCCACCCTGTACATTCATGTACAATGTACATTTCATTCTTGTCAGTTGTCTGGTTTCTGAGAAGAATTAATAAAAAGGAGCTTCTCAGGCGAAAGCCTTATATAACAGAATGAACATTTAATTTATTTTTTATTCCTCATTCTTTCTCGATCAAATGAAATTCTCTCGGAAATTCTCGGAACAGAATTATCTTCAAAATAATCTAAACGAACAATTCGAAAAGAATCAACTCAATACACAAAAGCCCAGATGTAAATCATCGTAGATATATAATTATGCATTGGAGATAATTTATGAATGAAAAACGAGAATAAAAATAGAGCTGAAGGTGAGCCACATATTATAAATTCCATATGGTCAAGTCTTTGTTCCTCCAGGCTGATTACATAACGAAGTCTCAGTAGCTGAAACCATTTTTTTCTCATTCTCTATGATACTGAATGGAAAGAAATATGATGAATTGATTTAATTTAGAGCAGTATGGATATTTCTTCTTCTCTATTTCTCCTCACAGTAGCATCACCCTGCCAATAAATCCCGATTTTGTAAGGTGTAATGCAGAAAACGAATGTTGAAAATTTGTTGTAGTGCCTTTATATACAACAACAAAATATGTTCCCCAAGGCGCTTAATTTAAAGAAAAATCACAGGAAAGTAGGTGTAAAAAAGGTATATTGCAACCCATCTGGTGTTATATGGAATCAATTGTTGATTAATTGTTAACGTGTCTTTAGGAGCCTTCCAACCTGAACAATTAGTGTGTTGTCAAACAAAGGTTTGCTTCAACAAGAAGTTTCTAACCGTCTCCGGGTTTCGGAAAGCGAGGTATCGCTATCCTACTGCATCTGTTCATGGGGGTGAAAAGCACAGCTACAACTGTCGCACAAGATCGGCGAATACGGTTAACTGCACTTCAAAGTATCCCGAATTGACACAAAACAAACACAAAGTCAGTGTTCACGATTTCCCTTCAAATAGTTATTTTTATAACTGATTCAATCAGACTGGATTACCCTTTCGGGGTTAAACTATTCAGTTATTTTTATCTCATCCATGAACTGAATTATGAAACTTCTTTTAATATTCATTAATTATTGATTATGGTAACAGCTTCACACATGAATTATTAAACCGCCCAATATCTGTATCTGAATTTCGTTTTTTTTTTCAGAAAAAGTGTGAGCTGATAAGTCGATGATTTCGGCAGGCGTTGATGGACGATTGCCTTACATGACCTACCCCGAGCCTTGGCGGGGACCGCCTAAGCAGCCCCCTGCTGAATTCTTGAGGCCGGCCCCCAAACCACTACCCAACAATAGGTAAATTTCTTGACTCATCTGTTTTTCCCGAATCGCGAACGAATAACTACCAGGTTGACTGTTATGGCATGACGTGGGCTGTCAAATCGTTCCCATGCTGGTCAGGTAGTAACTAGTCCCATTCATTAACTGTTGCTTTTTTTTTGGGCCCCAAAAATTTATACTGAAACGAGGATACGATATTTGTGTTGGTTTCAACAGGTATTTCTCAGCCCCACACATATAGTCTTTGACTCGTACAAATATTCTAACAGTAGATTCTTGAGGTCAAAAGAAACATTTTTTTCCTATACCATTCTTTCCGATTCGGTCCTGATAAAATATATAGCACCCTGTATAATATACAGGGTGTGTCGTAAGGAATGGATAATATAGTGCCTGCGGGTAGAGGACCTTGTAACGCTTCATAAAAATATATTTTGTGTTCAGTAAAAGTCCCTTGGTTTTCGAGATATGGGGATTTTAGAAAATTCACGCCACCCGTTCTGCATGCAAGACTCCTAATGAAGGAACTTTTTCAAACTGTTTTTTGGATAGTATTCCTGGATAGATGCGCTATTGAATGTAATTCATTATTTTTGGGGCGCATGAATAGTTTTTCATAAAAAAAAGATCTAACTCAAATTTTCCGTTTTGCATATTTTTTTTCCTAAGTTCAACCCAGCGTGGTGTAAAAAATAATATACTTACCTGAGTGCCAAAGCAAGAAAAAACCTGCCTGTTTCTCTGAGATTCTGAAATGGTATAACTCACTCTATTTCCAGCATTGAATACAAAATAAATTTATATTAAAATGAGTCAAAGCAGAGTTTGATGTAAACCTTTTTCTTTAATTTTTAATGACTCAAATGAGACTTGCAAGCAGAATAAAGCAATCATTCATTAGAAGTTGTAAAGCATCTAGTAGTGCTCCTGAAATGGCCACTTTGAACACTTTTTGTAAAACTTGATTCAATGAAACGATATTGTTTCTTTTCTCTCATATTCTTTCATTATTAAGCCCTATAGTTATAAAGTTAATAACTTTTAAGCGAATTTCAAGTAATGAAGTGAATTTTAGCACTTTTGTAATTAAGAAAAGAAGCTAAAATTTAATTCCTATTACATTGAGTCAAGACCTTTGTTACAAAAATGCTGAAATTTACCTCATTACTTGAAATTAACTTGAAAATATTGATTTCACAACGGTGGGGTTCAATATTGAAAGAAAACGAGACAAAATAACAATTTAAAAATATCGTTTTATTGAATAAAGTTTCACAAATGATGTTTAAATTGGCCACCATGAGTTCTAGAACATGCTTTATAGAAATGGGGTTTACATTAAACTAGGCCTCAACTGGTTGCAATAGGAATTTATTTTGTACTAGCTGACCCGGCAAACCTAGTTTTGCCATTTAAATTATTTCTAGGGTAGATAATAATCACTAACTCATCGTGATTGCTCGATTGGTCGTAAGAAAAAGGAATGCCTTTTTTTCTGTTCTGTACAATTTTTTTTGGGAATATTTTGTTATATAAACCTTGCCCTAACAATAATAAACACAACAAAAAAAGAATTGTCCAATTTGGTGCGATCGTTTGAACAATAAAGCATTTTGAAGTAAACCATAGATCCTCTTTTATTAATATAGATTAAATGCTGAAAATGCTGAGTTGCACATTTCGGAATCTCAATGAAACGGGTATGTTTTTTCTTGCATTGGCACTCAGGTAACCATGTTATTTTCTACACCACGCTAGGTTGAACTAAGGAAAAAAATGAGCAAAACGGAACCATATTATCCATTCCTTACTCCACACCCTGTATAATAGGGTGAAGTTATATTGCTGTTTTCATCTTATTTCGGAAAACTTTTTTCTACAAAAAACCTCACAAAAATTCCTTCCAACTCTCGGGTTACAAACAAATTTCGAGGGTTGTATAGAGAAATAGTTTTAGTATTGAATTCAATCATATAAACCCTTGATAGCTTAATAGCCCTCTTGTTTTTCCAGGTACAATGGCATGATAGCCTCTTCCCCAAATGGCACGAGACTGGCGCCTCCCCAGCGACCCATCACCACCAAATACGCACCCCAACCTTCCATCATAACCCCAGTCAACCTAGCCCAGCATAAGGAAGAGACGCCCATGGAAGACTTACAGCAGTTCAACGCCTATGCGAGGCTTTTTCCGCACAATGCGCATTTCACGCCATTCGCCCACTATCCAGCCCTCTACCCGCATTACGCCCACACGATGATGCGTCAAGCAAACTTCCCTCAAACCCCCCTATCGCCCCTCGAAACGTTCTCACCCACGACCCCCACAGGAACCACCAGTTCAACCTTCCTGTCGCCATCTTACAGCCCTCCCTCAGTCTTGAAACCCTCCCAAACGATAGTCAGAGAAAAGAGGACGCCTCCCCACACCCAAACCTCCCAAATACCCTCTCCCAACCAAGGTAGCTTCAAGGTACCCTCGGGAAAGGAAGGGTCCCTGAAGCACAGGATATTGGTGAGGCCGGAGGATGTGCCGAGGAGTACGAATTCCGGACCGTTGGACCTGCAGAAACCCGTCGAGGCTAGCCGGAAGAGGCTGATGGCGTCCATGTCACCTCCGAGGTCTCCGAAGAGGTACCACAACAGCAACACGATGAACAACGTTGGTTTTTCGGCCGGATCTCTGATACAGTTGGCCAGTGGGGGTTTGAAGAAGGTGGAAGAGATGAAAACGGAAGATTTTATATGTTCGGCTGATAATAACGCGGAACTGAGGTTGGAGGAGAGCACTGTGGTGAAAATAGACGAGAACAAGACGACTGGAAACATAAATGTTACGCTCAGCTACAATCAGAGGAGGATGCAGGTGAGGATCGTTGTTTTTCTGTCATTTCGATTAAGTACATGGTACACAATAGTTCTTGCTTAGAGGAAACTGTTTCGTCGTTCATTCAACTTGTCCAGGAGCGTTTAAAATGAAGTAAAAAACATAGTATCAGTTCATCATATTGACCAAAATGATACACTTTAATTTCTTCAAAAAGTATGCGATAATAGTTCTTGGTGTCGGACCTGATTAATTAATTTATAATAATCCTAGTAGGCCACCTTTTCGGTAGATCTACCCTTATATGCCCATTTGATTTAAGAAACCATAATGCAGAATTTTAAGAAAAACGTAGGCCAAAAACACTACTCTTCGTTCTATGAGTCGAATCGGTACCACCTACTCCTGTCTATGATCGGTGTGAACCTTACTTTTGTCCATAGACATAGAGAATGGACTAACGTCCAGTTTTATAATCGAATTAAACGTCACTTTAAGCTTAAAGCTGCCTTTACTGTCATTTTTACGTCCAGTTTCATAATCGAATTTAACGTCACTTTAAGCTTAAAGCTTCCTTTACTGTCATTTTTAGTAGGGTTAAAGGAAGCTTTAAAATAAAAGCGACTTTAGGTTTGATTATGAAACCGGCCGTTAGTAGGGTTAAAGGAAGCTTTAAAATTAAAGGCACTTTAGGTTTGATTATGGAACCGGCCTGCGTAAGCAACTAATGTCCAGTTTCATAATCAAATGTAAAGTCACTTTAAGCTTGAACCTTCCTTTACTGTCACTTTTACGGCCGGTTTCATAATCAAACCTAAAGTCGCTTTAATTTTAAAGCTTCCTTTATCCCTACTAAAAATGACAGGAAAGTAGGGTTAAAGGAAGCTTTAAAATTAAAGTGACTTAATTAAAGGTTTGATTATGAAACCGGCCGTAAGCATTCCCTATTCGGCTCTACAATAAAAATCGCAGAAACATGTGAAAGAGACTACCGAACAGTCGGCCAGTTGTTGTCTTTTTCTTGAATTTCGATCGTTCCACACTCACGTCTATGTCCATAGAAAAGAGACAGTATTGGCCGCATCATAGCTTCGTCTTTTTCTACTTTCATGCGATTATTGCTCAGTCCATTCTCTATGTCAATGCTTTCGTCAAGTTGGCGTTAACCTATTCATACATCAAAGATTATAATAGGGTACTCTAACGATTTGTCAAAACCAGCTAAACGTTCGTTGCCGTGGGTCACACAAGCTTTTCCCTCCATAGATTCGCATGCTGTTTTGGTCGAGTATTGTGTTTTGTGCATGTTTTCGGAAAAAATGTTCTTCCCGACGTTAGATTAGAGTGATAAGACTATAAATTTCTCAGAAATGCCTCTTTATAGTGATAATAAAAAGCTTTGTGTGCCCCACGGTAACGAACAATCAGCTGATTTTGACAAATAGTTAGAGTACCCTATATTTGTACGAGACGTCAGTAGGAAATTCTGTCATCGTGGATTTTTTTACATTTATGTTTTGTTAACGTCAAAAATCTCGGTCCCCCTTGCTTCCCTCATTCGGTGTTTACGAAATTTGTATACAGCGATGAAAATACTGGGTGAGTCTTTGACTTGTACAAATATTTTAACAGTAGATTCTTGAGGTCAGGAGAAACACTTTTTTCCCATACCACTTTTTCCGATTCGATTCGAAATGAGCTGTGCCAACCCTGGAAAAACAAAATTACCTTTAGAATAACTAGCTCAATCTGTGACTCATCTGTGGATCTTTTAAACAGAGTTGTATTCAGCCAAAGTACCCAATTTTTCGAATTTCACAGGTACTTTTGAATTTTTGAACATCGAATTACTCGAAAAAGGCGCATTATACGAGAAAATGTGAAGAATACTTTTACTTTACAAAACGCCCAAATATTCATTTGATAGCGTCCAGTTTAGTTTCAAGAGTTGGGTTCTTTGTATTATTTGTGTTTGTATGGTGCGTAATGGTCATAATGAAAAAACTAAAGACGTGGGTGATATCTTGTGTTCGAAAAAGATTAAATGAATATTCCGAAATTAATTTCATTCGAAAAAACCGTTTGTTGAACTAAAAATAAATTTTTTTATGGTTTTTCAACAGCCTGTATCTTTTAAACCGAGCCAATTCGGAAAAAAATGGTAAGGAAAAAAGTGTTCCTTTTGACCCCAAGAATATACTGTTAAAATATTTGTGCAAGTCACATACTTGCCCTGTATACAGGGTGATTTAACTCGATGGCCCATTTTTTGCTTTTTTTCGATAGAATCTTTGCATGTTTCAATGATTCCAGCATGTTGTATCATAACACTGTGCTGTTTGGACCGAAAATGTCTAGGTTGTTCATGAGGCGATCATCATTTCAGACAAATCGAATTAAAAAAACTCAAGAATTTCAAATTAAAACCTACATTTGTTATTGTGTCAGTATCGAGCTGCTCCTTTTGGTTCAGGATAGGTGGGCGCATTGATTGAAAGAATCAGAATGGATGTCAGATGAGTACGGGACGTTTGCCAGTAGTAAAATCGTATTTTTTTTCTGGCAACATTTCATGGCGTAAATTGCTACGTCGTAACAGCCAGGTTAATAATAACTTCGGGAACATGTTTCACTATAATGAGCTCACTAAATATAAATGGTGAGTTATGGTCGTTTTTGAACGTGAATGAATACGTTCACTTATTGGTTCCACTGATTTAGCTGCCAGGTTTCCGGTAAAAATTCGGTATTTCTGTATTTCGAGATCTTGGAAAAGCTCCATCTGCCACATTGTATGTTACATTTAAGTATTAGTATTACTACTAGCGTTCTCAACGGGTTGTCATCGCATAGTCATAACATTTTCTTAGGAATAAGTTCAAAACTGACGACAGAGATCGCGTTTATGTTTATATTTAGGTTAACAGAAAAAGTTAAACTGGCCATTCAAGGTGTAGCCATCAATCCCTAATCAGTGGATGCATATTCCATCCTGTATGGGGAATTATTGAATATTTCCACAATAGAAAGATATCCACAATATGAGGTTAATTTAAACTGTTCATATTTCTATTTTATTTCTTAGTGCTCCTCGGATCACAGTCAAAAATAAATTCTTTGTCTTGTAGTTGGGGAGCCCACGATGTTAAAATTATTAAATCGGGATTTACTCGAGCTTCGTGGAGACTTAGTGGATTTTGAAGATTAGATGGTAGAAAGAAAAGAAGGTTCTATGATGTAAGCACTTTCAGCGGTGGGGAAAGCGTCTGCAGGTCCTAAAAGATGTAAAAAAAATCGTCAGGTGTACATACTCGTGTCAGATTAAGATACTGTATATGCCCTACGTGTCTTTGATGATAAATTCAAGTTGATCTGACAGTTTGCGTGGTGGGGCTAACCGTACGGAAGAGTTGAAAATGTTAAAAAAAATTTTAGAGCTTGTCAGATTATCAGAGGATAGGTTAATTGGATCCAAAGGAAGCTACTTTTCAAGAGACTGACAATTCGGACGTGACGCAAGGTCACAGCGGTCCTTTGAAAATGCAAAAAAATCAGTACTTGTACATACTCGAGCGTATCAGATTTTCATACAGATGGTTAATATCGGTGTTGCAGACCTGTTGAACCAATAATCTGATACTAATCAGGGGGTTTTTCTGAATCTGAGTTTGAAGATGATAACAATGCATTTTTTTTTAAATCTCCCTTCATTTACCTCTAAGGCGCTGGTCTCCCTCACCCGCTGCCCGCTACCGACGACGTGAGGCTGACGTCATACGGGAACGCTGGCGGTCGCTGACAACGGGCGCTACATGCTACATGCGCGCTGCAACACTAGACTACTATGTATAAGTGTGTTTCAAGATGAATGTAGAATTCGAGTAGAATTACTTACTCGTTTGATTTTTGGGGAAGAAGACGATGAACTATTGGCCTTGTCAACAAAGAGGCAAAAAACGGATATAATGTTCCAGAACAGGAAAAAGGAAGGCACTTTTTACGGTTTGGATAACTGTATTAAGTGCAATGATACAAAATTTAATGAATTTTTTCGACTTTCTCAAGAACAATTCGCAAGAATATTAAGTTTAATTGAACATGAAATCACAAAACCTCCAACCATTAGATGCCCACGGCCTATTTCACCCTCTAAAAAACATTATGCTTGAGTACATTACTTTTATAGTCACTATGTGAGGCATGTATAGTGCAAGATAACATTCTATTAACTGAATCAGCATTTCGTACTTTTTCTTATTAAAAGCACTCATTTTTCCCTCTGACGTCCACCCGTCACTATGCTATTGAATCAATCCAACCGTCGCGTGCGACGTGTGACCTTCGCCAGCCGCGGCTGAACGTCGCTCGCGACTTTTCAGGGAGACCGTGTCCGTAGTTTTCCGAACATAGCATTCACACGTTGACGGCGGCGGGTCCGCGTACGTCGTCGGTCGCGGGCAGCGGGTGTTCGGGGAGACCAGCGCCTAATCGTTTCTGTTTGCATTACGAAAGTAGTAGAAAATAAAATTTTGTACAACTTTCGTCTGAAGCACTTTTACATACTCTTAACCGTTTTCGAGTTAGAGGTTGATGAGGGCGAGGAGCTTAGCCTCACATGCAAAAACCAAGGTCAATGTAGAAACCCAATCTAATGTACATTCATCGCCATTTATCTCAAGAAGGTACAAACGTAGAAAAAATTGCTTCGGACAAAATTTGTAGAAAATGTTATGCTCTACGACTTTTGTAATGAATGCGAAAACAATTTGAAGCCCAGGAGAGGAGATAATTCAAAAAAACTGAATTATGTGACCTTTATGGCCAATTTTTATTGTTTCGGCTTGCTGAAAGCTGAAACTGTCACTTGTCAGATTATATATTTTCCGTTATTGTTGAATCATTGACTTCAAAATGAAAAAAAAGTAACCGCACTCCAGAATGTACACGTTACCTTTTTTTTTGCAAGTTTGGCGCCCTCCCACACGCTTAAATTGTCAGATTAAAAGAATTTTTCAACATATATCTTAATCTGATATGTTCGAGTATGTACAATTATCGTTTTTTTCTTACTATTCTGGCAGGCTGCCCTAGACAATTCCTCCTATGTACAGGTCTAATTTTTGGTAGTGGTACTCTACAGGGTCTAAGGTATTTCCTCTTATATTAATCTGACACGCTGGAGCGTCGAGATAGGCCTTTAGACATCTAGCCCCACTAGACCGCGTAACTTTGCTCAGCAGTTCCATCGATCGTCTCTGGCATGTTATTCAGAAAAATAAGTTGAATTCGTGCTGAGCCCAATTTGCATGCATCATTCCTCGATATCCTGCAGTAAATTTAAAGCGACCCCGTCATCCTTCCACCCACTGCGAGCATATGGTCCTTCGGCGTCATGTCCGATAATAGAGATGTACGTCCATAACATGAATACTCGTATGGGCGCTTCGCTCATCTGCATTCATCATCCAGCTCGTAAATGGGCAGGCAAAAATCGTAAAGGAAAATCAACTCGAAAATTTGCACAATATATCTTTATTTATGAACGCGACGAGTTTATATGGAAAGTGACTATCGTTCAATTTATGGACGCTTTTTTCGAGAGCGTCCATAAGTAGATGCGGGGACGTTAATGACTAGTCCTAAAAACGGCCTTTCGTATGACGCGAACGTGAAAAAAGGACATACAAACAACAATTCGTGTCATACGTAAACGGAAAGTTGCCCCGGCAAGATGCAGGCCGATGTCAGCGACCTTGCTACAGGCGGTAGAACCAAGAATACAACCACGACCGAATGACGTGACGTAAACTATCAGAATAGCGTTTTTGATGTCGAGAATGCTGCTGATTTACATCGACGAGATGTGTGCCTAGTCCTTCGGCGTTTTCGGAATGCCAGTACACGAAATCACGAAAGGAAGCTTCTATGGTGAAGCTTCTTCGTATAAGTAGATTATGGATATTTGAAAGTGCATTGACTTGGTGCTCGGTTTATACATGGTTGCAGAGAAATAATCAGCGTTTATCAATTGAAAACAAATTTCCTTTTCTGAAAAACAGCAATTTTTCAGTGAAAATAGATGGTATATTCAAAATTCGCCAAGTTATTGAAAAGGCAATAGAATTTGACCAGATAATTCATATTCGCTTCGTAAATTTGAAACATTACATGGTCTTGTAGATGTTGTACCTACACGGTGTCCGAGTTGAAGTGTCCATATACCTTATTGTGGAAACTGAAGGAGCTAGAAGAAAAAGTTAAATACAAAACTTGTCTGTAATCGATTGAACTTTTACTTTTTATAACCAACCTTAATACAGGGTGCTCCGTTTTTCCCTGTTGGTATCAACTTTCTCATTCTAAATGGAACATCCTGTATATTATTGCATTTTTGAATTCCTTGTCAAATTTCAAGGTAACTTTGGTCTGACAACCATGGTTCTATATAGCACCGATTCTGAGATATTCGACTTTTTCCTAAAATTTTGACGGCGGTAGTTGCTCACTAAAATAGCTGATACTAGTTTTCTAATGAATGTATCAAAACCAAATTTTGCCCAGCTCTTGTCAACATATTGGATCATACGATACATCTCTATTTTCAGCAATCTGATATACAGGGTCTTCAAAAATTAAAGTTAAAAATTCAAATGAAAGTTCAATCAAAACTAAATTTTTTCAAATGGCAACCTATATTTTTTTCTTGTTCATCATGTAGAGCAGATTAAAATGAGCAACTTTTCCTGTAATGTGAATAATTTCAGAAATATGGACGAAAAAGTGCATTTTCCCGTGAAAACCAACGATAATTAATTAATTAAGCTGAAAGAATATGGTAACTGTGGAAACTAGCACTATTCGAATTGTGTATTTTTGAGTTTTCTTTCTTTGTGTTGTCAGACAACTACTTGATTATTTTGAGAAAAATGTATCTGTTCGTTGAGTCTCCTTTTAAAATTGAAATAATTTAATTTTATTGGGAGCGAATACTGATTATCAGTAAAAGAGTCATTTGTCTTTCATTAGTCAATCTACTTAATTATATTTATCAAAAAAATCAAAGCCAACTATATAGTAGCGACATTAATTAATAATTATCATTGGTTCTTAGGGGAAAATGCACTTTTTTGTCCATATTTCTGAAACCATTCACATTACAGAAAAAGTTTTGATACATTTTCTGCTCATTCAAACCTGCTCTACATGATGGACAAGAAGAAAATATAGGTTGCCATTTGATAAAATTTTGATTGAACTTCTATTTGAATTTTTAACTTCAATTTTTGAAGACCCTATATATCAGATTGCTAAAAATAGAGATGTAACGTATGATTCAATATGTGGACAAGAGCTGGGCAAAATTTGGTTTTAATACATTCATTAGAAAACTAGTATCAGCTATTTTAGTAATCACCTACCGCTGTCAAAATTTTAGGAAGAAGTCGAATATCTCAGAATCGGTGCTATATAGGACCATGGTTGTCAAACCAAAGTTACCTTGAAATTTATCAAGGAATTCAAAAATGCAATAATATACTGGGTGTTCCATTCAAAATAAGAAAGTTGATACCAACAGGTAAAAAACGGAACACCCTGTATTAAGGTGGGTTATAAAAAATAAAAGTTCCATCAATTACAGACAAGTTTTGTATGAAACATTTTCTTCTAGCTCCTTTAGTTTCCACAATAAAGTAGAGGGGCACTTTAACTCGTACACCCTGTACCTGTGAAAATAGGAATATGGCTAGGAGACAGGATGAAATAATGAGTAATGCTAAAGAAACCAATGCTTGGTGAAAATAGGCAACTGAAAGATTAACATGTCATACCGATGATTATTGAACAAGTTTACAACTTGTGCTTAAAACTTGATATGTCAATAACTCAAATAATGGTTTTGTCAAAGCCTCCAAAGGATGCAAACTTGCTGTCGATGACAAAGTTATCAACAAAGATTTGAAATTCAACTACCTGAAATATAAAAATCTCAAGTGGCATTAGTGACAAAAACACCCTGTATTTAGAAAAATTCTTTCAGCTTTCCTCCCCCAAAAGTGACTCTTTCTGCTGTCCACCTACTATTTGATACTTTTTCTTGCGTTTTCCCAACAACTATGAAACTTGAATTCGAACCTCCGACATTCTCACAAATTTTACTCCGGCAAAGACAACCCTAAACTTTTTTCATTTTCGCCGTCATAAATGCAACGTCCGCCGTTAAGTTCAAATGATAAAAGATGAAATTCTCCAACGTGTCGAAGTTTCAGAGAATTCGAATAGAAATTTTACGATAGAAGGAGACCGATAGGATGAAAGAGTTAACCAAACAATGATGTGGTTGTGTCTATCTGAAGATATGAAGGCGCCAGGTCATGTACCAGGTGTTGCCAAGAGCTGTCTGATTTCTTGGAGTTCTCGATTCATTTCATTTGGGTTTGAGAACTCGGTATTGTAAAGGGTTTCCTAATCACATAACGTTTTTTCAAGTGATTTTATACAGTATTTATATCCACGCCATCCTTTGCAACTTTTAACAGATTTTCCAAATCAAGCAATTTTAATCAGGGTACGTGCGTATCTGGATTGACTGTCCTGACTTCTGACTTCATCCACTCCTAATTGCAGATCTATATCATGTCTACATTTATTGTTCGAGAGACCAAACGGAACCAGCAAAAACATCATGAAAACTGTATGTACAGGGTGGACAAAATTCGTTGTCTACTGAGGGGATCTCGAGAACTATAAGAGCTAGAAGAAAACGGATGACACTTCCGGAGCTCTTTTTCAGGGAATCAAAGAATGGTTAAAACCATAGCCTCCTACGATTCTTCGTTTTTAAGTTATTTGCAAAAAAAAAATAGATTTTGGCGATTTCGAAAAGTTCTCATAACTTTTTTGTGTTTGAAGTTACAGATCTGAAACTTGAACCTTCTTAGGCCTTGTTATACGTAGAATCTACTGACAGAAGATTTTTTTTCAATTCAAAAATAACAAATTCAATAAAAGTTTGTGCTTTGAAAAAATGAAAGCTCGTTCGAAATGGAAATATTTCAAGCTCGTCAGTGAATTCAGCCTTTTTCCCCTCAGTCGACAACGAATTTTACCTTTGACGTTGATGCTGAGTGCACTGATCGCTGACCTTTAAAATCCATGTGATCTGCCATGATAATTGTAAAAAGGGAAAATTCGAGGGTCCTAAACTGTTGCTTGCTCGACCCCTGAGCAATCTGAGAGCCTTTGTGACTGTGGTACTTCAATCTCCTGTTATATCAGGCATTTCCTTGCTTTGATCCGGATTCGACGACAACAAGATTACATCCGGTAATTTCAAACTCGACTGCCGAAAATTGAGTATCGAAATATCGAGAGAAGAGGCGTAACTGGCTCCGGTAATCCGCAGCTTCCGTCGTAAACTTTCGTTTCTGAGCCTGACAACAGTGCTTTCTTCAATCGGCTCCGGAGAAGAAACGGTGAAAGGGAGGAAGAAGGAGCGGTCTTCGATAAATACGTCTGTGACCGCAGTAGTAGGCCTGGGATGTTCAAGGACATCTGGTCCCGGAACAGCATCGCCCAAAGCGATTGTCTTCTCCGGTTTCCCATTAAAGCTGGCCATACCTGCACAAAAACGTTGTAGATCTGATACACTGTTTCGGAAATATTCGATATGGTCCAGGATTATTTATGTGTCACTCCTTGATGAATGTGTAGAAGGGCGAAGAGATTACTCGATTTTTTTTTTACAAAATAAACCATATTTTCCCCATGTTTTGTTATATACAGGGGTTATACATGGAATTGAATGACAGCTCTGTAACCGTAAGAGCTTGGGAAAAATAGATGGCACTTTTCCGACCTCGTTTTTCAAAAGATTGTTAATGGCCGAAACCGCATCCCTCTATATTCATTTGTTATCAAATTATAAGTGAAAACTCATTTTTCGGCTTTCTGGTGCCTTTATTTCGTAAAGTATCAGTGATATCGAAAAACAAATGCTACATTCTACAGACACTTTTTCATGTAGAATGCAGTGGTGTAGTCAAAAGATTTTTTCAGTCCGCCACTCCAGTGATATAGTGGTAATTTTCATTTTTTTAAGTATAAACTCTTATGTTGTTTTTACATATTCCAGTCCCATATTTTTTTTTGATTCAGAATGTATAATATAAGTCGTAACTCTAAATGTTATTTTAATGAAAAAACTCAAAAACTAGTTCGGTCAAGTTGGCAGGTCATTTTCATTGATAATATGATAATGAACTTTATGCTCATATTATTATGTTGTATCAGGTTATGAGAGATTTTGGAGATCACTTTCATTCCGGATATTCGAGAAGATGCTCGGGAAATGAGGTGTTTGAAAAGGATGTGGTACTGGTATTTAGATTATCCACTAGTTGAAAAGATTTCGGATCATATTCAGTTGAATCCAGGTTTATAAAATTTCCTGAAAGAGATTCATTCCATATTGGAAAATTTTTCATCCTTTCAAATATCCAGAATTAAAGTGATCTTCAAAATCCCTCATATTAGTAATAATAATGAGGTTTATTCTTTGAAATTTACAAGGTTGTTACAATTTTAATATCTGAATAATGAACCTAAGGAAATCCACTAAAGGCAAAGCCAGTGTCATTTAATAACCTGACACAATTCAGGAGCATGAAGTTCATTACCATATTATCAATGAAATGACCTGCCAACTAGACCGAACTAGTTTAGAGCATAGAGGCATGCGTTTTTGGCCATCAACAATCTTTTGAAAATTGAGGTCGGAAATGTGCCATCCATTTTTTCAGAGCCGCTTTTCAATCCCATTGAATTTTGCCCACTCTGTACAGGGTGGGAGAATTTCGATGTTTTAGCACTACTGTTTTTAAACCAGAGGAGATAGACAAAATCTGATACCCCATTCTCGTTCTGTTTTTCTGAGAAACTAACAATAGTAGTAGTCCTTTTTGGCCAGTTTCTTTTGTTTTCGAGTTATAACCAAAAATTAGAAAAATGGCGATATCGAAATAAATTTATATCTCCGCTAATACTGATGATAGAGCTCTAAAACTAAAACATTGTACAGGCACTTTTCTACTTAGAATCCAGTGGCGTGCTCGCCTTTTTAGCAGGATTTTCAATTTATAAGCTATGACCCAAAGTTATGTTTTTTTTAATGGGAACACTAGATTTCTGTGCAATTTTTTGAAAGCTTAATTTTTACTGATTTCAAAAATATATAACATCATATGGTTTGTATCAATATCAATAATAGAAAACGTTCAAAAAACTTTTTTCTCAATATTTCTATGGTTTCAACTTTTGATGAGCCTAGAAAAATATAGCATCGTATGATTACCACTGTCTCCTTCTATTAGTCCTTTCATTATCATAAAAATTTATGAAATATATCTAGATTCAAATTTTGTGAAAATTGGAAAAAGCATAGAAAGAATAACATTACCGGAAAGTGACTGCTCTTGTTATAGGAAGCTCTCTTTTTCTGTGCTCGTCAAAAGTTTAAACCATAGAAATATTGGGAAAAAAGGCTTTTGACCATTTTCTATTATTCATGTTAATATAAACCAAATGATGTTATATATTTTTGAAATCAGTAAAAATTAAGCTTCCAAAAAATTGCACAGAAATCTAGTGTTCCCATTTAAAAAAACATAACTCTGGGTCATAGCTTCGTAATTGAAAATCCTGCTGAAAAGGCGAGCACGCCACTGGATTCTACGTAAAAAAGTGCCTGTATAATGTTTTAATTTCAGAGCTCTATCATCAGTATTAGCAGAGATATAAATTTATTTCGATATCGCCATTTTTCCAATTTTTGCTTATAACTCGAAAACAAAAGAAAGTGGCCAAAACTGCCTTCTACTATCGTTAGTTTCTCAGAAAAAGAGAACGAGAATGGGATATCAGATTTTGTCTATCTCCTCTGGTTTAAAAGCTGTAGTGCTAAAACATCGAAACAGTGAAAATTTTTCATTTTTTATGTACGCCTGAACTCTTTTCATTGATTGATATGCATATTATCAGTCCTTGTATCTAAGCAATGATTGATACCTACAGAGACACTCTTCTTATACCATATCTCATCTAACGTACTTTCTCTAATAATTTTCATGTTGCCAGATGATTTGATCACTTGACTTGAGTTATGAAACATTCATAATTTAGGATTCAATAGCTCGATGCGAAGAGATACAAAACCTGTAGGGCGTGGCCCCCCTTAGTCCGCGACTGGGCCCACTATAGTACTATACTACGCTTCTAGGCAACGTACGAGGACCGTAGCCAACATTCGCATTCCTGAGCCAGATTATTTATGGTCCCCCATCCGCAATCTATAGCTCGAGTTCCCGTATCGATCGCGGGGCAGACACACGTGTATGAACGGGGTCCCAGCCAAGGGTTCCCACCCCAGATCAGGTGGCGCTGCTTCAGACCAGCTCAATGTCCTACCTGTTGATTCCCTCTGTTGCTAGGTGCTCCTTTGATTTTTTCGGGGTGCAGGGTGGATGCTTTATGATAATTAGTCTTTCCTTCGACGTTTAATAAGGGCTTCATGAGACTGGGTGAAACCTGTAGTTTCTAATTCAGATCCATGCACTTTTTGAAATTTTACCTCGTGAATCAAGAAATATTCTTCTTCTCTCATTACCAGAATGAAGTGGTTACTTATTGAATCCGAATTCTACTTTCTTATGTATTTTGAAGTCTATGACATGGTTTTGGGGGTGATTTATGATTTTTAATATTTTTGTGTGTTATCGTAGGGTAATATCAGATGAATTATAATGAAATTAATCATTTAACCAGTGAAAAAAATACAATCCATCCCTAAAATGAAAAAAAGGAACGATAAAACATCAAGGATCAAATCATCCTCACCAACAAATAAAGATCTCTCCATTTCTGGAACAGGAAGTTAGTGTTGCCATTTGAAAAAAACACTCAACTGCTCTCCACCTCTCATATCTCATAGAGCTTGCATGACAATCTCCTCAATCATAGTGACTCTAATACTTCTTGTTAGAGTCACTGTATCTTCATTTTTCCGGATCCAACCTTTATACACAGGGTGAAAATTTGAAAACTTGCCAGTCCAATTATGTCACGACAAGGATGATTTCAGAGAAGATGCCGAAACAGGTCAATTTCTATTCGTAGAGGGACATATTTTGAGCAGAATTGTAAGCCGAAATCTCTTCAACCCTAGGTGTAGGAGCTATCACCCCTAAATTCTCAATAGGGAATAGAGCTATACCTCAAGAAAGAGGTATCACTTGACCCTCTACACGAATATTATGGTTTGCAAATTTTTATTGAGTCCTTGAAGTAGTTATATACAGTGGCTGACAATTTGAAAACTTGCTAGGCCAATTATGTCTTGACAAGGATGTTTTCAGAGAAACTTCCGGTCAGTTTTTATTCGGAGGGGGATATGTTTCTAGCAGAATTGTAATCCAAAATCTCCTCAATCTTGAGTGTAGGGGTTGTCAGCCCTAAATTCTAAATGGGAATATAGGGTGAGCTATACCTCAATTGGAAGAAATAGTTTTATGTAGAGGGACATACTGCCTTCCAATTGTGGTTTAGCTCACCCTCTATTCCCAATGAAGAATTTAGGGGTGATAGCCCCTGCACCTAGGTTTGAGGAGATTTCCGGCTTACAATTTTGCTCAAAATATGTCCCCCTCCCTTTGAAAATTGACCTGTCCTGGCTTTTTCTTTGAAAACATCCTTGTCGAGACATAATTGGCCTGGTAAGTTTTCAAATTGTCACCCCCTGTAACTACTTCAAGTAATCAATAAAAATTTGCAAACCATAGTATTCATGTAGATCACTTGTCCAGTGATCTTTCAAATGAGGTAAATCTCACCCCCTATTCCCTGTTAAGAATTTAGGGGTGATTGCCCCTACACCTAGGGTTGAGGAGATTTCGGCTTACAATTCTGCTCAAAATATGTCAAAATATTTCATCTGAAAACATCCTTGTCGCCACATAATTGGCCTGGCAAGTTTTTAAATTGTCAGCCTGTATAAACAAAAATCACATCGTCGCCGTCGTTTTCTCCGCTTCTGCATTTGCGAATATGACGAGCTTAAAATAAACCAAATAATCTCTCAATCAGCGAGCAGTTTACTACCAAGAATTATAAACCGTAAACTCTCATCTTGGAAAAGAATTGTATTCGGATGAATATGTACTGCGATGAAAATAACTCCGTCACCGCTGAATTTAGAATCTGATGTCGTTGACCTTAAATTTCTTACACTCCTTATACCATTTTTATTGTTCAACATCCCACTGCACCTATGCCAAATCCCATTTCGATGTTTATTTACTACGTTATGACACTTATAATAATAAACATGTTCATGAATTACCCGCAGCTTATCAGAGCCGTTGTTTCGGCCAAATGTGTTTTTTTAGTGGTAATTTGCATAATGCGGTGTCTGATGAGTCATGGGTGGTTTTAGTGCATGAAAATAGTTACCTATTCAGCAATACGAGCGCGATTACAGCTGTACAATTTTTTAGTGTACTCCATTTACATTTATCTCCTCTAAAACTTCTATTTTGATTTCTTCATTTCCTCCACTAAAGTTACTCTTAATATCAGAATTTAGCACTATGGATCATCAATGCGAGCTAGTCATGAACGATCGTATGAAATCCCAGAGAAGTCGCAACATCTAAACACAACTGTAGACCGGATTCTGGATCATTGTCCACTCATCTGTACAGTGTAGTGTTTAAGTATTTCAACCGGAGGATTTGGGCCTTAAGCAAAACCGGGGCGTCACTTTGAGAAATAAACTGCTCCACATAAGTTGGGAATATTGACTTAAATTGCAAAAAAATATAGTTAAAATAAGATTTTTGTGATGGAAATATGAAAATTCAGATTAATATGATTTCAAGTTGCAAATTAATTTTAGCCTGTAGGTCTGCAGCGTATACAGGCTGGTTAAGAAAAATCGAGTAAAATAACGAAATTTTATTCCCAGAGAATTCAAGCATTTTAAATTTTAAGACTATCAATACAATGTATAGCCTCCACGGGCATCAATAACAGCTTGACATCTTCTTTGCATACTACACACTAGGTTGTTGAACATTTCTTCAGGAATTTGGTTCCATAAACGGAGCAGAAGCTCTCTCAGATCATTTAAGGATTCTGGGGTAGGTTGATGATTATCTAATCTTCTTTGGAGCATATCCCATGCATGTTATAGGCAATTCAAATCTGGTGAGTGCGGAGGTATTGGTAAATGTGGAATACCAAGCTCCTCGCGCGCATTCTCAACTATGGCTGCACGGTTCGGTCTAGCGTTATCGTCTAGAAATTGAAAATTTTCACCAATAGCAGCGTGAAAATTTGGCACAACATTATCAATGACATGCTCCCTATAGTGTAAGGCGGTCATATTCTCAGGACAAATGTGTAGATCTGTGTGCCCGTTGAAACAAATCCCGGCCCATACCATAACACTATCCCCTCGAAATGGATGGACTTCTTGGACATAGCGACGATAACGGGATATTCGTGGGCTTGGCCATACCCTTATTCTTCGAGAATCTGAAAATCGTCCATATCTGGATTCATCAGTGAAAAGGACACTACGCCATTGATCGTTCCAATTGATATGTTGCCTTGCCCATTCCAGTCTTTGACGCTTATGGTCACGTGTTAATGGAACTCCTCTTAATGGACGTCTAAAACCTATATTCACCTCTCTCAAACGTCGGCTGATGGTTTCGCTGGAAACTCCCATCTGCATTTTGAAGAGTATTCCGTAGCATTCTACACGTAGATGTAGGGTTTCTTCTCGCCGAAACGGTGATGAAACGATCCTGAGCAGGTGTTGTTTTTCGTCGCCCACCAAGCCTTGGTCTTTCCAACAAGGAACCTGTCTTCCTGAACCTATTCCAAAGTCGAGATATCACACTTTGGCTGACTTGGAGCCTTTCCGCTACAACAACCTGAGTTAGGCCAGCCTGTAGCATTCCGATAGCCCTATTAGCCTCAGCATTTGTTAATTTACGTCTTGGCACTTTCAGAAAATTCGTTTCAAATCGAAGCCGTTGATAAACTGACTTCCTTTCAAAATAAGAACATTCATGAAGCATATGCAAAGAACCAAACTTCAGAAAAAAGGCGACCAGATTGACGAAATGTCTCATACTGATTTTTATTGGATCGATTCAAGTTGTTATTGAGTTTTAAATGATTTTACAGCGATTTTTGATATTTCCGAGGGGCCCTGTTGGCAGTTGGAGGAGTACTGTGTACTCCATTTCAACACACAGTTTTTTCCACATCAACCTACATCCAAAAATGTACATCCGGGCAGTTGGAATTTTCCTGAGAAAAATTAAATTCAGTTTGCTTCGGTTTTATTGATGAATCATCAGAATTTTAAGGCAGTTGTGCAAACTTTAAATTGCCAAAATCATCATCACTAATGTCGTCAACTCTCTTTTATCTGTTTTCGTTATCTTACCAACCATATCAATCCTCTCTTGTCCAAGTATTCCTTTATACCATCATCCCAGGCTCTTGGTCTTCCTCCCTTTTTTCCTTCCTTGTTTTCTAGCCATCTACCCACCCACATATTTTTGACTGATCTTCATATCCCCACCAACTCCAATGTCTTCTCTTCATGAAATCGAGTGCAGATTGTACCTCTCAACTCCTCCCTTACATCTGTTTCAAAGATTATAGACTATAATCTTTGATCTGTTTCTTACTCTGTCCATTATTGTGAGACCCCTCACTTTCCTCAGGTTCATATTTCATCTCTACATAGCTGCACTCTAGAGTCTAGAAAAAATATTAACCACTGTTCACTGTTGATGGTATTCTCTAATAATTGAGTTGGTTTAACGTTTAGTTGGTGTGTCGTCTCTTTTTTCGTGTACATTAGAAGGAAACGGCCCCTAGGCCTCATAAAATGATTATTGAGTTTTTATGCTGCGTACTTAATCCCAATTTATTGAAAAATTACGAGCGAATAATTTTTTTTCCATCACTTTTCAACTCATGGAAAAAAGGTTCTCCTAAATTAATAGACATTTATTTTACGAACTTCCTATGATTAAACAATTGTAAAGAGCATCTGAAAATTGTTTTTCTCATATTTCAACCTCCTGCAAGTGCATGAATTTCAACCTTTGGTCGAAATAGATCGTCTTAATCTGATGTTACGAAATTCCGGAATATTAATTACAGTTGTCATTGTTTTTCCAGGTTACCGTAGAATCCACAATAGAGCACCCATACTTCATCTACGGACAAGGATGGGCTTCCTACAGCCCAGAAAAAACGTTTCAGTGTTACGGACTGAAAGTGAACAGGTTACAAGTGGGCGATATCCTTGTATCCCTCACTCCAAGAGAACCACCACGTGAACACAAATACCAACCAGAAAGGAGTTCAACAGTTGTGACCACGACGATGACGTCTGCCCTACAGCCGCAGGTTTCGTCGACAGTGTCAACCAGCTCAAACCATCATGAAAGTCAGCCTCAAACACAACCATTGAACCTACACAATTCGAATCAGCCCCATAGGACCCTATCTCCAGACAGCCTGGCCGCCAGGAAAAGGAGATGGTCAGCTCCAGATCAAATCAGCGAAGAGGAGATCAACAGTAGGAGGCATCGTGGCGAGTAATAAGGTTTCTTTAAATTGACTGAATTGTTTAAATTACGATCGTGATAGATCGTAACAAACTCGATGTTAAATTGTGCTACGTTCACATACGTTTTGTATATTGTACATATGTATTTTTGTTTCCTGTTTGAATGTTGATTCTGGGAAGTGGTCACGGTTAGCTTGAGCTTGATCTGGTATCGAGTCTTGATCAGATTTGCGCGTTATTCATTTCATCAGAACGAGGAGAGGATTTCCTGAGGTATTCGTTTCATTTCAAGCTGTTTGTCAAGCCTAGGAAGCTCATAGAAACGAAAATCGCAAGTAGAATTATGTTTTGCACCCCTCTAGCCCAACGGCTAACGACGCCCTTGAAAATTTTTACGTAATTTGAAGATTTGAGATTGGAATACTTCGCATCAACTCAACAATAATTATATCATTTTGTATATTGCGTAGAGCCATTAAAATCACATCTTCATAAAAAAGCCTCTGTTATATTGTCTGATAGCTTTCAATTCAAAAGTTTCTCAACATTCTAAGAAATTGAACTGCCCGTGAAACTATTTCTGATCAAGATACTTTATAGAACTGAATCATGCTCAAGCTAATCATGGGGACTTCCCAATTTCATAATATTTTGTTGTGCAATGATGGCTTAATGCAAGTGACACATTCGGAATATTTAATTTGAGCCATGACAATATATCCCAAATTGCCATATTAGAGCTGAATAATACGTAATAGTGTGCCGGTACTGAAAAAATTTTGAGTATTAGGTAAAGTGATTCAAAATACGAACAATCAACTGTTGGAATTTAGTGGGGAAATTTTTTTGTAATGTTTCAATTAGAAAAAATTTTGAAAACCCTCGATCTCATTCGAGACGTGTGATAGAGCTGCTTTTAATGTTGTCGAATAAGATCTGTTTCTGTTTCTTCGGATGTTCCGTGTAGTGATAGTTGGACATGTCTGCATCCCGGTCTTCATAAGTTTTTTGGCAATTCAATAGAAGTACCCAGGGTGTAAACTTAATCTCATCAGTAACTCTTTATTCTATTCTTTAGAAAAATTTTCGAGATGAGATATATCACTGATTAGAGGATGGCCCAGTTATTGTTTTATGAAGATCGCAAGATTTTGTTGTTCAGCGATGCAGATATTCATCAAGATTGAATTGTTGTTTGTTGGTTATTAGAATGTTTCTGAAATATCAGATGATGAATATTACTGATTCAAATGATGGGTATATTTTGTGCTTTTAAATGAATAATAATTTTCCATGTGAATTCTTGGCTGTGATACGGTAAAATAAAATATGTGGGTAATCTTTTCCCTCAAATTTATCGTATGGATCCTTAAACTACATACCTCACACCAGGCTTACTGTAGGAGTATATTCTTAGCAATTAACTCATCTGAATTATTGTTGACTGGTTTAGATAGCTGTATTATCCATGGAAGCGAACAGGATGTCTTCTGTGTAGTGTATAAAATGAATGAAAATACTTGAATATTTTGGGAGAAAGAAACGTGTTTTTTCAATACAAGTACAATGAACTGGAAGATTCATTCATTCATTCAGTGAAATAATTACATTTAAAGAGACATCTCTTGGGATACTGATAAATTCGAAATGTTCATTGTATTTGGTTGATTGTGGCGCGTTAATACAAAAAAATCAATTATGTATTATGTAGATCTCAGTTTTGTTGTAAGTAGATAAAACTCAAAATTTATCAAATAAAATCATCGTTATATTTGGAATCTTAATTTCAAAATCTATTTTATTCAATATGATATGTACAGTACCAGAGTTCGAAAATCGAAAGATTCGTCTATTCTTCAATTGAAAATAATTGTTCAATTCGTAAGAGCCAAAACATAGTAATTACTTTAGGCAAGAAAGTTATGATCAAATGTGAATGTTTGTGATGTTATTTTGAGTTTTAAAGGCATTCTGTGATATATGATTTCTCTTTAGTGAAATGTACTTTTGTTTTCTTGGAGGTAATTGGAATTCCATTTCAACTTGTTTCAATATGGATAGCGCAAAACATATTGGGGAAAGAATGTTTCATTTGAACTCTTTAGAGCCATGCTAACGATGGTTTCTGGAATAAATATATACGTTGTGGAATTAAGTTTTCAGCTTATTGAATTCGCTCAAATAGAACAAATACGGGAGTTCAAATGGAGTCATTCTCAATTTGGAAGAGACAATGATTAAACTGAAGTGCCTTGAAATGAGGTTTGACCTCTTAAGAATGTTATTTATGTAAAGGATCTATTGAAAAAGCTAACAGATTATGTATAGATGATATATATTATTTTACAGATACTTGTAAGGTGTGCCATGTTGTTCATGTGTAAAGCCATTACAGGCGATACAGTCAACTAATAAAATAAGTTGAATATATATTATATGTACTTGATTGGTTTCTTTTCCCTATTTTGAACCTCTGATAACGTTATTTTGATATATTAATATATTGATTACCGTTCCTTTCAGCATTTTTTTACACAACTTTTAGTATATAGTTGAATTCAAAATTTTTTCAAATACGCGGATCATTTCCCCCTTCGTTAATGACTCGAAATGAATTTTAAATCGTTTAATTTTACGAGACCGAGTGAAACATACAGCCACTTAATTTTTTTTCCATTTCTTATGATTGATATTATTTTTCATTTACGCACAACGCTTTTCGAATGATGTTAATGATTCATTCAGAGGACTTCGTTTAATTCAGATAAAAAGAAAACATTTGAAATTCTGAACACATATGCATTGTTGATATTTGAATCCAGATGTGAAAAAAAAAGTGAGAACTGATGCAATCTGGTTAATTTCAGTATTTGTTAATTTCTTTGGAAATAAGAAGTTTATGGAAATTCTGGTGAGTTCAGTATTCATCAGCATTTATAGCACCATTAAAAAGAATAATCGAACTGTAATTTCATATAAAGCTCAATTTATTGGGCATATGCTATATGCAGTTTTCTTTCTAGAGAGTACCTTCCTACCTATATTAAACCTTTTTAATTGTAATCATTATTTACGAAATTGTTTAGGAACTTATCAGCTGATGAACATATTTGCGTTTAAGTGTTTAATTTCTTTTTTACAGAACAAACATACTTCAACAGAATCCAACTCATGAATATTGTATATCCAAATCAGTTTCTTTTCCTATCTCATTACTTCATTAAGAAAAAAATGGCTTTGACTACAGTAAATGCAGTGGTTTCACGTTATAGAACAGGTAAGATGCGAATCTTACCTATAAGGAACAAACATATACCTATCTTGTTCAGAGATGCGTTATTGAAAAGGTGAATTAAGCGCAGCGAAACAAATTTGAAAGATCTTACTACAAATTCTATTCTGCTTCATGGAACTTGTCAAGTAGAGTGGAATTTAATAAAAGAAACCATGTTCTTTGCATTACCCAGTTCTGGGTCTTTTTTAGATCTTAGTGTAAATCACTTTAAAACTTATTGTTACTATACAATTAGGCCTACTCATTTGATCTTAAAGATTCTTTTACAGCTGAGAAATACGAAGTTGGTGTACCACAAAGATTTTCACAACCTCGTATTCATATAAGGAAGAGGCATACTAGACATAAAAGTGAGGATATTAGTAGGGCAATGTATCTACCAATTGCAGGTGAAAATTGTAGTAAACATATCAACGACGATAACTATATAACACAACCGATCAAGGAAGAAACAGACAGAGAAAAAAGAAAAAATTTTATTCGATCCCTATTGTCAAAATTCATTCCTTGTTGTAGATGAGAACAGCTAGGATCAGTATATGGTAATGAGTGTAATTGGAAAATGATACAAAAGGTTCCAGGCAGGTGCTGACTTTTCCATAACTTCCAAAGATTTTACAGCTCAATTTGATTTGTGATATTTTATTCTTCTAAAAACGTGACAAGTTTACTGTAATGTAACTATTGTAGGAAATTTGTTGGTACGAATTTAGTGTTAAATAATTTATATGTACATATTTACACATATTTATTCTATATCAATATGACTCGAAATAAATTTTTTTACATTGAACAAAAATTTGTTTGATGAGTGCTGGCATACTTTTCCATACGCAACTCTCATTTTCCTCACCCATTTCAGTTCAAGGGCAGTCAGGTGCAGGATTCTATCATTTTCCTTACTAGTTATGAAAATGACTGTTCCCACACTATGGCGAGAGATGAATCTGAAATTAGTGAGGCAAAGTAGATTTTTTACAAGCTTTCTGCAGTTTGAGCCAGAATAAGGTAAGTTGGATTATATAACATTGTAACGAATAGTTTTACTTTCAAGAACCATCGAATTCATTCTCAAATGAAACACATTAGTCGATTTCTCATAGTTTATTATTGAAAAAATCATTTAAATTATTTATAATGTTAACAAGAGCTAAATCATAAATATATATACACTTAAAGAATACTAAAAAACTCTGTCTTGGTAACCACCATCCTGAATGGTTGAAACAGTAGGCCTCGGCAAAGTATGGTGTCGTGTTTGTTGGGTGGCCCTCCTCTGAGGAGCCAAAAACTCGAACATACTTTGTGTGTGATTCGCAAGCATATTTCCAAGCTCGCATGGCATTGGATCAGTCCAGAAGAAATCGTGATTCAAAGCTGTGTCTGAGTCAGCCCTTTTGCTTGGATCCAGTACAAGAAGTCTGTCCAAGAGGTCAATAGCATAGGGATCTTTCAAGTAAGGCTTTAGGCGTTCTCTAACCTGAAAATAAATTGGTATTCAATAAAAATTTCATGAAACTATTCAATGAAAACAAGAATCATTGGCGATTGTGGCATTTTTTAAGTAAAATCTCGGTGAATCTAAGGGTCCTCAAGTGCTCACCTTTCTTTTTTGAGTCTGCGGGAGTTCCATCTTTTTGAATAAGTCTAAATTCTCAACGCCGGGCCATGCTTCAGGTGTTATAGACCCACACAATTGAGAAATGAGGGTCAATTGCTGATGCTCACTATTTCCTTGCATGATGGGGGATCTAGTCCACATCTCTGCCATTATACAACCAGCGCCCCACAAGTCCACAGGGGGGCCATAATTACGCTCACCTAACAAAAGTTCAGGAGGTCGATACCATAATGTGACCACCCTATTGGTGAATCTGGAAACATTGAAATTCTTATGAATGAGAGAAAAGAACTGAAACAAATCCATTTTATTCATTCATTTCACCATGATCATTATCAATATAATATATAAGTGAAATTTCTACCTGTTTGGACCATTTTTGTTGATACTGAAAGCTCTCGCTAAACCAAAATCGGCCAGTTTAAGAACGCCATTCTTGGTGATGAGAACATTAGCAGCCTTCATATCTCTATGCAAGATTTTATTGCTATGTATGTAATAGAGGCCATTCAACAACTGTTGCATCACCTTTTTGATTTCTCCTAAGCTAAATTTCACATTAACATTAGATAGTAATCCGGCAAGATCATGTTCACAAAAGTCAAACACTAGATAAAATGTTGAACGATATCTGTTGGCAGCTGAGGCTTTAGTCCTGCATATCTCAATCAAATTCACAACATTTTCATGTTTCAAAAGTTGCAGAATTCGTATTTCTCTCAAAGCCGTTATAGGAAACTGAAGAATAAATTTTGAATAAGTAAATTTTGTTAAAAAACACAACTTGAACTATGCTCACCCCTTCTTTTTCATTATCCATGAGAACTTTCTTCATAGCAACAAACTTCTTAGGATTCTTTTTATCTCGAGCTTTGAATACTTCTCTGAAAAATTAGGTAAACCATAAGGAGAAGAATAAGCAACAATGATTTTGAAAGTACATACATACTTCACTAATATCCTTAAGTATACATGTATATATTTTCTGAATTATTGCTTATTTAAATGTCTGGTTTCGCAGAAAGTGGTTTAAAACCCCGTAAATATTTTAAGCGCCAGATATTTATTAGATATTGGAACATAACGCAGCATGGAATGCTTTGAATAATGTGTACTTGGTAACAAAATAATCAAAGTATTCAACTACTGAAAACATAAATGATCAATGGAATCTATCAAAAGAAAAAATACACTGCTATATCAGGATAGATTTTACCATAAATTAGGAAACAAAAACCACCCCCTCAAATGCCTTTTGACAGTAATCAAGGATGAGCAAAAGAGATCAGTGCAGGGACAGAAATGATACAGAACTAATAAATTCAGATCAACATTGAAAATAAGGCTCTAAGATAACCTCAAATATGAACGAAATATCAAAAAATGATTCCAAGAAATAGATTATTTCATTTGTGTTCTGCCATTTCATGAATGCTCTTTATCAAAATCTGAGATACAGTGGAAACTTGTTATGTTATTAAGAGAAGGGTTTTGATGGCAGTACACTTGACAATTTTTCTTCTCATATTCCATGCTTACCCAAAAGTGCCTTGACCAATTTTGGCCACTTTCTCGTACTTGGTAGATTCATCACAAAACGGAAAATTGAAATTCGATATATATTCCTCCTTTTCCCTCAAGCTCATCACTTGAGGAGGATTGAACTTCATTTCTCTGGCACTAGCAGGTTGCATCTTGAACGGAAATTTTTCTAGTGTCCTTTAGATCTGTATAAAACGTCTCTCGAACATATTCAGTAGCTACCAAACGGTTTCTTATCTTCGATATGAAGCACAAGCTAATCAAATGATAATTGTTCAAATTAAAAAACTCCTATACATATTTGAATACAACTATTTTGTTGACAACTTTTGGAATTTGGAACACTTTAATAACCTTGACAGTTGACAGCTCACTGACTACACAGACCTAAACAAAGAGTAATCTTTGACCTACAGCACAGAACACTTTTTTCTTCTTCTTTCTCTTTCGTGTTCTCTCTTTCAATTTGTGCCTGGTCAATAAATTTGAGTTCAATGCCATATGTACAGAGATGGCACTGAAGGCGTCATGGGTTTGCAGTGACTATCAAGTGTAAAAAAGAATGAATCATGATATAAGAAATGTTCTTTATGGGCAGGAATCCTATGAAATTTGAGAGTCCTGTGGTTTCCTGTTTCCACAATTGAATTGATTTTCCATCTTCATTTCACACATTTTAGTATATTTCCAATTTTTCAAAACATATAGAGCTAATCTGATTTTTGCATTTTCTTTCTGTAAAATGAATACTTCTACAAGTTTCTAGAAGTAGAAATATCATCGAAATTTATATATTTGCTGACTTGGGGCAACTGCTTTCTTCTTTATATTCTATGTTGTATTACTACTTCTTCTGCACAAGAAGTATGATATTTTATGAATTCATCAAATTTTTCAATTTATTAAATTTGAATTTGAGCAGTGTAAAATAAAAATGAATGATTTCCGTATACCTATTCAAATTCGTAAATATCTCTTTATTTCCCATTTAAGCAGGGAGAATAAAGTATGAAAATCTACTATTATTTTATGGATGTAAAATTCAATTATCAATATATTTGCACGAATGCAAATCGAGACGAATCTCGACAAAATCATTTACAGGTAGATCAAAAGTAAAGCATCACATTACCATAATGTTTATTGATCTTTGTTTCCCAAATGTAATACATCATACAGATTATCACTATCATACATTAATAGAAATCACCAGTAAAAAACTTAATTTCCAACTTATAAAACTTATGGTATCAGTTGAATTTATTATTACATATATGAATTTTCGATGAATATTTTATACAATCTACAACAAACATCTATACAAAGAAAGATGATGAGAATACGAAAGAATTTGTTTACAATTCAATGCGAACTGTTAAAGATTAAAAAATGAGGCGAAAAATCAGCTAACTAATGGTTATTTCTTAAAGTACATGTTCAGTTAATTAATGATTATTTCGCCTGATTTTGATATCCCAATGAAATGTTTGATAACGGCTCCTATATAGACACAGAAAAACAGAATGAAGAGACGTAGGGAAGGAGTCCTAAATATCCTATTCAAGATGTCCATATTGGTCGGAAACGTAGAAACATTCAAGTGATGAGTCATTCATATGTAGTGATGACTTTCACAACTGTGTTGTATAATGCTGGGCTTCTCAGAAGATATCTATATCTACCAGTCACCTCAGAAGTACCACCAATATTAAATTGTGGAGATATGGCTTATTATGTAACTTTTATGAGCTATTTGTAACAAAATCTACCCGAAAGAAATCTTTCATAGAATTTCTTCGATCCAGAGAATGATATGAGTTAGAAACGAGAACTTAAAACGCAGGAAAAATGTATAGATTTCATAATGAAAGATGTTGATGATGATGATTTACTAATGAGAATATATATAGTAAAAACGATATTATCCTATGATTTCTTTCTCTTATCCTTCCATCGTTTACTGTCTATTGCGACGGGCAGCTGAAAAAAAGGAGATTTGAATTAATCAATAACGTCAAACCAATACAAAAAAGAAGGTAGGTAATAAATAACTGAAAAACTTGTAACACATCATGAACGATTTTTTTTTCATTATGGCGCATTAAAAACAAACAAGCATTTTATATTTTCAAAACGTTCAAAGTAATAAGAAATTGTTGCTTTAGGTATACTTTTTTCTAATTTCAGATAAAAAGACGATTTGTATAAATATGTAAAGGTATATAAAAAATAATTTAAAACTAGAAAAAAATCATATGTTATTCTAGGAGTTCGATAATCATAGATCATAGCGACATGAAGAATTTAATTTGAAGTTTTTTTGGCGCTATTTATTACCTTTTCGTATATCTATGAAATTTTTGAAGAACAAAGTAAAATGAAAACAATATTGGTGAGATTTAAATAAATGATAATAAAGATAGTACAAAAATGAATGCCTAAAAAAAATAAAAAAAAACGAAAACGAACCTTTGCCTTTACCTTTGTTGCCTTTATTACCTTTAGTAGGTTTGGCTCCTTTCGGTTTGCATTTCTTTGTGATTTGCCTGTTTTGTTCGCATGAAGCATCGCTATTAGGCTTAATTTTATCCGTTCTTGTCATCATGCTCTGTGCATTGCATTCAGCCCAGGTACCTTTCTCATATCGGCAAGCTGAAACAAACGGAAATTTTCAGAATGAGAACTCGTATTCAAAGATTATAGAGTTCTCTTTATTCTTTGCTCGTATTGAAACAGGCACTTTGTAGGTACACCACATGAAACACCTTCATTGAAATTGCTGTACAAAAATTGAATTTGCATGAAATACCTCCATTAACTAGTTGAGCCAAATTAAAAAGTTTTTCTGTTACTTTAAAAAAAATCTTCATAGTAGGCTGTTGTTGTTTGGCAACTCTTGTGGATAAAAAATTCCAAGCAATGAAATGATCGAAGAAGGCGTGCTTCAGAATGGCTTTGTAGATAGATTTCCTGATGTTACCTTTCTGAATTTTTTTCTGAAGACATCTGTGATCAAGGTGAGAGTTAGCCTCCTTGAATTTTATATAAAATTACTCATGAAGTCAAATGTTTTTATGATTTACCAATGTTAACTTCCCCTTAATATTCATTGCTTTCCTAATATGTCACCCATTTTATACAGGGTGACAATTTGTAAACTTGCCAGGCCAATTACGTCGCGACAAGGATGTTTTCATAGAAAATACAGGAATAGGCAATTTTTATTCGGAAGTTGACATATTTCGAGCGGAATTGTAAGCTGAAATCTCCTCAACCCTAGGTGTAGGGGCTATCACCCCTAAATTCTTAATAGGGAATAGGGGGTGAGATTTACCTCAATTGAAAGATCACTAACTTGTCCCTCTACATGAATATTATCGTTTGCAAATTTTTATTGATTCCTTGAAGTAGTTACAGGAGGTGACAATTTGAAAACTTGCCAGGCCAATTATGTCTAGACAAGGATGTTTTCAAAGAAAATGCCGGAACAGGTCAATTTTTAAAAGGAGGGGGACAAATTTTTAGCAAAATTGTAAGCCGAAATCTCCTCAAACCTAGGTGTAGGGGCTATCACCCCTAAATTCTTCATGAGGAATAAAGGGTGAGCTTATTACCTCAATTGGAAGACAATATGTACCTCTACATATTACTATTGTCTTCCAATTGAAGTGTAGCCTATCCTCTATTCACTACACCTAAGATTGAGGAGATTTTGGCTTACAATTCTGCAAGAAACATGTCCCCCTCCGAATAAAAATTGAACTGTTCCGGAATTTTCTCTGAAATCATCCTTGTCGAGACATAATTGGCCTGGCAAGTTTTCAAATTGCCATCCTGTATATTGCTGAGCCTCAAACGAATCGTTCAATAGCAGCTCGTTTATTCTAAAAATTGCCCTAAAATTTGGTCCTATCATGACGTTAAGTGCATCAATGAAATCCAGTCCTGTTTTCTTTTACTTTATCTGAAACTTTTCTGATCAATTTCTGGAAGCATACTCGGGAAAACCATTAAAATTGAGAAGAGGAAGCGATTCACTGCAGAATGATCCCCTCTAAGCTCATAAATGTGATTTTGAAATTTCTCCGAAGATTGGCATCGGAGTCCTAGGGGAGTATAGCAGGGGAAAAATTCCAGGCGGAAAACGCTTCGAGGGCCATGGGTACATTAGATGGAATTTTTATTGAATTTTCAATCTGAAGGGTTCACGTCAATTTGGACGAAAGACTTTGACACTGAGAAAAACTATGGAAGATATTTCTCAATCTATAAATTTTAGAGGTGGAATTACCTAAGCCATCATGAAATAAAATTTATCGTTCAACCTGTTCAGGTTAAAGTTTGATAAGCTACAAAATTTTTCTTCATTGATTTGAAAGTTTGAAATGTTTCAGTTATTAAAAGAAATAGCTTTCATTGAGATTCGAAGTTGAAACAGATTATACGAACAGTGAAGTTCTCCTTTGGAAATTAAGAGGTTGTACTTCAGTCCTAGGTAGTGATTTTCGAAACTCTTGTAAGTACTTTTTCTATCGTATCGTATTTGGGAGCACAATTCCAGTACAGGCATCGAAAGTACGACTTTGAATAGAGATAATGTTATAGTATGCAAGCTTCCCTACTGACATCAGAGATTTTTGAAATTTAATGAACTATTAACAATGCATAGAAAAAAACACAGGATGAGGAAAATATTTATCTACTATTGAATGACACAGAGATAATAAAAATGAATATAATTCTACACCTTGATAATGAAGAAACCTACAAAAATTTCCTTTCTTTGAAATGGGTGAGACAGTTGGGGATAACCAAAATAAAAGATGCTGTAACCAGACAGTTATGAAAAAGGGTCAGTGATAAATGTATGGAAATAACAGTTGTCAGGTAAAAACAATGTGAACAGCTTGGCAGTCTCCCCACTTTTTTTGTAGTTAACTGAAAGATGAATGAAATTCTCGAGCTCGACAGATCCACAAGAAAAGTGATGCTTATGAATCGTATCCCACATCCTGGCTCTTCGATACAAAGGATATGCCTTGCTTGAATGCGGGGAGGCAGTAATTTGCAAAGTTTTGAATAAAAACACGGTTAGAAATGGCAATAAGGATATTGAGAAGTGAAGATTCACTCTTAAGGATGACATCAGGAATCAAGGGGCCTTCCTATTAAGGGCTGAAAGGGGAGCCTTGGAAAAGCTCAGAATATGCGACATATCAATAGATAAAATGAGTAAACGTCTGCAGTCTGTTTATTTGAAGAGATTGAAAGACCATGCTTTGTCAGAAACATTATCCTTTGCTTTTCTGAAGTTAGTCGAATTCTGATCGAAAACAGGGAGGGGTATTTATTTGTACTTGTAAAGATGCAGTGATAAATACTAAGATGAGGTGAAAAGAGTTCAAGGAAAGTGGACACCCCAACAACTTACAAGGCATGCCATGATCACTAGGAAACTGTTATGCACACTGTTTGCTTGTAGAATCCATGCATGCTCCATCAGGGTATACATAAAGAGACACAAAACTAGTACTCCGAAAACTCTGTTTCCATCAGAATGAAGTTTGTGGTATACATATAGACCAAGAACCAGTGCCCCCATATGTTCCTCAGAGATTCAAGCAGTTGTTGCCACAGTAGAGCCAGATATAATAGTTCTACTAGAGAGCAGAGCTCAAAGGATGGTTTGTCTGATCTACGGCCATAAAGTTTGGATGGTGGCCAAAGGATGTTCAGGAGGAATGAGAACCAACTATGCAACAAAATTAGGGATCATTTCTACAGAACTCTGGCTGAGGTATTGGTGTGCTGAATGCAGTGTTGGTCGAGTAACTTCGATTCATCAGGTCCCATGAACCAAGAGGCACTTGATGCTCATCTATTTTCTTAATAGGCGGTGTAAGGACAGAATGAAGAAGTAACCCAAGAATGTGTGGGAGGTTTTTTTTAGTGAATACCCAAACAAGAGCTAGGAAGTTCTTTTCTGAAAAAACAGCTACGAGGATGTATTGATATCTAGATAGCCTAGACCAGTTCCATGTATAAAAAAAATATTGCGTTTCTATAGCAACGAACAATAACTCACAAGAAGTGTCAGTGTGAAGTTTGAGGTCAAAAAAGTAAACCAGAGTTACGCAATTAATTAAAAGAAAGAAGATGTTCACCGGAATTGTGAAAATCGAAAAATTGGAGTATCGAGCCATCATCAATTACATGTATTTAAAAGGGTTAAGAGTTAAGAAGATTTACGAAGATATGCTTAATACCCTTGGTGATCAATGTCCTTCGTATGCGATCGTGAAAAATAGAACTGCAAGCTTCAAAAGAGGTAAATTTTCCATTGAAGATGATTATCGATCGGAAAGGCTAGTTTCTGTATCAGTCCCCGAAAATATGCAGTTTATGACATGATTTTATCAAACTGATGAATTGGGCTAAAACGGATATCTGAAACACTGAATATTCCATAAGACTATGGATGAGACTTGGGTACATTTCTACGATCCAGAATCAAAGCAACAATCGATGGAATAATGGCGACACTCTGGTTCTCCAAGACCTAAGAAGTTTCGTGTCCAAAAATTTGCTGGAAAAGTTCTTGCTTCAGTTTTTTGGGATTGCCATGGAGTAATCATGATTGATTTTTTTGATAAGGGTAGAACAATAACAGAAGATTACTATTCGACATTACTGACCACTCTACGGGAAAAAATTAAAGAGAAAAGACGCGGAAAGCTATCCAAAGGTGTTTTGTTTTTGCAGGACAATGCCTCTGCACACACATCTCATGTTGCCATGCAAAAAATTCGTGATTCAGGTTTTGAATTACTAGAACACCCCCCTTATTCACCAGATTTAGCTCTATCCAACTATCATGTCTTTCCTCAACTGAAAAAAAGTTTAAAAAATCGTAAACTCTTCCAACGACGAGGTAATAAAAGCTATGGAGGTCTGGTTTGCAGAGCAAGAAGAAACATTTTTTTTGAAAGGTCTAGAGACGTTGCAGATTCGCTGTGATAAATGTATCCAATTAAGAGTAAAATATGTTGAGTAATAAAATATTTCGACATGGAAATTTTGTTTTGTTCTATAGTAGGCTAAGAATTTTTCAATATATCCTCGTAAACATACTCTGGTCGTAGGGTATCTGATGAAAATAAACATCTCGAAGCGGATATTCCTGAAATAATCTAATGGAAAGTCAGTGATCCCTTGCAATGTAATTTTTTACAACAACCGGATCCAGATTTGGATCCTAGTCCCAAGAACAGTTTCATAACTTCAACTCCGACATATCTTGCAACCTCCACCCATAATTCATTAAGTCCCTTCGGTTTAGCTTCGTAGGTACACTACGAAGGCTTCTTCTCTCACCTCAATTAATTTGACTGATGGCGGGGATTAGACCCAATACCTCAGTCTCACGAACTTCAGATTATCTGTTCGGATTATACATTGGGACGGTATATCAACGAACATGGCATTCGGAGTTGCATCCGAACTATCTCCTTATAAGGGAAATTGTCTGCTAACAATGGTCTGAGCGGGATTAAGGAAAGGATACCGTCTTATGTAACACCACTAATGCCATTAGGCCCCGCCATTTTCCGTGCATAGAACAAAGGACTACATTCCGTTTTCTTGTTCCCTCCTGCACGAGGATCTTTGATATAGAATCCGAAGATAATTTGCATTTGGTCCTAGTTGAAATTCGTTTTATATCGCAGGAATTACGTGGCGTAGCGGAGTGGGCGAAACAAGCAAAGGAATGCCAAATCGTTCACCACCGCCATTAGCCCATTACACAGTCGGTATTCGTGGCAAACCGCATAATCGTTTTTTTATGAACGGTTCTACTTTTAGGCATTTTCCAGCTTGCGTTCAAAAGAGAATTTTCTCAATGCGTTCTGTTCACTTTTTGAACTACAATAACAGAAATAAGTAATTTTGACTAATACAGGGTGAGTCTTTGACTCGTACACATATTATAAGAGTATGGGGAGTCCGGGAGAGATGAACCCCTTTTCACTCTGAAGCAACTCATTTTTTTGCGAGAAAATATCATGCCCAAATAGGTTACGATAGATAATAGTAGAGTGATGGTGAGATGAATATTTTGAGTACAGCAATTTTTTTTTTAGGAACCGAAAATTGGCTCATATCTCTCCAACCCATGGGAGAGTTGAATAAGGGGCGAGAGAGACTTGACCATAAGTTTGTTTATCAGGAAAAACATTGAAAGAAAACAATTTCCAATAACCAACGATTGTCTATGTCGATGATGTTGTCATCATCAGATGTATCAGCGTATGAAGTACATATTTTTTATTTCAGAGGCACTCTCACTTATTTCCAGGATGTTTTTTACCTTTGTATATTTTTTATAATTGTTTCTTTTATTCAATCTTTTTTTTAACAAACTATTATCTAAGCTCAGTGCGGGAAACATGGATCCCTGATTATGTCTCTCGACCATAGCATGGGTCAAGTCTGCCGCACTCCCTTTTAGTCTATTCAACAGATGTTTTCTTGAAACTTTTACAATTTTTATTGAAAACGCTCATCGTTTGTAAAACAATATTAGTCAATGAAAGCAATAAAACGAAATAACACCACGCACCTACTTAATTTTTCAGACAGTGTAACAAAAAAAAATTATTCAATTTCTTACTTCTTTACAACAAAATCATGTTCAACCCTCTCACTCCCGAACTGTTCTGATGGCGGCCAAAATGGAGCCGCCACTAGTTGTGCCTTGTTATGAGTCTGTCGCAAGCTATTTTCGATACCGGTAGCGCGAAATTTGATTTGAAATATTTGAGGTGGTTCAAGTCTCCTACCTGATCAAGTCTCCTGGAATCACCCCAGATTATTGAAATCGAAAGAAACAATTTTTTCCTATACCATTTTTCCCGATTCGGCCCTGATAAAAAGATATAGCCATTTTAAGTTTTCATAATGAGCTGTGCCACCCCTAGAAAAACAAAATTACCTTCAGAATAACTACACATCTGTGGATCTTTTGAACAGAGTTGCACATAGCCAAATTACCCAATTTTCCGAATATCACAGATATTTGTTATTTTTGAACCTCAAATTACTCCAAAACGGCGTATTAGACATATTCATTAGATAGCGTCCAACTTAGTTACAAGAGTTGGGTTCTTTGAATTTTTATTGTTTTTATGGTACCTAATGGTCATAATGAGAAGACGTGGGTGATATCTTGTGTTCAAAGAAAATTCCTCAAATAAATGAAAAACTATATTCTGAAATTCATTTAATTCGATAAAACCGCTTTTGAGATCGAACTGAAAATAACCATTTTTTTATGGTTTTTCAACGGCCTGTATCTTTTGAACCGAGCCCATTCTAAAAAATGGTATAGAAATGGTATGTGAGTTAACATAGTTTTTTTTTGAGGGGCCTGTATTATCCTTGACACTTTTACTCTCCCATCCCTATTCATGAGAAGCAGAAGAATGTTTCCTAACAAACAAAAGCAAAGAAAACGAATGATCGAAATAGTTACTTATGTACCAAGTACATAAGTGAAGGTGAAGGTAAACAGTTTACTTTCACCAACCTGAAGATTCCATTGTAATACCGAAACACGTGTTGTGGTTTAAAAACTCATTTTGTGAAAAATTTGTTTCAAGTTCAATTATGAATTTTCATCAAGTGTTCGGCCACATCAATTCAATATTCGACAGTTTTTTTACAATGGTGCACACCTATTACATTTTTTCGTCGACCTCGCATTCCTTTATGAAAGTAAGTACATGGTGGGCAAAATTCGTTGTCTACTGAGGCGTTTTCGAGAACTATAAGAGCTAGAGAAAACAGATGACACATTTCCGAGCTCTTTTTCAGAGAAACAAAGAATGGTGAAAACCGTCACCCCCTACGATTTTCGTTTTTGAGTTATTAGCCAAAAATGAGATTTTGAAAAGTTCTCATAACTTTTTTGTCTTTGAAATCACAGATCTGAAACTCGAACCTGCTACAGGCACTTTTTACGAAGAATCCACTGACAAGCTCAAATTATTTTGTCTTTTCATTTCGAATTATAAGGCGAATCTTTTATTGAACTTGTTATTTTTGAATTGAAAAAATTTTTTTGTCAATAGCTTCTACATATAATAGTGCCTATGAAGGTTCAAGTTTCATATCTGTAACATCAAGGACAAGAAAGTTATGAGAACTTTCCGAAACCGTCAAAATCTCATTTTTTGCTAATAACCCAATAACGAAAAATCGTGAGAGGCTACTGTTTTCATCATTCATTGTTTCTCTGAAAAAGAGCTAGGAAATGTGTAATCCGTTTTCTTCTAGCTCTAATAGTTTTCGAGATCCCCACAGTAGACAACGAATTTTGCCCACCCTATACTTAACCGATTGATGGCCTCCATCTAGGTCGCCGTAATTGCAAATTCCAATTTCTTCTTGTTTATCATAAACACTAACATTCAAACCAAGTACCTATTAATTTCACTCGTAAAATCTAGCAGATTTCGTAAATAATTAATTTGAAAAAAGCGAATGACAGTTATTGTCATAGGCACTTATGTTTTCATCAAATTCTGTGAAACTCTGTAAAATTGATTCAAACGCCCCTCCAACTAGTATTGATATCTTAGTAACGGACAGCAGGACGAAAAGAGTTTGCGGATGAGAAGTTTATCAGGACGAAAAGTACTTGTCTTCAAGAATAGTCGACTTTTCCTTTGGAAATTAGTACTATGTACGTAAAATGTAATCTTTTGTTTATTTCAGAACGAAGTGAGGTGGACTTTTATACAGGGTGTCCCAAAACTAGTGAATCAAACGTCAAACCACGATAGAGTAGACCAAATATTATCGAATGACACCAACATTAGTTCAACGAAAATGTACCGTTTCCAAAATATTCAGAATTTTATGAAAATACCTGAAGTTGCCGATTTTTGAACTATTTTTCTTAATAACAGGGCCAGTTTGTGAACAAGGATATCGATTTTGAATTATATTGAACTAAGATTATTGTTTTATCTCCCCTAACTGAAATTATTTTGAGTAGTTAATCGATAACCTAAGTGAATGTAAATTAAAACATTTGTTTTTTCTACATGATTTTTATTACTCAGAATAAACCTCCTCTATAGGGGTGATAATATGGGAGGAAAACGCAGTACTCAATCACAAATTAGCATTGTGATTGAAAAAATAGTTCGAAAATCGGCAACTTTAGGTTAAGTTTTTTTAGAAACGGTACATTTTCGCTCAACTAATGTTGGTGTCATTCGATAGTATTTGATCTACTCTATCGTGGTGTGACGTTCGATTCATTAGTTTTGGGACACCCTGTACATATAACGTTGTCAGGATATTGCGCTTATTTATTTTCCTATCAAATCTCGTAAAATTCGAGAACTTGCATACTTATCGCCTATCTGATTTCAACTGAAATTCAAATATTTTCCATTCATAATAATTGAAAGGTGGTTAATAGTACTTTCCCAACACCTTTTCACAGAGAATTATTTAACCTCTGAGAACAACCTCGGTTTTTCTCGTTTTCCTTAGATCCAAACGTTTAATTAGGTGCATTTCTTCCCAAAGTGAATGTCTGATTCGTTTCCCGAATAAATAACATCGAATACTTCAGCGTTGCCTTTCCGTTCCATTTCGATTCCACGAAAGCCTAATTAATTAACTCAAAATAGAAGGCAATCAACTTTCAACTATAACCCGAAGTTTCGAGTGATGAATGATTACAAACAGAAAATGTTTGGAAACTTTTTAATTAGGCCGGCCGGAATGAAGAGCAGTTGTTTGTTGCGACTCGAGAATTCGGGGATTCACTTTTGTCTAATGAAAATTGATGGAAAATCTCCCTCTTCTCGTGGGTCTAAGAGCGAAATTCAATAGTAATATTCGGGGATTTCCTTAAGTGGCAAAGGAAATGGAACACGAAGAATTATTTATTGAATTTTGTCTGCACGCCGTTAATTTTCCTGTCAATGTTTGATATTATTAATTTATAGTCTGGCATTTCGAATTAAGTTTTCCAGGCATACCAGGATAGAAGAGATACTTTATGCATACTTCAAGATTTTAAAGGGGGTTGCTTATACGGGGATATATTGAAAATATGTGCAGGGGCGTTGTCCTGCTAAAACAAAACACATCAATTATGATTACTCCATGGCAATCCCAAAAAAATGAAGCAAGAACTTTTTCAGCAGATTTTTGAACACGAAACTATTTAGGTCTTGTAAAACCAGAGTGTCGCCATTCTATCGATTGTTGCTTTGTTGCTGGATCGTAGAAATGTACCCAAGTCTCATCCATAGTAACAATTCGGTTTAAAAGTCTACATCGGTTTCAAATCGAGCACAGATTGAACGTGATGCTTCTACCCTTGCACGCTTTTGGTCAACATTCAAACATTTGGAATGCCATTTTGCAGCAATTTGTCTCATGTCCAAATTGACGTGAACTTTATGATGAACGCGTTCGTATGAAATATTCAGTGCTTCAGATATCCGTTTTAGCCCAATTCGACGGTCTGATAAAATCTGCTAAAATCATGTCATTAACTGCATCGATATTTTCGGGGACTGACACAGAAACTGGCCTTCCCGATCGGTCATCATCTTCAATGAAAAATTTACGACTTTTGAAGCTTGCAGTCCAATTTTTCACGGTCGCATACGAAGGACATTGATCACCAAGGGTATTATGCACATCTTCGTAAATCTGCTTACCTCTTAACCCTTTTAAATACTTCCCTTTCTCAGTATTTTCTTATCAATCAAGTATTCACACTATTCAACATTGAATATTCTAAGCATTGAGAAAAAATATCCAAGTTGGTTATGTCAATAATATTGTATGAAATAAATGGAATGGAACCTTAGGGCAAAGATTGATCAACGATGCGGCTTCCACGGTACACCAAATCCGCAGAATCGTCCCATAAATATTTAATAACCAAAGTTGGGCCCAGCAATTCAACCGCTTTTGAATTATATCTCCGCTCGGGCTAAAAAAAAGACTTCATCAAGGCCCCCTCTGGTATCCTCGAAGTAATGAGTATTCATTGCATAACTTTTTGACGGTTTGCTGAAGGGAATCAAGAAATATGTAGGTGAGGCTTGAACACAGATTTTATAAGGGTGAAATCAGCATTACGTAGGGGGAGCTCCTTTCTGATTAACCCCAATGACTGTCAGCCAACTTGTTCCGTTCGTTGAGTGCTGTTTAGGGTCGTGAAGATTAACCGACACCTTCGCTTACCGACTGAAGCGTTGAAAAGGAATAAATTAAATTTTAATGAGTATCACGAAAATATATGTTATACTGGGTGATTCCGGGGCGAAGACTGTCATATTTTAGAAGAAACTAGTCAAGACAGTTTCTAAACATATTTGGTTTATGGCTTGGGGCCTCTATTGAGACTCTATAGGGTGATTTGTCTGATTCGACCTAATTTACTTTTATCAATAACTTTGGTATGGCTCATTCAATTTTGATTAAATTTTCAGTGTAGTACGAGGATGTATTGATATCTAGTTGGCCTAGACCAGTTCCATACATAAAAAATTATTGCGTGATCATAGCAACGAAATTGTGAAAATCGAAAAATTGGAGTATCAAGCTATCATCAAGTACCTGTATTTAAAAGGGTTAAGACGTAAGCAGATTTACGAAGATATGCTCAATACCCTTGGTGATCAATGTTCTTCGTATGCGACCGTGAAAAATTGGACTGCAAGCTTCAAAAGAGGTAAATTTTCCATTGAAGATGATGACCGATCGGGAAGGTGTGTCAGTCCCCGAAAATATCGCTGCAGTTCATGACATGATTTTATCAGACTGTCGAATTGGGCTGAAACGGATATCTGAAGCACTGAATATTCCATACGAACGCGTTCATCATATAGTTCACGTCAATTTGGATATGAGAAAAATTGCTGCAAAATGGATCCCTAAATGTTTGAATGTTGACCAAAAGCGAGCAAGGGTAGAAGCATCGCGTTCGATTTGTGCTTGATTTGAAAACGATGTAGACTTCTTAAACCGAATTAATATTATGGATGAGACTTGGGTGCATTTCCACGATCCAGAAACAAAGCAACAATCGATGGAATGGCGACACTCTGGTTCTCCAAGACCTAAGAAGTTTCGTGTCCAAAAATCTTGCTTCAGTTTTTTGGGATTGCCATCGAGTAATCATGATTGATTTTTTGGATAAGGGTAGAATAATAACCGGAGATTACTATTCGACATTAGGTACTCACCACTCTACGGAATAAAATTAAAGAGAAAAGACGCGGAAAGCTATCCAAAGGTGTTTTGTCTTTGCAGGAGAACGCCGTTGCACACAAATCTCTTGTTGCCATGCAAAAAATTCTTAATTTGGGGTTTGAATCACTAGAACACCCCCCTTATTCACCAGATTTGGCTCCATCCGACTATCATCTCTTTCCTCAACTGAAAAAAGTTTAAAAGGTCGTAATTTTCTTCCAACGAGGAGGTAATAAAAGCTGTGGAGGTCTGGTTTGCAGAGCAAGAAGAAACATTTTTTTGAAAGGTCTAGAGACGTGGCAGGTTCGCTGTAATAAATGTATCCAATTAAGCAAATAATACGTTGAGTAATAAAATATTTTGACATCAAAATTTTGTTTGGTTCTATAGAATTTTTTAATATAGATATACCTACTCGTAAAATATTTTGGGAAACGAGTAGTATTATTGAGTGTACTCATTCCTATTGTACTACACTGAAAATTTCATCAAAATTGAATGAGCCATACCAAAATTATTGATAAAAGTAAAATCAGTCGAATCGGACCAATCACCCTGTAGAGTTTCAATAGAAGCCCTCAGCCATAAAACAAGGATTGTTTCGAAACTGTCTTGACTAGTGTTAATTTCTCCTAAAATCTGACGATCTTCTCCGGAATCACCCTGTATATAGCCAGTAGCAGCGATGAATTATTTTTCATTATGTCACTGGAATACCTGCTCATATTCACGACGAGCAATTTATTTCCGTTTCCACAATTCTACATTGAATTTGAACACACTCAAGGGTTAAAGCCGTAATACAACTTCCTCTTCCATAGTTGTCGAGATATTAATTATTGTTTGTAGTGTGTGTGCAATAGTTCATTCAGGTCTCTGATACATGCTGAACCATTGTTTACACTCGATTCCATCTACCTGCAGGTAGGTAAACTGTTGTGCAACATGTATAAGGGTAGGTTTGCATTATGAAATTATGCGGAAATTATGAGTTTAGCCAGCAAATCCATTGAGCCCTAAGTTAATACGCTTAGGTCCTATGTTCTATAGCAGATAATATTTGGGATATCCGCTGACTTAAGTTCTTATACGTAGATGAAGTTATTTGCATTTTGGATGGACGATAAGTTGGATGTATCTGCTCGAATACAAGTTGCAAGTGTGATAAAAGTTAAAAACTGTGTACTATGTATACTCCATTCCTATATATTATAGCAGTCGGTTGGCCATGAAATAATTTTCTCAAGTTTTTGTGACTAGAACGGAGTAAGGCGCCGTTGCCACAACTAATAAGAATTTTTATTACGAAAATGCCGAAAGTGATTCAAAAGCTCATTCAAATAGTTATACCTTGATATTCTAAAATCCACAATACGTCAGACGGTAGCGAACATATTCAATGTAAGAGAATTTATACAATGTTTCATCTCAATCTAAACGACTCATATTTCAGCTGATTATTTCCACAATCAGAAAGATTGTGAATGAAGAGGATGACAAAGAATTTTCTTCTATTAGGAGACCCAAAAATGTGGTGGCATTTGAGAATTTTATGTTTGAGTGAATTAATGCGAAGGGTTTACTACAAGATTTTCGATGAATGTCATCGTAGAATAAGTTTCCGAAAATTGATTTTTCTATTTTTCATTTGATAACCTATACATTGTAAATGTCTTAAGGTACCAATAAATACTTAATTATTATTATTTTATCAATGTATTAAGATGAACAGCCACAAGTACGCGCCAGTTGTCCTGTTAATTGTTTATTCAAGTGAAATTTTTGTTCAAAGGTGAAGTTCATCTTGACTTAAAACTTCCTTTAATTCCTTACTTATATTGATGCAAGACGCAAGATGATTTTTGTTGAAGAATTTAACATTCTTCTAATTATCTGTTAATTCCTTCGGGAGATACCTATTCCCAACCACTGCATCGTATGCATTTCATGTTTGGGTTAATATTTTTGAAATCTGCAACTGATGTAACGTATTCAAAATTTAGTCAAAGAAGATAACGAACATTAACACTCCTCATGCTAATGCATATTATGATATTATACTGATCTCTTGTATTTTCTATGCAAATAAACTGGATTTGGTATGCCTTCAATCAGTTTGTATACACTTCAATTATGTTCGTCACATAATTTCCGAAGAGATTCAACATTGTGACAAAATAAGTAATAACAGAAACTTTTACGTAGAACGGGCAACATAGCGTTGATTTAAAACCCAAAAATGTTTTGACAAGAGTCATAAACCCACATTTTCGTACTATACAGAGTGAAATGTGGCCAACCGAGTGCTAAAATAAAAGTGAATGGAGTATAAGTTTAGAGTATTATGATTTTCCAGGTAAATTATCAGGTTGTCCTGGATTAAATTATCTGCAAATTATATTGGATATATGCAGAAAGCTTTTATTATTGAATTCTACTTCAGAAATGGGAAGCATTCAGAAGACGCTAGTGGAAATATAAGGATTAAGGAGTATAAATGTATCAGCGACTTCAGAATAGAGTATCCCAAAGATGCTGTTGATTATGAATCTTTTTAAAGTACTGTTCTCGGTAGTATTCAAATAACTGGAAGTGAAAAAACCATAATACCTCGATTCATTCAAAATTCACGTCGTCAACATATGGAAATTATTAATTTTTTCTATCGTCTCAGATTGTTTGGTTTCTTGTAATCTTACTCAATGAAGAAAACGCTTTTCGCACATTGGATGAAAACATCATGAGTAATTTGAGAAGTAACTCCTAATTTTCGAAATTCATCCTCTACCATCAGTGCACAGAAAGAAGGGTGGGGAAATTGTAAACAGAATTGATGTGTGAAATTATCAGCATTTTTGAAGCGTGTGAATCGATATTGCCCTAGCAACATGATGAAAGGCTTTGTCGCTGTGAAAACATTTTTCAATTACGTTAAATAATGATTGAATTGAATTTTATATACTATCGGAGGTTTTGTGTTGCAATAGCTAATTGGCCAATTAATCAAAGAGTGCATGATGTAAAATCATTTATTCTAAGCCAGCCTATCGTTTAACCAGTGCATTTAATTTGCTTTTGTGCGCTGAAGTCATAAAAATGCAACTTTGATATGGCGAGACTTTGAAAACAGTGTGTCACTTCAACCTGAAACTTGTCTGAGTCAGTGGCGGTTCCAGAAGGGATTTTGGAGGACGGGGGCTATATTATTTTATATTTGAAATTCTGTAAGGTGTTTGTTGATAGAAAATAGGTCCGTTCGATCTTGACGAATTTTTAACTAACCCCATCGGGAGTTTTCGATGGACAACTTTTAACACGCGTATATCAGAAAAATCATCGTAGATCTTAATGTGATACATACTCTCAAAGAGAAACTCTTCTACTAATGAATCTCTAAATTTCATAAAGTTCGTTGCTTTATGGTTCTAGGAGTGATGTTGGAGTTAGGGCATTATTTTATATTAGAAATTCTGTAAGGTGTTTGGAAGATAACTACTTTCAAACTGACACTAATCGAAGAGGGAAATGAAATTATTTTTCGATATTCGAAAAAAATTTTCTCTCAACTTCCCAAGGGGGAGGGTAATGGCTTTCCCACTGGAATCGCCCTTGGTCTGGGTTACAAGTAGCTCAATCTATTGTACAAAATGAGTTTGAAAGGAATACGAGGATATATTGAAAAATTCTTAGTCTACTATAGAGCCAAACAAAATTTAAATGTCAAATATTTTATTACTCAACATATTCTCCTCTTAATTGGATACATTTATTACAGCGAACCTGCAACGTCTCTAGACCTTTTTATTTCTTCTTGCTCTGCAAACCAGACCTCCACAGCTTTTATTACCTCCTCGTTGGAAGAAAATTTTAGGACCTTTCAAATTTTTTTTCAGTTGAGGAAAGATATGATACTCGGATGGAGCCAAATCTGGTGAATAAGGATGTGTTCTAGTAATTCAAACTCTAAAGCACGCTAAAGCACCTTTGGATAGCTTTCCGCGTCTTTTCTCTTTGAGAGAAGAGTGATCAGTAGTGTCGAATGGTAATCTCCGGTTATTGTTCTAACCTCATCCAAAAAATCAATCATGATTACTCCATGGCAATCCCAAAAACCTGAAGCAAACTTTTCCACCAGAATTTTGGACTGAAACTTCTTAGGTCTTGGAGAACCAGAGTGTCGCCATTCCATCAATTGTTGCTTTGTTTCTGGATCGTAGAAATGTACCCAAGTCTCATCCACAGTAACAATTCGGATTAAGAAGTCTACATCGTTTTCAAATAGAGCACAGATCGAAAGCGATGCTTCTACTCTTGCACGCTTTTGGTCTACATTCAAACATTTGGGGATCCATTTTGCAGCAATTTTTCTCATGTCCAAATTGACGTGAACTATATGATCAACGCGTTCGAATGAAATATTCAGTGCTTCAGATATCCGTTTTAGCATAATTCAACGGTCTGATAAAATCATGTCATGAACTGCATCGATATTTTCGGGGACTGACACAGAAACTGGCCTTGCCGATCGGTCATCATGAGTAATGGAAAATTTACCTCTTCTGAATTATACAGTCCAATTTTTCACGGTCGCATATGAAGGACATTGATCACCAAGGGTATTAAGCATATCTTCGTAAATCTGCTTACCTCTTAACTCTTTTAAATACAGGTACTTGATGATGGCTCGATACTCCAATTTTTCGATTTTCACAATTTCGGTGGACATCTTCTTTCTTTTAATTCATTGCATAACTGTGGTTTATTTTTTTGACCTCAAACTTCATACTGACACTTCTAATGAGTTATTGTTCGTTGCTAAGGTAACGTAATATTTTTTATGCATGGAACTGGTTTAGGCTAACTATATATCAATACATCCTCGTATACTGACGCACTGCGAACAGCAGAGCGAAAATGTATATCCGTAAATCAATTACTGATAGATCAAAGGATTATTTTTGGTAGGGGAGAGTTCCTTTGAATCGGACGGCCCATGAACCGGACGCTACAGTTTTCTACTACACTCGATGGTAATTTAGCACCCTTTACGTAAATCCCATTTTTGCAACAAGGCGCGAGCCACAAGGTCGGCCATTTTCCAAGAGATATCGATCGATGTTGCAAAAATAGGATTTACGTAAAGGATGCTAAATTACTATCGAGTGTAGTAGAAAACTGTAGCGTCCGGTTCATGGGCCGTCCGATTCAAAGGAACTCTCCCCTAAATAAGCTAATCGGATTTATTCCTGCTGGTAATTTCTCGAAACAATGCACTTATCATGCACGCCCTGGACGGAACACAACCCATGGCATGAACTTTCATGACCAAAAGCTAACGGTGAGGTTTGCAGTATGCAGATATGACATGATCAGGACATTCTTTATTGAAATCATTTCAATTGGGTACATTGTGCACTTGAGAAAATTTATAGAGACTCTTTATAAATGAATATAACAGGGAAGTTGGCTCTGAAAAACTGTGTGCTGGTCTTTACCAAAGTCTTTAGAACTAAATGTCATATAAATTCAAAATTGACGCCCACTGCGATGTTTCAATCATTAATACACACATCCTGTAAAAAGGCTGTAGAAGTTCAAATGATCGACAAAGATTCAATAACTGTGGTTTCAGCCAAATCATTGCTGTAGATCCTGTCCGCTCAACTTGAAAAAAAAATGATTCCTTAACCAATGACCTGTGAGAATGACATCTAATTCCTCTGATTTTGGCTTAACCAATCCTCGTACAAGATTCGTTGAAAATGTTCTTAGTTTTATGGAGTGTTTTTAGGTTTGGTTCAATAAGAATGAGTTTCACAACCAGCCTGTGAGTGCATGTTTTGCAATTTTGTGTGGTTCTAGGCCTACTCGAGGAAACTTAGCCTTGATATGTCTACCTACCCCCTCATCTTCTGAGAAACTTCAGAAGCTGTGGTATCTAGCACAAAGTCAGGAATATGGTTGCATGTTGGCTTTGAATGTCAAACCCATACCCATACTCAATGATGTTGGCCAAACTCAGTGGCCTGCTAATGGTTCACCGATTCCCTAAGAACAAAATCCTTAAAACCAAGAATAAGGTAAAGTTATAAAATCTCTGTTTCTCAACATCTAAAAACCGTTCAATCTTGTTACCGGCCTAGTTAAAACGATGGAGATGATATTCGGTATTCAAATCGTCGAAAAAGACCCTTTCTCTTCCAATCAGTGAATGGGACCCCTTCGGGAGGGCTCCATCTTCATTTCCAAGCAATTTTATCGACCAACGATCGGGGAATATAAATCAGGTTAGTTTTTGCGATTAACTTCCGGTGAGCTCACCCTGGCCACTAATAAATTTCCTAGTTTTGACGTTTTGTCCCGTTTTTTTTAATGAATCTTCCCATATAAATAATGAATTCCGCGATTCCCTGAGCCCGGGCTAATTGCATCAACCGTGAAATATTGCAGCTTTTGTTGCTGCGCGATCCGGTACGAATACTGATTTGATTAGAAACGGTAAACGTGAAACTGAATGCGGGCAGAGAAGGCAATAATGAATTTTGCTGGGTGCATGACTCGAAACATCTAAGTAGGGTTTTGTAGCCGCCCTGTACCTTCAATTAACTATGCAGTTTCCTGCATAGGAACTACACTCCCTGACAAAAAACCGAAAAGAAAAATTTTTCACCAAATTCATTTTGAAATAACTTTTTAAGGTGTGCATGGATTTCGATCATTTTGTTGTCTATTTGTAGCCTATTTCATCTAGTTTATCCTCTGATATCAAGTCTGCAGGAATTTCAATTGAATTAGTCGGTATACAAGGTAGAACTGAAAGTGCAATTTCCTCTAAATTTCTGAACACGTTGTGGAGGTGATTAGTGACGTAATGATGGGTCTTTGAATGAGATTTCAGAGCCTGATCTTCCCTTAACATTTAACTGTTTGATTAACGTCGATAGCTCTTTCCTGAAAGAAAAAACGATTTTTCAAAGGGAACTATGCAATTTATAACATTTTCTGATGAATCTGGTTTCATCTTTCTGGGTACCTCAAGTCTCAAATTATGAGGATGTGGATCAGTCAAAACCAGGGAATTTTTTCATTGAGACACCAATTCATTCTCAAAAAATTGGAGGTCCAGTCAGAGTTGAACTGTGGGACCTATTTTCTTTGGAGGAACATCAGCGTTATAAAGAAGAAAATTTCATGCCTTTCATAGCTGAATTGAAATTTGGAATTTTGATGAATGGTCCAACAGTTATTTTCGACTAGATGGAGCCAGAGCACACATACGAGGATATATTGAAAAATTCCAAGCCTTATAGAACCAAAAAAAATTTCAATGTCAAAATATTTAAAATATTTCATTACTCAACATATTCTCCTCTTAATTGGATACATTTATTACAGCGAACCTGCAACGTCTCTAGACCTTTCAAAAAATGTTTCTTCTTGCTCTGCAAACCAGATCTCCGCAGCTTTTATTACCTCCTCGTTGGAAGAAATTTTACGACCTTTTAAACTTTTTTAGTTGAGGAAAGAGATGATAGTTGGATGGAGCCAACTTTGGTGGATTAGGGGGGTGTTCTAGTAGTTCGAACCTTAAATCACGAATTTTTTGCATGGCAATATGGGATTTGTGTGCAGGGGAGTATTCCTGCAAAAACAAAATACCCTTGGATAGTTTTCCGCGTCTTTCCTCTTTAATTTTTTCCTGTAGAGTGGTCAGTAATGTCGAATAGTACCGGTTATTGTTCTACCCTTATCCAAAAAATCAATCATGATTACTCGATGGCAATCCCAAAAAACTGAGCCAAGAACTTTTCCATCAGATTTTTTTGAACACGAAACTTCTTAGGTCTTGGAGAACCAGAGTGTCGCCATTCCATCGATTGTTGCCTTGTTTCTGGATCGTAGAAATGTGCCCAAGTCTCATCCATAGTAACAATTCGGTTTAAGAAGTCTACATTGTTCAAATCGAGCACAGATCGAACGCGATGCTTCTACCCTTGCACGCTTTTGGTCAACATTCAAATATTTGGGGATCCATTTTGCAGCAATTTTTTTCATGTCGAAATTGACGTGAACTATATGATGAACGCGTTCGTATAAAATATTCAGTGCTTTAGATATCCGTTTTAGCCCAATATGACGGTCTGATAAAATCATATCATGATCTGCATCGATATTTTCGGGTACTGACACAGAAACTGACCTTCCTGGTCAGTTTCGTTTTTCCCACTGTAGGTAGCGCTGTTTAAAATTTGACAGAGCATTGTCAATTGATATTTGAGAATAATTTGAATACTTTCCTACGACTAACGAATATGTTGTATTTATAAGCGATTATTGGTGTGTGAAAATGTATTAGTTTCGAGAAAGGGGTGTAGAACATTCATTTATTCAGATATCGATTGAAATTTATTTTGAGAGGATTTTGCATCTCTTCATAAACTTTTTAGGGTTTTCACTCCCAATCTCTGAAACAAAATCAATTAAAAATGAAATCAACGATTTGCTCCTGCGTAAATTCTTGCACTAATTTGTCAGGAGCAAATTAACTAGAAAAAATTGTTGCCTGACAATGAACTTAAAATAAATAACGTTGAAATTATAATTCTTAGTAACGTTTCGGAGTCTATATCAGACTCCTTCATCAGACGAAAAAATCTACTTTTGAAAATCTTCTGAATTGTCGCTTTTTGTCTGACATTAATTGTCAACACACAGAAACAGAGACTGCACAGAAACGTTGATTCATTTAATTTTGAAATTACCGGATGACAGTTCCTTCTTTATTCAACATGTCGTTCAGTAAGTTCAGTTTTCTGTATGGACAATCAAGAACTACAGCTAATAATTCGGTGTTGTTGGAATTTGAGGCAGAAAATATCAGATGAACGAACATTCGGGAAGGATATAGCTAAGTTTTATGGCAACTTCAGCAATATTTCAAAGAAACTGTATTGGAAATACGTAATGTGAATTGTGAGCATGTATTGAGAATCAGAAATTGATAAATCTATTCGAGTTTGTTCTTCAAATATTCTTCCTGAATAGATATAGTGAAAATTAACTTTCTATCAAATGAATATACTGGATATTTGACCAATCAATTGTGTTTTATTAAAATCATATTGAATTACTCCCCTCACGAATTCGAGTTGCCAAACAGAAATTATGTTGAAGAAGAACAGTAAATACTCCTTTGAACCCTTATTCGGTAGTGTTGAAATGTTGACAAATTTGTTTTTACAACGAAAATTGAACTGTAAATCACAAATACTCCTTAACAGGTGACAAAATGGGCCAGTTCATATTTTGCACTCGTTGATCGCTATTCGATATCAACGCAAAACAAAATAAAACGAGAGAGTATCTTGGACTTCCTTTGATAGAACAAGGATAAAACGAAGCAAATGACATAGTGGCGCCGCCACGAAACAGATCCCATATCCCCGATTTTCTGAAATGTAGATGCTTGCAAAAAGTGACAAGTGCACACACCAGTGTTTTAGACATCTTAGTCATCATCTTCAATGGAAAATTACCTTCTTTTGAAGCTTGATGCAGTCCAATTTTTCACGGTCGCATAGGAAGCACATTGACCACCAAGGGTATTAAGCATATCTTCGTAAATCTGTTCACCTCTTAACCCTTTTAAATACAGGTACCTGATGATGGATCGATACTACAATTTTTCGGTTTTCACAAATTTGGTGGACATCTTCTTTCTTTTAATTTACTGCGTAACTCTGGTTTACCTTTTTGACCTCAAACTTCACACTGACACTTCTAAAGAGTTATTGTTCGTTGCTATGGTAACGCAATATTTTTTTATGCATGGAACTGGTCTAAGGCTAACTAGATAACAATACATCCTCGTATATCATCATCAATGCCTATGTTTATCTGCATTTTTGGGACATAAAGTGATTGAAGGAAACAATAACATTGAGTTACAGAACATCTATCTTCAGAGTTCCATAACCTACTTTATTTCTTTAATAACTGAACAATAAACTTTTTTCTCTACAGACAATTTCCCTACGAAATATTTCTTCTGATCCATTTCTATTCTTCCCCAAATACATGTCCGAGAATTGCCCGAACTTTTATAGCCGAAACTCATTCCCCGCGTCTTTAAATTATAAAAACATCCATCAAAAACACTCCCACAAAATTCGGGGAGCTAATGATCCACTTCCCGAACTCCTGGGAGCTTAAACACGGAACAAAAGGTTCCCTAAAAGCAACATAAATTTTAAAACAGATCGGGCGAACTTTGAGAACATTTTATGGAACTCTTCGAGGCGCATATGTTGCGAAAGCCATTGTAAATCTGTATTACCGATATAAACTGACCTATGGCCTAATAAAAGTTGTGTTACTCGAAAACGCGGAGCCCTGACCGCTTGTCCACAGGACCTGTGGCAGAATTGAGGGCCTTTAAAGGTGGAAAGGGTTTTCTATGTATTAGATAGAACTACTTTCTAAGAAGTCTCGAAATAACTATTCGGTAAGTAGTTGATGATACATGAAGAGGTTCAATAGCCTTACAACTTTGATTCAAATGAACTTTATGAAAGCCTACACTACTAGCCAACATTTATGAGAAATATGGAGGTCTGAATGAGATGATTTTCAGATGTCATTTCTTGTCGTCCTGCTATGATTCTAGCAGAAAAATGGGAACAAACTTATTGATCATCAAATACGAGTAATACGATGAATTATTTCATTGAAGAAATCGTGTTATGTTCGTAAGCGATTTCAATTACTGGAGAAGAAAGAAATTGACTTTTTTTAGAGTCGAAGAATCATCACAGATCATGTGGATTTTTTCACGAGAAAGTCAGAAAATTATCAAGATTTCTACTTTGTCGCGAACACAAGCGTCAAAAATTAGAGTGGGTGAGATTAATGGCGATACATAATCTTTACTGAAAAATACAGATATGGTCGTTTTTGTGATAGTAAACTCTGCCCTGTTCCAGAAGTCCATCCCTTTTAAGGAGACACGATTATGGATTAGAGTGGAGTTCGCTTAGATGGCAAAACTACCCAAGAACCATGAATCTTAAGAAATATGTTCATGAAGTTATCAACCGAATAGGCCCACTATTTCACGTATATTCTGGATGATAACGCACTGCCAAATAGAGCCCATGTTTATATTAAATAGATACGAGGATGTATTGATATCTAGTTAGCCTAGACCAGTTCCAGGCATAAAAAAATATTGCGTTACCAAAGCAACGAACAATAACTCATTAGAAGTGTCAGCATAGATAAACACTGAGTGTCAGTGTGAAGTTTGAGGTCAAAAAAGTAAACCAGAGTTACGCAATGAATTAAAAGAAAGAAGATGTCCACCAAAATTGTGAAAATCGAAAAACTGGAGTATCGAACCATCAACAGGTACCTGTATTTAAAAGGGTTAAGAGGTAAGCAGATTTACGAAGATATACTGCAACATTGGTGATCAACGTTCTTCGAATGCAACCGTGGAAAATTGGACTGCTAGCTTCAAAAGAAGTAAATTTTCCATTGAAGATGATGTCCGATCGGGAAGACCAGTTTCTGTAACAGTCCCCGAAAATATCAAACAAAAAACCGAACAAAGCAACAATTGATGGAATGGCGACACTCTGGTTCTCCAAGACCTAAGAAGTTTCGTGTCCAAAAATGCTTCAGTTTTTTTGGGATTGCCATGGAGTAATCATGATTGATTTTTTGGATAAGGGTAGAACAATAACCGGAGATTACTATTCGACATTACTGACCACTCTACGGGAAAAAATTAAAGAGAAAAGACGCGGAAATCTATCCAAAAGTGTTTTTGCAGGACAACGCCCCTGCACACAAATCTCACGTTGCCATGCAAAAAATTCGTGATTTAGGGTTTGAATTACTAAAACACCCCCCCTATTCACCAAATTGGGCTCTATCCGACTATCATCCCTTTTCTCAACTGACAAAAGTTTAAAAGGACAAATTTTCTTCCAACGAGGAGGTAATAAAAGCTGTGAAGTTCTGGTTTGCAGAGCAAGAAAAAACATTTTTATTGAAAGGTCTAGAGACGTTGCTGGTTCGATGTAATATATGTATCCTATTAAGAGGAGAATATGTTGAGTAATAAAATATTTTGACATTGAAATTTTGTTTGGTTCTATAGTAGGCTAAGAATTTTTCAATATAGCCTCGTATATCATTGTAATACAAGCTATATGTTTATGTTTGGAAGAAAACTACTTTGAACAGTCGCGAGTAGCAAGTGTAATAAAATTCGAACTTGGTGATTCAAATTGCAATGAAAATGTATCAAATAGTACTATGCTTCTGGTTTTGGTATAGTGATTTGTATGGTGTAGCTTCAAGACTCTCTGAAACAGCATGTATGAACCTAGAGGCGGAGCAGTCAAGGTAGAAAGTATTGATTTATATCATGCCCACCCCGAAATTGCCGTTAATACCCACTCAGCCCAAAATTCAATGCGTCAAATTCGATTATTGTCGCCGACTGCAATTTTCCAATGAAAACACTCTGCGAAATTGAATTATATCCGAGATGAATCAATGTCGTGGCGGATGAGCAAGTAAGAAATTTCAGACGTGGGCTTGGGTTATTTCCAATTCCCCATCCCCCCGGAAAGAAACCGTGGCTGTTAATCCAATTACATCGAAATCCGTCGTAATATGAAGCAATCAGAAGAAAGGATAAAAAATGTGAGGATGCCCTATATGTCGTACATCTTTCGCCTCTGTATATTTCTGCGAAAGGAAAGGCATGGCAACTTTTCGTTAGAAATCTAACGATCTGGAACGTGGAGGGATGACTCTGGAGTGCGAACCTCAGTTCAGTCATATTTATCTGTCGGTTCCATAGAACCATAAATATTACGTGCGTTCAAAAGAAATTCGTCGTCAATTATGCTATGGAATTAAAAAGGTTCTGTGACTGAACGTAATTCTTTTCTTGAATCACTGCTTATGGGAAGGTACTTTGTCAGAAAAAGTTACTAGCAGATACAATAATGATTATTTTCAACTTACGAGAAGCCTTTTCTTCATTGAGTTAGATTATTAGAATCCAAACAATCTGAGGCCACTGGAAAAATTTTCCGCATGAACAGAAGTTTATAATTTTCATACGTGAAAGACATGAACCATGAACCTTCAATAAATCGCGGTATCATGTTTGCTTCTACTTTCAATATTGTGAAAAGGTTGTACTTACTTATTTCAGTTATATGAATAAGGCCCGGTACTTTCACGTGCGAATAATAAGAGTGCGAGTTTATTTGTCATAGATCCAATGTCGGTACGTCATTATTGGTTGACTTTTTTAGATTCGTGATATATAGGTATTTTTTGTGCGATTTTCACGAAATATTTGCTTTCTAGTTGGAATTATGTCAATTTCTACAATGCGCTTATTTTACATTAACCAGTGAAAAGTAGTATACCGTGTTTTCATAGAATTGTTATTCGTCAAATAATTTCATCTGAAAGCATCGAAATAAGGTATCCTTCAGATAGGAAATTTATTGACCGATACCATAGATTAATAAAACAGGAGATAGAGCATCTCGAAAAAACGCGTTCACGAAATACTGCCATAAATGTGAATTTGGATATCTTGGGTGGGGGAACTGGACAGGGGCGGATTCAGAACTAGTCACACTGTGAATATTTCAGGTAGTCGGCAATAATTTTATATCGAATGGAAATATGTTTCAATTTTCATTGCAAAGATTTCGAGTATTTTTCTTATGACAACTAATCAAAGGGATGTAGAACTAATATGTAATACCAAAACAACTGATGTAAAAAAGAATTTATTTTGAATACAATGTTACCATACACAAATAATAGTCAATATGACCCTAACCTACATACAGATTATTTGAAATTTTATTTACTAAGCATTAACTGAAAACCAAAAATTACTATCATGAAAAAAATTCCCTTTAGAATGGTAAATTCTCAAATCAATAGAAGTGGAAGCAGCTGAAGTTTATGGAATTTGTATAATGAGAATCTAAAAGAGTTTGTTCATTGAAGAAATCCTCAAGTCTTCCGTACAGATTTTGCGGAATGAAACAGTAATGTAATACTGTAAACATGAACCAATGATTGTGAAATAGGAAATTATTTCTTATTGTATACAGTAACTCATAAAAGAATTCCTCAATTCTAGATGAAGAATCAATATTTTTTTTACGGGCAGTTTTAAATTGAATTAAGTTATATTGCATATAAACTAAAGAGCAGTGTTTTTCAGCAACTCAAATACCTAGTTCAACAACCTGCTTCCCCTTTCAAATTTTTATACCACCTCGAAAGTGCTTTTTGGTGTTGAAGTGCATAATAATCAAGAGTTATTTTACGAAACTGTAAGCTCTAACTCAATAATAATGTAACTTTTAAGCAAAGCTTTCTAAGCTTTCATCTTGAATTTTTTTTTCCAATGAATTAGGAACTGCTTGTAGGGCAGCAACTTTTTTCTTGAAGTACTGACGACTCACTCGTAATCTTAAATCGGTTTTTTGACGTCAATTAGCTGTTTTTTAATTTCTGTTCTCCGCTTGTCTCCTGCAACAATTTTTCAACTGAAGTTTTACTTCGAAATATGAGGTATCCTGATAACAGATATTTTCATTTAATAAATCATAAAAATAATGGGAATATCCGAGCTCTAATTGAATGGTCATTATTGTAATCATAATTACAGTAGTAGCATAATTTTTACATTGAAATACATTTTAGAAATAAAGGAAACTTTTTTGATTTTCACAAAAAGTTCCAAACATGACCTCAGCTCATTTTTATGGATTTTCATTCCTAAGACGAGTTCTATTTGCCATAGTAATTTATAAGGAATTTTGTATACCTCCCTGGGTAGGTATGTACCTCACTTGTTTTATCCTTGAACTACAAGAAGCTTTCATTTCTGCAAATCCTGAACTGGCATTCGTGTTTCTTGATATTGTTCCCATTTTCCTTCCATTTTCCTCAAAAACTCCAGTACTGATAACAGGTTTGGCACAGTATTGGCTATAATTACAACATTATTGAAGCAATTAATATCGCGTTATACTGTTCATCTCGAAACCAGGAAGAATGTTTATACTAAAAAGCATTATATAATAAGAAAAAATCTACTATTATTTTCAAGTTCAGAAGTAGTCAGAAATCACTTGCAAAATTCCAAAGAAAGTGATAATCATACAATAAAGCGAGTTAAATAAGTGGTAAACTACCTATCTTACCTCACTCGGGATGGCATCTTTTTTCAAATTTACCGTAAAAGTCGATTACTCTCATTATACTAAAGTCTGGAGTATAAATTACAAGAGAAGTGTGAATTGTTTTCAAGACCCAGTGTAACCCTCCACTGCTGTCGTCTGGTTTCATTTCTGGGAAATCTAAAATTGAAATCAATTATTTGATTGTATAAACTCAACATTTCAATCCCATCATTAGATGGGATTCAAACTTAATTCGACCCTGGCGTGCCCTAACTCCCTCCCCTGATTTCATAAAGTCGTGAACTCAAACAAGAATAAAATATCAAAAACTTACCAGAATAAATAAATCGCTTTCCTCTTTCGTGCATAAATTGCACTTTTATTTCAAACACACGTTTTTACGGCACATCGCTGCTTATTTTCCAAAATATTACGACGTGAATGATTGAAATAATATTTTGACAATTACAAATACACACGCCGTCTTAGAAATTTTAGGGGATCTGGAGGGGAAAACAAGCGAAAATTCATTTCATTGGTGGTTATTTGGAGTGGGAATAATTTGAAAAATGAACAGTCTGGAAAATAGCTTATGATCCATCTATTTAATCTATGACCGATACTTATTGACAGTGAATTAAATTTATTAGAAGGTGAAAGCACCGGGCCTAAATCATATTAAGGCGAATTTTGGCGCTGTAACCACAGCTTACTATGGTTATGGTTATCTCTGACGTCATAGTTACTGATGACATTTATGTCATCAGCTGTTAAGTGACAGCTGTACGTTTTGTTTGGTTAGTTTTCGATAAAAATAAAATTTTGGAGGGTAGAGACCCTTCTTGAAAAAGATGTACAAGAAGAATAATAAGAAAATATTCTTTAACTAGTTTAACCTACCTGGTGTATACTGGTGCCTCTCCAAATGCTGTTTTTTGCTTACCTCTTTCTTTTTTAATAATTCAATACGCATTATAGATTCCAGTAGTAGTATTTTATAATTTGTTATATGTATGTGTTGTGATGGATCCACCAATGGCAAAAAAAATTAAACTATCGCTGTTTACTTCATAGAAGGGAAGTTTCCCTTCTATATGGGTGTGTTCTGTGCTTCGTGAATCCCGCTCCCAACGTCTATTATTTGTGTTCTGTGCGTCTCTGCTAAGAATCTATGGCACTAAAATTCATTCCATTTCACTCATTGAAAGGAGATAGAACTACATACCATACTCTTTAACCCATTGAACTCTATGGGAACTCCATAGAGTTCAATGCTTTAACCCTACTCAAGAGGAAGGTTACGTGTGGTTACGTGGTTAACTTCCTGTGACGTCATTGAAACGTCATAGTTACATGGTTATCATCGCCAAAATATGGTTACCCAAGTAACTACAACCTAACCATAGTTAACCACTAGCGCCAAAATTCGCCTTTAGTAATTTCAATATGTTTAATTCTCTATAAACACTGAATTGATCTGCCAAATACTTGATGGGAATCATAACTAAACTAAAGACACTGACTTCGGGTTTCAGAGTCCTCTAGTAGAAGTTGCTGGAAATGTCCTCCTCTTTGATCCAAAAAATTCTCACATCTTCTCTGACAAATTCAAAAATGCTATTCAAAATGAAAGGACTCTCGTTTATTTATTTGATAGATGTTTTCTTTGATTCTAGACTTCAGTTGGTGCAAACCAAAATTAGGTATTTAAAAAATAACGTGCGTTCAAAAAAATTCATCGTCATGTAGGCTATGAAATTTTGAAGGCTGATGTTCGGTGGCTGAACGTATGTCTTTCCTTGAATTACTTCATCTTCCCAAAATGTAAACAATGATGACATAAACCTATATATCGTAATTTTGTACGGAAAGGCACTTTTCAGAAAAGGTTACCTGTAAATTTCACCCAACTTTCGAAAAGCATTTCTTTCATTTAGTAAGATGACAAGAATCCAAACAATCTGAGGCGGTTAGAAAAGTTCTTCGTAAAAATTTTAACCGTCCACTATTTTCATACGTAAGAGACATGAATCTTGAATTGATCGTGGTAGTATGTTTTTTTTGTAAGAAGGTTCTAGTTACTTCAGTCATATGAATAAATCACAGTAAGATTCTCAATAAAATGTTTATTAATTCTCTATAAATATTGAATTGATTCAGTCATTACTGAAAATCCATGACTAAACTAAAGGAACTGAATTACATGAAAATAGCTATTGGACAATTTATTAAAATTCAATTCAGCTATAAAAAGGCATGATGCTTTCTCCTTCATAACGTTCTGCTATTGAAGTTCCATAAAAGAAAGTAGGTCCACATTTTGTTTTTGACTGATGCATACTGACAGTATGCATCAGTTCAGTATGATACTGAACTCCAATTTTTCTCGGATGCTACAAGGCTAGGTAATCACAACCTTTTCAGTTTTCTGATAACATGTCAATCTTTATGGAAACAAATGGATATTTTTTTTTCAAAATCGGGTGGCATATGCCAACGGATACTCCATCCACTTGAGATAAAATCTGAAGAGAGGTTTGTCGAGCTTCTGTCACCATGTTTTCATTATTACTGAACTCTAGAGTTTTCTTTTTTGGTATACCACTTCCTTTTTTGTTTGAACATACCTGTTTCGTCAACACATCGCAAAACAGTACAATGGAAAAATTCATTCTTAATAATCTACAGCAACATAGGCTCCCATGAAGTCGCCGGAACAGAATATTTCCATTTTCCTTCAATTTTCTTTCCAATTTTGAAGTAGAATTCAATAGTAAAAGTCTTTCACACGTCCGTAAAAACCATCTTTATAATTTGCTGATAATTTTAATTCAACAACAACCCAAAATGCTAAAATGACAGTTCACCTGGAAAATAGTAAAGCAGTAAAGCACGAGCTAAGAATTACGTTTAGACACGAAATATCGACGTTCAAAATTCCATAGCCTACTTGACGACGAATTTTTTTGAACGCACGTTAGAATTCTTTCTATGAAACCACAGAACAAAATCACCTGGTGTAAGATCACACATCAAGTAAAATTTATGTTCGATACTGAGGTGAATGGGCTCAATGAAAAAATGTTCTGGTTTTCGGTTGCTCATATTTCTAGAGTTTACATATCCAAAAAGATGAAAGCATCTGGTTTCATCTTCAATTTTTGATGAATCAGTTGAAAAATTTCTGACAGAAAACCATCAACGAGGGTGATGAACATCTACAGGGTGTCCCAAAACTATCGAATGACACCAACATTAGTTGTGCGAAAATGTATCGTTTCCAAAAAGACCTAACCTGAAATTGCCGTTTATCGTATACTTGCGCATTCGCCAGTTTGTAAAAACATCGATAGACACATGGTAAAGTTTCCATTTGAAAACTGGAGGTTGTATGGGGTTGTGGCTAAGAGGGGTTGAATAAACAATCAATTTTATTGCCAGAAGATGAAGGTAATTAAAAATCAATGGATGGGTTTCAGCGTTTTCATTTTGAGTTATTAGTTGAAGAAATTTTCATTTCAGATTCATGCCAAACGATGTATATGAAATGTGTGTATAAGCGCAGTTGGATTACAGGGTATACATGGTGAGTCTTTGACTAGTACAAATATTCTAACAGTAGATTATTGAGGTCAAAAGAAAAAACTTTTTTCCTTTACCATTTTTTCTGAATCGATTCGATTTGAAAGATACAGGCTGTTGAAAAAACATTGAAAAAAAGTTATTTTTAGTTCCAACACACAAACGGTTTCATCGGATGAAATGAATTTCGATATATAAATTTTCATTTATTTGATGAATCTCTTTCGAACACAAGATATCACCCACGTCTTCCAGTTTTCTCATTATGATCATTACGTACCATAAAAATACCAAAAATTCAAAGAACACAACTCTCGAAACTAAGTTGGACGCTATCTAATGAATATTTGAACGTTTCGTAAAATGAAAATATTCCTTATATTTTTTCGTATAATGAGCCGTTTTCGAGTAATTTGATGTTCAAAAATAAAAATTATCTGTGGAATTTTAAAAATTGGGTACTTTGACCGAATACAACTCTTTTTAAAAGATGCACAGATGTGTAGTGTCGCAGATTCATCTAGTTATTCTGATGGTAATTTCGTTTTTCCAGGGGTGGCACAGCTCTTCATGAAAACTATATCTGGTTTGCAGGGTGAAATCGAAAAGAATAATATGAGAAAATAGTGTTTATTTTGACTTGAAGAATCTACTGTTAAAATATTTGTACGAGTCCTAGACTCATCTGTGTATTCTTGTTGATTCGACACGACGGAAGGATTATACAGGGTGTATTTGAAGGTGCGGCTTTTTTTTCAACAAAAGGTAGAACTGGTCAAAATGAAGCGTTTCACCAAAAATCACCTATACATAACTTTCAAAATAACAAAGTTGAAAAAAATTGAAAATGATTACTGAAATAGGTCCTAATACGACCATAGACCGTTTGTTAGCTGAATTATTGCAAAGCAGTGGGAAAAAACTTATCTCCTGATTCGACCATGTGGTTTCGTTTAGGATATTGGCTGATTCGATATTTACGTGGTAATGAAAATGGAAACTTAGGATTGCCAAATTGTTGTCATTATTTTTTAGTAACTTACACGAGTTTATGACATTTCGATATCAACTGACAGAAGAGACTTAGGACAAAGTGTAAAAAATAGAATAATACTTCAAAATCTCACCAATGAAATTCGTCTAATTTATTCACGATTTTTTTCCAAACAGGCATCTCAATATTCTTGTTCGAACATTTCAACAATCGTCGTAAAAATGGGATAAAATGGGGGAAACATCATAGCACTTTTTCAACATAACTAACATAAGCATTTTCAAGAAACTGCCTCGATATTTTATATGGACAATTTTTGGTTAAACGACTTATTTTGATGAGTTCTACCTTCTGTCAAAAAAAAGCCTCACCTTTGAAAACTGTAGAGTACCTAAAGTATCATCATCAACTGTATTGGTGAAAACTCAACTTAGTGCGAATCATCCAATTGGGTTTCTTTGGTTTTATTTTCGAACTGTCTCCACATGACCTGCTTCGGAAAATAGCGCAGGATTTATCGAATGCATCTAAGCCCTGCACCGGAATTCGTTATTATAGCACGATCGGACAAAAAACGGAAAAATACACGAAGGGCGATAAACCTCCCGCCAGAATTTGCAGCTTTTTCCGTGAAACGGTGAAACGATCATGTGCAACAGACGTTTCCCCGAAAAACGAGGAATACACATTCATTTTTACGAGGTCGGACGGAATATCCTTGTTGTTGCGAATAGGACAATCGTTCTATAATAAAATCCTTAACCCATTTCCTGAGTGCCGAATGGACCCTGTTCTAACGGGTCGAACGTCAGAACGCTTCCATTATTTCGAATTTACTGCCCTCATATAAGTGACATTACTTTGAGTTGCTACCTGGAGCTGTCAATGAAAGACTCGTGAAAATTTCATGGGATCGGATTTGACCAGATGTTGTTTCATTAGAAACGGGACGTCTCTCGCTGAGAGGGGGATTTATGGAGCAATTCCATAAAGTCAGTTTCATGCGAACGGCATGGCGCACATGGGCGTAAAACAGGAAACCAGATCGAGTATATAACGAGGTTATAAATTTTGCTCTGACGCGAGAGCGATCGGAAAACAATTACTGTACGTACGGTCCAGCTATGACGAAGAATGATGGTGAATTTGAACTAATTACGAAGAAAATCATACCTAATTGACAGTTTGTTCCAATTAATAAGAGCTACCCCTGATATGATGATAAGAAGAATTTAATGGAATATCTTCGTTAATGTTTGTTTGTCGGAGACACAAGTCTCAAAAACTCAACCCCTAAGAGGGGGCGCTATACCACCAAGAATTTGAATAAGAAACAGGGGTCGAATAACACCTCATTTCAAAGGCCTTTGAATTTCCTTTTCAGATCAGTTTAGCAAGAGAATAATAGTAAACGGATATTCTCTCCTGATCGTCTAATATTATTGTGGAGAAAAATACTATGAAATTATTCGAATTAAAAGTCCGAATCAAGATCCAGTCACTTCTATACAATAAAAGGAAAGCCAAGGATTATACAGTAGACAGGTAGGAAACGCCCTCATATCTCTAGTACTAAAAACCGACTACATTTTGGTCAGTGAAAACACATTTAACAAAGAGATGACATTGAAAACGTATTGTCAACACAGAAAAACTGTTTAATAACAGTTTTCTGTTTTATAATTGAAGGGCGCGAAATTCGAATTCTATTACTTGTATTGAATTTCAACATCGGCTTTGATGAGACCAGAAATCAAACATCCTGAGAGAGAAAACAAAAGAATAGTTTTGTGATCAGGATGTTAGTTTTCATCTGAAAATTGTTTAGAATCAATAGATATCAATGAAATTCGTGTAATGTGTATTATTTTTATTTGCAATTTATGAAAAATTTAAAAAAATTCTAAATTATGGAAAACAAATAGAGCTTTGACTAGGACAAAAGAGTATATGGTAATATGGTATAAGTCAAAGGTGATATTTCTGTGCAATACGTTGTTTTGATTTTTTGATATAATAAACTTATAGTCCGAGAGCTGGCAACGAAAATCGGCAAGAGTTTTGTAATGGCTCATAATTAAATATGTTTTAGTATTGAGGGTGTACAGGGTGGGAAAAATTCGTTGTCTATTGAAGGGATCTCGAGAACTTTAGCAGGTAGAAGAAAACTGATAACACATTCTCTAGCTCTTTTTTCTTGACTAATCCAAAACTGAAAACAGATCTAGCCTAACGTTCATAGATTTTGAGTTATGAACGAAAATTGAGAAATTGTCATTTTCAATGAAGCTGAATAACTCGCTTATTTGAACTCGTATTCGAAATCCGTTGTTACATTCGACAGAAACTTTTTCATGAGGAATTGGAATATGATATTATTAAATTTGTTGATCTAGTCATTTTCGAGATACGACAGGGAATTTTGATTTTTCAAAAGTAAACTATAGTGGAAAATTTCTTCATCTTGCTGCAATTTTTTTGCTGATTTCAAAAATGTTATTATGATTTCTTCATGATATGATCTCCTTATGACACAATATACAAATCAATTAATGAATGAAGAAAACACTCACAGCAGCTCCATTCATGAAACTTTGACTTTCCAAACAACAATCAGACAGTCACTGATTTCACAAATCGAAATCAATAAAACCTTTTCATTTCTGAATATATTGAAGGAGTAGCAATTGAGAATCTTTGAATGGACGAATAAAGGTCATTATTTCCCCTAAATGAACCCTTCATGCAAGGGATGCTTCCTGCATACAAGAATTTACGTGGATGAACAGTTCTCAAGCGACTTGCAGTAAAATGTTCACTGCACATGGTGTAGTCAGAAGTGTTTGCATGTCTTTACGCCCTGAAAATTTTATCCACTTCGGAGCAGTAAAAATTGAAATCAATGAATAACCGAGTCACATGGTACGATTTTTGATACTTTGACATTACCATTTGATTTAATCCTCACAGGTTTTCTCCGATCAACAGTTATTAACCATGCAATACTTTTAGAACGATATTTTGAGGTTTTCGCCAAGAAATTAGACAAAATTCCATAATCACCAACTAGAACGAGCTAAATAAACAAAAGGCGGTACGAGAATAAAAACATTCAAAACCTCTTTGATCAAAATGGTCATCTGAAATCTTACAAAATTTCATATGTTTCTGCATATGGCCCTCGAATTAATATTTAAACCGGTCTTAGGGTCTTAGAATCACATTTGAAACACAGATGGCGCTCACATCACTAGTCGCTTCGTTTCCCATATTTCTACTCTATAATCATTGACGAGAGCTTTTTGAACATTTGAGGCACATCTTTAAACATTGATGTCACTACTGAAGTAGTCTTCTGAAAAAGTAGGTTCAGTTTGATTTTCTTTAGGTTGCCCCCATAGAGAAAAATCAGGAGGCGTTAAATCTGGTGACCCCTGCAGGGCATTCTATAGGACCTTAACAGCGAATCAAACGCTTTAGAAAATATTCACTCGGAAAATTTCGTATAATGAGAAGTTGCTTCATCCTGTTGGAAAAAGTCATCATCTCAGAGTAGGCTCTCATCATTTCGAATTATCTCCATATTTGGAGGGTGTATCACATTTTGGAGCATATCTCCGGATACACTTCACCATTCTCTGAAAAGAAAACTGGACCAACGATATGTTTGGCCAAATTTCCAGTCAAATATTTGGTTTTCCTAGGCGTTGAGTGCGTGTGAAATCATTACACCAATTTCAAGTTCGTCTTAAAAGTTTTCAATGGACAAAAACACATTAAAGTATTAAAGAGCGTGATATGACGTACCACTGGAGTTTCGAAATGCCTCATAATTCGTTCAGTATCAACTCCTTACGACATATAAATGCTATATACTCAGTACATAACCATACATATCTGTTTTAGTACGAAAACCGTAAAAATGTGACCAGCAAAGTGAATAAGGCGACCCGAAGAACACCCACCTCCATAAATGTTAAAACGTCACATAAAGGACATCAGTGACAATAACGAGAAGTCTCCCCCACAGTTCCGATCATCCTGAAATATTGATGGAGATACTCACTTTCTTTACGCTTGCCATAAACATCGGACTCCTCAGAGATTCCCTCAGTAAATATTACATAACAAAATGGCAGTCAATCGCCTATACCACTCTTGAACTTTCACTTTCGATATGAATCAATGAGTCGAGTCACATTTCGGGCTTTCATCAAATTTGGATTGTCCCGTATGGGTTTTTTCCAACGAGAGGGAGAGTGACTGTATTTTTAAGGAGGCATAGGAATCGACAGGAAAAACTTGCTCGAGGGTACAGAAAGATTTATGTCGTGCTCAGATTGTGAGTGAACATGTCACGTTCGTTGAGTTTGACCAACATAGTTTTTGAGTTTGGCAGTGTGTATATTCTTTCGATGCTTTCTGATCGATTGAACTTTCGTAGTCCAGAATTTTTTGGATATTTCTCCGGAATATATAAGGTTTTTATCTCAGTTCATCGTTTTTACCAAACAAAAATGGTGCGAGTTTCTTGAGTATCAAATTGTTTCAATAAGAACGTACGTTCAAAAATTGAACAACTCCGATTGGTTTAAGGGAAGTTTCAGACACATTACATGTTCTTTCAAGTAAAATCGGTATGAGTAATAAAAACTATAGGTTCTACTTCTAGTTTCCGTGACTCTGATTAATCGTAATTAAAGACCTTGCAAGTAACATCCCGTACAATAATGACCCAAATAAAAACCAGTTTGGTAATAATTCTTCGACCACTCCAAGTCTAAGTCAGTCATCTTGTTGTATATGAATTGAATTTTCAGCTATTTTTTTAATTATTTCAAAACAACTTCTTTCGAGATTCGTGGAATACGAAAAAGCAGTAAAATAACCCCTTTGTCCGCTGGATGTGTGTGTTTGAGTGTATGAAAATGAAATTCAGAACAACACAATAAATCTTTATAATGCTTCATTGTATCGTTTTACAAGTTAATTGATTTTGGAGATTGAAAATTTCAAAATTCAGTGTGAAAAACTATACTCTTTAATGACACAAGAAAACTTATTAAAACATAAGCTTCCTCAAAGAGGAATTGGGGTATAATATGTAAGAAAGAATCATGGGTATAGTTATAGATTTTATACAGACTGATATGCTTTGGTTGAAATACGCTGCATTTTTGGTATTGGTATTTTTCTCAACAATACATTAATGATAGAGATAAATGCAACTGTTTATCCCAATACACACTCACGTGTATTATACTTCTATATTTGGAAGGGAGGAACCTAAATTCAACCATACACTGATTACACATATAATCAACGTTAAGGATTCAGCTAACCACTAAAATGAAACGTTGTAATTCCAGAGCACCCTCAACGTATATCCAATAGGGAGTGAGAAACGTTAAATCAACGTTGAATACGACACCTTTCAACACCCCATTACAGTCACCAATATGTAACGTGTCTTCAGCGTACTTCCTCTACGTATATTCAATAGGAAATAAAGAACATAACATCAACGTTGTGTACGAAATCATTCAACAACAAGTTATTGCAGCCAATAATATGAAACGTAATCATATGTTGTTTCTTCATCGTTTATTCAATTAAAAGCAAGTAAATATTAGAATAACGTTGTAGACGAAACTATCCAAGATACCGTTTCTGTAACCACTATTATGAAACGTTTCCTTGTCGTGCAATATTTACCCATATATATGGGTAAAATCACTGCCGTCTAAAGTATCTACTTTAGAAGTCTGTGGTAAAAGTAAGTACAGAGTACAGTAGGTTCTTGAGGTAAAAAAAAACACTTTTTTCCTTTACCACTTTTCCGAATCGGCTCGGTTTGAAAGGTACAGGCGGTTTCATCGGATGAAATGAATTTCGGAAAATAGTTTTTGGAACACCCATGTCTTCCAGTTTTCTTGTTATGACCATTACGTACCATAAAAATACCAAACATTCAAAGAACCCAACTCTTGAAACCAAGTTGGACGATATCTGATGAATAGATGAATACTTGGAAGTTTTGTAAGATAAAAGTATTTTCATATTTTCTCGTAAGATTTTTGTTTGAGCAATTCGATGTTCAAAAATAAAAAAAAGTATCTGTGAAATTTGAAAAATTGGCCACTTTGAATACAACTCTGCTCGAAAGATCCACCGATGTGTTGGGCCACAGATTTAGCTAGTTATTCTGAAGGCAATTTTATTCTTCCAGGGTTGGAACAGCTTATTATGAAAACTTGAAATAGCTATATTTTGTTATCAGGGCCGAATCGGAAAAAATGGTATAGGAGTAAATTGTTTCTCTTGACCTCAAGAATCTACTGTTGAAACATTTGTACGAGTCAAAGACTCACCCTGTATAACGCACATTTTAAATAGGAAGGATACCTGATCATCACCTCTCCAATAGAAAGGTATGCTAATTGAAGGGTGGCATCAGTAGAAGGCTTACTCAGAGATCATTTTAGATTCATTTGATAGAAGGGTCATTTCATTCTGAACACCAGATACGTCTCTGTTCAAATCGTAAATTTATTATTTCCGATTGGTACCTCATGCAAGGCACGTTTCAAGCGTCCATTGAGAGTTGAGCCTTTAAAGGAATAATTACCTTTCTTGCATTTCTTCTGGATGGTCTTGGTTGCCTCGCAGGTAGTTTGATTGCCCTTCTTCAGTGTCAGTGATCTCGATCGCATATTCGTCTTCGGGTCACACTCTGACCAGGCTCCTTTGCCGTACCTGCATTCTTCTGGAATAGAAAAAGGATCTCTTCAGAAGGGTATTCACACTCTATTACAGTTCACACACTTATAGTACAGCTACTGATAGTTGATAATAGTAACTTGGGATAAAAATGGAGATTCTTCATACGCTAGAGTACGGATTATAGTTTGATTTATTTCCATGTCAATTATACAGGGTGGGCAAAATTCGTTGTCTACTGAGGGGATCTCGAGAACTATAAGAGATAGAAGAAAATGGATGACACATTCCCTTCCCATTCCTTCTTTTTTAGAGAAACAAAGAATGGTGAAAAGCGTAGTCTCCTACGATTCTTCCTTTTTGTGCAAAAAATGAGATTTTGACGATTTCGAACAGATCTCGTAACTTTTTTGTCTTTGAAGTTACAGACCTGAAACTCAAATCTTCTACAGGAACTTTTTTACGTAGAATCCACTGACGAGCTCAAAATATTTTTCAATTTCGTATCATTAGGCGAACTTTCGTTTTTGGAAATGCGTGATTTTACTGAATTTGATATTTGTGAATTGGAAAAAATCTTTTGCTAATAGATTCTACGTATAAAAGTGCCTAAGAAGGTTCAAGTTTCAGATCTGTAACTTCAAAGACAAAAAAGTTATGAAAACTTTTCGAAATTTTTTGATAATAACTCAAAAACGAAGAAACGTATGAGGGTACTGTTTTCACCATTCTTTATTTCTCTGAAAAAGAACTAGGAAATGTGTCATCCGTTTTCTTCTAGCTCTTCAAGTTCTCGAGATCCCCTCAGTAGACAAAGAAATTTGTAACATGAACAGATGTTCCAGATAACTTTAAAACAGCCACAAAAGCCCTATAAATTGTTGAGCAGTGTATTACAAACAACAACGGTCAGCGATTTATGGATGCTGAAAGCACAAGCCGTGTAAACAAAAATCATTTTGATTAAAACCAGGTTCAGCTGGAGAGACTAACATTAATAGCTCAATACTATCGTCATATATGTTGGTACATATTAGAATTATATGACACAAAGGTGTCGTTTAGCAGAGATTACTGACATTATAAACAAAATTACGCAGCCGGAATGGAATTTTTAATGTAACTGCCTATTAAACCAAGTCGTTTCATTTAATAAATCACCAATGTACACAACAGGCAGCGACAGGGTCGACCGCAGTATGCAATATCCATTCTAGAATCCCGATTGCTGGAACATGAAATCGAACTAAGGTTAGAAAAGAGAAAGAGGGTAGATATTTCAGTGTAGGTTCGAGTTTCTATGCGACGATGTAGTTATTCAATTTACTATTTAATTTACGCGAGTATTTAGCGATTAATGATCGATTAACAGAATGGAGTAGCCCATTGCCTCTCCAGACCAAAATTGTATTGAACATGTCGGGTCTGCAATGTCACAGCAATTAGATACACCGCTTATCTGACCCATCGCAGACATTACAACAGTTCACCAATGCTTTGACGGACATTTGGCTTATTATTCATCAAACATTCATTGATAACCTCATTGACGCAATGCCGAGCGCAATGCCAAACAGAGTAAGAGCACTACGAAGAGCTAGAGGAGGCTAGACAACATTTTAAAGCCTGCAGAGTCCATCAGGTAGATTCTTTATTTTGTTAATTTCGCTACTATGTTGTCGCTTTAAAGTAGACTTGCTTACTATTGCCATTCGAGGCTGGTTATCCATATCCTTACTCTATTCACTCTTATTTTAGCACTCGGTTGGCCATGAAATAATTTTCTCAAGTTTTTGTAACTAGAAAAGAAATAATAATAATAATAATAGAAATAACTAGATTTGGGATGACTTTAATCAATTTGTTTTGTTGTCAATTATGTTCGTCACATATTTTCGACTTAATATTTTCCGAAGTCATTCGACATTGTGATAAAATACGTAATTACTGAGACTTTTACGTAGAACGGACAACATAGCGCTGATTTAAAACCCAAAAATGTTTTGGCGTACGTCATAACCCCACATTTTCGTACTATATAGAGTGGAATTTGTCAAATTTCCATGGCCAACCCAGTGCTAAAATAAAAGTGAATGGAGAAACGTATACTCCAATCAAATTTATTTTAGCAGTCGGTTGACCATGAAATAATTTTTTCAAGTTTTTGTAACTAGAACCGAGTAAGGTTGGCACTCATGAAATTTCGTTGATGTCATAACGCCGTTGCCACAACTAATATCAATTTTTATTACGAAAATGCCGAAAGTGATTGAAAAAAAGAAAATACAGAGTTTCAGGAAGTGCTATTTAGGATTCAGGTCCGCTCATTCAAATAGTTATACCCTGATATTCTAAAATCCCCAATACGTCAGACGGTTGCGAACATATTCAATGTATGAGAATTTATATAATGTATCATCTGAATCTAAACGACTTAAATTTCAGCAGAATATTTCCACAATCAGAAAGATTGTGAATGAAGAGGATGACAAAGAATCTCCTTCTATTGGGAGACCCAAAAAAGTGGTGGGATTTGAGAATTTTATATTTGAATGAATTAATGCGAAAAGTTTACTACAGGATTTCGATTAATGTCACCGTAAAATAAGTTCCCGAAAATTAATTTTTCTATTTTTCATTCGACTTGTCCTATACATTATAAATGTCTTAAAGTACCAATAAATACCTATTTATGATTTTTATATTAATGTATTAAGATAAACAGCCACAAATATGCTCCAGTTGTCCTGTTAATTGTTTATTCATGTGAAATTTTTGTTCAATGGTAAAGTTCATCTTGACTTGAAACTTCCTTTAGTTCCTTTTACTTATATTGATGCAAGATGATTTTTGTTGAATAATTTAACATTCTTGTAATTATCTGTGAATTCTTCCGAGAGATGCCCATTCCCAACCACTGCATCATATGCATTTCATCTTCGGGTTAATATTTTTGAAATCTACAACTGATGTAACGTATTCAAACTTTAGTCAAAGAAGATAACAAACATTAACTCTCCTCATGCTAGTGCATATTATGATATTATACTGATCTCTTGTATTTTCCATGCAAATAACTGGATTTGGTATGCCTTTAATCAGTTTGTATAAACTTCAATTATGTTCGTCACATATTTTCCGAAGAGATTCGACAGTGTGATAAAATACGTAATAACAGAAACTTTTACGTAGAACGGGCAACATAGCGTTGATTTAAAACCAAAAAATGTTTTGACAAGCTTCATAACCCCAAATTTTCGTACAAGTACTATACAGAGTGAAATGTGTCAAATTTCCATGGCCAACCGACTGCTAAAATAAAAGTGAATGAAGTATACTAATTTCCGATTGAAAAGTCGACTTTTTTTTGAGGAAAGTACTTTTCGTCCCCATTCACTTCTCGTCGTTAAACACTTCACGTCTGCTCTGTTCCTCGCTCAGGAGGCGTAGCCTCGGCTATCAATGTGCGGGGTCCACTGAAGGAGGCACATTTTCGTCCTTAAATAACTATTTTGTCCATATAAAGGTGAGTTTTTGTGGCCTAATCTTCAAAATATTATCAATATTCGAGTTGTTTGTGAATATGCCATCCAAGTGATGATTTTTCTTGTTCTCCTGAAACTGCCTTGACATAATAATACGTTATCGCCATATACTAAACAAAGGTGAAGCATATAGCACAGTATGAACAGAATCGGAGTGCAAAGGTGGTGATTTAAAAGTAAAATTAATCCCAATTATATCAACCGTACTTCCGACCCGTTTATCCTAAAGAAACACGTCCGATGTAAATGAAGAGTCTGCGGATGAAAATCCCGGATTCCCACGTATCCATTCTAGATCCGAATGGACAAAACCGTATCCGGCACTAACTGTGCCATCCCGGCTAAGAGTATGCAACCCAAATTAGCCGGAACCTGAGGAGAATATGCAAATCGGAAGTTGGGGGATGAACGCTGACGACTTAAACCGACGTCACTCAGTGTCAGATATCAGAATTGTAAATTACTTGTTCTACCCGTTGAAAAGTGAGAGAAAACAACGTCTATCTCGCTTCCCCTTGACGGAGGCACGAAAAAGTTAAATGAAGAAGTCGAATGATTACATCTTGAGTTATTCGAAGGATTCTGACAAAAAATTCTAATTAATGTATTTACATTTTGTTACCCGAGATCTGAACGTAGCTCGGAGTTTAAAAATTAATTCATCGGCTCATGTTGCAGCTAATTCCATTTCGGATTCCCCGAGGGTATTTATACAGTTAATCATCGTTCGAAAATACACTGCTCAATCATTGAAGTGGATAATTTGCGTACATTTGCTCCATTCACTTTTATTGTAGCACTCGTTTGGCTCGGAATTTGACACATTCCACTCTGTATAGAACAAAAATGTTATGACGCTTGTCAAAACATTAGTTTCTGTTATTACGTATTTCATCACAATGTCGAATCTCTTCGGAAAATATGTGATGAACATAATTGAAGTTTATACAAACTGATTGAAAGCAATTATTTGCATGGAAAATACATGAGATCAGTATAATATCATAATATGCACTAGCTTGAGGAAAGTTAATGTTCGTTATCTTCTTTGGCTAAAGTTTGAATACGTTACATCAGTTGTAGATTTCAAAAATATTAACCCGAAGATGAAATGCATATGATGCAGTGGTTGGGAATGGGTATCTCCCGAAGGAATTAACAGATCATTACAAGAATGTTAAATTCTTCAACAAAAAAATCAATGTGAATAAAAGGAATTAAAGGAAGTTACAAGCCAAGATGAACTTCACCTTTGAACAAAAATTTCACATGAAAAAGCAATTAACAGGACAACTGGCGCGTATTTGTGGCTGTTCATCTTAATACATTGATATAATAATAATAATTAGGTATATATTGGTATCTTAAAACATTTACAATGTATAGGACAAGTCAAAGGAAAAATTGAAAAATCAATTTTCTGGAACTAATTCTACATTCATTGAAAATCCTGTAGTAAACTTTTCGCATTAATTCACTCAAACATAAAATTCTAAAATGCCACCACTTTTTTGGATCTCCCAATAGAAGGAAATTCTTTGTCATCCTCTTCATTCACAATCTTTCTCATTGATTGTGGAAATTTTCAGCTGAAATGTAAGTCGTTTAGATTCAGATGAAACATTATATAAATTCTCTTACATTGAATATGTTCGCTATACCGTCTGACGTATTGTGGATTTTAGAATATCAGGGTATAACTATTTGAATGAGCGGACCTGAATTCTAAATAGCACTTCCTGAAACCCTGTCTCTTTTTCCAATCACTTTCGGCATTTTCGTAATAAAAATTGATATTAGTTGTGGCAACGGCGTTATGACATTAACGACATTTCATCAGTGCCAACTAAGATGTCTAAAACTCTGGTGTATTCACTGATTCGATTTTGTATTTAATTTCGTGGGGATATGGGAACAGTTTCGTTTTTCCCACTGTAGGTAGCGCTGTTTAGAATTTGACAGAGCATTGTCAATTGATATTTGAAAATAATTTGAATACTTTACTACGACTTACGAATATGTTGTATTTATAGGCGATTATTGGTTTGTGAAAATGTATTAGTTTCGAGAAAGGGATGTAGAACATTAATTTATTCAACATGTCGTTCAGTTTTCTGTATGGACAATCAAGAACTACAGCTAAGAATTCGGTGTTGTTGAAATCTGATGCAGAACCAAATCAGATGAACGAACATTCGGGACGGATATGCTAAGTTTTATGGCAACTTCGGCCATATTTCAAAGAAACTGTATTGGAAATACGTAATGTGAATTGTGAACATGTATTGAGAATCAGAAATACATAAATCTATTCGAGTCTGTTCTTCAAATATTCTGTATGAGTAGATACAGTGAAAATTCCCTTTTCGTCAACTGTGTTTTATTAAAATCATACTGAATTCACGAATTCAATTTGTCAAACGGAAATTATCTTGAAGAAGAATAGTAAATATTCCTTCGAACCCTTATTCGATAGAATTGAAATATAAACAGATTTGATTTTAAAAAGAAAATTAAACTGTAAATCACGAATAATCCTTAACAGCTGACAAAACGGGCCAGTTCATATTTTGCACTCGTTAATCGATATTCGATATCAACGCAAAACAAAATGAAAGGAAAGAGTATCATTGGACTCCCTTTGGTAGAACAAGGATAGAAGGAAGCAAATGACATGGTGGCGCCGCTACGAAACTGATCCCATATCCCCGATTTTCTGAAATGTTAATGCTTGCAAAAAGTGACAAGTGCACACACCAGTATTTTTGACATCTTAGTGCCAACCTTACTCCCTTCTAGTTACAAAAACTTGAGAAAATTACTTCATGGCCAACCGAGTGTTAAAATAAAAGTGAATGGTCATTTTTTGTTAAGGTCGACGAAAAATGAAACAATAGATCATTCAAAGTATGTTTCATCGCAGGCTTCTTTCTATTTCTCAGGTAATTTTTAAATTCCACTCGGGAAAAATGCCTCGTCCTTTGAGTCGATCCAAAGTGAGCTTCTGACCTGTCAGATCTATGAAAACTTGCAAACGTTTTCCCCACGCTGAAAGCGCTCATATCATAGTACCTTTTTTCCTTTCTACCATCTAATCTTCAAAATCCACTAAGTCTCCAAGATGCTCGAGTAAATCCCGATTTAGCATCGTGGGCTCTTCAACTATTTCCAGATATTAAAAATGAACCAAAATACCGGTGAATACATTTTGGAGCACAAATTGATCAACCCCGTGTGCAAAACCGACAAAAGTGATTAACCATCGCTTCTACGACTCGAGTATTAATTGTTACATTCCGAAGGGTTAAACTTACTCTCACCCCTTTAATAAATTCCTGTTATCGTCTCACTTTATTTCAATTTTCCGCATCACAAAACCGCCACCCTTAATTTCACCATAAATAAGCCTCTATTGAATTCTGGCGGGGTTCTTAACGTTATAAAAGCCGGAAAATTGTTTATCTCCACGCATAAATTTGCTGCTACCTGTGCACGAGCCACCGGGGCCCAAGTGGTGTAGAATAGGACTTGGTCGCAGTATCGGGGATATGAGTTTCAAATTTAATTTACGACTGCTCGCTCGATTCTCTGTGTCGCCGAAGTGATTATTATTTCAGAAAGTTTTTAAGTGCAAAAGGGCGTGAAATACGAAAGAATGCCTCGTTAGATGGGGTCGTGAGAAGTACATTCCCAGTATTCTATATGGAGTGAGTCTTTGACTCGTACAAATATTCAATAAACAGTAGATTCTTAAGGTCAACAGGAACACTTTTTTCCTTTACCAATTTTTTCGAATCCGCTCGGTTTAAAAGATACAGAAAGTTGAAAAACGGTTTTAGCCAATGACATGAAATTTGGAATATAGTTTTTCATTTATTCGATAAATCTTTTTCTCATGTACTATTATGTACCATTAAAATACCAAAAATTCTAAAACCCAACTATTAAAACTGAGTTGGACGCTATCTAATGAATATTTGAACGTTTTTCAAAATAAAAAGTATTTTTCATATTTTCTCGTATAATGTGCCGTTTTCGAGTAATTTGATGTTTAAAAATTAAAAAGTATCTGTGAAATTTGAAAAATTGGGTACTTTGGCTCAATACAACTCTGTTTGAAAGATCCAGTAATCGCAGATTTAGCTAGTTATTCTGAAGGTAATTTTGCTATTCCAGAGGTGGCACAGCTCCTTAAAATAAAAAATCTTTTTATAAGGGCAGAATCGGAAAAATTGTTTATTTTACCCCTAGAATCTACTGTTAAAATATTTGTACGAGTCAAAGACTCACTCTGTATACAGTACGTCCCAGAATGAAGGGGAACTCTGGAACATCTCAGAATAGAGCCTTTATTGTTCTGAATGAAACGCAGAAAAATGTATTTCCCTTTTAGAACTGAAGAGTGAGTAAAAAGTAATGCACAACTTTATATCCTTGGTATTTAATTTTTCTAGCATCGTTATTCATAAATAAGCTGAAATGTAAAATCATAACTAGAAAAAAAATAGTTGATACATGCTCTCATCTTTCATCAATGGAAACCCTATCAAAAAGGTAACACTTCAAAAACATCCATCACTTCTTAGGTGTACGACATTGACCTCGAAATACACAAAAAAAGTCAAAATTCGAATTTAATATAATTTCATCCCTATAATCATCCAATCAGCGAGATGATAACGAAGATCAGCATCGAGAGAACATTGACTATGATACTAAGTAGCCTCAGAGTAAAAACCCATACAAAATTCATCACGAACTTCATTATGTAGACGACTGCGCACTTATCGCTAGCAGCTCAAAGGATCTACAGATAATGTTGAACACCTATAAACATATATACGAAGCCTTAGGCTTTAGACTCAATATCGACAAAACCAAAATCTTGGTAAGTCCGCCAGAAAGCCTTCAAACACATATCAGCCTGGAGAATGAAACTCTAGAACAGGTCGAGCAGTTCAAATACTTGAGAAGCTCCATAAATACTAGGGCTAACCTTGACACGGAAATACACAACCGTATCAATTCGGCATCACGCACATTCTGGAAGCTAAAGGTAAGAGTGTTTCAAAATCACGACCTCAATCTGAAGACCAAGACAGCTGTTTACAAAGCAGTAGTCTTCCCAACGCTTCTTTACGGAAGCGAAAGCCGGACGCCCTACAGGCGACATATTAAACAGCTTGAACAAACACAACAACGTCATCTAAGACAGATAATGCACATCAGATGGTTTCGCGAAGTTTCGAATGCAGAAGTCTTGCAGCGCGCGAGTTGTACAACAATTGAGACTCAATTAACGAGGGCCCGACTCAGATGGAGCGGCCACATTCTAAGGATGCAAGACACAAGACTCCCCAAAATAGCTCTGTATGGCGAATTCACAGAAGGAGCCCGGAAACCAGGAGGCCAGTATGAGCTGTTTAAGGATACACTACATCAATCCCTAAAATCAGTTAATGCCAATCATAACTGGGAACAACTAGCAATGGACAGGTCAGAGTGGAGGTCTTTGGTACACAGTTATAATGGAGACTCGAGAAGAATACAGCGGCGGCCAGATCTGGTTGGTGACTATCCATGCCCGGAGTGTGAAAGGATCTGTAAGTCACGATTTGGTCTCTTCAACTGAAGAGACCTCCTGTAACTACAGGAGGGCACAGAGTAGCAAGTAGCCCAAAGAAATTATAAATTTGATCTCACCGATAGTTTTGTTTTTGAGTCTTTTTGTAGATTTATTCTCGGTAACGGGATACAGCAATGAATGAACGATGCTGAGTAGACGGAACAATCGGAGGGTAAAAAAAATTTGTGACTTGAAATCAAATTAATTTTGATTTGACACCGTGAATAGTTGCACGTAATATTGGTCCTGAACCCATGAATTTTTAGAAATACATGGGTGACTATCTATTCATAGGTCCTTCGTGAATCAAGTGAACCTACTGTGAATTTGAGCATGTCTGTCTGCATTATAATCTTTGAGGTTCACGTTCCTTCTCTTGTGCATTTGCAGTTATGTGTTAAGGTCGAATCTCTAGTCCAAAGGTGTATAGTTGCTGCGTCTGGTGCCAATTACTCTGATGGCTCAATATTGCCCAAATAACTGAAAAAGCAAAGCGTTCCCCACTTCTCGAGCTTTAAAAAACCAATTAACAATCCCCCTCCAGAAGATCGAAATCCTCCCAGATCCAGTCACTCATCCCCTCTTAAAGATTTCCATAATACACGGAGCGCGCGAAATCCCAAACAATAGAGCCATCAATTCGAATCTGCCCTATTGATTGATTATGGAAAAGCGCTAGTGAAATAAGGAATAAGACCCCGGTACAAGGAGTAATTTATTCCCGAGTGGCGAGGCAGAAGAGGGTGTGCCTTCCGGTGCAACGAACCTTCGCATTTAAGGGCGGCTTACATTCCCAAGCTTTTCCTTCCTGTTTCCTGGAGAAATAAATTGCGCGCCGCGATTTGGTCGCTATTGCTGACCGGCCAATGACGCGGTCCCTGCGATCATAAATACCTGCTCTGGTTAACATGTGGAGATGGTCATGAATATTTCCGACGGATTTTTTAGGGGTTGGTGTCTCTCCGGAAGGGACAGACGATAAATGGCCTGACAAAGTGATGCCAAGGGTGCGACTAAATACTTTTCCGATACCAATGACATGATACGTTACCAAGAAAGGTTTTTTCCTTCAACGCAGGTTGATTTATGGTAAGTGTAGACCCAGGGAGTTTACAAGTTTGTCGGTTTTTGTACGAAATATTTCATACGAATATATGTCTCATAGGGGACTCTCAGGTCATTCCAGTTTCTTTGCTCAAAACCACTCTATCTTATGGAAGAGACAAACTACTGCAACTTCTATAGTTAGCTTGTGGCATAAGAGGCGTAGAAGACTTTGGAATTTTGGGCAGTGTATTTTTTTCCCAGTTTTTCCTTTTATGAAGCATGGGAAAATATCAAAGAAAATAGCATAAAATGATACACAGATGGCTCAAAAACCATGTCATATTATGGTACCAGTCATCAATATTTCCTGCTGAAAGACAACTTATGGTTCTTGGAAAATTTGTGAGGGGTTCGGGGATGCGGAAGCTACTTGTTACTCAGATAACTTTCAACCCATTAGGCATGTTACACAATTTTTTCGAAAATCGAGTGACGTCCTTCATGGGTACCATAAAGAACTCAACAGACTCTATAACCTTCTAGGGAGGGATATTACTGAGAAGAAAGCAGCACTATTAAGAACAATCCTCTATTGAGGAAAGTTTTAGGAATGTTTCCTTAGGTATATTCAAGCTGAACCTAGAAGATCTTACCAGAAGAAACACCTCTTTCAAGAACGTGAATCTGGGTTAAAAATAACTCATACTAGAGGTTTTTCGAGATCTAAGAGACCTTCAATAGAATCATATGAAACTAACAGCAGACAGCTTGAACATAGATACATGGAATGGCCATTGCAGTGCTACAAATGCATTTTTTGTAGTACACACATTCGATGTTTCCCTGTCCAGCGCGGCACTAAGGCAGTGGCGTTACATGGAAAAATTTACATTCTTCCTATTTACTTGTATTGAGAATTGATGTGACAACAATGTCCGAGTCAACTTTCTCAATTGTGATCAGCGACAATAAGCAACTAACTCATTCCAGTCTTTAGACAAAAACAAATATTTATTATCCATTCCATGGATCTATGTTTCAAGGCAGACAGAGTGCTGTTACACCTACCGCCATACATTTATTATAAAAACTTACTGTCCTTTACAGACAACACTAAATGAGACCTCCTGCTTCATCTAGTAACAATATGATGCAAAGGTCTTTTTAGAATGAATGTTGTTGAATATTGGACGTCTTGTAAATTTCAGCATTCAACTATACTTCATTTGGAATTCGTGTGTTGGGGTTCATCGTGTGTTAGGGTTCCAAATGATTCCGAAAAAGCTTGCTCTATATTGGCCGCGTAACTGGTAGAGAATCATTTGTACGAGGATGTATTGATATCTGGTTAGCTTAGAACAGTTCCATGCATAAAATATTCCCTTACCATAGCAACGAACAATAACTCATTAGAAGTGTCAGTGTGAAGTTTGAGGTCAAAAAAGTAAACCAGAGTTACGCAATAAATTGTAAGAAAGAAGATGTCCACCGAAATTGTGAAAATCGAAAAATTGGAGTATCGAACCATCATCAAGTACCACTGTATTTAAAAGGGTTAAGAGGTGAGCAGATCTACAAAGATATGCTTAATACCCTTGGTGATCAATGTCCTTCGTATGAGACCGTGAAAAATTGGACTGCAAGCTTCAAAAGAGGTAAATTCTCCATTGATGATGATGACCGATCGGGACGGCCAGTTTCTGTGTCAGTCCCCGAGAATACCGATGCAGTTCATGACATGATTTTATCAGACCGTCAAATCGGGCTAAAACGGATATTTCATGCACTAAATATTTCATACGAACGCGTTCATCATATAGTTCACGTCAATTTGGACATGAGAAAAATTGCCGCAAAATGGATCCCCAAATGTTTGAATGTTGACCAAAAGCGTGCAAGGGTAGAAGCATCGCGTTCGATCTGTGCTCGATCTGAAAACGATGTAGACGTCTTGAACCGAATTGTTACTATGGATGAGACGTGGGTATATTTCTACGATCCAGAAACAAAGCAACAATCGGTGGAATGGTGACACTCTGGTTCTTCAAGACCTAAGAAGTTTCGTGTCAAAAAACCGGTAAAAAAGTTCTTGCTTTAGTTTTTTGGGATTACCATGGAGTAATCATGATTGGTTTTTTGGATAAGGGTAGAACAATAACCGGAGATTACAATTCGACATTACTGACCACTCTACGGGAAAAAATTAAAGAGAAATGACGCGGAACCAAAGGTGTTTTGTTTTCGCAACGCCCCTGCACACAAATCTCATGTTGCCATGCAAAAAATTCGTGATTTAGGGTTTGAATTACTAGAACACCCCCCCTATTCACCAGATTTGGCTCCATCCGACTATCATCTTTTTTCTCAACTGAAAAAAAGTTTAAAAGGTCGTTAATTTTCTTCCAACGAGGAGGTAATAAAAGCTGTGGAGGTCTGGTTTGCAGAGCAAGAGGAAACATTTTTTTTGAAGGTCTTGAGAAGTTGCAGGTTCTCTGTAATAAATGTATCCAATTAAGAGGAGAATATGTTGATTAATAAAATATTTTGACATTGAATTTTTCAATATATCCTCGTACATGAATCTTCGATATTTGCCATATAACGTGTCAACAAATTTTCAGTTAGCTCATCAATGAGTTGCTTGTTGCTATTTTCTGCATCTAATAAGCTAGATGAATCGAGCTTAGCATCTTCTAATCACTCTCATCCAGACATCACTCATTACTCAAAAAGTAATTCAGCGTGCAGGGAAAGCTTTTTAACCAAAGCACTAAAGCTCGAACTTTGAGTTTCAACGATCAAGAGGCATTATGGGAATTACTAATAGTAACAATTTCGTGTTCGAATGAGGTGAATGAGATTCTGTATGGATGAAGCCTCTCATCTGAGCGGGGAACAAAGCTACCCTTGCCATCAAATGCTAATATACTTCCATTACATGCTGAGCTGTGTGAAGAGGGGTGAATGTCAAGTACATACGACCTTGTTGTGATAGTTTTCACGGAGGGTGCCATAACATTCTCCCCCAACTGAAAACTATGGAACAATATGTGATCACGTCTACCGCATATTGCTGAACTTCGAGCATTATTATGAATTTCGTGAATGCTGAAGGATCTCTGAATAATTTCACTGTATTCGGGCGATGAGTATATACCGAGGATTATTTTTTTATTGAAAAAATACTGAGCGTCTTCACGAAAAACTGGGAATTCACTTAAGGGAAAGAAATACATTTCTCTTAGTTCTGGAACAGATGGTTTTTGGAAAACTTCTGAGGGATTCTGGGATACAGAGGCTACTTATTTCCCAGAGAATTTTCAGCCCATCACGCATATCAAGTAATTTTTTCGAAAATCGAGTGACATCCTTCATCAGACTCAGAAAAATCTCCAGGAATTATAACCTTTTAGGAAGGGATATTACTCGGCAGAAAGCAGCACTACTAGGCACAATTATTTGACAATCCTCTGTTGAGGAAAGTTTTAGGAAGGTATATTGAAACTGAACCAAGAAGAAGTTACCCTCCAGCAGAAACACATTCTCGTGACTCTAGGTTGAAAACTACCTCATACTAGAGTTTGTTCGAGATACAAGAGACCTTGAATAGAATCATATGAAACTAATAGCAGATAGAGTGCTCTTTACACATAACACCATACATTGATTATAAGAACTTACTATCCCTTACTGACAACATTAAACAACATCTACAACATCTGCAATACATCAACACTACAATATGATGCAAAACACAAATACGAGGATGTATTGATATCTAGTCAGCCTAGACCAGTTCCATGCACAAAAAAATATTGCGTTACCATAGCAACGAACAATAACTCATTAGAAATGTCAGTGTGAAGTTTGACGTCGAAAAAGTAAACGTAATAAATTAAAAGAAAGAAGATGTCCACCGAAATTGTGAAAATCGGAAAATTGGAGTATCGAGCCATCATCAAGTACCTGTATTTAAAAGGGTTAAAAGGTGAGCAGATTTACGAAGATATGCTAAATACCCTTGGTGATCAATGTCCGTTGTATGCGACCGTGAAAAATTGGACTGAAAGCTTCAAAAGAGGCAAATCTTCCATTGGAGATGATGACCGATCGGGAAGGCCAGTTTCTGTGTCAGTCCCCGAAAATATCGATGCAGTTCATAACATGATTTTATCAGACCGCCGAATTGGGCTAAAAAGGTATATCTGAATACTGAATATTTCATACGAACGCTTTCATCATATACCCCATACACATATGGGGTATTTTCCTAAATTTCAAAATATATGTTATTGAAATCATCATACCTCAAATATATCGAAATATATTTTTTTCGAATTTTAACATATTGCATTTTGTCTGTATTCACTTTCGAAAATTCTGATTTCAGAAGTGCTCTCTTATGAACATTCTACGTCATTTACACAATCCGGCAACGCCCATCGAGTCAATAATGGTCATGAAAGATTTCTGATCAACATAGACGTAATAAATATCAAGTTTTGTGATCACATTTGACAAGAAAAACAAACTTTTTAGGGTTTTCACTCCCAATCTCTGAAACAAAATCAATTAAAAATGAAATCAACGATTTGCTCCTGCGTAAATTCTTGCACTAATTTGTCAGGAGCAAATTAACTAGAAAAAATTGTTTCAGAGATTGGGAGTGAAAACCCTAAAAAGTTTATGAAGAGATGCAGAATCCTCCCAGAATAAATTTCAATCGATATCTGAAAGAAAAACAAACAATGACACAAAATGTCATCGGTTTTAAGAAGGTATAGACACGGATTTCAGAAACAATTTTATGCAATCTGTGGATATCTTCTTGATCGGTTCCACTGTTGTCGAATTAACAAAAAATACTAGACCTTAGTAAAGGCATTCTACGTCACAAGCTTTCACATATTCGAATGTTTAGTAAGTTTCGAAGGGTGTATTTCTGAAATTTCTGAATTTTGAAGCGAATCTTTCAGATGTTGTATAACTAACGGAAAAGGGTTTCCATAAATGATCTCGAATTCGATTTTGGAGTTTTAGGAAACTCGCCCATTTGGACATGAGAAAAATTGCTGCAAAATGGATTCGAAATGTTTGAATGTTGACCAAGAGCGTGCAAGGGTAGAAGCATCGCGTTCGATCTGTGCTCGATTTGAAAACGATGTAGACTTCTTGAACCGAATTGTTACTATGGATGAGACGTGGGTACATTTCTACGATCCAGAAACAAAGCAACAATCGATGGAATAGCGACACTCTGGTTCTCCAAGACCTAAGAAGTTTCGTGTCCAAAAATCTGCTGGAAAAGTTCTTGTTTCAGTTTTTTGGGATTGCCATGGAGTAATCATGATTGATTTTTTGGATATAAGGGTAGAACAATAACCGGAGATTACTATTCGACATTACTGATCACTCTACGGGAAAAAATTGAAGGGAAAAGACGCGGAAAGGTATTCGAAGGTGTTTCGTTTTTGCAAGACAAAGCCCCTGCACACAAACCTCATGTTGCCATGCAATAAATTCGTGATTTAGGGTTTGAATTACTAGAACACCCCCCTTATTCACCAGATTTGGCTCCATCTGACTATCAGGTCGTAAATTTCCTTCCAACGAGGAGGTAATAAGAGCTATGGTCTTGTTTGCAGAGCAAGAAGAAACATTTTTTTTGAAAGGTCTAGAGACGTTGCAGGTTCGCTGTATAATAAATGTATCCAATTAAGAGGAGAATATGTTGAGTAATAAAATATTTTGACATTGAAAGTTTGTTTGGTTCTATAGTAGGCTAAGAATTTTTCACTATATCCTCGTAAATTCAATATTCTTTACCTGTGATAAGCAGTTTATTCCTTAGCCCCGAACAGATATTCGAGCTCATTTACAGAAGACTTCGCAATGATCACCCAACAGACCGAAGATTTGACAGTCTAGTCAAGTTGCGAATTGACTTTGAGTAGAAAAAGTCTCGTCTACAGTCTTCGAAACAATGTACATCCTGTAAACCCCCGATTGTCCTACATACAAGGTAGCGTTCGCTTAGCGAAACGTCGAATCGCAATAATTATGAATCTCATTAACGCGAGGCCGATTATCCGCATAAATCTCATTATACGAAACCCAGCGCTCGGCGTCTGTGTTTGAAGAGGGAAAATCGATCCTTGTGAAACTGCGGCTAGGACGGAATTCGAAATAAATCCGTACCAATTCTAGGGGCACAAAGGAACCGGGTTTCCGTTATCAGGGCTGGATAATGTCAGTTTCGCGTTCGCATTTGTGATCAGACATAAAAGGTCGAAATTTTGAGGAGCGATACATGCTTGAAGGATACAATTAATGGGATGCGCGGAGATCCGGGGTGTTTTGCGGGGTTGGTTCGGGAAAACTTATCGGTTAATTGGGATTTTCCACTGGGTTGGTAGCGGTTCTAGGCGGTTTGTATTCAATTACGGGTCAGTTGGTTATTTCAGTCTGATTTGTACAGGGTGGGCAAAATTCGTTGTCTATTGAGGGGATCTCGAGATCTATAAGAGCTAGAAGAAAACGGATGACACTTTCCGAGCTCTTTCAGGGGAACAAAGAATGGTGACAAACGTAGCCTTCTACGATTCTTTGTTTTTGAGTTATGATAATGATAATTTGACGATTGATTTCGAAAAATTCTTATAACTTTTTTGTCTTTGAAATTACAGATCTGAAACTTGAATCCTATTAGACACTTTTATATGTAGAATCTACTGGCAAACATTTTTTACAATTCAAGAATAACAAATTCAATAAAAGTTTGCCCTTAAAATTCGCTAAATGATTTGAAATGAAAAAATATCTTGAGCTAGTCAGTGGATTCTACGTAAAAAAGTGACTGTGGTAAGTTCAAGTTCAGATTTGTAACTTCAAAGACAAAAAAGTTATGAGAACTTTCCGTAATCGTCAAAATCTCATTTTTGCCAATAACTCAAAAACGAAGAATCGTAGGAAGATACGGTTTTCACCATTCATTATTTCTCTGAAAAAGAGCTCGGAAAGTGTCATCCGTTTTCTTCTAGTTCTTATAGTTCTCGAGATCCCCCACTAGACAACGAATTTTGCACACCCTGTACAGAGTGGGCAAAATTCGATGACTACTGAGGGAATCTCGAGTACTTTAGCAGCTAGAAGAAACCTTATGACACATTCGCCAGTTCTTTTTTCTGAGTGATCTAAATCTTATCGGCCTAACATTTCTAGATTTTTAGTTCTATGAACAAAAATTGAGGAACTGCCATTTTCAATAATGCTGAAGTAGAAATATATGTATGGAAAAAGGGGTTCGACAATGGGTAATTTCTATAACAGAGTATTGAGTCCACGAAAAATAAATGCATATTTAACAGTCACTATGGTAACGTCTACCTACTTATTGTCTTATTATTCAATAGGTGAAACAGAAAGCACAAAAACGTTCAATCAATCAGAATCTTGAAAATGGCTGGATAAAAATTTAATATAATAATAGAATGTTCGAATTACTCATCAAGAAGTGCCTGTTGAATGTCATAATGATTTCCGATTACGAGTTGAAACCAGCGAGTGATTCGGCATTTTTGAAAATGGCAATTTCTCAATTTTTGTTCGTAACTCAAAATCTAGAAATGATAGGCTGATTCTGGTTTCAGATTTGGATTAGCCAGGAAAAAAGAATATCATTTGTTTTCTTCTAGTTCTTATAGTTCTCGATAACCCCTCAAAAGGCAACGAATTTTGCCTACCCTGTACATATATTTGATTGTTGAGGACAAAAGAACACCTTTTCCCTAAAAATTTGTTCTGATTTGGCGTAGACAAAGATGTAGCCATTTCAAGTTCTGATAATGAACTATGAAATCCCTGAACACTGAAGTTTTTATAAGCATTTCAACCTTGAAAATAAGCTAGGTAATATGTATATTAGAAAAACAAACATAAACTCAAACTTTATATTTCATTTGGTGAAAGAAGTATTTCTTCTCTTGATTTTTTTATTTCATTTTCGTTAATAATATCCAACAACCTCTCGGGAGTCTTCTGTTGAAATACCGGGTGTCCCAGAGCTTTTAAGCCAGCAAATATCTCAGTTACCTGCGGAAAAAAAAATTGAAAAAAATACTTGTCGTAGGAGACCATACGCTCTTTCATGCAGCATAGCAAAATCCACCCCCTGACAAACAACCCCCGAGAAACCACCCCTAACTTTTGTTTTTCAAATGGCACGCCCATGTTTGTTGTGCTTCAACTTACAGTTTTTTTCATTTCTCATTCAATGATGTATCATGGTAGCTAGAATGGCATGCAGAATTATGGAAAATAAAAATACAAATGAAATACGAATTTATACGCTCAGCTGTATTGTTACTGCAACATTATACTAAAGATACCGATACCGTAGGAATAAAACAAAGCACAAAAAGTTCTAACATTTTATTGACTCTTTTTTTTCAACATCCACTTTTTCTTGTCTCTACAATGTGGACTAATTCGATCAGTCCAATTAACAGTACCCACTAACGAATTCAATTTTATCGAGTGACTATCTTTACAACTACATATTATGATATATCATTGATTGAGAATTAAAAAGAGCTGTCAGTTGAAGTCAAACAAACATGGGGGTGCCATTTGAAAAACAAAAGTTAGGGGTTGTTTCTCAGGGGTTGTTTGTCAGGGGGTGGATTTTGCTAAGCTGCATGAAAGAGCGTATGGTCTCCTACGACAAGTATTTTTTTCAATTTTTTTTTTCCGCAGGTAACTGAGATATCTGCTGGCCTAAAAGCTCTGGGACACCCGGTATACGTATGTGCAAGTTAAAAATTCACCCGGTAGAAGAAAATTCGGAATTTGAAATGAATTCCGGAATATCTCACCGTCAGAGGACGTTTTTATTTTTGCAGGAGGTTGATCAGTCAAAATAAATCACTTACCAAAAATAGCCCTCATAAAATAGTCGAAATGGCGGAGTTTTTATGTTGAATTCAGTGGCGTAGTGGATTTTTTCAGTCTGCCACTTGAGTGATATAATAATATGTAGGAACTTTCATTACTTTTCAATATTAATCCTATTTTTTTATATATTCCAGTCCCATATTTCTGCTGATTCAGAGACTTCAGAGAATATTTGGAATGAAAGTGATCTTCAAAGTCTCTGATAACCTGACACGACGTAGAACGACACGACATTCATCATCAAATATCTCAAAAACGTTTCAAACGTAGAAAAAATTGCTTCGGACGAAATTTATAGAAAATGTTATGCTCTAAAACTGTTATAATGAATACGAAATCAATTTGAAGCCTATTTTTGTTGTTTCGGCTTGCTGAAACTGTCAGATTATATTTTTTCCCGTTATTCATTAGCTTCAAAATAAAAAAAGCAACCGCGCTCGAGAATATACACGTGACGTTTTTTTTTGCAAGTTTGGCACCCTCCCACACATTTTCGTTACGTTTAAATTGTCAGATTGGGAGAAAATATCGACTACACCATTGAAATCTACATGCCCAAGTGACTGTAGAATGTAACATTGTTTTTCGATATTACTGAAACTTAACGAAATAGAGGCCCCAATTCAATGAGCCAGAAAATGAGTTTTTACTTATAACTAACTGAAAATCGAAGCCGAAAACGTGTCCTCCATTTTTCCCTAGCTCTCACGGTTACAGAGCCCACCCTGTACTATACCTGACATTCTTGTAACTCATGACTTCTCCGACCGGCGAAAGGAAGTTTTACCCTTCGTGTACAGAACCTCATTGCTCTGGGAAATCCCAGTGTACTAATAATATTGAAGTTCCCACCTCGAATTTCGAACAGCATTATCTCTTCGAAAGTGCATCCAGTCCGCTAAATTATCCCCATTTCAGTTCCGCCTCCCCGCCGATATTCAGAGCCTCGCCACGTTTGAAATTCGCTGTAACTGCCAAACTCCGAGCGAAAAGTAGTTATTAACTTGAGGTTAGGAAGTTCTTCCGCTGGATGCCAGGAAGCAGGGGGGGGCCGACTTGCCAAGTTATCGAATACGCGCCCCAACTACCCCAGGAACTCGTACAATCCGGGACCGGAAGCTCTGTTTACTCTCCTATTTAAAAGGGGCGTGGAAAATAATTCATCAACTCTGTATATTCGCAGCTATTACGGAACGTCTGACGAAGGTGGACGCTGAATAGTGCGTTGTTAATTTAGGACTGGAAGGGTCTATCGATGAACTATGAAAATTCATCCGGGATTCGGGGATGAATAGCGTTTTAATCTATTTAATTCATCTGCGGTCGGGTCTGAGAGGATTATAAGAAACCCACCCCTGTAATTGGAATTATACTCGGGTAGAATTCGACGGTATTGAAGCAAAATGGTTCAGGACTCTCTCTATTCACCACTGGTTGCATTGACTAGGCTCAAATTCAACAGTTTGAAGTATACTTTGGACTTTGGATCTTTAAACCAGGCTATTCATGAGGACAATTATACTCTACAGGTTGTTTTACGTTGTAAACGGATGTAAACGGACAAACAAAAACCGTGAATAGAGGGCATTGAGCTGAGTTCAAAAACACTTCATATGTGTGACTTAGGTATCTCGTTTCTGATATACAGGGAGTTTTCTGAAATTTCTCGAATTTTCGTTTGGCTATAACTCCTGATATTTTTTATCGATTTGATTACCATTACTGCCATTTCAGGCAGTATTATTATATTATATGATCAACTGTTATGTGGAATTTGTACAGTTTGTGGGAATTGAAATAACTCATCCAGAGGATTATCTATACTCCATTCACTTTTATTTTAGCACTCGGTTGACCATGAAAATTTGACACCTTCCACTATGTGTAGTACAATAATGTGGGGTTATGAAGATTGTCAACACATTTTTTGTTTCAAATCAGAACTACACTGCATTCACATTTATTTTAGCAGTCGGTTGGCCATGGAATAATTTTCTCAAGTTTTTGTAACTATAACGGAGTAAGGTTAGCACTCATGAAATGTCGTTAATGTCATAACGCCGTTGCCACAACTAATATCAATTTTTATTTCGAAAATGCCGAAAGTGATTGAAAAAAGAGACAGGGTTTCAGGAAGTGCTATTTAGAATTCAGGTCCGCTCATTCAAATAGTTATACCTGATATTCTAAAATCCACAATACGTCAGACGGTAGCGAACATATTCAATGTAAGAAAATTTATATAATGTTTCACCTGAATCTGAACGACTTACATTTCAGCTAAATATTTCCACAATCAATGAGAAAGATTGTGAATAAAGAGGATGACAAAGAATTTCCTTCTATTGGGAGACCCAAAAAAATGGTGGCATTTGAGAATTTTATGTTTGAGTGAATTAATGCGAAAAGTTTACTACAGGATTTTCGATGAATGTCATCATAGAATTAATTCCTGAAAATTGATTTTTCTATTTTTCCTTTGACTTGTCCTATACATTGTAAATGTTTTAAGGTACCAATAAATACCTAATTATTATTATTATATCAATGTATTAAGATGAACAGCCACAAATACGCGCCAGTTTTCCTGCTAATTGTTTATTCATGTGAAATTTCTGTTCAAAGGTGAAGTTCATCTTGATTGAAACTTCCTTCTACTTATATTGATGCAAGATGATTTTGTTGAAGAATTTAACATTCTTGTAATTATCTGTTAATTCCTTCGGGAGATACCCATTCCCAACCACTGCAACATATGCATTTCATCTTCGGGTTAATATTTTTGAAATCGACAAATGATGTAAGCCAAAGAAGATAACGAACATTAACACTCCTCAAGCTAGTGCATATTATGATATTATACTGATCTCTTGTATTTTCCATTGAAATAACTGGATTTGGTATGCCTTCAATCAGTTTGTATAAACTTCAATTATGTTTGTCACATATTTTCCGAAGAGATTCGACATTGTACAAAAATACGTAATTACAGAAACTTTCACATAGCAACATAGCGTTGATTTAAAACTCAAAAATGTTTTGACAAGCTTCATAATCCCACATTTTCGTACTATACAGAGTGAAATGTGTCAAATTTCCATGGCCAACCGAGTGCTAAAATAAAAGTGAATGGAGTATATGTTGTCCGTTCTACGTAAAAGTCTTAGTTATTACGTATTTCATCACAATGTCGAATCATTTCGGAAAATATGAAGTCGAGAATATGTGACGAATATATTTGACGTATATACAAAGTGATTGAAGGCATACCGTTCGCTACCGTCTGATATATTGTAGATATTAGATATTAGAATATCAGGGTTACCTACTATTTGAATGAGCGGAGCTGGACTCTAAATAGCACTACCTGAAAACCTCTCTTCTCTCTTTTTCAATCACTTTCGACATTTTTGTAATATTAATGGATTCTAGTTGTGACAAAGACGTTATGACATTAAGGACATTTCATGAGTGCCAACCTTACTCCGTTCTAGTTACAAAAACTTGAGAAAATTATTTCAAGGCCAACCGAGTGCTAAAATGAAAGTAAATGGAGTATAATTTTTCTTCTATCTGTTCTGCAGGTTATCAGTAAGGAGAATCATCCGATTTCATACAAATAGTCTTCAAAGGGGAACATTAGGCCCATTTGGAATGTTATGAAGACGGAAGACTCAGCACTCATTAATAATAACCGAACAAGAACGACGCCGTTAAGGTCGAAAGTTCACGGTGAATGATCACCCTCCACAACGATTAAAATTTAACAATTTGTTTCGGAATTTCATTTTGGCAGGGAGGGAGAGCAATAATTTCCGAAGAATTCTGAATTCATCAGGATAATCAGTTACATCAAGATAAATTCGGATCCATTCATCTCCTGAAGTGTAATTTAGAACGGCAAACCGAAAACGAAGAACAATTAATGCGCTGAATAAGAGAAATTTATGTTGAAGTAGCGAAACCGGTGAGAAATGTTCACAAAATTACGATTCTCACTTGAACGATTTCCCAGATTCGATTGATGCCTTCCGATAGTTCCCTACTGTCTCTCTCGATTTAAATGAATGAAGCAAATGGAAAGAGCGGTATTGACTCATTCACGCCGTTTAGGATCTGTCAATATCCCGCAAAATAAAAAAATATCCATGAATTCGTATAATCGAAAGATGAAGGAAAAACGCCTGATAACTTTCACATTGACAGCCACTCTGAATTTGTTTAATTCCACAAGGTATGCCATGCCTCTTTTGGACGTTATAATCTCGTATAGAGGCATTGAGTATTAGCCACTCAATGATGGAGGGCCAAAAAATTTTAGTATATATTCTGGATTTTTGTCCCGCAGCCATAAATGAATCACTGCATTTCTGGAAGCGGAAATCATTATACAGTGTGTTTCCAAATTAGACGTGAACCTCGGAGGAGGTGTTAGTATCACTCATATGCTGTCGTTTGAGCTACAGTTATTGATAACAAAAAATTAACAGTTTCCGAGATATTTGAGTTCTTTCAGATATCGATTGAAATTTATTCTGGGAGGATTCTGCATTTCCGGAAACTTTTTAGGGTTTTCACTCCCAATCTCTGAAACAAAATCCATTAAAAAATGAATTAAACGATTTGCTCCTGCGTAAATTCTTTGAGTACAGCAATTCTTTTTTTTTTGGAAACGAAAATTGGCTCATGTGTCCCTAACCCATGGTAGATTTGAACAAGGGGCGAGAGATAGTTGACTATAAGTTTGTTTGTCAGGAAAAACATTGAAATAAAACAATTTCCAATGACCAACGATTGTCCATGTCAAGGTTTTCATCATCAGATGATATGTATGAAATACATATTTTCTATTTCAGAATCACTCTCACTTATTTCCGAGATGTTTTTTACTTTTGTGAACCTTTGTATACTTTTTTGCATTTGTTTTATTTTTCATTTTTTTTTTTTTTTTGAAGCAAACTAATACCTATTTAAGCTCAGTGCGGGAAACTTAGACCACTAATTATGTCTCCCGATCATAGCATGGGTCAAGTCTTCCGCACTACTTTTTAGCCTATTCAACAGATGTTTTCTTGAAACTTTTACAACTATTATTATTAGTTTGTGAAAACATATTAATCAATATGTTTGTGAAACAATATTAATCAATAAATGCAACAAAACTGAATAAAACCACGCACCTATTAAACTTGTCAGACTGTGTAACAAACAAAAATTATTCAATTTCTTACTTCCTAACAACAAAACCACCTTCAACCCTCTCACTCCCGAACTGTTCTGATGGCGGCCAAAATGGAGCTGCCACTAGTTGTGCCTTGTTACGAGTATGTCGCAAGCTATTTACGATACCGGTAGCGCGAAATTTGAATTGAAATATTTGAGGTGGTTCAAGTCTCCTATCTGAGCAAGTCTTCCGGATTCCCCCTACGTATAAGTACTCATGACGAATTTCTCCAAAAATTGGTGAGAATTTTTCTTCAGAATGTTCAGAGCTAAGTGGAACATTTCCTATTCATTGAGGGCTCAGTAATATTTTTGATAATAGATCATACAAATTGAGACGGAAAACCTGCTTTAGTTTTGAGGTTTTGACATCAGGATCTCAGAAGGTAAGGTTTATCACATAGAATATAAAATATCAGGAAGAAACATGCCGAGCTTTTCCTTTGAAAAATCTTGCGAACAGAAACGGCCCTATCAGAGTACCTTGTGTGACTTATCAGTCATGTGTTTAATAACATAATAATAGGTTATGTCTATGGTTTCTCCTTATCATAGACTCCTTATCATAGACTTCAATCAATTCGATATTAGATCTATGTTCTCTATCAACCTTTGTTTTCATTGCTGTCAAAGTTGTAAACAAATACATATTTCTAAATGGTTAGTTCTTCATCTTGTGGCTTTAATGAACACAAAAACAAACGGACGTCGGTAGAACATTTCACAGGTAGGTCAATAATTCATAATTATAATATATTCATAATATGAAAACAGAAGTCGGCCATATGCAAGTATCTTCCTATTCTCAATTTCAGGTCTTATTCTCCGCTCCCCCTTGTTATTCTATACTCAAAGTTCAAAGGTTTATCATTAAATGAGAATGCAAGTGGCGTGATATTGTAGTGTACAAAATGGCGAATGCTCCAGAGCTGAATGGGCAACCTTTGAATGAGAATTTTTTGGCGAGCAATTAGCTTTTCCTTCGATATTGGGGGAGATTTGAAGCCACATATCAACCATCTTCACTGCAGTGAAAGGAAAAAATGCATTCATTCTGTATAAACGACAAATTCAAGTTTTTCTCTTATGAAATGGGAAAATAAATTGGAAATACTCTATGGGTCAATGAGTATTAGTGATGCATTATCGAGTGACTTATATTTATACCCATGTGGAAAATTGTTTCATATATTAACAGCTGAAGATGATTTTCCGACTGATTAGTGGAATTTTTAAATGGAATGAGTCTCGGAATGAGTGAAAGTTTTGATTGGAAACAAGTAAGAACCATTCATAAAAACAGTGGTATGAGTGTTGTTCTGACGAGGTCAAATAAGACCGAAACCATGGCAGCATATATTTTTTCTTGACGGAATATTTTTTCTTTCAATACTTTGAGTAACGGTAGTTTGGTAGTTCGATTTTGATCATTATATTTGTTGATTTAACATCAGCGGGTGTTATGCATTTAATTTATTTCGGATATTTATAATTCAATCGTTATGGCACGTTATTGGCAGTTTTTATCTGCTTTTGAAGATGAAAGTCATCCAACTTCATGAAAGTGTATTCAGTTACACTCTCAAGTTCTATTTTCAGTTTCTAACAAAACTTTCTACACTGAATTAATTTCTATTAGTTGCACCCCCAACGATTGAGGGATGAATGCAAACGGATGCCACATTTTTGGCGGCCGATCATTAAAGACACGCCTTAATCAAATTAGGGTAGGAGCTGAGAGCTCGTGTTTATCCTCTAACGAGTTAATTTGACATATCGCTTACTTAACGAGACATGTTAAGCCCCATATCTCAATCACTTTACTGGTTCGGGTTGGTACATTAGGGGAAGCATCTGCCTATCTCTTGTGTTTGCTCATTAATTAAGGATATTTATTATTTCCACACTTTCCACCAACAAATGCATCGCAGGAAATTAATTGACCAAATCCAGCAAAAATTTACCAAGAACCATCAAAATTCATTGGAATTTTGATAGCTGATAGACTGAAGATACACCATCTTTTACCTTACAAGAACGATTTTTGGTAGGTTTTGGAGGTTTATTATGGACTGGGATTTAATGAATTATCAGATTAGAACTAGACAATTTCAAGATTGATGATATGCAATTTGGAGAAGCCAAATGGAATGACTTCATTATTTAGGTCATACATAAGTATTTAAAGAAAAACTCAAAGTAATTAAAATTTGAATTGTTATGAATTGAAATTCCCAATCGTAAAAATATGACCACATTTCAAAATACGATTTATGGGCTAGTGATATAATAATATGACGTTCTCTATAGAAAAACTTTACTGTTATTGAGTTTAATGCAGAAATAGCCACAAGAGAAATAAATAATTGGATTACTCATATTATGTTGACCACACTCACTATGTAATTCCGAGTTGTTATCTATGGAATAATAAACAAAGGGTTGATAAAGAACCCATTAAGGACCAAATCATCCTCCACAACAAAAAGTCCTTCAAACAAAAAACAGAAAACTTCTGGCACAAGAAGTTTTATTGAACCATTTTCCTTATTCAAATTATGCAATTGAAATTTCAATCTTTGATAGCTCGATTCATTTTGAACAAATAAGGCCTCTTATATTTTTTTGCTTAAAGTAGGTAACTGTTCTTCAGTTATCAAAAGGTACGTAGTGTGAGTAGTCGTATTGGCTGGAATGATCTTTGCACTTTTTTACTTTTGCAATTTACCTAGTAGGCAGATATATATACTGCATTCACATTTTTTTTAGCAGTCGGTTGGCCATGAAATAATTTTCTCAAGTTTTTGTAACTAGAACGGAGTAAGGTTGGCACTCATAAAATGTTGTTAATGTCATAACGCCGTTGCCACAACTTATATCAATTAATATTACGACAATGCCGAAAGTGATTGAAAAAAGAGACAGGGTTTCAGGAAGTGCTATTTAGAATTCAGGTCCGCTCATTCAAATAGTTATACTCTGATAATCTAAAATCCACAATGCGTCAGACGGTAGCGAACATATTCAATGTAAGAGAATTTATATAATGTTTCATCTGAATCTAAACGACTTATATTTCAGCTGAATATTTCCATAATCGAAAAGATTGTGAATGAAGAGGATGACAAAGAATTTCCTTCTATTGGGAGACCCAAAAAAGTGGTGGCATTTGAGAATTTTATGTTTGAGTGAATTAATGCGAAAAGTTTACTACAGGATTTTCGATGAATATCATCGTAGAATAATTTCCCGAAAATTGATTTTTCTATTTTTCATTTGACTTGTCCTATACATTGTAAATGTCTCAAGGTACCAATAAATACCTAATTATTATTATTATATCAATGCATTAAGATGAACAGCCACAAATACGCGCCAGTTGCCCTGCTAATTGTTTATTCATGTGAAATTTTTGTTCAAAGGTGAAGTTCATCTTGATTGAACCTTCCTTCAATTCCTTTTACTTACATTGATGCATGATAATTTTTGTTGAAGAATTTAACATTCTTGTAATTATCTGTTAATTCATTCGAGAGATACCCATTCCCAACCACTGCATCATATGCATTTCATCTTCGGGTTAATACTTTTGAAATCTACAACTGATGTAGCGTAGTCAAACTTTAGCCAAAGAAGATAACGAACATAAACTCTCCTCAAGCTAGTGCATATTATGATATTATACTGATCTCTTATATTTTCCATGCAAATAACTGGATTTGGTATGCCTTCAATCAGTTTGTATAAACTTCAATTATGTTCGTCACATATTTTCCGAATAGATTCGACATTGTTATAAAATACGTGATAACAGAAACTTTTACGTAGAACAGGCAACATAGCGTTGATTTAAAACCCAAAAATGTTTTGACAAGCGTCATAACCCCACATTTTCGTACTATACAGAGTGAAATGTGTCAAAGTTCCATGGCCAACCGACTGCTAAAATAAAAGTGAATGGAGTATAGGTAATGCTGACATTATAGGGAAACACCACCAACATTTTTTGCGATTGCCTTCTTGCTTTCATAGTAGGCATGTTTGCCAATTTCATTTGTGTCAGTTCTTAGGTTTCTAGGAAAAATATCACAAATTGCTTTTCAAAATATTCACACTATTTTATGACAAGAACCACGCCTTCAATTTTTCGCAGCTGTTCATTAACAAACTTCTACACAATCTATCGTTTTGAAGTTTTTTTTTCGAAGCTGAAAGAAAGTCGGAAAATTGTATGGAATTTAGCACTCACATTCAAGAAAAAAAATTTAATAGCCTGCTTGACATCGAATTTTTCGAACGTTCGTTGTTTAGGTTTTGCTAATGAAAAGATCTTTCTGTCTATCTGCTAGTTGAAATATCTCATAATATATAGGGTGTCTTTGACTCGTACAAATATCTGGCTGAAGGACCTACTACGACTGTTACTACTACTACTACGAATATAATGACAGTTTCCCATACCATTTTTTCCGTATCGGTCCTGATAAAAAGATATAGCGATTTTAAGTTTTCATAATGAGCTCTGCCACCCCTGGAAAATCAAAATTCCCTTCGGAATAACGAGCTGAATCTATGACACTATCCATCTGTGGATCTTTTAAACAGAGTAGCATTCAGCCAAAGTACCTACCCAATTTTCCGATTATGACAGATATTTTTTATTTTTGAACATCAAATTACTCGAAAACGACGCATAACATGAGAAAATATAAAGAGCACTTTTATACTAATACTACGTTTGATTTTCAACTGTCATCCGCGTCTCTTGCAGGCCAATCTTCAAAGAGAATGGTATTTTTAATCTGGCCTCTATGTTCATTTTCAGGTGTCTAATGTATGTGAAAGAAAATGAGGACAGTATTGTGAAACTCTCTAGATTTCATTCTCATAATACGAGAAATTAGGACCAATTATATTTTCCTATGCATAAAATTGCGAAATTCGAAATATCTCCATTTTATCAAGGAGTCAAACTTTTCAATGACCTTCCTCGTTACATACAATGTCTTCAAAAAAATGAATTCAAAATGGTAGTTGAGGATTTGTTACTGAAACAGTGTTCTTATATTGTCCATGATTATTATTGTTATATCTTTGAAAAATGTTGACACAATAAATGAGCATGTACATATGTCTAAATATTGTAATGTAAATATTTTTGACTTGTCCTATACATAAATCTATGTCTTAAAGGATGAATAAATGTCTATATAGCTAGACACTTTAAGACATAGATAGATAGATATACTCCATTCACTTTTATTTTAGCAGTCGGTTGGCCATGGAAATTTGACACATTTCACTCTGTATAGTACGAAAATGTGGGGTTATGACGCTTGTCAAAACATTTTTGGGTTTTAAATCAACGCTATGTTGCCCGTTTTACGTAAAAGTTTCTGTTATTACGTATTTTATCACAATGTCGAATCTCTTCGGAAAATATGTTACGAACATAATTGAAGTTTATACAAACTGATTGAAGTCATACCAAATCCAGTTATTTGCATGGAAAATACAAGAGATCAGTATAATATCATAATATGCACTAGCTTGAGGAGAGTTAATGTTCGTTATCTTCTTTGGCTTACATCATTTGTAGATTTCAAAAATACTAACTCGAAGATGAAATGCATATGATGCAGTGGTTGGGAATGGGTATCTCCCGAAGGAATTAATAGATAATTACAAGGATGTTAAATTCTTCAACAAAAATCATCCTGCATCAATATAAATAAAAAGAATTAAAGGAAGTTTCAATCAAGATGAACTTCACCTTTGAACGAAAATTTCACATGAATAAACAATAAGCGGGACAACTGGCGCGTATTTGTGGCTGTTCATCTTAATGCATTGATATAATAATAATAATCAGGTATTTATTGGTACCTTAAGACATTTACAATGTATAGGACAAGTCAAATGAAAAATAGAAAAATCAATTTTCGGGAACTTAATCTACGATGACATTCATCGAAAATCCTATAGTAAACTTTTCGCTTTAATTCCCTCAAACATAAAATTCTCAAATGCCACCACTTTTTTGGGTCTCCCAATAGATGGAAATTCTTTGACATCCTCTTCATTCACAATCTTTCTGATTGTGGAAATATTCAGCTGAAATATAAGTCGTTTAGATTCAGGTGAAACATTATATGAATTATCTTACATTGAATATGTTCGCTACCGTCTGACGTATTGTGGATTTTAGAATATCAGGGTATAACTATTCGAATGAGCGGACCAGAATTCCAAATAGCACTTCCTGAAACCCTGTCTCTTTTTTCAATCACTTTCGGCATTTTCGTAATAAAAATTGATATCAGTTGTGGCAACAGCGTTATGACATTAACGACATTTCATGAGTGCCAACCTTACTCCGTTCTAGTTACAAAAACTTAAGAAAATTATTTCATGGCCAACCGACTGCTAAAATAAATGTGAATGCAGTATAGCTATCTATCTATCTATTATACAAAATGTTCAAATATTCCTTAAATGGCGTCCAACTTAGTTTGAAGAGTTGGGTTCTTTGAAGTTTTGGTATTTTTATGGTACTTAATGTTCATAAGGAGAAAACTGGAATTCGTGGGTGATATCTTCAGTTCAAAAAATATTCATCAAATAAATAAAAAAACTATATTCCGAAATTCATTATTTCATTCGATAAAACCGTTTGTGAGATAGAACTCAAAATAATATTTTTTTATGGTTTTTCAACAGCCTGCATCTTTTAAACCGAGCCGATTCGGAACATATGGCAAGGGAAAAAAATGTTTCTTCTGATCCCAAGATTCTACTGTTGAAATATCTGCACGAGACAAAGACTCACCCTGCAGATTCCGGGTTGTAATAACTCGATATCACTTTTTTTCCAAAAATAAAGGAGCATTATGATTGAGAAATTTTCGCTGAGATTAGATGATACATAAATTTTCATAAATTCCGAGAGATACATCAAAATTTTACGACAACCGAGATGGGAAACGAATTCCCCAATTCCCGGAATATGAAGAACGGCATATACGTTCACATAATCTGCGGGCGAGAAACGTGGAATAATCTAACAATGGAAGTAGAAAAAAGACATATTGATCGTCCTCGCGAATGAAGGAATTCGACTTTCAAATTCAAGCGAGCTTTTAGGCGCGACTGCGACGTTTTTGACTCTGAATATTGAATTATGGATGTTTACTCATATTTCTTGCCTGGTCACGACCGGAGGCCTTGTTTTTCCTCGCAGGAATTCTTAATGAAGACGTGTCTTTCGACGAAAGTGAAATAAAATACGCTCTCTGTCAGGCCGAGGTATTAACGCGTTCGATTTTCATTTGAATTTTCCGAAGAACTTCATTTTGTTCGATGAGAAGGGGTTGACTGGCGTTTCTGTTCACACACAGGGTGAGTCTTCGACTCGTACAAATATTTTGACAGTAGATTCTGGAGGTCAAAAAAAACACTTTTTTCCTATACCATTTTTTTCTTGATTCGGTCCTGAGAAAAAGATATAGCCATTTTGAGTTTTCATAATGAGCTGTGCCACCCCTGGAAAAACAAAATTACCTTCAGAATAACTAGCTAAATCTGTGACACTACACATCTGTGGATCTTTTACACAAAGTTGTATTTAGCCAAAGTACCCAATTTTTCAAATTTCACAGATACATTTTTTTATTTTTGAACATCAAATTACCGGTAGATTCGGGTGACTTGGGACAGTCCTGTAATTAGGGACAATTACCCCCCTTGCAGAATTTCTTTGTTTCTTACCATTTATGAGTGAAAGGACAAACTTATAAGATTGTGTAGCGTCTTTTCGGTTAGTTCAAGAATAAGATGTCTAAAACTCTGGTGTATTCACTGATTCGATTTTGTTTTTAATTTCGTGGGGATATGGCACCAGTTTCGTTTTTTCCACTGTAGGTAGCGATGTTTAGAATTTGACAGAGCATTGTCAATTGATATTTGAAAATAATTTGAATACTTTCTTACGAGTTACGAATATATTGTATTTATAAACGATTATTAGTGTGTGAAATTGTATTAGTTTCGAGAAAGGGTGTAAAACATTCATTTATTCAACATGTCCTTCAGTAAGTTCAGTTTCCGCATGGACAATCAAGAACTACAGCTAAGAATTCGGTGTGTTGGAATTTGAGGCATAACCAAATCAGATGAACGAATATTCGGGACGGATATACATAGCTAAGTTTTATGGCGACTTCAGCAATATTTCGAAGAAAGTGTATTGGAAATACGTAATGTGAATTGTGAGCATGTATTGAGAATCAGAAATACATAAAATCTATTCGAGTCTGTTCTTCAAATATTCTTCCTGCGAGTAGATGTAGTGATAATTCCCTTTCCGTCAACTGAATCTATTGGATATTTGACCAATCACGGAAATTATCTTGAAGAAGAATTGTAAATACTCCTTCGAACCCTTATTCCATAGTGTTGAAATATTGACAGATTTGTTTTTACAACGATAATTAAACTGTAAATCACAAATATTCCTGAACAGCTGACAAAATGGGCTAGTTCATATTTTGAACTCGTTGAACGAGAGAGTATCATTGGACTTCCTTTGGTAGAACAAGGATAGAACGAAGCAAATGACATGGTGGCGCCGCCACGAAACTGATCCCATATCCCCGATTTTCTGAAATGTTGATGCTTGCAAAAAGTGACAAGTGCACACACCAGTATTTTAGACATCTTATTTAGGAATTAATTCCTGTTGAGGTTGCCGTGACCAGAGCGTTTGAATTGACAGAAAAAATTAACAAATTTAGGAGAGTAAAAGCACGTTTTTTATGGCCCTTATACTTTCTAGTGTTCCACTTTGTGCATTTGTAATTTTATTTTCTGGATACTTGGGATATTGCGATATTAGATGTCATGAAACAAGGTTGTTTACAAATCAAACGGCAACACGGATCTCATTCATCTATTTTGTTGTTTCATAGGGTGACAATGCCGAATAGATACAAGCGGCGCATTGACAGCAGGAAATATGCCGATTTTTCACAGGATATTATTATTTACGTTATTTCCACAAAGAAATCACCAAATAATGAAAGAAATCAAAGTTCCCTTGTTTTGCTTACTTTTTTTACATTTGAGTTGCAATAAATTTACTTTCGCTGTAAAAGGGGTTTATCATTTAATTTCCTTACCGAATTTCAACTATATAATCACAAATTCTAATTTTTCAGAACTATACACCGTCCCAAATCACCTATTTCATTTGAGAGTTGAGAAATCAATAGATTTCAACTTGTTTCCCAAGCCTCCCAAATGGGGGGGACAAGTATATTTTATTTCTTTCGAAATTTATATTCGAATTCTGAAGCATGGTAGGTATATATCCTAATCAATAGTCGGAGTCATTAAGCATATTCGAACCTCTTTTTTAGATAAAAATAGGTGACCGTTTTGAAAATATGATAAGTTGAATTCAACCCTCTTTAAGATTTGCAGCCTCTAAAAATAGTCTTTCCTTTTTTCCTCAGAATCCGGCCATACGAAAATCACTGAATTTGGTAAACCGGAGTTCTATAGTATGCGAAATCTCATAATGCTACTTATTTTGGCGATGAAGTCATCAATGACATTTTTTACCGGGAGATTGCCATTTGAAAGTGTATCCATGTGTGTATCTTATTTTCGGATATCCTGTTGACATAAGAAAATATTTTTAGGATATGCTCAATACCGAGCCTATTGTTTGAAAAAAATTGAGGTTTGGATACAAACAAAGTTATGGACCATGCACGCACGCCTTAGTTACCCTCTATACAGGGTTTAAGTTGTACACATATTTTAACAGAAGATTTGACTTGTGGTCAAAAGAAACACTTTTTTCTTTACCATTTTTTCCAAATCAGCTCAGTTTGAATGATACAGAAAAAAGGTTTCTTCCTTCAACTTCAACAACAACTTCCAATCAATACAAATCTTTCGCAACTCAAACATTTCCCCATTTCTTCTTCTTATAAGAGACACACCATTGGAAGAAAACATTTCAAATTTCTGTCGATCTTTTCAAACAAATCTTTGACTCGTACAAATATTTTAACAGTAGATTCTTGAGGTCAAAAGAAACACTTTACCTTTTCTATTTTTTTCCGAATTGGCTCGGTTTAAAATATACAGGCTGTTGAAAAACCTTAAAAAAATATTATTTTGAGTTCCACAAACGGTTTTATCGAACGAAATGAATTTCGGAATATAGTTTTTCATTTATTTAATGAATCTTTATCGAACACAAGATATCACCCATGTCCTCCAGTTTTCTCATTATGACCATTACGTACCATTAAAATACCAAAAAGAACCTAACTCTTGAAACTGTGTTGGACGCTGTCCCATGAATATTTGAACGTTTTGTAAAATAAAAGTATTCTTCACATTTTCTCGTTTAAGGCACTGTTTTCCAGTAATTTGATGTTCAAAAATTAAATAGTATCTGTGAAATTTGGAAAATTGCCTTCTTTGTCTGAATACAACTCTAATTAAAAGATCCACAGATGTGAAGTGTCCCAGATTTATCTAGTTATACTGAAGGTAATTTTGTTTTTCCAGGGGTGGCACAGCTGATTTTGAAAACTCGAAATGGCTATAGCTTTTTATAAGGGCCGTATCGGAAAAAATGGTATAAGAAAAAGTGTTTAAATTGACCTCAAGGATCTACTGTTGAAATATTTGTATGAGTCAAAGACTCAACCTGTATACAAATCTCCCCAATTCACAAAACTAATTTAAATCGATCACCGACCGAAAAAAAACCCGTAGAACTATGTCAGCGAAGAATTCGTTAAACATCGTGTATCTCATCCCACGTCTTACTCAGGACCTTTCTCGTTGACCCCGTCCTGAAAGGAATCCCTTATTCATAAAGTGATGTATCTTGAATAAGCTTCGGGTTAGCCCTGGAATAATCGAAATATCTCATCTTAGCAGGAATGTTGGCTTTGACGCAAGAAACTGGGGAACTTACGGCATCCGACGTTGGATTCGAGCATGTCTAACACGAATAAAAAGGGTATTTTCAGTTGAGCTTGTTTGTCTAGCTAAGGTAATAAGAATTCCTTCTTTGGACTAACAATAAGAGAATTTCTGCAATAACCGGAGGACAACAGATTACAAGTTAGAAAAAACGATGATTTATTCGAATGCTTTTATACAGGGTAACTCAATTGCTCGATAACTCGATAAATAGAAATTTTGGGCTACGAAAATGATTTATATCATATTCTGAATCTACATGGAATTCTGATTTCGAAATACCCTACCTGTAATAATTTAACAGCATGTCATTTGTAAATATGGCCATTTTCTAAAAATCGCAGTGCCTCTCAGACCACCTGTAGTTTTCAAGATATGATCTCTAGTTAAAACTATGAAATTAGTACCCTACGTCAAAAAGCCACACCGATACATAAATCATGACAAGTGGGGTATTTCGAAATCAGATTTCCATGCGGATTCAGAATATGATATAAAATTCTCATTTGATCTTTCAAATGAGGGAGGGTGGTATAGTGCTTCACCACCAAGTCGATGCCGCCAAAATATGAATCATTCTCCTAGTCCTAAATCAGTTATTGACCGATCAAGCACTGTTGATTCATCCTGTTGAACCGTCCTTCACATTCATATCATAGTCGGCTCGTGATACAGCGGTCAATTACTCTAATTCTATTAAGTTTACAAAAAAGAATTTCAAATAAAACTTTCCTGTTTTTAAGTAGAGCGTCTCTTAAAATTATTCAGAACTATACAAAGTGTTTCGTTTCTTCTGCACAGCTATCAACGTTATTTTAAATGAAACATCCTATATATTTTTACATTTTTGAATTCCTTGTTAAATTTGAATATAAGTTTAATAACACCACTATGCCTGAATTCTCAACGGTTTCCGGAAAATTTGACTTTTTATTAATATTTTGACTAGGGACAGTCCAAATTTGAATCAAGTATATAGAATAGGGACGGAGCTTCAGTCCTGTATGTAAGTACCTCAAACTGTCAAAATATTAATAAAAAGTGAAATCAAAGATTATAAAGTAGAAGGATAAGAAACGTCCTCATATCCCTAGTTCTAAAAACCGACTACATTTTGGTCAGTGAAAACACGCTTGACAATAGGTCCTTTCGTTTGCATAAAAAGTGTAGCACTTTTCTACACTCGATTTAATTTACACCAGTGTAGAGGAAGTGTAGTTTATCTACACATAGTCAAAAGGAGATGTAGATAAACTACTAGTCCTCTACACTGGTGTAAATTCAATCAGCAAACGAATAGAAAATCAAGTGTAGAAAAGTGCTACACTTTTTAAGCAAACGAAAGGACCTAATGAGATGGCGCTGAAAACACACTGTCAATGCATTTCAATAACATTTTTCTGTTTTTAAATTGAGGGGCGCGAAATTCGAATTACATACCTTGTATTAAACTGCAATATAGACTTTTGTTCGATCAGCAAACAAACATCCTGAGCGACAACACAAAAGTATGGCTTTGTTTTGTGATCAGGATGTTAGGTTTCACCTAAACATTGTTTGGAAACAATCGATATCAATGAAATACGCTGTTGGATGTGCTATATTTTTATTTGCAATATATATAATATATATAATATAATATAAAAAATTTACAAAAATTTAAATTATGGACAATAAATTAAGCTTGGTTGTTTTGAATTAATAACCTTAGTAGAATTTGTAAAATATACATATATCAGAATTTAATATGAACCAATATTCAATATACCAACATACACATTCCAGTTATTTACATATGTAGGTATTATTTATAGAATTTTCAGAACCACACTTAAAAAACAACCTTACAGAGGTATACAAGACCTGTATGTCAGAATAGTTTCTTGGTACTTTTTTTACGATTTCCTTATGATATGATCTCTTTATGACACAATATACAAATTGATTGATGACTGAACAAAACACTCAAAGCAGGTTTCATAAAACTTTTTGTTTTTCTAAACAACAATTGGACAGTCACTCGGTTCCCAAATCGAAATCAATAAAACGTCTGCACTTCGGAATATATTGAAAGAGTAGCAATTGAGAATCATTGAATGGTCCTATAAAGATCATAATTTCCCCGTAATAGGCCGTTCGTGCAAGGGATGCTTTCTGTATACAACAATTTACGTGGATGAACAGTTCTCAATTGACCTGCAGTAAAATGTTCACTGCACATGGTGTAGTCAGTAGTCTTTGCTGAAGTACGTCATTGTCTTAACGCCCTGAGAATTTTATCCACTTCAGAGCACTGACAATTAGAATTAAGGAATGACCGATTCACGTGTTACGAATTTTATTATTTACCCTTCCATGTTCCTTCCTTAGTTGAGTGAAAAACTGAATCTCGGAAAATCCATTTTTTTATTTGATCCACAGTTCTTCACCATCCAATAATTTCAGAACAATATTTTGTTATATTCACCAAGAAATAAGACAAAAAAATTTAATAATCAGCAACTAGAACGAGCTAGATAAACAAAAAGCGGTACGAGAATCAAAACATTCAAACCTCTTTGATTGTCTGAAAAAAATCTCACAAAATTTCATATGTTTCTGCAAATAGCACTCAAATTAATATTTTAACCAGTCGTAGCGTCTTAAAAACACGCTTGACAAAGAGATGGCGCACAAATCGCTTTAGTCGCCTCGTTTCTCATTTTTATACTCTATATCTATAATCTTTGAGTCAAATGTTACAAATTGAATACAATCGTATTGCTTTTCAAGATGGAGCTATTGATGTGAATAAAATAGTCCGGTTTTCGTTCCAGGAGCGTAAAAATGTTGTAATTCAATTGGCATATGGACTTCTTATTATCTGTCATCAGATTTCGAGCAATAGCAAACAATTTAACAATGCCATCTTTTCTTCTCTAAGAGTCAGTTGAATATAGTGACTGTTTGTGGAACGTAATCACATACATTGTTGTGAACAGGTATTTATACGCTTTTCTGCTTATCTATTGGTATATTCCAGGAAAAATATTTAACGAGATACATTCGTACAAAAAGACATATTTTTTTGTACTTAATTTGGAGTACCCAGTAAAACCGTAGGTCTTTTCGTTTGCATTAAAAGTGTAGCACTTTTCTACACTCGATTTTAGTATTCGTTTGCTGATTGAATTTAACCCAGTGTAGAGGACTAGTAGTTTATCTACATCTCCTTTTGACTATGTGTAGATAAACTACACTTATTCTACACTGGGGTAAATCAAATCGAATGTAGAAAAGTGCTACACTTTTTATGCAAACGAAAGGACCTCGATTGGAGGTGCTTTACTCTTATTAATTCCTTCTGGATTCTGGGACACCCCGTGTATCTCCATCATCTTCCATTACATTTCATGCAAGAATAATCCATCACCAACCTCACAACCGCAAACCCCAATATCAAAGAAATGGCAAGAGTGCCTTTCCGCACAGCTGTTCATTTATAAAACTTCAACGTCATAAACGATCACACCGTGCCTTTTTCTCTCTCGCAATTCCGAAGAATGACGACGCATCAAACCTCAAATGGGAGCGTAATTTCCACCAGTGAATTTTCCAATTCCGACTGAGTGATGTATCGAGCATGTACAGTAACCGTGGTAAACACGCCGATGGATGAAATCGAATTGAAGGAAATCAAATTATGAAAGCATCACATTTGGGAAATGGTTTTTTCAGATCACTACGTTTCAATTTCTCCGGGAATTTCCTCCGGGAAAAGTGCGCCTTCTGTAATAAATCAGTTCATCGATATTGGTTCGAAACGGGAAAAATTACTTATTATATTGCAATACAGGGGGGAAACACGTTACTTAAATAAATCAGGATTATTGTTTCATATTACCCGGATGGTTTGACCGGTTCCAAGTAAAATATCCCACCTTTCATAACTGTAGTCGATAGCATTTTCCCTAAGAAGTAGATATTACTCAGGGTATCATAGTGTTTTGAGAATTTCATTTATACAGGGTGTGGCGTGTGTCGCCACTCGTTTTGCAGGCAAGACTCCAAATAAAGGAATTTTTTCAAACTGTTTTTTGGATAGTATTCCTGGATAGATGATCTATCGAACGTAATTCATTATCTTTGAGGCGCATGAATAGTTCTTCATGAAAAAAAGACCTAACTCAACTTTTCCGTTTTTTTTTTTCATAAGTTTAACCTAGCGTGGTGTAAAAAATAATATGGTTACCTTAGAGCCAGTGCAAGAAAAACATGCCCGTTTCATTGAGATTCCGAAATGGTATAACTCTTTGTATTTTCAGCATTTAATACAAAATAAATTCCTATTGCAATCAGTTGAGGCCTAGTTTAATGTTAACACTGTTTCTAAAATTTTTGGCAGCTAAAATGAGAAATGCAAGCAATCATCATAAGAAGGTATAGAACATGTACTGAAGCTCATGGTGGCCTCTTAGAGCATCTTTTGTGAAATTTCATTCAATGAAACGATACTCATTTTAAAATTGTTGATATGCAATAAAGCTATGATTCATTAGAAAGTGTAGACTGTAGAGCATGTATCAGAATTCATGTGGGCCAATTCAAACATCATTTGTGAAACTTTATTCAATGAAACGATATTTTGAAATTGTTTTCTTTCATTATTATACCCCACAGTTGTGGAATCAATATTTTTAAGTTATTTTCAAGCAATAATTGTAAACTTCAGCATTTTTGTGACAAAGATCGTGACTCAATGTAATTGGAATTAATTTTTTCAATAACAAAAGTGCTATAATTCACTTCAATACTTGAAATTCGCTCAAAAACTATTAACTTTATAACTATAGGGCTCAATAATGAAAGAATACGAGAGAAAAAACCAATTTCAAAATATCGTTTAATTGAATCGAGTTTTACAAAAAGTGTTCAAAGTGGGCATCAGGAGTTTTACTAGATGCTTTACAACTTCTAATGAATAATTGCTTTATTCTGCTTGCAAGTCTCATTTCAATTGCTAAAAATTAAAGAAAAAGGCTTACATCAAAGTCTGCCTTGACTCATTGTAATAGAAATTTATTTTTCATTTAATGCTGGAAATAGAGTGAGTTATACCATTTCAGAATCTCAGTGACACAGTCGTGTTTTCTCCTGCTTTGGCACTCAGGTAAGTATATTATATTTTTACACCACGCTGGGTTGAACTTAGAGGAAAAAAAATATGCAAAACAGAAAATTTGAGTTAGATCTTTTTTTTATGAAAAATTATTCATGCGCCCCAAAAGTAATAATTTACATTCGATAGCGCATCTATCCAGGAATAATATCGAAAAAACAGTTTTATTATATTTTTCTGAACCGCCATATGTTCCTCTACCCGCAGGCACCATATTATCCATTCATTACGCCACACCCTGTATAATCACAGAATTACTACATGAAAATTGAAGAAACTAGGTAACGAAGATTTTTCTCTAGGAAATACTACATAAATTACTTGATCAGACGATGCGAAAATATATGAAAATCCAATATACAGGATGATTCGTTGTCTTGTACATTTATTTTATTTCAACAGTAGATTCTTGAGGTCCTAAGAAACACTTTTGTACTTCACCATTTTTTCCGATTCTGCCTCAATAAAAAGATTATAGAGTAGAAAGATGAAATACGATGCGACTAAAGTGATGTGAGCGGCATCTGTGTGTCAAACGTGTTATTAAGACGCTAAGACTGGTTAAAATATAATTAGAGAGCCATTTGCAGAAATAAATGAAATATTGTAAGATTTCAAATGGACATTCTGATCAAAGGGGTTTTGAATGTTTTGTTTCTCGTACTGCTTTTTGTTTATCTAGCCCCTTCATGATGTTTATTATTGAATTTTTTTGTCTAATTTCTTGGTGTAAACCCCAAAAACATCGTTCGAAAATTATTGAATGGTGAATAACTGTGGATCAAATAATGAAATGGATTTTCCGAAATCAAGTTTCTTACTATACTAAGAAAAATGGAAAAGTAGAAGTAACATGTGACTCGGTCATTTATTGATTTTTATTTTCAGTCCTCCGTTAAGACAATGACTTCAGCAAAAATTACTGACTACACCATGTGCAGTGAACATTTTACTGCAAGTCAATTGAGAACTGTTTCATCCACGTAAATTGTTGTATGCAGAAAGCATCTCTTGCATAGGGGAAATTATGCCTTTACAGGCCCATCCAATGATGCTCAATTGCTACTCCTTCAGTATATTCAGAAATGCAGAGGTTTTATTGATTTCGATTAAGGAATCGAGTGACTGTGAAATTGTTGTTTGGAAAGTCAGTCAGTTTTATGAAGCCTGCTGTGAGTGTGTTCTATTCATTCCTTAATCAATTTGTATATTGTGTCATAAAGAGACAATATCATGAAGAAATCATAAAAAGGCATAAAGAAGCGATAGGTACTGACGGGCTAATAACATACAGGTCTTGTATACTTCTGTAAGGTTTTTTTTAATTTTGGTTCTAAAAATTCATTCTGTGATGAAATATGAGTAGCTGAAATGTGTATGCTATGTTGGTATATTGAATATATAGATATAGCACATCCGACAGCGTATTTCATTGATATCAATTGATTCCGAACAATGTTCAGACGAAAACCAACTATACGTTTTTTTTTGTCGCTCAGGATGTTTGTTTTCTGGTCTCAACAAAGTCGATATTGAAAATAGATAGAAGGAACATGATTCGAATTTCACGCCCCTCAATTATAAAGCAGAAAACTGCAATTAAACAGTTGTTCTGTGTCGAGAGTACGTTTTTAGAGCCATTTCATTGTCAAAAATGTTTCCACTGTCCAAAATGATTGTCGGTTTTTAGTACTAGCGATAAGGGGGCGTTTTATATATTTCTATTCTATAATCTTTGATACAGTCTTTTAAGTTCTAATGAGCTATGCCACCCCTAGACGGTGAAGTTTTTCCAAGCATTAAATATACCATTTTAAGCTTGGAAATAGGCAACTATTTTGGAAAAACAAGCTCACTTACTTACTTTCATCATTCCATTTACTGATAGAAGCATTTATAATACGATAAATGAGTTACAGCAATTTCTTCCGCGATAAATGTTGGATATTCTTCCCTTGATTTGTTTCATTTTCGATAATAATAGTGATTTCAGATGCAATCATTCATACCTATTAGCTCTGATATTCATATCCAATATGTAATCATTTAATATCTTTAATTATTCAATTTCGTACAACAGTTACCAGATTCAAAAATAACCCTTCTAACCTTTTATTATTATGTAAAAGAATAATGACATAATCTGTGTTATATTTTTCATTTTTTAATATCAAATTATTGAAGAACGATGCATTATATGAGAAAATATGACGATTACTTTCATTTTCCAAAATAACTCAAAGTTGGCTACTGCATATTGGGATTCCTTACAAGTGAGTTTATTCTACTTCAAGCAATAACAAGTAATTTTGTTCTCCCATCTGTTTGTTCTTCTCTAATGAGATTGGAGCTCATAACCAGAGCGGTCACCCATCCAGGTAAGGAACTCGTCCATCATTGCTTAGCATAGATTGTTTCCTCTATATTTCCGAAACAAATTGGATCGAGTTAAAAATTGGTGGCTAGGTCTAAAATGATATTTGTGGAATAATCCAAAATTTTAGTGCCACTGCGAATTGGATTTGACTACGAATTCTCGATCAATGAGTCCAAAGATCATTTTGAGCCAATAATCCGTGAATTACAGACACTGAAAAAAATGACGCACCATTCTTTCCTAGGAAAAAGCGAGTAAAAACAGTATTCGATCATACGTAATGACGGAATCGCACCTGCGAAAGCCAATGAAGCCAGGCGAAAATTGCAGACACGAAAATTGCGGAAAACGAACGCTTTGATATGCAGAACACAATCTCTATTAACTTTTTATAACGAACCGGTTATATCAACCTTTTAACTTTATTAAATTCCGCAAATTTATTGCAGTTTTCCAGCTCTTCGCCTATCCGGGGCAACGGCATTTTATAGGGGATTATAGTTTTCCTTTTGGTTTTCCCCGATGTCAGGAAAAGTCAGAGCTCACAAACGATTTATTCGCGGTAACGTATACGGCTCAATATATAAATGAATTATGCATTTTCCCCGAATGCGAAACACGGATTTACGGAACTCGATATTGCGGAAATTTCCACGATGTCTATCGGAATTTTCGTGACATTTTTCGCGTTTCGTCATTGCTGTCTTGGATTCGCAGCTTTAGACCTAGGATTTCATCAAACACATCTCGCTGTTCCATATAGAGGAGGCCCTATCGAAATTGCTCACTCAGAAAAAGTTACAGTGGAAGAGGTTTTTCCGGAAATCTTTGTGACAGTTGAATCGCGAGTTCATTTAGAGGGTGTATCGAATGAAACATGCTATCGCACCTTTTGAATCTAGCTAGACAACTGTAGGAATGGATCGCTATGTCACATATCTGATAGTTTCTTTCTAGGTTCATTTCCAAAAATCAATTGCGTTTGTCTGCCTGAGGGAAATTAGGATAGGAGGAACGAGGAGCTATTTGGTGTTGGTTCCAAAAACTGCAGCGCCAGTTCCTACCGTGGTTTTTCAACCATCTGAGCCGATTATTTATGGTATTTCTTTTTAAAGTTTGGGGTGCATGGATTCCATTTCCAGGTAATTTTTTCTAGTTGGCCTTGTAGTAAATGATTATTTTCTTAATTTCGTCGAATGAATAGTAAATCATTTTTGTCCAGTAGCGGATCCAGAAGGGGGCACAGGGGGCACGTGCCCCCCTCAAGACCAAAAACTCTTCCCTCGCTTGCTCTAATATTTTATTTGATTTTTAAACGTTAATTTACGTTACTGGATACGAATAGACCAACAAAACTAGAATCTGAGACCTTTTTCTGAATACGAGTTCATATTTTATTTTCGTGTTATTATTTCTGCTATTGACCAGTAACAGTTTTTTTACTATATCTTGAGAATAGAAAGAAAGAGATGTCTGCGCATTAGCATAAAAAAGTATTTTTCAGATTAGACCTGAAAATTTTGGGTTGGGAGGAGGGAGTTGTGCATGCCCCCCCAAAATCGTATCCTGGATCCGCCTCTGTTTTTGTCGATGCTAGACCATTTCTACATTAGTTTATGGCAAACCAATATCACTGGTTGAAATAGAACAATAGCTTAAAAATTTTTCAGGGTGTAACAATTATTTTTGAAAAATCAATTATATGACCTTCATATGTACAGGGTGGGCAAAATTCGTTGTCCACTGAGGGGATCTCGAGAACCATGAGAACTAGGAGAAAATGGACAACACATTTCCGAGCTCTTTTTCATAGGAACAAAGAATGGTGAAAACCGTAGCCTCCTACGATTTTGCCTTTTTAGAGGTATTGACAAAAAATGAGATTTCGACTATTTCGAAAAGTTCTCATGAGTTGAGTTGTCAGTAGATTCTACGTATACAAGTGCCTAAGAAGGTTCAAGTTTCTTATCTGTAACTTCGAAGACAGAAAAGTTATGAGAACTTTATGAAATCGTCAAAATCTCATTTTTTGCTAATAACTCAAAAACGAAGAATCGTAGGAGGCTACGGCTTTCACCATTCTTTGTTTCTCTGAAAAAGAGCTAGGAAATGTGGCATCCGTTTTCTTCTAGCTCTTATAGTTCTCGAGATCCCCTCAGTGCCCACTCTGTACAGGGTGGGCAAAATTGGGGATATCTGAACTACAACTTTTTAACACAACGGAATAGAGGACAATGCATGGCACACTACGGTCGTCATTTTTCGAAGAAATTTTCGAGAAACTAATAATGACCTCAACTGCACTCCTGTTTTCGAGTTATAGGCCAAAATTAAAATTTCAACTTTGGTCATTATCTCCGTTTCTGTTTGTGCGAGGATTTTGAAATGAAATCATTATAGAGACACTTTTTTGATTCCAACAAACCACTGGCACACTATGTCTTTTTTACGGTCGTCTCTTTTCGAAAAACTCATAATGTCATCAACTGCATTCTACTCTCTTCTTTTGTTTTCGAGTTATAGGCCAGAATTGAAATTTGGGCGATTTCAACTTTGGTCATTATCTCCGTTTCTGTTTGTGCTAGGATATTGAAATAACAACATTATCGAGACAATTTTTTTATAGCAATCCAGTGGCGTACAATAATTTTTTCCAAACAGGTTTATTTGCTGAGCTATAACATGAAGATATGCTTTTTCTTATAAAATCAGTAGTTTAAAGCGACTCAGAAAGACTGAGGGCGATGTATGATATATTGCTGGAACGGGAGAAAAATGGCGATTCTTTCTAAGTCATTTTAACTACTGTTTTCATTCGAAAAAACGACTTTATGTTATAGCTCAGCAAAAAAACCTGTTGGAAACGGAGATAATGACCAAAGTTGAAATCTTCTAAATTTCAATTTCGGCCTATAACTCGAAAACAAAAGAAGATAGTGGAATGCAGTTGATGGCATTGAGTTTCTCGAAAAAAGATGCACGTAATGTGCTATTCCTTTTCCTGTATCTCGTTGGGTTAAAAAGTTGTAGTTCAGGTATGACCAATTTTGCCCACCCTGTACAAGGTGGACAAAATTAGTATTCTACTGAGGGGAACTCGAGAACTCTAAGAGCTAGAAGAAAACAGATGACACATTTCCTTTTTCTTCAGAGAGAGAAAGAATGGTAAAAACCGTAGCCTCCTACGATTCTTCGTTTTTGAGTTATTAAAAAAAAAAATGAGATTTTGACGATTTCGAAAAGTTCTCATAACTTTTGTCTTTGAAGTTACAGATCTGAAACTTGAACCTTTTTAGGCACTTTTATACGTAGAATCTACGGACAAAAGATTTTTTTCCAATTCAAAAATACAAATTCAATAAAAATTTGCATTAAAAAGGAGAGTTCGCCTAATGATTCGAAAGGAAAAAATATTTTGAGCTCATCAGTGGACTTTACGTAAAAAGTGACTGTAGAAGATTCAAGTTCAAGATCTGTAACTTCAAAGACAAAAAAGTTATGAGAACCTTTCGAAATCGTCGAAATCTCATTTGATATCTGAAAAACGATGAACCGTAGGAGGCTACGGTTTTAACCGAGGTTTTAACCATTCTTTTTTTTTCTGAAAAACAGAGGAAATGTGTCATCCGTTTTCTTCTAACTCTTATAGTGCTCGAGATCCCCTCAGTCGACAACGAAATTTGCCCACCCTGTACACTGGCGTGTTTAAGTTGGGAATAATGGTCGCATTCAGCGGACGGAGCGCAAAACGCTTCTGCTACCCATCGGTAGCGGTAGCGGTCGGGAACATGTTGAACGTTCGCTGGCAAGCCGAGATAGGATAAGGCAGTCCAACATCAGCTGATTAGTTGAAAAGTCTGTAGGAAAGACGTAAACAAACGGATTTTTTAAGTTTCGTTAACCTTGTTCTGGTTAAGTCAGTTTTTTTTGTGAAAAACATAACCTAGAATTCTGACGAATTACTTTGTTGCTCTAGTATATTTCCTATAACTTATTTAACATCCTTCTTTATTACCTTCCATCAATTTTCATTTCATTTTCCTCAACAAACTCAAGCTCGTGCATCTTCCACACTAAATAATAACTACCTACTCAGTTCAAGTCCAACTTACGCTCCTTTCCGCTACCGCTACCTAGCACAAATCAAATCCGCTCCCAAAAGTGGCGTCCGCTCCAGAACGTGTTGAGAATGTAGCGCATATGTCACCGAACGTTTACGCTAGCGTTTGGTAACAGTTGCGCAACTGTTTCGTCCGCTGAATGCGACCAATCATAAACTTTTTCATCAAGAAGGAATTCGTCAACGGTCTCCTTCAATATGACCACTGAAGATGCAAGCATTTTGTTCCAGACATCAGAAATGAAGTGGCAAATGCCCATCTCCCTTAATAAGGACAAAATGATTTGTCACTCGCGATTTTTTCTGGGTATGCACAATGATCCTGGAAAGGTAGATGTAGATTTTGAAGAAGGTTGCATTGCACTACGGCCTTGAGATCTATTTTGTCCCCATCAAGGCTGTTCTCGCCACTTAATCATATACAGCTCGTCATCCAGTTCCAGAGTTCTACAGAACTCCAAGTATCTGGAATGGTTTCAAGTTCTCGCTTCAACAAGTTTATCGTCCAGAGAAATTTTTGCATTGACTTGCCTCACCAGGTGGTCCAGAGTTTCTCCCTTCTCTCCACAGAGGGCCTCTGCTCATGTATCTCTTCATTCGGGGTGATATGATACTGCCTTATCTAGATGGCCTTCCATTCGTCTTTTCCTTAACATGTGACCGTCGTTTTTTTTCTACCCATGTCCATAAACTTTTTCTCTTCATTCTCGATGTAAGTCTACAACATGGCCAAAAAATAGTGAAGTATATTTTAACTTCGCTTCATTTCATCATGTTTCCCAACAGTGAAAACAACATAAATTTCTCGGTATATCCTCCCCCATTTATGTCGAATGAAAATAGACATTTTACGATGGCGCCACAAATAACGAAGGAATTCGCGAAAGACTCGAAGAAAAAACGTCAGAGGGGAAGAATAAATTTACACTTCGCCGACTTGTAAATCAGAATCGTGATAGCAACACCCCAAACGCCTTTGATGTCTGAGAAACTCTTTCGTCTTTCATGATGTCTCTCTTTCGAGTGCCGCAATGATGACCGGTCTCCCTTTCAACCCAAAAATATTCGGCGGTTACTTTATGATACTCCTGCCAGGAGGAATCGGTAGACGCTCTTTATGTCGAGGCAGAGAGTATCTCATCTCACCCTCGAGAGCCTCTGGAAAAGGAATTCCGAAAGAATAAGCAGCCAGTCACTGTATGGAGAATTTCGCTCAGCTAGAACAGCAAGTTCCGGTCGTTTAATGACGATTTTGAATTGTTTTGTGTTGGAATGTAGAATTACGTAGGGAATTTTTTTATGACATTCTGAGTGAGGGTAGGAGCACACACCATTGCTGTGGTTAACGGATTTCTGTTGAATTTCTTGGTATGTGGTATGTGTCTCTGGTGGTATATTTCGATCTTCCAGCAACTGACCAGGGACACAAAAGATCCTACGGTTAGTTTTCGAAATACAGATTGTCAAAAATGATGGAACGAACTAAAAGAAAACATCCCACACAGACTCTTCTGAAAATGTTGAATACCAACTAAATAATTATTGTACGATATTTGTGTATTGTATTTTATAAATAAAACTGTAAATTTAAAAGGCTGAAGGACCCTAGGTCGATGGCCATTTGTTTAAAGACAATAAAGAACTGTTATATAAAAATGAGAAGAGAAGCTTTGGGCTCAGAATGTAAATGTTAAACAACTTCGATGATTGGCAACAGAAAGAAGATTTCTCAATGATTCTCAATGATTCTCAATGTACACTGTGTCTCACGTATAATCGTGTCACTGGATTTTGTGACTCAATCAATAGACAAAATTGAAAAGTGAACCATCAATATGATAGTATTTTTCGATGGCTATCCAAATGTACTATCGAAAAAACAAAGCGATCAGGCATAGGATAAATTGCGGAGAAACTGTTTTTCGAAAAAGATAAATGTTGCCGATTCCAGTGATTCTCAAAATTAGATGGTTTAGTGACAATTTCAGGCAATTTTTCTCATTTTAAGTTACGGTTTTGACCTGAAAAGGACTGAATTTTTCATGCATAATTTACTTAAAAACAACTTTCCATATTTTCCAAATGTTCAATCTATTTTCAGTTCGAATATCCATATAAATGGTAATTTTTCAGTAATTTAAAAATGAATTTTATTCCAGATTACCCTAAGGAAATAATATCAACATTCGGAAAATATATTCATGTTCAATATCCATGTTTTAATGAATACTTGATGTGAAATATTGTATCTAGTTTGATCGATTTTATCACATTTGACATCAAGTAAACCTACAGGATGAGTCTTTAACTAGTACAAATATTTTAACAATAGGTTCTTGAGGTCAAAAGGAACACTTTGTTACCAAAACATTTTTTGCGAATCGGCTCGGTTTTAAAGATACAGGCTGTTGCAAACCATAGAAAAATGTTTTAGTTCTATCTCAGAAACGGTTTTATCGAATGAAATGAATTTCGGAATATAGTTTTTCATTTGTTTTATGAATCTTTTCCGAACACAAAATATCACCCATGTCTTCCAGTTTTCTCATTATGAGCATTACGTACAATGAAATACCAAAAAATCATAGAACCCAACTCTTGAAAGTTGGACGCTATCTGAAAAATTTGAAAGTTTTGTAAAACGGAAGTATTCTTCATATTTTCCTGTATAATGCGCCGTTTTCGAGTAATTTAATGTTCAAAAATTAAAAAGTAATTGTGAAATTTGAAAAATTGGGTACCTAATTTGGCTGAATAAAACTCTGTTTGAAAGATCCACAGATGTGCTGTGTCACAGATTTAGCTAGTTATTCTATAGGTAATTTTGTTTTTTCTGAAACTTTTTAGGGATTTCACTCCCAATCTCCGAAACAAAATGAATTAAAAATGAAATAAACGTTCTTTATTTTAAGTTCATTGTCAGGCAGCAATTTCTTTTAGTTGATTTGCTCCTGACAAATTAGTACAAGAATTTACGCAGGATCAAATCGTTTATTTCATTTTTTAATTGATTTTGTTTCAGAGGTTGGGAATGAAAACCCTAAAAAGTTTCAGACAATGCAGAATCCTCCCAGAATGAATTTCAATTTTGTTTTTCCATTGGTGGCACATTATGAAAACTCAAAATCGCTATATCTTTTTACCAGGGTCGAATCGGAAAAAATGGCAAAGGTAAGAACTGTTTCTTTTGACATCCATAATCTACTGTTAAAATATCTGTACCATTCAAACATTCACCCTTTATATTGAACCATAGACAATATAGATATATTTTCAAACTATGATCGGCATCTACTCTTTTTCGACGGAATGGTCTGTGTGCTGATACTTTGAGTGATGATAGTTGACTATTTCGATTTAGAGAGTGATATTCGTTAATTTTCACATCAATCGATGTAATGTAAGTGAAGTAATTCGTTTCATGAACAAAGAAAATCTCTCAGTGTGAGCTGTCTGATGAGAATTGATTAATCAATTTGACTGTATTTCTTTCTGAACCTTTTCACATGAAATGACTATACTAATAGTCCATTCAGACTTAATTGAATCCCCAAGGACTCAACTTTGTTGGTTTTGTTAATCGATATGAAATTTTCTTCGTTCATCTCTGTTAAATAGCACAAAACAACAGATAGACGTGAAATTGTGAAATCATTCAAGAGTCGTATTTCCACAATACAGGCTGGGCAAAATTCGTTGTCTACTGAGAGGATCTCGAATACTATAAGAGCTAGAGGAAAACGGATGACACATTTCCGAGCTCTTTTTCGGAGAAACAAAGAATGGTGAAAACCGCAGCCTTCTACGATACTTTGTTTTTGAATTTGACAATTTCTTAAAGTTCTCATAACTTTTTTGTCTTTGAAGTTACAAATCCGAAACTTGAACCTTCTACAGACTGTTTTTTGCGTAGAATCTACTGATGAGCTCAAAATATTTTTTCTTTTCGAATTATTAGGTGAACTTTCAGTTTTTTAAATGCAAACTTTTATTGAATTTGCTATTTTTGAATTGGAAAAAAATCTTCTGTCAGTTGATTCTACTTATGAAAGTCCATAAGAAAATTCAAGTTTCAGATCTTTACCTTCAAAAACAAAGAAGTTATGAGAACTTCTCGGAATCGTCAAAATCTCAATTTTTGTTTATAACTCGAAATCTAAAAATGATAGGCCGATTCTGTTTTTAGGTTTGGATTACTCATGAAAAAAGAGCTTGTGAGAGAGAGTGTGCCATCCGTTTTCTCCTAGCTGCTATAGTTCTCGAGATCCCCTCAGTAGACAACGAATTTTGCCCACCCTGTACATAGATGTTTTATCAATTCTTGAAATTTTCAAAAATTCTTAGTTGATAGCTCAATCTTTGACAACAAACAACTAGTCATACGATATTTTTTGTGCCCATGGACACTTTTTAACTACGACATCCCAAAAATTCAGGAAATTCAACCGAAAGGTTTTTTCCATAAAAAAGAGGAAGCTTCTTTTCAATTCGTTGTTCTGAAATGAGAGATATGTTCCTTAATTTGACCATAAAATTCATTATGAAACTTCCATTGCTCTGTACAGTCAACGCAGACTGAGACTAATAAAATTTTTCTCTGATGAAACACTGCCTCTTTCTGAACGCCAAATTCCCAACATAATTTTCCCTTTATTCATCATCTGCATTATTCATTAAAAAACTTTGCACCTCCCGCGCCCTGAAGACGTATAAATTAGTTATTTCAGCTACTTTTCTATCTTCGCTGATCCTCATTGTTCTAAACGCGCATAAATCCCTTTTTTACGTTCAATTAAAACCAGTTGAATATATAACTTCCCACCCAGACTGCTATTTATGAGCTCCATTGGACCGCTTCCATTTCAACTCCAGTTTTACTGAAAGAGCCCGTTTGATTTATCAGCTCCCACCGCTGCTCAATAGAATGTTGCTCTCCCATTTTCACGTTTTTAACCTTTACGCATCAAGATTGATGCCGAAATAAGCTCCCCCGTCCGCCGCAGAATTTCGCCGAGGAAATATTTTCCAGTTCAGTTCGCTCTTGCAGTATGGTTAATGGCAGCTTTTTGTGTGAGAATTGGGCTGTGCGTGAGGCACATAAGAAAAAGCCGAAAGAATCAAAAAATCGCCATTTTTCCACAGATTAAGGTTTTATATTTGTCATTGTGATGACAGAGATCCCAAAATTTTCCAAACGGTTAAAAAAATGGACCTGTATCGTTTATTTTGATAGATTTTGATATTTGAAAGATAATTCTCAATTTTCTGAGGACTGTCCTGAGTAGGTATCTCGAAATTGCATCTGCCATCTTGTAGGGTTATTGGAAGTCGACGAGCCCACAAATTTCATTAAAATCATTCTCGCGTTATAAATTTCGAAAGTTAGGGCCAAAATCCATAAATCACCCTGTATCTCCGTAACTAATGGCGTAAAGTACAAAAGAAGCAACTTTCCTGAAAGGCTTAGATGAGCTGTATTCACACTAGCTTATGGCTAACCACTCGTAACACACACCGTGTATTTCTGATTTGGACCGACTGAAGAATAGAATCATTGAAAAAAGTTAACGTTTATCCTTTCAGTTTGAATAACGTTTTTGAACCTGACAAAAGAATATGTGAGAAGTGTTTTGAGCAAAGAGGAGGATATTTCCAGCACCTAATCTAAGTATAGAGACCTCTGAAACTTGAAAATCATTATTATTGAAAGTGATGATATTCAGTTTCTTATAGTTATGGATTTTCATCATGTAATGGTCACATCAATTCGATATTTATAGAAGATTAAACATATCAAGTTTTTACTGTTCTTTAAAGATACATATAACTGAAATAAGTGTAACCTTTTTAAATAATTGAAAGTAAAAAAACAACATAGTATACTCCATCCAGGTCAGGTTGGCACTCATGAAATGTCAGATATCGATTGAAATGTCGTTAATGTTATAACGCCGTTGCCACAAATAATATCAATTTTTGTTACGAAAATGCCGAGAGTGATTGAAAAAGAGACAGGGTTTCAGGAAGTGCTATTTAGAATTCAGGTCCGCCTATTCAAATAGTTATACCCTGATATTCTAAAATCCACAATACGTCAGACGGTAGCGAACAAGAGAGTAGAGAACCATGTGCAAAATGAAGTTTAGGGACTCTTGTAGAGGCAAATTCAAGCTTATGAATATAATGACTGTATATGCCTTGTACATTTATGAATGTATTTTGTTTGTATTCAAGAATAGAGATAAGTTCCAAAACGATGTCAATCATAGCTATTCCACGAGAAATAGAGATCTTTTCTATCCATATCATAGGTTAACTCTGAGTGAAAAGGGACCATACTATATGTGTATCCGAGTTTTTAATAAATTGCCGCATCACATTAAGTGTGTAGAAGGTGTATTTAAGTTTAAGAATTTAATTAAGAGAATTTTGATAGAACTGGAACCTTATAGTCTTGAAGATTATTTTGGTTCTGACAATTTGTACTAAATTATAAGTACTGATTTTTGACGTCATTTCATCTTTTATGTAATTTTTTATATAAAACTTGAAATAAAGAAGATTTATCTATCTATCTATCTATCATATTCAATGTAAGAGAATTTATATAATGTTTCATCTGAATCTAAACGACTTATATTTCAGCTGAATATTTCCACAATCAGAAATATTGTGAATGAAGAGGATGACAAAGAATTTCCCTCTATTGGGAGACCCAAAAAAGTGGTGTCATTTGAGAATTTTATGTTTGAGTGAATTGGTGCTAAAAGTTTACTAGAGGATTTTCGATTAATGTCATTGTAGAATAAGTTCCGGAAAATTCATTTCTCTATTTTTCATTCGACTTTTCCTATACATTGTGAATGTCTTAAGGTGCCAAAAAATACCTAATTATTATTATTATAACAATGTATTAAGATGAACAGCCACAAATACGCGCCAGTTGTCTTGTTGATTTTTTATTCATGTGAAATTTTTGTTCAAAGGTGAAGTTCATCTTGACTTGAAACTTCCTTGAATTCCTATTATTTATATTGATGCAAGATGATTTTTGTTGAAGAATTTAACATTCTTGTAATTATCTGTTAATTCCTTCGGGAGATACCCATTCCCAACCACTGCAGCATATGTATGCATTTCATCTTCGGGTTAATATTTTTGAAATTTACAACTGATGTAACGTATTAAGCCTTCAGCCAAAGAAGATAACGAATATTAACTCTCCCCAAGCTAGTGCATATTATGATATTACCCTGATCTTTTGCATTTTCCATGCAAATAACTAGATTTGGTATGCCTTCAATCAGTTTGCATAAACTTCGATTATGTTCGTCACATATTTTCCGAAGAGATTCGACATTGTGATAAACTACGTGATAAGAGAAACTTTTACGTAGAACGGGCTACATAGCGTTGATTTGAAACCAAAAAGTGTTTTGACAAGCTTCATAACCCCACATTTTCGTACAGAGTGAAATGTGTCAAATTTCCATGGCCAACCGAGTGCTAAAATAAAAGTGAATGTAGTATATGTACCTCGATTCATTCACGATTTATGTCTTTGACGTATGAAAATTATAAACCTGATTTAAAAATTTCACTAGATTGTTTGAATTCTTGTAATCCAACTCAATTATAAGGCACTTTATAACAATCGATAACCTGATCGATATGATCCCTCCTATCCTGAATTCGAATCGACAGTTGATTAATTAGACGATAGTAACGAATATCAAAAACTCATAGACCGATAATGAGCTGTCAACACTGTCGGGGGTCAAGTCTTCTATCATATATATTCCCTTATCATCCTTTCACTGGGTCTGTCACTATAAATAACGGAGGCCTCGTCTTATCTGGTGCGCTTTTAATGAGAGCGTTATAAATGATATAAATAAAATAATAGAGAGCAACTTACCGCGGTTTTTGGTGCCCCTCTCGTTCCTTATCAAAACTTCATGGTCATCTTCCTCCCAGATTTCTCCTTCCGCTGATGTGAAGCTTACAAATAAAGCTGCTACCACACAAAACATAAGCCACTTCATCTGGAAAGAAATGATGGAATTCAATGACGGATTTTGATAGCATGGTAATATTTTAATAGGAACGATAATTTGAAATTGTTGTAGTAGTAGTAGTAGTAAACTTTATTGAAACAATGTTTCAAAGGGCTAACGACCTAGGTCTTCCTGCCCATATACAGAGTCATATTTTACAAAGTATAAAAATGTAAATATTTATTTACATTGTAATGTAAATATTTATTTACATTTACAATTAAACCTTTTATTTAAAAGGTTTAATTTTTAAGTTGAGTGAATTCATTGTATGTTGAAAGAGATTGTATTGAGTTTTTCATCTTTGGTTCAGCAAGTGTTCGAATAGAGGCAGTTCAGGTAATTTCCTTTTGGATACCTGCAGGGGGGACGTCAGATGACTAAGTGGCTCAATTATATTTATGTTGTTGTGTTGTTTAATAAATTTCTTATTCAATCTATGAATTCTGTCGGCTATTGGTTCTATTTGGGTTTTTTCATATAGGTAGGGGAGACTGGGGAGGGTTGATACGTTTTTTGGAATTTTCATTCTGGAAACTGAATTATATGAAGAAGCAGGACTTTTCTTATATTATATAATTCTTCAATTAATCGTTCAACAAAATAAATATAGAAGTCGCAAAACATAAACATCTTATTCTGTACAGAACGTTGAACACAAAAACATGCAAACTGTCTCAAGCCTCCCCACATATGGGAGGATTGATACGATGTACTGGGAGAGTAATCGAGAGGATTATTCAGCTCAGTAGGTAGGTCAGCAATGATACTGGCTTGCTTTGGTCCTATAGGTGTAGAAAAATCAGGAAATTGTCAGTTAGTCACTTCCACACAAGAAAAGTCGGCCTCGTTAAATACATGGGGATTGTACGGTTTTTTAAAATCCCTTTGATATGTTGGATGGTGAAGACGCCTTCATGTAGGCCTATACAACTATCTACGGAATATTTTTTAAGATTATACATGTATCAGGTCTCCCCACGACAAATGTCTCAAACCTCCCTGAAAGCAATTTTTAAAGTGATTTATGTTTTCATCTTATACCCATATATTTTGAAAAGCGAAAAAAACTGTGAATTGAGTAGTTTTATGCATATTTCCCAGTGAAATGTTTGTTTATGCCGAAGAATTAATGCATGATCATAAAACCCTTAGGTAACTTGAGTAAAAACTTACAATTTCTCACCTCGAAACACTCTTCGTTGAATATTTCAAAAACAAACTACTGTTAGACCTACAGATTAACGTCACGCAATGCCCTCTGCCAAAGAATAGTGTTCACTAGTATAATACTTTTGAAAACGGCTACAGATCGCGGATATTAGCCTGTATCAAGCCTCCCCATGTATCAATGCTCCCTAGTCTCCCCTACTGGTTAGATGGATTGTGAAGTGGATTGTTGGGATGTCTCAACTTGGTTATTTTCCGTAGACTGCTTCGTTCCGCTACTTCAATAATTCTCATCGTAGTTTTGTTGCAAGAACCCAATATCTGGTGACCATATTCAAGAAGAGGTCTGCAGATCATTTTGTAGATGTTTGATGCTGTGTTTGTATCTATGCCTTGATCTTTATAAGTGAGTGACCTGAAGTGGCTAGCTCTCGTGATAGTGTTTTGTTTGGTGGAGTTGATGTGCATCTTAAAGTTGAGTTTACTATCAATTATCATACCGAGGTATCTGCAGTTTGTTACGGGCTTCAATATAGTATTGTCCAGATTAATTACGGGCGAGTTATGGTTGATCTTGTGATAAAATATAATAAATTTTGACTTCTTGGGATTTGTTTTTATTCTCCACTTGTTCATCCATTGGGTCATCTTCTCCTTGATCTTTTCCAGTTTTTTCATCATGTCCGATATAGTTTTGCCATGTGCAATTAGGGTGGTATCATCAGCAAACTGTAACATATATGAATTCATCCTGGTTGTGCGTTCTGTGTTGTTTTCTGTTACCTATATATCTGAGCTATATATATTTTATAGGAATGGTGATAGTGGAGAGCCTTGAGGAAGTCCTTGCTTTGGAAAGAATTCGTTGGACAATGCGTTTTTTATTTTAACTTGTATAGACCTATTACTAAGGAAGTCATTTATTATTCTCAGCATATATACTGGACACCCAAGCTTATGGAGTTTGAATATGAGTCCTGAGTGAAAATTGTTGTATTCCCCCCTTGAAACAACAATCGACGAGTATGAGGTTCACAGAAAAACGTGAGCTTAAAATAGACCTATCACCTGCTGAGATCTAGATATTAAAATCCCTTTTTACATTTACATATTTTTTTTTTAGAATCATCAACATACATTACGAGGATGTATTGATATCTAGTAAGCCTAGACCAGTTCCATGCATAAAAAAATATTGCGTTACCATAGCAACGAACAATAACTCATTAGAAGTGTCAGTGTGAAGTTTGGGGTCAAAAAAGTAAACCATAGTTACGCAATAAATTAAAAGAAAGAAAATGTCCACCGAAATTGTGAAAATCGAAAAATTGGAGTATCGGGCCATTATCAAGTACCTGTATTTAAAAGGGTTAAGAAGTAAGCAGATTTACGAAGTTATGCTTAATACCCTTGGTGATCAATCCTTCGTATGCGACCGTGAAAAATTGGACAGCAAACTTCAAAAGAGGTAAATTTTCCATTGAAGGTGACGACCGATCGGAAAGTTTCTGTGTCAGTCCCCGAATACATGCAATTCCCCTGAATTGAACAGCTGATATTCTATGATATATTGTTCTGAACTTGTTTGCACCTCTTGTTTTATGATTATGGTTTTCACTATATTTTTTTCTGTAACTTCTTCAGTGTCGACAGTGTTGTGCACATATAGTATGCATGCAAGTATGTAGGTATAGTCAGAATGTTTTCCTGCTTGATATAAGTTCTACAACTTTGATTATATTCTAGATCACAGATGGCACGTATCTCTTTTGCTTCACAAATATTCTGTCCCTTTGATGTGTTCCACCCCAGTATAACACTCCAAAACTTATAGGGTTGTTGAAGAATCCATGGTAGGGTGTTTGGCTACTAGTTTTCCTGCAATTTGTTTAGTTCTTCCAATGGTATAGGTCGCCACTAATAACTTGAGCTCATCTTTGTGTACTCCGAAACCCAGATTTGGTTGGTTGGATGAAGATACCTCGAATCATTGTTTGGCTGTTCTCAGATGTTGAATACTGAGCCTTCTCCTTACTCATTCTTAAGTGATACCATTCCTCCGCTTAAATACAAGTGTATATAATGATTTATTCGAAAGCTCGTCTTCATTTTCATCAATAATAAAAAAAGAGGTTTGTTTGATATTTTTTGTATTGTCGAATTTGCAGAGAAAAAATTATTATTATTATCCACGAAGAGTACCGTGCCCCGTCTTACTGCACATTTGCTGGTATGTCATATATATTGAATAACAACAATATGGGCCCAAGAATGGACCCCTGAGGAGCCCCAAACTCTACGCGTTTCCACTCAGAACTCTTCGCTACACTAATCACTTTCAGTTCTATGTTTTGTAGATACCTGAATCCTTCTCAAAAGACGTTGAGAATATAGATTGACGTCTGGAAATCTTCAACGAATTGTTTCAATAGAAGCGTTCAAAAGCCGTTGTTGTATAATTTGACAAGAACACTTAGTCCCTCTACGGGAAGGCATGCTCAGAAACCGATCTTGTGCAGAAGTGGTAGATCTTGGGCGTCCATTCGGTCACGTTTCTAGTTTCTAGCCGGGGAACTACCCTTGCCTTATTATCACATATCAAATTCCTGTAGGCGATTCATTTACAGTTTAAACGATTGCTTGATTGAAATATTTATGTCCAAAACACATCGTTAGAGAATTTCACCGATGTTTCATTCCCTTTCAACCCTGCGAGACTTCGCTACATCGCAACCAACCTATTTCTAGGTTACTCACATATAGTTACCCACTTATGTACGGAATATAAAGGAGAAGCCCTTCAACCGTTAATTCATTACCATTTTTACCTGGATCTCCGGTGGCGGATGAACGTAGCTCGAAAAGCGACTGCAACGGACTTCATTATTCATAAAACGGAATGGTGGAGAAGAAGGCGACATTCGGCCTCGTCTGAGAGCATCATTAATAATTTCATACACTCGACACGTAAATCCCACATCCTGGCCGTTATTGCCGCTTTTGAAATGTCCCGAAACGCTGCAGTTTTATAATTTCGTTTTCCCCGAGGCTCGGTTGCCAGATTTCATGGTGATTATGATCTCGGGCAAACGTGAAGCTGTATCTGTCTATTTGCCTTCTATATTCAGCTCATGGGTGGACACGACTAATCCTCTTACTTCTTTCCTTTTCGAAAGTTATGCTAGTTCTTCATAATATGAATCTACAGCGCAAATATACAGTGAGTCTTTGACTAGTACAAACAATTTTACTGTAGATTCTTGAGGTTGAAAGAAACACTTTTTTCCTTTACCATTTTTTCCTAATCGGATCGGTCTAAAAGATACAGGCTGTTGAAAATCTTTGGAAAATTCTATTCTCAGTTCAATTTCGCAAACGGTTTTATCGAATGAAATTAGTTTCGGAATATAGTTTTTCATTCATTTGATGAATCTTTTTCGAACACAAGATATCACCTACGTCTTCCAGTTCTCTCATTATGACCATTACGTACCATAGAAATACTAAAAATTCAAAGAACCCAACTCTTACAACTAAGTTGGACGCTATCTGAAGAATATTTGATATTATAATATACAGGCTGGTCCAGATCGTAACCAAGAAATTTTAACCACGTATTCTACATAAAAAATAAGCCCTAGTTTGTCATATAAACATATGTCGAGAAATGTTTCCTCTCCGAGATACGGGGTGTTAAAATTATAGAAAAAAAAAATGTTTTTTATTAATATCTTCTCACTGCTCGAAATATTTTTATGAAATTTGAGACATAGGTTTTGAGCGTCCAGGAGCACTTTTTGCATAATATCATTTCTTTTCTATTCTACCAGTGGCGTCTGTATTGCAGCGAGACTGAATATTTTCAGAGAAAAAAATGCCACCGGTTTTTCCGACAATAAAAATTACTATTTAAATCCTTTTTTAATTTGAAGAAAATTTTGGTCTCTTGACTTTCTGCTGTGCGAGGCACCGTTTCCGGTTAAAAAAATAAAACACATTCTGATGCATGAGGAAAACAGCGAAATTTGATATGGTAGGTACATAATAATAATAATAAGACTATTTTTGTGAACGAAACGTGTAACTACCACACTCAAAACGAACTTTAAGAAGATAGAGTTGTGTGTGTGTTGAATTTATCTGATCTTAGAATATTGCTACAAAACCGTAGTAGGCTTTTTATTGCTATATCAAATTTTCGCGTTTTCTTCATACATGATAATGTGTTTTATTTTTTTAACCGGAAACGGTGCTTCGTACAGCAAAAAGTCAAGAGACCGAATTTGCTCCAAATTAAATAAGGATTTAAATACTAATTTTTATTTTTGGAAAACCTAGTGGCGTATCATTTTTTTATCTGAAAATATTCAGTCTCGCTGTAGTACGGACGCCACTGGTAGAATAGAAAGAAATGATATTATGCTAAAACTGCTCCTTGACGCTCAACACCTATGTCTCAAATTTCATAAAAATATTTCAAGCAGTGTGAAAGTTATTAATAAAAAACATGGTTTTTTTCTATAATTTTAACACCTCGTATCTCGGAGAGGAAACATTTCTCGACATATGTTTATATGACAAACTAGGGCTTATTTTTGATGTAGAATACGTGGTTAAAATTTCTTGGTTACGATCTGGAACACCCTGTATATTGATATAAAATAAAAGTTTTCATCATATTATCTCGTTTAATGCGCCGTTTTCGATTAATTTGATGTTCGAATATTAAAAAGTATCTGTGAAATATGAAAAATTGGGTACTTTGGTTGAATACAATTCTGTTTAAAAGATCCACGGATGTGTAGTGTCATAGATTTAGCTAATTATTCTGAAGGTAATTTTATTTGTATAGGGGTGACACAGCTCATTATGAAATCTTAAAATGGCTGTATCTTTTTATCAGGTATAGGAAAACGGTGTGTCTTTCGACCTCAAGAATCTACTGTTAAAATATTTGTACGAGTCAAAGACATGGTTGTTGTGGAATATTCGAAAATGAAAAATTTATTGTAGGACTAGCTGTTGACACCTGCTTCGCAGGACGAATTTTCTCGACTCAATTTTTGTAATTTCACTTTACTTTACTCATCTTATTCATCCCAATATCCCATATTTATTGCAACGGCTTGAATGTTGTTCCCCATAATTTTTCCAACCAAAATCTCTACTTTCTGAATCAGTTGAAATATTTTTCATTTCAGCATTGATTTTTCCTGCTTAATTCAATTTTCACTGTGCACTATGCACTTGTTTCAAAGTAGAAACAAACGATCGAAATTATATTTCATGTTCATTCATGAGATAACGGTCCAGTTTTTAAGGATTTCAATACCACCTGCTGACATTATGGATATCAATTTAATTGTTATCCCATCCCGAATCATTAGCACACTAAGTGCTCAAAAAATGAACTTCAATAATATATTATTGAGCTGTGCATGAGGTCCTTCTATACGACCTTTTGAAGTTTTTATCAGTTGAAGAAAGAGATGATAGTCAGATGGAGCCAAATCTGGTGGGTGAATAAGGGGGGTGTTCTAGTAATTCAAACCCTAAATCACAAATTTTTTGCATGGCAACATGAGATTTGTGTGCAGGGGCGTTGTCCTGGAAAAACAAAACACCTTTGGATAGCCCTCCGCGTCTCTTCTCTTCAATTTTTTCCAGTAGAGTGGTCAGTAATTTCGAATAGTAATCTCCGGTTATTGTTATTGAATATACTGTTGTATTCCCAGTGAAGAAGGCTGTAGGAATTTTTTATCGTTTTCAGATATTTTCGAAAATAAAGAAGTTAAGGCACATTTTCGAAATCGACAAAATATCAAAAATTTGGTTAGGGGAGAGTTGGATAAAACTCTTATATAGCTAACGTTATATAACTCATAACTCCCTAAACAAGCTATTGATAACGGCTACTTCTGCACAATAACTTCTCTGTTGTCTCCTCTATACATTGAATATCGAGCATTCCTTCATTGTTTGATGATTATGTCATTATGTGGAAAAAGTAATGTTTGTGATAAAAGGTAAAGTATCCTGTTTTGCCCTCCTAGTCGGGTTCAATGGGATGATGTATGAATGAAAATGAAAATGATTATTTATCAGAGTCAAATATCTATTGAAATTGAAAACCGAACAGAACTTCAGCAACGACAAAAATCGCACGAGTACGGATCAACATCATTCTCCACCCTGGACAAGCTTCGTAAGACCAAATATAATACGACAGTCCTTGTCACATTACCCAACCATTAGCACTCTTTGATTTAGAGTTCAATTCTGAACAATAAATGCATGTTACATCGGGTTCCTCTTCATCTTCTGAACTACTACAATTTTTGTTTCTTCCTCTCTTCTCTTTTGTCGACTTTTTGTTAAATATTATATTTTTTACCTTCTCTTTATTCTTGTTTATTACTGCCGATTCGTTTCTCTCGCATATTTTCCCATCCTTCTTTAGACTTGTTGAACAATTGAATTCAAAATCTTTGTTGAAACCAATAGATCTCTTGGTTGGGCAAAACGGGATAGTATCCAGTTTTACCCGACTGCATGGTATCCCATTCTGCCCGACCGCGTCATCCAAAATCTTATTCAGGATTTTTACGAGAAAAAATAAATATTTTTTCATATATGAAAATATCACGAAATATAGTCAATCATTCAAATTTTCATATGAAATACTCATCGTTATTTATTTTCGTTTTTCAAATTGAAAAATTCTGCATTAACTACCGGCAAAACTAAATAGTATAACACTACCTTCACGAATTGCAGTTTATCACACGATACAGATTTACAATTCATTTGAATAATGAACTGCTATATTTGAAGATACCTTATCCACAGCGAGTTATACTACCTGTCGTCAAATGGCCCTGCTTATTTTTGCCTGATATCCCGTTCTACCGAACTATCCTGTTTTGTCCAACTCTCCCCTATATGTTCAATACGAATGAAGATATCGTAAAATGGACTTTTCACAAAAATCGAGCCCATGACTCCTCTCCACGTTTTCACCTATCTAGTGCGGAAGTACCATAAACAGCCAAAAACAAGTAATCTGGAATACCCTGTACACATTTCGTACTTCTTGTGAGTAATAAACTGAACTAAACAAAACCTTTTGAAAGAATTGAATCCCCAATGGGACCCAAGGTGACTGGACTATTCAGGGAGTTGACAAATAAGAAAATTCCAAGATAAAGATTGACGACTACGCAGATCTCCCTGGGCGTTGAACCGCCTATTACAAATATGAAAATCCCGAGGTATTCTCCGCAGAGATACGTTATATATTATCGCCTCGCCGCTCATGCACCAGAACGTGAAATTCAAACGCGAAACAAAAACGTGATTTAATCGTACTAAGTGCCACTTCTTAATGAAAATATACCCACCTTATCTCGCACATTGCCGGCGCTCGGCGTCGGTCTCATATCTCGTAATTAATATTCAGAAGACAATTAATGCAGAACGCTTCTGCCGCATCTCTCTGGAACGGCCGCGCGGCAGTCTATTCCGAAATTACGTACATGATGTAATTCGTGCAAACAAAAACCGAGGCGAATTTAATGCTGCAGAGTGGCATAAATTATGCCAGACAATAACACGTGAAAATTTGTTATGAAATATTAACGGCGGATTTGCATTTAAAATGGCGGAATGCATTCGGCGCGGATGCAAATTTCTTTTTGAATTCGTTATCCGACGCTGAAATGCGTCAGTTTGGTCAATTTTTCGTGGCGATTCGCAGTTATAGGCTTGTAAATTTTTCCATTTTTCTGTGATATATCATCCGCGTCTTCTTCAATGGAATTGTGAAAACGTTCTAATGATCTCACAAAAAAGTCATTTCTATCTCTGATACGAAGATATGTTTATTGAGAAATTCTCAGCCTACTATAGGACCAAACAAAATTTCGATATCAAAATATTTTATTACTCAACATATTCTCCCCACAACTGGATACATTTATTACAGCGAACCTTCAACGTCTCTAGACCTTTCAAAAAGAATGTTTGTTCTTGCTCTGCAAACCAGACCTCCACAACTTCTATTACCTCCTCGTTGGAAGAAAATTTACGACCTTTTTAACTTTTTTTCAGTTGAGGAAAGAGATGATAGTCGGATGAAGCAAAATCTGATAGTTCGATGGATCAAACTCTAATATAAGGGGGCTGTTCTAGTAATTCAAACCCTAAATCACGAATTTTTTGCATGCATGGCAACATGAGATTTGTGTGCAGGGGCGTTGTCCTGCAAAAAAACAAAACAACTTTGCATAGCTTTCCGCGTCTTTTCTCTTTGATTTTTTCCGTAGAGTGGTAGGGTAATGTCGAATAGTATTCCCCGGACATTGCTCTACACTTATCCAAAAAATCATCAAGATTACTCCGTGGCAATCCCAAAAAACTGAAGCAAGAACTTTTCCAGCAGATTTTTGGACACGAAACTTCTTAGGTCTCGGAGAACCAGAGTGTCGCCATTCCATTGAATGTTGCTTTGTTTTTGGATCGTAGAAATGTACCCAAGTCTCATCCATAGTAACAATTCGGTTTGAGAAGTTCGAACGCGATGCTTCTACCCTTGCACGCTTTTGGTCAACATTCAAACATTTGGGGATCCATTTTGCAGCAATTTTTCTCATGTCCAAATTGTTGTGAACTATATGATGAACGCGTTCGTATCAAATATTCAGTGCCTCAGATATCCGTTTTAGCCCAATTTGACGGTCTCTGATAAAAACATGTCATGAACTGCATCGATATTTTCGGGGACTGACACAGAAACTGGCCTTCCTGATCGGTCATCATCTTCAATTCACCTCTTTTGAAGCTTGCAGTCCAGTTTTTCACGGTCTCATACGAAGGATATTGATCACCAAGGGTAGCATATCTTGGTAAAGTTGCTTACCTCTTAACCCCTTTAAATTCAGGTACTTGATGAACTCCAATTTTTCGACTTTCACAATTTCGGTAGACATCTTCTTTCTTTTAATTTATTGAGTAACTCCGGTTTACTATTTTGACCTCAAACACTGACACTTCTAATGATTTATTGTTCGTTGCTATGGTAACGCAATATTTTTTTATGCATGGAACTGGTCTAGGCTAACTAGATATCCATATATCCTCGTATATCCTATCACCTATTAATATAGTCCATTCGCTTTCATGAAAGCAGTCGGTTGGCCCGGAAAATTAGACTATTCTACACTGCATAGTGTAAATATGAAAATGTGAGGTTATGACGCTTGTCAGTTTGTCAAAAATCTCACAAGAAAGTAATTTTACGTTTGTTTATAATCCATTGATTTTAAAATTTCGAAAAGTCATATTCCAATTATCAGAATTAAGTATTATGTCGAAACTGAGGTGCACAAATTCCAAATTTGTCGTTGCAGATCTTTTCCCGAAATAAAATCCTCAACTATTCGAGGGTAACTATCAGAATGATAATACTTCTATTCGAAATAGCTATTCCTGATACTTTTTGCATGGTAAAAAAATTGAGACTTGATGAATACTTGTGGCAACGTCGTTTTGACATATTAGCGACATTTCATGTATGCCAACCTTACTTAAAAAATAGTTCATGGCCACTGCTCACTTCCAAGAGAAAGGGGCCATTACTCTCCCCTGACTTAAGACTTCAGATTTTTTCCTATGGGGATATTTAATGTCCCGAGATGTAGAAGAATATGTATAGCATGCCGAGAAATTATAGTTTTCCGAAACCAAATTTTCAAAAAATATTATATTTTTGTCTACAAATAAGACCACATTTTCAAAATCTTCTATAAAAAAAAATTCTTCATTATTTTCATGTTTCATTGCAACTCTTGATATCGTAACTATTCTACTCTTTTTATTGTTATTTTTCAGGAGTACTTCGACGAAAAAAGTCAAATGTATGGCAGTTTTAACAGGAATTCTTTCGAATAAATTCAACTTAATTATGTTTTCTTCGTGACATGGAATAACCATAAAGTGTTTCGGAATATCAGTGAAATCCTATGATCAAAGGCAGATCAAAATTTGACAGGGATTAATTTTTTGAGCATGCCATTTAAAAAAATGAAAAAAGTTAAACTGGAAGTGACAGAAGCATGATAATGTTTCAGATTTTCTCGGCATCTCAGGTAACAGACTGAAAATGAATTTCATGAAAATATATCTCGTGTTGTTCTCGGTATAATTTTTTTGTGAGGTTAAAATAGAAAGACTCGAATGTATTCACGAATGAGCCAGCTCCCACGGAGATCTTGAAAGCACTTTGACGTTTTCCATTGTATTTCCATCGTGTTCGGAATGGTTAGGTGGAAAATATGGAAGGAAAATCTACAGATTTGCTATCGGTGTCATTTCTAAACGATAAATACCAGGCTGCTGACTCGAAGTGTTACCAACTTCACACTGCTGTATTTTCCAAACGGTTAATGACGGCGAATTCAAAAATTGACATATGTTAGTTTATTATTTTATGTTTAAAACCACAAAAGGACATTTCTCCACTGGTATTTATCGACCATTGCGTCAAAATCAACAAAAATATTTATCTCGAAAAGGTTTTAAAATCTGCTTTAATACTGTGGGCACACAAAACTTTCGGTAATAAAGCATGGACATTCCAACAGGATTCGGAACCGTCCCATGAAGCTCGAAAAACTCAACTTCATTTCCTCACAACAGTAGCCTCCATATTTAACTGATCTGAACCCGATGGATTCCTCCATTTGGAGTACTTTGGAGTGCAAAATGTGCTCAAGCCCACATTCGAGCAGCGTGCGATGCATTCATTGGCAGAATCAAAGATGTCATCCGAGCCAAGGGTGGACATTCATTCATTCATTCATTGCTGAATCTCGTTACCGAGAAAAAACCAACAACTCAAAATCAAAACTGTCGATAAGATCAAGATTATAACTTCTTAGAGCTTCTTGCGACTGTGTGCCCTCCTGTGACTGAAGAGACCCAACAGTGACCTACAGATCCTTAAACACTCCGGGCATGGATAGTCACCAAGCAGATCTGGCCGCCGCTGTATTCTTCTCGAGTCTCCATTATAACTGTAGACCATAGACCTCCACTGTAATCCGTCTAACGCTAGTTGTTCCCAGTTATGATTGGCATTAACTGATTTTAGGGATTTATGCAGCATATCCCCAAACAGCTTATACTATCCTCCTGGTTTCCGAGCTACCTCTATGAATTCGCCATACAGAGCCATTTTGGGGAGTCTTGTGTCTTGCATCCTCAGAATGTGGCCGCACCATCTGAGTCGGGCCCTCGTTACATGAGTCTCAATTGTTGTACAACTCGCGCGTTGCAAGACTTCTGCATTCGAAACTTTGTGGAACCACCTGATGTGCATTATTTGTGTTAGATGACGTTGTTGCTTTCGTTCAAGCTGTTTAATATGTCAATTGTAGGGCGTCCAGCTGTCGTTTCCGTGAAGAAGCGTTGGGAGGACCACTGCTTTGTAAACAGCTGTCTTGGTCTTCAGATTGAGGTCGTTATTTTGAAACACTCTGTCCTTTAGCTTCCAGAATGTCCGTGATGCCGAATTGAAACGGTTGTGTATTTCCGTGTCTAGGTTAGCCCTAGTATTCATGAAGCTTCCCAAGTATTTGAACTGCTCGACCTGATATAAAATTTCATCCTCCAGGCTGATATCTGTTTGAAGGTTTTCTGGCGCACTTACCAGAATTTTGGTTTTGTCAATATTGAGCCCAAGGCCTAAAGCTTCGTATGTATGTTGATAGGTGTACAACATCATCTGTAGATCCTTTGGGCTGCTAGCGATAAGTGAGCAGTCGTCTGCATATTGAAGTTCCGTGATAAACTTTGTCCTAAGGGTTTTTGTTTCGAGGCGCTTCAGGTTGAACATACCTTCATCAAGGGTGGACATATAGAAGAATGACAGAGTTTTGTTAAACTTTAATATGTTTCCAACATTTTCTCCAAATAAAAATATTTAAAATCGACGAAATAACAGCTTGAATTGGTGAAACAATTTCGGAACTTTTAGGATGACTAGTCCTCATATGACCAACGTCAACTTTCATTAAACATAATCATGCAGATGTTGCAACAATTCGACGAACTCAATTTTCACATTTCCGCCAAGGGATTCCTGGAAAACGAATTGATGTTGCTCGGTCGAACGAAATTAATCTACGCGACCACCAGTCGTTGTTAAGACCCCGGCTTAAGCGATATATACCGCAAACCGTATTTCGTATGTTGCCTCTAGTCGAAGAAATACAGTTATCTTCGTTTCCCTTGTGTTTTACTTAATTTCATTAATGCCAGACTACAGGGACTAATGGGAATATAACAGAGAATCATCAGTTTGCGGTCCCCTTCAATTTCCCTCCTTTCGGAGGAAAATGAAAGGAAAAATTCCGGGGAATTAACAGGAATGTCCTCCTTTTACATTCGGATTTCATTTCGAGCAGGAATTATCGAGAGACGAGTCAAGGCTTACGCTTGTACACGGAATTAAGGACTGCCATTATCAGGCTTTTTTTTTCGAGGAATGTCAATTGAACAATGCCCACCCTTCAGGGGCAGAGTTCCCCCTATAATCCGGAAGTGATTTTTCGGAAATTATTCATCTGGGACGAGTTCGTCGAATCTGATAATACCTGCCCACTACAAAGCAGGCCAAATGACGGTAGGTATAATACGATAAGATTATAATCTCTTTCCATTGACCACAGCACATTATGACATTATATCATCGTTGTGAATTAAATTGAATGTTACTCTTGAAGGAACCTAAAACAAATCAGGCAAAGGGTAGAGGTAAACAAATTTCAACTTTTTTCTAGAGATTAGATCCTCGATTCCCCAGCTACTCTTCTTAGAGATCATATCCTTAATTTTTCAGAGATCAGATTATCGATTTCTCAGAGATAAGATGCTCTTATTCTTAGAGATTGAATTATTGATACCATAGAAATCAGATATTCTCAGAGATTATATTACGATTGCTTACCAGATCCTACATTTCTTAGAGTAATAATCAACGTGCAAATCTTGATCTACGGTAATCTCACACAGATACTCCGATTTTTAGATTTAGACCCTATATTAGTTACAGATCATATAATGACTTCTTAGAAATTATATACTCAATTTCTCAGAGATAAGATGCTCTGTTTCTTGGACATATTTTGATATCATAAAAATTAGCTGTTCAATTTCCCAGAGCTAATACTTCGATTCCTTGCAGATCAGATCCTAGGTTTCTTAGTGATGTTATTATCGGCGTACAAATCTACAGTGATGCCACACATATACTCTGTTTCTTAGAGAACAGAGCTTCTACTGAATAGAGATCATATACTGAACTTCTTAGAGATCATATACTCAATTTCTCCGAGATAAGATGCTCTGTTTCTTAGACATAAAATTTTCGATATCATAGAAATCAGCTGTTCAATTTCCCAGAGATAATATTTCGATTCCTTGCAGATCAGATCCTAGATTTCTTAGAGATGTAATTATCGGAGTACAAATCTACGGTGATATCACACTGACACTCTGTTTCTTAGAGAACAGAGCCTCTACTGGTTAGAGATCATATACTGAACTTCTTAGAGATCATATACTCAATTCCTCCGAGATAAGATTTCTGATTCTTTGACATAAAAGTTTTGATATCATAAAAATAAGATGTTCACTTTCTCAGAAATAATATTTCGATTCCTTACAGATCAGATCCTAGATTTCTTAGAGATGTATACTGTACTTCTAAGAGATCATATACTCAATTTCTCCGAGATAAGATGCCCTGTTTCTTAGACATAACATTTTCGATATCATAGAAATCAGCTGTTCAGTGTCCCAGAGATAATATTTCGATTCCTTGCAGATCAGATCCTAGATTTCTTAGAGATGTAATTATCGGAGTACAAATCTACGGTGATATCACACAGATACTCTGTTTCTTAGAGAACAGAGCCTCTACTGGTTAGAGATCATATACTGAACTTCTTAGAGATCATATACTCAATTCCTCCGAGATAGGATTTCTGATTCTTTGACATAAAAGTTTTGATATCATAAAAATCAGATGTTCACTTTCTCAGAAATAATATTTCGATTCCTTACAGATCAGATTCTAGATTTCTTAGAGATGTATACTGAACTTCTAAGAGATCATATACTCAATTTCTCCGAGATAAGATGCCCTGTTTCTTAGACATAACATTTTCGATATCATAGAAATCAGCTGTTCAGTTTCCCAGAGATAATATTTCGATTCCTTGCAGATCAGATCCTAGATTTCTTAGAGATGTAATTATCGGAGTACAAATCTACGGTGATATCACACAGATACTCTGTTTCTTAGAGAACAGAGCCTCTACTGGTTAGAGATCATATACTGAACTTCTTAGAGATCATATACTCAATTTCTCCGAGATAAGATGCCCTGTTTCTTAGACATAAAATTTTTGATATCGTAGAAATCAGCTGTTTAATTTCCCAGAGATAATATTTCGATTCCTTGCAGATCAGATCCTGGATTTCTTAGAGATGTAATTATCGGAGTACAAATCTACGGTGATATCACACAGATACTCTGTTTCTTAGAGAACATAGCCTCTACTGGTTAGAGATCATATACTGAACTTCTTAGAGATCATATACTCAATTTCTCCGAGATGAGATGCCCTGTTTCTTAGACATAAAATTTTCGATATCATAGAAATCAGCTGTTCAATTTCCCAAAGATAATATTTCGATTCCTTGCAGATCAGATCCTAGATTTCTTAGAGATGTAATTATCCACGTGCAAATCTTGATCTACGGTAATGTCACACAGATACTTCGTTTCTTAGAGAAAATAACCTCTATTAGGTATCATATACTGAACTTCTTAGAGATCATATACTCAATTTCTCACATTTAAAATCCCTGATTTCTTAGAAATCCAATTATCAACCTGCACATCTTCCTCCCCGATAACCCGATGAACTTCTTAGAGATCATATACTCAATTTCTCACATTTAAAATCCCTGATTTCTTAGAAATCCAATTATAAACCTGCACATCTTCCTCCCCGATAACCCGATGAACTTCTTAGAGATCATATAATCAATTTCTCATATTTAAAATCCCTGATTTCTTAGAAATCCAATTATCAACCTCTTCCTCCCCGATAACGTCACACAGATATTCCGTTTCTTAGAGAACATATCCTCAACTTCTTAGAGACCAGATCCTCGATTTCTCACAGATTAGATTATCGATTTCTCAGAGATGATAGACACTTTTTCTAAGCTACCAGATTCTTTATTTTATAGAAATTATATATTCGATTTCTTGGAGAGATAAAGAGAAAGAGATACCTTCGATTTATTAAAGATAGGGCTATCGATTCCTTGAAAATCAGATACTAGATTCAGGTATCCGATCATCGGTTTTTTGGAAATAAGCTCCTCCATTTCTTAGAGATCAAATACTTGATTTCTCATAATTGAAATTACCGATTTCTTAAGTATCTGATTCTTGTTCTCTTAGAGATCAGAACCGAAGCAAACACATGCACCCTATTGTATCACATATGACATTTTTTCGCAGATATATAGGAAAGCTCAAAGACTGAAAAATATACAAGTTGAAATCTTTCAACTTGTATATTTTCGACAGATGGCTATTCTAGGGTACAGCATGCCGGACCAATAAATCGCTTTCAAAATTGACGCACATTGTTAATTTTGTTAGTGGGATTGATATCAATGAAAGAATATCCCGACTGCCCCTTTATTTTCTACGGTTCGCTATACATATTTGGACATTCCAGAATATTGCATAATTCGGTTGAATCAATCACTTCCTGTCCAATATCTAATCTTGCCGGCTATTAATTCCCGGACCAGTGATTGACGTATTGGTAATCATGACAAGCACCGCTCGCAACAACCCTCTGGGCCGGAAAGAGCAGCGAGGAACAGAAAATTAATATGTTCCATTCGCGGAAACAGAAAGGCTCTTTGTTTTGGGGGTCTTGATGAGTGCGCATTGTTCGATTTTTTGGGGTTCGCGATAAAAGCAAAAACGAAAAAATGGGAGTAGGTATCGTGTGCCGAGCGATAACTGAAGAGTTATTTTCAAACTGATGTTTGATTGAAGTATTTCACGCTCGTTCGAAATATTCGCGAGATTTTTCCTTGAGCGATATACATATATACAGGTTGTTCCTGAATTGGAGATACAAACGAAGAGGGAAGATTCCTGAAGTAATATAAAAAAGTCCCATAAACATAGGATCGCAAACCTTTTGTTTTCGGGAGTGTTAAAGTTTGAATTTTCTTCAAATTTTTTTTCTCGTAGTATCTACACTTCAGAAGATATTGAACTGAAATTTAGCATAGACATTACAATTGATAGTTCACACTATGTGACATGCCAATTTCGATAGCAAATCTACAGGGTGGTATTTTTTCAAGAACACTCTCCCCTGTTTTCGTCCAGAACTCTTTTTTGGTGAGCCACTGTTAATTTGAAATAATGTAAAAAGAATCTTGTTTCATACTAAACTATGGTCACTTGTAGTTTTGTTATCTGCTACCGATTTCGAGAAACAAATTTTGAACTATTCTCTCGAAATCCTCAGCAAAATAAAATTGTAATAAAAATTGAGTTTCAAATTTTAACACCCTATATCTCGAGAACGAAAGGTTCGCGATCCCATGTTCATGTGATTTATTTTTTCTCAAAATCACTTGAGAAATCTCCCCTCTTCGTCTGTAATTCCAATTCAGGAACACCCCATATACAGTGTGAGTCTTTGACTAGTACAAATATTTCAACAATAGATTATTGAGGCCAAAACAAACACTTTTTCCTTTATCATTTTTTCCGAATCGGCCAGGTTTAAAAGATACAGGCTATTGAAAAACTATAAAAAATGTTATTTTCAGTTCTATCTCACAAACGGTCTTATCGAATGAAACGAATTTCGGAATATAGTTTTTCATTTATTTGATGAATCTTTTTCGAACACAATTTATCACCCACGTCTTCTAATTTCTTCATTATAATCATTACGTACCATAAAAATACCAAAAATTCAAAGAACCAAACTCTTGAAACTAAGTTGGATGTTATCTAATGAATATTTGAAGGTTTTGTAAAATAAAAGTATTCCTCATATTTTCTCGTATATTGCGCCGTTTCCGAGTAATTTGATGATCAAAAATAAAAAATATCTGTGGAATTCTAAAAATGGGGTATTTTCCTAATTTTCAAAATATATGTAATAAAAATCCTTATAACTCAAATATCTCGAAATATATTTTTTTTCGAATTTTAACATATTGCATTTTGTCTATATTCGATTACGAAAATTCTGATTTCAGAAGTGCTCTTGTGAATATTCTACGTCATTTTTACAATCCGGCAACGCCCATTTGTGTCAGTAATGGTCATGAAAGTTTTCTGATCACCATAGACGTAATGAATATCAAGTTTGATGATCACATTTGACAAGAAAAACACACAATGCATAGACATAGAGACATGGACTGAGCAATGCCAGCATGAAATTGGCTATTTATTAGAAAGAGAGAAAAGCTCGTCGGGACATACCTTTCTCTTTTTTGTTCACATAGAGGTGAGTGTAGACCAATCAAAATTCTAGAAAAAGACAACTGCATTTCCGACGTGTTTTTCTCTCTGTCACTTTTTTTGACCGTATTTCATGCATAGATATAAAGGGAAGGCACAGTCCATGTCTCTATGTCTATGACACAATGACACAAAATGACATCGGTTTTAAGAAGGTAAAGACACAGATTACAGAAACAATTTTTTGTAATCTGTGGATATCTTCTTGATCGGTTCCAGTGTTGTCGAATTAACAAAAATTACTATACTTCAATAAAGGCATTCTACGTCACAAGCTTTCACATAGTCGAAGTTTCGAAGGGTGTATTTCTGAAATGTCTGAATTTTGAAGCGAATCTTTTACGTGTTGAATAACTAGTAGAAAAGGCTTTCCATAAATAATCTCAAATTCGGTTTTGGAGTTTTAGGAAACTTGCCCATTGGGTACTTTGACCGAATGCAACTCTTGTTGGAAGATCCACAGATGTGTAGTGTCACAGATTTAGCTAGTTATTCTGAAGGTAATTCCGTTTTTCCAGGGGTGAAACAGCTCATTATGGAAGCTAAAAATGGCTTTATCTCTCATCAATAATTGGAAAAAATGCCATAGGAAAAAAACTGTTTCCTTTGACCTCAAGAGTCTACTGTTTAAGTATTTGTACGAGTCAAAGACTCACCCTGTATAGATAGTGAATTTCTAGAATCGCTTCGAAACAAATATATAGTGTCTCTTCATAAACTTTTTAGGCTTTTCACTCCCAATCTCTGAAATAAAATCAATTAAAAATGAAATCAACGATTTGCTCCTGCGTAAATTCTTGCACTAATTTGTCAGGAGCAAATTAACTAGAAAAAATTGTTGCCTGACAATGAACTCAAAATAAATAACGTTGAAATTATAATTTTAAGTTGTAACGTTTCGGAGTCTATATCAGACTCCTTCATCAGACGAAAAATCTATTTTTGAAAATCTTCTGAATTGTGGCTTTTGTTTGACATTAATATCTAAATATATAGTGACAACTGAAACAATAGGTTTTTAATGGCTGTAATTTATTGAAAAATTTACTGGTCATAAAAAATTCGCCTGAATTTAGTCTTGAAAAACTTTTTTTTTTCGACCCATTTCGATAATTTTTTGACAGGTTGCTGATGCTTTCATCCTCATCATATCCTGATATCGAGTTTACGAACAAGATGAAAGTATACGTTGACATACGGGTAGCAGAAAAAGTAGCGTTCTACGCTTGACTTCTGGACATTAAAATTTTAAAACTGAATGCTATTTCTCTGTAGGTACGACATTTTTGAGCATCTTTTTTGGAACAATTTATTTTTTTAGTCATACGGATATCTCCGCACACGGGTTTTAAGGAAATAATAACTCCTTTACCAGTTAGTGGCATTTCGTTGAAAGCCTGGATAGACCTCGATACACTTTAGGGAGGTATTAAAGCTGATAGGTATATTAGCGAGTGCTTAGAATAACTTGTGGTAGATACCTACTTCATATGCCTATATAAGAGAAAATATTGGCTCATGCACGAAAATGCTCTACACATGCCACAAATAAGCTGATGTTTGAGTATTGGACTGGCCTTCAAAGAGTCCGGATCTCAACCCTATTGGATGTGTGGGATACACGTGGCAAGAGTTAGACAGAACTACTTCTTTGTGAACCAGATCTCACTTTGTAAAATGTAATCATTAGATATCGATAATAATGCTTTGAAATTGAGCAGGCCAAAAAATATTATCCCCTCGTAAAATGAGGGATATTTTTAGAGGCGATTACATTGTAGCTGCAGGTATGAATGAAACTAGTTGAAAATCTAAATCCATCTTTTTCATTTGCAAAATTTGTCATATTTCAATGAATTGCTTTTTACTCAATAGTAATGTTATCAAACACTGAAACTACTGAACCAAATTGCAGATAATCACAGATATACCTCGTGAAATAAAGTAATGCAGTTGTAACTATACTAGGAATTCATCAAACATTCAACTGAAAACCAATCCGAAATAATCCTCTGCGCGGTCGAAAAAACATCGAACCACAAATTACATCCACAAAAAAATGCCATTATAACAACATCCCAAAGGGAAAGACCAAACAAGCGAACTAAAATCCTCCCCTTGACGCAACACAATATTTCCCGAATGCGCATCAATCGACAATTAAAAATGGATTTCGTCCGACACAAACCGAATTGATTATTACCAGGCAAAGCCTGCCACTGTGCTCATTAGCGTACGTAAATCGGCTTGTTTTCGATCGATATTCGGAAACTGTTCAGCCTGATCTTCATGCCTTCGCATGTTTGGAGCTGCAAACAAGGGCGGATCGCATAGTCAAGTGGAGTTGCTTCGAGACGATTTAAGGGATTCGGAAGAGAGCTGTGCCTCGGTTTTGATTTATTCATTTTCGATATACAATAGATTAGGTTGTTAACTAGTCTACTATGTTCTGTAGCTCCAGCTCCTCGTGTATGGCCTTCTTGATTTCGACAACAGAGCGCTATCTCTATACTCCATTCACATTTATTTGAGCAGTCGGTTGGCCATGAAATAATTTTCTCAAGTTTTTGTAACTAGAACGGAGTAAGGTTGGCTCATGAAATGTCGTTAATGTCATTATTCCGTTGCCACAACTAATATCAATTTTTATTACGAAAAAGTGCTATTTAGAATTCAGGTCCGCTCATTCAAATAGTTATACCCTGATATTCTGAAATCCACAATACGTCAGACGGAAGCGAACATATTCAATTTAAGAGAATTTATAAGTATAATGTTTCATCTGAATCTAAACGACTAATATTTTAGCTGAATGTTTCCAAAGTCAGAAAGATTGTGAATGAGAGGATGACAAAGAATTTCCTTCTATTGAGAGACCCAAAAAAGTTGTAGCATTTGAGAATTTTATGTTTGAGTGAATTAATGCGAAAAGTTTACTACAGAATTTTCGATGAATGTTATGGTAGAATAAGTGACCGAAAATTGATTTTTCCATTTTTCATTTGACTCGTCCCATACATTGTAAATGTCTTAAGGTACCAATAAATACCTAATTATTATTATTATATCAGTGTATTAAGATGAACAGCCACAAATACGCGCAAGTTGCCCTGTTACTTGTTTATTCATGTGAAATTTTTGTTCAAAGGTCAAGTTCATCTTGACTTGAAACTTCTTTTGAGTCCTTTTACTTATATTGATGCAAGATGATTTTTGTTGAAGAATTCAACATTCTTGTAATTATCTGTTGATTCCTTCGGGAGATACCCATTCCCAACCAATGCATTATATACATTTCATCTTCGGGTTAATATTTTTGAAATCTACAACTCATGTAACGTATTCAAACTTTAGCCAAAGGAGATAACGAACATTAACTCTCCTCAAGCTAGTTCACATTATGATAATATACTGATCTCTTGTATTTTCCATGCAAATAACTGGATTTGGTATGCCTTCAATCAGTTTGTATAAACTTCATATGTTCGTCACATATTTTCCGAAGAGATTCGACATTGTGATAAACTACGTAATAACAGAAACTTTTACGTAGAACGGGCAACATAGCGTTGATTTAAAACCAAAAAATGTTTTGACAAGCGTCATAACCCCACATTTTCGTACTATATAGAGTGAAATGTGTCAAATTTCCATGGCCAACCGAGTGCTAAAATAAAAGTGAATGGCGTATATCTATCAAACTCGCTAAGCTATTGATAATTTTCTCTAAAGCCGGAAAATCGGGATGTTAAGTTTTCGTTGGACCACACTGTAAAATCGCTTTTATCTGAATTGAAAGTATCGTCAGCCAGGCTAATCGTATTTGTCCCTATATTAATATAATCGAATGATCAACAATCAGGATTGGGCATATGGCCTCTGGTGTCAATATCATTAATTACAACCAATAAATCAAAGCAAATTGGGGATTCCAGGACGGGCAATATCCTATTAAATTATCCAAGGGCATGACGGTTACATGCGTAGGTAATTCATGATTTGCACGGTCAACAACCATCAGCTTCTGAGACATTTGAGAAGCTGAATGGTTGATACAACTAATGGACACAATAGGTTCTCAGTATGAAAGAAAATCACTGATGCATCTGTTGATGAAAGCTACTACATTGGAAATAATGTTATCTTGTTCCATTTTCCATCTAACCGCTTTGCGCTGTGGTTAGATTGTGAATATTACATTACATCATCCCAACCTAAGGTCTCTAATAGAATATGAAAGCTCGACTACAGAAAACTACAGAGAGATATTCCAGGAAATTAAAGATGAATCGAAAAACTTCGAAAGAGGCAACTTTGTAACTGCTACACTTGTTGAGAATCTAAAATTGACCTGATTCAGAATAAAATGAATAACGTGTCTGAAACAGAATTAACTCCGTATTGTTGAGTTCTGTACCATCCAGTATGAACCTATTCAATACTGAATGAATGGCTAATACTACTTCTCAAAACTTTACAGTCGAAATTTGAGAGGGTGTTAAATTTCCTTGCTGGAAACCCCAGAAGCGGCGCTCATTTTGAGTTAATATGGATATTTGCAAAATCTTTTCTTGTAGTGCGTGTGGGGTATTCAAAAGCACAATTTAAAAATATTGTCATATATACAGGGTGTTCGAAAACAAAGATATAGACAGAAGTTACACTTTTTCTAATGTAACACACTGTATTTGACCTCAAAAATGGAATGGCAAACTCAAATTATGATGAGTTTGTTCAGATCACTCTATACCTTAGAAGCACCATTTACGAGATAATGACAAAAATTGAAAATATGGAGTTTTTTTAAACAGAAATTAGGTAATGAAGAAACTAGTTACGCCATCGATACAGACAGTATTTTTTCGAGTAGACAAGTTGGCTGGCTACTCCTACACATAAAAAAAATTCAACTCTGGAATATACAGAGTGATCATAATTAATTCTCAAACATCAACTACAACTTATCGTCAAAAACTTTCTTATTTCAAATGGCACACCCGGTATTTCTATATCTAGTTGAACGTAAAAATTAATTTCGAAGTGATTATGAAGTATCTTCATAAGGTTTTCCTGCACCTAAACCTGATAGTTTCTGAGCAAGTTTTTGATGATTATTTGTAGTTGATGTTTGAGAATTAATTATGATCACTTTGTATATTCCAGAGTTGAATTTATTTTATGTGTAGGAGTAGCCACTAGTAGTCTACTCAAAAAAATGCTGTTTGTATCGCTGGCGAAACTAGTTTCTTCATTAATTGCTATTCAAAAAAACTCCATATTTTAAATTTTTCGCCATTATCTCGTAAATGGTGCTTCTAAAGTATAAAGTGATCTGAAAAACTCATCATAATTTGAGCTTGCCAATCAATTTTTGAGGTTAACTACAGGGTGTTACATCAAAAAAAGTGTAACTTTGGTCTGAATCTTTGTTTTCGAACACCCTGTATATATGAAAATATTTTTAAATTGTGCTTTTGAACACCTTACACCCAACACAAAAAAATATTTTCAAAATATCCCGTATTTAATTCCCCAAAATGAGTACCGCGTCAGGGGTGGGCTACCCGGTATATAAATTATTATAAATGAACTGGGTGAAAAAGTAGTCGAACTAAATACCGAATAACATAATCATCACTTATATGAATTATTTAACCACGACACGTGTTTCGCTATCACAGTGGCATCTTCAGGTGGATGAAGGTAAAATGAAGATGCTAGTGTTATGATTGAATAACTCGGGAGAGCGAAAATCATGTAATTCATTTTGTAGTTCAATTATGGATATTCATGAAGTATCGGCCACATCAATTCAATATTAAAAGGTGGTTTTGAACTGAGCACTCTGATGTTTTCAAATTTAAGAGCGTACAGCCTTGCTGATGGCCTTCGACTTCCACAGTAGTTTGTATAGATGCAAATGAATACCGTCGTCTTCCAGAGATCAACATTTCGGACCAGATCACATTGAAATGTCCCGAGAAATACGAGAAATGGAGAAGTTAGAGCAATTAGAGCCCTTGTTATACAAAAGCCTCGTAGCTGGAACGGTAATTTGTCTAGCACTGCTCAGAGACAGAAAAAAAGCTGCCGTTTTCGCTGAGAAATAACCGAGTTTAATCTCCTCTGCTGATTCCCGGGGACATGTCGAGCAAAAACTCCATTCTAGGCTCATCAAAGACGAATTGTTCCAGGCGCGTACGTTTTCATTAAAACGCCTTCTAGGAATAATTGGGATAGGATTGGTAATGGATTGTGATTGGACGTATGGATCAATTAGTCATGTCCGTCGAAGAAGGGACTGAATAATTTCAGACAGATTTTTTACTAAAACAAGCTTGTCTATCTGATGTGTCAGTCTGACAATTTGAAACAAGTTGAAGAATTCCATTACGCTGAACTCTCACCATTGTATGACCATGATTCACGGCTGAACAAAATCTGGATTCTCCACTAAAATTCTAGTTGGGGAGACCATGAAGAAAATTCGGTATTTACTCGAGAGCGTCAGATTAATATAAGGGGAGATATCTTGGACCCTGTAGAGTGTAGAGTATCTCTACCAAAAATTAGAACTGTATATAGCGGAATTGTCTAGGTCAGCCTGTCAAAATAGTAAAGAAATGATAATTGTAAATACTCGAGCATGTCAGATTAAGATTTATAAGTGTATTTATAAGATTCTCTTAATCTGATTTAAGCATGACGAAAATGTGTGGGAGGGCGGCAAACTTGCAAAAAAAATCGTCACATGTACATTCTCGACGCGGTGGGTTTTTTTCTTATTTCGAAGCTAATCATTCAAGAATAACGGAAAAAATTTAATCTAACAGTTTCAGCAAGTTGAAACAATAAAAATTGGCCATAAAGGTCACAAAATTCAGATTTTTTGAATTATCTCCTCTTCTAGGCTTCAAATTGTTTTCGCATTTATTATAAAAGTTGTAGAGCATAACATTTTCTACAATTTTTTTTCCGAAGCAACTTTTTCTACGTTTGAACGTTTTTGAGATATATTGCGATGAATGTACATTAGACTGGGTTTCTACATTGACCTTGGCCTTCCGCATGTGTGGCTAAGCTCCTCGCCCTCTAACTCGAAAACAGTTAAGAGTATGTAAAATTGCTTCAGACAAAAGTTTCAAGGAATTTTATTAACTCGAAAACAGTTAAGAGTATGTAAAATTGCTTCAGACAAAAGCTTCAAAGAATTTTATTATCTGCAACTTTCATAACGAATACCGAAACGATTAGAGGCACACGAAGGGAGATATTTGAAAAAAAAGCCCCGTTATCATCTTCAAACTGTGAGATTAAGAAAACCCTCCCTTGATTAACCGCTGTGAACTTGTGTCACGTCCGAATTGTCAGCCTCTTGAAAAGTAGCTTCCTTTGGGTCCAATTAACTTATCCTCTAAAAATCTGACATGCTCGAAAATTTTTTGTTTACCATTTTCAACTCTTCCGTACGGCCAGCCCCACCACGCAAACTATCAGATTAATATGAATTTATTATCAGAGACACGTAGAGCACATAAAGTATCTTATTCTGACACACTCGGGTATGTACACCAGACGATTTTTTGTACATCTTTCAAAACCTGCAGGCGCTTTCCCTAACGCTGAAAGTGCATACATCATAGAACCTTTTTTCTTTCTACATCTAATCTTTAAAATCCACTAGGCCCAACGATGCTCGAGTAAATCCTGATTTAGCATCGTCGGCTCCCCAACTATTAATAAGAATTATTTCAAAAACATACGCTGATATGAAGATCAACAAGTGTTTTCGATCTGTATCGAATTAGCCAATTTGTCATCGTCAGTACAACGAAAGGGAGAACCTTCCACCGAAGAAAAGTAGATGCTGACCATGGTTTCGGTCTCATTTATCCTCGTCAGATTAACACAACTCTCACTCCAATGGAGAACGCTTGGAATCGAAGGATTCTGAATAAATACTAATAGAATACTAGAAATCGGAATAATTCTTTTGTTGATACATTCAGTACTGAGTTGATAATGCGTTCTACTTTGATTGGAGGTTAAATATGCTATAATAAATTGTCTGATATGTTAAAGAATTGTAACAAATATGTAACATTCAGGAAACTGTTGGTGTCATATGTGAGGGAGCACTATTTTTGAATAATTATTGTTAGTTTTATTATATTGAAGCTGTAACTGATAATTTTTACTGAATAAAGAATCTATCTATCTAATATTATCAATTACTTCAGCGCCAACTATTATATCAACTAAAAATAATGTTTTTTCATTTCAGATCCCAGTTCAGCCGTTCCATGCACAACAAAGAGTTTCAGGAAAATGAACAAACTGCAAAGGGAATTACTTTTGAGACTGTAATACTCCAAAAACTTCCTCTACTTAAACTTAGCGAGAACTGAGAAGGATCTAGATATTAGCAAGAAATATGCTACAGCTCCTTAATGGTATTATCGCTTCAGGACAGGCTTCAAACAAATAACGACTGATCTGAAGATTCTTCAGAAGAATCAATACTGTGGCAGTGTGGCATATTTTAGAATATTGCCCTAATTTTCAGGTTCGAAATTTGGATAGACTTCTTTATACTGTCTAAATCTAGTGTTCCCATAATGAAAAATAGAAGGGAATAGAACAGACAAGGAAAATAATGACAAAATGTGCAAAATCTGCAGTGTTTTTCGTATATCCCGGTTTGCTCCGTCTATAACAAAAAACCTCATACATTATGGACAGGGAAACGTCACATGTTATATAAGGACAACCACATCCAGCATTTCCTAGCATATACGCGGAAAACCAGCGCTTAACGCGTCATAACATTTTTTACCGGATCCCAGACAATTCCAGTCTATATTTCAGCACAAAAAATCACTGTATGATAATTCTCTTAGATCCTCCCACGAATGGAATCGTGCTGCCGGTTTTTGTTGGACTCCAACATGGAAATCTGGAGTAATGAATTCCCTCGGGGAAACAGTAACCCTGTCATATTTATGCTGTCTTGTCTAGTCCCGGAGATTTATGAATTCTCTTCATCCGACGAATGAGTCAGTCTAGCTTAGACCACCTCAAAATTCAGTTCTGACGTAGGACGGCTATTGTATCATGTACTCATGTCAACGAAGATGAATATGACAGCGAAAAAGTCCGAATAGGATCTACGTCAGCAGTTGTTGACGTGGGTTGATGTTAATTAAATGGCAATGCTAATACAGGTATAATAACGCAGAAAATTAATTGAAGAAACCTTGAACGTACAGGAGAAAATCAGCATTGATAGTGGCTATTTTTCTAAATAGAAAATGCATATTGGTTTAGAATGACGTGAAAAAATTAACCAACTGAATTAATAAACTTGTAACTTTTCTGATATTGATGCACCTGCTATAATCTTTATATCAAGACACCTAATTTCAGTTATGAGATACAGGGTTTAAACCCTGCATCACACTCAATTAAATGAGTGATTGCGAAAAATGCATGGGGTGATTCCTCGTCATAAGTTTTTTCGAGCAACCCTTGCTTAGATACAGCCTCCTGAAGATGGCACTTGAAAAGCCATATTGAAGTTCAGACGAATAAGTTGAGAAATTTCTACTAATATTTCGAAAAAAATATCTTCATGTCGGTTCAAACATAAGTATGCATAAAGAGTGGGTCATTAGTGCTCGATAGGTCTATAAATCCTAGAAATTTTGGGCTAGGAGAATGATTCAAGCTTTGGCGGAATAGACTCTACACTTACATAGCACATAAGTTTAAATTATTTACTTTATGGGATGATCCGGAAGTTGTGAAATTGTGAAACACATTAGCACCCTGTTCAGAATAAACAATTTTCTTATCATATTCTGAATTTACATGAAATTAATGTCATAATTCATTTGTTTGCTTTTTTTATGTAAGCCATTTTTTGAGACAAATTCCATGGTTATGCTGGTTTCAACTAGAGATCATATCTTGAAAACTGTTCGAAATAAATGTATAATTTTTTCAAATTGAATTCTCAGTTTTTAAATCTTCTCCAGTTTTTCGGATCATTCTGTAGGTGGCCACTGTGTCAAAAAGTCCATTTATTTATAATAGCATGCCCTTAAACTCTTTTCTCTGTTGGATGTTCAGATCTGAAACGAATGGTTTTAAAAAATTCATTTTAGGCCCGAAATGTTAAGAAAATTTTAAATGAAAAATTGTTGGCATTCTTGATTTCATGTAGATACAAAATGAAGGTGACTTTGTAGAAGATTTTTCCAAAATTTATCTGATTGTTTTAGTCATAAATGCACACGAAGTTCTTTCGAAAGTCCAGTTCCAAATACCAAACTGGATCAACAATAAAATTCAAGGACCTTCTCGTGTTCTGCATTGATAATTCGTATAAGTAGCAACGACCTAAAACTGAAATTCCTGTAGTTCAGACAGTTCTGAGATAAAAATATCGGCATTTAGATAGAGCATTCGCATTTATTTCTGCATTTTTATCAGGAAGTGATACTGTGTATCTCAAAATTGAACCTTTGAACTGGCACGATGCTGATAGAGAAAGTTTTGGCGTATCAATTGAAAAATTGTTTTGGGAGCTGTCGCGAATTCGAGATGGAATTAGTGTATTCTCGATTTTTTCCGGCCATTATGGATTTTTGAATGCAGTGTTCATTTAAGAGGATATATTGAAAAATTCTTAGCCTACTATAGAACCAAACAAAATTTCAATGTCAAAATATTTTATTTCTCAACATATTCTCCTCTTAATTGGATATATTTATTACAGCGAACCTGCAACGTCTCTAGACGTTTCAAAAAAAATTTTTCTTCTTGCTCTGCAAACCAGATCTCCACAGCTTTTATTACCTCCTCGTTGGAAGAAAATTTACGACTTTTTAAACTTTTTTTCAGTTGAGGAAAGAGATGATAGTCGGATGGAGCCAAATCTGGTGAATAAGGGGAGTGTTCTAGTAATTCAAACCCTAAATCACAAATTTTTTGCATGGCAACATGAGATTTGTGTGCAGGGGCGTTGTCCTGCAAAAACAAAACACCTTTGGATAGCTTTACACGTCTTATCTCTTTAATTTTTTCCCGTAGAGTGGTCAGTAATCTCGAATAGTAATCTCCGGTTGTTGTTTTATCCCAAAAATCGATCATGATTACTCCATGGCAATCCCAAAAAACTGAAGCAAGACTTTTTCAGCAGATTTTTGGACACGAAACTTCTCAGGTCTTGGAGAACCAGAGTGTCGCCATTCCATCGATTGTTGCTTTGTTTTTGGATCGTAGAAGGGTACCCAAGTCTCATCCATAGTAAAAATTCGGTTCAAGAATTCTACACCGTTTTCAAATCGAGCACAGATCTAACGCGATGCTTCTACTCTTGCGCGCTTTTGGTCTACATTCAAACATTTGGGGATCCATTTTGCAGCAATTTTTCTCATGTCCAAATTAACTATATGATGAACGCGTTCGTATGAAGCATTCAGTGCCTCAGATATCCGTTTTAGCCCAATTCGACGGTCTGATAAAATCATGTCATGAACTGCATCGATATTTTCGGGGACTGACACAGAAACTGGCCTTCCCGATCGGTCATCATCTTCAATGGAAAATTTACCTCTTTCGTCGCTTGCAGTCCAATTTTTCACGGTCGCATACAAAGGGTATTAAGCATATCTTCGTAAATATGCTTAACTCTTAACCCTTTCTACTTGTACTTGATGATGGATCGTATCTCTGGTTTACTTTTTTGACCTCAAACTTCACACAGACACTTCTGATGAGTTATTGTTCGTTGCTATGGTAACGTAATATTTAACTAGATATCTAAACATCCTCGTATATCTTGTTGTACAAGATGTTCTCTGTTAATTTCTTCATGTGAAAATACTTTGAAAGATCGACAGATTATTCTTGATACCTTCGATGGTACTAAAGTGTCCCATATTTCCATCGAATGTTCGTAACTTCCACGAGTGCAACGCTGTCAACAATTAGAAGGAATGGTTTCAAGTAATGACCTTTCAGCAAACTTGGCCCTATACTTTCAAGTAATGAAGGAAATGCTTCAAGTTGAACTCGTGTTATGAAAAACTCTCATTTCTGAAGGAGACGTCGTAGCGGAGGTGCTGAAAGCTCAAAATTTTCCACGTTTCGAAAGGGGATGATAGAAATTAGGCCCCCCTCCCCCGACAGAGATGACGTGATTAAAATTGCCGATCTCATTAAAGAGCCCCTAAGAAATTGCACTGTAATGAACAGCTATGACGACGCGTCGTTTCATTTTCGCAGGTTTTTGCAATGGTTGATTTTTTTCACTTGAACTTTCTCATTAGCCGGAAGAGGATGAGCTTGGTCGTAGGAAATTCTGGTTAAATAATTCAATTACGTTCGGTTGAGTGAGATGCGCTGGAATGGGAAGAGATTAACGTTAATGAAGATTGAAGTTTATCGCGGCCTAGACGAAGCCGATTAGACTTCTGGTTTATTAGTTCAAATGAGAGAAAAAAATTTAAAAGCCCTTCTGCAACCTTCACAGTCTGGAGGGATTCGGAAAAACGCTTCAAACGTACGCTGTACATCGTACAGGCTTTACTCGGAAATCCACAAAGATAAATTGATGAAATTTGGTGCAAACAGTGGGTGCATTCCAACAACGATACCCTTAGCTTCCAGCTGCAATCGAACAGAAATTTAAAAGTTAAAAATTGAAGAATAATAGAATAAATAGCGAGACGAAAAGTTTGTGACTCAACTGAAGTAAAGGCAATGAAATAGGAAATAGGAAATAGTATTGAATTTTTTTTCTTATGTTATAATCATGTGAATAGCGACATATGATACATTTTTGAAATCAGCAAACAAATTGCAGCAGAATGAAAGAACATTCAATTATAGTTTACATTTGAAAAATCAGAAATTCCTGTCGTATCTCGAAAATGACTGGATCAAAAAATTTATTGATATCATATTCGAATTCCTCATAAAAAAGTGCCTGTAGAATGTAATAACAGATTTCGAATACGAGTTAGAATAAGCGAGTTATTCAGCTTCATTAAAAATGACAATTCTCCATTTTCGTTCATAACTCAAAATCTTTGAACGTTAGGCTGGATCTGCTTTCAGTTTTGGATTAGTCAAGAAAAAAGAGCTAGAGAATGTGTCGTCCGTTTTCTTCTAGCTGCTATAGTTCTCGAGATCCCCTCAGTAGACAACGAATTTTGCCCACCCTGTACATTCAACCCACTTTGAAAACACTCTGTGCATTCGGCACAATTTAGTTTTATCTTTTTATCCGCAAATGGATTTATGAACGTTTTGATTCCGAGAAGTACTGGAAAAAAAGTTATACACCTAATACATCGAAATTTCAGCTACATCTGACCCCTCCGTGAGAAAAACAGCCAATCGCGGCACGAAAAAACACTCGCCCAAATGAAAATTCCGTGATAACGCTGGATAACTCCGTTTAATTCCTTTTTTGGCGGTAACAATTGGTCAGTTTTCAGCGTGCCGTGAAGGGAACGGTAGACAGAAATGGATTATGAAAAACGATGTGCAAATTAATTAGCTGAAACGTCGTACGTTGTTGGCCAGAACAGGAGCCCTATTAAGGGGCGCAGGAACCGACGCCGACGGCAAAAAAATGTCGAAACCAACGAGGCAGAATCAACTGGCTCCCGCGTATATCCATTACCTCGGGGTTTCCTGCAATCCCAATCTTTCTTCTCGGGCCTTTATTTTTCAAACGCCCAGAAATAATTTATCAGGGACTGCCACACATCCAACCGCTGTTTCGTAAACCGTTATTTCGTTTGGACGCTATTGTACGAAAAGGCCCCTCTATCAGTATCTTTGTTTTTGGTCACATCAATGATTCAAAAAACACTAATATATATAATAATTATATGTTATATTTCGACTTTAATTTGTACCAGTGTACTCTACTTTATTTTGCCAAGCTGTCGGACTCTGTCAGGTTCATCTTCAGGGCTTCTACAAAGAAAAAGGAACAAGTTTACAAACTCCCACAGTGGACGACACAAAAATGCAAAAATTTTATTCACAATAAATATGAGGTTTGTTACAAAAAAATATTATGTAGCATGCAGTCTAAACAGTGTTGTTATTAATTTTCTAATAAGGTTCTTATATATTTTATCACTACTACAATCACTACACTACGAATGACTGAGACAACGAAGAGAAGAAGAAGACTTAACCTATAATTTAATGTTTGTATGAAAAAATGAAATGAGAACTAAGTCTTTTTTGTTACAAACCTCATATTTATTGTGAATAAAATTTTTGCATTTTTGTGTCTTCCACTGTGAAAGTTCGTAAACTTGTTTATTTTTCTTTGTAGAAGCCCTGAAGATGAACCTGACAGGGTTCGAAAGCTTGGCAAAATAAACTAGAGTACACTGGTACAAATTAAAGTCGAAATATAACCTTAAAATACCCTATAATAATAATATATATAAGTAGAAAAGTTGCTTCTTCGGAATGTGCATCTTTTTCCGATCTGTGATAATTTTTATGGAAGATAATCGACTCGAAAGATGAAAATTCCCAAAAAGATGGGGTCAGTTAAAAATTCGTCAAGACCGAACGGTTGCTTCAAGACCGTTGTAGTTCTCAGATTTATTACTAGAAGAGTTGCTCCTTGGGAATGTGCTTCACTTTCCGATCTGTGATGATTTTTCTGGAAGATACGCTACTCGAAAGGTAACCATCGAAAAATTGCCAAAAAGTTGGGGTTAAAAATTCGTCAAGACCGAACGGTTGCTTCGAGATCGCTGTGGTTCTCAGATTTATTACTAGAAGAGTTGCTTCTTCGGATTGTGCATCACTTTCTGATCTGTGATGATTTTTCTGGAAGATAATCGACTCGAAATGTGACCTTCGAAAAATTCCCAAAAAAATTAGGTCAGTTAAAAATTCGTCAAGACCGAACGGTTGCTTCGAGATCGCTGTGGTTCTCAGATACTCACGCCTTCCAGTTTTCCCATTATGACTATAACGTACCATAGAAATACCAAAAATTCAAAGAACCCAACTCTTGAAACTGGACGCTATTTAATGAATATTTGAACGTTTTGTAAAATAAAAGTTTTCCTCATATTTTTTCGTATAATGCGCTGTTTTCGAATAATTTGATGTTCGAAAATAAAAAAGTATCTGTGAAATGTGAAAAATTGAGTACTTAGGCTGAATACAATTATGTTTAAAAGATTCACAGGCTCATTATGAAAACTCACAATGGCTATATCTTTTTATCAGGAACGAATCGGAAAAAATGGTATAAGAAAAAAGTGTTTCTTTTGAACTCAAGAATCTACGATTGTAATATTTATACCATTCAAAGACTGACCCTGTACATATATTATTTTTCACTTCAAAATTTTCACTTTAATAAATTATTATAAAATAATTATTATTATGAATTTTGAATAAAACATAACGCCAAAATCATACGAGATTACAAATGTAACCGCGACAACTCTAACTTTCCCTAAAGATCCAAAGAGATCCTAGTAGATCCAAGAAAATCCAAACGATATCGAAGAAGATCCAAGGAGATACAAGGGGATCCTAGGAATTCCCGAAGGAGGCAATCTTTTGCCTCGAAAAATCTCTAGTAGTTACCCCCTCGACCGGAGATAATCAAATTTTCATCAATGCAACGGATGTTATTGACTCATACCCTCATACACCATCTTACTTATCTCAAAAGAATGAAATTTCGAAAATTCAATGTTCCTTACCAAATTCTTATTAGCATGAGTAGACGTCAACGACCGATTCCAACGTAAATGTACAGGGTGCTCTAAAATTGGAGGTACAAACGAAAAGAGGTGGATTACTTGGGTAATTTTAAGAAAAAAAAGGCTCGTTAACATAAGATCGCAAAAGATTCGTTAAAGTTAGAATTTTTTCCAGTTGATTCTTATAGAATCCACATTTCACAAGATATTCAACTGAAATTTGGCATGAATATTACAATTATCAGTTCACACCATGTGACATGCCAATTTCGATAGCAAATCTACAGGGTCCCCTGTTTTCTTTCAGAAATTGTTTTTTTAGTGAGCCACTGTTAATTTGAAAAAATGTATGAAGAAGCTTTATTGTTATACTAAAATTTATATTCCCTTGTAGTTTTGTCGTATCTGATACCGATTTCCAAAAAAAAAAATTAAATTTTCGTAAGATTTTCTAGAAATCCTTAGAAGAATCCAAATTGTCATAAAAAATTCAGTTAGTAATCTGCGGTGAATAAATTCATTATTAGTTGTTTGGTTATTTTCACGATCTGTAGATCGATAAAATTGTTTAATCGAGCGTATAAGTAATCATTACAAAAAAACACGTCAAACTTTAACACCCTGTATCTCGAAAACGAAACGCTTGCGACCCCATGGTTATGGGACTCTTTTTTCTTGAAATTTCTTAGTGAATCTTTTTTATTCGTTTCTACCTCCAATTTAGGAACACCCTGTATATTACCGACCAATTACACTAGCCCGTCTGGAATCCCTAGATTCAGGTCAAGTCCGTGAACCAAGACAGCCTTCAAAATTAAAAGAAAAAGGAAACAGAAAGAGACGCTCAGTTGTTATCTTTCAGCATGGAAGCCATCCAAAATAGCAAGCAGGCTTCTCCATATTAATTACTATTTAAAAGCACTGGGGGACTTTAATTGTTGTCTTTGCGTAGGAATATAAATTGACCGAAAGAGATATAAAAACAGTTCAATTAGTAATGAGTATAAGGTTTTTTTCCTCCTTATTCGAAGTTCAAACATATCGCACGGTTTACGTTGATCTTAACGTAAAATATCCTTTCAGAGCACTATATTTTTTGGGAGAAAAAGGCGACAATTTCCTTATTTTCCATAAGAAAACAAACTTGGACATGATTTTTGTAGAAAAGAGGTAACTGCTGGATAAAAATTGGGCTGTTTTTCTTTGGAACATTTCGTACGTGTTCGCATGTCGTCTTCAGGTATAGCTTGCATTAAAATTTCTACGTGAAAAATTCTAGTAACAACAAACCGACCAACAAACAGAATATATTATGGACACAGCTCAAATAATTATAAACCGGTTTCTACCAGTTATCATTCATTCTTTGGAATCGAGCCCAGAAAAAATCTAAACCTCTGAAATTTCACCACTTCACGGTTGAATTAAAAGACCTTCCAGGCTTTTCCCGGCTCACCCTTTAAAACCCAAGACCAAAGAAAAATTTTCTGAAACTTGACGTAACTGACGAATACTTCAGTGGCTCGGGAAATGTTTCAGCAGAGAATATCTGCACGTTCGACCTTCGCATTGGCTCTTCAGGAGATTTTTAACGGACTACATGAATAAGCTTTTAAAACAAAAGCTAATGAGGGCTCTAGTTACTCCCACAGAACTCACTTCTTCTGTCCCAAATTGAAACGCACACTTTTGTAAGCGTTCGCAGGGATCTAATTCGATGAAGGGGAGTTTTCAATTTTCCTAATGCATCCCCTGTTCGCAGAACGAACCTACAACAGGATACCACGAATCGTGAAAGAATAATCATTTAGATCGGGTGTTAATTGTGGCATATGTGGAATGGGTTGTAGGTGAAAGGTGCCGTTTGGCCACTCCGAAAGAATTGCTGAAAGTGCTGAATGAGAAGCGATAGAGTATAGAGTTGGGGTATCTTCATTTCTATTCGAAACATTCGTGATAACTATGATGACAGGATAGCAGAAATGGTAAAGTGGATCTTTTGGTTTCAAGAATCTACGGTTTGAATATATATATATACGAGATTTATTACTGAAATATATTATGCTCGATATTATGTATCAAATTAAGAACTCCGACGATTTTTCTGGGAGAAAAGTTGACCTTCGAAAAATTACCAAAAAGATGGAGTCAGTTAAAAAATCGTCAAGATCAAACGATTGCACAGAGTTCGATGAAATTCCCAGATTTATCACTAGAAGAATTGCTCTCCGGGAACTTGAGAGAAATATTTTTTTGAATATCGAAAAATTATTTCATTTCTCTGTTCAAAAAGAATAAGTTTCAAAGTACATATTATTCTTTCGAATATAGAGGGTGTTTTCAAAGGTGAGACTTTTTTTGACAGAAGGTAGAACTTATCAAAATGAACCATTTAACCAAAAACTGTCTATATAAAATATTCAAGATGGCTGAGTTACAACCCCTAGAAATTCGACAAAATTTCATTGAATTTCAAGTACGGGACTGTGGAAGGTGACTCCGGCATCGCAAAAACGAAACAAAACATAAACATATGACTGGACATAAATGGTTCAGTACCAAGTTCATCGGATTAGATGCATCAGGTCACTCTTGAGAGGATCATAATTGTTGTATCGTGCAATTTAGGGTAAAAAAATGTAGAAAATCGAAGCAATTTCATGAAAGAGCTTATGTTAGTTATGTTGAAAAAGTGCTATAATATTTCCCCATTTCATCCCATTTTTATTTTTGGAATGTTCGAACAAGAAGATTGTGAGCCCACTTGTATCCTAAGTCTCTTCTGTCAGTTGGTATCGAAATGAGCCATCATTTCGTCTTCTTTTGTTTTCGTGTTATAGGCAAAAAAAATTTGGGCAATTTCAACTTTGGTCATTATTTCCGTTTCTGTTTGTACTAAGGTTCTGAAATGAAAACATTATTGAGACACTTTTTGTGGTAGCAATCCAGTGGCGTACTATGATTTTTTCCAACAGGTTTATTTACTGAGCTATAACATAAAGTTGTGTTTTTTCGTAGGAGAACAGTAGTTTAAAATGAAATGAAAGGTTTAGCGGCATGCAGACAGGAATTGAATTCTGAAAAAAGTACCACCCAGAGCAGGATTTCATTTCATTATATTTTCAGACACTAAACTATCATCACAGTAGTTTAAAATGATTTAGAACGAATCGCCATTGTTTTTTCGTTTCAGAGATGTATCATACATCGCCCTCAGTCTTTCTAAGTAATTTTGAACTACTGTTTTCATAAGAAAAAACACATCTTTGTCTTTATGTAATAGCTCAGCAAATATACCTGGTGGAAAAAATCATAGTACGCCACTGGATTGCAATCAAAAAAGTGCCCGTATAATGTTTTCATTTCAACATCCTAACACAAACAGAAACTGAGATAATAACTAAAATAATTGAAATTTCAATTTAGGCCTATAACTCGAAAACAAATTAAAATAGAGGAATGCAGTTGATGCCATTATTAGTTTCTCGAAAAAAGACGATCGTAATGTGTCATGCATTTTTCTCTACCTCGTTTGGTTGAAAAAATTGTAATTCAGGTATCACCAATTTTTCCCACCCTTTACAAGTCAAAGACTGGAGTCTTTGACTTGTCTATATACACGATTGTAAATTGTAATATCGCAGTGGAATTATTCTCTAAAAATAGATATACAAAATAGTTTTTTTTTTCGTTTCCCTTTATACAGGGTTAGAACTATTTAGAGGGCTTACTATAGGAATATCGAAAACCGTTAAAAATAAAGGGTGGCTTATATTACAAAAAAGTTGTACACCAGTATAATCGATATATAGGATTAAGACAACACACCGAATTTCGTGTAGTTATGTTTAAAAACAAATTAGTTATGAAGAAAAAATGATAATCTTGATTTTCAGTCTTTCGAGATATCTCAGGATCCATCAGAGATATTTGGGAACTCTTTACACCCAACCACTCATCCTTGAATAACGCAACTTTTTCGTAATTTAAGAAACCCTGTATTTCTAATGGTGCCTGTCCACCTGCGACAAAAAAGTCTCGAGAGCAGTCTCAAGCACTCTCCGACACAAGTCAATACTAGTCTCCGAGACTGGACGTGTCTCAATTGCTAAGATGAACAACTCCCTGAGATTAATCTCGAAACTTTCTCTCGAGAATTTATCTCAGGTGGATACTAGCCATAACGGTTTTCTATATCCCTGTAGTCCCGCCCAAAATAGTTCTAACCCTGTATATCATTACATGTCGGCAAATTATCCATATCAATTTTTGAGCAGTGTGTTTTGGCCATCGAATTTTGTTTGCCTCTATCGGAGGATCAACACATTATGAACACGAACATGAATTGATTTGGCCGATACTTGTTGAAAATCTATTATCAACATAGAACTCAGGTTCTAGTTAGTTATTTAACCTCTACCCTTCGTTCGTTATCATAATAGTATTTTCAATATCTCCTAGTGAAGATCACATAATTCATTTTCTAGTTCTTATTCAATTATCCATATTCGAAACCCATAATTCAGATAATATTCCACATTATTACTCCCTTATCAATACTTATGTTCAAGTGCCTGTCGACAAGTCATAAGCATAAGCCTAGAATAGTATACCGCCGTCGAAAAGTAAATATTTATCTCTCACATGGTGTCCCAGCATTAAACTCCGAAGTTAACTCCACTATTAGTGCTTTCCTTCCATACGTGAGAGCCTCGAAATGTCAAAATGACGTAGTTAACTCAAGATGGTATGAAATTATGGAAGTGCACAACCATTACTTGATGCGATCCGAGTTTAACTGTGATGGCGAACGGAATACTAAAAGCGGATTCGGTGTAGACTGTGCGAGGTTTAATAACCCTGTTAAAACAAGAAATGTAAATTACCCCATCAGATTGAAAATCGAATTCGTTTTCGCCGATGAGATTGCTTAATTGAATTAAACTTCCGGGAAGTTCGGACGGCTTATAATTTATTTTCTTTATTAATATCCGAATATTCCCAGATAGGATGCAGTTCGGGAGACAAGGAAAACTGGGGAAATGAGGAAATTTACCTGAACTCCCTCAACCTGAAAACATCTGCCGATAATCGAAGAATTTATAATAATAATAATTTATTTGAACCTATGCAGGGTGAGTCTTCGACTCGAACAAATATTTCAACAGTAGATTCTCGAGGTCAAAATCAACACTTTTTTTCTTTACCATTTTTTCCGAATCAAATCAGTTCAAAAGATACAGGCTGTTGAAAAACCATAAAAAAATTATTTTTAGTTCTCTCACAAACGGTTTCATCGAATGAAACGAATTTCGGAATAAAGTTTTTCATTAATTTGATGAATCTTCTTCGAACACTAGATATCACCCACATCTTCCAGTTTTCTCATTAAGACCATAAGGTGCCATGAAAATACCAAAAATTCAAAGAACCCAACTCTTGAAAACAAGTTGGACGCTGATCTAATGAAAATTTGAATGTTTTCTTAAAATTTAAGTATTTTTCATATTTTCTCGTATAATGAGCCGTTTTAGAGGAATTTGATGTTCTGAAATTGAAAAGTATATGTGAAATTTGAAAAATTGAGTACTTTGGCTGAATACAACTATGTTTAAATGATCCACAGATGTGTAGTGTCACAGATTCAGCTAGTTAATCTGAAGGTAATTTTGTTTTTCCAGAGGTGTCTCATCTTATTATGAAAACTTAAAATGGCTATATCTTTTTATCAGAGCCGAATCGAAAAAAATGGTATAAAAAAAAAGTGTTTCTTCTGACCTCAAGAATATACTCTTAAAATATTTGTACGAGTCAAAGACTCACCCTGTATATACAGGCTGTCCCAAAACTGGTGAATCAAACGTCACACCACGATAGAGTAGACCAAATATTATCGAATGACACCAACATTAGTTCAACGAAAATGTACCGTTTTCAAAATAATCAGAATTTTATTAAAATACCTTAAGTTGCCAATTTTCGAACTATTTTTCTTAATCACAGGGCCAGTTTGTGAAAAGGGATATCGATTTTATTGATTTTATTGAATTATATTAAACTAAGGTTATTGTTTTATCTCCCCTAATTGAAATTATTTTAAGTAGTTTATCGATAACCTAAGTAAATGTAAATTAAAACAATTGTTTCTTCCATATGATTTTTATTACTCAGAATAAACCCCCTCTATAGGGGTGATAATATGGGAGGAAAACGCTGTCCTTAATCACAAATTGGCCTTGTGATTGAAAAAATAGTTCGAAAATCGGCAACTTTAGGTTAGGTTTTTTCAGAAACGGTACATTTTCGCTCAACTAATGTTGGTGTCATTCGATAGTACATATTTGATCTACTCTATCGTGTGACGTTTGGGACACCCTGTATAGGACTCTTCCAAAATGGGAGAGAATACCAAATTTGATTAGTATCTATAGCCAACGAGAATAAAAGAGACAATCACAGTATGTATAGAAAAGAAACCGCTGGTATGTTACGGACATGTCCAAAGGATGGAGAGTATAGATTACCAAAGAGACTGAGGAGATGGACACCTCCAGAACATAGAAAGAGAGGAAGACCAAAGAAAACATGGATTTCGGGAATAAGACGATCAATGAGTGACAGAGGTCTAGATAACGAAGACAACAGCGATAGATGGGCAAATGGGTATCTGAGAACTTCCTCTTTAATCCGAATATATATAAAAATAACTTCTAGAAAAGGAGTAACATTAAGCAGTGCTCTAAGTTTTCAGCCAAATAGAACTAAATTCTTGAAACTACTGCGCAAGATTCTTAGAGAATTCCACATACTTACATGTATTCACGTGCAAAAGCACTAAAAGTCTATTCCATGAGACTAACGTTTATTTTGATCAAAATTTGAGAACATTAAATATCAAAAGCAAAAAGAATTGAGGATAAATACACTAAAAACAAAAACTAAGACAGAAAAATCCAAATTTGATTAATTTTCAAAAAGAATCTGTCTACGGTGATTTTTGGAATCGAAATAAGCCATTTCATAAAATCGTGTAAGTTACTGAAAAATAATGAGAACAATTCGACAATCCTAAGTTTTCATTTCCATTACCACGTTAATATCGAACAAGCCAATATTCTAAACGAAACCTCATGGTCGAATCAAGAAATTTTTGGTGAAACGCTTCATTTTGACCAGTTCTCTGTTGAAAAAAAGCCTCACCTTCAAATACACCCTGTATTTTCAACAAAAATCTGTATTTGATTTATTAAATGAATTGAGACTCGCACTGTATATAAACGATATGGAAACGCTCAGCGAACAAACCGCACTGTAAACAATCGAAAACCCAGATTAATTTTTTCCACCAACAGTTTCATCAAAATTAACTCCGCCGAAATTTCCAGCACGATCTGGCCCCCAGTCAAAGGAAAAGTAACTAACCAAGCGTGTCAGTCACCCCCTCAACCACTCCAGTTTTCCTGTTGAACATCCTGACGCTGGATCCAATCAACGGCGTACTGAAAACCCCGAAATGATATTTGATTGGAATCGAGATTCATTGTCTATCCTTGGAATTGTCTGTTCTTGTTTCCGTCAGTTGCCATTATTTATTTTGTTCAGCACCCCGTCGCAATCCCGTCGTCGTCAAATTCAGATTGATTCAATGTTCAATGCCACTGGTGGTATTAATTTTGTTCGAACGTGCCTTCGATAAAATATGCATGGAACTGTAGTTGGATTTAATCATCATCGAATTGTCTGGTCGGTTCTGATGAGCCATCACAAACAATGAGAATTTTTCGCATCTGTTGCTATTCTGCGTCATAGGGATTTATCGATAACTATTCTTGTTTCTTTGTTTCACTCATTTTTTTTTCAGTTTATTTTTGTTTTATTTCCGTTTTCATAAGAACTTAATTGACTGACGCTGGCAGTATGCACTAGTCTTCGGGCTATTCGTATTTTTTGTATGTGGTATTGGGAGTCCGGGAGGGTTGAACCCCTTTCCACTCTGAAGCCCCTCTTTTTGCGTGTAGATAACATGCCCAAATAGTTAACGATAAAAAATAGTAGAGTGATGGTGAGATGAACATTCTGAGTACAGCAATTCTTTTTTTAGGAACCGAAAACTGGCTCATGTCTCCCTAACCCATGGGAGGGTTGAACAGGGGGCGAAAGAAACTTGACCATAAGTTTGTTTATCAGGAAAAACATTGAAAGAAAACAATTTCCAATGACCAACGATTATCTATATCATCAGATGTATGAAATATTTACATATTTTCTATTTCAGAGTCACTCTCCTTTATTTACCAGATGTAATTTTTTTTTTGCACCTTTGTATATTTTCTCTATTTATTTCTAGTATTCAATTTTCTTTTTGAAGCAAACTATTATCTAAGCTCAGTGCGGGAAACTTGAACCACTGATTATGTCTCCCGACCACAGCATGGGTCAAGTCTCCCGCACTCCCTTTTAGCCTATTCAACAGATGTTTTCTTGAAACTTTTACAACTATTATTAAAACGGCTCATCGTTTGTGATACAATATTAATCAATGAAAGTAATGAAACTAAATAACACCACGCACCTATCAAACTTTTCAGACAGTGTAACAAACAAAAATTATTCAATTTCTTACTTCCTAACAACAAAATCACGTTCAAACCTCTCACTCCCGAACTGTTCTGATGGCGGACAAAATGGAGCCGTCACTACTTGAGCCTTGTTACAAGTTTGCCGCCAAGCCATTTACGATACCGGTAGCGCGAAATTTGAATTTAAATATTTGAGGTAGTTCTCTCTCTCTCCTACCTGAGCAATTCTTCCGGACTCCATCTACATATTGATTTGACTAATGATTTTCCTTTCGTTGATCTACAGGGTGGTTCACGAACATGGAGAAATGTACTGAGCATGAAATACCGTCAGAAGAAGTGACAGGGAGAAACTAAACATCAGGCCAGCTAGTTGTTTTTTTCTAGAATTTTGATTGGTGCACACTCACATCTATGCCAACAGAAAAGAGGCAGGTATTGGCCTGAGAACCATAGAATGCTCAAGCCTTTTGCCTATATTATGAGGAATTGAAAAGAAAATACAAAATTTGGAGAAATGTGTGGTTTTCCATATGTTTAAGAGAAGATAACAACGACTTTATGGAATTCTACAAAAACAGTAATGGTAACTGCCAATTCGCACTTCCCTAGAAACCGAAAAAAAAATGTAATCTAGTTTTTATCTCATCTTGGAGGATTGTTTATCCTGAAGCGCCTCGGAGCAGAAACCCATACAAAGTTACGGAACTTTAATATGCAGACGACTGCGCAGTTATCGCTAGCATCTCAGAGGATCTACATATAATGCTGGACACCTATAAACATATATACGAAACTTTTGGCCTTAGACTCAATATTGGCAAAACCAAAATCCTGATGAGTCCGCCAGAAAGCCTTCAAACAGATAGCAGCCTGGAGGATGAAACACCAGAACAGGTCGAGCAGTTCAAATACTTGGGAAGCTTCATAAATACTAGGGCTAACCTGGACACGGAAATACACAACCGTATCAATTCGGCATCACGGGCATTCTGGAAGCTAAAGGACAGAGTGTTTCAAAATCACGACCTTAATTTGAAGACCAAGACAGTTTACAAAGGAGTGGTTCCCCCAACGCTTCTTTACGAAAGCGAAAGCTGGACGCCCTACGGGCAACATATTAAACTGCTTCAACAAACGCAACAACGTCATCTAAGACAAATAATGCCCATCAGATGCTTCCACAAAGTTTCGAATGCAGAAGTCTTGCAACGCGCGAGTTGTACAACAATTGAGACTCAAGTAACGAGGGCCCGACTCAGTTGGAGCGGCCACATTCTGAGGATGCAAGACACAAGATTCCCCAAAATGGCTCTGTATGGCGAATTCACAAAGGGAGCTCGGAAACCAGGAGGCCAGTATAAGCGGTTTAAGGATATACTGCATCAATCCCTGAAATCAGTTAATGCCATTCATAACTGGGAACAACTAGCGCTAGACAGATCACAGCGAGGTCTTTGGCACACATAGTTATAATGAAGACTCGAGAAGAATACAGCGGCGGCCAGATCTGGTTGCTGACTATCTATCCATGCCCGGAGTGTGGAAGGATCTGTAGATCACGGTTGGGTCACTTCAGTCACAGGAGGGCACACGGTCGCAAGTAGTTTTGTTTTGAGTCTTTTTGTAGATTTATTCTCGTAAGAGGATACAGTAAAGAATGAATGAATGACTGAGTGAATTTTCTAATCAATTTTTTATAAGATAAGGCTTGTATTCTATATCAGAAAAAACCTAAGGCTACAAGAATTATATTGCAAATGGCACTCATATCAAAAGTTATCGGAAATGCCGGACTTCATTGTGAACCACCCTGTACACTGATATTTGATAACATTTAGCCAATATAAATTCTTAATTTTTAATGAGTCACTAAAGAATGAATTTTTTCAGTTTTATCTTCAATTTCAATAATATGATGATTAATGATGGAAAGGCAATGTCCAATTAATTTTGATATCTAATATAAAACCTAGAAATGTTGAATATAAAAATTTTAGGACAAGGTACATTATCGAAATTCATTACCTCTAATAGATTTCAATGAGAAGGAACCAATCTTTCAGAAAATATCGAACTTCTCCAGAAAACTACGTTGATATTCTTTCCTTCCCAGAAAAAAATCTCAAGTGTACAGATTCACCTTAAAGTTTCGGAACTTTGAAACGAATATTCTTCATCACCATTTCTCGAACGAAAGTTGAAATATGATAGAAATATCCAATTACATGAAGTTTCCTCATCAAGGGAACTTCTATGAGAAATTCGAGATGAGTTTACTACTTCTCACAAGGAATGGAACTATGTATGTAACGAATGTAAGCAATAATGATGAGGCGCCAACTTGAAGATGCAACGAGCACGGAGAATATAAATAACGACTGATATAACTGGATACCAATCGTGAGGAGAATCCATGAAAGATTCTTTTCAACTTTCAGAGATGTAGATGTGAAGAAAAGTCATTGAATTCACGCCAGTCAACAGAGCCAAACAGATAGATCGAATTTCGCAAGGTCATATTTTCGCAAAATGGCGAATGCGCAAAGAAAATACAAATATTTTTCAGTGTAGTATATCTTCAAAAGAAATAGACAGGTTTTTGTAAAACTCATTTATCATGCACTATGGGTAACTATATGAGCACAATGGCACAATGGTGCTGAAACTAAATCTCAAAAAGAATAATTATTTTGAAATTTCAGAGGAGAATATTTTAGAACACAGGAATTGTTTCACTAGGCGCACCGGAAATTCAACGTTTGCTGAACATTTGATGATTTGATGAATGCAAAGCACAACTCAAACGGAAACTTTGAAATGTTACATAGTTGTAGAAGCTAAAAGTATGATTCTTTTAGGAAGTTTTGAAATTAATATTATATTATCCTCATAATTGAATTTATTTCTATATTTGAATAACATGGAAAAAAACTCTTGGAAATTTAGTACCTACATACTTGGTTTGTCCTCAACAAGCTTGTTTCAAGTATTCTTTAGAGTATTGTTCTTTTAGAGGCATATTTTTGATGAGACAATTCATAAAATAAAATTTTCGCTTTGTAAATCCTTTCTATTGGAAAATTTGACATAGCTACACACTCGTTGAATACTGCAGGGTTATTCTTTGACTCGTACAAATATTTCAACAGTAGATTCTTGAGGTCAAAAGAAACACTTTTTTCCTATACCATTTTTTCCGATAAAAAGATATAGCCATTTCAAGTTTTCATAATGAGCTATGCCATCCCAGGAAAAACAGAATTACCTTCAGAATAACTAGCTAAATCTATGACACTACACATCTGTGGATCTTTTTAGAAGAGTTGCATTCGGTCAAAGTACCATATTTTTCGTATATTTTTCATTTCTTCTTTCATCAATTTACTTAACGGCGTATTATACAAAAAATAAAAAGAATACTTCAATTTCACAAAACGTTCGAAAATTCATTAGATAGAGTCCAACTTAGTTTCAAGAGTTGGGTTTTTTGAATTTTTGGTATTTATATGGTACGTAATGGACATAATAAAAAAACTGAAAGACGTGGGTGATATCTTGAGTTAGACAAAAATTCATTCATTCATTCGATAGAACCGTTTGTGAGATATAACTAAAAATATTTTTTTTATGGTTTTTCAACATGCTGTATCTTTAAAACCGAGTAGATCCGGAAAATATAATGAAAGAAAAAAGTGTTTCTTTTGTCCCCAAGAATCTACAGTTAAAATATTTTTACGAGTCATAGAAACACCCTGTAATGTACTAATTTGAAGTGATTAAAATCTGCGAGTTTGAGTTTCGAGCTATATACTAGCAAATTTTCAGCTCCTGATGAACTCACGAATAATTTTATCCATATCCTCCACCATCCATTAATTTTTTGGAACATTCAAGCTAATGAGTCTGAGTAAGCCAGTCTCAAATTTCAACTCATCAACGTCAATTACAGTCGCACATGTGGACACTTAAAATGGATGCTATTTTAAAAACCCTCTTTAGGCAATTCGTTTCTCGGTACCTGAGTGCAACTAGGGCACTGCACAAGTGTCATCTGGAATACAGACCCAAACATGTGCTTTAGAACGGAGATGTGTTTCGTTGAAAATTACACTGACATTCCACCTCATTCCAGATTCTATTTTGTGAGGGCATGATTGCCCGTTTGATTTCAATTATGTTGTACAGGGGTCCAACATAGATTGATTCTTTTTGAAAACCCTGGAAATTTTTCTTGCTCAATAAATTCAGAAATAACTGGCAAATTTTTCCTGATATGAATGATCTTAGGAAATGCAAAACAGAAATGCGGAAAATATACAGGCAAATCTTTGACTCGTACAAATATTTTAACAGTGGATTCTTGAGGTCAAAAGAAACATTTTTTCCCATACTATTTTTTCCGGTTCGGCCCTGATAACAATATATAGCCATTTCAAGTTTTCATAATACGCTATGCCACCCCTGGAAAAACAAAATTACCTTCAGAATAACCAACTAAATCTGTGACACTACACATCTGTGAATCTTTTAAACAGAGTTGTATCCAGCCAAAGTACCCAAGTTTCAAATTTCACAGATACTTTTTAACTTTTGATAAACCAATTTACTCGAAAACGGCGCATTAAACGAGAAAATATGAAGAATACTTTTATTTTATAAAACGTTCAAATATTCATCAGATAGCGTCCAACTTAGTTTCAAGAGTTGGGTTCTTTGAATTTTTGGTATTTTCATAGTACGTAATGGTCATAATGAGAAAACTTGAAGACGTAGATATCTTGTGTACGAAAAAGCAATAAATGAAAAACTATATTCCGAAATTAATTTCATTCGATAGAACCGTTTGTGAGTCTGAAAATAACATTTTTTATGGTTTTTCAACAGCCTGCAAATTAACTAGAAAATATTATTGCCTGACAATGAACTGAAAATAAATAACGTTGAAATTATAATTTTATGTGGTAACGTTTCGGAGTCTATATCAGACTCCTTCATCAGACGAAAAATCTATTTTCGAAAATCTTCTGTATTGTGGCTTTTGTCAAAGAATCACACTGTAGGTATATGATGTCTATGGAGCAATGAAAACTTGATGTCAGATATCATGAAACTCCAATATTTGACATCAACTATTCATAAAACCAAAGATATAGATAACATAGATATATTTGTATTTTTATGTGTATTGAAATTTGGTGAACGAAAGTCTAAATAGATGGCTGCTGAAAAAAATTTTCCTCTGAAAACAACGATAATATTGGCAGACATAACCTAATATCCCTCCTGGATACAAAAAGGCTTTCTCCTTGAATTGCAAGTTTCTGATGTTCACTGAATATTCAGAACGATATTCATACGTCACCGAAGGATCGAATAGGATCTTCAAAGATGAGATATAGGCTTTTAAGACACAATGCATTACGTAGACCTTTATCATTTCGAATTTATCGAGAGATGGCTGTCGATAAAAGCCACGCATGAATAGAGGCGCCGTTTATAATATATTCGAAAAATGAGATATAGGTATCTTTTCCTCACTGAAGGTGTTCTAGTTTCGTGAATTTTTACTGATGAGGAAAAAATCGGAATTATGGATATGAAATATTAATTTTACTCATTTTGAAATTTTAACTATAGAAAAAAAATTCTTTATGAATATATATCCACGAGTTTGGAGAGAAATGGAACATTCTTGTGTCTATACAATTTCAGAGAAGGAGTGAGGGGTTAACAAAAAATATATTTTGTGGCAATGCGATACCTATATTCGTTCATTTTGTCAATAATTCACTTCATTATAGAAGCTATTTATTATCAGTGATAACATAATTTTCATCACTGCTAATAAATAATCCTTCATACATTACTGTTTCAGAATTTTGTGAATGATTGTAAAGCTGGTTAATTCAAAATGATTATTTATCCAGAATAAGCTTAGTATTGCCCTTTTCAGATGTACGCAAAGTGAAACGTAATTTTTGAGAACCGAGAGTATGCTGAGAAAAATTCAGGATATATCGAATACTCAAACCCAATTTTCATTAATGAAAATTCCTTCGTAAAAGTGATGAGAAAATACAGGGTCAGATTTTGACTCGTACAAATATTTTAACTGTAGATTCTTGAGGTCGAGCTTGAGGTAAAAAAAAAACACTTTTTTTCGGCCCTGATAAAAATATATAGCCATTCTAAATTTTTATAATGCGCTGTGCCACCCCTGTAAAAACAAAATTACCTTCAGGTCAATTAGCCTAAATCTGTGACTGTACACATCTGTGAATATTTTAAGAACAGTTCGATCAGAGTAGATACCCAATTTCTCTAATTTCACAGATATTTTTTATTTTTGAATACCAAATTACTCGAAAACGGCGCATTATACGAGAAAATATGACGAATACTTTTAATTCACAAAACGTTCAAATATTCATTAGATAGCGTCTAACTTACTTTCAAAAATTGAGTTCTTTGAATTTTTGGTAATTTTATGGTACGTAATGGTCATAATGAGAAAACTGGAAGATGTGGGTGATATCTTGTGTTCGAAGAAGATTCATCAAATAAATGAAAAGGTACATTCCGGAATTCATTATTCGATAAAACCGTTTGTGAGATACAACTAAAAATAACATTTTTTATGGTTTCTCAACACCCTGTATCTTTTGAACATAGCCGATTCGGAAAAGTTGGTAAAGGAAAAAAGTGTTTTTTTTTTACCTCAAGAATCTACTGTTAAAATATTTGTACGAGTCAAAGATTCACCTTGTATAAGACGTAAAGTAAAGAAATATGAGTATATTTCTCTTCGATAGGTACCTACAAGTTTAAGTAAATGTGCTCTTACTCATAAGAGTTTGTACGTAGGAAGGAGAATTTGAGATAATTCGAATATTTCAAATCTCTGTTTTCTGAATCATTATAAATAAATGGAGTTGGTGGCGAATTAATAAATGTAAACCTTCATGTGTTCCTTATTTCATAAAAATGAAAAATTGGATACCAATAATTCAGATACCTATTTTTTGTTCTAGTTTCTATAATAAGGATAAATTGAGTGAATAGAAAAAACAAGCTCTTTCTCAGGTGGATCCTGGATTTAACAACAGTGTATGTAGATATGTAAAATAAAAAAACAGATTTGGATTCACTGAACGAAGAATTTCTAATTTTCCAAAAAAGTCAATAAAAGAGTAGTAAGCGATATATTATATCACATTTCGTAAAAAAAATCTTCAAGACATTGACTTTCTTCCAAATCTTCCGCATATGATAATGAAAAAATTTTCCTCATTTTCTATTGTAGTTTCAACAACCTATAAATTTATCCGTGTCGATCTCAAGTGAACCGAAAAATGACACAGATAAATTTTCTCGATCGGACACTGATTCATCCGCGATATTTTCTTATTTTCTACCGTCCCATCCCTCAAACATCGCGCCTCGATCTACGTATGTACACAGAAGAGTTATCCACTCACCTTCTCTGACGTTTCTTGTTCTTGATATATCGCAAAGGGATCCCTTAAGAAAACTCGACGGGTGTTGTGATTTGTGGCACTGTCACGAAACGACTAGGGCAAAGCAACGAACGCAAAGCGGCAGACCGACGAGTTCTGAAAGGAGTAGAGCAGAACACTGAGATCAGCGAGCGCCGAAGAGAACAGAGCCTATTGATTACTGCACAGCCGACTAGGATGGCAGCAGCAGCAGCTTGGCGGGCGGGGGTTTTGAGTCGAGAGCAACGCTTTGCACAACGTCCTTACAGATACAGACTGCAGGAACCCATAATACAGACCTGGAAAGTGGAGTTTGTTGTACTGTATCCAGCCGAAGTGAGCCATGCTCGATATAAAACACAAAAGAGTCCTGACATTGTTTACCGGCTACTTGATGCGATGTAAACAAATGAGGAACAGCTGCGTTGGGTCCGATCTTGTTAACATACGCTGAGCTATGGATTTTCACTTTCTTTGTGTGCTTTCCGGCTTGTCGCTGAGGTATCCGAACGGAGTGATGCGACATGCAGTGAAAAAATATGGACTATTTTTATACATCTCACTTCTCAATGAACCACAATGACATCTTCTCACTCTTTGAACCTTTGACAATCTAGGAGATAATGCTAGACCAGATCATGACTATTCAATACATCTTATCGTTTTCGAGGTATCTTAATATAAGAGCGTGATACGACATACTGTCACATGTAATGACTTCTTGTACCTTCAACAATCTTGTAGAAGTGATAGACTAGATCATGACATCTACAGGATAAGTCTCGTACGAATATTTCAACAGTAGATTCTTCAGGTAAAAAGCAACAGTTTTTCCTATATCATTTTTCTGATGCGGCTCTGATAAAAAGATATAGCCATTTTAAGTTTTCATAATGAGCTGTGTCACCCCTGGAAAAACAAAATTACCTTCAGAATAACTAGCTAAATCTGTGGATCTTTTGAACAGAGTTGTATTCAGAAAAAATACCCAAATTCTCAAATTTAACAGATATTTTTAATTTTTGAACATCAAATTACTCGAAAACGGCGCATTATACAGGAAAATATAAGGAATACTTTTATTTTATAAAACGTTCAAATGCAAAAATTCATTAGATAGCGTCCAACTCAGTTTCAAGAGTTGATTTCTTTCAATTTTTGGTATTTTTATGGTACGTTATGGTCATAATGGGTGGGTCATATCTTTTGCTCGAAAACGATTCCTCAAATATAGAGATGGAATCTTTTTCGAACACAAGATATCACCCACGTCTTCCAGTTTTCTCATTATGACCATTACGTACCATAAAAAATACGAAGAACCCAACTCTTGAAACGCTATTCAATGAATATTTGATCGTTTTTTAAAATAAAAGTATTCTCCATATTTTCTCGTATAATGCACCTAAGAAGGTTCAAGTTTCAGATTTGTAACTTCAAAGACAAAAAAATTATGAGAACTTTTCGGAATCGTCAAAATCTCAATTTTTGTTATAACTCGAAATCGGAAAATGATAGGCCGATTCTATTTTCAGATTTGGACTAGTCATGAAAAAAGACCTCAAGAATGTGTCATCCTCAGTAGACAACGAATTTTGACCAGCCTGTACATATACAAAATCTTTTTTCATTTCCCCTTATACAGGGTGAGTCTTTGACTCGTACAAATATTCTTGAGGTCAAAAGAAACACTTTTTTTCCTTCACCATTTTTTCCGAATCGGCTCGGTTTGAAAGATACAGGCTGTTGAAAAACCATGCAATATGTTATTTGTATAGTTCTACCTCACAAACGGTTTTATCGAATGAAATGAATTTCTGAATATAGTCTTATGCGAGGTCTTATGTTCATTTGATGGATATTTTTCGATCACAAGCACAATATATCACCCACGTCTTCCAGTTTTCTCATTATGACAATAACTTACCATAAAAATACCAAAAATTCAAAGAACCCAACTCTTGAAGCTAAGTCGGACGCTATCTAATGAATACTTGAACGTTTTGTAAAATAAAAGTACTCTTCACATTTTCTCGTATAATGCATTGTTTTCGGGTAATTTGATGTTCAAAAATGAAAAATTTCTGTGAAATTTGAAAATTTGGGTACTTTGGCTGAATACAACTCTGTTTAGAAGATCCAAAGATATGTTATGACCCGGATTCATCTAGTTTTTCTGAAGGAAATTTTCCAATTCCAGGAGTGGCACAGCTCATTATGAAAACTTAAAATGGCTATATCTTTTTATCAGGGCCGAATCGGAAAAAAATGGTATGGAAAAAAGTGTTTCTTTTGACCTCAAGAATCTACTTTTAAAATGTTTGTTCGATCAAAGACTTTTCCTGTATAAATCTATTGAAAAGGCCACCTTCCTAGTGATTGTCCATACAGAAGTTGAAATTATTCAAATGGACACAGGAAGATGTGAAAATTTAAAATGAGCAATGAACACTGTTTCAGTATTCAAACTTATTAATTTCTCGTCACAGTTGGGAATCAACTGAATACGTGTTGAAATCTGAAGAAAAAACAACAAATCTCACAGCAGACAAGTGGATGTCGCTTTGACATCACCTTCCCCTTTCATGTGAAGCTCTGTGTTATCAGGAATAGAGACGTCCTCTAATTGAAAACGGTTTTCATTCCGAGCTTTATAGGTGGACTTTCACGTGCAAAGTTCGAGCGCAGACAAAGGTTATTAAATTCTGAGAGCAGGTTCAGAAATCTCACAAATTCTAGTCTGGCAGTTCCATATCTTTAGAAAACAATTATTCTATTGCAAGCTCGGGCTTTCACTGAAATATGGGTTTGATGATAAAAATTGCATTCTCTGCATAAGGTTGAAATCGATAAGAATTTTGATGAAATTTTTGTGGTGTCAAATACTTTAATAATAATATGACGATTATTCGGTTTTTTCGGATTTCATTTGCTCGAAATACAAGTTATACTCTGAATATTAATTGACCAAAGAACACAGAAATGGTGTTGTTTTCGAGATACGAGGAGTGGAAGATGAAAAGTGTAGCTTTCAGCTTAGAATTTTGAACAGTTTCGACAAATGATCAAACGTTTTATGTGATTAAGACTCCCCAATGATTGTAGAGATCTTTTATGCATTTATGTTTTTCGATTTTGGCTCTACAACAGAAATGAACAAAAAAAATTTCAATTCTATTAACTTTAAACAAACCAATGTAGACTTCATGATGATGATTGAGTATTCGGTTCAGCCTAGAAGTTTCTTCGAGAAATGCATTTTTTCTTCCAAGAATAGCCTGTATTCCGAAAAAATATCAGCATATTTCCTTGAATTTTGGATATTATGAACGTTTTGAGGAGTTCGAAATTTTGTACAGGGTGGGCAAATTTCGATGTTTTAGCACTACAGCTTTTAAACCAGTGAAGATTGACCAAATCTCATATCCCATTCTCGTTCTCTTTTTCTACGAAACTAACAAGAGAAGTAGTCAATTTTGGCCACCTTCCTTGTTTTCGAGTTATAATAAGCTAAAATTGGAAAATTGCGATTTCGAAATGAATTTATATCTCCGCTAATACTGATGATAGAGCTCTGAAATTAAAACATTATACAGGCACTTTTTTAAGTAGAATCCAGTGGCATGCTTGCCTCTTTAGCAGAATCTTTAATTACGAAGCTATGACCCAAAGTTATGTTTTTTAAATGAGAACACTAGATTTCTGCGTAATTTTTTGAAAGCATAATTTTTACTGATTTCAAAAATATATAACATCATATGGTTAGTATCAATATAAATTATAGAAAATGGTCGAAAACCTTTTTTCTCAATATTTCTATGGTTTCAACTTTTGACGAGCACAGAAAAATAGAGCTTCCTAAAAAAAGAGCTCTCCTTCCGGCAATGTCATTCTTTCTATGCTTTTCACCAATTTTCATTAAATTTGAATCTTGATATATTTGATGAATTTTTATAATACTGAAAGGATTAATAGAAGAAGACTGTGGTAATTATAAGATGCTACATTTTTCTTTTCTCTTCAAAAGTAGAAAGCATAGAAATATTGAAAAAAAAAGTTTTTGACCATTTTCTATTATTCATATTGATACAAACCATATGATGTTATATATTTTTGAAATCGGTAAATATTAAGCTCTGAAAAAATTGCACAGAAATCTAGTCTTCCCATTCAAAAAAAAACATAATGGGTCACAGTTTCGCTAAAAAGGCTAGCACGCCACTTGATTTTACTTGAAAAAATGCCTGTTAATGTTTTAATTTCAGAGCTCTATCATCAGTATTAGCTGAGATATAAATTTATTTCGAAATCGGCATTTTTCCAATTTTCGCTTGAAACTCGAAAACGAAAGAAGGCGGCCAAAAATGACTACTACTCTTGTTAGTTTGTCAGAAAAAGACAACGAGAATGGGGTATCAGATTTTGTCTATCTCCTCTGGTTTAAAAGCTGTAGTCCTAAAACATCGAAATTTGCCCACCCTGTACTCAATGTCAGCATAGCTCCTAGGGTTGTTTGTTCTAAGATTCGAAATTTTTTTACCCATATTCGTCATATGACGATCATGATGAATAACGTATCGAAATAGATATTTCGACCTTTCTCAGATTGTGAGGAAAGATCGTATCAGATTGCATCTTGGCAAAAACCCAGATTCCCCTCTTCGCAGTCCTTATCCGAATGACAGAAACGTAATGGAAGAAAAAGGTATTTGCCTCCAGCAGAGAAAACATTACCAAATGTTCTACCAGGCCTCGAATGATAGGGCTCTTACCGTACAAACATCCTGAACGGCTGACAAGATTATATGAACATCTAGGCCTGCCTTGGTTTTTCTTACCGAAACTGGATTTTTTCAACAGGATACATTGTTTGTCTTACGAACGTGGCCCATTCCGAGAGATATTCAGGAAATGAAGAAAAATCTGATTATATTCGCAATGAACAGGATGAATAGAAAAAAGAGAAGAATTATTTATATTCAATCATGGAAAAAACACATGGATTCATTATTTCCTACACCTCAGATTCGAAATATCGTTATGGAACAAATTTCAACCTACATATATTCATCTGGTGAAAAGTGTACTGTTTCTTCAATATTTTAAATTTCTAGAATCTAACTATATATCTCGTTTTTCCATATATTTCCCCTCAATTTCGAATCTTCAGAATTTATTTATTGACGCTGAAATATAATAAGTTTAGTATAATAGTAACTGAATTTTTGAGTAGTAGCTATACGAGGATATATTGAAAAATTCTATAGAACCAAAAAAAATTTCAATGTCAAAATATTTTATTACTCAACATATTCTCCTCTTATTGGATACATTTATTACAGCAACGTCTCTAGAACTTTCAAAAAAAAATGTTTCTTCTTGCTCTGCAAACTAGACCTCCACAGCTTTTATTACCCCTCGTTGGAAGAAAATTTACGACTTTTCAAACTTTTTTTCAGTTGAGGAAAGAGATGAAAGTCGGATGGAGCCAAACCTGGTGAATAAGGGGGTGTTCTAGTAATTCAAACCTTAAATCACGAATTTTTTGCATGGCAACATGAGATTTGTGTGCAGGGGCGTTGTCCTGCAAAAAGAAAACACCTTTGGATAGCTTTCCGCGTCTTTTCTGTTTGATTTTTTCACGTGGAGGGGTCAGTAATGACGAATAGTAATCTCCGGTTATTTTTCTACCCTCATCCAAAAAATCAATCATGATTACTCCATGGCAATCCCAAAATACTGAAGCAAGAACTTTTCCAGCAGATGGTTTGACACGAAACTAAGGTCTTGGAGAACCAGAGTGTCGCCATTCCATCGATTGTTGCTTTGTTTCTGGATCGCAGAAATGTACCCAAGTCTCATCCATAGTAACAATTCGGTTTAAGAAGTCTACATCGTTTTCAAATCGAGCACAGATCGAACGCGATGCTTCTACCCTTGCACGGTTTTGGTCAACATTCAAGCATTTGGGGATCCATTTTGCAGCAATTTTTCTCATGTCCAAATTGACGTGAACTATATGATGAACGCGTTCGTATGAAATATTCAGTGCTTCAGATATCCGTTTTCGCCCAATTCGACGGTCTGATAAAATCATGTCATGAACTGCATCGATATTTTCGTGGACTGACACAGAAACTGGCGATCGATCATCATCTTCAATGAAAACCTTACCTCCTTTGAAGCTTGCAGTCCAATTTTTCACGGTCGCATACGAAGGAGATTGATCGCCGAGGGTATTAAGCATATCTTAGTATCTTTAGTAGTATCTGCTTACCTCTTAACCCTTTTAAATACAGGTACTTGATGATGATGGACATCTTCATTCTTTTAATTTATTGCGTAACTCAGGTTTACTTTTTTGACCTCAAACTTCACACTGGCACTTCTAATGAAGTATTGTTCGTTGCTATGGTAACGCAATATTTTTTATGCATGGAACTTGTCTAGGCTAACTAGATATATCAATATACCTCGTACATCAAAACTATCAGGGTTGACTCGATGTTAGCTCCAAAATCGAGTAGGTGCCATTATCATCTAACAGAAGATCTTCTAAGCTTCTGGCTCGGTTCGACTCATTGTGGGGTTTGAAAACTGAGCAATATATATGATATGCCTAATATTTCTTACTGCATTAGGTTCGTTCATCCACACATCCACATATCAAGTCAGTGAAGATATCTTCTATGTCTTTAAAGGCGGGTTCGGGAATTGGAATATTTCACAAATTCTGGTACTATGTACCTTTGTACTTCAATTTTCCATCATGAAAACTAATAATAATCTCAACCATAAAATAGACTCCTCAAGTCAATTTTCATATAACTTCTGTTTACATAAATGACATCAATGCTATATCTACAGTATTTCGAATAAAGAACGAAAAAAAAATTATTGACGTAATTGAATACCTTTACTTTTGATTAAACTATACGATAGGTACGGTTCATTCAATATCAAACCTATATTATTTCATTGCTTAGCAACAGTAATATCAAATATCAAATTATAGAAGTGAATCCAGCGTTATTGTTTCAATATTTACGCATCCGCCAGATATAACAGCATTATTTAGATAATGGAGGACGAATAATATTATGTAGAAGGGAGCATATATTCAATATACCTCCTATCTTCCTACGCTCAGTTAATCCTAGAAATTTGATGCAAACATCCGGGAATCTTCCCTAAAAATACAATAGTCTGACTAAGGATTTTAATACTTCATATGAACAATGAACTTCTCTGCCGTTTTCTTGTCAAAATTTTGTAGAGAATTCTCTCGGCTTAAGGAGATGTATATATAAACCCACAATTAGGATTCGAAGTGCATGAGCACCCTAAAAGAAACAGTTATGGGGAGAAGCTGTGGAAAGTTAGCCAATGGTATTTTGCTTTTGTATGAAAATGCTTGAACACACAAATCTTTTCTAACTACAACCCTGAGTAGGTGTTATCCTCAGTCCTTCTCCCTCTACTGAAAGGTTATGCACCATCTTCCCTGAATTTTTCCATCCATTTCAGTCAATTACTTCCGGTAACCTCTTCCACCAATTTCGAGTAGAATTTTACCAGTTCAACGTCCATATAAACCAATTATTATTCTCTGATAGCTATCCAAACTTTCTGGCAGCATTCATCATTGCAAATTGCCAGTAAATTGGTATTTTCCGATCTGAAATAGTCTACTTCGGCTTCCTGAAAAAACCTGCTAAGAAGTTTAATGAAATTTTATGAATATAGTCTATGCTCTGTACCCTGGACCCTATCAATTTCTAGCGAAACGTAACCGTGAAACTATAACTACTACATCCCTCATCGATTGCCAAGAATCGTTTGGTAATGGAGTAGTTTAAAAACTGTTTAAAGCCGTTCATTTTCTACGGAATTTGAATAATATACAGGATCGTCTCTTTATAATGTGTAACATCGCAGTTAACGTCTATTTTGAAACTCTATGATATAAACTTCCAAACCCTTGGTTACGGGTAGCACAGAAAAATTCTATGTCAGTTGTGATGCTGAAATGATCTACATATAATGACCTTGTACTTTGAATGGTTCAGAAATGAAGATTCTTTTCTTCCCAAAACATAAAAAAAACTTGAATGAATATAATGAAAAAAAATTAATAAAGAATATTTACTTCTACAAAATTATGAAGCTCTCAGTCAGGCCGGCCTCAGCAAAACTGCCGTTTCCCTATATGTTTCTAAACCCTAAACCGTAAAAAATATTGAATAAATTTTTGTCTATGATACGATGAGTGTCAAGAATTTCATGAACAATCTAGTCAACCGTTTTCAGAAATATTATTTATGATTTTCTTATAAATTTTCGTATAGATTCTAGTTGGTGCTATTTCGGTCGCTGGGTTTTTATAAAATGGCAATTATTCACTAAACTCAAATGAAATTTACCTAATAATATTGGTAATATCTCGATATTCATGTGAAAAATATCGAACTACTTCCTTTCATTATTTTCAGCCTGTATCTTTTAAACTCAGGCGATCCAAAAAAAATTGTAAGGATAAAAAGTGTTTTTTTTTACTTCAAGAATATGCTATTAATTTATTTGTACGAGTCACATTTTTTTTCGGAAAAGATCGACAGAAATTTGAAATGTTTTCTTCAAATGCTGTGACTCTTATAAGAAGAAGAAGAAATGGGAAAATGTTTGAGTTGCGAAAGATTTGTATTGATTTTTAGTATTATTGAAGTTGAAGGAAGAATTTATTGTTCAATCTGTAAACAATGTAATGGAGCAATTGTTTAAGGATCAATCTAAAAAGCAAAATAACTAATTGTTCATGTTATGTAAATGATTTCTGTCGTGCATTCATAAAAGAATGTTCTGTTTACAAAATGAGCTGAAAATATGTAAATCTGCAACAAAATCAGGAAATAAACTCGGAAATAAAAACATGAAAGGAAGAGTAAATAATAGAGCTCTATTTCTCATCAAATTAATTCGAAGACTTGATTATATCCCAACAATCCCAACATAAATAACCAGAAATAAATAAATTTGCAGCAGTAACAAAAAATCTATTGTCTTACTCGTTATAAAGGTTTGCTTCCTAAAGAGAACTACTGTGAATGAAGCTACGAAAATTCCCAAAGACAATTTGTCACAGAGCTGGTCCCCATATGAGGGTCTAAACTCAAAACTGTATAATATCTTTTTTCCATTCAACATAACGACCGCTGTCAGTCATTGTATTGAACGTAGTTTTATAATCTTGGGTAAGCATATTTACAATTCTGACTTCTCGACCAACAACCGCAAAATCACTTGTTAGCAGATTGAGAGGGTGCAGATGTTCATACTTGTAAATGGTCATTCAGACCTCTTTATGTGAGAACATTCAAGGGTTTCAACTGTTCTGCGTGCCAAATGTTGGAAATAAAATGGTCTCCTCATAGTGGGAAACATTCAAGTGGTCGTTTCCACTGAAGGATGTTTTTCTGTATCGAATTATTCATTGGATTCATTAGAACAGTGAAGTTAATGTGCGCATTGATGTATTGAGTGTTTACTTAAGGTAAGCGCACATACAACGGCATCGGACGGACGGTATGGATCGGAATAAATTACTTTCAATTGAACTGAATGGAGCAACGCACATATGTGCGGACGGCAGGCATCGCATTGCATCGCATCCGACGGAATGGGGTATTTTCCTAAAACTCAAAAAAAGAATTAAAAATTATTTTTGGAAACCATTTTCCATTGGTTAGTCACCACATAAAAGGTTCCACTCAAAATTCAGTAGGAAAAAAAATATAGCCTTTGAAAAAAAATTTGTGAGAGCTTGTGACGTAGAATGCCTTTACTAGAGTCTAGTAATTTTTGTGAATTCGACAACATCGGAACTGATCAAGAGGATATTATATAGAACTTGGAACATAAATGCATTTATGTTCCAAGATACAGAATTATATCTTCCTGAAACCGATGACAGTATCTGACATTGTTTTAAACGTTCTTGTCAGATTGTTATAACTTGTGGAAATGAAGTCGAATTTTTCAAAAGCAAGCAGTGAAAATTTACCACCTGTAAACTTTCTCATATTGATGACTTTAGGAACCTATAAAATATATCAGCAATGCCTTCTTTCATCAACAATAACAGCCCAAGGAAGATCGAATATTAACTGACAATAAACAACCATAGACTCAATAATATATGCAGATCAGAAAATTTGATGAGAAACATTGATGAGTGTTCCAACGATGCCGGATTGTAAAAGTGACGTAGAATGTTTCTGGGAGAATGCCTCCGCGATGTGAATTTCCGTAATTAAAAACAGGCAAAATACAACTGTTAAAATAGAAAAAAAATACTTTTCCATATATTTGAGATATGAGGATTTCGTTGATATATATTTTGAAATTTAGGAAAATACCCCATTGAGGAACCAGAATTAAATTCCGACCGATGCGTGCTGTGCCGGCCGATCCCGACATATGTGCGATACCAATCGGAGATTGCCGCGGCATCTGCGTCATTTCACAAGTCTCTACATGCAGCGGCTTGTACGGGTAGTCATACGAAATACGAATTCACGGCAGAAGCATGAGTTTTCAGGAGAACTTAATACTGCGCGTACAAAATTATAATGAATTGTACAATTTAAGTGACAGAAATTATAGCAACCATTTTTTTTTCGTCCTTCATCAAGTGCGGAAATAAATGAACGGCTCCTGTTTACTTTAGCGCCCACCTTGGATGTTTGTCTTCGATTTTTTCATCAATTTCAATGAATTCGAATGTTGGCATTGAGAGAACTCGATGAGTTAATGATTTCAGTTAGTTTATTCTGAAAAATGTGGGGAATTTTTCAATTTTCGATGAAATATAAATAATGGTTTTGAAGTTAGGTTAGGTTAGTTTAAGTTAGGACAGTCAAAAATCATATTTGTACATGAAAATGCCATTTTAAGATATTAATTAAACGAATAAACGATTGGATTTAGTTATTGAAGGGCTGAACAGGGAAAATATTACAATTCGACTGATTTATACCGAATTTTCGCAATTTTCATAAGAACTTTGAAAAATCATATCTCCCAAACTACAAGTCTCCTAAGGTTGAGACATGTACCAATCGATTTTTCATACAAGACTTTATCTAAGAAAAAATCGACGTCAAAATCGGATGTGGGCACTAATCTAAACTTTTACCAAATGAACATATTCTCCAAAATCCTTCCTTTTCTACATATGTCATGTATCCACATTCGTCTACGATTCCTTCGCTTTTGAAACTCTTCTTCCTCCAGAACAAACGCTAGTTCCTCACCGCTTGAAGACATATTCGCAACTAATCTATTCCTCCGGAGTTCGACGATTCCGATGTTATATGTGCGATACCTTCATAAAAATTCCGCCGCTGCCGTGCCGTTCCTTCCATGCCGTCCGTCCGATGCCGATGTATGTGCGCTTACCTTTAAAATGCTGCTAAAGAAGTACTCATTTTTGACACCTCATATCTCAGAGAGGGTCCATATGTTTTCGGACGAGAAATCCATTCCATTTTGTATTTTGTCGCACCTAGTAAACACCCTGTATTCTTTGAAAGACACCTTGAAAAAATGAAGGTGATGGTAATACTTAGTTAACAACACCTTGAAGAGGCTATCGTGACTATGAAACAAGTGAAGTGTATACTAAATACTTTTTATATATTCTTTCATACCAACTGAAATTCAGTTTACTTCCTGTTTTGGCAGGGTGATTTGGCATGTGTATACTCCATTCACTTTTATTACAGCACACGGTTGGCCATGAAATAATTGTCTCAAGTTTTTGTAACTAGAACGCAGTAAGGTTGGCACTCATAAAATGTCGCTATTGTCATAACGCCGTTCCCACAACTGATATCAATTAATATTACAAATATGAAGTAGGTAACCCTGATATTCTAATATCTACAATATATCAGACGGTATCGAACATATTCAGAGCTTAGAATATAGAATAACAGGAAGGAGCATATAGCTCATTTCAATTTGACCGGAATAGAGGAGAAATATGGCCGACATATATTTCCGTTTCAACAGTGGCGTAGGACAATGAAGTTTCCAAAAAACTAACTTCAATAGTCAGTTGATTCTGATTAATCAAAAAAATTAGGAAAGCACTGACGTAAAGTCAGAAGCTTTTTCACGCTCGTTCAAATTGATAATCAAAGCGGAAATTCACCCCGCCTTACACTGCTTGGCTATATACTTAATGGTATTAAGGTCTATGACTTAACATCACCTACGCCCATGGAGTGTTATTGTCATGGGATAACCTTGTTATGTCATGAAATTCAGAAACTCATAATTAATACCTGATATTCAGCTTAAAAAATCACCTACCTATGAATTATTCACGCTAAAATGTCCGAAATCCTTATTTCCAGCAAATTTCAAGAATCCAAATTACCAAAATTAAGTTAAAACATCACTTTGTTCATTTGGCCACAGATACCAGAATCATTTGACTTCCAAGTCTGCCACTTTTCAAATCAGAACTTGGAAGACCAATATGGCCGTTTCCGTCGCACAATTCCCGTCACATTTATTCGAAAAAGCTCCTTCCTGATATTCTATGTTCTAAGATTCAGAGTAAGTGAATTTATACAGGATGTCCCAAAACTAGTGAATCAAACGTCACACCACGATAGAGTAGACCAAATATTATCGAATGACACCAACATTAGTTCAACGAAAATGTACCGTTTACAAAATAATCAGAATTTTATTAAAATACCTAAAGTTGCCGATTTTTGAACTATTTTTCTTTAATCGCAGGGCCAGTTTGTGAAAAAGGATAACGATTTTAAATTATTAACCTAAATAAATGTAAATTAAAACAATTATTTTTTCTACATGATTTTTATTACTCAGAATAAACCCCCTCTATAGGGGTGATAATATGGGAGAAAAACGCTATCCTTAATCACAAATTGGCCTGATTGAAAAAATAGTTCGAAAATCGGCAACTTAAGGTTAAGATTTTTCAGAAACGGTACATTTTCGCTCAACTAATGTTGGTGTCATTTGATAGTATTTGATCTACTCTATCGTGGTGTGACATTTTATTCACTACCTTTGGGACACCCTGTATAATGTATCATCTGTATTTAAACGATTTATATTTCAGCCGAATGTTTCCACAATCATAAAGATTGTGAATGAAGAGGATGACAAAGAATTTCTATTGGGAGATCCAAAAAAGAGATGGCATTTGTGAATTTATGGTGAACGAATGATGAAAGTTACTATCACCAGGCTTTTCGATGAATGTCATCGTAGAATAAGTTCCAGAAAATTAATTTTTCGATTTTTCAGTTGATTTGTCATATACATTGTAAATAACTTAAGGGATTTATAAATACAATAATAATTATATTATCATTTTATCAAAATATTAAAAATAAAAAAAAATAAATAAATGTTGAAGAATTTAACATTCTTGTAATTATTCGTTAATTCCTTTGAGAGATATCCATTCCCAACCACTCCATCATATGCATTTAATCTACAATCTACAACTGACGTTTCCAACCTTTAGCCAAAGAAGATAACCAACATTAAAACTCTCCTCTAGCTAATGCATATTATGTGTCAATAATTCAATTTTCATAGCAAAAATGAATATATTTAAACACTGATCTCTTGTATTTTTCATGCAAATATCTAGATTTGGTATGCCTTAAATAAATTTGTATAGACGTCAGTGTTCGTCACATTATTTTCGACATTGTGAGACATACGTAATTACTGAGACTTTTACGTGGAACGGACAACATAGCGCTGATTTAAAACCAAAAAATTTTTTGACAAGCGTCATAACCTCCCATTTTCGTACTATACAGAGTGGAATGTGTCAAATTTCCATGGCCAACTGAGTGCTAAAATAATTGTGAATGGAGTATAGGTGTAAGTCGCTCAGTGAGTGGTATTTTATTTATTTTAGACGATCTTAAGAACAAGCTTCAATATTTTTGATTCGAGAGAATCAAACTGTCAAATTGTCCGTATCCTTGTTTACGTAATTGAAAACGCCAAACTTGTTAAACCAATCATAATTTGAAGACAGCTGGTGTTTTCACGATAATATTTTCGTTAGTGTGAACATTTTGATATGAGTGAAATTGTCGGTGAAATGAGTTTCATTTTCTACCAAAAAAAACTATAGGCGATTATTGGAAAAATGTTTTTTATTTTGAAGAGTTCAACCATCTGATTTTAACCATATGTTACAAATAAAAACTTACCTGTGAAAACAGTTGAGAAACACCAAATGCATAAATGCACTTAGTCTCTATGGCACTAACCCCAACTGTCAGCTGTCAAATTATTGTTTTTTTTTGGTTGGCAGCACTCAACCGCACAAATGGATTCAAATTAAAATCTTGCTTGGATTTTCAAACACACTTTACAAGTCAAAGCCCCGTACTGACACGCCATTCGTTGAATTGATTTCAAGCTCAGACGATAAAGTACATTAGGCTGATTCGGAATCGAACATGTAAAAACAACCAGTTTCCAACCTTCATTTTCCAGACTAGTCGAGGTATTGGGGCGAAGTGGAAATCGTTTCCTGCGGCGGGTAAAATTAGATCCGTAAAAATACGTCGAAGCCGCAAAATAGGGGCGGCTTGATTCATGTTTATGCAAGAAGTGTGCGGCTCCAGACATTAGATATTCCAGCGATTTATGTCAGAGAGGAAGGGGGCAATCTGAGGCTCTTATTTTCCGCCGATGGAAAATAGAGCGGATCTCTGAAAGGACGGACAATTTCCGGCTGTATTCATACGAACAAAAGTGCTGGGATATTGACATTTGGAAAATTGAATTTGGTAGTCATATTTTCATAGTTTCGTCGCTCAATTCCTGGCTGTAAAGACGAGGGGGTGAAATATTCAGTGTGGAAGCGGATCGTTTGTATGTACACGCGCCCACCATAACATCATCACCTTCACCAACAACTGTCAATATAATCTTCTTATCGAAATATTGTTGAATATCTTTCAACGTAGATACGGTATCAATAACACCTATATGTCCTATATCACCAACACAATGCTGGAGGACTGAAAAAATTCAAAAGACGAAAATACTGAACTATAGATGTTATTCGAACAACAACATTTATTACAGCAATCCTGTAACGTCTCCGACCTTTCAAAAAAATATTTCTTTTTGCTCTGCAAACCAGACCTCCACAGCTTTTATTACCTCCTCGTTGGACTTTTTGAATTTTTTTTCAGTTGAGGAAAGAGATGATAGTCGGATGGAGCCAAATCTAGTGAATAAGAAGGATTTTCTAATAATCCAAACCCTAAATCACGAATATTTTGTATGGCAACATGAGATTTTTGTGCAGGGGCGTTGTCCTGCAATAACAAAACACCTTTGGATGGATATCGATTGAAATTTATTTTGGGAGGATTCTGCATTTCTTAATAAACTTTTTAGGGTTTTCACTCCCAATCTCTGAAACAAAATCAATTAAAAATGCCCCAACATACACGATTTGCTCCTGCGTAAATTCTTGCACGTTACAACATAAATTTATAATGTCCACGTTCTTTATTTTCAGTTCATTATCAGGCAACAATTTTTTCTAGTTGATTTGCCACTGACAAATTAGTGCAAGAATTTACGCAGGAGCAAATCGTTTATTTCATTTTTAACTGATTTTGTCTCAGGGATTGGGAGTGAAGACCCTAAAATGTTTATTGAGAAACCTTTGGATAGCTTTCCACGTCTTTTCTCTTTAATTTTTTCACGTGGAGTTGTCAGTAATGTCGAATAGTAGTCTCCAGTTATTGTTCTACATTTATATAAAAAATCAATCATGATTACTCCATGGCAATCCCAAAAAACTGAAGCTGAACTTTTCCAGCAGATTTTTGTACACGAAACTCCTTAGGTCTTGGAGAACCAGAGTATCGCCATTCCATCGATTGTGGCTTTGTTTCTGGATTCTAGAAATGTATCCAAGTCTCGTCCATAGTAACAATTCGGTTTAAGAAGTCTACATCGTTTTCAAATAGATCACAGATCGAACGCGATGCTTCTACCCTTGCACTCTTTTGGTCAACATTCAAACATTTGGGTATCCATTTTGCAGCAATTTTTCTCATGTCCAAATTGACGTGAACTATATGATGAACGCGTTCGTATGAAAAATTCAGTGCTCCAGATCACAGATTAAATCAATTCGAATGAAAAATTGCCTGAATGACAACTGTCAGGAATAAAGTCTCTGTGGTTTTCCTTCTACGAAAACGAAAAATGTGAAATTGAGAATTGTCAAATTTCCACCTTTTTCTTACGTAAAAGTGGGCAAGTGTGTTAACCTTCAAGAATTCGGTTCTTCGTGATACAACATAGACCGTTCCCGGACCTCGAAAAGGTTCCGTTCGTTCGGTGAATCTATTCTTCAGATATTCGTTTTAACCCAAATTCGACGTTCTGATAAAATCATGTCATGAACTGCATCGATATTGTCGGGAACTGACACAGAAACTGGCCTTCCCGATCGGTCATCATCTTCAATGGAAAATTTACCTCTTTTGAAGCTCGCAGTCTAATTTTTCACGGTTGCATACGAAGAACATTGATCACCAAGGGTATCAAGCATATCTTCGTAAATCTGCTCACCTCTTAACCCTTTTAAATACAGGTACTTGATGATGGCTCGATACTCCAATTTTTCGATTTTCACGATTTCGGTGGACATCTTCTTATTTTCATGCGTAACTCTGGATTACTTTTTTGACCTCAAACTTCACACTGGCACTTCTAATGAGTTATTGTTCGTTGCTATGGTAACGCAATATTTTTTTATGCATGGAACTGGTCTAGGCTAACTATAGATATCAATAAATCCTCGTACGCCTAGCAGTATTTTTCAGTTCTCAACAATTGCAGGAAAATAAAGAATTAGTCTACTGAAATGTTCATGTCAATGAGAGGAATATATCGTTGATGCAGTCTACAAGATAGACACACCATGAAGAATTAGGGATTAATACCTGTCATCCTAGAACTCGAAAATCAGGGATTGTCTTTGGTGAATATAATGTTGTCCTTATCGATTCAGGATAAAAAGGGCAGGCGTCTTTCGAAATCAAGGATCGCAAAAACCAACCCTTACTGAGATAGCTTGCTTATCATGAGAATCTTCCTACGGTTAATGTGAAATAATTCTTGTATTTCCATTCAATCGGAATCTATCAGAACTCCACATAATGATCTGAACGTTCCAATGGCCATAAAACCAAGGTTTCCACACCGATAAATACTCTGCATTATCGAAGGAGAAGATAGGACTCTCCAATGTGTATCGACCTTGAGTTAATACACCTCCAGAGGATGATTATCAGCGATTCTTCGAAATTTATGATGTTCCTAATGGTCCACGGGATCTGCTGGCGGTAGGATTAGAAGGGTAAGTTCTCGTTTTTGCTTATAGGGGTAGGAATCGATGAGGATGCCCTTATATTGAACAATTGAGGAATTGAAACTTGGGCAATTGTTTCGTCAAACCATGTGGAACACCGAACAGTCATAATTGAATTACAATAAAACGAGTTCGAGATCTTGAAAAGTTCTTCCTGACCTAAGTGAAATAGTTATCTATGTACCAAGGACGAAAAAGTGTCTATAAGGGTGATCGGCCACCGAATGCGAAGTTGAGCGAAGCTCAGCGTTTTCAATGCTAAATGATGAGCTACGTCACTCGATTCGTAGCTTGACGATTATATTAGCACTAGCTGACCCGGCAAACGTTGTTTTGCCATATAAATAATTTCCATGTTGTATCATAAAAAAATAGAAATTAAAAATTTTGTCTAAAAAATACAAAAAAAAATTTAGGGGTGGACTACCCCTAACATTTAGGGGGATGAAAAATAGATGTTGGCCGATTCTCATAGATAGCTGACCCGGCAAACGTTGTTTTGCCATATAAATAATTTCCTAATGATTAAATTACTAAAATGGCTATTAAAAAATAAGGGTTGATCGTAGAAGGGTGAAAATTGAGGATTGTATGTATTTTTGTATGTTGTATCATAAAAAAATAGAAATTAAAAATTTTGTCTAAAAAATACAAAAAAAAATTTAGGGGTGGACTACCCCTAACATTTAGGGGGATGAAAAATAGATGTTGGCCGATTCTCATAGATACCGGATAAGCACAAAAAATTTCATCAAAATCGGTGTAGCCGTTTCGGAGGAGTATGGTAACGAAAACTATGACACGAGAATTTTATATATTAGAAGATTGAAAACTCTCAGCTTCGCTCAACTTCGCATTCGGTGGCCGGTCACCCTTACAGTCGTGCCTGCAAATTGATAGCCGAGGCGCAGACGAGGATAGCAAGCAGGCGAGACAATATAGACAGTTTTTGCTGAGGTGCATATTACATTACATTACATTTTTTCGTCGACCTCACATACCTTTATGAAAGTAAGAAGTTACCCACTATATGGCCTCATCTGGGTGTCCGTAATTGTCAATTTCCTGAGCTCTGGTCAAGTGTTACTGTTATCCATATCGCTATCACTATCCATTCTTGATTATACTGAACACTTCATTCATTCATTGCTGTATCCCGTTACGGAGAATAAATCTACAAAAAGACTTAAAAACAAAACTATCGGTGCGATCAAACTTATAATTTCTTAGGGCTACTTGCGACTGTGTGCCCTCCTGTGACTGAAGAGACCCAACCGTGACCTACAGATCCTTCCGCACTCTGGGCATGGATAGTCACCAACCAGATCTGGCCGCCGCTGTATTCTTCTCGAGTCTCCTTTATAACTGTGGACCAAAGACCTCCACTGTGATCTGTCTAACGCTAGTTGTTCCAAGTTATGATTGGCATTAACTGATTTTAGGGATTGATGCAGTCAATTCTTAAACCGCTTATACTGGCCTCCTGACTTCCGAGCTTACTTTGTGAATTCGCCATACAAAGCTATTTTGGGGAGTCTTGAGTCTTGCATCCTCAGAATGTGGCCGCTCCATCTGAGTCGGGCCCTCGTTACTTGAGTCTCAATTGTTGTACAACTCGCGCGTAGCAAGACTTCTGCATTTGAAACTTTTAGGAACCATCTGATGTGCATTGTTTGTCTTAGATGACGTTGTTGCGTTTGTTCAAGCTATTGAATATGTCGCCTGTCGGGCGTCCAGCTTTCGCTTCCGTAAAGAAGCGTTGGGAGAACCACTGTTTTTTAAACAGCTGTCTTGGTCTTCAGATTGAGGTCGTGATTTTGAAGCACTCCGTCCTTTAGCTTCCAGAATGCCCGCGATGCCGAATTGATACGGTTGTGTATTTCTGTGTCCAAGTGAGCCCTAGTATTCATGGAGTTTCCCAAGTATTTGAACTGCTCGACCTGTTCTAGAGTTTCATTCTTCAGGCTCATCTGTTTGAAGGCTTTCTGGCGGACTTACCAGGATTTTGCTTTTGTCGATATTGAGTCTAATGCCTAAAGCTTCGTATATATGTTTATAGGTTTCCAACATTATCTGTAGATCCTCTGAGCTGCTAGCGATAAGTGCGCTGTAGTCTGCATATTGAAGTTCCGTAACAAACTTTGTACGGGTTTTTGCTCTGAGGCGCTTCAGGTTAAACAGGCCTCCATCAAATCTGAATTTTATAACACCTCTTACAGGCTACTCATGTCAGCAATTATCGAGACAGCTATAGCGAAGATATTGAACAGTAAAGGCGCTAACACGCAGCCTTGTTTTATTCCAGAGTTGGTTAAGAAATGGTCGGTTGTAGAGCCATTAGGCTGTATTCTAGCGATGTTGTTGGTATGGAGACTTTTGCACACTGATAAGAAGTTTTCAGGTACTTCAAGGCGTCCCATAATTTTCCATAGGCCTTACTTAAATCCATATACTGAACACTAATATTCATAACAAGTACCTAATTCCCTGGTGAAATCTAGCCGATTTCGTAAAGAATTAATTTGACAACATCAAATGACAGTTATTGTCACAGGCACTTATGTTTTCATGAAATTCTGTATTCACAAAACTGATTCAATCGCCCCGAGATCTAATATGTATATTGCTTAGTGATGAAGAGCTGGACGAGAAGTAAATCAGTACGAAAAGTGAATCAGGACGAAAAGTCTCGCCTTCAAAAATAGTAGACTTTTCGTTCGGAAATTAGTTCGTAAAATGTCTTTTTTTTTATTCAGGTCGACGACAAATCACAATTTTATTGCAATTAACCGGTATAGTCCCTGCGTTATTTTTCTACATTGCCATATTTAGTTCAGGATGAACTATTTGCCATTCTGTATGTAGTATATTGTCCCAAGGCAAGGTGATGCTTTCAGACTCACTCGACTAAAATAAAGTATTATCTCATCTAGAAAAGTGGAAAATTTTGAAGGAAAACTTCATAAGTGTACCAAATTTCACACATTCTTTCCTCGTTCTGAGCTCTATAAGCACGTTCGAAGAAAGCACGTGACGGATTGATTCCTTCTCAGTTTGTATTCGATAAAAGACTGAAGGCTTAGTCAGACGTTGACGTTGACAACAAGAACTGGGTTAAGAAAAGGGCGCCAGAGTAGGGTATTTCACTTTCAAGTCCTGCTGTCGGTGTGTTTCACTCGCATGCTTTCCACTTTGTCTAAGCTTCCGTGATGTGGCTTTATGCCGTTTCCTTTTGGGGAAAAAGTTTTAATGTATGCAATTTCTGTTTCCTCACGAGCTCTCGTGGAATCATACAGGAAAAGTTTTGATGAAAAAAATTGCTCATAGTTCAGCAATTCAAATCGCGAGCATCTGTTAGAGACGAAAAATTCCCCTGTGTCGAGAAATATGAATAGCCAGAACCGATCGAGGTTTTTATAGAAGGGAAATGCCAAATCAATCAAATTTTTAATTTAATAGATCAGACGCCGATCTATAAATCGGCGGGTCATAGCTTCGTAATTAAAAATCCTCCTAAAAAGGCGAAAACGCCACTGGATTGTAGGTGAAAAAGTGCCTGTATAATGTTTTAATTTTAGAGCTCTATCATCACTATAAGCGGAAATAAAAATTAATTTCGATATCGCCATTTTTTCAATTTTCACTTATAACTCGAAAACAAAAGAAGGTGGCCAAAAATTACTACTTCTGTTGTTAGTTTCTCAGAAATAGAGAACGAGAATGGGGTATCAAATTTTGTCTTTCTTATCTGGTTTTAAAGCTTTAGTGCTAAAACATCAAATTTTGCCCACCCTGTACACACTCGAGCGTATCAGATTAATCTCGGTGTTGCAGACCCATTAATCTGACACTAATCAGGAGGGGGGTTTCTCAATCTGACAGTTTGAAAATGGTAAAAAGGCATTTTTTTTTTAAATATCGCTTTTGATGTATGTCCAATGATTCTGTATTCATTATAAAAGTTGTAGATAATAAAATTCCATATAACTTTTGTCTGAGGAAATTTTTCATACCCTTTACCGTTTTCGAGCTAGAGGGTGATAAGGGCGAGAAACTTAGCCACACATACGAAAGGCCAAGGTCAGTGTAGACTCCCAGTCTAATATACATTCATCGCCATATATCTCAAAAAACGTTCAAACGTAGGAAAAATTGTTTCGGGCAAAATTTGTAGAAAATTTTATGCTCTACAACTTTAATAATGAATGAACAAACAATTTGCAGCCCAGAAGTGGAGATAATTGAGAAACTGATTTTTGTGGACTTTACGGCCAATTTTTCGGCTTGCTGAAACTGTTAGATTATATTTTTTCCTTTATCATTGAGACGTGAGCTTTAAAATAAGAAAAGAAGCCACCGCGCCCGAGAATGTACACGTGACGTTTTTTTCGCAAGTTTGGCGCCCTCCCACACATGTTCGTCATTCTTGAATTGTCATATTAAGAGGAAATAAACTTTTCAACATGTAATTAACCACATATTCCTAATCTGACACGGTTGAGTAGGTACAATGATCGTTTTTTTACTATTCTGACAGGCTGTCCTAGATCCAAGACAATTCTCCCTATATACAGGTTTAATTTTTGGCAGAGGTACCTACAGGGTCCAAGGTATCTCCCCTTACATTAATCTGACACGCTAGTGTATATAACTACATAAGACAAGTCATATTATATAGACAATATAAATTATGAATATTCAAAAAAATATGAAGTAAAATGAAACAATTCCACAAAAGAAAAATATATACATATAGACATTGGTATATAAAGACAACAGATAAAAAGATAAAAAATAGATTTGACACCAAAATAAAAATGACATTAAATTCATTGCGAGTCGTTCAAAGTGGTATTAGAATCGCTTCATATTATTTACCTACAGAAATTTTTGATCAATAATAACTTTCAGTTTGTAAATTAATTTGGCGTGTTTATTTGGGACACTCTATGTCTTCGTCCACACTAAATCAACAACATACTTCATTCATACGATATAAAACCGAACAAAGTGTACGAAACTCGCTGAAGTGAAGACCTAAATGAAATCTCATCCGTTGAAAAAGTTATTTTATCGAGTTGAAGAACTTCACTCGGTTGTATCTCATCTTGAAGTTCATCTCCGGAGTTTTGGATAGATAGTAAGGGGATGGGTAGTTACACCTCGCTGTTGACCTGATTTATGGCAAAGTTGAGGATTCGGACACAAACTCCGCAGTGTTGATGCGGATTTGATATTATCTGACAGCTTGTGGAAACTACGTTCGAAATGTTTGTTTCAAAAAACTTTGTCGTGTTCTTTTCAACAAATAAAGGATTAGAGCGGGTTATGCAGGGAAGGTAATTCCATCAAATTTTATAATGGCTCTTTTAAAAGTTTTCAGAAGATCGATAAAATTTCGAAATTATTCAAAAACCCATGTTTCACAATCTGGCTTGAATTGAACAAAGGTCAATAATTCATTCTGATAATTTACTCTTCCAAGCCAAAGTTCAAAAGCTTAAGCAACTTCAAAAGAATGTGGCATTTTATCCACATTTCTTGTTCCAAAAATTGTAAGAAAATTGCATATCATTGTGCTCCTACATCAAGCAAAAAATCTTTCTTATGACGATGATAAGTCTCAAGGGACAATCAATTCATTTGCATTTTAACATACAAATAATCAACAGTGTGTTAATTCCCCAATTGAATGCATTATTATAAATATAGCCCATAAGAATCAAGGTCAAACATCTCAGATAAACAATAATCCAAACAAAATACTTAATCGCACTGCACATACATAATGGATATCGAATATCTTGTTTGTGTTCTACTTTCGACGTTGATCCTGGTGAAGTGCGAAAATGAAGAAAAACAAAACTTGAGTGTGTGCCTATACAAATCCACCAACAACAAATTGTGCTCGGAGAAGGTTTCCATTAATGACATAAGGAAAAATGTAACAGATGGAAAATATCTGCTCCTCGAGATCTCGAATAACAATCTTGGCGAACTGCAAAAGGGATTTCTGACGGATTTCAGCGGAATTCAAGAGATATGGCTGGTGAAAAGCAACATCTCAATAATACGACCAGGAGCATTCAGGAATTTATCCTACGTTTCGCTGTCCCTGAACGAGAATAAAATCAGAAGAATTGAATATGGCGTATTCACGAATATGAGCGGAGTAATCTCGATCACTCTGGCGCATAATTTGATTGAATACATCCACAAAGAAGCCTTCGCAAACATGACGAATCTGAGGGAGATTAATCTGTCTCATAACCGTTTGAAAAATTGGGAGGCCGACTGGTTCAACGGGTCCTCTCTGCTCCATCTGGATGCCTCTTATAACCTCATTGAGAAACTGCCTAATGCTTCTTTCAAATTCGGGAAGATACACGGTAAGAACGTCCACAAAATCAACATGAGGAACAACCGTTTGAAGGTTCTTCCGAATGAGATTTTTCTCGATTTACCAAAGGTTAGTTATTTGTACTTTTCCTCGAACGAGATTAAGGAAGTTGAAGAGAATATAATGAAGTATACGGATGCCACTTACTTCGACATTAGCAAGAATAAAATCGAATGTTTGCCGGAAAGATTGGAGAATATCTTCAGAGCCCAATGTACCTCAATCAAATACAATCCAATTAGTTGTGTTTGTTTTGGAGGGATATCCAAATACCAACGAGATAAAAATGTATGTATATATCAGAATTTCAATAAGTATTGTGAGTCTGGAGGTGATTGAAATATATAGGTACATGAATATGCAGGGTCATTTTTTTAAACCTCTCCCACCACATTCATGAAATTCTGTTTCAATGTGTTATCCGGTATGGATATGACGAGAAAATCTGAAATATTTTCCAGATTTTGTCATTCAGTATCTATCAACTACGTTTTTTCAATTGGCATGCCTAAAAAAATTATCAAATTTTTTAATTCCCCATCGAATTTGGAAGTGATTTCGATCATGAACTCTACAGAAATTTGAAATGTTAGACAGATATTGCCCATTTTGGGATGATCACAAAGATTATCATAGATATTTTCCCTTCAACGGTAGATGAAATTTTTAAGAACTACATATTATTTTTCGTTGAATTATCATTGAACTCCTGAAAACAAAAAAAAAGCATCAACCTTGAGTATAAAATTGACAATTTTCGAGATATTCAAGCAATAACATGTTTCTAAGGTGAGTAACGCATTCAGTTCTTAAGTAATATTTATCTTTTTGCCAAAATGTCAAATAATTCAATAAATGGGTAAACTCAGGAATTCACATTGTGGAATTTATTTTCATTCAGTTACCGTTTATTAATTAGAATTTCGAAAAGATGGTTGATTTCACTAAAGCAGATTACGTTATTATCATTCTTATTCATAGCGAGTGTAATCGAGTTATTGATAGATCAATTGAACTCTTCATTAAGAGATTTCCTGACCGAACTCGATCAACAAAAGACACCATCAATAGAACAGTAAATACGAAGATGTATGATATCTAGTTAGCCTAGACCAGTTCCATGCATAAAAAAAATATTGCGTTGCCATAGCAACGAAAAATAACTCATTAGAAGTGTCAGTGTGAAGTTTGAGGTCAAAAAAGTAAACTAGAGTTACGTAATAAATTAAAAGAAATTATATGGCCACCGAAATTGTGAAAATAGAAAAATTGGAGTATCAAGCCATCTTTAAGTTCCTGCATTTGACAGGATTAAGCAGATTCACGAAGATATGCTTAATACCCTTGGTGATCAATGTCCTTCGTATGCGACCCTGAAGCATTGGACTGCAAGCTTCAAAAAAGATAAATTTTCCTTTGAAGATGATGACCGATCGGGAAGGCCAGTTTCTGTGGCAGTCCCCGAAAATATCGATGCTGTTCATGATTTTATCAGACCGTCAAATTGGGCTAAAACGGATATCTGAAGCACTGAATATTTCATACGAACGCGTTCATCATATAGTTCACGTCAATTTGGATATGAAAAAAATTGCCGCAAAATGGATCCCCAACTGTTTGAATGTTGACCAAAAGCGTGCAAGGGTAGAAGCATCGCGTTCGATCTGTGCTCGATTTGAAAACGATGTAGACTTCTTAAACCGAATTGTTACTATGGATGAGACTTGCGTATATTTCTACGATCCAGAAACAGAGCAACAATCGATGGAATGGCGGCACTCTGGTTCTCCAAGACCTAAGAAGTTTCGTGTCCAAAAATTTGCTGGAAAAGTTCTTGCTTCAGTTTTTTGGGATTGCCATGTAGTAATCATGATTGATTATTTGGATAAGGGTAGAACAATAACCGGAGATTACTATTCGACTTTACTGACCACTCTATGGAAAAAAATTAAAGGGAAAAGACGCGGAAAGCTATCCAAAGGGGTTTTGTTTTTGCAGGACAACGCACACAAATCTCATGTTGGCATGCAAAAAATTTTTGATTTAGGGGTTGAATTACTAGAACACCCCTCTTAGTCACCAGATTTGGCTACATCCGACTATCATCTCTTTACTCAACTGAAAAAAAGTTCAAAAGGTCGTAAATTTTCTTCCAACGAGGAGATAATAGAAGCTGTGGAGGTCTAGTTTGCAGAGCAAGAAGAAACATTTTTTTGAAAGGTCTAGAGACGTTGCAGGTTTGCTCTGATAAATATATCCAACTAAGCCCGTTTGTAACAGCCGAGAATTCTCTGGAGAATTCTCTAACAAATTTTGGTAAGAATAAGCCAGAGATTATTTTGTATGCAACTGAACAGAGAATTCTACCAAAAGTGCGTATGTAACGGTAAAGAATTCACGGCGCATGAAATCTCGAGTAAATTTTCTAGAGAATTCTCGGCTGTTGCAAACGGGCTTTAGAGGAGAATATGTTGAGTAACAAAATATTTTGACATTGAAATTTTGTTTGATTCTATAGTAGACTAAGAATTTTTAAATATATCCTCGTAACATGAGACATTTTGGTTTTTCTAAAGAAGCGGTCAGGTGACAGAGAAATGTTATGAATGACGAAAATAACAAAATTACCGTTTTTGTAGTATTTTCATTCGAACCCAGAAATCACTCTAAATGACTCTGAAAAGATCTAGGATCACGTTGTTTTAGCGTCAGGAGAATTCTAAAGAAAACATAAACACAAATTTAAAATAGAAAAACATTTTGAAGACACTTATTTCATGAAGTGGATACAGTTTTTTGAAGCAATGCTAATTCGAGTTCAAGAAGCTTTTCAGACTGTCATTTATACAAAATTTACCAAGAAATATTTGAAAATAGACTTTATAGCCATTACCTCAAAAATTTTAAGCATATGGTTGACGGGACTTTTTTCTTGAATTTCATTATTCATATCGATAAAATTAATGGTTTTGAGAACCTGAATCCAAATTCTACATTTATGATGAATACAATGTGAAATCTTTCATCTCAATAAGGGTGGAACAGGTACATACGACATGGATATAATTCTCTTGATCTTGCATCACAAAGCATTTTCGAAGCTCTACTTCATCTTCTTTGTCATCATACGGTATATCTTTCCAAGCATTCCTGTTCATATAGACAAGTTCAAATTTAGCTCTCCTCCCAAGTGCATTAAATATTTCGAGTTTCTAAAATGTCGGTATTTCTGCTGCACCATTCCGGCAGCCGGAAGTTTCCTTTTGCTTTATTATTTCTAAAGTTAGAATTGTAAATTAATTTGGGCTTGCTTATTTCGGCATTAGGATCTCAGCCTTCTGGAAATATATGGGCGGGTGTTTGTGAAACGAGAACTTAGGGATTTATATACCTTGTCTGTTCCAGAGGGAACTGTGATAGCCTAATTAAACATCTGAAGGGGTGAGTAAAATCGAACATGTATTAGCTCTGATTGAGGTCGGGGAAGGAGCGATGGAAATTGATTCAATAAAAGATTATTGATTGACAGTTGGTCGATGATTTGAGTAAGAGCACGTTGGAGTAGTGGAGCCTGAAGTGTTCTTGGAGTAACTGTAATCCAATAAATCTAAAGGGTCTATCATACACAGGGTGTTCCTTAGAGAGAGCTGAAGGTAGAACAGGTCAAAATGAAGCGTTTAATAGACAATCAGGTCGATTCTGTTTGGAAATAGTAATATGGTTATAGAAAAGATATTGCTATCACAGCAAAGTTTGAAAAACTGGTATTCTTATCATTGATTTTGAGCAATATGATCTGTCAATTTCTAGAAGATCTTGTTATTTCAGTTTGCTATATCAGCAATATCATTTAAGTACTTGCTATTTCATAAAAAAAGTTGGAAATGGCAGTGAATCTCTTGTTTTTACATTTCTTCCAAGCGTTAGAAATTTAGAAAATAGGCAAGTTATTCAGGTCGATTCTGTTTGGAAATAGTAATATGGTTATAGAAAACATATTGCTATCACAGCAAAGTTTGAAAAACTGGTATTCTAATCATTGATTTTGAGCAATATGATCTGTCAATTTCTAGAAGATCTTGTTATTTCAGTTTGCTATATCAGCAACATCATTTAAGTACTTGCTATTTCATAACAAAGTTGAAAATGGCAGTGAATCTCTTGTTTTTACATTTCTTCCAAGCGTTAGAAATTTAGAAAATAGGCAAGTTATTCAGGTCGATTCTGTTTGGAAATAGTAATATGGTTATAGAAAACATATTGCTATCACAGCAAAGTTTGAAAAACTGGTATTCTAATCATTGATTTTGAGCAATATGATCTGTCAATTTCTAGAAGATCTTGTTATTTCAGTTTGCTATATCAGCAACATCATTTAAGTACTTGCTATTTCATAACAAAGTTGAAAATGGCAGTGAATCTCTTGTTTTTACATTTCTTCCAAGCGTTAGAAATTCAGAAAATAGGCGAGTAATTATAAACATGCTTCGTTTTAGTAACTTTTTGGAAACCTTCACTTGAACTTTTCATTTATAGCGAAAATATGAGTCTGCATTCTCGATATATTAGGGACACCAGTAATTCATTTGAATTGCCTGATGAAAAGTATCTGGAACTGTTTCGCTTGAATAAGGAAAGAGTTGAATGGATTGATTGAGGAACCGACCAGAAAAAATACAGTTCCTTTTTACCTACAAGTGGGTGAAAATCCATAGAGAATTTCTAGGAGATTGATTATCAAGTCAATTCCATCTGATTTTTTGTTGTTTTTTCATTTCCAGACATGTAGCACAGTTCAACCAAAAACTCACAATCCAAATACCGAATAAAACATTAAACCAAAGAGTATCAATTGATGATACTCTTTGATTAAACACAACTTATTCTTCTTTTCCATAGAACAATTATAGAATTAAATGTTCTTTTCTATGAAATGAGAATCTTACCCTTCAAAACAGTGTTGTCAGCTCAAACATTCGATTATTTTTCAACAATATTGCTATGGCCAAAACTCATAACCAATCTAGCGTAAAACGGTGAAACAGAATATTCGTTCGCTCAGTCATATTGCTATATTTTATAATTATAACAATGTTGTAGATTTAGCAATGTTATAACAAGATGCGAACAGAATCGACCTGAATAGCTTATAATTGGCTATGTAGAATACGTTTGTTTGAAGTCCATTCATTTTTATGATAGCACTGGGTTGGCCATGGAAATTTGAGACATTCCACTCGGTAAAAAGAGAAAATGTAGGGTTAAGACGCTTGTCAAAACATTTTTGGGTTCTAAATCAGCGCTAGGTTGTCCGTTCTACGTAAAAGTCTCAGTAATTACGTATTTTATCACAATGTCGAATCATTTGGAAAATATGAAGTCGGAAATATGAGACGAACATAATTGACGTTTATAACTGATTGAAGGCAAACCTAATCTAGTTATTTGCATGGAAAATACAAGAGATCAGTTTTAAATATATTTATTTTTACTATGAAAGAAAATTGAATTATTGGCGTATAAGATGCAGTAAGTAATGTCAAAACATTTTTGGGTTTTACATCAACTCTATGTTGCCCGTTCTACGAAAGTTTCTGTTCTTACGTATTTTATCACAATGTCGAATCTCTTTGGAAAATATGTGACGAACATAACTGAAGTTTATACAAACTGATTGAAGGCATACCAAATCCAGTTATTTGCATGGAAAATATAAGAGATCAGTATAATATCATAATATGCACTAGCTTGAGGAGAGTTAATGTTCGTTATCTTCTTTGGCTAAAGGTTGAATAAGTTATATCAGTTGTAGAATTCAAAAAATTCAACCCGAAGATGAAATGCGTATGATGCAGTGGTAGGGAATGGGTATCTCTCGAAGGAATTAACGGATAACAAGAATAATAAATTCTTCAACAAAAATCATCTTGCATCAATAGAAATAAAAGAATTAGAGGAAGTTTCAAGGCAAGAGGAACTTCATCTTTAAACAAAAATTAACAGAACAACTGGCTCGTATTTATGGATTGTTATTTTTAAAGCTTCGATATAATAATAGTAATTATACAGGGTTTCCTAATTGAATGTCAATATTTACGGGGGTAATTTTTGTTTCCATTTTAAGAAGAAAACTTTATATGAACATATGTCCTAAACGTCTTATTTCTTGAGATACAGGGTGGTATTATTTAGACAGTCAGTGGCACGCCACTGACTGTATTCAACTATGAGCAAGTTTGATCTCTTGAATTTTTTCAGTCCGACTCACGGGTTACATCTAAAAAAATTAAATCTACGTATGTCTCTTCAGGGTGATATTATCATATGACATTAACGACATTTCATGAGTCCCAACCTTACACCGTTCTAGTTACAAAAACAATTATACAACAATGTATAATGGCCAACCGACTGCTAAAATGAAAGTGAATGGGTTATACTTTAATGCGTTTTCACCTACTCCCCTACTCACTGATCTGCGGAAAATTTTCTCAATCTAGGCATCAAAGATTAGAGAGTTAGGTTAGTCTCTAATCTTTGCTAGGAATGATAATCAAGTCATAAGTATTGTACAACAATCAAATGCGAATTTATTTATTTATTTAAGAAAGAATGTACAAACAGATAGTGAATCCACAACAGTACCAACTGCATTAAAAGTTAAAGAAAAATATAATCATACATAATATATTATCATACTTAAATTCTCAATCTCCTACTTGAAAAAAGAAAAACATCTCTAAAACAGAAAATTTATACAATACATATGGATACAATTGGATAAATTTCTTGACACAAAAATACAAAAAAAAAATAAAAATGTACGAGAAACACCCCAAAAAATTTAAAAATTAAATCGCCTCAGTGAAGGAGTTGCCACTTCAGCCTCCTCTTGAAAACATCTAATGTCATATTGTTGGAATTGGAGATAAAAAACACAACCCTAGTTATTTTGAATAAATTCATGAATTCTGGGTTTTTTCTAGGTATATATCTTAGCATAGTTGTAAAATTCCGAAACAAACAATAAAGACTTTAAGAAAGAGTTTAATGAAGATCACAGCTCTAGAAATTAAGGAATCACGAAAAAATTCTTTAGATAGGTAGCCCGATGCTCCTTTGAAAAGGAGTGAATTTTTTCTGAGAACCAAGCAGCGTTGGCATGATGAAATTATTTCAAGGAATCAGAACCAAAAATATTTTCATCGGGCGTTTTTCTACCCCTAATCTCGAGACAATTTCGCTTTACTCTCTAGGGTACAGTTTCAGGAAATAAATAGAGGGTAAGTGAGGGGAAAAAGGTTCCAGACAGATGTCTGGGACAAAATGGTGATTGCTAGATAGCAATAACCATTTTTCAAACTTATTCTTTAAGGAAACAATTCTATTGGCGTCCGCAATCCATTAAATACCAAAAATAAAAGCAAATTTGGACGATAATTAATATCGCATAAGAAAACATTCTTCGAGATTTCTAATAACAAAAACATCATCGGACCCATAGAAAAAGTTGACGACTAAATTCATAAATCTGTGACTGAATATCCTCGATTGTGATTTTCTTCGATTAAAAAAGGGTATGGCTCATAACTGACTATGCCAATATCGTTGATCTTCATTAAAACGTTACCGTCGGTCGATGAAATAGTTCATCTTCGAATAGATGATAAAAAAAGTGGTAATAAGCAGCTTATGCACAACGATGGTAATCAGATATTAGGGTGTGCTCAATAACAACTTTCGGCGTTCATTGTCCGTAAATAATGTGCTTCCTTCATCAGATTAGAGCTTGATATTTATGAACCCTTTCCTTATAGCTATCGAAGTAGTCCTTGGCTTTTATATCGCTACTTCACTTCAGTTCCTAGTGATCCAAGAAATAAACGATTTTTCCTCAAGGATACATGGTGAAATTTAATATGTCTTCTCATTTAGTTTATCACCCTGAGAATTATGAGATATTTATTATCATAATGTCTTGTAGTTAATTGACAACTAGGACTTTTCCACTTTATTCATTTCTTTGATTGTTTTAGGAAGTCTGCAAGAAAATTTAATTTTCGGGAAATTTCCAGAGCTTCTATAGAGAACAAATTGAAAAAAATCCGTTTTCATATATACAGTGTGCAGGGTGTTTCAGGAGGCCTGATTCTAGGTTCGTATTTCTAAGTGTAACCCTATTTTTTATTTGTTTTTTTATTCTTCTGAGGAGTATAAATATTTTTTATCTGACATTTATATGGCATATAACATATATATACTCCATTCACATTTATTTTAGCAGTCGGTTGGCTATGAAATAATTTTCCCAAGTTTTTGTAACAAGAACGGAGTAAGGTTGGCACTCATGAAATGTCATAACTTCGTTGCCACACCTAATATCAATTTTATTACGAAAATGCTGAAAGTGATTGAAAAGAGAGACAGGGTTTCAGGAAGTGCTATTTGGAATTCAGGTCCGCTCATTCAAATAGTTATACCCTGATATTCTAAAATCCAAAATACGTCAGACGGTAGCGAACATATTCAATGTAAAAGAATTTATATAATGTTTCATCGGAATTTAAACGATTTATATTTCAGCTGAATATTTCCACAATCATAAAGATTGTTAATGAAGAGGATGACAAAGAATTTCTATTGGGATATCCAAAAAAGAGGTGGCATTTGAGAATTTATGGTGAATGAGAAAAGTTACTATCTCCAGGATTTTCGATGAATGTCATCGTAGAATAAGTTCCCGAAAATTGATTTTTCTATTTTTCAATTGATTTGTCCTATACATTGTAAATGTCTTAAGGTGCCAATAAATACCTAATTATTATTATTATATCGAGCCAGTTGTTCTGTTGATTTTTGTTCAAAGGTGAAGTTCCTCTTTCCCTGAAACTTCCTTTTTCCTTTAATTCTTTTACTTTTATTGATGCAAGATGATTTTTGTTGAAGAATTTAACATTCTTGTGAATTATCTGTTAATTCCTTCGAGAGATACCCATTCCCAACCACTGCATCATATGCATTTCATCTTCGGGTTAATATTTTTGAAATCTACAACTGATGTAACGTATTCAAACTTTAGCCGAAGAATATAACGAACATTAACTCTCCTCAAGCTAGTGCATATTATGATATTATACTGATCTCTTGTATTTTCCATGCAAATAACTGGATTTGCGTATGCCTTCAATCAATTTGTATAAACTTCAATTATGTTCGTCACATATTTTCCGAAGAAATTCGACATTGTAATGAAATACGTAATAACGTATAACGGACAACATAGCGCTGATTTAAAACCCAAAAATGTTTTGACAAGCGTCATAATCCCACATTTTCGTACTATACAGGGTGAAATGTGTCAAATTCCCATGGCCAACCGAGTGCTAAAATAAAAGTGGATGGAGTATATACGGGTTTGACGTATAGGAATAAATTGAAATGAGAAATAGGTGGAAGAATTTTCATAGAACATACAAGGCGAATCTTTGACTCATAAAAATATTTTAACAGTAGATTCTTGAGGTCAAAAAAACACCTTTTTTGCAATTTCAAAGGACTGCTGTGATCTTACGTTACGTTCGAATTGTCAGACTCTTGAAAAGTAGCTTTTTTTGGGTTCAATAAACATATCCTCTGAAAATCTGACACGTTCTAAAAAAATTTTTTTTTTTAAATATTTTCAACTCTTCCGTACGGCCAGCCCCACCACGCAAACTCTCAGATTAACATGCATTTTTTATCAGACACACCTAGAGCATATACGGTATCTTAACCTGACACGCTCGAGTATGTACACCTGACGATTTTTTTTACATCTTTGAAAACCTGCAGACGCTTTCCCCACCGTTGAAAGTGCTTTCATTATAGAACCTTTTTTTCTTTCTGCCATATCTAATCTTCAATTAGATTCAGCATCGTGGGCTCCCCAACTATGAATAGCGTAATTTGAAATTAGAATTGACCAGGTCGTGCATTTTTCTACAAAATAGTAAAAACCGCTGTTATGAATTTTGCGTAAACACTCTGTATAGGTGATCTACTACATAGATCTAACAGAAAGAAGGCGCATAATCGGGATGCCTCATTAAACAAAACAAAAATGAAAAAAAATCTAACGGGTACGTTGGCCAGACTCGAACTCTTCCAGAGCCCGACTAATATCCGCGCCTAACTGAAATTTACAGCGGAATTTCCGTCGAATAACCATAAAACAACCACCATCCATCATCCTTACCTCTTGCATGCTGTTATATCGCGCAAAATGCATATTGCAGAAGAGCATTTGCCGACATTATTATTTATCAGCACTTTCTGCCTGAAAGGTTGGCAGATCGATTGGCATCCAGCAGGACCACCGACAACTTCCCGAATTGCGCATCGCCACATTTGAGCCGAAAACGAAATTTATGAAATATCTGGTTTTACGACGTCGACGCTTCACGGTTTCTGGCTGCCTGAGCATTTCCCTCCGAGGTAGGCGGTGGTAGGTGTCATCAGACGAAATAAAAACGAGGATGTCTTGGTATAGACATCGTTCGAAGGGTTAGGATACTCTATATTTTAATGAAACTTTTAGAGTGTTCGATCAAATCGACTACGTTGAGGTAGAAGTCGAAGCAAATGAAATAAAATAAGGAACAAAATAAGAAGGACAAACAAGTGTACAACACTATGAAAACGTTCACACAAGCAATGGCGGCTGAACCTAACTCCCAAAGCCAACAAAGCGCGAGACACATTTGGGGCCCATACCTATGGAGACTGGAGAGTAGAGAGAAGGAGAACATACTTCGAGGCTTTTTGTGCCGAAAAGTGTTCAGAAAAAAACTTGAAATAACATTAAACAATGTAAAGGACCAATTGATTTTAAATGTCAAAAATAAATATATTCAGAGATTTTATACAGACATTATGGTCGTTTTCGTAAATAAACCATCGTGGAATTCGGAATCTGCATTTATTATCTATTTGTTGAAAGATGTCGTGAGCAAATTATAATTTTCAGACGGGAAAAGAATGCGAATGTAAGTACATTTCTTATAGTTGGGGAGCCGACGATGCTAAATCGGGATTTACTCGAGCGAGACCTACTAGATTTTGAAGAATAGATGGTTGTAAGCAAAATAGGTTCTATGATGTATGCACTTTCAGCGGTGGGGAAAGCGTCTGCAGGTTTTCAAAGATGTAAAAAAAAATCATCAGGTGTACATACTCGAGCATGTCAGATTAAGATACTGGATGTGCCCTACGTATAATAAATCCATGTTAATCTGACAGCTTTTGTGGTGGGGCTGGCCGTACGGAAGAGTTGAAAATGGTACGCAGGACGCAAGGTCACAGTGGTACCTTGAAAATGCAAAAGAAATCGCTACTTATACATACTCGATCGTGTCAGATTTTCATACATGTAGGTTTTTTATAATTGTTGGGTTGATTATACCTATTCTTCTTACTGGTTTCACTCTTCAATCGGCATTACACAATTTTGATACAACCTTAAGTCTTCAATATTAAATTCGTCGTAACTTCTTCTAAATGACGGTGGCGTCTCGACTAATGTTATTACTCAACCCTTTTCAACAAATTTTCGAAGAACTGAATACCAACGTCTCAATTTACGTCTAAATTGACAACCCCCTACCCTACCTATTTTCTATCAGTACCTCATTATCCTAACAATAGGAATAACAATAGGAACAACAATAGAACAACAACAACGTATTAAGTGAATCAAGAATAGCTTCCTACATACAGATGATTAATCTTGGTGTTGCAGACGTATTGACCCATTAATCTGACCCTAATCAGGGGTGGTTTTCTTAATCTGACAGTTTGAAGAAGATAAAAAGGCATTTTTTTTTAAATATCTCCCTTCCTGTACCTCTTATCGTTTCTGTATTCATTGTGAAAGTTGTAGATAATAAAATACTACACAACTTTTGCTTGAAGTAATTTTTCATATCCTCAACCGAAGCTAGAGTGGTGTTATAAGAGCCAGGAGCTTAGCCACACATGCGAAAGGCCAAGGTGTATGTGGAAACCCAGTCTAATGAACATTCATCGCCATATATCTCAAAAACGTTCAAACGTAGAAAAAATTGCTTCGGACAAAATTTGTAGAAAATATGCTCTAGAACTTTCCTGATGAATGCGAAGCCCAGGAGAGGAGATAATTCAGAAAAACTGATTTTTGTCACCTTTATGGCCAATTTTTGTTGTTTCGGCTTGCTGAAACTGTCAGATTATATTTTTTCCGTTATTTTTGATTCATTGGGTTCAAAATAAGAAAAAAAAGCCACCGCGCTCGAGAATGTACACATAACGTTTTTATTGCAAGTTTTGCGCCCTCCCACACATCTTCGTCACGTTTTAATTGTCAGATTAAGAAGATGTATACTTTTCAGCATAAAATTAACCACATATGTATATCATAATCTGACAGGATCGAGTATGTACAATGATGGTATTCTTTTACTATTCTGACAGGCAATCGGCTGTCCTAGACAATTCCCTCTATATACAGGTCTAATTTTTGGTAGAAGTATTCTACAGGGTCCAATGTATCTATATATATATATCGGTTTCATAACGTCTTTCGTCGTTGTCCGATGCCTAATTTCCATGACCTTCTGTCATTCCACTGGTTTTCTGTCAGATTTCTTGCGCTCATCGCTTTCGAAACCCCTTCCATCCACGTCTTTCTTGGTCTTCCTCGTTTTCTTCGATTTGGTGGTACCCATTCCAGGATCTGCTTTGGTAGTCTGGTGTTATCCATCCTCTGCACGTGTCCATACCAAACAAGTTGTCTTCGTTCGATGTCTGTCATGAGAGATCCTTCTACTCCCATTCTTGCTCGAACATCTTCATTCCGTATTCGGTCTTTTCTTGATATTCCTAGTGACCTTCTGAACACATCCATTTCGGTAGCCTCCAGTTTCTTCCTATTGTTCTCTGTAATTTTCCACGTTTCTGCGCCATACAATAAGGAACTTTTTATCATCGTATCATAGATGTTATATTTTCGTTTTTTTCCTATTTCGCTGCTCCAGAAGACTCCATTCAAACAAGAGATGAGACCCCTGGCTTGGTTGATACGTTTTTTTATTTCTCGATCGTCCCTGCCTGTAATATCAAACTCCACACCCAAATATGTGTAGCTGGTGCAGGCAGCGATTTCTTCTGTATCGAGTTGGATGTTCGATAATTCACCTCCGATTGGTAAATATTTGGTTTTTTTGGTATTAAGTTCTAAACCCCACTCTTCATACTCTTCCTGCAATTTTCGGGTCATGTATTCCAGGTCTGCCTTGTCATTGGCAATGATCACTTGGTCGTCCGCAAACTGTAATGTGAACAGGCAGGTGTCTCCCAGGTATATTCCCATCCCTCTACATTTTCTTTTCCAAAGAGATAAAGCTTTGGCCACATAAATTTTAAAGAGTGTTGGAGATACGCAGCATCCTTGACGTAACCCTTTGTTGACCGAGAAACTTCGCGACAGTCGATTGCCTATTTTTATTCTGGATTCTGAGCCATTATACAGATTCTGAAGAGCTGTGATTAAGGTTTGATTGATATTCGACTGCTGTAATACTTTCCATAGTTGCTTAACCGGTACCGTGTCATAGGCTTTGTGAAGGTCTATAAACATAAGATGAGTTTCCTGGTTTGTGTTCATTCTTTTCTCTATCAATTGTTTCAAGCAGAAAACGTTATCAGTGCATGTTCTATCAGCTCTGAACCCAGATTGTTCCTCCTCCTCTTGATAGCTGTATTCGGATTCTATAAGATCTCGGAGAATCCTTCCATAGAGGCGACTCATTGTGCTCGTCACTGAAATGCCTCTATAATTACCACAGTTCAGTTTATCTCCCTTCTTATGTATTGAGGAAATATAGGCTATTTTCCATTGTTCTGGTATTGGAGCACCATTTATGAACTTGTTCACACACCAGGTCAGGGCTTCGAAGAGTTTTCTTGTTCCATTTTTTATCAGTTCTGCTGGTATGCCTTCTGGACCTGTCGCCCTGCCATTTTTCAATTTAGTTACAGCCCTTTCGAGTGTGGCAACGTCGATGTTTATTTCCTCTCCTTTGACCGATATTTCTGACGGTGAGATCGTATTATATTGACTTCTATTCTCTGTCAGCAGTTGTTCGTAGTGGTTTATCCATTTTCCCGTCGGTATTATCTGTATACCTGCCTGATTTCTTCCACTGGATTTAACTCTCTTAATGAACTTCCATGTCTCGGAACACTTAGATCCTCCCAGGTATGTATTGATCTCCATACATTTCTTATCCCACATTTGTCTTTTCGCCGCTGAAATGGTCCGCCTTGTTAATCTTTTCATTTCCATATAAGATCCTCTATCTTCTTCGGTTTGTGTATTCAGCCACTTTTGGTACAGCTGTTTTTTTCTCCTTATCAACTCTTCTATTTCGTCATTCCACCAAAGTTTATTATTTTGCAATCTGTTCTTAATACCAAGGAATTCCTCCGCTGCTGTTTGAATACTATTTATTATGTTCCGATACACTTCGCTTACAGACTTCTCAGTCAAGTCCTCCAGTTTCTGATCTAATCTCTGCTGGTATAGTGTTCGTATGCTGTCATGCATCAGGCCTTCAGTGTTATAATTTTTCGAGGTAATTTCTTCAGTCTCATCGGTTATTCGAGTTTTCCTAAGATTTACATGTTTATAAGGAAACAACATCTTGGCTCTAACGATGTAGTGGTCTGACCCACATGTAACACCTCTGTAAGCTCTAACATCCTTCACTTGCACTCTGGTGTTCTGTAATGTTATTACATAGTCAATAATAGATCTTAAATTTCTCGTATGTTGTACCCAAGTGTAAGTGTGAATGTCTTTGTGTTTGAAGAATCCATTCTGTATTTTAAGTTGATGACTGTCGCATATGTCAATTAGTCTTTCACCATTATCGTTGAGTGTTGTCTCCCCATATGGACCAACCACTTTGCTCTGCACTCTCCGTCCTACTCTACTGTTCAGATCTCCAAGCAGAATAACCTCTCTTGATTTTCCTATCTTAGATATTTCGTCGTTTATTCTCTCAAAGAATTCATCTTTAATATTCGAGGGCTCATCATTGGATACTGCATATACGCCTAAGATTGTCACTGGAGTCTGAAACAGGTTCATATTGACCCGGATGATATTTTCACTAACGGACTCAAAATCTGTTATTTTATGTTTGTGTTTTTTGTGAATCAATAGCGAAACGCCTCTTTTGGCTCTTTGATCTTTTGGAACTCCTCCGAATATGTGTACATAATTATCTAAAATTTCTGATCCTATCCCTTTTTTCTTTGTTTCCGTTAAAACAACAATATCCATCCTAAGACTTTCGCATTCTCGGGAGATTTCCACCACCTTATCTTTCATTCCTTGCACATTCCATGTTCCAAAATTCATTGTCCTTTTACGAAGCTGTTTTCGTTTACCAGTAAATCCATCCGAAATTCCGAGGCCGGTATTAGGCTTTTTAGTAATTTAAATTTTTCACAAGTGACAGGGAACTAACCTGACGCCAAAACCCCCAACCTGGAGGACCAGGTAATTTTTATTCAAGGTTGTCTTCCTTTAGATTGACTGTCTTACTGGACTTAAGAGATCAATCTTCCCTTTTCTTAGTTCATCCGCTGTTCAAAAAGCTTTTTGACCACCGTTGACCGTGTCTTCGCCTGTATCCTAGGCAGGAGCCCTAACAGGTTGCTATCATCCGGGCCAGATGAAACCTGGTTTTTTTTTTACGAGGTTGTTACTCCTCCCCCTCACCCTTTTTCAACCTGGCTTGGGACAGGCTTCGGCGGGTTTTATATTTATCTGACAGGCTCGAGTAAATCCCGAATTTTCCTCTTGGGCTCCCCAACTATTACATTGTAACCACTTTTAATTCATCACTTGTAATGTTTTTTTTTATAATAATTCTTTTCCAGCAAATCCCGGAGAGGTACAAAGTTGGTAAAAACCTTCAAATATTTTTTTGAGACTTTTGAGAGTTCAACAAAAAGCAGAAATTATACTACAAGAAATGGAAAATTTCCAGCAGCACCCAGAACAAAAATTGGAAATGTTCAGCACCAAATAATACGAACAACAATTCACCAAACAAACAGGTGTACTCGTATATCCTAATGAGAAAATAATACTTACAGATGACCAGATAGATGATAGCATTGCATGAGGATGTTTATTGTCACCTAAATCCAAAAATAAAGGTGATTGGTGGAACATTTTCAGTTTTTCCAATGAATGTAAATGAGTAAATGTTTGGAGCTGAAGAGAAAAGCCAACCAAATCTTTGATGAGGATCATGTCGGGTATTATTATCCGAAATGTACTGAAAGTAATGTTCACTTGATATTGCATATTTTGCTGTTGAAAATGAAAATTTTTGTTTTATGAATTTATTTCTACACTTTTTTCCCTAGAACTCAAACACTCTTTATTACAAATCCGCCAGCTTCAATGATTTTATTGATGCAAAACAATGAAACGCCCCACTTTTTAGTTCATATTTTCAGAGACTATCAAACAAGCATAATGATGTATCATGTTCCTAAAGCAAGTTTTTCAGTTAAATTTTTTTTTTCGTTTAACCATTGATAAATCTATCGGAATTTCATGAAAATGATGTAGGTAATTCAGATTTAAGTCTGATTGTGCATTTTCATCAAGTAGCCACATATCTCATCCATTTGGATGAAAAAATAGTTCTTGCCTTGTTGGCTAGAACTATTCGTTGAGATTTTTTTTAACCAGTTGTCAAAGATTTCAGTCTAGTTGATGAAGTTATCCAGGAAAACTCCTGTGCCGGGCGGATAAATCATTCACGATAAGTTATCGGATTTTCCGAATTTAAATAAATTCCGTAAGAAATCAGAGTTGGGGCCAGGACCCGAAGGAAAATACGGCCAACATATTGAAAATTCCCTCATGGTGTCGAATATTTTACACGATCCCATTGCGGACAACCAGGGAAAAGGCATAAAGGGATCTGGAGAAAATATGGCACTGTCTGAAAATATTTTCTTCGGCAAATTGATTGTTCCATCCAAGTTCCTGAAAATACCCGTTGCTTGCACCAACAAAAATATTTCCTTTCGCGTTTATTTTAGGTAGTGCAATCATTCAATAAAGAAGAGGGTTTACTCGATTCACAACGAAGTATAAAGGGTGCGAAAAGCTATGATCATATTACCTAGCGTTGCCATTATCGAATTCTGGTGTAGGATGTTTGTATGTATTCACATTGGCATATACAGGCTGTCCTAATGAAAATAAAACGGAGCATATATGGCACAATGTTTGCATCAGTTTTCTTCCAATTAGAACCGGAAATTAAAGATTCCAGATAATTCTGTTTAGTTAGCACATAATCTAACATATTCAAAACAGTAAAACACAAGCTGTATGTATGAAATTGGAAGCTATATACGAGGATATATTGAAAAATTCTTAGCCTACTATATAACCAAACAAAATTTCAATGTCAAAATATTTTATTACTCAACATATTCTCCTCTTAATTGGATACATTTATTACAGCGAATTTGCAACGTCTCTAGACCTTTCATAAAAAATGTATCTTCTTGCTCTGCAAACTAGACCTCCACAGCTTTTATTACCTCCTCGTTGGAAGAAAATTTACGACCTTTTGAAGTTCTTTTCAGTTGAGGAAAGAGATGATAGTCGGATGGAGCCAAATCTGCTGAATAAGGGGAGTGTTCTAAGTAATTCAAACCCTAAATCACGAATTTTTTGCATGGAAACATGAGATTTGTGTGCAGGGGCGTTGTCCTGCAAAAACAAAACACCTTTGGATAGCTTTCCGCGTCTTTTCTCTTCAATTTTTTCCAGTAGAGTGGTCAGTAATATCGAACAGTCATCTCCGGTTATTGTTCTGCACTTATCCAAAAAATCAATCATGATTACTCCATGGCAATCCCAGAAAACTGAAGCAAGAACTTTTCCATCAGATTTTTGGACTGAAATTATTAGGTCTTGGAGAACCAGAGTATCGCCATTCCATCGATTGTTGCTTTGTTTCTGGATAGTAGAAATGCACCCAAGCCCCATCCATAGTAACAATTCAGTTTAGGAAGTCTACATCGTTTTCAAATTGAGCACAGATCGAACGCGATGCTTCTACCATTGCACGCTTATGGTCAATATTCAAACATTTGGGGATCCATTTTGCAGCAATTTCTGTCATGTCCAAATTGACGTGAACTATATGATGAACGCGTTCGTATGAAATATTCAGTGCTTCAGATATCCGTTTAGCCCAATTCAACGGTCGGATAAAATCATGTCATGAACCGCTTCGATATTTTCGGAGACTGACACAGAAACTGGCCTTCCCGATCGGTCATCCTCTTCAATGGAAAATTTACCTCTTTTGAAGCTGGCAGTCCAATTTTTCACGGTCGCGTACGGAGGACATTGATCACCAAGGGTATTAAGTATATCTTCGCGAATCTGCTTACCTGTTAACCCTTTCAAATACATGTTCTTGATGATGGCTCGATACTTCAATTTTTCGATTTTCACAATTGTGGTGGACATCTTCTTTCTTTTAATTTATTGCGTAACTCTGGTTTACTTTTTTGACCTCAAACTTCACACTGACACTTCTAATGAGTGATTGTTCGTTGCTATGTTAACGCAATAGTTTTTTTTATGCATGGAACTGATCTAGGCTAACTAGATATCAATACATCCTCGTATCTCGGGAACCGTTTGAATCACAGAATTGAGTTTTTGTAAACAAATTGTCACTAATAATAGCTACTTTTTTGCACTTTATTCGGTTTCATTAGACATGCCAGTGGCGGAGATAATGAATTTGCCAGTAAATTCTGGCATAAATGGCATTTTATGATCAAAAACAATTTGCTAACGCCTTGTAAGTTATTTTTCATTATTTTTGCGAACATTGTTAACAAGACACCCTGTATCTCGGAAACGATGAGGCGGCGGAAAAAATGGCAGAGAAAAAAAAGTGTTGATACACTTATTTAGGAACATCCTGTATAAATATCTTGAAAACGAGACAAGTTTTTCGATAATATGTGCCTGGCTCGAAAAACTTGATATGTGAAACGTTCATCCCATTTCTCATTCTAATAAGCCCCTTATTATGCTGACCGTGTTATGAAATTCTGCATATTTTCCATTTTGCTTGAATATTCAAACAATTTTTATATCTGATCCTATTGTATGTACAGAGCTGGAGCTCGACTGTATCAACTACCCTCATTCATATTCAGCGAGAAGCAGTTACATTGTTTTTATCTCACCTCTGCTCTTCCTCTACCGGATCTGCTAGCACGAAACTTGGTGGAGGTGAATAGGAATACAAAACACTTAATTTGAGAATGCATAATACAAGGTACAGTTGAAAATAGTATATTATTCAACGAGCATACTATATGATGGATATTATGCACGCATATGACTTTTACCAAAGTCAAATTTGGTAAATTATCCAAGTGAATAATAGCTATAGTATACAAGAAGAATACTGTATTTTATCCAACATTGTGAAAAGATTATTTCTAAAATATCTCAGATAATAAATATTTGTATTCATTTCAATATCTCAGTACTGCTACAACTTTCATTTCATTTCAGTATTGCTATCTATACTGAGTAAGGCTTTGACTTGTACAAAATTTCAACAGTTGATTTTTCAAATCAAAGCAAACACTTTTTTCTTATAGCATTTTTTCCTATTCGACCCTGATGTAAAGATATAGTCATTTTAAGATTTCATAATAAGCTGTGCCACCCCTAAAAAAACAAAATTACCTTCAGAATAACTAGCTATATCCTGTGATACTACGCCTCTGTGGATCTTTTAAACCGAGTTGTATTCAGCCAAAGTACCCAGTTTTTCAAATTTTACAGATATGTTTTAATTTTTGAACATCAAATCACTCGAAAACGGCGCATTATAAGAGAAAATATGAAAAATTCCTTCATTTTACAAAACGTTCAAATATTCATTAGATAGCGTCCAACTTAGTTACAAGAGTTGGGTTCTTTGAATTTTTGGTTTTTTATGGTACTTAATGGTCTAAATGAGAAAACTGGAAGACGTAGTTGATATTTTGTATTCGATAAAGATTAATCAAATAAGTGAAAAACAAGATTTCGAAATTCATTTCATTCAATAAAACCGTTTGTGGGAACTAAAAATAATTTTTTTTTTGTTCTTTCAAGGGCCTGTATCTTCTAAACCGAGCAGAATCAGAAAAAAATATGGAGGAAAAAAGTGATTCTTTTGAATCACTTCTGCTTGAATATTTGTAGGAGTCAAACACTCACTCTGTATAGCGATATTTCTTGTCTGTGATTCCTAGCATGAACATGAAGTTAGATAGACCAGTGAATAATGGCTCATTAATCATAAATGATTAATAAATGTTTGATGGACAATCAGTGAATAATGGATCAAATGATTAATAAAAATAGTGAAAGAATCTTCTATATTTTGCAAACTTTTTGAAAAACATGAGTACCTAACCTACCTATATTCACTAAGGGTGGATAATGACGGTCATAGGAACATATATGTAATTTATTGTTCTATCAGCAACGTTTCGGCTAATATGTAGCCTTTATCATAAATATATGATAAACATCTTACATGTTTATGTAAGACATTTACAGAACAACAAAAAGCTAACCCATCACCAGATGGGATTAACCTTCAGAACAAATCATCAACGAAATCATCAAAAAATACATTGTTAGAAAACAATAGCTCATAAAGAGCTAAAATCATCAGAATAGAGCATCAACAACCAATCGATGTGGCCCGATTGAAAGAATTTGTTCTGAAGGTTAGTCCCATCACGATTGTTAGCTTTTTGTTGTTCTGTAAATGTCTTACATGTTTTATATTGTGATTCTGATTTTGTAACATTGCTTTGTTCTCACAATTTATTTACTATCTCAAACATTTTATATTTTAGCTTGATAAAGGCTATATTAGCCGAAACGTTGCTGATAGAACAATAAATTATATATACGTTCCTATGACCGTTATTCTCCACCCTATATTATGTCTGCAATCTACAATGTGCATTCAAATTTAGGACAGGTTTATTATTTTCAAAAGTGGAGGAGAATGATTTGTGCGAAGTCTAAGTGTATCCTACCGATATCACAAAAATAACAGGTCATTCACTTCTCTCGGAAGGAAGTCAATTTGTATCATTACAACTTGAAACATTGTGATCGTCATATAATGTAAATCGACTACTTACATCGAAACTCCTGGACTGAAAGTTCAAGAGTTTTATAGCTTTCTATTAAAAGAGACAAGTGAGTACAAAGGGCTGATATTTATAAGTTATCGTCATCATCATCTTTCAACGTTTATTAAATTGATTAAAAAATCAAATAATCTTTTTCATTCTATCAATTTAATCATTCCTAATGAGTGTTTCAAGTTTCAACACTAATAGTGCATCAAAGATTCAATAATGTATGGTTTTCTGTAACAAAACATTACCATATTTATTGAGTTATACAGGGCGTTTACTAAGGGTCCGCATACATGCATAAGGTGCCAGAAAATATTAATATTTTGTGAGGAGGTATGGGCTAAAATATGCACCCCTTCTAAGAAGTGGGGTAGTTATGCATATTATTAACATATACAAGCCGATATATGCTCAGACACACAAAAAGTTCCAAAGTACCTGGAAATAAAAGAGAAGCTATTACGAAAATTTTTCAGTTTTGTACTGTTACGGGAAATTTTTATCTATTAGAAACGGTTGGGTTTTTAGCATTCAGACCAGGAAAACCTTTTCCATGAACACCCCAAAGTTATAATGGTTTTAAGGGGTTGTTTTAACGGAAGACACCATTCAATCAGGGAGTTTGTAAATGATATTACTCTCCTGATTAAAATACTGAAAGATTATCGACATACCTATCGAAAATTTTAATGGAATATCTCTCGACTGTTTTATCAAAGAAAACATTTGAGGTATCCATATATTAAAATTGCAATTCTGAATCTTTGGTGAAACCCTGTCAAATAGACATTTGGGAATTGTGAAAGGAACAGTAGGTATCTGTTAAATACTCCCCTTGGTTTTGTTGGCATACACATTAAAAAGATATACCTATTTCTCCTTGGCATAGGTACATATACTCGAACAATTCATTTTGGCTAACTCCATAATATGTCACCAATAGATCTGTCATATGTCATAAGACTAATAATAATTCATAATGACGCAATTCGAATCTTATTGCAACAGCCTATACAAGCAGAGAGGGTCAAACCCCAAAACAGAATGTGATTATAACTGCTTTATGGAATGAGTGAATAATGAAAGCAGACATCCACACGCTACCTCATATTGAATCAGAGGCTCTAGGTGCTATGACTAACTTCGACGTCAACCCCTAGATGATGTATCTACGTGAAGCTATTCGCAGTTGGGTGTAAATTAGACAGAAATATAATTCGGAACGTCACTTTCCACTGAAACGCTTAATTTGTTTCTGATACACTCCCACACTCCCACAATTTCTGTAAGTGATACATCTAAGCCCTGGAATATTAAATGCCTGCCAAAGGGAACTCCATAAAGCGCTTTAGGAATTATTAGTATCGCGCAAATGCAATAACTTTCTGAAATGGAACACTTGGATGGCATTGAGCACTCCACTCAGCATCTTGGATGGCGCAGCAGCAAAAAGGGAATTTTTGACTAAACTGTCGAATACGCTTGTTTAATCGAATAAAATTCCCATTTGTGTGTGTCCCTGGAGTAGAGCACAATAATTTCTAGCCTTGATCGGATGAGGATCATGCCAAGGAGGCAGAAACAAGAAACTGGATCAACGAAAAATATCGCTGTCTGCAAAAATCCGAAAGATCAGCCAGCACAGACGAACATAGCTCTTAAAACGAGGATGTATTGATATCTAGTTAGCCTAGACCAGTTCCATGCATAAAAAAAATATTGCGTTACCATAGCAACGAACAATAACTCATTAGAAGTGTCAGTATGAAGTTTGAAAAGAAAGAAGATGTCCACCGAAATTGTGAAAATCGAAAAATTGGAGTATCGAGCCATCATCATGTAGCTGTATTTAAAAGGGTAAGAGGTAAGCAGATTAACGAAGGTATGCCTAATAGCCTTGGTGATCATTGTCCTTCGTATGGGACCGTGAAAAATGGGACTGCAAGCTTCAAAAGAGGTAAATTTTCCATTGACGATGATGACCGATCGGAAGGCAGTTTCTGTGTCAGTCCCCGAAAATATCGATGCAGTTCATGACATGATTCTGTCAGACCGTCGAATTGGGCTGAAACAGATATCTGAAGCACTGCATATTTCATACGAACGAGTTCCACATATAAAAAAGTTTAAAAGGTCGTAAATTGTATTCCAACGAGGAGGTAATAAAAGCTTTGGAGGTCTGGTTTGCAGATCAAGAAGAAACATTTTTTTTTGAGAGGTCTAGGGACGTTGCTGGTTCGCTTTAATAAATGTATGCAATTACGAGGAGAATATGGTGAGTATTGAAATATTTTGACATTGAAATTTTGAACTTTATTATGAAATGAATTTGAATCATTTTTCGAAGATATCCACTTCCACTTTCTGTTTTTAGATAGATCCCATAATCCAGTGTTATGTAGGAGTGTATGTATGTATAGAGCGGAGTACTCTGTATTCTATAAAAGCTCACTTGTATTTTCTCTTTTCATGATTATTCGGATTTAAAAGCCTGATACTTGCGTGATTTCTCTCAAAAAAATTAATACTTTTAACGTCAAACTACAACGACAGGTCAATGTCACGAGCACAGATCCATATGTTTTCGAAATACTGTTGAAATCTGATACGAAAAACATTTCTTTTTAATTTATTACAGGGAAACAATGAATATAGGGCACAGGACATTGGAATATTGGAGGAGAATATAAACGGAAATCTGTTTGCAAGACATAAAAAATCGTGCGATTCGGTGAACCATTACGTCTGTACCCTCGTAGTCAAATTTCGTAGCTACGAGCTCCTATCCATTTCCTAGATAAGTATTCCTTAACAAAGTGTACCTTTGTACCGTGAAAACGAATTTATATTAAGGGCAGAGTTAGGTACTCCCTAAAGCTAAGGAAAACTTAGATAGGGGCTTGTTTAGGGATCGTTGGTGAAAACGGGCATAAATGTATCCAATTAAGGGGAAAATATGTTGAGTATTAAAATATTTTGACATTGAAATTTTTTTTGGTTCTCTAGTAGGCTAAAAATTTTTCAATAAATACTAGTATGTATATCTGCTGTTGCATGCGTAATTCCTAAATGTCTCTTTTATAACCCAATAATTATTATTACAATGCTTTGCTACAGGAAATATTGGCAGAGATTATCATCAGTTGACAAATGACGTTTAACATATGGGGCCGTCAGAATAGCTGCCAAAACATCGGGCTACTCGAAATGAAACTTCTAATAGGAAAACCCGAAACTACGCTAATATTGCCTCGTTATGTTGACATCCTTGGATTGCGCTCGGCTCTACTCTACTTTTCCATTACCCGTACGAAGAAAAATTCATGTTGCAAGACGAAATAACTGAAACTCGTATAAATCCAACCTATGGCCTCCATTAATCTGAATTTAGCCCGGCAACATGACGGGAAAGTTCCTAATTCAAGCACGTATTTGTCATCGCTATAGCCGTTGGCGACCCCATGGACATTAGGTACTTGATTGGTAGCCCGATGGCGAAACACGACTTGCTAATTAATGTGTCCTTCCACCTGCAATTTCATCAGACGACCATGTTCGATTCGATCCCTCTTGAGGCCTCAGCCGGGCGTTGTTTATGAAAACTTGCGTTGTGGATTCCAAAACACCAGTTGAGTATTGTTACGGAGATGATTCAGAAAAAAAAATTATAGAAACACTAGAGTAAACAGAGGAGCTTTGAGCGCTCTGCCAAATTATCTGCTTGGCTGCCAGAAGAACATTTCCCGTAAGGTATTGCTTTATTGAACGCATGTACAGGGTGGGCAAAATTGGTGATACCTGAATTACAACTTTTTCAACCCAACGAGATAGAGAAAAATGAAGGTACCATTCATGTCGTATCTTTTCGAGAAACTAATAATGCCATCAATTGCATACCTCTATCTTCTTTTGTTTTTGAGTTGTAGGCCAAAATTTAAATTTGGGCGATTTCAACTTTGGTCAATATCTCCGTTTCTGTTTGTGCTAGGATGTCGAATGAAGACATTATAGATACACTTTTTTGATAGCAATCCACTGGCGTACTATGATTTTTCCTACAAGTTTAGTTGCTGAGCCATAACATAAATTTGTGTTTTTTCTTATGAAAACAGAAGTTTAAAATGACTTAGAAAGAATCGCCATTTTTTTACCGTTTCAGAAATATATTATACTTCACCCTCAGTCTCTCTAAGTCATTTTTAACTACTGTTTTCATGAGAAAAAATACATGTTATAGCTCAGCAAATATACTTGTTAGAAAAAATCAAAGTACGCCACTGGATTGCTCTCGAAAAAGTGTCTGTATGATGTTTTCATTTTAACATCCCAGCTTAAACAGAAACGGAGATAATGGCCAAAGGTGAAATTCAAATTTTGACCCATAACTCGAAAACAAAAGAAGTAATGCAGTTGATGGCATTATTAGTTTCTCGAAAAAAGACGACCGTAATGTGCATGTGGCATTTTTCTCTATCTCGTTGGGTTGAAAAAGTTGTAATTCAGGTATCACCAATTTTGCCAAACCTGTACAGGGTTGAATGGCAGCTCTGTAACCGTAAGAGCTAGGGAAAAATGAATGGCACGTTTCCGTTCTTGTTTTACAAAAGATTGTTAATGGTCAAAACCGCATCCCTCTATTTTCTTTTGTTTTCAAGTTATAAGTGAAAACTTGTTTTTCGTCTCTTCATAAATTATTTTAATTTCTTTTACGTGTTCTGAAAAACACAGAGTCATAAAATTATACATAAGATGAAGCACTTAGTAGATATTACTCACTTTTTTTTTTTTAATTCATAACTTTATTATTAGGGGTTGAAAATAACAACCTCTTATGATTTTCCTTCAAAAATTGTTTTCGCGGGTTAGATTGTCGAAAAATAAAATGGTCTTATGTTTTCCCATTTATTCTGGAGAAAAAAGTCTCTTGCAAAATTTCGATACAGTCGATACTTTTCTCGGAATAAATAAAAACTTACAATCAGTATACGAAAGTCTATGAGGAAGAGTTGATGCATGTATTTTAGCGGGAGGTAGTCATTCTATGAAACTCTTAAGCGATGAAATAGAATGAACAGTGATCGGAACTGCTTGTAAGTTTTTATTCATTCCGAGAAAAGTATCGACTGTATCGAAATTTTGCAAGAGGCTTTTTTTCTCCAGAATTGTATGGGAAATAATAGGAGAATTATATTTTTCTACCTTTTCGAAAATCTATTCCACGAAATGAATTTTTGATGAGAAATCATAAGGGGTTGTTATTTTCAACCCCTAATAATAAAGTTATGAGATCTAAAAAGATTTTGTGAGTAACATCTACTTAGTGCTTCATATTATGTATAGTTTTATGACTCAGTATTTTTTAGAACTCGTAAAAAGAAAATAAAAACCGTCAACTGGTCATCGCCTTCCAAAGGCTGTCTTGAAAGAGAGGTCAATTTCTAAAAAATTTATAGAAACTACCCCTGCTTATTTTCATCGAGGAATCATCTCCCTGAGTTCTTCGCATCTGTTCACATACACCCTGTATATGTGATATCCCTACTACTCCTGGGAAATTTATTAGAGAATATTCTATCTACAGATTTAAAAATTTTGAGGAATTACATTGGGCGTTTGCGTCCCAACCGAAATAAAACCGTGGTTTCGTGTTTCCATTTGAATAATCATCAAAAATATAGAAAATTGAGAGCAGTTGTGGGTCGTAATTATTTTTTGGAACATAAATTCAATTCGAAATATTTAGGAATTAGGCTAGACTTCTCTCTGAATTTCAGAGCCCATTTGGAAAATTTGCGTCTGAAGTTGGAAACTAGGAACAATATTCTGCATAAACCAGCTTGTACTTCAAGGGGTGCTGATGCAACTATTATTCTAACGGCAGTTCCAGCTTTTGTTTTTCGGCTGCTGAATATTGCTGCCCCCTTTGAGTAAAAAGTGCTCATGCTTGTGCCTAGCTTATAACTGGAGCTATTAGATCTTCACCTGTTCAATGCTTACCAGTTCTTTCAATTATTGTACTGCCCCATATTAGTAGATGAATTGCAGTTAAAAAATTTTTTAATAGATATCACTCCTTTCCCGACTCATTTCCAATTCTGTCCTATATTCCAGAAGATACAAGGGGGATACAAGGGGGAATAGTCGACATGTGAAAATGGTTTTTTACATCCAGAAGATGGTCGTTAGGGTTCTTTTTGGTTTGAGGTACCGGGAGTCCTGCCGTTGCGTATTCAGAAAGAATAACATCCTCACACTTTCTGGCATCTACATCTATAGATGTCTGCAGTTCCTGTTCCAAAACAAAAACCTTTTCGACAAATTTAGGAAAAGTGATTCATACAAGACCCGAAACCAATTTTTTCTGTACCCTCTACATACGTTGTCCCTGACAGAAAGAAATTGTACATATATGTGCCTAAAACTATATCTATAACAAACTACCATCCAAAATACGTCAAATTGATAACTTCAAATGTTTTCGAAAAGAGGTCTACAACCTATTGTTACGACTAGAGCCATACACTGTTAGTGAATTCCTGGAGAGTAACATTGAATGTTGATCTTCTCTGTTTTTGTTCATTTTTTTACTGTATGACGTTTCTCATCTTCATTGTTTTGTTAACAATTATTATTGGTGAATAAAGATATTCTATTCTATTCTATAATAACCTCATGGTCCAACCCTTTCCTTAATTTAGATATAAAGCACAAGGACATTTGTCAACCTGGCACATGACCTATTTTCAATAAAAAATTAGGGATTCCTCGAAAATAGTTCCTTGTTTTGATTTTCCGAAGAAAATATAGTGTACTATGAATAGGTCACGGACGTGGCAATTGTACCTATGCTTTTCCGATGGAATTCATTTGAGTGCCCTAGTTGTGAATGCAGGGAACCAGAAGAAACCATAAATCATTGTCCCATTTATAAATTTCAAGATGGTTTTACAGGCTATAGTTATTGTTTGTTATAAAAAATTGTGCTCTTCATCAAAAGAATAAATATATACTACAAAATCGAAGATGTTCTCATATCGAACTCCATAATTACCATTCAACATCGTTCCTTTGTATTTTTCTCCTTTTATATTTTCTCAATAGAAGTCCGTTTATCCGATTCGGCATCTGCAGCGACCCTCAGCGTGATATAATTCGAAACCACTAATCCCCCAATTCATCAAACTCCGCGAAGGGTTTACGTTAGTATGAGGATGAAAACAACCGTTAAGAACCGAATTCCCAGATTGAATTTCGAAAGGAATCCAAAATGAGAATTATTCTTCTACCATTCCTCGAGATACGGCATCGATGAAAATCTTCCTTTTTTTCACAAATTTATTCCCCTGAGTTCTGACGAACTTGCCATATACTGTTACAACTCAAATTAGGAAAATGAGAGATTGTAATCAAAAGAGATCCATAACTGACGCTCTGGTAGGTATATATGCATATGCGAACCTACCTGCGTAATGAAGAGGGCTTTGATGACGAACCTTTTCAATGTGCCAAGCTTGAAGGAGCTTTCCATCGAGTCCCTTTCTGCCATCGTACAGTTTCCAGAATGTCGATTTACTGTTCTTCATAACGCGAAGAGATTTGATTTCAGTGTCGATAACGCTGAATGGGAAAAATGAAGTGTCTCTATTGTTCGTCTAAACTACTAACCTAGTTCTTTCTCGTCGGTCTGCAATTACGAACATTTTAAACGAATAGATTTCAGTTTCAGGTTTAATACTTCGTAATATGAGGGTTTCGATGGAAAAATTTTCTGCGTCATGAAAACCGTATTGTTATATTGTAGTTGTCAAATTTCGAAGAAGAAAAGCCTATTTCCTCTAAAATGTTCATGAAGGAAAAGCGGAAAATAAGAAATTCAGCAAATGGTTCCCCCACAGTTGATCCATATTTTTGCAAATAATAAGGTTGGGGTTGATTGATACAGAATCAGATTTCAATAAATTCTGAAGAAAATTCTGAAGTCATCATCTGATTAATCATCGTCAGTCTATATGGAAGCAAATTGATGTCTTCATTTAAAATCATTTCACATATGTCAAGATAAAACACGAACCGAGGTTCGTGGAGCTTTAGTCATCACATTTTCAACACTGTTGGAAAGAAGTGTAGGCTTTCTCCGCCAGATGTCACATCTGTTTTCTGAAAACTCAGATGTGCTTTATCGCGTGGAATATACGTTGCATTATTTTCCTTCGTCATCATCGACTGAGTTATGCGGTACTGATAACGTCAAATAAGTCAGGAACTAGTCCACTTGCTACTTTTTCGATCGATGACGTTTCCTGCAGTTTACTTATCAGTTTGAATTTCCGTCAGTTCATTTTCGTTGTTATTGCTGATAAACTCTCTTCCTTCTCTTCGGAATCGATCATTTCTTTTTTTAACAGTATCTGGTTCACGGAAAACGCTCAAACATGGCGAAACAGTGAGAGTACCTACTGTTTCCAAAGAGAAAGATTGGTAATATTCAGCAATAGAAGGATACTCGATCCTGAAGTCTCTGAAACATCTTTATAATAGGTTAACAATCCAGAACGCTAATTTGGCAGTTCACCCAGGAAATGGTTCAGGAGAAGATAAGAATTAAGTTGGATACAAAACTATCAAAATTCCATAACCTATTTGACAAAGATTTGTGGATCTATGCAATAGAGATGGTATTTATATTCATCTTATAACACCTAACGATGGTCTTGAAACCATCGAGTTATTGTTGCATTGTGAAACAAGTGCGTGGATGAAGCCCAATCCTCTCTGGTTGCCATAAAACCTTTCATCAGTGAATGTTTTAGATTCACATCTGAAAATTTCAGGTGCTTCCCATTGTAGAGAGCAAGGGAAGAAGGAAGAACATTATAACAAAAATAACCCACCTATTGAGGTATTGTAAATAATAATCGAGGTTGATTCAGATTCATAACATCTACTGATATAAAAATCAACACATGTTACGATCTCAATCTAACCACCATCATTCAGGCCATAAACAGAGAGTCCAGTAGGAGAAGTAGAGGATCACCATGGTTTCGGTCTTTCTTAAAGTGAACCTCAAAGGGGCGCATATTTGTATCACCACGGACAGACAGGCCACACTGAGGTCCCTGGAATCACACTGCCAGAGATCTCTGCTGACATGGGAGTACCGTAATACCATAAAGCAACTGGCCAGAGACAACAAAGTGACTCTACAATGGGTACTGATAATCAGGGCATTGTGTGTTGAAGGAAATGAAAAAGCCGATGAACTTGCACAAAAAGCATCAAGGTTAACACCTGCTGAACCTGAGCCTTTCTGTGGGCTTGGAAAATACCAATATAACGGTCGAACAATGGGATTTGAACAACAGAAAAACTCTCTGGAGAAACACTCCTGGACTTACTCGGTCAAAGAAATTCGTGATGATTTCACCTACCTAAACCAGACAACTGCTAAAGCTAGTCCAGGAGTACAAATATCATTTGTACCGTATGCGAAAGTCAGCAGATGAGATTTTTAGACACTGTGAATCAGAAGATGAAACAGCTGAACACATGGTTTGCAAGTTTCTAGAGCTGGCTGGCCTATGAGAACCATTCATATGGGGAAACCGGTCTTGGAGACTCACGCCAAGGCCCTTAAGGATTTTGTCATCAACACCATTGACGGCCTCCTTGGGTTCCTATGAATGAGTAGGGTAGAGAACAAAGATCTACATGGTCTAAGTTCACGAAATGCTAATCGAGCCACAACGACCTAGGTTCAAATAATAATGGTTTCGGTTTTATTTGAGCTCGGTTCACAACTCCTACCTCGACGAAAATATCACGAATTGATAGACCATTAATTTATTCGATGTCAATAGACAGTACCTGAAAGGAGGCGAGATCCATATCAATTATGTTTCTTGACTCCCAGAGTGAAGATGACAGCGTTCATCCATGTGTTTCAAGTAAAGACCAAAACCATGGTCAGTGATGGTGGTTGACAAGTTCGATTAAGATTGTAACAATTGTTGATTTGTATATCTATCAATGTATCTTATGAATCTGAATTCTTTTCGATTGTTTTTGCCCACCTTGATCTGAAAGTATTTCTATTTGATAATAAATCGTGAATAATATCGAAGGACAACAGGTAAGTTAAATTAAGTATTTAATGCTTTCCATAACGAATATCGACCAACCAATAACACGTCTAGATTGCCCAAATTCTTATATAATCGACTTTCAAAGCCCTCTGAGTGGTTTGTTCGTTCCAAGTGGGTCTCCACTGTCCGTTACCATTCCAGAAGTCTCTCGCAGCTTGTGGTGACGTATTCTTCCACGGTTTTCCTCCAGGATTTTGAACGTTATCTGGGAAATAACCGTTAGTTGCACCAATGGCCACATTGACGATCAAGTAAAACTCCTGGTCGAAGGGCGCCATCTTGCCCCCGCCTGACCAAGGATTGTCCCCGGACAAATGACCAAATTCGTAGAAACCACCTTGGGGTGGACTGATCCTCCCGATCTCTTGACCATCGACGGTAAACGCCATGTAATCCGGTGTCCACTCTACGCCGTAGTTGTGGTAGTCCCCGTCGTAACCAGCGCCATTTCTTTTTTCCCAATGGGTCCTTTGGAATTGGTTTTCACCAGCGCTCTTTCCCCAGTGAAGTGTGCTGAACACCAACTGTGTGCCGATGTTACCGCCGTCAACGAGTAGGTTTTTGTTGCCCCTGCTTTCCAAGATGTCTATTTCACCGGATCTTGGCCAGTTTCCGTATTTCGAACTCTGTGGCATCATCCAGATGGCTGAAATGTGCGGAAAATAATTTTAGAGTTCAAATATACCCATAAAAAAAGGTTCAGGAAAAAAGGAGAATTTGAGAGAGGGTGGAGAAATTCTGGAAAATTTATTAGTAATGAACAAAAGAGTAGGGGTTTTCACCCATAAACTCAAATTTGGATGAGAATTTAGTGCCAAAACTAGCTTGCTTGCCTCACTATTGGAATAACGAAAAGTTAAATCCATCAGATTTGATGGAGGCCTATTTAACCTGAAGCGCCTCGGAGCAAAAACCCGTTCAAAGTTTATCACGGAACTTCAATATGCAGACGACTGCGCACTTATCGCTAGCAGCCCAGAGGATCTACAGATAATGCTGGACACTTATAAACATATATACGAAACTTAAGGCCTTATACTCAATATCGACAAAACCAAAATCCTGGTAAGTCCGCCAGAAAGCCTCCAAACACATATCAGCCTGGAGAATGAAACTCTAGAACAGGTCGAGCAGTTCAAATACTTGGGAAGCTTCATTAATACTAGGGCTAACCTGGACACGGAAATACACAACGTATCAATTCGGCATCACGGGCATTCTGGAAGCTAAAGGACAGAGTTTTTCAAAATCACGACCTCAATCTGAAGACCAAGACAGCTGTTTACAAAGCAGTCGTCCTCCCAACGCTTCTTTACGGAAGCGAAAGCTGGATGCCCTACAGGCAACATATTAAACAGTTTGAACAAACGCAACAACGTCATCTTAGACGAATAATGCACATCAGATAGTTCCACAAAGTTTTAAATGTAGAAGTCTTGCAACGCACCAGTTGTACAACAATTGAGACTCAAGTAACGAGAGCCCTACTCAGATGAAGCGGCCACATTCTGAGACTCCCCAAAATAGCTCAATATGGCGAATTGACAGGGGGAGCCCGGAAACCAGGAGGCCAGTATAAGCGGTTTAAGGATACACTACATCAATCCCTAAAATTAATTAATGCCAATCATAACTGGGAACAATTAGCGTTAGACAGGTCACAGTGGTCACAATTTTAATGGAGACTCGAGAAGAAACAAAGATATTAATGTGTAATATCTTTGAGAAGAATACAGCGGCGGCCAGATCTGGTTGGTGACTATCCATGCCCGGAGTGAGGAAGGATCTGTAGGTCACGGTTGGGTCTTTTCAGTCACAGGAGGGCACACAGTCGCATTTAGCCCTAAGAAATTATAAGTCTGTCCCTTTTTTGTGTCTTTTTGTAGATTTATTCCCGGTAACGGGATACAGCAATGAATGAATGAACGAAAAGTAAGGTTAGGTCATCTTCAAAAAGACAGGCACACTTGATAATCAGGGAGCCCGCTCAGCTTCAGTTGGAATCCTTATTAGATCACTAGACAGAAAATTGTCCTCTAATACTCAGGTAGTCGAGACTTCTTAATGGGAGTCCGCAAAGCCTAAGGTCAAAAAACTGGATGGCCCTGAAGAGTATGGTGACTGAGCACCTTTTCAATAAACATCTAAATAAAATGGGACCCACTGAATGTTTCTCGAATCGTTGTTGCAAGAGCACTGATTAAACTGTTTAACATATTCTGTTCACCTGTAGTAATCTTATACCGAGTTGAGGACAACACCACTAGTCTTGTGGTATAAGGGATTCCACTCTGTAGACTCGTGGCATTTCTATTGGCGAGTTCTTCTTACTGCATGCCGATGAACAATGAAATCTCAGTTCAATCCAGAAGAGGCATCGCACTTAGAAATAGAGGAGAAAGTTGGGTCAGAAAAATGTAAGATGTATCTTTTTTGAAGACATGTCTATGACTGAGGTTTATCGGAACTCTGAAGACTGGATGGAAAACCATAGCCTGGGAGCACCTGAGGCAGCTCGAGGAAGATAGAGGCCCAATAGACCCAATACTTGTGCATTTGGACCCGTATTATTAAATTTCAATTTGGATAATTTGCTTAAAATACCTTCCCATTATAACTGATTGGAACTTCCTCGTAGCGGAATCTTAAGAAGAGAAAAAGCTTTTCTTGGATGCATCAGATTTCAAGTCAACAGTTCTTAAGGGTATTGATATTATCAAGACATCAAGGTTTTGCGCAATTTTTATTTATATTGTGAACTCTTTTTTCTTGCTCGAGCATCTCTTGCTCGTGATTTATTTATGTCTTCACCTCTATTAAAATGAAGCAGAAACTTAAATTTTCATATAGAAGTGATATTTTCCAAAAATTTTCAATATTTTTTATTGCTTCCGAGAAATAGACAAGGAAAAGTTTTGATTATGTGGATGGGAATGTATCAAAGGTAGAATTGTAAAATAAGCGGTTGAATTGAGATTTTCATATTAGGCAATATGATTTGTTCGCATTCATCTTCCCCATTCGGTTATATTTTTCCATATTTACCTGGCCAAATCCAATCACCAGCTGGTATCTGCGCTCTTGCTTCAAGTTTTCCATATTTAAATGAAAATTTTCCAGCGGTTGTCATTCTAGCGCTCTGTACTGGGTTGAAAAAACCACTGAAAAATCGAATTTTATTGAGAAACATCGAAATACACCCAGTTCTTGATTTGTATCAGTCTTCACACCTGCACCGAGATATTTAGGACCTCTTTAACAAATAGGAAACTAGCTACAGCTTTTCAATTTATTCATCCTCGGCTTCACATAGCTCAGGAAGAATACTGGACTACCAAATTTCAAACTCCATGCGTAGTAGGATTCGGGGGATAATTTGGAATCACCATATTATGAAAGAAACAGAACTCACTTATGTAAAGGACCATCACCGATAACTTTCGGTAGTATGAAGAGTTTTCCATCTTTCGCATAGCTTACAGACCTATCATTGACGTACTGCTCGAATTCTCCATTCTGAAACAGCAACCAAATGCATATTTTGAACTGTATGAATATCATAATACAGAAAACATGAAAACATTTCTTTAATATTATGTGCTGAATTTTCCTCCAATAGAAATCTTGAAAATAGTATATTATACTCTATCCACGATCGCCGAAAAATTATTTCTGGAACAACCTCATTTTCGATATTATGTGTTAAGTTTCATGAATGTCCTGACTCTCAGAAAACGCATGGATTATGTCACTTTAATCATCGATCGTGAAGAAACATGATATTGCCGATTCCAATTAAATACAGGGTTTGGCATAGGTCTGGAATGAAGCCAATATTTCATCAACTAATTAATCAAAATAAAAAGGTGGAAACTTGTAGGTAAATTTCCAATTTCCCTTATTTTCTGGCAAAAAAATAGTTTTTTTCTTCAACCCCTTAGTCTCAACTACATCCAGCAGCCAACTTCTGTTTTTCATAATGAAAAAGAAAAAAAAACACAAAATTCTCTTGGAAAAAAAAATACAATAAATAGTATCTCAACTCATAACTCATGTAAAATAATAATAACAAGACGCTGAGATACATTTATTGAGTTCCGATTGAGGTTATTTTAAGGCAATAAAATTTAATATTTTTCTCCAACCCCTTAGCAGACACAAACCCCGCAGCTCTCGGAAAAATTAATATTACTATAGTCTTTATTTTTATTTTAGTCTTGTCATCTTGTGATTATCAGGAACTCGAAAGAATGCTTATAAAAAGAACAAAATATATACCTACTCTGAATAAAATTAAGACTATGGTAAGATTCGTTTTTCTTGCAGCTACCAAACGGTAGGGTTGCGGCTAAATGGTTGAAGAAAAATATTCAATTTCATTTCCAAAAAATAACGACAATGGAAAATCAATTGAAGTGTTTCAGCGCTTCAATTTTAAGTTATTGGTTGAGAAACTATTCAATTTATTCTTTTTCAAGAGTCCTTTGAATTTCTTCTCATGAAATCAAAATTAACAAAACAAAGATTATAGTTGTATTCCATTTTCAGTGAGCTTTCTAACGAGCCCACACTTGGTATATGTTTCCGTTTGAAAAATTAAAGTTGGATGATGGGGATGATGTAATGGCTGATGATTATTCCAATTTCCAAACCTCAATTTAGTCTCACTTAAACCACCAAACTTTCTTAATTGTGTATGAGGTATCATAAGACGCTAGATGAATATTGCTTTTTATCGATACCAATTAATGATGAAAGCTCAAATCATATCAATTTTTTTTTCAATAGTTTTAGCTCCAAATAATGAAAAGATAATGACAGACCCCTGCTCCATCCACTTGGTTCTCGTGGTTCCAAAGACCTTCGTTCAAATTGTCGAACCATTCAGCAAAAATCAGATCGCCAGAACAAAGTTTGCCCTGCTTCAATTTCGGATAAGATCCTCCTACTTGTGTGGGAGTGTCTTTGCACTGAGCATCAACTCGATCGGAGGAGCAGATCCATAGGATTGATAGAAAGACTGCAGTTCTCATTCTGCAAATTCAAGAAATAGAATAATAAAAAAAAGTATTCATTTCCCAAACAAGATAAGTCCACAATTATTCATAAAACAAAGCTCAAAGGCGCATCCAAAACAAATATCTGTAGGTACCGCATTATTGAAATCTCACCATGCGAAAAAATAATACATATATTGGAACTTCTTACAATTTATTGGTAGTTGTAACAAAGCTTGTTCCAGGGTTGTGAACCCGGGTTGAACCGACCATTGGTTTAACCCTCAAAGAAAAAAAATTATTCTCATGATCATGTTTCCAATTTCCTTCGTTGTGAAGATAGAGGGAGGCAAATTTAAAAAGAATTTTTTATCAAATGGCTAAATTTGATAGAAAAGGATTGTTCAAGCAGAACAAGAAATCACATCAGCACAGTGCAGCTATAGAATCTGCTCTCTCTGGGTTTTTCCCAATATCAATCAGATAGTTTTTTCCTATTTCATGAAAAAATAAAGCGAGATACGAGAAAATTGAGGAGACAAATGAATTATATCATCAATTCCCTCATCGAAGGAAAAGAATGAACATTAAAAAACAGTACACCATTAAAAAATCTGATCACCTTGTGAGACGCCACTGTAATTGATAATTTCATTTATAGGATATTGAAAGAAGTCCCTGATTGTCTCAAATAAGCATTACAAGTTCAATCCAAAAAAGACAAAAAATTTTTGGATAATCCATAAAATTCCTTTCATCTAGAAACATTGACAATCTGCATGCATCTCGAAATTTAAGCAAGTGATGGATTCTTTTCATTTGACTATTTAGCCATGATTACCCTGTATTGAAGTAAATCAAAGATATTCATTTCGAGTGTAAAATCTTTATACCACTGAAAAAATGATGAAAATAACTTTATAATCGTAATTACACCTATTGTATCTCGGTTTTCTTGATGCTTACCTGATCACATTCAATTGATGATTAGATAGTTACTGTAGGACAAACTCAAGTGGACGTGTTTATAAACTTGGACCACGATAAGGTCCTCAGAATCAAATAAAAAAAAATTAATGGTTCCTTCGTTCTGTGAATTGCACCACTTCGATATTTATGCAAAACCGGAAAACTTCAACAAACTGATAACAAATGCATTAGATACATTGTTTGTCCAAGAATAGAAATGTTTGCATTTCAAATACCTTGAAATATAGTTCTGGGAAATTCCAATCGATTTTTTTATGCATATCGAATTTCAAGCTTCTAGTTGTAAGGGTAGAAATCTTCAGCCTATGTGGAAATAAGGAAATACACCCTTCAACTTATTTTGACTTCCAACGGTTCTTATATACTTTTCGATCATTTCTATTTCAGAATGCAGTTTACACTAAATCTCTGCTATTATTTTCGACAGAAGACGAATTTCACGAGAAAACGAAATTCCATAAAACAGTCGTAGGTCCATAACCACGCAAATTATCGAAAAAATTACGAAAACTTAGCTAGGTAAAGATCTAACAATCCACACAACATAAAGAAGAATTTCGTGAATCTCTCACTGTTTTTGAAATCTTAATCGAAAAACTTACACCCTGTACAACAAGGGGAGCATGAAAAAAATACCCTGCGCCAGTTACATAAAGATTAAGGATGGTGCTTCACATCACTGTCGAAAAATCCAGTATCGGTGAATAAATGTCAAAGCAAAGACTAAATAGAAAGAAGTGATTTTCTGAATTGCTATATTTCCATAGCAATGTATTATAGGCAAAAAGTGGCCTGACTCAGCATAAAAACTCTGTGGGGCCCACTACTATTCCCAAATTTTTCAGATTTTGGGCTTTCTTACATTAACACACTGCAGATGAGATTGAAAAAAAATACTCTGTGCCAGTGTCGAAGACTAGTCAAACTTGGGCAATTTTTCTAATTCTACAATTATTCTACTTTCCTAGTCTGAACTTTCTGGGGTTACCCATCAATTTCATCAAAAGTAGCTAGTCCATTATAATATCCAGTTGCACACTCACCCTAATAAACCTAAAAAGTTTTAGGAGGGAGCCATACCACCTTTATGCATGTTTACCCACCATTATATTCGATTAACCTCAGAAAAATTCGCCACAAATACTTTCAAAGCCTCTATTTATCATCAGATATTTCACAATAAAAATTATTTTATTCATTTGAAGATTAGATGGCCCAAATCCTTATGTAATCCACCTTGAGGGCCCTCTGTGTAGGTCTCGACCACTCATTCCAAGTGGATCTCCACTGCCAGTTACCATTCCAAAAGTCCCTCGAAGCCTGCGGTGACCAATTCTTCCAAGGTTTGCCACCAGGGTTACTGCATTGATCCGGAAAATAACCGTTAGTCGCTCCCACAGCTACGTTAACGATAAGGTAGAAATGCTGATCGAAGGGCGCCATTTTCGTTCCAGACGCCCAAGGATTATGTCCAGACAGTCCACCCAGCTGGTAGAAACCTCCTGACGGTGGAGTTATTCTGCCAAGCTCTTGGTTGTCCACTCTGAAAGCGATGTAGTCAGGTGTCCATTCGACGACGTAGTTGTGAAAGTCTGAGTCGAATCCATCGCCTCTCCTTTTCTCGAAGTGCGTTTTTTGAAACAGGTTTTCTCTGGGGCTCTTTCCCCAATGCAAGGTACTGAAGACGAGTTGGGTGCCTATGTTGCCACCCCACGCATGTAAATTTTTGTTTCCTCTGCTCTCCATTATGTCTATTTCACCTGATGTTGGCCAACCACCGTAGCGGAAATCTTGGGGCATCATCCAGATGGCTGGAAAACAATTATGTTTTTCAATTATAAACGACACACAAAATGAAAACAGTCCTTATTCTTCTAAACTGATCTGAATAATAAGAAGTAAATGCGTTGCATTTCATCAATTCAATTATACAGGGTGTTCCTAAATTGAACGTACAAACGAAAAGGAGAGATTCCTTAAGTGAGTTTAAGAAAAAATAGTCCCATAAACATAGGGTCGCAAACGTTTCGTTTTCGATATACAGGGTGTTGAAGTTTGAATTTTTTTCAAGTTTTTTTCTCATAGTATCTACACTTCACAAGATATTCAAATGAAATTTGGTATAGATATTACATTTTAGAGTTCTCACCACGTGACATGGCAATTTCGATAGAAGATCTACAGGATGATATTTTTTCTGGAACACTGCCACCTGTTCTTCTGCAGAACTTTTTTTTGGTGAGCAACTGTTAATTTGAAAAAATGTAAAAAGAAGCTTTGTTCTTATACTAAACTTTTCGGTCTCTTGTAGTTTTGTCGTATCTACCAATGATTTCGAGAAAAAAAATTTTGAACGATTCTCTCGAAATCCTCGTGAAAATCCAAATTTTTTTTTCCCGAAATCGTTGGTAGATACGACAAAACTACAAGAGACCGAAAAGTTTAGTATAAGAACAAAGCTTCTTTTTACATTTTTTCAAATTAACAGTTGCTCACCAAAAAAAAGTTCTGCAGAAGAACAGGTGGCAGTGTTCCAGAAAAAATATCACCCTGTAAATCTTCTATCGAAATTGCCATGTCACGTGGTGAGAAATCTAAAATGTAATATCTATGCCAAATATCAGTTGAATATCTTGTGAAGTGTAGATACTATGAGAAAAAAACTTGAAAAAAATTCAAACTTCAACACTCAGTATCTCGAAAACGAAACGTTTGCGACCCCGTGTTTATGGGACTTATTTTTCTTAAACTCACTTAAGGAATCTCCCCTTTTCGTTTGTACGTTCAATTTAGGAACACCCTGTATATTTTTTTAATAATGACGAATACTCAGATGCACATAGCTCATATTTTATCAGGCAAATTTTGTCCATTGACAAGGGAGTTCAGTGTATTGATCGCAGCCTGACTATCAGAATTTATCGTGATGTTGCAAATCTAAGAGTTTCTTTCTAGGTTAAATTCCACACATCCTTAGAATGCAAATATTTCTTCCTCAAAGGCCCTAGAACAGCGGCCTAGTAATAGTGACATATAGTCATATGGTGCAGTCCCAAATACCATTGACAGTGACCCATTGTTTATCCGCTTGTAGTATGCGAGACTCAAGCCCTGAGATTCGCCAATGCCACAAGTCGACAGAGAGGAGTCTCACTCACCATAGGAATGGTGGGTGTTGTGTTTTCTAGGTGTGCCATAATCAACTGGACTGAAACCTCTTGGCAAAACCATCGGATGTCATGCCAATCATCTTCGATTTCGAGAGGCCCTTTGAAACAGTCATAGCTGACTGTCCTAGTTCAATAAGTTTCGTAAATCGTTTGGACAAAAAGTCATCCACGTGGTTTACTGATGGATCAAAATCAGAAAGGGGCACCGGCATTGGCGTACATGGACCTCAACTGAGGATCTCTAAAGCCCTGGGAAGTGAACCCTCTATTTTACAAACCGAGACACTGGCTAAACAGCCAGCTCAGGAGTGTCTTAAAATATCTATATCACCACGGTCAGCCATGCCACGCTGAGGTTGCTGGAATCACACTGCCAGAGATCTCTGCTGACATGGGAGTGCTGTAATAACATATAGCAACAGGCCAGAGGCAACAAAGTGACTCTACTATGGATACCAGGACATTGTGGTGTTGAAGGAAATGGGAAAGCCGATGAACTTGCAAAAAGGGCATCAAGGTTAACACCTGCTGGACCTGAGCCTTTCTGTGGGCTTGGAAAATACCAATATAAGCGGTCCAACAATAGGAGTTGAACAACAGAATAACCCTCTGGAGAAACACTCCTGGACTTACTCAGTCAGAGAAATTCGTTATAATTTCACCGGCTTACACCAGAAATTTGCTAAAGCTGTCACGAGCTGACCTTCAGGTGATGGTGGAGCACTGTCAGCAGATGAGATTCGTAGACTCTGTGGATCAGAAGCAGAAACAGCTGAACACATGGTATGCAAGTGCACAAAGCTGGCGCACCTAAGAACAACTCATATGGGAAAACCTATCCTGAATACTCACGAGGTAACGGCTAGGGCCCCTAAGGATGTTGTCGGTTTTATCAACACCATTGACGACCTCCTTAGGTTCTTATGAATGAGTAAGGTAGAGAACAAAAGATCTAAATGGTCGCAGTTCCCGATAGGCTAATCGAGCCACAACGACTCCGGTTCAAATAATAATAACAGGTGTGTCATCCTTAGCTCTTCAAGGTTGCTGTAGATGAACAGAATATGTTCAACAGATTCATCAGTGCTCCTGCACCAGAGGCACAGGTCCACCCGGTCAGTCCCATTCTATTTATTTAAGTGTTAGTTAGTCTTAATTAGATGGCCAGTCATTGCTCCAGTCACCAGACCCAGCTGTTCGCTCTCAAGAGACAGGAGTTATTTTACCTCAGCCATAGAGGACGGTCTCCTAATGAAAAGCCTCGAGTGTCTCAGACCACTTCCGTTGCTCCTCAATTCAGAGGAAAATTTCCAGTCTTGCCATCTATTAAAGAAGTTCAGAATACTATTCCTGCGCTGGTCCTCGAAATGGTTTTCGAACCATCTGTATACCATGTAATGGTATTTCTTTGTGGATTTGGGAGTGGGTTTCCTTACCAAATTTTGCTTTCTACTCAGCATCATAGTGTTTTCCTTATTTCTTGGTCACTCTGAATAAGATTCACTGATAGGATGTATTTGGTCTCTGATTCCTGATTCTCTCATTACACGTAACTTTCTTCGAAATTCTCAAAATGGCGTCATATGACAATCTATTTATCATAAGATGAAAAGGTTTAAGATGTATAATGATCTCCAGTACCCTAGTTGAGGACTTTCTCATAGCTCCATTGATGCAAACACAGGCTAGACTTTGTAGTCTACCGAGGGTTTTCCTCTTACTGTTTTTTGAATTGGTATGGCGTGCCAAACTATTGACCCATAAGTGATTATGTTGACGGTAATACGGAGTAAGTAGTGACAAGAACAGATAATAGTTTTTTCCGGTACCTATCGTTCTTGTTCGCGCTTTTCTACAAATTAATAATTCTCAGTCCGAAGAATTTTTTTTCTTGTACTTACTTAAAAAAGTGACTTACCTGGCCACAGCCAATCGCCAGCAGGAATTTGAGCCCTAGCTTCGAGTTTTCCATACTTGAAAGTAAATTTTCCAGCCGTTGTCATCCTTGCACTTTTAACCGGATTGAAATATCCACTGAAAAAGTCGAAATTTAATATCAGTATGATCCTATTACAAACTGAGAAAACTGTTCGAACTCACTTATTAAGGGGAACATCACCCACTATTTTGGGTTTAATGAATAGCTTTCCACCTTCTGTGTAACTGATGGACCTGTCGTTCACGTACTGTTGAAATTCTCCGTTCTGAAACAGAAAACGAGCAGTTCGATAGGAAATATTCGATAATAAGAATAATTCCTACTCCGCATCCATCAACTTGATGCTCGTGATTCCAGAGATTCTGGTTGAGATTGTCGAACCATTCTGCGAAGATGAGGTCGCCTGAACAGAAACTCCTTCTACCACCTGCATTTGAACCTCCCACCTCTGTCACACTAGGTCTGCAACCGGCCTCAATTAGGGGAGGAAGCCCTAGGTAGACCGCTGCTACCACCCAGAGAATATTCATGCTCCTACTGGAAGTTAGTCGAATAAATAAACTAAGTTACATAGAAAACAGAGGACCCAGTAATAATTACAACAATTTTTCGTTTAGATACATGTTGGGAAAGTAATCGATGAAAAGTAATCGTAGAAAAAGGGGGAAAATAAATAATATGTTGAACCCCCACATATATTTTTCACTCTGGAACATGTCGAGGCATATTCTTAATAAGATGGTAAATGAATTAAAAAATTCCGGCTATGCTGAAAATTCCACCCCAAACTCAAAGTTATTTTATGATAACGGCCAAAGCAGCTTGAAATAAATGTTGATTGAGTTTCAAATGGAAGGAATTGAAGTATTTAAGACTCAATGGAAGTACAAACAATCATTACTCGCCTTTTTATATAAAAAACTAGGAGGTATATGCGTACTCACCAATATGGACAAAACAATTGATATTTAAGTAAAAATTTCAGTTCATTAGTTATTATCTTGAAATGAACTTGTGAAATGAGTTTCCTAATAGCCCTTCCACCTCATACAAGTAATTCATTTTCATCATATCCTACTAACCACAACATTTGGAAAGAGTTGAAAAGAAGATTAAAAATTGAGGGACTTTGTGGTTTTATTCACTGCAAGGAATTTTTATCATTCTCTTATATCTGCTCACTGAATCTTACAAATTCTGTAACGAAAATTACACGGTCTGACCATGCAAAATAAGTCTTAATTTCTTCAAATCAATACTCTCCATTCATAATTGATTTTTCTTATCCTACTAGATCCTTTTTTGTTTTAGCTGAGGATTTTTCAGTAGGGAAAGCAGCTCGAATGAAATATCCTTTCCAAAGTCTTGATGTTTTCTTGTTTCTTATGCATTCATGAAAAAACGATTATCCAAATAGCAGGTTTTCTATAATTTATATCGACGAATATTGTGGCAACTCATGAAATTTCAATATTTTAACTGATTTGCTGGAAGAGGCTAGGTTTAAACGTGAAGCTGATCATGAATATTTGAAATATCATCTCTTGTGATGGGTGACATTAAGTTTTTGTATGGATTTATAGATCATCAGGACCATATATACGGAACAAGAAGAAATATTCTGATCACATACAGTATGACTCTTTGACTCCTGCAAATATTTTAACAGTAGATTTTTGAGGTAAAAAAACACTTTTTTCCCAAACAATTTTTTTCCGATTCGGCCCTTATAAAAAGATATAGCCATTTTAAGTTTCATAATGAGTTGTGCCAACCCTGGAAAAACAAAATTACCTTCAGAATAACTAACTAAATCACTACACACCTTTGGATCTTCAAGTTTCATTCAGGCAAAGTAACCAATTTCTCAAATTTCACAGATACTTCTTGATTTTTAAACATCAAATTACTCTAAAACGGCACATTATACGATAAAAAATGAAAAATCTTCTATTTTACATAACGTTCAAATATTCATTAGATAGCGTTCAATTTGGTTTCAAGGGTTGGCTTTTTTGAATTTCTGGTATTTTTATGGTACGTAATGGTCATAATGAGAAAACTGAAAGAAGTGGGTGATATCTTGTGTTCGAAAAAGATTCATCAAATAAATGAAAAATTATATTCCGAAATTCATTCATTCGATAAAACCGTTTGGGAGATGGAACTGAAAATAACATTTTTTTATGGTTTTTCAATTCAACAGCCTGTATTTTTTAAACCGAGCCGATATGGAGAAATGGTACATGAAAAAGTGTTTGTTTCTACCTAAAGAATCTACCTGATTTAGGATTTAGTTCAGAATTCCATCAGACTAAAGAATCTACTGTTAAAAATGTTAAAATATTTGTACTAGTCACAGAAATTGAATTTAAGTGAGACGTTTCCGAACCGTGTATAAAGAATAAAATGACAAAAGACAAAAAGTTCTAGTTTGGAATATTTAAACGCTACACTGAACTGATGAGTGGACAATGATCCCGAAACCGGTTGCATTTAGATGTTTCAACTTCTCTGTTCATGACTAGCTAGCATGGAATGACAATTCTATGGAATTGTTGTCTCCAGTTTCGAATAGACTGATTTGTGTTCGTTATAATGATTTCTTCAGGTAGTAGAAAAAAGAATCTAAAAAAAATATTTATTCATATTGATCCTTGGGAAGGATGGTTTTTTTAAATTGAGATTTCACATACGAAAGAAATTTTTTATTGATTATGGATTATGCCAATAACCCAAAGAAAGTTTTACAATTTCACGAAAAACATATTGATTTTCTAGATATAAAAATAAATTTGATCAAATACATTTTCTCAATACAAATACTTTTAAGTCAAATTAAAGAGCCCATACTTTCACATAATCGACCTGCATGGCACTTTGCCTAGTTCCCTCGTTCCAGGTAGGTCTCCACTGAGATCTACCATTCCAAAAATCTCTGGCAGCCTGCTTGGAAGTACTCTTCCATGGTTTTCCTCCGGGGTTGATGCATTTATCCGGGAAATAATTACTGGTACCACCCACTGCCACGTTGAGCAATATATAGAAATCCCTGTCAAAGGGCGCCATTTTAGTGCCAAATCTAAAAGGATTATTTCCTGTGAGATGACCCAGTTCGTAAAAGCCACCTGCTGGCGGTGTAACCCTGCCTATTTCCTTGCCGTCGACACTGAAAGCTATGTAGTCTGGCGTCCAGGTCAGTTTGTACAAATGGAAATCATTGTCGAATCCCGGCTTGTTGTGGGCGAGAGATGATAGGTCTGTGAGGTCGTAGTTTTGGCCGAAATGCACTGTAGCAGCCACTTCTTCGGGGCCGATGTTCTTGGTCCAGGCGATTAGGTTTTTGTTGCCTCTACTCTCCATCAGGTCTATTTCACCGGAGTGAGGATAGCCCCCGTAGTTATTGTTCTGGGCGAGCAGCCAGATGGCTGAATAAAAAAGAAATCAAAAATATTAAAATAAAGCAAGGATAAATCATTTGTTATGGAGCAACATCGGTGAAATTGGGGAAGTACTGACGTACAGAATAAGTGCGCGCTTGTTCAAATTCATAATCAAGCGATGAAGCGATCCCCCAAGTATTTGGCTCCAAAATAACATTTTGATATTCAGGATTTTTCCTTCTGCACAAGTCTTTGTATCGTCACTTAACAACTACCTCCTCAGTAGATACCCCATTATATTAATCTGATACGCTATACTGTAAATCCAATTTTTTACACCTACTATATCAAGAACACATTTTTATACAGGGTGTATCGTATAAAATGGGAAACATTTTAATCACAGATAGAGGCCACCTGGAGGATCACAAAACCCCCATATATATTATAGTATCTAGGATTACTAAATTCCAATTAATAGGGTGTTTTTCAAATCTGAATGGAAATTTATGCGACTAACCCTAGGTTTCATAAAGCTTGATCGAGGAATCAACGCTTGATTAACGAATAGACGTCGATTTGTTTTTAATCGATAACTCAGTCATAATCATTAAGAATTTCATTCTCGCATCAAATTATCATGTTCATACGTCTTTTAAATTATTCTCAATTGCTGCTTCTTCGATATATGAGGGGTTCAGAGCTGAAGTGAACCAAGTCCATTCAGCCTAGTTTTGGGATGAATGGCTTAGAAGTTGTTTATCAACTATTAATTTAAAAGTGACTTCTTTATTTATTGTTATTCTTATGTAAGCATATGCTTACATTCTAACCTTTTTAAATCTGAAGAAGTCACTTTTGAATTAACTAATTGGTGATAAACAACTTCTAAGCGGCCGAGTGGTGTAAATATTCGTCGCTTTCCAATTTCCTCGAAAAAACAGAGAAACAGAACATCACAAAACCACAATCTAGAACCATTGTCAACTTGAATGTGGGGTCTTTATCAAATAAACTAGACGGATTCACATACTTCGTGAATGACAGAAAAGCAGATATAATATGCATCACAGAGCATTGGCTTTCTTACGAGTTAATTCAGCGCATAAAAGTTGAGAATTACTACGTATCGGGGTCTTTTTGCCGAGCTTCATCTCGACATGGTGGGACCGTGATCGTGGTGAAAAATAGCATCCAGTCTGTAAGGTTGCCTGATATAGAAGACCTCTCGATTGAGAATAATATAGAGATGACAGGAGTGAGGATTCCGTCGATGAAACTCGTTGTGGTTGCAGTGTACAGACCACCTTCAGGTGATTTCAAATTATTTGATTCTAGGATTACAGAGGTTCTGGAAATTTGTCTTAATAAATACGCAGACGACAGAATGATCGTTGCAGGTGACTACAATGTGAACATACGAGATCATAGTGCTAGGAGAACCCAGCTCATTGAATCTTTCAGGATGTTCAACCTGAATTACGTTTTTACGGAACCTTCCCATGTAACCCGAACGTCCAAAAGTTGTATTGACAACATGTTCACGAATATTCCAAGCAGTGGACTGAATCAGGAAACTTGCGACTCTCTCTTGTCCAACCATCGAGCACAAATCATGTCGTTTTCAGTATTGGAGGACAAAAATGAGAAGGATTCTTTCAAGTTGGTACGACAGATGAATGCAAAGCATTCTCGCAGTTTTTGGCAGCGAGTTCGGACTACCAACTGGGAATCTGTGTACTGCGATGATGCTCAGACTCAGTTCAATCAATTCCATGATACGCTAATGGAAATCTTCGACTCATCTTTCCCTTTGAAGAAAATGAAAATGAGAAGTTGCAATAAATACAACTACTCGAAGAAAATAAAAGAACTAAAAAACAAAGTAGAAGCAGCAAAAACAATCGCTGATGTGTTGAGAGATGAGGACAGTGCCCTGTTGTATAGAAGTTTGAAAAGGCTACTCAGAGAAAGTATAACTGAAACTGTGAGGCAGAAAAATATTAGGAAATTCAAAACGCAGATAATAGACAGCAATTCCTATGGAAGTTGATAAAAGAAGAAACGGGAAAGAAAGAAACATCTCAAGGATCGAGATTTGACGTGGAGGGTAAACAACTTAATGAGTATTTTGCTACAGTAGGACATAAGATTCAAAAAAATCTGAACCCATCACTTGAACTCTCAAGTAAATTTTTGAATAACTTCAAAGTTGAGCCTTCATCTTCAATGTTTTTGCATCCTGTTACTGAGGATGAAGTTTTATCGGTGTCCAATAGATTGAAAAATAAAAAAAGTAAGGATGTCTACGGCATGTCATTTTCAGTACTCAAGGGGATCGTTCCACTGATGAAGGGGCCGTTATGTAAAATAATTAACGATTGCTTTGAGCAGGGAGTATTTCCGGATAAATTGAAGGTAGCCGCAGTTACGCCACTTTTGAAGAAGGGAGATCCGAACCGCTGTGAAAACTACAGGCCGATTTCTGTTCTTCCGACAGTCTCCAAAATATTTGAGTCCCTTCTGAGAGAGCGCTTGACCAAGTACCTCGAAAAAAATTGCCAATTCCATCCTTCTCAGCATGGCTTCAGAAAAGGACATTCAACTGTAACAGCAATGGTTGATGCTCTAGATACAATCCTCGATGCATATAACAAAGGGGAGGATGTGGAGTTGTCCTGTGTTGATCTTAGTAAGGCTTTCGATAGCGTCCCTCACGATATTCTGCTTAATAAACTACAATACTATGGGGTGAGAGGCAAGGCCTACGAAATATTCTGTTCATATCTGGATAAACGTTTCCAAAGAGTCAGATGGAATAACTCATTGTCAGGAGATCAAGAAGTCCTCTCGGGTGTACCACAAGGTTCCATACTGGGACCCATCCTTTTCATCCTATACACAAATGATCTCCATTGTAACATCAGAGCTGACAGGATAATTAGCTATGCTGATGACACTGCATTTTTGAATATAGGTAGAGGTACGACGGCTCATCAAACGGAGGGATCCCTAGCTGACGCAAGCGCGTGGTTTTCTGCGAATGGAGTTAAGATCAACTCAGACAAAACCCAAAACCTTGTTTTCACCAGCAGGGGACAATCCGATCAATGCCTCACATACTTGGGTGTAACGATTCATTCCTCCCTCAGCTGGAATATATATATTGATGAACTATTTGGAAGTTTGTCGACTGCCATATACCTTATAAAAAGGATGAGACGAATTGGAAATACGGAAACAGCTAAGCTGGCTTATTATTCCGCCTTTCATAGCCGAATGCTCTATGGCATCATTATATGGGGACAAAGTAGTGGCATTGAAAGAGTACTCCTCAAACAGAAGAGAGCAATAAGAGCGATCTATGGCATGAGACAAACAGAGAGCTGCAGGCCTATCTTTGCAAGGGAGAGAATACTCACAGTCACCTCATCCTTCATACTTTCTTGTGTGAAGTACGTACACCAAGAGAAGGAGAAGTTTGAAACTAATTCCAGCTTCCATAACTATAACACTCGTTACAAAGAAAACTTTGCACTTCCATGTCTTCGCTTGAAGAAGCTACAACAGGGTACAAATCTTACATGTCTCAAATTGTACAATAAACTTCCTCAAAATGTGAGGAATTTGAGTAAGAACAAATTCAGTGGGAAAGTTAAGGCACTTTTATTGGAGAAGACGATATACACGCTGGATGAATTTTTAAATTGTTAGTCGGTATTTGTCATGTGATTGTGATATATTATTATGTATTATTAGCATATTTTAGTTTGACAAGCCGTGTATGTTTTGACGGTAACTTTTAATAGTGTATACCTTGATTGTGATATTATAAATAAATTATTATTAATAATTATTATAAGTCATTCATCTCAAAACTAGGCTGAATGGACTTGGTTCACTTCAGCTCTGAACCCCTCATATTCAGAAATGAAAAGGTTTCAGTGATTCCGTTTTGGTAATCTAGTAACTGACAAATCGTTGATCGGACAATCAAAGTTCTATGACACCCGCTGCAAGTATATCCCCTGCACGGAATCACTGATTCATCTGATATTTGGAATGAACATAGCTCCCACTAGGTTTAAGCAAACTGCAGTCAAAAATCATTCGATTTGCAGGATCGTATCCCAAAAATTTGAATTGTTCTAAGAAGTTCGCGAAATCAACTCCTATAATGATTTTCCGGATTCCTTCTGCGTAAACTGTAGGATTAATTTATTCAATTAACCTAAATTTGTTCGAGTTGATATTTAATTCTACTCATAACGAAGTAAAGTTGGAATATTAATGAATTTCATCAATTGAATATAAATTATTGATTATGTTAACGTTAAGTTCAATTTTTATTTTTTCGGAATATATCAGTCTTCTGAACCGTAACTCGTTGATTAGTCTTTGAAATTAATTAATACATAGACATTCAAACAAGAAATGCGTAAAATAAAACAAAATCTAGGCGTTTCTCAATCTCAATGTAATCTCGAAACAGAAGCCTTACGGCCAGTTTCATAATCAAACTTAATATCTCTTTAATTTAAACCTTCCTTTAATCCAACAAAATGACACTAAAGAAAACCTTAGTAAGCTTAAAGTGACTTTAAATTTGATTATGACGTTACATTTGAATACATTTCTCAGCTCTGCCTTTAAAGGTATTATTTATTGCTTTCTGTATCAACCTAGGCTCATTCCTAATTTCATCACACAAAGGTTGGATTTTTACACATTTTTCCTATACCATTTTTTCCGATTCGGCCCTGATTATAATGAGCTATGCCACCCCTGGAGAAATAAAATTCCCTTCAGAATAAAAAGCTAAATTCCTAACACTACACATCTGTGGATCTTTTAAACAGACGTGCATTCCAGCCAAAGTACCCAATTTTTCAAATTTCACATACACTAATTTTAAAATTTGAACATCAAATTACTCGAAAACGGCGCATTATACGAAAAAAAATGAGAAATACTTTTATTTTACAAAACGTTCAAATATTCATTGAGTAGCATCCAACTTAGGTTCAAGAGTTGAGTTCTTTGAAGTTTTGTTATTCTTATGGTACCTAATCGTAATGATCATAATTAGAAAACTGGAAGACGTGGGTGATATCTGATGATCGAAAAAGATTCATGAAATAAATGAAAAACTATATTCCGAAATTCATTTCATTCAAAACCGTTTGTGAAAACAAAACAAAAAAATAACATTTTTTAATGATTTTCCAAAAGCCTGTATGTTTCAAACCGAGCCGATTCGGAAAAAATGGTAAAGGAAAAAATTGTTTCTTTTGATCTAAAGAATCTACTGTTAAATTATTTGTACGAGTCAAACACTCACCCTGAATGCCTACAGGGAATTTCGCGAACTTCGTATACCTAATTCGAATTTGTGGTCCTGTTAATCGAATTATATTTGACAGCAGTATTGTTGCAACTGCGGAAATCTAACTCGCTTTAAAATAAGTAATATACAAATCGTTCAGGAGATATACCCCAGGTTTCATAAAGCTTGATCGTAGAATCAACGCTTTGATTGGCGATTAGATGTCAATTTTTTTTCAATCGCTAATTAAGTAATGATCAATCAGAATATCATTCTCGCATCAAATTATGATGTTTATACGTCCATTCGATTATTTCCAATTGCTACTTCTTCAATATATCCAGAAATAAAATGTTTTCAGTGATTTCGTTTTAGAAATCGACTTACTGCCAAATCGTTGATCGCACAATCAAAGATTTATGAAACTCGCTGATAGAGGTTTTTATCACCATTCAAATATTTTAAAAAACATCCTATAAATCAAAATCTAGTGCTACTAGATACTACTACTTTCCGGGACCCCCTGTACGGGTACACAAAAAGCAAGTACAGCAATTCCCTGATATTTTCCAAGCTTGTGCGCCATGAGAGAAGGTAGAGAAGCTGAAAATTTGTACACAGCACCGGCCATCCACCGTCCATCGATTTTTCAGCGACTATCCAAAAGTTTCCAAGCTAAGCAGTCATGCAAATTTTATTTATGTTCACATCAGGGATCTCGGCAATTAAAATGGGGACATATATTCACCTGGCCACAGCCAATCTCCAGCTGGCAATTTGGCCCTCGTTTCCAGTATTCCATATGTGAAGGCGAAGCGTCCAGCTGTGGTCATACGGGCACTTTGAACAGGATTAAAATACCCACTGCAAGAGAAATATATGATATCAAAGGAATTATTTCCAGATCAGGGTCTGCGACCGACCTAATTTCAGAATACTGTACCTATTTCGATGCACTGTGTACTGTGACTGTGAGGACAAATAAATAAACCTTATTCGTCATCCAAAGGATGTTTAAATAGAGGAAAAATCCACTTGAAACAATTCATTAGGAGTATGCAATTCCAATCTAAGTTTTTTTCATAAAAATGTTAGATTGCAATAATAAAAATAATTCTACCTTCCACAGTCTTCATTTCAAATTATTAATTGCTTAGGAGTTTTTCGAAATCAAATCTATCATCATGCCCAGAAGACAAAGCTATAATAAGCCTGCAATAATAAATTATAAATTTTAAATGGTGTAGAAGGCATTTTATGTTACTTTCAAAGACTTGATAATCGGGTATTGAAAAATCTGCAAAACTTATCGTCATTTTAAATCAAAACTGTAGGTAGATAGGATTATAGTTTTCATTGAATATGAATCGCTCACATACTCCAATTTTTCAATTCGTTGAAAGATTAAGTTTTAAACAAATTTGAATCCAATTGCAAAGTTCAAATTGTCTGTGCATGCCTTACACTTTCAAAGAGAAACGAAATATTAATTCATCTACAGGAAGTAAAAATTTATATTCTTCGAGACTATACTTCAAAGGCTCTTTCACATATGAAAGCCTTCTTGACTACGAACTTACAAAAAATCACGAAAAATTTTTCCTTGCATGTCAAAATATATTTACTTTTTCAGGGGAACATCACCAACAACTTTTGGCTGTATTACCAGTTTTCCATTCTCAATGAAGCTCACTGATCTATCATTCACATACTCCTGGAATTCACCATTCTAAAAAATAATTATCGTATAAGTAATATATCTACTACATCCAATAAAAATAAAACTCAAATGTCCTTCTAAATTCAATGCAGTTTCTATTCAATATCATTCACCAATTTGCTAAGACTCATACGATCAACCAATTGCAATATTGTTTATAATCTACTATCCATTGATTTCAATAATTATTATCACATAGGTAACAAAATGAAACTCACTCCATTTCCGTCAACAGTCAACTCATGGTTCCACAGGTTCTGATTCAGTGAGTCGAAGTTTTCAGATAGAATCAGATCTCCTGAACATATTCTACGTCCATTTGAGTATGATCCGCTTACTCTCGTTTTAGAAGGTGTGCATTGACCAAGAATTGGAATGACCACCTCAACCAGAAGTCCGATTATACATAAAAAAATTTTCATTGTCTGAAAATAAAATTATAAATGGAGAAAAAATTGAAATCATGTTTTTATATGAATAACATCTAGTGACCACGTATTTCTTATCAAACTTTCATAAAATTTAGTGTGAAGAAATAAAGAATGTTTGAAATTATTATCTTCGTTTTGTGGTAATATTTCCTGCCTAATCACAAATTTCGCTCTTCATGAATGAAATTAAACTTAGTTCACGTTTGTGTCCCAGTCTGACAGCTCACCTAAACTTAAATTGTCAATGAAGACTCATTCAAGCACTTCTGTCTCTACGATTTTCAAATTTTGAAGACGGTCACCACACTAAACTCTGAGAACAAACTATCACAAATTTTGAACACCTAGAGTTATATACAAAAAAATTAACATGGTATTATCATGAATAAGTATTACACAACAAATTTTCCAATCGTACAACTTATATCTTTGGGATATTCCAAAAATTTTAGAGGCAGTATGTTGGACATTTCGAAATGCAAATATAGATACATTCTTGACAAATAACTGATACGCACATTACGTGTAAAAATGGGAACATTCTGATTGTTACCTAGCCTTTTTTCAAGATTCAGTTAGAACAATATGGGAAAACAGCTCGAAAGTTATGAGAACTCAGAAAAACAAATTAGATAAGCTTTGTCTCCTTATCAGAAAGTATGAACCGAGTTATTATTGTCTCTAATCAAAGTTTCATATGAATTACGAATTAGTTTATGAGTTCATTATTATGTTTTCCTACTCTCTGAAGTACATTTTGTACATATCAGATTTTATCTACACCTACTGCTTATGTTATGGCTATATTCAGGAATTATAAGTATATGAAGTGTACAGAATGATTGTTAGTGGAGGACCCAAGCATATCTACTGAATGCATTCAAACAGCATCTTGAACCTTATACGGTAACTTGAGGCATATACACATTCACAATAAATGAAAGAAAAATTTTCAATGATACCCTTCATTAACTGTGATATCTATTTTTTCCTTATATCTTGTTGGGGAGCCCACGAAGCTAAATCGGGATTTACTCGAGCGTCGTGAAGACCTAGTGGATTTTGAAGATAAGATGGTATGCACTTTCAGCGGTGGGAAAAAAGTCTGCAGCTTTTCAAAGATGTTACAAAAAATCGTTAGGTGTAGTTACTCGAGCATGTCAGATTAAGATACTATACAGGATGAGTCTTAAACTTGTACAAATATTTTAGAGGTAGATTCTGGAGGCCAGAAGAAAAACTTTTTCCTATTTTTTCCGATCTGGCTCTGATAAAGAGAAATTGCAATTTTAAGTTTTCATAATGAGCTGTGCCACCCCTGGAAAAACAAAATTACCCTCAGAATAACTAGCTAAATCTGTGACTCTACACATCTGTGTACACAGGGTTGTATTCAGCCAAAGTACCCAATTTTTCAAATTTCACATACTTTTTAATTTTTGAACATCAAATTACTCGAAAACAGCGCATTATACGAGAAAATATAAGGAATACTTCAATTTTACAAAACGTTCAAATATTCATTAGATAGCATCCAACCTCGCATCCAACTTAGTTTCAAGAGTTGGGTTCTTTGAATTTTTGGCATTTTCACGGTACGTAATGGTCATAATGTGAAAACTGGAAGAAGTGGGTGATATCTTTTGTTCGTAAAAGATTCATCAAATAAATGAGAAACCATATTCCAAAATTCATTTCATTCGATGAAACCGTTTATGAGATATAACTAAAAATATCATTTTTTCATGGTTTTTCAATAGCCCGTATCTTTTTCACCGAGCCGATTCGGAAAAAATGGTGAAGAAAAAAAGTGTTTCTTCAAACACGAAGAATCTACTGTTGAATATTTGTACTAGTGAATGGCTCGACCTCTATAATACAACTTTTATTATGAATGCGAAAATAACTTGAAGCCCAGGAGAGGAGATAATTCAAAAAAACTTATTTTTGTGACTCAGATTGTATTTTTTCGATCTTCTTGAATCATTAGCTTCAAAATGAGTAGAAAAGCCACCGAACTCGAGAATGTACACGTGACTTTTTTTTGTGCTCTCCCATACATTTTCGTCACACACAAATTGTCAGAATATACACTGAGAAAAATCTTGAGGTTACAATGTGAAATTACCCCCATATTAGCTGGACAGGTTACAGTTACACAGTTGGATTATTTTTTTCACAACTAATATCTGGATGTTTCTACAAGGGTGTTGCGAAATTACATGAAAAACGTAAAACTATCATGTATATTTACAGTGAATATGAAATTTACAGAAAATATGTGTTAATTCTCTGTGATATCACAAAGGTTGTAATATTCACCTGAAAAATTACAACTGCAATGCAATATTACAATAAATTTGCGAATTTCAACATGAAACGGTAATTTCACAACATTATTGTGATCTAAATTTTTTTTGAATCACAATAATTTTGTGAATTATCACATGAAAATGTGATTTCACAACGTTATTTCACAAAGTCATTGTGATTTGAGATTTTTTCTTGTGAATTTGCGAAGAAAAAATGTTGTGTTGTAGAATTACAATGCAGAACCCTTTTAATTTTAAAATTCCTTCACAATGTGCTTATACAATGTGTTATTAAGGCGGTTGTACAACATGATATCGCGGCACAATTTCCTTCAAGGATAGAACACTTTTTATTTACATGTCTACAGTAAGAGAAAAATCTTACGCGAAATTGTTGAAATTTATTATATTATGGTCAAAATATTTCTCTCGAATATGAAAACAGAATAAAAAAAATAGATCAATCGGTTTCCATTAGAGCGTTCCAAAGATGCCGCTTGAAATTTAATAAACAACTGATCTCACGAAGGCCAAAATTGTGCTGTTCATTTTCCGATCCACGAAGAGTCTCATATGAAGCTGACTTTTCAGAAGCTCATCTAGTGGCAGCTCCAGGAGCTTTCGGGTGAGATCGGTGAAGGAAAGACGAATGTTTTTGTTGTTATAACTATTCTGTGCATGTCTAGGAGTGTGTGTACAGGATTTTTTTTAATGCTTCATTTTGGACTGCTGCCTTATATTGATCTGTGTCCACACACCCCAATGCCTGTACCTCTTTCTAATTTTGATCCATCAGTACAACATAGAGTCCATACAGATGACTTTTTGTCTAATTTATTTATTGCATTGAGACAGTCCACAATGACGTTTTTTGTAGAAATTTTTTTCTCGACTTGTTCTTTATATGAATACATTTCTGAAGATATTTTATTCTATTCTTTGTATAATTCATATAGGAGATTATAGGTTCCTGCATTCCTCCTCAACCATAATCGAAAAACAAATTCTGTCACTTGGTCAGAAAATATTTTGAGTAGATACCTACTGCTGAAAAAACTCGTAAGTCTGGGTATTTTTGTAAAATATCTATTTTAAAAATGTGTTAAACACATTCATAGCTGGAACGTAATATTACAATATGATTGCAAATATCAAGTCATTTTCCACCTATGCGGTACGTGACGTCGCTCGGCTGGATCCGAACTCACAGCTTCAATGGAATTTCATAATGCAATTGTAAAATCACAACTTTTATCTGCTTCTAGATTCATTCTGTGGCCAATCAAAACCTTTCCTGCAACTGGCACCTGCTCGTTGCCCAATCCCATATCCTATCGTAGATACTCACTTACCCCATAACCCAATTCATTCTGGAATGATCCACTGTGTCTTCAAGAACTCTGAAGTGCGAAGAGTTATACATGGTTCAGTTTTTTGTTTAATATGATTTAGTTCTTTCAAGTTCCAAGTATTTCTGCCTTCCAAGTTCCTTGAAGGTTTCAAGTGTGTGACAAAAGAAATATATACTGGTAAGTAGATAGTTCACATTTTTTGAAAGCGATGTTTATTTTTTCGATTCGTGGTTTTCCTTTGGCAGATACTAATGGAAAAAGTTGAACACCGCATGCATACAATTTATTATTCATTTATTCTGTATCGAAATATTGCCTATTGGATTCCTACTTATTTAATTTTTTTTTCAGGAATAAACCACCGATACGAATTCTTTATGGAAAAACGATATGTGTTTACAACCTATGTATTCAGGGAGGCCCTCAATTTAATCTATGGAGATGTTCCGAAGGATGCATTTCAACATTCATCCGGATTCTGGAAGTAAGTCAAGCACGACAAAAGCAAGTTTTATAGACAACAAATTCATAAATTTATCTATTCCAGAAGATTGTGTCTTTTTTGTTGGAAAAAGACTAGGTATACTTTGTTTTTGAATTTTAATTTTATACTCTTATGATATGAACCGCTAAATAAGCGCATACTTATATCAATATTTTCAGAAGCTGATATTTCACAGTTGAATGCTTCACAATTATGTTGATTTTTTTTTATATTTTGAAAAAAATGTTTAATCATTTTAGATGATATTTGTGGTTGTTGTTTTTGTTTGATGTAATGTTTCATATTATTTTTTATATTGAAGATTATATTAATTTCATGTTGTGGTTGTTTTTTAACTGATATAATGTTTCATATCTGTTGTTTTCCATATTGATGACTATATTTTATGTTGTAGTTGTTTTTTTTAATTAATTTAATGTTTTTTTTCCATATTGATGTACCTATATTTTAGGCAGTGATTGTGCCAAATTTAGTTCTGTACAACTACTTTGATCAATAACAAAATAAAGACAATTATCCAGTAATTTTCATGGTTATTTCACGAAGTAATTTTAAAAGGGTGTGGGGTATTTCTACAATGAATTCTGGAATTTTAACAAATACTTGAAATTTACAATTAAATTCTGTGAATCTGCTCTGTTTATTCACAACATTATAGTATTTTACGGTCTAATTGATGCTAAATTTCACGACGTATTTTCGCGAGAACAAGAGGTGATTCCACAATGAATCCTGTAATTTTCCAAAATTTTTTAATTTTACAATTTATTTCTGTAAAAATCCTTTGCGAATTCACGGAATAAATGTAATTTTACTGTTGATACCATAAAATTCCATTGTGATTTCACAATGAGTATTCACAGGTTTAGTTTCTTGAAAAATCATTAGAAAAAATTTCATGTGAAATCACAACCAACTTGTGATTTATATTTTCTGTGATTTTACAAGGTTTTCGTTTCAAAATATTCCTTGTGAAATTCCAGTGATTATCGTTGGTCACAAATAACCCAAGATTTTCACTGTAATTTCACTATTTCGTTTTCTCAGTGTACTTTTCAACATGCAATTAACCACATAAATCTTAATATCACACGCTCGAGTTTGTACAATCATCGTTTTTTTTTACTACATATTTTGACAGGCTGTTCTAGACTATTTCCACTATACAGGCTGATTCAGAACTCGAGGCGGAAAATTAAGGAACAAATACAGGCTGCTATTCTTGATAAAAAAAGTAAAATAAAATTTTTGGATATTGCCTTGTTTCCGGGATATAAATATTCAAAATTTCTGCATGTCGTAAATTTTTAACTCTAATAGCTGATAAAAATACAGAAAAAATTTAATCAAATGTTAAAAAATGCCACCATTAGCATCGATACATGCTTGGCAACGCAGAATAAGGGAATTGTACACTAATTGCATGTTTTGTCTATTCTGAGTGGATTCGATTAATAATTCGTTCCATTAGATAATTGTTCTTTATCATTAATTTCCACTGCGTAAACTAAAAATAATCCAAAGGATTCAAATCAGGTGATCTCGCTGGCTATAGCACCTTCGATAAGCGTCAGAAAACACCCGGCGAGATGGTTGTCGTCTATCAGGAAATCTCATGTTGTACTCCCGACAAGCTTTTAATGAGTTGCCATCACAAAAACTGTACACAAAAATAATATCTGCATGTTTTTCGTTAGAAAACTGCATGTTTAACAGAAGGACTAAACCAGCAAAGCAATTTTCAAATTGGCAAACAATGAGTGTTCTGTCACCAGGTGACATTCATCTCATTTATTTCTAGGCTTACTGTAATTTATGAAACTTAATTGGTTCTCTACAGAAATATTAATGTCCAAAAACTCGTTAACGAAGCCTCATCGGCCAAAAAGTTTTTTCACGTTTAATCAAGAATATCAGTCTCTATATGTCCATTAAATTTGTGGCCTCGAGTTTTGAATCACCCTGTATATACAGGTCTAATAATAAAAAAATAAAAAAAAAAAAACCTGATACAGATACAGGTCTAATGTTTGGCAGAGGTACGCTACAGCGTCCAAGGTATCTTCCCTTATATTAATCTGACACGCTCGAGCTCAGTTTTGTCATTCGTAAAAATATTCATTGTCATTGCCACTTATTGACAGGAATTATGAAAATTTATCATTGGTCATTAGGTAATTTCCAAGAAATCTCAGAGAATTTCAGTTGTCTTTTTATATTATTAGGTACATGTAGATACGCAAATAATTCACAATTTTTGATCCTTCTAATAGGTATATTAACTCAGAATAGAAATGATCTTCCCATTCGAAGTATGTGTATTATTATCATGAAGCAAATTAGAAGTCTAAAAATTTATTGATTTTTTCTTGTACTCATACCTACATATTTCTTGATGTTCCTAAGAAACATGGGTAGGTACCGAAAATTCGGAAATAGTGATCTCATTTCAACGTCACTCAGTGTATCACGTCGATAATCAAGAAATGTTCTTGAGTAATTTCGCTCAAATCGCACTACACCGCAGTTCATTTTATCAAACCAGTTCCTCGAGATTGAAGCTATCTATTTGAACATCCTATTCCCGTAAATGGCATCATATTATAGTTAAACTCCGACCATTCTGCAATTCATCCAAGGTAGGAAATCTAAGAACTTAGAGTGATTGATTTTATGCTTAACGTTTTATAGATTAGTTACCCATTGCCGATTGAATCTTAGGGTCGTCAATCATTTTTTTCGTACCAGTATAATTTTCTCATGAATCCGAGAAAAAGATTAATGTTATTGATGTCTAGGATTTGTAGATTTGATCGGAATTATTATAGCAATTATAATTTCCTTTTGTAAAACAACTTTGATGAGATGATGTACACATGGATATTCAAGAATTTCAAATTTTGGAAACAGATTTTTCAAAGAAATTTATCTCAGTCTGCGGGGATTATTCACTGTGACTTAAAATTAATTTTATTTTGATATTCAAACCTCAAATCGCATTGTTGGGAGCAGAAAACGAAAGACAACCCTGCAAATTCAACACTGTTGTATTTTAGCATTGAGTATTAATTCTCACTGGTTTTAGTGATTTGAAACAAAGTTTACATCATTTGCAAAAAAATTTTTCTTTTAATTGTAGTAGATACTCTAATCTGTACTTGATACAATTTTGCGCCCCCTAAATATTATTGCAAACATTGCATGTCTCCAATTTTTCAACTGCATTTGTTAATTTTATCGCTGTTGCGAAACGTTCATCCTTATACATTCACAAATATGGTGAGGTCAATATGTATTATTTCAGAAAAGCTAATGTGTCATTATTTTTGTGTTTCAAGAACTCAAATAATAATTTGTTTCATTGATTCATTTTCGGCCCTTACAATTACAATGTCTGGAATATGGATAACTAGGGGGCAATGGAAGTGTGTTGAAGATTTGTTACCCACATATGGTGTTACAGTGCCAAAGAGTGTGAATTTCCCGAAAATTAAATGTTTTGTTCCATCGATATTTCGGAAAAATAAATCAAGAATTAATCAGAAAGCATAAAGAAGCCGGAAATAATTTTCGAAGTGTCGAAATTTTCCGATTTAGTTGAATAACTCAAAAACTATTCGATAAATTTTATTTTTTTTTAACAGCAAGCTGGTTGGTGGCATCAAACATTGATGATCTGATTCGTATACCAGCACAAGTTGCTCAGACCACAGATCCGAACCTAGATAATATTATTTGTATGTTTCTTCGAGAAATTGTCTTGAAGCTAATTATTCAAGATTAACGGAAAATTTATAATCTGACAGTTTCAGTAAGCCGAAACAATAAAAATTGTAACTAAAGGTCACAAAAATCAGTTTTTTTGAATCATCTCCTCTCCTGGGCTGCAGATCGTTTTCTCATTCATTAAAGAAGTTGTAGAGCATAACATTTTCTACAAATTTTGTTCGAAGCAATTTTTCTACGTTTGAACGTTTTCGAGATACATGGCGATGAATGTACATTAGGCTGAGTTTCTACATTGACCATGGCCTTTCGCATGTGTGGCTAAGCTCTTCGCCCTTATCGCCCTCTAACTCGAAAACGTAAAATTGCTTCAGACATGAATTGTTTTATTATCTACAACTATCATAATGAATACAGAAAGGGTTAGAGGTACAGGAAAGGAGATATTTAAAAAAAAGCCTTGTTATCATCTTCAAACTGGCAGATTAAGAAAACTCCCCTCGATTATTGTCAGATTAATGGGTCAACACGTATGCAACACCGAGATTAACCATCTATGTGAAAATCTGATACGAATTTTTTTTTTACCATTTACAACTCTTCCGTACGGCCAGCCCCACTACACAAACTGTCAGATAAGCATGAATTCATTATCAGAGACACGTAGGGCATATACAGTATCTTGATCTGACATGCTCGAGAATGTACATCTAACGTTTTTTTTACATCCTTGAAAACCTGCAGACGCTTTCCCCACCGCTGAAAGTGCATACATCATAAAACCTTTCTTTCTTTCTACCATCTAATCTTCAAAATCCACTAGGTTTCCACGCCGCTTGAGTAAATCCCGATCAGCTATCGTATGAAGCTTAGTGAGAACAAATAAATTAAATAAATTCCTGAACGCCCAAATTTTCGAGAAAAAAAATTGTTTCAATAACCCCTCTGCTACTTTCGTGGATATCTTTTGAAATTTACTACCCTGTATAAAAAGTTACTTATTTCAAAACAACTACCGATAGGATTCATTTGCTCTTCATTTCAGGGTATATTTTTTGGAAAATGAATCATCTGCTAACAATTTTGAGCCTCGTGTTCGATATAATCAACAGAGGAAATCTGGAGTCACCACCATGTGTTGAAAGCCTAACCACAGCCAGCGGCACATCCGCCCCGAAAGGAAAAATATGCTCTGGTGACCTGATATTTCAAGATCATTTCGAAAATTTCGATCTTGACATCTGGCAACACGAACAGACCCTTGGAGGTGGAGGGGTGAGTGCTTTTGTCTCCGGTTATACCAACAGTTACATAGAAAACAGGACACTCATTATCAAATTCATTATCTAAAAATAATATCTAGGAATATATACATACACTGCTCCACAAAAGTTAAGAAACTTCAGAAATTCCGTGATCGTTTAAAAAATTGCTGATTCTTGTCCACCAAATCTTCATTTATACTCTTTTATATTGGGATATCTGACACTGTTTACCAGAAAATCAAATTTTAAATTTTTCCATTTTCAACTTTCGAAGTAGATGGTATCTAGCAGAAAAATCATAGTAGATTTAAACGTGATACAGACTCCAAAAGAGCAACCTTTCTAGTGATAAATCTCGACATTTCATCCACCCTGGCGCAACCGTTCGGTCTTGAGGTTTAACGTTTAACTGAACCCAACTTTTTGGGAATTTTTCGAGTCGCGTATCTTCCAGGAAAATTATCGTAGATCTAAATGTGAAACATATTCTGAAGGAGCAACTCTTCTAGTGATAACTCTGAGAATTTCATTCGATCATTAGGAACTTTTAACTGAACCCAACTTTTTGGGAAAATTAAATGAGGTACAAGCTGTCTAGGATGAGAAACTTCAAGATGAAATCCACTGTTTTAGTAGTAGTATAGTCATCGACCTTAGGTCCTTCGGCCTATTGGAGATCCAACACATTATTAATTTTATCCTTTTTTTCTCAAATTTTGATCAAACTTACATAACCCTAAAACACATGCATACAAAAAATTGTTATAATAAAATCATTAACACTGGGTGTTTATTTTCTATGTCACTTAGTATGCCTTCCGTATTCATAGAGAGACTATAATATTAGGTTTAAAAAAATTGGGTATCACTAACATAATTAATATATTTTTCTGTAGAATTGGGAATTCCAGTGGTACACTAACAATAGGACGATTAGTTATATGGATGAAAATGACATATTGATGATAAAACCAAGACTTTTAGCAGATGACGTGGGTGAAAAATTTTTATATTCCGGTACCCTAGATATCAACGGGGGTTCTCCAGCTGATGAGTAAATATATTTTAGAGAAAAATGTGTTTTTTTAATGTCAATATAAGAAAATTATTGTTCAGTATGATTTAATTAGGGTGAAGAAGATATTGATAAAAATTTCATTTCTCAGATGTACGAATCCTGCTTGGTATGGTTGTTCCAGAACAGGCAGCCAAGCCACAGTACTTAACCCTATAAAAAGTGCTAGGATTAGAACCCTTAATTCGTTTCGCTTCAAATATGGCAAACTTGAGGCTAAAATCAAGCTTCCAGCAGGCGATTGGCTTTGGCCAGGTAAGTTGGGTGCAATGTGAGAAGCAAAAACTTCATCAACTTCATGTTAGTTACAGAATTGCTATATACGAGGATATATTGAAAAATTCTTAACCCACTATAGAACCAAACAAAATTTCAATGTCAAAATATTTTATTACTCAACATATTCTCCTCTTGATTGGATACATTTATTACAGCGAACCTGCAACGTCCCTAGACCTTTCAAAAAAACTGTTTCTTCTTGCTCTGCAAACCAGACCTCCACAGCTTTTAGAACCTTATGACCTTTTTATCAGTTGAGGAAAGAGATGATAGTCGGATGGAGCCAAATCTGGTCAATATAAGGGGGTGTTCTAGTAATTGAAACCCTAAATCACGAATTTTTTGCACGGCAACATGAGATTTGTATGCAGGGGCGTTGTCTTGCGAAAACAAAACACCTTTGGATAGCTTTCCGCGTCTTTTCCCTATAATTTTATACGTAGAGTCATCAGTAATGTTGAATAGTATTCTCCTGTTATATTGTTCTACCCTCATCCAAAAATCACTCATGATTGCTCCGTGGCAATCCTAAAAAACTGAAGCAAGAACTTTTCCAGCAGATTTTTGGACACGAAACTTCTTAGGTCTTGGAGAACCAGAGTGTCGCCATTCCATCGATTGTTGCTTTGTTTCTGGATCGTAGAAATGTATCCAAGTCTCGCCCATAGTAACAATTCGGTTTAAGAAGTCTAAATCGTTTTCAAATCGAGCACAGATCGAACGCGATGCTTCTACCCTTGCACGCTTTTGGTCAACATTCAAACATTTGGGCATCCATTTTGCAGCAATTTTTCTCATGTCCAAATTGACGTGAACTGTATGATGAACGCGTTCGTATGAAATATTCAGTGCTTCAGATATCCGTTTTAGCCCAATTCGACGGTGTGATAAAATCATGTCATGAACTGCATCGATATTTTCGGGGACTGACACAGAAACTGGCCTTCCCGATCGGTCATCATCTTCAATGGAAAATTTACCTCTTTTGAAGCTTGCGGTCCAATTTTTCACGGTCGCATACGAAGGACATTGATAACCAAGGGTATTAAGCATATCTTCGTGAATCTGCTTACTTCTTAACCCTTTTAAATACAGGTACTTGATGATTGCTCGATACTCCAATTTTTCGATTTTCACAATTTCGGTGGACAACTTCATTTTTTTAATTTATTGCATAACTCTGGTTTACGTTTTTGACCTCAAACTTCACACTGACACTTCTAATGAGTTATTGTTCGTTGGTGTGGTAACGCAATATTTTTTTTATGCATGAAACTGGTCTAGGATAACTAGATATATCAATACATCCTCGTACATCGAAACTATCAGAGTTGACTCGATGTTAGGTACAAAATCTAGGCTAACTAGATACCAATACACCGTCGTATATACTCTGATAATGCCGTTGTCACTTTTTTCAAATTCTATCTAGTTTTTAGACTCCCTGATTTTATGAAATGGGCGTTCAAAATTTGAAAAAATTCATCGTCAAATAGACTATGGATTTTCGAGTTTGACGTTTGGTTTCTTCTAGCTCTGTGGTTATTACCACGAAGCAACCAGTATGGCGGCTGGCCATCATCTGGCGAAATCGACATAGTGGAAAGCAGAGGCAACAGGGACCTAACCGACTCTACAGGCAAACATATAGGCACCAAACTCGCCTCCAGCACCCTCCATTGGGGCCCAACCTACTCCATGAATAAATACTCCAAGACGCACTACGAGCAGACAAGTTACGAAGGTTTCGACCAGGAGTGGCACCTGTATCAGATGGAATGGACCCCGACCAACATCACATTCAAGATCGACAACGAACCCATCGGGACCATATCCCCCCCAGAGGGGGGTTTCTGGGAGCTGGGCGACTTCAACGAAACGAACATGTTGAATCCATGGAGGAGTGGAAATAGGATAGCTCCTTTCGATCGAGAATTTTACATCGTTATCAATCTAGCGGTAGGGGGGACGAATTTCTTTCCCGATGATGCTAAGAATGGGGGAGGGAAGAAACCGTGGAGTAATAAGTCCCCCAGGGCAAGCGGTGAATTTTGGGAGGGTAGACAGACCTGGTTGCCAACGTGGAAAATGGACACTGATGATCAGGCCTTCAAGATTGATTATGTCAAAGTTTGGGCACTTTGAGAAAATCTTCCTTTCGAATTAGAAAATAATCTGGAAACTCATTACATTTCGCGTTTATCTTCATTCTGACACACTTATCACATTAATCTAGATGATAGATTTCAAACGTAGCAGGCTCGCTTCCTATGTAAATAAATCAATATAAATTTTTCACTATAATTGTTTTGTCATTTCATTCTTTTCAGGACGAAAGATATAATGAAACAGAGAAATAATTCCCATATATATTTAATATCAGTTTCATCAATAAAATAAAACAAATTATAAACACTTTTCAGATTGATGCCTGCAGCAAGAAACCATTATTTGTTTGTCAATTTCACTTAGGCCCGGTACTTTCACCTTCGAATAAATTTTATTCAACGAATAATGACGTACCCAAAGATTATAGAGTAGAAAGATAGGAAACGCCCTCATATCGCTAGTACTAAAAACCGACTACATTTTGGCCAGTGAAAACACGCGTGACAATGAGATGGCGCTAAAAACGCACTGTCAATACAGGAATACTTTTTGATAACAGTTTTCTGTTTTTTGATTGAGGGGCGCGAAATTCGAATTCTATTTCTCGTATTGCATTCCAATATTGACTTTGTTTCTATCAGAAAACAAACATCCTGAGCGACAAAACAAAAGTATGGTTTTGCTTTGTGATCAGGATGTTAGTTTTCATCTAAACATTGTTTGGAATCAATTGATATCAACGAAAAACGCTGTTGGTTGTGCTATATGTTTATTTGCAATTCATAAAAAATTTACAGAAATTGAAATAGTGGGCAATAAATGAAGCTTTTCCTAGGACACTAAAGTATATGGTGATCTGCTATACGTCGAAGGTGTTGTTTCTGTACAATAGGTTGTTCTGAATTAATGAACTTAGTTGAATTTGTAAAATATACAAATATTGCAGACATATGCAAGACCTGTATGTCAGTATAGTTTCTTGGTGCTTTTTTTATGATTTCCTATGATATGGTCTCTTCATGACACAATATACAAATTGATTAATGAATGAACAGAACACTCACAGCAGGTTTCATAAAACTTTGACTTTCTAAACAACAATTTGACAGTCACTTGGTTCCCAAATGGAAATCAATAAAACCTCTGCATTTCTGAATATATTGAAAGTGTAGCAATTGAGAATCATTGACCTATAAAGATCATCATATTCACTTAATACGCCGTTTATGCAAGGGATGCTTTCTGCATACAACAATTTACGTCGATGAACAGTTCTCAATTGACCTGCAGTAAAATGTTCATTGCACATGGTGTAGTAGTGTTTGCTGAAGTAATTGTCTTCAAGCCCTGAGAATTTTATCCACTTCGGAGCACTGAAAATAAGAATCAATGAATGACCGATTCACATGTTACGACTTTTAATACTTACGCTTCCATTTTCCTTAGTTGAGTGAAAAACTTAATCACGTAAAATACATTTTATTATTTTATCCACCGTTCTTCACCATTCAATAATTTTCGAACAATATTTTGAAGTTTTCACCAAGAAATAAGGCAAAAAACTCCAAAAATCGGCAACTAGAAGGAGCCAGATAAACAAAAAGCGTTTGAGAGTCAAAACATTCAAAACCTCTTTGATCAAAATTGACGTCTGAAATCTTAAAAAATGTCATATATTTCTGCAAATGGCACTCAAATTAATATTTTAACCAGTCCTAGCGTTTTAATAACACGCGTGACACACAGATGTCGCTCAAATCGCTTTAGTCGCCTCGTTTCCCATCTTTCTACTCTATAATCTTTGGACGTACCGACATTCGATCTATGACAAATAAACTCTTCTAATTAAGTTTCAATGACAGATTTATTCGATGAATAACACTATCTGAAAGTGAAAAGACTGCATTTTTACTAATCTTACGAATAAGACTTAATAAATGCGAATAAATTTATTTATTCGCACGTGAAAGTACCGGGCCTTAAAGAAACGCCAGACTCAGAAATAAGGTACTCACACCTGCCAGCATTTGTTAAACCTCATTTTTGAAAACCTAACCTAGACACAACTTCGGAATTTTTTCGCTGATATCCGTTCGACGCTTGCTTCAAATATTCGACTAACTCATAGTTATAGAGATCAAATTAAATTCACTTCATCATCAAATCAGAATCACGAATCACAAACAGTTAAATAAAAACATTTTCATTTCATAACCGTTACAAATTCGGTTTTGTTATTATTTTGTAAAAAGCATCAACTTATATATACAGAGTGTGAAACGGAAACCATCCTATTTCTAGAAAATCAGAGTATCTAATTAAACTGCTCCACAAGAGTTATAGGGATATCATATTCAATCGTTTTTAAAAGTATTTAATCTTCGAGAAAATCTCTGTAAAATCATTTAAAACTCAATAACAACTTGAATCGATCCAATAAAAATCAGTATGAGACATTTCCTCAATCTGGTCGCCTTTTTTCTGAAGTTTGGTTCTTTGCATAAGCTTCATGAATATTCTTTTTTTGAAATGAAGTCAGTTTATCAACGGCTTCGATTTGAAACGAGTTTTCTGAATATGCCAAGACGTAAATTAACAAACGCTGATTCTAATAGGGCTAGGGTGGCCCAACTCAGGTTGTTGTAGCGGAAAGGCTCCAAGTCAGCCAAAGTGTGATATCTCGGAATCTCTTCCGAGATAAGTTCCGTGTTGGAAAGACCAAGGCTTGATGGGCGACGAAAAACAACGCCTGCTCAGGATCGTTTCATCACCGTTTCGGCGAGAAGAAACCTTACATCTACGTGTAGAATGCTACGGAATACTCTTCAAAATGCAGATGGGGTCCAAGTTTCCATCGAAAACATCAGACGACGTTTGAGAGAGGTGAATCTAGGTTCTAGACGTCCATTAAGAGGAGTTCCATTAACACGTGACCATAAGCGTCAAAGACTGGAATGGGTAAGGCAACATATCAATTGGAACGATCAATGGCGTAGTTTCCTTTCACTGATGAATCCAGATGTAGACTTTTTTCAGATTCTCGAAGAATAAGGGTATGGACAATCCCACGAATACCCCGTAATCGTCGCTATGCCCAAGAAGTCCATCCATTCCGAGGGGGTAGTGTTATGGTATGGGCCGGGATATGTTTCAACGGGCGCACAGATCTACACATTCGTCCTGGGAATATGACCGCCTTACACTATAGGGAGCATGTCATTGACAATGTTGTGCCAAATTTTCACGCTGCTATTGGTGGAACTTTTCAATTTTTAGACGATAACGTTAGACAGCACTGTGCAGCCATAGTTGAGAATGCGCGCGAGGAGCTTGGTATTCCACATTTACCAATACCTCCGCACTCACCAGATTTGAATTGCATAGAACATGCATGGGATATGCTCCAAATAAGATTAGATAATCATCAACCTACCCCAGAATCCTTAAATGATCTGAGAGAGCTTCTGCCCCGTTTATGGAACCAAATTCCTCAAGAAATGTTCGACAACCTCGTGTGTAATATGCAAAGAAGATGTCAAGCTGTTATTGATGACCGTGGAGGCCATACATTGTATTGATAGTCTTAAAATGCTTGAATTCTCTGGGAATAAAATTTCGTTATTTTACTTGATTTTTCTTAACCACACTATATACGCTGCAGAAAATTGATTTGCAACTTGAAATCATATTTATATGGATTGTTATTTTACACGATTTTCCCCACCCTGTATACGCTACAGACCTACAGGCTAAAATTAATTTGCAACTTGAAATCATATTAATATGAATTTTCATCACAAAAATCTTATTTTAACGATATTTTTTTGCAATTCAAGTCAATATCCCTAACTCATGTGGAGCAGTTTATATGCTTGTCATTATCGATTTTAAACAAAATCCCACATTTTTTACTTTGAGTATATGTGTAGCAAATTAAGTATACTTACAGTTGAAAAAAAAATAGGCAATAAATATTCTCACTGTGCTCCTCGTGAGCATTATATCTCAAATATTCGTAAAAAAGATCTGAAATGTATTAATACAGGGTGAGTCTTTGACTCGTACAAATATTTTAACAGTAGCTTCTTGAGAGAAGAAGAAACACTTTTTGTCTTTACCATTTTTCCGATTCGGCCCTGATAAAAAGATATAGCCATTTTAAGTTTTCATAATCAGCTGTGCCACTCCTGGAAAAACATAATTACCTCCAGAATAACTAGCTAAATCTGTGACACTACACATATCTGTGGATCTTTTGAACAGAGTTGTGTATTCGGCCAAAGTACCCAATTTTTCAAATTTCACATAGATACTTTTAAATTTTTAACATCAAATTACTCGAAAACGGCGCATTTTACGAAAAAATAATAGGAATTCTCTTATTTTACAAAACGTTCATATATTCATTAAATAGCTTCCAGCTTAGTTTCAAGAGTTGAGTTCTTAGAATTTTTGGTATTTTTATGGTACGTAATAGTCATAATGAGAAAACTGGAAGACGTGGGTGATATATAGTATTCGAAAAAGATTCATCAAATGAATAAAAAACTATATTCCGAAATTCATTCTATTCGATAAAACCGTTTGCGAGATAAAACTAAAAATAACATTTTTTATGGTTTTTCAACAGCCTGTATCTTTCAAACCAAGCCAATTGGGGAAAAATTATAAAGGAAAAAAGTGTTTCATTTGATCTCAAGAATCTACTGCCAAAATATTTGCACGAGTCAAAGTCTAAACCTGTATGTTGTAATATCCGCGGTTATTGGTGATCAGTGTAGCAGACGAAGTTTTCCAACATTTCCATAGCAACGGTCGTACAAACACTGATACGTTCGGTCACAAAACCTATTCGCAAGAAAATAGTAAACAGGGATCAGGGGAAGTAATGAGGTTCAAAGTATCACAAGCTGAAAATCCGTCTCACACAGCCCCCGTGACCTGTGTCGGCTGGAGCAGCACGGAAGAAGTATACTCAGCCGGAGATGACGGTATCCTTCTATCATGGTCCGTATCCAATAACACATCATCCAAAGTCGCCCAATTCAACAAGGATTTATACCCCACCGATATGCAGTTCCTTCCAAGGGCAACCGGTACCTTAGGAAAACATGGAGACATCATCTTGATAACGGCCGCAGATGGGAAGTTTCATATTTTGAACAGGAACGGAAGGATAGAACGTTCTATCGAAGCTCACAAGGGTGCTATCTTAGTCGGACAATGGAGCAACGACGGTTCAGGCTTGTTGACAGGTGGGGAGGATGGTATCATAAAAATTTGGTCTAGGAGTGGTATGTTGAGGTCCACGATGGTATCTAGCGATAATTCGATATATGCGGCATGCTGGTCGCCAGACAGCCAGAGCATAGCCTACACCCAAGGAAAGTGCGTAGTTATTAAGCAGCTAGCCCCCAATACGAAACCTTTGAAGTGGAAGGCGCACGAAGGGATAGTTTTGTGTCTAGCCTGGAGCAGTGCATCCGAGCTCATAGTGTCAGGAGGCGAGGACTGTAGATACCGAGTGTGGGACAGCAGTGGGAGACAAATGTTCTCGAGTGTTTTACACGACAACCACATAGTATCGCTAGCATGGTCACCAGCCGGTGATTTATTCGCTGTAGGATCATACAACACCCTCAGACTGTGCGACTATTCGGGGTGGTCTAGATCATTGGAAAAACCGAATACTGGCTGCATTTACAACATGTCATGGTCTGCTGATGGTACCCAGTTGGCTGCTGCTTGTGCCAACGGACACGTTCTATTTGCACATGTTATTGAAAGACACGTTCATTACTCTAATTTCACAGCGTCTCTTACTGAGAGAAAAACAGTAACCGTACATGACGTTCAAGAAGAATCGTTTGAAGTGTTGGATATCCCAGATAGAGTAATACAAATGGCCATGAAATACTCGTATTTAGTCCTGACAACACCGACACAATGCTACATCTATAACACTTCAAACTGGAACACTCCAGTCATTTTTGATTTAAAGGAAGGTTCAGTGATTCTTTTACTTCTAGCTGAAAAACACATGCTTTTGGTGGAAAAACACAACATCAACCTGTACAACTATCAAGGAAGACTGATTGCAACACCCAGATGGCCTAACATGAGGCTTGAAACGTTAAAAAACTCACACATATCACTGTCTTCAGACACACTAGTAGTCAGAGATTCTGTAGATGCTAAAATAATATATATCATCGATCTACTTAGCAATCGAAGTGCTGGGGGAGATAACACGCAAAGAATTGAACATGTCATGAATATTTCCCAGATATCTTTGGACCAATGGGGTCCACCTGCCAACAGAAATATGGCTGTTTTAGACAGAGCCAAAGATCTTCACATAGTATCGATAAAATCCACTACCAAAACATTCTCGAAGTTGGGCAGGAAAATCGAATCGTTTCAATGGAACTCGGAGGAAAATTTGATAGCAGCTATTCAAGATACACAGCTGATCGTATGGTACTGCCCTCAAGCTTCTTATGATACCGCACTCTTGAAATTATGTTCATTTTATTATGACTCCCCGGAACTTGGTAGAAGTCCAAGAATAAACGATTTTGTGGGTAACTCTGTTTCTGTAAGGAAGGCAGATGGTTCTCTGATCAACGTGTTCATTTCGCCACTTCCATCCATTTTACTTAAGTACATACAGGAGAATAAGTGGCAAGAAGCATTGAATCTGTGTCGATCAATGAACAACACTACCCTCTGGGCTTGTTTGGCTGTTCTATCAACCCAAAGCAGCCAATCAAACGAAACAATCAATATCGCAGAAGAAGCATACGCAAACATTAATCACTATGAAAAAGTATACTACATCAAATATATGAAAAATATACCGAATACTGTCCAACAAAAAGCTGCTTTGGCTCTTCTTGGGGGGAAACATCAAGACGCTGAATCCATGCTTTTACACAACGGAATGGTTTTTCAGGCTATTTGGACAAACATCCAGTTATACAAATGGACGAGAGCTTTAGAACTAGCCATAAAACATAAAACACATCTAGATACCGTTTTATATTTAAGGAAACAATACCTGGATACCCTTGGTAAACCAGAAAATAATAATCAGTTTATGAGTATTCAAGAGAATGTCAAATATGACGAGGAGAAGGTGAAGGAGAAACTTGGTTTTGAAATGAAGAAAATGAATAGTTCACTTTAAAATTGGAATGGTTTAGCTACAACTAGATTTTTAACATCCATAAAAAAATATCCAAAATGCAACACAGATCGACCAAGTTCTCCGCTCTCACTATTTGGTGTTTTTGATTGTAACATGTTGAATTGTTCATTAATAAAATATTTAATTCCAATATATTCTTTTAACAATTTGGGAAATTTGTATATAACAATTTAGAGTTATCCAATGCTCCAGGACTTTATTCTTCCTCATATTTTAAACCTGAAACGATTAAACAATGGCAAGATGGAAAATCAAGAACTTGATCTCAAAAACAGTGCATTTATTTGGATTTTGTCACAATAAGATTTAACTTGACATCGTTGACAAAGATGGAGTGAAAGCTCTTTTATGACAAATTTGGTTCATTCTTGTATATATAGCAGGATAATATCAAATTTTCCAAGCTTGTCTTTCATGCAAATTTCTTCAACATCGTAGTAACAATTTAGATGTATCATGAAGTAATAAAATTTTTAGATTGCATATACTTTGACATAATCAACTTCCAGAGCGCTTTCATTAGACCAAGTGCTGTACCACTCCGATTTCTTCCTATAAAATTTTTTTTGTCTTTTTGGATCATCATTAGACCAAGGTTTCATATCTTGGTCAGGAAAATTATATCCACCAACTCCAACTCCTACTGCAATGTACATCTGGAAAAAATCCCAGAAGGATCAGAATTGATTGGAGTACAAATCTTGAATTATTTTTTAAAATTATTTCTGAATCAATGAACAAAAAGCTCACAGTACATATTTATAATTTCCAAATGAAAATTCATTCAGGCCAAAAAGATAATCGGAATGAAATAAGACAAGTAAAAGAAAAACTTTAAATTACCTCTTTGTCAAATGGTGCTATTTCTGAGTTTGAATTCCTCCATCTTTCACAGCCTTCCAAGTTGAGTTGAGAATCCAAAGATGCAAAGCCTCCTTGTGGAGGATAAATGTGGCCATAAATGTTGTCGTTTACACTCAGGGTTATTTTTTCTGCAAAAAACTCATCAAAATTCCAATTTTGATATGACTATATCAAATTTGTCTATTTGGTAGTCAATTCATAGTGCATCTATACTGGACAACAATTGATAAGTAGAATTTCTTGCGCTAACACAGTAACTCAATAAATAAGTAGCATTAAATTATTATGAAATAATTTGAAAATAATCAAAAATACTGACCATTTGACCACTCAACTGCAAATCTGTGGAATCCATTAGACCAACTGCTGGTTCTCCTGAAGGTTTTCATGCCGTAACTTCTACCACTGTTAGATTCCCCTAGAATGCATCCCCCATAAACTACTTTAGAGAATTCAGAATTTCCGGGCAGAAAGGCTATTCGAATTTGGCCTGATTGGTAATTTCCCCCATATTCTTCCCTCTTTGGATTCAAATATAACTCTGAAATGAAAATCCTTACATTTATTGAAAATGAATAATTTTTTTTAGTTCAGGTTGATTTCAAAAGTTTGAGTTACTATATTCACCTGGATATATCCAGTCACCTTTAGGTAATTTTGCTTTCACCTCTATTTTTCCATACTGAAAACTGAAGGAATCTTTTGTAGTTATCAATGCTGAAGCAACTGGTGGTCTAATAATGTAGGAAGCTGCTTCTTGGGAACACTCGGTTGTGCCAAGTTTACCAGTGCAACTATAATAAAATTTATAGCTTAGGTTTGATAAGAAATGAATATGGTATCGTTCCTATTACCTTGGCCCCAAGTTATATGGTTCAGGTGAAGTCTCGAAGTTGTGTCCAAATAATGAACTGGATAAAACAGGTTTGATTGATAAATGGCCATCAGCAACTCTCAACACTTCTGGTCTACTTGTGTAAACCACAAATTCAAAATCCTGCAAAAATTTAAAGAATTAGATTCCATAAATTAACCAAATGATTCATCAGATTACCCCTGATTTTCAAAAATTTGGGCTCAATTCAGCATCGTGATAAAAATTTTTCATATTCATATTGTTCCAGGAATTGCCATAAGTAGAAAGTTGAAATAATAAATTGTGAAAACTCAATTATTTTTCCGAAAAGATACATTTTATTTATAAAGACCTACTGGTTCTCCAGCAAATTTGATCTCAGGATTCCATTTTGCATAATCCATATTATTGAAATCCTCAGAAAATATAAGTTGTCCCTTGCAGCTTCGAATTCCACTATTGAAACTTGTTATAGATATATCGCAATCTTTGATTTTTTCTGTTGTTGGGGGTGGTCTAGTGGTGGGAGGTTGTCTGGTGATAGGAGGCTGTCCAGTAGTTGATTGAGTAGGTTTGCGAGTTGGAATACTGGGACCTTCGATAATATCTAAACAGAGATATAGCATTATTCCTAGTTTCCGTCTTGTGTATGCCAAATATTCATATGAAATCATATACCTTTCTCGGTCACTGTAAAGCTTTTATCGTCATTGGTGTACCCCAACTTATTTCTACCATCGAAGTAGTCCACGTAAGTCCAATAATACAAAGTATCCCCCATATTCAAGACTGTATAAGGATCATAGAAGGTCCATCTTCCATTTTTGGCTTTCGTTATATCTCTCGAGAATGTTCCACCTTCACGTCCATTCATTTCTTCGTTGAGTTTGGCATGAAATGCGAATAATTTGATACCTTCCACATCTAAGAAATAAATAATGAATAATGAACAAAAAGCATTTATTGAAATAGTTCCAGCAGATACATACCTTAATAATACACAGCAAATTTGCCATATCATAGTTGGTGCTTTTGGTTTTGCTCATTATTTAATAACAAATAAATAGCAAAATATCAAGGAGATATATTTATGAGGTCTTCTTCCAAAATAAAAATTTGGAGGTTAGGAAATTTTAAAATTCAAAATAAACAAATTGGTCTTCTATGACTGATACACTTAGGATACAAGGGGTTTTGAAAAAGAACTGAGAATAACATCAGAGTACAAAATAAATAATTAGTTAAGTTTTATTCTTCGGCTAAGCAAATATCCTATGTATACAAAATTAAAAATTTCACAGAAGAAACAAAAATCATTTATCCAAAATTGAAACATATGAATTCAAAACTTCAAAATTCAGGATTAAAATGTTTCTTGAATTTTTTAGCATATAATCCAATGATTGATTCTTGATTCATACATTTTCACTACCTACTTTTGTTGTTATATTTAATAATATACTAATCATTTTTATTTTGTTTGAAGTCAAAATATTCCTCACCTGGAATAGATACTCTGAATCCTCTAGGTCTCAAAACTTCAAATTTAGCTTCAGGAACGTCGAATGCAAAACAAGAAACAATAAACACACACGTTATCAAAATTGGTGAACATTTCAAAAACATTGTTAGACAACTTGCGTTCACAAGATCGAAGCAACTACTGAATGAACAATAAAATATTTTTCAAGTTTAGTTCATCGTCAGCTGATGATAGTGGTAAAACTGGAATTCCCACTAGTGAATCTCGCTAATAAAGAATTATAAATCCAATATAATGCTATTATAAGACCGGTTTTCACGCCAAAATACAAATAATATACCTATTTTTGGATGGGGTTATAGGACTGATAAGAGAGTTCAGGTTCATTGGCTCTTCAATATATTACACAAAGAATAAAATCTCAGGTTCAACTAGCACAAAGAAAGTCGAAAAAATCTTCTGATAAATCTTCTTGCTAATTTCTTATTCATATAATTAATAGGACATGTAAAAAGAAAAGCCTCATATTAAAGTGATAACAAAATAAATATTTTCAGGTACCTACCTACTCAAAACCAGAGACCCCTTTCCCCTTTCCCTTTCCCTTTCTCTATGCTCAAAACCCTGTTCAGGTAGTATCACAGTATGCAGTAAAAATACTATTAATTCCAAAGGAGGGGCCCCCCTTCAAAACAAAATCAGCTAGACTGTAGGATCGATTTTCTGAATTTATATTTTTTCTACCCGAAAAATTTTTGTGACATATATTTCGAACCTAATGATTTTCACTATCGTCTTTATTCTCATTTCATTTAGAGTATGAGTATTTTGTTATTTTTTTTAAAAGCATTTTTTTAAGTTTCTGATAATCACTAAATAGAAATAAAAATAAAGACCATACCTGAGTTGTTGGGTGGGGTTGCGGCCAAGGGGTTGGAGAAAAAGGCTCAATTGTATTACAGAAAATGAGGGTGATTAAAAATCAATTGAAGCCATTGAAGGGTCTTAGTGTTATCATTTTGATTTATTGGTTGAAGAAATATCAGTTTTATTCCAGAAGTTCTGCGTTCTGCCTATTCCTCTACATAGAAATAGCATTTGAATAATGTAAAAACAGAAATTTTCAGTGATAGTATATTTTTACCGATTATAAAATTACGAATATATTCATCGCCAAAGCTTCAAATTTTTGAAACTATTTTTATATGTGTACCCTAATTTTAAGAAATTACTCGAAATGAAAGATTGACCAAGAAATACCTATAATAACCCAACCTCAATATTTTTCTCAAAATTATTATAAGACAATAATAACAAATGTAAATCACATTTGTATACGCATAGTCACTGTTTTACGATCTGAAAATAAATAAATAATTATTTGCGATCATAGTCCCTCATTTTAGACGCTGGGAATTATCAATGATGATTTTAGAATTTTTTCCAGACAGATGGCCAATCCCCACTCAAATCCCATGTTCATCTATATTGCCTCGGTATTATTTTCCCAGTGAAAAGGGTGGATGAGCCATTATTCAAGAAATAAATCAATTTCATATTTTTGAATATCTTATCTTTAATAAAATAAATTCAGTGCTAGTTTGAATATTTTATATTGCTAGTGTCTATTCCGATTTTACGTCTACTTGATAGAAAAAAGGTAAATTCATTTTTTCCCGTCAGCATCTGTGAGTATAACAATATTTGATCTGAAAATAATCATATGTACTCCTCAAGATCAAGGAATTATATATATAACATATCAATATTAAATTAGGAATTTCCAAAGAATTTAATAAACGTCATAACAACAATAAATTGAATGTGTTAGTATCGAAAACTACAGAGTGTTGAAAAAATTGTGGTCATGTATGCTAGAGTTGATTTTCCAACAAAAAACAACAAATATCAACATTTCCAAATTATTACTTGTACTTGGAAAATTAATACATACTCAAATAGAATGTGATTTGTATTTCTCTGATAAATAATCTGACGCGGAGGGTATCAAGTATTTAAAAAACAAACTTATTAACGTATGGAAGGTGTCATCTTTTAACCCTAAAATTCCGATTTGATAACTACAAATCTCTATTCCCCCCACAATTCCTTGCAGGTTTTAAGATATGGCTGAAAAAAGACCCATTAGCAGGCTGGCCCTGAAGAATATATCCACAAACATACCTTTGAAGAAAGTTAAAGAAGATGCGATCAAAAACGATGTACCTCCGGTCTCTGCAACAAAACCACCGGCAATAGCACAAAAAACCACTCTGGCCCATAAGATTAATGAAAGATTAACAAGGGGTAGGTAAATAAATAGAAATCTGATATCAATTATTTTTTGAACTTTATACCTACTTACTACGTAGGGAAGTATATTTATTTACATCCAGTACATGTCAAAGCATGCGAAATTTTCATGGAGGGGGTTAAAGTATTTGCAGCGTTTAAATTTCGAAGAGCTTTATGATTGGGGTAGAAAAATCCCCATCCTCCCTTTTTAGTATAAATCAAGTAACTTACAGTTGGACTCAATTAACATTATTTTTACAGATGATGAAGCAATTCTTTTAGAAGAACAGCTGTATAAGGAAGGTTACCAGAGGGTAAGCCATAGCAGCACTTTTGAGAAGAAAAACATTGTGCAATGTTGTACAAAAAACTGCTTTTTCGATGAGAATTATCGTTCGATAAAAGCAGTTCATCATTTAGGCTTTGCCAGAACTTTTTCCATTATAGATAATAATACCTAATTTTGGAGGAAAATATTACATACCTACTATATTTTCTACAAACTGCTATTTACTCTTCACAGGGCCACTTTGTGCAATGTGGTTCTTTCAGAACGTATGCAAGGGTCATTAGTTATCATTGTTCTCAATTATCAACCTTTTTCATTCGGGTCATTCGGTTGATAGAAATTGTTTTGTTTTCAGGATTATATAAGGTTTCTGCTACATGATGAAAAAAGATTTGTTTTGGACAGGAACTTTCTACAGACTACTGTTTTTACAACGACATCAAGATATAGTGTTGTTAACCTTCTGCTAAAGATGCAGGTGAATATTTTGATTGAATATCCGTTGAAAAATAATAATATATAATCTTCCTTCATCGAAATTTTTGATTTTTAAGAAATTTCATGCCTAAAAAATTTCGCCCGAGCAGGGACTTGAACCCTGGACCCTTGGATTAAAAGTCCAATGCTCTACCGACTGAGCTACCCGGGCTTCTGAAGAAGGTTATATTAAGATTTTAATTCAATACAATGGTCGTTACTCCACTAAAAAAATAATTATTGAATTATAATATAGATATTATAAGAATCATTACGCATACATAATTTTCATAACATTGTGATTGTATCGGATTTCAAGAATTCACAGAAGTTAGACAGGTTGAAATATATGAAAACTAATAAATTATATGTTTATTTTTTGTGTTATTTACAAAAATAACAATCTTTTCAGCAATATTTCCGAACCCCAGACAACGAATATTACATGGCTGTGAAACTTATGGATTTATCCTCAAAAATCTGTACAGAACCTGAACCCAGGGAAGGCATTTTACTGGCTATTACGTCCTTCTGGATAGTTCACAAATTTTTGGATAGTAATATTTTTATATCTCTCAAATCAATATTGAAGGTATTTACGATAACTATAGTTGAATTCCCACAAATAATAAAAATTATTTATTCGTTCACCCAGTCACCTCTAATTTCTTTAAATATATAAGTAGGTATACCGAAATCTATTCGACATTTTTCAGTTTTTGAGGTTGATACCTGGGATGCATCATAGGTATAGAATGGAAGATGTTCTCAAGATGGAAAGAAGAGTCCTAACCTTTACGAAATTCACAGTTCAACTTCCTGATCCATCAATTTTCATCGAACATTTTTTAAGGAAACTGAAATTAATCCCAAACAAAGTGCGTATTACATGAATTACATTGCACCTTCTCCAATTCATAAAATATAATGGAGAACAGTTACTCCAGTATCAACGTTTCTACAAGTTGCCTTTTATTTTTAATCATGAACCTTTTGAATTGAAAATCGAAATTTTATACCTTATCTTTGGTTTGCAGCATGTGTATCATGGTACCTACTTCGTCTGCGATTGTTTGTCTACGTTTCCGAAATTTTCATATCTAGAGACTTCTCTTGTTGCAGCCATTGCTTTATATACAACCCTCGTAGTTTTGGAGGAAAACACATCCCGATTCGTGCAAATGACACAAAATGTTTTTCATGAAGAATTACTCAAGAAATATTGTGAAGATGCCATTTCGAAAATATATTACATCAGTAAAATGGTGCAATGCCAGGAGCCATTCGTTAAATACTCAGCTACGGAGAAGCTTGGAATTTCAATGCGTTTCGAAAAATATATCAGGAAGATGGATTCACAGAATATTGGTTTCAATCGGAAATAGTGTTCAAGAAGTTCGCGAAATTTTCTGTTTTTATACGTTCACGAGTTAATCTATCTTTTGAGTCTCACATGTAAATAATAAAGAAGAAAAATGATTTGAAGTTTTTATTCAACTGTGTATCACCAAAGTTTAACAATAGCAACAAAGAGTTGTTACTCCGCCTGTATCAACTTAATTTATATCTGTATCAACTTAATATTTTTCGACAGCCCCCTGTATAAACGATAATTCTTTCTATGGAAGACATCAACCATCAACCCTCCAGATGTTGGCAACCCTGATATGCATAGAAATAAAAGTTATATTTCTATAACTTCTTGGAACTTCTGTGTTTCCGATTGAATTTATGCTTGTTGAATTGAAATTTGCTTCCCATTTCTTCATTTCAATTGCTCGCAACAACATTTTACATTATGTTCTCCACAGCGATTATGGATTTGTAAGTTAATTATTTCTTTTTAAATTATACTGATGTAAGCGTCTGCGCCTAGTCACAGATATTCTTAATTTAAATTATAGACGGAACCATTGCTTGCTTAGAAAATATCGAATTAAAATGAAAATATCTTCAAATTTTTCTTACAAACAAAATGCGGTTGTTGAAATTTGTTTGTAAAAATGTGAAGGGAGTGATGAAAGATGTCATGAATAACATTTCTTGAAATGTTAGGGTGAAATTCGTGGAAAATTTTAAAATTTTTAAGAGAACGGAGGAAAGTCTACACATAAGTGAGTGAAAATGTTTCATAATTATCAATATACCTTTTTTTCATGTGATGGTATCCATTACTGTTTCGAAAAGTCATTTCTGAAAAATAGTTCTTTTTTTGATAATTTATTCGACAAAATGAATTTAGATCAAGGTTTTGTGATATCTGATTTCGATTTCGCGCAATCTATCAATGGGGATACTCTATCCGTGGGGTAATAATTATCGTTTTATTTTCAGGATCAATATTCCCGTATTCAGATTAATTATTCATTAACTTTTCAGTGGTATCAAAACCGAAGAGGTCAAAGATGACGAAGTTCTACTCTTCTCGCAGCTGGACCAGTTTCGACCGAACGTTTCTAATTCATTTTCAACCCTCCAAGAGAGTTCCGACGACAGCGCTTCATTGGTGTTTCCTGAAACGTTCAATACCTCTGATTTTGGGGGACTTTTGAACGATAATGGTTTCACCAATACTTTTTGTAAGCCCGAAGCGGCAAAAATGTTCTGCAAACCGGAGAGCATAAAAATGGAAAGTAATCCTCATTTCGTGAAATATAAAGTTTTGGATGGGAAGCACGTGAAAATTTGGTCCTGTGGCATATGTGAGTTAATTTTGAATATAATTTGGGAAATTGATGGTTTATTTTTTTCGTTCGTTTCGATGATTGTGATATTCCGTTAGGTGTTAATTTTTCGAATAATTTTTTTGAAAAAATTGGGTTAGTTAAGGTAGTTTCAAAGGGTTGTTGCTTCTGAAAACTCCACAAAAACGAATAACCTCATTTTTTTTCCTAAGAATAACGAAAGACTAAACATATCAGAGTAATTCTCAACTGAATATCTTTTGCTCATACAATTTTATAAACTAAAACGGGAGAAAAGTTCAAATTTTCAACACCTCATATCTCAGAGGGGGTGCATATTAGATCTTCTGTTTTCTAACCAAATATTAATGTTTTCCGAAAAAGGAATCACTTTTTAATGTATTTTTGGGGGCATTACGGCATATTTAATACATATGAAAATTAAAGAGAAGGAAAATTAATGTGGGTATTTGGTATAAAATTTTTTGATAAACCTCCCCCGGAAATGTTACACCCCTCAGAAGATTAACAAGAAAAATGTTTTTATTTTTTATTTTCCCTGTACAGGGTGGGCAAATTTCGATGTTTTAGCACTACAACTTTTAAACCAGAGGAGATAGACAAAATCTGATACCCCATTCTCGTTCCCTTTTTCTGTGAAACTTACAATAGTACTAGTGATTTTTGGGCACTTTCTTTTGTTTTCGAGTTATAAGCAAAAATTGGAAAAATGGCGATATCGAAATAAATTTATATCTCCGCTAATACTGATGATAGAGCTCTGAAATTGAAACATTATACAGGCACTTTTTTACGTAGAATCCAGTGGCGTGCTCGCCTTTTTAGCAGGATTTTTAATTACGATGCTATGACCCCAAGTTATGTTTTTTTAAATGGGAACATTAGATTTCTGTGCAATTTTTTGAAAGCTCAATTTTTACTGATCTCAAAAATATATAACATCATATGGTTTGTATCACTATAAATAATGGAAAATGGTAAAAAACACTTTTCCTCAATATTTCTATGGTTTCAACTTTTGACGAGCACAGAAAAATAGAGTTTCCTATAACAAAGGCAGTCTCCTTCCGGCAATGTCATTCTTTCTATGCTTTTCACCAATTTTCACAAAATTTGAATCAAGATATATTTCATAAATTTTCATTATAATGAATGGACTTTAGAAGGAGACAGTGGTAATCATACGATGCTATATTTTTCTATGCTCATCAAAAGTGGAAACCATAGAAATATTGAGAAACAAGGTTTTTGACCATTTTCTATTAATAATATTGATACAAACAATATGATGTTATACATTTTTTAAATCAGTAAAAATTAAGCACAGAAAAAACACACAAAAAAATTGCACAGAAAACTAGTGTTCCCATTTGAGAAAACATAACTCTGGTTCATAGTTTCGTAATCAAAAATCCTGCTAAAAAGTCGAGCACGCCACTGGATTCTACGTAAAAAAGTGCCTGTATAATGTTTCAATTTCAGAGCTCTATCATCAGTATTAGCGGAGATATAAATTTATTTCGATATCGCCATTTTTCCAATTTTTGCTTATAACTCGAAAACAAAAGAAACGCCCAAAAATGACTACTACAATTGTTAGTTTCTCAGAAAAAGAGAACGAGAATGGGGTATCAGATTTTGTGTATCTCCTCTGGTTTAAAAACTGTAGTGCTAAAACATCGAAATTTGCCCACCCTGTACATTGAGCTGAAGACACGAAACACGAAACTTGGTAAATATAAATTACACATGTTGGAATTTTTCATTTTTTTATGCTCAGAAAGAGTTGAAATAGTAAACCTCCAAAACACTTTTTCTCGCAACATTTTTTTCTCGTAAATGCCTAAGTTGTCGAAAATACTTGTAGAAATAAGAAATAAAAAAGTTAGTATATGAATTAAGTTAAGCCTTTCAACCATTTTTTTTAAAGGAAAATTTTCTTGAAAAAAAAGTTGTGAGAAAAAATATCTTAGAGGTTTACTATTTCAAACCTTTCTGAGCATACTTCAGGGTTGAAAAAATTCAAACATGTGAAGTTCGTTGATAAATGATATTTAATTAGTTTCGTGTCTTCTGCTGGATATACAGGGAAAATAAAGAATAAAAACAATTTTTTTGTTAATATTCGCAAGGGTGTAATTTTTCGGGGGGGAGCTTTCTCAAAAAATTTTATACCAAATACCCACCTTAATTTTCAGCACAGTATCACCCCTTAAATTTTTTCGGTGTTATTCAGATACACCCTGTATAATCCCGTAGAACACTCACTCTTTTTACAAAATCTTATCGAGTTTCTGCAGTAGCTCTCGAGAAAAGATGTGGACGGACGACAAAAGATTTTTTTATTCGTTTATTGGAACTTTCTTTTACGAGTAAACTGAAAATTCACGATAAAATTATCTGCAAATTAATTTAGAATATAATTTCCACCTCGATTGCTGATACACAATATCAGGAAGGAAAACACAATATTGTTTATAATTTTTTAACAACCCCTGCTAAAGATGGCACCTGAAAAGCAATTTTCAATTTTTTTCTTAGAAACCAGAGAACTGACAGGAATAAAATTGAGCAGAAATTCTATGTCTGCGAGGGGGGACGAGGATAAGGCAATCAAAAACAATTTTGGTGGTGTTCCTTTATAATTGAAAGGGGTAGAAAAAGCCACCCCTGAAATTTGTTCTGTAGGAAACTTTTTTTTTATTAAAATTATACCATTGAAAAATTTATTTTCGCCAGCTTGATTCATTTTGAACAAATGAAATCTCTTATAATTTCTTAAAAGTAACGACGGTTTTTGAGGAAACAAAAGATTTATTAAGAGCTAAACGTAGCGTGAGTCGTAGAGGCTAGGATTATAGAACTTTTGAGTGTACAGGGTGGACAAAATTGGTGCTACCTGAATTACAACTTTTTCAACCCAATGAGAAAGAGGAAAATGCGCACATAACGGTCGTCTTTTTTCGAGAAACTAATAAAATGCCATCAACTGCATCACTCTATCTTTTTTTGTTTTCGAGTTATAGGTCAGAATTGAAATTTCAACTTTGGTCATTATCTCCGTTTCTGTTTGAGCTAGGATATTAAAATGAAAACATTATACAGATACTTTTTTGATAGCAATCCAGTGGAGTACTATGATTTTTTTACAACAGGTATATTTGCTGAGCTATAATATAAAGATGTATTTTTCCTTATGGAAACAGTAGTTTAAAATGACTTAGAAAGACCGAGGGCGATGTTTGATATATTGCTGAAACGGGAAAAAAATGACGATTCTTTTTAAGTCATTTTAAACTACTGTTTTCATAAGAAAAAACACAACTTTATGTTACAGCTCAGCAAATAAACCTGTAGGAAAAAATCATAGTACGCCACTGGATTGCTATCAAAAAAGTGTCTATATAATGTCTTCATTTCAACATCCTAGCACAAACAGAAACGGAGATAATGGCCAAAGTTGAAATCGCCCAAATTTAAATTTTGGCTTATAACTCAAAAACAAAAGAAGATAGAGGAATGCAGTTGATGTCATTATTAGTTTCTCAAAAAGAGACGACATGAATGGTACATTCATTTTCCTCTATCTCGTTGGGTTAAAAAGTTGTAGTTCAGGTATACCCAATTTTGCCCACCATGTACCTAGCAAGCGGTTATCATGCTGACATAGGGGAACACTATCAAAAAATTTTGTATTGCCTTCTCGTTCCCACTGAATATCTGTTCTATTTATTTTCGTTAGTTTTCTGGTTTGTAATGAAAAAATTGAATTTACTTTTCATCTGCAATCTTTAGATGTTGTTATCCAAGTTGGGGTTGCTTGAATGCTTAAAAAAAAATTATGAAAGATCCACACTAGTTTTAAAAAGAAATTACTCCTTAAATTTTTTCATTCACACCCTGTATATCGGCCAATGATCATTTCATTACAGGTGGAAAGGAATTTGGTCATCAGTATACCTTAATGAGGCATTTACCTACTCATACAGACGAGAGGAAATTTCAATGCAACACATGCGGAAAAGGTTAGTGAAATGAACTTGTTTACCATCCAATTTTCAAGCCCTTTGGTTGCGAAATGATAAGGAAATTTTCACTTGATGAGAGCAACCTTAGAAATCTACAGCAGGTAATCCAAAAGACTCACTTCAGAGGAAGATCCACATAAAAAATTTCAGTCACAAGCTACATTTTACTATAATGGGGAATTCTCCTCAATTTGGGTTATCACAGCATATGCAAGTTTAAACTGAATAATTATGAGTTTCATTCATGAATTTTTCAAGTGCACCGCGGAAACTATTCAAAATCATTCTTCAAATATGAGGTTTTAAAATTTAAATCGCTTCGTTTCTAGTTTACGCTTTGGCAACAGCTTCTAGTAGAAAATAAAAAGAACAACGGCTTGTTTATAAAACAAAAGCTGTTGATTCACAGCCATCATAAGGCGCGTACTCACTGGCGAGCCTCAACAGCAAGACGCCATAAAAATCCCATAAAATTTTACGACCTTCCTCGTTCGTCGCAGACTTCATAGACAGCCATCTTTGTCTATATAGTATATAGTATATAGTGAGAAGGGGTTACAGTTCACTGCGACCTTAAGGTCTATTGTGCCCCCTAACAGAGCTGTTTTCATCGCGCCCTTTACAGCTCGCCTTCCAGATCCAGAGATCTGATGAAATCCAATATCTGGGACGGCTTCAACGAGGATAATTCCCCACTCCTACAAGTTTCTCGTCCAAAGCACTCTTTTCTTTGGCTTACAATGGCAAAGCATTCCGTAACCAGGTGAATAGGAGTTTCCTCCTCCTCCCCACAGAATCTACACTCGTCTGTGTCCGACAAACCCATTCTCAACAGATGCTTCTTTAGGCGACAATGTCCTGTGAGAAAGCCAGTGAGTAGGTGTAGTTGGTTCTTACTGAGATCCAGATATTTTTTGGATCTAGCAGTTTCAAAGTTCCGAAGGAACTTTTTGGAGTGATCCATTCCTGGGAGATTCCGCCAGAGTTTTTCCCTTTCGGCTTTCTCCTTCTCCATAAACTCCTTCTTGTAGGTGCATTTTCCTATACCACAGAAGGGTTCTGGGCCAGTGAGTGGCGTTTGTGCGCTCTCCCTGGCAAGTTTATTGGCCTTCTCGTTTCCTACGATTCCCGAGTGACCGGGAACCCAGATTAAAGAGACCTTATTCTTCTTGCCTACATCATTGAGTTTATTCCGGCACTCCCAAATCAGCTTTGAATCGATGACATAGGAGCTCAGTGCCTTTACGGCAGCTTGACTATCTGTATGAATAGCTATATCACACTTCTGATAGTTTCTTTCTAGATTTACATCTAGGCATCTTTCGATTGCCAGTATTTCCGTTTGAAGGACGCTTGTACAGGAGCCTAACGATAGTGCACACTTGGTACTTGGCCCATAAATCCCAGCGCCAGCTCCTGTAGCGGTTTTAGAACCATCTGTATACCATTTTAATGTATTTTCTTTAAGATTGTAGGCGGTGTACTCCCGTTCCCAATCTCTTCTTTTACTTAGCATTGTACTGAAATTTTTCTCAATGCTTACTTTCTTGATCATTAAGTCACTAGGAAGGTTTGCAGATGAGATGTAGTCGTTCAGGGAGGACCAAACTCTCTGACTCTTGATTCTCTCGTTACCTGTTCCTTCCTTAGATAATCTGAGGATGGCCTCATGAGCTACCCTATCAATCACTAGATGTAGAGGTGTGAGGTCTGTGATGATCTCAAGCGCCCTAGTTGGACACGTCCTCATGGCTCCTGTGATGCACACACAGGCAAGCCTTTGTACTCTGTCGAGCATTCTCCTCGTACTTACCTGACCTGCCTTAGCAAACCAGGCTACTGCCCCATATGTGATTATAGGTCTTACAATCATGACGTACATCCATCGCAGTATTTTTGGGTTACAGCCCCAATTCCTGCCGCATAGACGTCTGCACGCCATCAGAGCCCTTGTAGCTTTGCCAGTAGCATTATCAACATGCTTATTCCACAGAAGTTTGCTATCCAGGGTTATTCCTAGGTATTTGACTTCAGACCCCCACTCCAAGATATTACCGTTTAATGTTAACGTCTTCATGGCTGGAAGTTTCCTCTTCCGCGTGAACGGAACTACTGTGGTCTTGGTTGGGTTAACGTTCAACCCCACAGATAAGCACCACTGCTCAATAATTCTAAGGCCCTTCTGCATTATGTCGCAGAGAATGCCTTCGAATTTTCCTCTAATTATCAGGACTATGTCATCAGCATAGCCTACACATTCGAAGCCTAGCTCCGTTAGCCTGTGTAGAAGTTCATCTACTACTAGACTCCATAAGAGGGGAGATATTACCCCTCCCTGAGGTGTTCCACGAGTAGCTTTGACAGAGACGGTTTCATCGCCCATCGATGTCTCAGCTATTCTCGTCGTTAACACCTCATACATCCACTTTAAAATGGTATCATTCACTCCTCGCCTCCTAAGTGCATCTCTGACAGACACGTGTGTTGTGTTGTCAAAGGCCCCAGATACATCCAGGAAGGCACACATGGCGATTTCTTTGTTGTTCAGAGTTCTCTGGATGACTTCAGTCAACTGATACAGGGCGGTTTCCGTTGAACGTCCCGCCCTGTAAGCATGCTGACAATTGTGAAGTGGTATTTTCTTTGTCTATCTCATCAAGATAGTGTATTTGTTGTCCTTTATTATCATATTTCAGTCGATGTTGCCAACTTGTGCAATAGAAACTGAACAGCATTTTTGTCAGAAGGAGTATTCCCTATTGGAAGACGGAAGATCATTCGTGTAATAACGATGAGGGAGAAATCACCTTCCAGATCACCACCCCTAACCTAATCCCACTTTCCAGCTTTCCGTCAAATGTCCACTCTATCCCAACACCGTGCCATCCACTCCGCCGAACGGCCATTCATCTGTGGCGTCTGCCAAAAGACCTTTAATCGCGTATCCACCCTGATTTCCCACAGAAAAACCCACACCGGACTGAAACCGCACAGGTGTCATTTATGCAACAAGGCTTTCCACCAGAAGGGTAAGAACCGTTTGGACTGCGATATTGAAGGGGTTTCAAATCGGTACCTATATGGACGTTATTTCAGGTAACTTGAGAAACCACATCTTCACCCATACGAACGAGAGGCCTTACAAATGTGACATTTGCGAGAAGGGGTTCAATCAGATGTCGAACTTGATGTGTCACAAGCTGAAGGTAATATATTTTTAACTGACCCCATCTTTTTGGGAATTTTTCGAAGGTCAACTTGCGAGTAGTTTTTCTTCCAGGGAAATTATCGTAGATCTAAATGTGATACATTGATACATATTCTGAAAGAGCAATTCTTTTAGTAATAAATCAGAGAACTTCATTCATTTCGGCGCAACCGTTCGGTTTTGAGGAATTTTCAACTGACCCCATCTTTTTGGGAATTTTTCGAAGGTCAACTTGCGAGTAGTTTTTCTTCCAGGAAAATTATCATAGATTTAAATGTGATACATATTTCGAAAGAGCAACTCTTCTAGTAATAAATCTGAGAAGTTCATCCATCTCGGCTCAACCGTTCGGTCTTGACGAATTCTCAAGTGCAATTTTTTAAAAATGCCATTTAAAGCCCGTTTGCAACAGCCGAGAATTCTCTAGAAAATTTACTCGAGATTTCATGCGCCGTGAATTATGTACCGTTATATACGCACTTTCGGTAGAATTCTCTGTTCAGTTGCGTACAAAATAATCTCTGCCGTTTTCTTGCGAGAATTTTGTAGAGAATTCTCCAGAGAATTCTCGGCTGTTGCAAACGGGCATAAGAGATGAAAATCTAAACGAAGGGTGACAGTTGTTGTTCGCAATAGATACAGCGTGATCGAAAACCTTTATTTTCATACCAAAATTTCAAATATCTGGCCCAGTTCAGGAGAAAATAATTTTTTTGTTTTTCCACTTTTCATTTTCGAGTTGACTTCGAAGAGCTCTTTGGAGTGCAATTCTCTATTGAATCATCAGCTGTTTAGTTTTCTAGAATCTTCAAAACTAATTCTATGCACTCCATATCCTAGGACACTAATAGAACATCCTGATTTTCAGACAGAGTAGAAAATAGGTTATTTTAAGGGGGTCTAACCCCTTGCTCATTTTTGACCCAAGAAATCGAAATTTTCGAAATCGAGTTTTTGTGCTTGTGTGGAAGCTTTGGCAATGCTGATTATAAAACCTGAAATCCCAATTGGATCTGACGAATATAACTGGAGATATCGCAGATTGAAAATTGCAATTTTTGAAAAATGCCATTTCTGAGATGAAAATCTGAGCGAAGGGAGATAGGCTTTCGAAATTGTTCGCAATAGATTCAGCGTGATCGAAAACCTATATTTTCATACCAAAATTTCAAATATCTGGCCCAGTTCAGGAGAAAACAATTTTTTTTGTTTTTCCACTTTTCATTTTCGAGTTGATTTCAAAGAGCTCTCTGGAGTGCAATTCTCTAATGAATCATCGACTGTTTGGTTTTCTAGAATCTTCAAAACTTATTCTATGCACTCCATATCCTAAGACCGTAATAGAACATCCTGATTTTCAGACAGAGTAGCATATAGGTCATTTTAGGGGGTCTAACCCCTTACTCATTTTTGACTCGAAAAATCGAGATTTTCGAAATCGAGTTTTTGTGCTTGGGTGGTTGCCTTGGCAAGGCTGATTATAAAACCTGAAATCCCAATTGGAGAGATCGCAGATTGAAAATTGCAATTTTTGAAAAATGCCATTTCCGAGATGAAAATCTGAGCGAAGGGAGATAGGCTTTCGAAATTGCTCGCAATAGATTCAGCGTGCTCGAAAACCTACATCTTTTCTTCAAGGAAAATTATCGTAGATTTAAATGTGATACATATTCCGAAAGAGCAACTCATCTCGTGATAAATCTGAGAACTTCATCCATTTCGGTGCAACCGTTCGGTCCTGAGGAATTTTTGAATGACCCCATCTTTTTGGGAATTTTTCGAAGGTCAACTTGCGAGTAATTTTTCTTTCCGGAAAAATATCGTAGATCTAAATGTGATACATATTCTGAAAGAAAAACTCTTCTTGTTTCGACGCAACCGTTCGTTCTTGACGAATTCTCAAGTGAAATTCGCAATTTTTGAAAAATGTATTTATTAGTATATTCTTATTTTTTCATGAAAGCGAACTGTGAAATGTCGATAGAAAACAAATTTGAACGTGGTTGGGACTGTAACGCGGTAAACAATGTCTCGGGAAAGGCGGCGTATCCATATTACAATAGTTAATACATTTGAACACCTGCTTGTGCTGAGTCGTGGTGAGGTATGTAGAGAGAGCATTGTTTCAGTCATTCTTTATCGCGTTGCAACACCATATATGCACAGATTACAGAGTAGAATGCATATATGCAACAAAGAGGAACTCCTCTTTGCCAATCATTGAACATTGAACTTTAGTTCAATGTTGCCAATACGCCTCCCGGGATGTCACGTATCATGGACCTGCGCTGTATTATACCTTATCCTGCTCAAACTCGCATCAAAGAGGAACTCTTTGCTCGCATCTTATTTCCGAAACCACAGATTACAGATTCTCTGTAATCTGTGTCCGCAACGCACATGCGCGGTATTAGCCAAGGTTCAATGGAGACATTTCAACGAACGAATTTTCAATCATACGTTGGCAAAATGGCAAATAGCATGATAACTCGGAGGGAATTCATTTTATTAAACACAGCACACAGCAGTTTACGGATCACGTTCACTTAACAACGTTTCAGGCACACCAACGCGCCGACAAGCCGAAATACGTCTGCAGAATATGCGGCCTGGACTTCCCGAAGCGCATCGGACTGCGCAATCACGAGCAGCATCAGCACGGCCTCAATCAGAATTTCTTCAACGCGCCCAGCCCGTCCCAGCCGGAAAAGATGAAGTGAGAACGAAACCGTTTTGTCGGAAGACGAGAAAAAATTTTTTTCGTTTCGATTTTTCCTCAGGTATTCGAACGCCATCATCGTGGATCCCATCAAGACGGACGCCATGAGATTGGCCATGCAGTCGAACCAGACGCCGTTCGCGCTGCTGAGACCGCTGACCGGGATACCGGTACTCGTGAGGGTCCTTCCCGCGGGCGACAAGCAGATGCTGATACCGGCCACGGCCGACGACCTGAAGAAGCACGGTCAGATCTCCATCATACCGAAGGTGAATCCGGACGCCGAGTCTCTGAACGCTGACATTGGCGACAAGGAGAATGGTGAGCGTTTTATCCTGTTGGATTGTTGTGTAGCGGAGAATATATACTCCATTCACTTTTATTTTAGCACTCGGTTGGCCATGGAAATTTGACACATTCCACTCTGTGTAGTACGAAAATATGGGGTTATGACGCTTGTCAAAACATTTTTGGGTTTTAAATCAGAGCTATTTTGTCTGTTCTACGTAAAACTCTCAGTAATTACGTATTTTATCACAATGTCGAATCACTTCGGAAACTGTGAAGTCGAAAATATGTGACGAACATAATTGACGTTTATACAAACTGATTGAAGGCATACCGAATCTAGTTATTCGCATGGAAAATACAAGAAATCAGTTTTTGAATATATTTATTTCAGCTATGAAAGAAGGTTGTATTATTGACACATAATATGCAGTAGCTTGAGGAGTGTTTATGTTGGTTATCTTCTTTGGCTAAAGGTTGTTACATTAGTTGTAGATTTAAAAAAAAATCATCCCCAAGATAAAATGTATATGATACCCCTTATGATTTTACTTCAAAAATTGTTTTCGTAGGATAGATTTTCGAAAAATTAAATTCTCTTATGGTTTCCCATTCAATTCTGGAGAAAAAAGTCTATTGGAAAATGTCGATTCCATCGATACTTTTCTCAGTATAAATGAAGCTTACAAGCAGTTGCGATCAGTTTTCATTCCATTTCATCGTATAAGTAGGTACTTTCGTTTGCATAGGAAGTGTAGCACTTTTCTACACTCGGTGTAATTTACATTCGATTTTAGTATTCGTTTGCTGATTGGATTTACACCAGTGTAAACTATACTCCATTCAAATTTATTTTAGCAGTCGGTTGGCCACGAAATAATTTTCTCAAGTTTTTGTAACTAGAACGGAGTAAGGTTGGCACTCATGAAATGTCGTTAATGTCATATTGCCGTTGCCACAACTAATATCAATTTTTATTACGAAAATGCCGAATGTGATTGAAAAAAAGAGACAGGATTTCAGGAAGTGCTATTTAGAATTCAGGTCCGCTCATTCAAATAGTTATACCCTGATATTCTAAAATCCACAATACGTCAGACGGTAGCGAACATATTGAATGTAAGAGAATTCATATAATGTTTCATCTGAATCTAAACGACTTATATTTCAGCTGAATATTTCCGCAATCAGAAAGATCGTCAATGAAGAGGATGACAAAGAATTTCCTTCTATTGGGAGACCCAAAAAAGTGGTGTCATTGGAGTATTTTATATTTGAGTGAATTAATGCGAAAAGTTTACTATAGGATTTTCGACGAATGTCTTCGTAGAATAAGTTCCCGAAAATAGATTTTTCAATTTTTCATTTGACTTGTCCTATACATTGTAAATGTCTTAAGGTACCAATAAATACCTAATTATTATTATTATATCAATGTATTAAGATGAACAGCCACAAATACGCGCCAGTTGTCCTGTTGATTGTTTATTCATGTGAAATTTTTGTTCGAAGTTGAAGTTCATCTTGATTGAAACTTCCTTTAATTCCTTTTACGATGCAAGATGATTTTTGTTGAAGAATTTAACATTCTTGTAATTATCTGTTAATTCCTTCGAGAGATAGCCATTCCCAACCACTGCAACATATGCATTTCATCTTCAGGTTGATATTTTTGAAATCTAACGAACATAAACTCTCCTCAAGCTAGAGCATGCAAATATCTGGATTTGGTATGCCTTCAATCAGTTTGTATAAACTTAAGTTATGTTCGTCACATATTTTCCGAAGAGATTCGACATTGTGATAAAATACGTAATAACAGAAACTTTTACCTAGAACGGGCAATATAGCGTTGATTCAAAACCAAAAAATGTTGTGACAAGCGTCATAACCCCACATTTTTGTACTATATAGAGTGAAATGTGTCAAATTTCCATGGCCAACCGAGTGCTAAAATAAAAGTGAATGGAGTATAGGTGTAGTTTATCTATGTTACGGGCAATGTAATTATTTAGGTCAGTATTCATAATGCTTGGTTATTATGAATAATGACCATTAAAATCGGGCAATTTGATAAATTTGAATTACTTTACAATAATTTCTCACATTGCCCGGTCATTATAAATACCGCTATTATTTCTTTGGGCACTTTGATTAATTGACACCAAAGGAACAACCTATGTGAAAAGAATGGCGAAGATTTTCCACAGATAGAGATTTAACTAAGAGAATGTGCAAGATTGTCATCCAAGACAGGCTATAGTCGATGTGGCTGTAAAGGTAGCTGTAAATCCGACGAGCGCAAATGTCGTAAAGAAAAAAAGCTATGTTACTCGAAATGTCACCAAAGTGGAAGCTGCTCTAATGAATAGAGCCTGTATTGGCCTGTATTGCTACGTATTGACATTTTGTGTGAATATACATTTGAAAGTACGTACATATCTAATACTTTAGTTTTATTTGGACTTACGTTTTGTTTGTACTTATTTCATCCCACCGGTTTGTTTGTCAGCATGTGAAATTTTATTTGTTATGTTTTATTGTTACTTTGTCAGTCAGGTATGCAAAAATTTGTTATTTTTTATTAGAAATATGAATAATATATAATTTTCAAATTCCCCACCTGATTTTTAGCATTATACATAATAACCGGGCAATGTAATATTTGCAACATAATTTATCATTTTGTCATATCCTTTTGGGCACTTTTTAAATTGCCCGGGCATTATAAACAATGCCCAATTATTTACATTGCCCGTAACATCTACATCTCGTCAAAAGAAGGTTTAATATTATTGTTCTGTGGTGGGAAATACTAAATTTGATGTTAATGTCACGGACGTCACAGTAGGTCCTTTCGTTTGCATAAAAAGTGTAGGACTTTTCTACACTCGATTTGATTTACACCAGTTTAGAGGAAGTGTAGTTTATCTACTCATAGTCAAAGGGAGATGTAGATAAACTACACCTCCTTTACACTTGTGTAAATTCAATCAGCAAACGAATACTGAAATCGAGTGTAGAAAAGTGCTACACTTTTTATGCAAACGAAAGGACCTATCAATCTGCTTCAAAATAAATACAATTAAATTTAAAATTTGCGAATAGTTCAGCACTTTACAAGAGGATGAAAAAGTAACAAATCTTCTTTAATATATTAAATGAAAATTTTGAGTCTGTGAGCGTGACAAACTAACGTCAGTGTTTTTTTTCATTCGTTTGCACAACTACACTGAAAATCAGTGCAGTGTAGATTACACTACACTGTGAAACAGACGAAGGGACTTAGTGTTCCACAGAATGAAATATCCTAAGATATTGTCTGTCTATGACAATAATAAATTAACGGGATGAGAAAAAATTGTGTGAGTAATATCATTCATATCATATTATATATAGTTTTATGACTCAGTGTTTTTTAGAACCTGTAAAAAAATTAAAAACTGTCAACTCGTCATCGCATTCCAAAGGCTGTATCTTGGAAGGGAGGTCGATTTCGAAAAAAATTTATAGGAACTACCCCTGCTTATTTTCATCGAGGAATCATCTCCCTTAGTCCTTCGCATTTGTTTACTGACACCCTATGTAAATTCACTTACATTGAATATATTCGCTACCGTCTGATATATTGAAGTTTTCAGTAAATCAGGGTTACCTACTATTTGAATGAGCGGACCTGATTTCTAAATAGCACTTCCTGAAACCCTGTCTCTTTTTTCAATCACTTTCGGCATTTTTGTAATATTGATTGGTATTAGTTGTGGCAACGGCGTTATAACATCAACGACATTTCATGAGTACCAACCTTACTCCGTTCTAGTTACAAAAACTTGAGAAAATTATTTCATGGCCGACCGAGTGCTAAAATAAAAGTGAATGGAGTATATCTAGTGTTATTCTTTCTGATATCATATCTAAATGTGAAAGTCCTTGTGTTTTTTTGTTATCGCAGGCAAGCCAGGAACGAGCAGTTTTGGAAGCACCGTGCAAATAAAAATTCCCGTTGTCGCTACCGTCATTCAGCAGAGTGGCAGGGATGGTCTTTCGATGTCCATCGTGAGTCCAGGACCAAATGGGGAGGTTGTGAACAAGCAAGAATGTACCAGTACGGAAAATAACAGTTTTGTTTTCACTTCAACATTGACCGCTTCGCAAAGTAAGTGCAACCGATATATCCTTCTTTCGAAGTGAAATTTTTATACATAAAGGGTGTCCCGACGAAATTTTGAGCCGCCCCTGATCTTACAAAGGAAGAATTTTCGAAGAACTTAAAACAGATTATGCGATTTTACAAAATGAGTTTTTTTTTTAGTTCCTCAAGAAACCGTCGATATCACAAACAACAAGAACTGTCAGAACATTTACGATTCCGCTCAGTTGGTTGAGAACGCCGAGATAGAATTTTTGGATCAGACCGGCAACATGATGACAGAGGAACAGTTTAGGAACGACTATCAGCGTGAGTTCCATCGTTAGAGCCGGGTTTTTTATTTTAAACTTGATTATTTTCCAGTGATACCGAATGCTTTGTATCAGAACAATGGGATCGAACTGTCTCCTCACTGTATACAGACTAGAAGCGATGACAATTTCAGCTCTGAGGTAAGAAAAAATCAATTATTGGTATAGTTATGATAATTGATGAAAGCTTCAATGAGGTACTTCCAAAACCCGAGGAATTAGTATTCCCACTCTGATTAGAAATTAATTCTATAAAAAAATGATAATTATTACAAAAAATAGAAAAAAATTCAACAGTCGTACTTAGACAATGTCATTAAACTCAATGATGTAGGCAAGAAAAATAAGGTCTCTTTAATCTGAGTTCCCGGTCACTCGGGAATCGTAGGAAACGAGAAGGCCAATACACTTGCCAGAGAGAGCGCACAAACGCCACTCACTGGCCCAGAAGCCTTCTGTGGTATAGGAAAATGCACCTACAAGAAGGAGTTTATGGAGAAGGAGAAAGCCGAAAGGGAAAAACTCTGGCGGAATATCCCAGGAATGGATCACTCCAAAAAGTTCCTTCGGAACTTTGAAACTGCTAGATCCAAAAAATATCTGGATCTCAGTAAGAACCAACTACACCTACTCACTGGCTTTCTCACAGGACATTGTCGCCTAAAGAAGCATCTGTTGAGAATGGGTTTGTCGGACACTGACGAATGTAGATTCTGTGAGGAGGAGGAAGAAACTCCTATTCACCTGGTTACGGAATGCTTTGCCATTGCAAGCCAAAGAAAAGAGTGCTTTGAACAAGAAACTTGTAGGAGTGGGGAATTATCCTCGTTGAAGCCGTCCCAGATATTGGATTTCATCAGATCTCTGGATCTGGAAGGCGAGCTGTAAAGGGCGCGATGAAAACAGCTCTGTTAGGGGGCACAATAGACCTTAAGGTCGCAGTGAACTGTAACCCCTTCTCACTATAACTATATAGACAATGTCATTGGCTTGAATAATAGCTATGAATAATAAACTATTTTTGATATGATCATAAAAATCAGTATAGTTTGCTTTATAGATTCATTACCCCCCTTTGGAGAAATAAAAATGTTACACAAGTAACGTTTATATCAAAATTTTTCAACTCTCATCCTTATTTTTTTTCTTTTAATTCTTGATTATAGACCTGTATTGCGATGAGGGCTCTGGAAGATATTCATTCCAACGTCGATGACGATTCTCCCCACTTTCTGATGCCGTGGAACTTCTGATGTCGACTAAGTTGGTTTTTAAGGGTTATTGTAATCTGATTTGAATTCGTACTTTCAGTAATGTTATTCAATCATCATTTTATTGCGTATCTGAAGTTGTTTCACTCAGTGCTGTTTTTCATTATGACTAAGATAATAATAAGGTTGTAAAACTAAATGTATTGTCATGAATAAATCATTGTGAGGAATATATGTTTTTTTTTTGTTTACAATGGAAAGAGCTTGATTGAATTCAAATGAAGGAAAAGGTGATTTGAAAGAATTCCTCAGGAGGAAGAAAATTACACACAAAGAAGAAGAAGGTTTTCTGAATTCTGATTCATAGAACAATCGGATTGACAGCATCCTTCTGTGAGGTGTAGTGTGTTTTACGTAAGTGGGTCACTCGATTCTGGGAATTACACATTTAGAAAAATGAAAAAGCATCATCACTTATATCATTTCATCTCACTCAAATTTACTTTATTTCACAACACTTCTCTAGTCTAATCTGCTTTACCCTTACCTACTCTACTCTTGTATGCTCTGCTCTGTTCTATTTGGCTCTCCTATCTACTATACTTTACACTCCTCTGCTCTCCTCTATTTGGCTCTACTCTACTCTGCTTTACTCTTCTCCATTCTACTTAGTTCTACTCCACTCTACTGTACTCTACTCTGGTCTACTCTTTTCTACAGTCCTAGGCTCTACTCCTCTCTACCCTAATCTGTTTTACTCTACTCCATTACTATTCTGCTGTACTTTGTTTTACTTTACTCTACACAACTCTAGTCTCTACCCCATTCTACTCTACTCCACCCACCCCTTCCCTATTATATTCTATTCTACCCTACACTTCCCTTCTCTATTATATAGTCTACTCTACTCACTCTACTCCACTCTACTCTACTCTACTGTATTCTACTTTACCCTACTCTACTCTTCATTTATCTGATCTACCCTTCCCTACTCCACACTGGTATGTTCTGCTCTGCTCCACTTGCCTCTAGTCTGGTCTACTCCACTCTACGTTCCTCTGCTCTCCTCTATTTGGCTCTACTCTACTCTACTACCTCTACTTTGTTCTACTCTACTTCACTATACTCTATTCTGGTCTCTTTTCTACATTCCTCTGCTCTACTACTTTTTACCCTACTCTGTTCTACTCGCTCTGTTTTAGTCTACTATACTTCACAACTAATCTACTGTTCTTTCTTCTACTTTACTCTACACAACTCTAGTCTCTACGCCACTCTATACTCTTACCCTTCTCTACTCTACTCCATCCTACACTTTCCTATTCTATTTTACTCTACCCTACACTTCCCTACTCTATTCGTCCCTACTTTACTCTACTCTACTGTATTCTACTTTACTCTACTCAACTCTAGTCTCTACTCTTCTCTACTATAGGTACTCTACTCTCCTCTACCCTACACTTACCTACTCATCTATTCTTCTCTACTCTATTATATTCTTCCTACACTACTCTACGCTACTTTGGTCTTCTCTATCCTACTATTCTCTCTACTTTTTTGTACTTTGATGCAGCGGTTCGCTCACAGATGGCAATTTTTCAACCCTCTAAATCAGCTGATTTTTCTCTCTTACCTCTTCGTGATTCGAAATCAGTGCATAGATACCGATTACCCAGAGAAAATTTAGAATTACCTTGAGCAGGTGATTTTCAAAAAAATGGCTCGAAACAAAAATTAGAATTCATAATTTATTTTATGACGAATGACATACAGAATGCCATCCATTATTACAATAAAACAATATGAAATACGTAAAATGATTCAAAACATATTTCACTGAATTACAATTACAGTTCAAAATAAATTTGTATTATGTGTATCTTCAATAACAAGCTTCAAATGCAGAAAATCTAATCACAGTGATTCTATGGTTTGTAATGAGGGTATGCAGAATCTTGAAAGAATAAGGAAACATATGGAACCTCAGTAAAAAGTAGTTGAGTATGTGAACATCCAGAATTACCGAAGCAGTGGGAAAAAATAATGTATAATAAAAAAAACAAACAAACTTCGTCTCCTGAAGTATCACCAAAATAACCAATCAATATCGAATTCTTCAAGAAAATAGGAATATTCTTGAAAGTACAGACGGCCTAGGAACTCAATATACCTGTCGAGAACCTTGCTTAAACATCTAATATCAATATGTCTCAGTCTATAAAATTATTCAATCATAACATTTTTCTAACTTATTTCATAAATTTTACATTTTTCCTATATCACAATGCGAATATCTTAACATATTCAACTTTGAGACAACTTCCCTCACTTGTCCACGTTGGCAACCAGTCGTCTCTCGCTTTGAAGAAATTCTTGTAGATGAGCCTATCTGAATCTTTCCACGGCTTACGTTTGTTGTTTGTGCTGACGTAGTAATCCGGGAAATCTGTCAAACCACCGACTCCGACGCCCAAAACCACGTGCATCTGTAGGAGAACATAAAAATAAATTAAAAACTGAATAACATCATTTTCAATAACATGAGTTATTCAACCACGATCCGTGTTTCACTCTAAGAGTAGCATCTTCAGGAAAAAAGTGAAATAAATGATTTGGTACGCCATATACGTTAGAAAACATATTATCATCATTCCCCACAACGTTTTGGGAGACCCTGTATACTTCAATTTATCAGAGATTGTAATTTTCTGATAACCCCCGTATATTTTGGAATAATCTACCGTTATAAAACTTTCCCAACCCTGTAAGTAATTCCATTTTTGGCATTTTCAACGAAATTTAAAATCAATCTGTACTCACGGGCTCATCGAAGATAGATGCAACATCTGCTTTGGTTTCTCCATACAGTAAATCATCTACATAAACTGATATTTTATCTGCAACATACATAATATATCATTGGTTTAATTCTCCAAAGATTGTTACTAAACTGAATAAGTTTCATTAGGAAAAAAAGCGTCATAAAGAAAATTTACTTTTCACTAGGAAAGCCACAATAAACTACTGGAGGCTCCGATAGCAAATATTATTTATTGCATACCCGAAAAAGAAAGAATTGTATCAAAAAACCTATAATATTCTATCAACTTCTTCATACCTGGCTTCCAAACAACTGAGTAGACATGAAAATCTTCGACGAATGGTTTTTTACCTCGACTGGTGCTCAAATATTTGCTTCGTTCAGGTTCGGCGAACGTCAAACTTGGCCCCCCAAAAAGGAGTGTGCCCCCTATATCATCGCCACCATTACCATAAAGATGCTGGTTTCCCCGTGCATATGCTATCCAAATTTTTTTACTCTTATTCTTACTCGATTCTAAATAAATTTCTGAAAATAGAAAGAGAGAGCCGGAGTAATAATTCCCATATGTGCTAGAAAATGAACAGTCAGTCTACATTGGGAAACTAGGAAAAAATTGATTACAAAAAGTTACGGGCTGAGGCAGATACAGAAATTCAGGATTTCATTGTCGAAGAGAAAAGGAGTCTGCTAAAAAAATAAGCTAACAGGATAGGGTGAGAAATATAAACCTTCAACTCAATTTCAAAGAAATAATCTTCACTATATAATAGCATTGAGTTTAATACCCAATGAATGTACCTATAGTGCCTAAGCAGCGAGGTGATTCTGCACTACAGTGCAAGTCACTAACTTGCATTAAGTAAACACTCAATTTTATTGCCAGAAAGTGAGGTTAATTCAAAATAAAAAGAAATATAAATTTTATTCCAGACTTCTATGCCCAACCCTATAAATGCAAATTATATTTTCAAAGATTTCTAGCGTTGAATATTGGAAGTTATTCAATCAAAATACGGCAACTGAAAATTCTATAACTAGAATCAGTAATTATAATACTCACCAGGATATAGCCAATCACCGGCCGGCAATTTAGCCTTAATTTCAACGGTTCCATATTTGAAATTCTGATTGGTTTTCATCTTTGCCGACCTTACTGGTGGAAGAATGAAACCACTATCTTCATAAGCAATACAATCATTCTCGGAATGGCTAGTACAACTGAAAAATCAATGGAGTTAAATGAAGTTCTTGTTTTAAGGGTGATAACACTTTGTTTACCCTTCTCGCAGATCCAAGGTACCACTTACTTCCTCCATTCTTGTAGCTGCAATCGGTTTGATGACTAGATTACGATCCTTAATGAAAATATTGTCGTCCCTTTTCTGGTAAGAACAAAATTCGTAGTCCTAAAAAATTCGATTGTATAAAATTCAAGAGAATTCTTCAAGCAATGTCGAAATGGCTTATATGTATACAGGCTGAGTCTTTGACTTGTAATTTTGACAGTAGATTCTTCAGTTCAAAAGAAACACTTTTTACCTATACCATTTTTTTCGAATCAGCTTGGTTTGAAAGATACAGGCTGTTGAAAAATCATAAAAAATGTTATTTTTTGTTCTCACAACGGTTTTATCGAATGAAATGAATTTCGGAATATAGTTTTCCATTTTTTTGATTGAATCTTTTTCGAATACAAGATATCACCCACGTCTTCTAGTTTTCTCATTATGACCATTGCGTACCATAAAAATACCTAAAATTCAAAGAACCCAATTCTTGAAACTAAGTTGAACGCTATCTAAAGAATATTTGAACGTTTTTTAAAATAAAAGTATTCTTCATGTTTTCTCGTATAATGCGCCGTTTTCGGGTAATTTGATGTTCGAAAATTAAAGAGTATCTGTGAAATTTGAAAAACTGGTTACTTTGTTCTAAGATAGTGTTATATGTAGTGTCATTCTGAAGGTAATTTTGTTTTCCCAGGGGTGGCACAGCTCATTATGAAAATTTAAAATGAGTATATCCTTTTATCAGGGCCGAATCGGAAAAAATGGTATAGGAAAAAAGTGTTTCCTTTGTATTTTTTTCCTTTGAACATGGAAGGGAATTGAATCACTTTAACGTTGCGGAGGAAAAATATATCACGATATATTAACTCACTGGAAACGAAGGGATGTAATGGGCCAATTTCCAACTTCTCTCGTTAATTTTCTTGTCTAAGAATAAACCGTCAAAAATCAGTTGCTTTTCACATATTATTGTTGGTGTTAAAGCTTCCGTCAAACTCCTTCTGCAGTTCGTTTTATTGAGTTCTCTGGAAGGGATGAGTTCTGCGAAAAAGTCATCATATCAGGAAACCCTTGAATATTGAAGTTCTTCATGTCCCATTAAATATTTCGAAAAAAGAAGTAAAAAAAAATTCAGTTAAGAACAATCGTTGTACTTTTGCTTTGTTACTTTCTTCGCAGTTGATAATGTTTCTTTCTACTTACCAGTTACTGTCCAAGATTGACCAGGTTTCTTGTACCCCAAATTCTTGTGTTGCACAAACATCCAATAATAAATTTTGTCACCCACATTCAACTTCAGATTTGGGTTGTAATACGACCAACCATTATCGGCAGGTCTGATTATATCTGTGCTTATCTCACCTGGTGAAATATCATCGATTTTCTGGTTTTTATTTGCATGGAAACCAATGGAGTTGATATCTTTCATTTCTGCAAAATTTACATTCAATCAGATGAAATTTTTTTTACCCCCAAAGTAAACTTTTTCTATGCCATAAGCAATAGGAAAACTGAAAAGCACCGGCATAGGCGTAACGAGGGGGGTTATTGTGGACGTAGCCACCTCATTGATTGAAAGAATTTAAAAAAAAATTTAAGTAACAATTGAAAAAAAATAAGAAAGATTTTGAAGGTGGTAATTAAGGGTAAGTCTTTGACTCGGAAAAATATTTCAACAATAGATTCTTGAGGTCGAAAGAAACAATTTTTTTCTGTACCATTTTATCCGATTCGGCCCTGATAAAAATATATAACCATTTTAAGTTTTCATAATGAGCAAAAATCCCTTTATAATACTAAGCTAAATCTATGACACTACACATCTGTGGATCTTTCAAACAGAGTTGCATTCTGCCAAAGTACCCAATTTTCCGAATTTCACAGGTACGTTTTAATTTTTCAACATCTATTTATTCGAAAACTGCGAATTTTACGAGAAAATATAATATGAATTATACTTTTATATTACAAAACGTTCAAATCTTCATTAGATACCTACTCAGTTTCTTAAGTTGGTTTCTTTGAATTTTTGGTATTTTTATGGTACGCAATGGTTTCAATGAGAAAACTGGAAGACATGGGTGATATCTTGTGTTCGCAAAAAATTCATCGAATAAACGAAAAACTATAAGTATTCCGAAATCAATTTCATTCGATCAAATCGCTTGTGAGTTATGTAATAACTATAAATAACAATTTTTATGGGTTTTCAACAGCCTGTATCTTTTAAACCGAGCCGATTCGGAAAAAATGGTAGAAAAAAAGTGTTTCTTTTGACCTAAAGAATCTACTGTTGAAATATTTGTACGAGTTATAGACTCACCCTATACATTGGAGTGGTTGACTGGTGGGGGTAGTCCTCCTCCATGTATCAACTCTAAAATTCTCAAAACACGGAAATCTCATCCTGATAAGATGACACTAGTCCTGGGACTCATCGAAGTTTTGGAAGAAAAATATTAAAGAAATGGTAAATGGTAACACTGGATGAGGGAGGAAGGCCATACTCAAGCCCATGTTTGTGCTGGAATTGCTGATGATCGAGTTACAGGACCAATTTTCTGCCAAGGAAATCTCAAGAAGTAAGGAATTGGAAGTTCAGATTTTCTGAAGAAAGTACATACAAGTTTGGTGACTCTGTTTCCTGATACGGAATAGCCCATTTTACAAGGCTTGTCCGTGAGTATCTGGATAATGTATTTCCAGGCAGATGGATTGATAGAAGAGAATATTTTGAATGGCTTCCGTGGACGAAGTCACCAGATTTAATACGTATGGACTATTTCTTATTGGGGTACTTGAATAGCAAAGTGTTTGAGACCAAACCATGTAAGAGTGAGCAGTTACAAGAATGTAAACACACCGAAATAATTAGAAATGTCCGAAAAGTTTTCAGTTCAGGATATTGTCATTCAGTAGCTTGAGCATTTATGGAAGAAGCTTATTGTAGTTGATATCATATATAGATCAGGAGTTAAGATTTCTTCATCTTCGAACTAAATTGAGATTTTCTCACGTCAAAAAAAAAACGCTATTCGAAATACTAATCGACCTGTTCACAAAAAAAAACTGATTGATTTACTGAATGCATTCCAAGTTAGACACTCTCATGAATGAATCACGATCCTTTTGAAGTGAAGAAGAAGATATTTTGCATTTAAAGAACTTCAAATTGAAAGAAAGGTAACCTAGAGAGGTTCTCTACTGATGGAATCATCTAATAAGAAATATTCATTTTATTCCACATTTTTGGAACATTTTTTATAGAACAGCATGATGCTGTTAAAAATACAACACAAGTTTAGAATAAATCGATGAAGTATAATATCCTCAATCTGAAATTTTCCTCCCTATAGTCCAGTCGGGTAAGAATAGTGGAAAAGTGAAATTAAAAGCATATAAATGAAAAAAATATTTGACCCATAATTCTCGACTAAAAAAAACGTATAGAAGACAAAGAAGTGAGAGACTTATTCTGCTCTTATTTGCTTTGAGTAATTCGTTGAAGATTGTAAAAGTAAGAAATATTTGGAAAGCATTGTGTCGATACATTTTGTGCAGGAATAATCGTAAGGATTCATCAGCTCACCTGCTACAGTGACCCTGAATCCTTCAGGGTCGAAGGCTTCCAGTTTGACATCCGGAAACACAAAATCACTGAGCACATAGGAGCATTGCATCAATATCCAAACAAATCTCAGCATTTTTGTCATGATTTCGACATTTAAACGTCCGGAACTCAGCTCGTTACCACTTCTGCCTTGGCAAACCTCGATTGACGGTTTGATTACTTGTTGTTGGTGGGATTATCAAATTCCGTGTGTGTCAATTTCCAGGAATAGATGGAGTATTCTGTTCGTATCGGGTTTGACTGATCGAACTTGCCATCATCGGACGTGGGGTCAAGATAATCTATTGTATGAACAAGTACGTGTTTTTGTCGAGAATTTGTTCGTCTGCTGACCTCAAGGTGGCTTTTCAGCTAGTCGTATTGGATTAAGTGCAATAACTTCGAGAAAGAGTAATGCTCGGGATAGATTCGAAATATTCTCCTTCCTTTTAATTGGACTGGAGATCAGAAAAAACGCTCTGTGAAATCTAGTTGATAGCACACTCTTTCATTTCACTCCTATTCAGTCGTAGGTAAACTGGAAGATCCTAAATGTAAGGCACATAAGGAAGAAGGTAATTCTTCAGCTAATTTTTAAGAAAAAGATTATGCCAAGTTTAATCAACAATTCGCTTGAATTTTTGAGAGTTTTGAGAATTAAAATTTAATATAATAATAAAAAATAATATATATTTTTTCCAATTTTTCTCCCCATTTTTCATTGAATTAATTTAACAACAATGGTTTCGTCAATACCCTGACGATATCAGAGTGCAACAAGCAATATTTTTATGGAGATTATACCCTGACGGACCATAAATCTAACTGGGAAAAACTCTTCACATTTTGTGAACTGTACGATTTACATATATATATTTCAGAAAAGTTTAATAAAATTATTTAATTGGAGAAGTAAACTGCAGAGAACGTGCCGTCATCGATCGAAAGAGTAGCGGGTAAACCTGTTTCTAGCTTATTTGTCGTCATCAGTATACCGCATAACTCAACTCATAACGATGACAACCAAAATGAAATAAAAACTTATATCCATCGCCAGAGAGAACATCAGAGTTTTGAGAAAACTTCCTTCCTTGGAATATAGATATGAAGTTCCTTAAAAAAATTGATCTCTAGGTACATTCATTTTTTCCTTAGGTGTTCAAAAAAACAATAATATCAACTGAACCTGCTTTTGTATCTGATCAAAATAAACATAAATTTATGGAGGGTCAGTGATCTCTATCAATTGTTGAGCACTTTATTGAAGGGAAACAGTCTGGAAAAACAGCGTTGTATCCTCTTATAGAAATCAATTTTTTTTGGTAGAAGCTATAGGTACCTACAACATAAGTCAATAATTCATCCTGTATAATATTCTGAGTAGATCATAAAGAGAACGTAAATCATGATTCATTATACAGGCTGTCCCACGGTGAGTGACCTATTAGACGTTTAAGGAGAACTGATCATACGATTGTTCTGAAAATTTGGGTACTATAGGGTTTAACTGTGCTATCTGACTAAAATATATTCAATGTTGTAGCGTTGCCGCTTATACGAAAAAAATACTACAAATTTCGTTATTTGAAATGGGACAGCGTACGAGGATGTTCATGTATTGATATCTAGTTAGCCTAGACTCTTGCCTAGATCAGTTCCATGTATAAAAAAAATATTGCGTTACCATAGCAACGAACAATAACTCATTAGAAGTGTCAGTGTGAAGTTTGAGGTCAAAAAACTAAACCAGAGTTACGCAATTGATTAAAAGAAAGAAGATGTAACCGAAATTGTGAAAACCGAAAAATTGGAGTATCAAGCGTTGATCAAGTACCTGTATTTAAAAGGGTTAATACCCTTGGTGATCAATGTCCTTCGTATGCGACCGTGTAAAATTGGACTGCAAGCTCCAAAAGAGGTAAATTTTCCATTGAAGATGATAACCGATCGGGAAGACCAGTTTCTGTGTCAGTCCTCTAAAATATCGATGCAGTTCATGACATGATTTTATCAGACCGTCGTATTGGGCTAAAACGGATATCTAAAGCACTGAATATTTTATACGAACGCGTTCATCATATAGTTCACGTCAATCTGGACTTGAGTGTTTGAATTATGGAGGGTAGCTACCCTCCATAGTTTGAATGTTGACCAAAAGCGTGCAAGGGTAGAAGCATCGCGTTCGATCTGTGCATGCTCGATTCTTAAACCGAATTGTTACTTATGGATGGGACTTGGGTACATTTTTACGATCCAGAAACAAAGCAACAATTGATGGAATGGCGATACTCTGGTTCCCCAAGACCTAAGAAATTTCTTGTCCAAAAATCTGCTGGAAAAGTTCTTGCTTCAGTTTTTTGGGATTGCCATGGGGTAATCATGATTGATTTTTTGGATAAAGGTAGAACAATAACCGGAGATTACTATTACTGACCATTCTACGGGAAAAAATTAAAGCCTTAGAAAGAGCATTTTTAATTTTTAAAAGCTAAAATTTTGAAAATATGTCACTGAGATCCTGAGCATGAGTTTCGTGTAGAAAAATTTTGGTTTTTGATATGCAGGGTGTTCCAAATTCTTCTTCTTTTCACTCGATACAAAACGACAAAATTGAATTGATTGTTTGAATTGAATTAATTGGGCTTGATGATCATTTTTGAAGCTTTGAGTTTCTTCTTCTTAGCAGAACTGAAAGAAACTTCGAAATTGAAGAAACTTGAAAATTGATTAAGAACTTGGCTGTTAATCACATGATTTCATCATGAGTTTATTACACTATAGGTACACGTGATTCGCTGTCACAAGGTTTCTTCAGATGGGTAGAGGTATAATACTTTTTTCATACAACTATCTATACGTGAAAACGTCTTTCCATCTTTAAAATTAATATTTATTCATATCAAGTTTTAACAATTACATCACTTAGTGAAGTTATAAAATCTATCAAATCCTTCATTCCAACATCATTCACTTTCTTGTAATAGCTGAGTGCCTCCATCTTCCTCATCCAGTTGGCTAGTTTAGGATAGACCGTTTCATCGATGGGCACAAGTATGTCCATCCCCTTCACGCTGGTGATTGCACTGAAATCAGCAATGGTGAGGGTGTCCCCGGCCACGTACGGGGTTTCGTTCAGAAAGGTTTCTAGGAAATTATAGCCGAGCGTGATGAAATCTTTCTCATAATCTTCTACGATTTTGCACCTTCCAGCGTAGCATTTTTTCTGAAAGATTGAAATGAGGTGTTTTATTAATCTATGGATCAAACCAAATCTATATTTTGTATATTTTTTAATGGCACTTTCCAACCAGGTAGAACTTAAGCAAGTACATTAAGTATAACTGCAACTGCAGGGATGCAAATTGAAAAATTTCCAGAAAAAAATATGATTTTGAAAGGAAAATCTGGTCTCCCTATAAAAAATTGTAAAGTATACTTTTACACTGCCTTTAGACTTTAACGCCAAAACATCTAAAAATGCCCATTCACTATTTTTGTACACATTGATAGATCTGTCCTGTGCATGCCCAAATGTAACATTCTACAGTCACTTTTTATGTAGTGGTGTAGCTGAGGATTTTTTTCAGGCCTCCACATCACTTTCATTTTTTTATGGTTGAGAGTCGTTTAGGGTAAAAACTATATAAAATGACATTTTCATATAGATATGCTCAAAAATATACTCACGACGAATAGGCGAACATGGTTGAAAAGGAATCCAGTATCGAAATGTAGTTTTTGATCCACCATAGCACGCTTTTTGAGGTCCTTAGGATACAGAGAATCGTCCCTACTGTATTTCGGGACCAAATATGCCATTATTGCATGACTGTCACATATGATGGTACTCTCATCTACTAGCGTAGGAACCGTATGAAGGGGATTTTTCTGGAATTATTATTATTATTATGCATACATGATGGCCTGTCATAATTTAAATAGTCAGTTATCCATTTTCATGAACACAATTAAACTCAGCGGGGTAACAATTTTCGGCTGCTGAATATTGTTGTCCCATTTGGGTTAACAATGGTCATGTGCTAAAAATTGATGCACAGCTAAATTTATCTATGAGAATTATGAATTATAACTGGAATTATTGGAGTCTTCTTCGACTTGTACTCGGTTATTATGCAGAGTGAGTGTTTGACTCTCACAAATATTTCAACAGTTGATTCTAGAAGTCAAAAGAAACACTTTTTCCCATACCATTTTTTCGATTTGACCCTGATAAAAAGATATAGCCATTTTGAGTATTCATAATGGGCTGTGCCACCCCTGGAAAAACAAAATCTAAATCTGCGACACCACATATCAGTGGAACTTTTATCTGTTCAAAAGTCTTTTGAACAGAAACTTTTTAGGGTTTTCACTCCCAATCTCTGAATTTTATTCCAATTACCAAGTAAGTGTCAAAAGAGGTATTATAAAACACTTTATTTAATTTCATCTACACCCGAAATTAGAAATAATGAAATTGACTTCATTGCAAATTTTCTTAGGCATAATCAATACCCGACAAATTTTATTGAAAAAACAATATTGAATTTAGACAGAAAAATGACTAACCAAAATCATAATACTAATCAGGAGCAACCAGCAAACCGTCAAGAACAACCAAATTTATTGAACGTAATTCCTTATGTTAATGACCTTTCAGAAAAAATAAGAAGAATCGGTTCCAAATTTAACATAAGAACTGTTTTTAGAAGGCAAAATTATTTGAGATCTATATTAGCAAAAACTAAAAACTAAACCTTTGTACAAAAAATTGTATTTACAACATTCAAAGTATTTGTGGTAAAACTTACACAGGTGAAACATCTAGACCTCTAGAAATAAGAAAACGCGAACATAAAAATAATATTAAAAATAGAGAAATTAATCGATCACAAATCGCAGATCACATTTGTTCTAATATGGGAGACCACATGATGGATTGGGACAACACTAAAATTTTAATGACGGAACCAGACCATTTTAAACGAAAAATTAAAGAGTCTACGTGAATTTTATTGGATAAAGATAATAATTTGGCGAATTGTTCGGTAGGAGAAGATCATATTTGGATTAATTTACTGAAGAAGGAATTATTGTCATCCGGTAATTTCAAAATTAAATGAATCAACGTTTCTATGCAGTCTCTGTTTCTATGTATTGACAATTAATGTCAAACAAAAGATACAATTCAGAAGATTTTTGAAAATTGATTTTCGTCTGATGAAGGAGTTTGATATAGACTCCGAAACGTTACAATATAAAATTATAATTTCAAAGTTCCTTATTTTCAGTTCATTGTCAGGCAAAAATTTTTTCTAGTTGATTTGGTCCTGACAAATTAGTGCAAGAATTTACGCAGGAGCAAATCGTTTATTTCATTTTTTTAATTGATTTTGTTTCAGAGATTAGGAGTGAAAAACCTAAAAAGTTTCAGGAAATGCAGAATCCTCCCAGAATGAATTTCAATCGATATCTTTCAAACAGATTTGTATTCAGACAAAGTAACCAATTTTTCAAAATTCACAGATATTTTTCAGTTTTTGAACGAAAACGGCGCATTATACGAGAAAATATGAATAATATTTTTATTTTGCAATATTCATTTGATAGCGTCCAACTTAGTTTCAAAAGTTGGGTTCTTTAAATTTTTGGTACTTTTATGGTACGTAATGGTCTTGTGTTTGAAAACGATTCATCAAATAAATGAAAAACTACATATATTTATTCCGAAATTCATTTCATTCGATAAAAACGATATAGAACTAAAAATAACATTTTTTATGGTTTTTCAACAGCCTGTATCTTTCAGAGCGAGCTGATTCGGAAAAAATGTTAAAGGAAAAAAGTGTTTCTTTTGACTTCGAGACTCTACTGTTAAAATATTTGTACGAGTCAAAGACTCTCCCTGTATTTATATCATCAACATATAACATTTGATTTTCCAAAAGTATCGATAATTTTGAGAGTTATTCTAAAATATTAGCATAAATATATGGGAACCAAAAATTGTCCCTCAAGAACTCCACAATATTATTCTCATTTCACTTCGATCAAAATAGATTGCGAAAAATTTTTTCGAATTCAGATACAGACATTTAATTTCAAGGTTTTCTTTTATAACCGCACAATCACTTTACTGGTTCAAGGGTTAGTCTTGATCAGCAGTTTGAAAACAGTCTACTTCAAACACCTTCATGAACTCTCATAGTATTTTTTTCTTAATCGAGTACGACTGTTTTCTTTCCAACACAGAGTATATCCATCTTTTCGGATCAAACTTCGTATGTTGTGTGAACTTATGCACTTTAAAAGTTTTTGTGAGTTCCTCCAAGGTCAATGTTGGGAATAGAAGAGTACTAACCTTGAGAAACTCCGGTTTAAGATGCTCCTTCTTCGCTAGATTCACAGTTACGTACTCCACACTGATTCCCAAAGCCTCAATGGTCATCATGACTGCCCTGGAAGGCGGACTCAAATTTTCCATATACAAAGTTAGCGGCATCTTTTCGATCACTCAGTCTTAGTAGCACTCTCGAAGAATCTGTTCGAAACGTTACCGCGAAGAAAATCCACAGTAGAATGATATGAGTGGGTTTATCGAAGGCGTTCAACTCAAGAAAGCAAGTCAAGGTCTGAGGATTTTATCGATAATATATCTTATTACCTAATTTCTTGAGTGTTATTAGTTCTCTTAATATTAGAGATATCTGAGTGGCTGTCCGCTTTCCCAATCAATAATGGGCAGATTTCTACCGTCATTTCATAAATATTTTCATGAAAATAACGTGTTTGATAACATATAACTGACATACTTATGGAATTGCACCTTCTGTTTCGAATGTGCCACATTCTCGAGGACTTTTAGTTGTAAATTGGGAATGAGAATGCCAAGATGGGGATTTTTTAAAGGGTTTTTCCAAAATTTTACAAACTGTCACTTTTGGGAAAGAAACTGTTTGTTTATTCGAATAAAACATAATAATGTTACACCGATTGAACCATTTTTAACTCAGTTGCTGTTAGGGAAACAATACTCATCTAAAAACTGATCTGAAATGATGTGTGAACGACTATAATTCCCAAGGAAAATTGCAGATTCGAAGACCTAAGATTGCACCGTTTTATAATCACCGATTGCACTGTGATTCACTTGTCCTTCCAAAATAATTACGATAGAACGAACGAATAGATACATCGCATACAAAAGATCGTTTGTGTATGGTGGGAAAAATACTCAGACAGCTCAAACTGAGATTCAGTTTTAGCCGAAGAACTGCTGAAACTAGTTTTCAACGTTTTCTTCGATCGGTATCAAAATAAGACATTCGAGTGAATTTAGTGATCTTTTCGACGAAATATTTCATGAAGGAAGTGAGAGGTGATAATTCATTCAGTTGTAGTGGTTGTGGGAAAACAAATTTCAATAATATCTAGTAAAATGCCTGCATTAAAGATGGCCTTCACCTTCGTTAATAAAAAAGACAGAACTATTGATAATGTTACTGTTTTCTTCAAGGATCCACTTATAAATAGTCGAAACAGTCGATTATTGACATAAATGCAGACACACTTACATGCAAAATTCAGCTCGTATTTAACGTCTAAACACTTTGAAATTTTTCTGTAATCTTTTTTTGGCCGGTATTTTTTTAAATAAGGGATGAGTGATTCGCCAATTTCTGTATTGGTTCTTGAAGTTTTTCAAATAATTGAAAAAGGGGTATCGCACTCCAGATTTGGGGGAAGAATCATAAATTTCCTTGATTAGCTTAGAGGTGAACTAAAAAGATGTACTTAGCTCGATAGCTGTTAATTTTGGACGGATGCTCTACATATTCAGAGTTCATTCAGTATTTTAGTACAAAAGATGTCTTGGATCAGTGAATTTGTCAGAATATAATTAATCCAATGATTGAAGCAGAAAATGTCGAAAATTGTGAAGTATACATACTTCACTTTTTAGCCTATGGATTATATATATACCGGGTGGCCCACCCCAGCGCGACGCTCATTTTGAGGGAGTAAATGAAGATATCTTGAAAATCTTTTCCTGTTGTGTGTCTAGGGTGTTCAAAAGCCTAATTTAAAATTATTTTCATATACAGGGCCTTCGAAAACGAAGATATAAACCAGAGGTACACTTTTTAAAAAAAGTGTGCAATGGCAAGATCAAATTATGATGATTTCCTTCAGATTAGTATACCTTAGAAGGACCGTTTACGAGATAATGGCGAGAATGGTTTATAAGTTTTGAATTAAAAATCGGAAATTGCTCAGAAACTATCAGGTTTAGATGTAGAAAAATTTGATGAAGATAGTTTCGAAATTAATTTTTACGTTCAACGAGATATAGAAATACCGGGTGTGCCATTTGAAATAAGAAAGTTTTCGACGATGATTTGTAGTTGATGTTTGAGAATTAATTATGATCACTAGGTATATTCTAAAGTTGAAATTTTCTTTTATATGTAGGAGTAGTCAACTTGTCTGCTCAAAAAAATTCTGTCTGTATCGCTGGCTTAACCAGTTTCTTAATTAATTGCTATTTGAAAAAACTCCATATTTTCGATTTTTCGCCATTATCTCGTAAAGGGTGCTTCTGAGCTATAAAGTAGTCTGAAGAAACTCATCATAACTTGAGCTTGCCATTCCATTTTTGAGGTCAAATATAGGGTGTTACATTTGAAAAAGTGCAACTTTGGTCTATATCTTTGTTTTCGAACACCCTGTATATATGACAATAATTTTAAATTGTGCTTTGGGACATCCTACACATGCCACAAGAAAAGATTTTCAGAATATCGCCGCGTCTGGGGTGGGCCACCCGGTATATATATATAATCTTTTGAGCAGAGCATTACAATCTTTAACAGCAAACAATAATTATAGCATTTGCATGAGATACAGTTTTAGCAGAGGTTAGCGTAAACGGGGTACCATACAAATTGGTGTATGGTACAATAGCTTAGGGAAAAACCTCAGTAAAAAAACCCTTTCTCCCCGTGAGTGTAGTGGATTGAAGATTGTGTTCGAAATAGTCACGTTTTTTCAGGGGTGTGATATTTCCGAAAAATACTCCAGTAAATTCTTTCAAATGCGAGAATCCTAAATTCCTGACAGAAGAAACTCAAAAGGCTATAAGATGAGTTGGTTGTGGAGTTCTCTGACTCAGGGTGACAATGGAGTCAAGTCCGACAAAATTAAATTCACTATTCTCGGAAAAGAACATATTGGTGAGTATCCTTACCAACCCCAATATGAATTTCACACTGAAAATCGTTTTTCATACTTTTTATCATCATGATTTCATGATTTTCAGTCAAAAGTGAGGATATAGCGCCTGAAACAACCCTGAATGATTATCTACGGCATACCCTCAATCTTAAGGGCACAAAAAGAATGTGTTACGAGGGAGGATGTGGCGCTTGTGTGGTGGCAGTTACCAAACCAGGGGAGGATAATGTGATGGCCGTCAATTCAGTGAGTTTATAACCAGAAAATACTTCGAGGATCTCTATTAATTTGTTATTATATAGCATCATGAAAAATGAAAATACAAATACCCTATTCCTTAGGGATACAAAGAAAAAATAAGCCAACTAACTCAAAATACTAAAAATTGCATGAAGTGTTTCAGGACCCTTGAATTTTTAGGGATTCATCATGATATTCGTACGTTTCAGAAGAATGCACTCAACACAAATTAAACTGCGCACTTTGATGATACGTAGGAAGTGATCAAACAAGATTGGCGATCTTTATAATGTTACCTAGTCATTATTTATATTTGACATCCAAGGCTGTATCAATTGAACGTGTTGCATAATAAGAGACATCATAGCAGAGTTTGTTTTTTATTATCTCTTATTTTGGTTGCTATTTACTGAAAGTTTAAAAAGGTGAAAAGGATTATAAAATAATCACTGTCATTAAATGAAGGCATTTTTGATGAGACACGTTGACAATTTTACACCTTGGTTCTTTCTACTTTTCCTTCAACATAACCTGATGAAGAATTAACCCTTAATTGTTTATTTTCTTTCTACCATGAGAAGGTATTGTCTGAGTTAAAGTGTCCCTATACCTTATTGTGGAAACTAAAGGAGCTAGAAGAAAAAGTTGAATGCAAAACTTGTCTGTAATCGATTAAACTTTTATTTTTTATAATCCACCTTAAAACAGGGTGCTCCGTTTTTTCCCTGTTGGTATCAACCTATTTTAAATGGAGCACCCTGTATATTATTGCATTTTTGGATTCCTTGTCAAATTCTAAGGTAACTTTGGCATCACAACCATGGTCCTATATATAGCACCGATTCTGAAATATTCGACTTTTTCCTAAAATTTTGACAGCTGTAGGTGATCACTAAAAGAGCTGATACTAGTTTTCTAATGACTGTTTCAAAACCAAATTTTGCCCAGCTCTCGTCAACATATTGGATCATACGTTACATTTGTATTTTTAGCAATCTGATATACAAAAATTAAAGTTAAAAATTCAAATAGAAGTTCAATCGAAACTTAATTTTTTTCAAATATATTATTATATTTTTCTCTTGTTCATAATGTAGAGCAGGCCAAAATGGGCAAAAAATGTTTTTAAACTTTTTCTGTAAAGTGAATAGTTTCAGAAATATGGACGAAAAAGTGCATATTCTGTAAGAACCAACAAAAATTAATTAATAAAGCTGAAAGAATATGGTTACTATGCACTTATCTTATTGTGTATTTTTGAGTTTTCTTTTGTGTTGTCAGACAACTACTTGTTTATTTTGAGAAAAATGTATCTGTTAGTTGGGTCTTGGGTCCCCTTCAAAATTGAAATAATTTAATTTTATTGGGAGCGAGTACTGCTTATGAGTAAAAGAGTCTTTTTGTCTTTCATTAGTCAATCTAGTTAATTAAATTTATCAAAAAAATCAAAGCAGCAACACTAATTAATAATTATCGTTGATTCTTACGGGAAAATGCACTTTTTCGTCCATATTTCTATGCTATGCTATACTATGCTATATTATCCTGATTCTCCATAGATACCGAAGTACCCCTCAGAAGCTCCGAAACTATTCACTTTACAGAAAAAGTTTAAATACATTTTTTGCTCATTTTAACCTGCTCTTCATGCTGAACAAGAAAAAAATTTAGGTTGTCCTGTGAAAAAATTTATTTTTGATTGAAATTTTATTTGAACTTTTAACTTTGATTTTCGAAGACCCTGTTTATCAGATTGCTACAAATAGAGATGTAACGTATGATCCAATATTTTGACAAGAGCTGGGCTGATACATTCATTAGAAAACTAGTATCAGCTATCAATTTTAGAGAGTACCTGCAGCTGTCGAAATTTTAGGAAAAAGTCGAATATCTCAGAATCGGTGCTATATAGGACCACGGATGTCAAACCAAAGTTATCTTAAAATTTGACAAGGAATTCAAAAATGCCACAAAATACAGGATGTTCCATTTAAAATAAGAAAGTTAATACCAACAGGGAAAAAACGTAGCACCCTGTATTAAGTTGGGTTATAAAATATAAAAGTTCAATCGATTATAGACAAGTTTTGTATTTAAGTTTCTCTTCTAGCTCCTTTAGTTTTCAAAATAAGGTATAGGGACACTTTAACTCTGACATCCTGTACTAGAAATTGCAGGTAGCTCTATATTCTTTTGCAATGAAAAATAAACGATTTTATCACGTTTTCAGTGCCTGGTATCCATACTGACTTGCCATGGCTGGAAAATAGACACCGTAGAAGGAATCGGTAATCCCTTGACAAAATTTCATCCAGTTCAACAGGCCCTGGCCAATTTCAACGGAACACAATGCGGTTTCTGTTCACCTGGCATGGTGATGAACATGTACGCTCTCCTGGAAAATGGAAAACCGACAATGAAAGACGTCGAGAATTCTTTCGGGGGCAACATATGCAGATGTACAGGCTACCGTCCAATCATGTCTGCTTTCAAGTCGTTGTGTTCTGACGCTTCTCCAGATCTATTGGGAAAATACCCAGATATCGAAGATTTGGTGTGCTACAAGCCCAAGGAGAAGAAAAATGGGGAGGTTGATAGAACACCGGTGAGAATATGTTACAAAGATACCAAATGGATTAAAGTTTACAATATAAAGGATCTTCTGGATAACTTGATAGCGATCAAAGATTCTCCCTATATGCTAGTGGCTGGAAATAGTGCAAAAGGTAATGGATGTCTCGAAATTAGGAAAACAATTAGATTTTTGTATTTACAGGCGTTTACAAACTTCCCACTCCGAAGATTTACATCGACGTTATTGATGTGAAGGAATTGACATCCTATGAGCTCACAGATGACACGCTCACCCTTGGGGGTGATATGTCTCTAACAAAAACCATGGAACTTTTTTACAAAATCGCTAATTCCAATCCGAAGTTTGCACATTTGAAAACTATGGCCGATCATATCGATCTTATTGCTAACGTGCCCGTAAGAAATGTAAGTGATGAGTTGTTTATCTGGGATAAGATTTGACTTGTTCTTGATCGCAATACCTTCGAAGTTTTTGTTCTTTCCAATAAAAAAGCACCGATTTTAAAGAAGCATTTGATACAAGAATTTGATGTTGAAAATGTTTTGTTTTGTTCAAAAACTTTGTTCAGGCTATTATTTGTCTCAAGATCAAGAACCTTTTTTTGCATTGAATCATTATCTTTAATGTAGGAATAATTCTAAAGTCCTTGGAATTCTATTAGCTTTGAATTATTGGTTATAGGACTAATGGAAAACTTTGTACTTTTTAACTAAGTCTACGTTTTACCATTCTTTTCTGAGTTCTTCAGGATTAGTTATATTACAGTCGAAAGATCTTAAGGGTCATAAAAATTCATGAGTTCGTACAATCAATTTGGGAAAACTTTTTTTTCTTTTCCATTAGTCCTATCCTATAACCAATAATTCCCAGCCTCTTATCTTCAATTTTCTCTCATTTCTTTTCGACTGACATAATATTGAATTATTCAGTTGAGAAATTGAAATAAGATTTTTCATTACATTTCCATGGTTATAATTAAAAAAAAACATGTTATTGTAATGAAACTAAGTAAGTAGTTAAAAAGCAACGATATGGAGAATTTTATGTGAATTGTGTTACTAGAAAATAATCTGTACATTGAGAACTTTCAAGCGGATGAATCTTAAAATTCTACAAGAAAATTCAAAGAGTCAAGTATAAGCTTTCAACTTGATCAAAATTTGACTTGTTCCATAATGTAATGGAGTATTTTTCTCGGGGTTGATGAACATATAATACTCCAGTACCTAGGTATATTTTGATGGAATATTTTTTAATTTGCAGGTTGGCAGTTTAGCTGGAAATCTCATGATGAAACATTACCATCATGAATTTCCTTCAGACGTTTTTCTCACCTTGGAAACCTTTGGTGCAAAATTAGTGATCGGTGAGCCATTTCATTATCAATGTTCTCGGAGGAAAATTTTCTTGCAAGAGCCTAAGCACTAATTTCATGAAAAAGTTTATATACCTACAGGAAAAACCATTCAAAGGGTGATTTTCTGTCCAAAAATTAGGGACTCTCAAATATTTTTTTCATCAGCCCCTGCTTAGATGAAGTTCCTTAGAGATAGCTCCTGAAAGGCAATTTTCAATTTTTTCTTAGAAACCAGAAAAATGTTTTTTTTCGCAACCATTCTATTACACCCTGCATACAGTCTTTGACTTGTATGAATGTTTTAATAGTAGATTATTAAAGTCAAAAGAAACACGGTTTTTCTTTCCAATTTTTTCCGATTCGGCCTAGATAAAAATATACAGGGTGAGTCTTTGACTCTTACGAATATTTTAACAGTACCTAGATTTTTGAGGTCGAAAGTAACACTTTTTTCCTTTACCATTTTTTCCGAATCGGCTCGGCTTAAAAGAAACAGGCTGTTAAAAAACCATCCAGTTTTCTCATTATGACCATTACGTACCATAAAAATACCAGAAATTCAAAGAACCCAACCCTTGAAACTAAGTTGCACGCTAATTAATGAATATTTGAACGTTTTGTAAGAAAAAAAGTTTTCTTCAGTTGGATTAATCCAAAGTACCTACCCAAATTTTCGAATTTGACTGATATTTTTCATTCTTGAATATCAAATTACTCGAAAACTGCACATACCTATACGAGAAAACATGAAGAATACTTTTATTTTCCAAAATGGTCAAATATTCATTACTTATCGTTCAACCCACTTCACAGGTTATCGATATCTACTGATTTTGAGGTTTTCCATTCAACTAGTATGAAATTTTCAGTGGATACTTCTAAGACTGAGGTGGTCAAAAGCCTTCCAGATTTCCTCAAGTTGGACATGAACAAAAAAGTGATAAAATCCGTCCAGATACCCAGCTTGTCCAGCGAATACAAATATGAGACGTATAAGGTAAAACCAAAGTTTGACCCAAATCAACATCTTCACTAAATTTTTCTCACATTATCCAGATTATGCCTAGAGCCCAGAACGCTCATGCCCTTGTAAATGCAGGTTTTCTATTCAAACTCGATTCCAATAATAAAGTAGAGAGTGCTACCATCGTAATCGGCAATATAAACCCAGAATTCATACACGCAACCAAAACCGAAGCATTTCTGACAGGGAAGGAGCTCTTCAACAACGAAACGCTTCAAGGAGCCTTCAAAACCCTAGAAGAAGAATTGAAACCTGATTTTGTTCTTCCCGAACCAGAACCAGAATTCAGAAAGCAGCTTTCCATAGCTTTGTTCTTCAAGGTGAGTCTAGTGGAAAAGCTTTTTTGACTGTAACAAAACGAAACTCTTCAAGGCCGTGCTTAAAATAGCCCCTGAGGGCAAACTGAGCCCAAGGAACAAAACTGCGGGAGAAAAAATGGTGAGACCTATTTCAAGTGGGGTACAGGATTATGAAACCAACGAATCTCTGTATCCTCTGACGAAGGCTATACCAAAGATTGAGGCTTTGGCTCAGACTTCTGGTGAGATCAAAATGGAATTGAAAAAGCGTTTTTTAACGATGTTTTGCTTCCAGGTCAAGCTCAATACATCGAAGACATTACGAATATTTTAACAGTACCTAGATTTTTGAGGTCGAAAGTAACACTTTTTTCCTTTACCATTTTTTCCGAATCGGCTCGGCTTAAAAGAAACAGGCTGTTAAAAAACCATCCAGTTTTCTCATTATGACCATTACGTACCATAAAAATACCAGAAATTCAAAGAACCCAACCCTTGAAACTAAGTTGCACGCTAATTAATGAATATTTGAACGTTTTGTAAGAAAAAAAGTTTTCTTCAGTTGGATTAATCCAAAGTACCTACCCAAATTTTCGAATTTGACTGATATTTTTCATTCTTGAATATCAAATTACTCGAAAACTGCACATACCTATACGAGAAAACATGAAGAATACTTTTATTTTCCAAAATGGTCAAATATTCATTACTTATCGTTCAACCCACTTCACAGGTTATCGATATCTACTGATTTTGAGGTTTTCCATTCAACTAGTATGAAATTTTCAGTGGATACTTCTAAGACTGAGGTGGTCAAAAGCCTTCCAGATTTCCTCAAGTTGGACATGAACAAAAAAGTGATAAAATCCGTCCAGATACCCAGCTTGTCCAGCGAATACAAATATGAGACGTATAAGGTAAAACCAAAGTTTGACCCAAATCAACATCTTCACTAAATTTTTCTCACATTATCCAGATTATGCCTAGAGCCCAGAACGCTCATGCCCTTGTAAATGCAGGTTTTCTATTCAAACTCGATTCCAATAATAAAGTAGAGAGTGCTACCATCGTAATCGGCAATATAAACCCAGAATTCATACACGCAACCAAAACCGAAGCATTTCTGACAGGGAAGGAGCTCTTCAACAACGAAACGCTTCAAGGAGCCTTCAAAACCCTAGAAGAAGAATTGAAACCTGATTTTGTTCTTCCCGAACCAGAACCAGAATTCAGAAAGCAGCTTTCCATAGCTTTGTTCTTCAAGGTGAGTCTAGTGGAAAAGCTTTTTTGACTGTAACAAAACGAAACTCTTCAAGGCCGTGCTTAAAATAGCCCCTGAGGGCAAACTGAGCCCAAGGAACAAAACTGCGGGAGAAAAAATGGTGAGACCTATTTCAAGTGGGGTACAGGATTATGAAACCAACGAATCTCTGTATCCTCTGACGAAGGCTATACCAAAGATTGAGGCTTTGGCTCAGACTTCTGGTGAGATCAAAATGGAATTGAAAAAGCGTTTTTTAACGATGTTTTGCTTCCAGGTCAAGCTCAATACATCGAAGACATTCCTGATCATCCCCATCAGCTTTTCGGTAAACTCATTCTTGCCAAAGCTGCACCCAACTCGAAGATAACGGATATTGATGCATCAGATGCACTGGTAAGTTAAAACATGATATTTCCAGTCAGTTTGATCTGGAATATCCACAAATTTTAGGCGAAAGAAGGTATAGAACATTTCTTCACCAAAGACGATATACCTGGGGATAATAATTTTTTACCCCCTGGATTTGGGGCTGGTATAGTCGAGAAAATTTTCGCTGATGGCGTGGTTGACTATTATCATCAACCCCTTGGGGTTTTAGTTGGATCTGATAGGAATGCAGTCGATGAAGCTGCTGATCTGATCAAGATCACTTATGAAGCCCCGAAAAGCTCTCCTTTACTCTATATTAGAGACATACTGAAGGTAGGAGCTACAGATAGGTTGATGAAAGAAAGGGAATTGAAAGCTAAAAAGACAGGTTAGTTCGAGTATGGTGTATCTTTGTCATCAGATCTAGTCTTATAACCGGTTTTTTTTTTGGATCAGGCAGCGATGTCAAGCACACATTGACTGGCACATTCGATATTGGTGGTCAGTATCATTTTCATATGGAAACCCAGTGCTGTCTGGTTATTCCAACAGAGGATGGTCTGGATATGTTTCCCTCTTCGCAGTGGATGGATTTGAGTCAAGTTTCAGCAGCGAGAATGTTGAAAATTCCACATAATAAGTAAGTATGAAACCATTCGTCTCATTATACTTCCTTGGATTATAACCATTTAGTTTAGTTCTCTTCAACTTATGAATTCTTTCAACATGGGATTTATTGTCACCAGAATGAATGATGTGAATTGAAAAATCAAACATGGTCAATCATCTTCTCAGTTTTTTGGTTGATTTAGACTAGAATTCATAATAGTGGGGAGCCCAAGTGGAAAATTCGGGATTTAGTCAAGAGTGTCAGATTAATATAAAAGGAGATACCTTGGACCCTGTAGAGTACCTCTACCAAAACTTAGATCTGTATATTAGGGGGAATTGTCTAGGACAGCCTGTCAGAATAGTAAAAGAAAAACGATCATTGCACATACTCGAGCGTGTCAGATTGAAATATATGTGGTTAAATTACATGTTGAAAAGTATTCTCTTGATCTGACAATTTAAGCGTGACAAAAATGTGTGGGAGGGAGCCAAACTTGCAGAAAAAAAAACGCCACGTGTATATTCCCGATCGTGGTGGCTTTTTTTCTTAATTTGAAGCTAATTATTCAAGAATAACAGAGAAATTAAATCTGACAGTTTCAGCAAGCCTAAACAATAGAAACAAGCTATAAAGGTCACAAAAATCAGTTCTTTTGAAATATCTCTTCTCCTGGACTTCAAAAAATTTTCACATTCATTATAGGAGTTGTAAAGCATAACATTTTCAACAAATTTTGCCCGAAACAATTTTTTCTACGTTTGCACAGTTATGAAATATTCGACGATGAATGTACATTAGACAAGGTTTCTACATTGACCTTAGACTTTCGCATGTGTGGCTAAGCTCCTCGCCCTTATCGCCCTCTAACTCGAAAACAGTTAAGAGTATGTGAAATTGCTTCAGACAAAAGTTGTATAGAATTTTATTATCTACAACTTTCATAATGAATACAGATACGATAAGAGGTACAGGAAAAGAGATATTTAGAAAAACATTCTTGTTATCATCTTCAAACTGTCAGAGAAAACCCCCCTCATTAATATCAGATTAATGGGCCAACACGTCTGCAACACCGAGATTACCTAACCATCTGTATGAAAATCTGACACGCTCGAGTAGGTATGTATAAGTAACGATTTTTTTGCATTTTCATAGGACCGCCGTGGCCTTGTGGCACGTCCGAATTGTCAATTCCTTGAAAAGTAGCTTCCTTTGGCTCCAATTAACATATCCTCTAAAAATCTGATACGTTCGAAAAAAAAATTTATTTCCCCATTTTCAACTCTCCCGTACGGCCAACCCCACCACGCAAACTGTCAAATTAACATGAATTTATTATCAGAGACGCGTAGGGCATATATACTATATTAATTTGAGACGACGAATTTTTGTACATGTTTGAGAACCTACAGACGCTTTCCCCACCGCTGAAAGTGCATACATCATAGAAACTTTTTTTCTCTCTACCATCTAATCTTCAAAATCCACTAGGTCTCTACGACGCTCGAATAAAACCCGATTTAGCATCATCGGCTCCCCAACTGTAAGAATTCCACTAGGAATATGATACGTTGTCATTAATTTTTATCCCCCAGAGTAAATGTTAGCGTGAGAAGATGTGGTGGTGGTTTCGGAGCCAAAATCAGCAGAAACGCCCAGATATCATGTGCAACTGCCTTAGCTGCCTGGTTGACTCGCAAGCCAGTCCGAATTTCTCTGAGCTTGAAGGAAAACATGGAAATGGTAGGAAAACGGTTTCCGCTTTCCGTTGATTACGAAGTGAAATGCAACAATGGCGGTGTGATACAGCATTTGGACGCTAAGCTGTATAGCGACCACGGCGCTGGGGGAAACGAACAGTTTAACCAGTCCAATATCTTCGATCTGTTGACAGCGAATTATGGCTCAGATCCCTTCGACGTAGTCTATTACCGTACCAGAACAGATACTCCAGCAAACACCTGGACCAGAGCACCAGGTAAATTGATAACAATAATTTAACTTGCCCTTCCCTAATAGGTAATAAATTGCTTGAAACTTCAAGAGATGTAAAGGTGACTTTTGCGTGTTTGTTTGCTTTATTTTTCGTCAGAAGTTTAAAGCCTTTGCGATACTTTTTAGTTTAACTGAGTTCTTCAGTACACCATTATGAAGAAGAATAATGTAGCGTCTGTAGCTCGGTGGTTAAAGCGTTGGCCTTGAAACCGCAAGGTACTGAGTTCGATCCCAGGCAAGGGAAGAAATTTTCCAATCGATACTGGAATTCACTGAGTTAAAATTAACAGTGCTGTGCCTAAGGTGGCGCAAAGACACAGTAACAAGTCCTACACATAGTTCAACTGGTTCTCCAAACTCGTACAAGCTCGCGAGCTTCTGAGGGGTACTTCGTTACCTACGGATGATAAAATAATAAATAAAGACGCCCCTTTTCATTATAGTTACCCTTTATACATTTAGGTTCAACAGAAGGGCTTGCAGTCATCGAATCCATTATGGATCAAATGGCATACGAAACGAATATTGATCCATTGGATGTAAGGCTCAATAACATTCCCAGTGGAAGCAAATTGATAGACTATATTGCTGATCTCAAGGAATGGGCGGATATCGATAAGAGGAAGCAGGAAATTGCAGCGTTCAACAAGGTCAGTCCTTGATTTGTGAAGGGTTAACGGTTTTCCGAAGTTCTGCGTGTGAGTAATAGTCTCGCCAAAAAAACAAACTCTGACAGCTGACGGTTAGGGTATAACAGAATCAGTACTTATGATTGTTGAATCTTTCTTGGCTATTGATGAATTTTTATTCGAATTTAGGAGAACCGCTGGAAGAAACGAGGGATTTCAGTTGTACCGATGGCTTATGATTTTGCTCCTTTTGGCCCTATAAATGTGACAGTTTCAATATACCATGTAGATGGGAGTGTGACGATAAGTCATGGTGGTATAGAGATTGGTCAAGGAATTAATACCAAGGTGAGGACTAAATAATGTTCAATATCGTCTTATTTGGTTGAAACATGAGGAAAATTTGTTTAGGCTAGGATCACGCGTATTGTGGATTTTTCGAGGATCGTGCAATTAACTGAGTTGTAATTTGTTTTCAGAAACGACAAGAAACGCTGTGAATTTTGAAATAAACTTCATTATTATGAAGTTTATTGTTTTTCAAGATATGTTTTCAACATTTTTCCTTCTTCCAATATGTAAATATAAAACCACAAAAAAAATGCATTATAGTTGAGAAGCCCACGATGCTAAATCGGGATTTACTCGAGCGTCGTGGAGAACAAGTGGATATTAAGGATTTGACGGTAGAAGCAAAAAAGGTTCTATGATGTATGCACTTTCAGCGGTGGGGAAACCGTGTGCAGGTTTTCAAAGATGTAAAAAAGATCGTCATACATACTCGAGCGTGTCAGATTAAGATACTGTATATGTCCTATGTGTCTCGGATAATAAATTCATGTTAATCTGACAGTTTGCGTGGTGGGGCTGGCCGTACGGAAGAGTTGAAGATGGTAAAAAAATTTTACAGCGTGTCAGATTTTTAGAGGATATGTTAATTGGACCCAAAGGAAGCTACTTTTCAAGGGACTAACATTTCGGACGTGACGCAAGGTCACAGCGGTCCTTTGAGAATGCAAAAAAAATCGTTACGTGTTGTGCATACTCGAGAGTGTCAGATTTTCATACAAATGGTTAATCTCGGTGTTTGAACCATAAATCTGACACTAATCAGGAGAGGGGTTCCTAATCTGACAATATGAAGATAATAACAATGCATTTTTTAAAATATCTCCCTTCCTGTACCTCTAATCGTTTCTGTATTTTCTGTACCAACCTACAAAAGTCCCATTGATTTTGTATTTTTTCTAGTTACATATCGACAGAACTATACCATGAATACTCTGAAAAATTATTTCAAGTTATTAAAACTCATTTTTATTTCTCCCTTTATCACACATATAAATTCTTTCAGGCCGCACAAGTTTGTGCCTTCAAATTCAACATTCCCTTGGAAAAAATCAACATACATCCAAGCAACACAACGTCATCCCCAAATTGTGCTGCAACAGGTGGAAGTATGACGTCAGAGGCCGTTTGCTATGTAAGTAGTACTCGCATCTATACTCCATTCACATTTATTTTAGCAGTCGGTTGGCCATGAAATAATTTTCTCAAGTTTTTGTAACTAGAACGGAGTAAGGTTGGCACTCATGAAATGTCGTTAATGTCATAACGCCGTTGCCACAACTAATATCAATTTTTATCACGAAAATGCCGAAAGTGATTGAAAAAAGAGACAGGGTTTCAGGAAGTGCTATTTAGAATTCAGGTCCGCTCATTCAAATAGTTATACCCTGATATTCTAAAATCCACAATACGTCAGACGGTAGCGAACATATGCAATGTAAGAGAATTTATAATATAATGTTTCATCTGAATCTAAACGACTTATATTTCAGCTGAATATTTCCACAATCAGAAAGATTGTGAATGAAGCGGATGACAAAGAATTTCTTTCTATTGGGAGACCCAAAAAAGTGGTGGCATTTGAGAATTTTATGTCTGAGTGAATTAAACCGAAAAGTTCACCACAGGATTTTCGATGAATGTCATCGTCGGATAAGTTTCCGAAAATTGATTTTTCTATTTTTCATTTGACTTGTCCTATACATTGTAAATGTCTTGAGGTACCAGTTAATATCTAATTATTATTATTATATCAATGCATTAAGATGAACAGCCACAAATACGCGTCAGTTGTCCTGCTAATTGTTTATTCATGTGAAATTTTTGTTCAAAGGTGAAGTTCATCTTGATTGAAAATTCCTTTAATTCCTTTTACTTATATTGATGCAAGATGATTTTTGTTGAAGAATTCAACATTCTGGTAATTATCTGTTAATTCCTTCGGGAGATACCCATTCCCAACCACTGTAACATATGCATTTCATCTTCGGGTTAATATTTTTGAAATCTACAACTGATGTAACCTATTCAAACTTTAACCAAAGAAGATAACGAGCATTAACTCTCCTCAAGCTAGTGCATATTTATGATATTATACTGATCTCTTGTATTTTCCCTGCAAATAACTGGATTTGGTATGCCTTCAATCAGTTTGTATAAACTTCAATTACGTTCGTCACATATTTTCCGAAGAGATTCGACATTGTGATAAAATACGTAATAACAGAAACTTTTACGTAGAACGGGCAACATAGCGTTGATTTAAAACCCAAAAATGTTTTGACAAGCGTCATAACCCCACATTTTCGTACTATACAGAGTGAAATGTGTCAAATTTCCATGGCCAACCGACTGCTAAAATAAAAGTGAATGGAGTATAGTAGTTTCATGCTGTTACTTATCGCAAATGAATTTTATGTCTCTCCATCCCCGTTTCTTTTGTTACCAAGGTGATTTGTAGACATATTCTGAATCCCAATTTCTCCGGTTTTCCAGGGCATAAATGAGGTTTGCGATGAATTATTGGAACGCTTGAAGCCATTTAAGAAAGATGATGGTTCACAAACTTGGGAACAATTAGTTCAGGCTGCCTATACCAAATTCACATATTTGTCTGCTAGTAGCCAGTAAGTGCAATATTATGAAAAGTTTACTTATTATATCGATACTTATTATTCTTTCAATCAACTAGTCCATTAATAACAGCGATTAATGACAGCTATTAAGAACAGCAATTAATGACAGCGATTAATGACAGCGATTAATGGCAACGAGCAATGAGCGCGAGTAAAGCGAGCACCTTCGAGATGTTCAATGAATCTGCCAATGCAAACATCAAACTGAGCAATAAAGCCTTGAGTGAATAAATTTCTTCCAGGTACTCACCCACAGCTCCATTCGTGAAACCGTATGTAATTTATGGCTCCTGCGCAACGGAGGTGCTTCTAGATGTCCTCACAGGCCAGCACATCATCACCAGAGTGGACCTGATTGAGGATACTGGTACCACTCTAAGTCCAGAAATAGACATAGGACAAGTCGAAGGAGCGTTCGTCATGGGAGCGGGATATTTCACTACCGAAAAGATAGTGTTCGATAAGGATGGTAGGCAGCTGACTAATAACACCTGGTTCTACAAACCACCAGGGCCCAAGGACATACCTGTGGATTTCAGGGTCAAATTTCCGAAGAATAATCCCAATCCTGTTGGTGTTCTGCAATCGAAAGGTGAGGTGAAAGAACAATATTTAAATGTTTGTTTCAACAGGAGAAATGCAACGTGCAACGTGATTCGAACACTGTTCATTTTTTTTGCAGCTGTTGGAGAACCACCTTTGTGTCTTACTGTCAGCGTTCCTTTGGCAATCAGACATGCTGTAGCAAGCGCTAGGCAGGACGCAGATAAATCGAAGTCCAAATACTTTTTGTTTGGTGAGTTTGTCGAGTTTTTGAAAAAGATTTTTTTTTAGAAAGATTTGAACATATTCCTTTTTCCTATCATTCCGAGTTCCCAAAATAAGTTGAGAAGTTGCACTTATATACGAGGATATATTGGAAAATTCCTAGTCTACTATGAAATCAAACAAAATTTCAATGTCAAAATATTTTATTACTCAACAATTCTCCTCTCAATTGAATACATTTATTACAGCAAACCTGCAACGTCTCTAGACCTTTTAAAAAAATGTTTCTTCCTGCTCTGCAAACCAGACCTCCACAGCTTTCATTACCTCCTAGTTGGAAGAAAATATATGACCTTTTAAACTTTTTTTCAGTTGAGGAAAGAGATGATAGTCGGATGGAGTCAAATCTGGTGAATAAGGGGGGTGTTCTAGTAATTCAAACCCTAAAACACGAATTTTTTGCATAGCAATAAGAGATTTGTGTGCAGGGGCGTTGTCCTGCAAAAACAAAACATATTTGGATAGCTTTCCGCGTCTTTTCTCTCTAATTTTTTCCCGTAGAGTGGTCAGTAATGTAGAATAGTAATCTCCGGTTATTGTTCTACCCTTATCCAAAAAATCAATCATGATTATAGATTTTTGACACGAAACTTCTTAGTTCTTGAAGAACCAGAGTGTGGCCATTCCATCGATTGTTGCTTTGATTCTGGATCGGAGAAATGTACCCAAGTCTCATCCATAGCATCAATTCGGTTTAAAAAGTCTACATCGTTTTCAAATCGAGCACAGATCGAACGCGATGCTTCTACCCTTGCACGCTTTGGTCAGCATTCAAACATTTGAGGATCCATTTTGCAGCAATTTTTCCCATTTCCAAATTGACGTGAACAATATGATGAACGCGTTCGTATGAAATATTTAGTGCTTCAGATATCCATTTTAAGCGCAATTCGACGGTCTGATAAAATCATGTCATGAACTGCATCGATATTTTCGGGGACTGACACAGAAACTTCCTTCCCGATAGGTCATCATCTTCAATGGAAAATTTACTTCTTTTGAAGCTTGCAGACCAACTTTTCAGGCTCGCATACGAAGGACATTGATCACCAAGGGTATTAAGCATATCTTAAATATGCTTACCTCTTAACCGTTTTAAATACAAGTACCAGATGATGGCTCGATTCTCCAATTTTTCGATTTTCGCAAGTTCGGTGGACATCTTCTTTCTTTTAATTTATTGCGTAACTCTGGTTTACTTTTTTGACCTCAAACTTCACACTGACACTTCTAATGAGTTATTGTTCGTTGTTATGGTGACGCAATATTTTTTTATGCATGGATCTGGTCTAGGCTAACTAGATATCAATACATCCTCGTATTTCCCATAGGAAAACTTTCTCTACCACTACTGCTTCGGGATAACAAACTAATTTTTTTTGCAGATGGTCCAACAACAGTGGAGCAAACTTTCATGAATAGTTTGAACGATTTTAAGCAATACACATTATAATACAATGAAATAGTAATTTTTTATGGGAGATTGCTTTGTGGGGGTAAACTAACCAACATTGTATATGTACTATTTTTAACAATAAATAATTATGATTTCAATCTGTTTGCTTATTTTCCTATAGTTTTGATTTATTTTCCATATGATGAATCCTGCAGTTGGACAATAAAAAAAAAATTTCAAACTTCCCTCAAATTCTCAGTTATCAGATTAATTGCTGTAAAAAATTCTTTAAGGGATGAAAATTTAGTATTAGTATTCACTCTTCAAAAGTCACACTTTCTAAAATCTTGAAACTAGACTCTTCAAATTCGAAATACAACCATTTTAATATAACATATTAACTGCTAATGATCTTGATTGTTGATTGTCGAGGCCAATTCAAAAATTCCATTTACTCGAAGTAAAATACTTTGGAAATATTTCAAAAGGAAAAAAACATTCTTTTAAAATTTCGAGAGTTAATCAAGTTAATCAGTTTGTGGGGTATTAGAGACGGTCCTGTTACGTATTTATTTCTATATTGAAATCTTAATGTGTTTTAAAAAACGTGACAATCTCGGAAGACGAATTCATGGCACTGAATCTTGTTATGTAAATTACTATTTTTTAATTTATGTGCAGAACAAACTGGTTTCACTTCAAGTCCTTGTGAATTTGTTAATTCAAGTAATCTTTATTTGTTGAAATATCGATAGTGAAATTGAACGTACGAAGGTGAGTTCATTTTCCAAAAAAAGTTCTATATGAAAATAAAATAAACGAATAACTTCTAGAAGTGCTGTAAATTTATATGCTTCGTTCAAATTAAAGATTCCTATAACTAAGTTAAATGAAAAAATACGTAACATAATTACCAGAATAACAGATCATTTTTACATCCAACAGAATTTGGTAATCTTTATCGATATTTTTCTAATATCGACCTTTTTATCGATATATTTCTTCATATTTACATCTCCTGAATTAATTGAAGCCAGAAAATTGGACTACTTTTTCAATTATAGCTTCAGACTATTGAAATCCAGACATATAAAATATGGAAGGATTTACTCTAAGTATAAATCGGCAGTTCTTCCTATGCTCTATTTTACTTTGTATTGGATTATAATTTGTAATTAGGGATATTCTTTCTGTCCATAAGCGAAATCTGAAATGTTGAGCTGGTTTTCAAGTGGCAATAATGCGGAAAATAATGTCGAAATCGAGAGCAAAACATCTATTCAATTCACGATACAAGGAGAGCTACACACAGGTAATTTGTAAGAAAGACAATGACACGATAACTTCAGCAAAAAAATTGTAGTCAATTCCTTGGATGTCGTGCCGAAAACTACCCTGAATGATTATCTACGACAAAAAATGTTTCTCATGGGCACAAAACGGATGTGTAATGAAGGTGGCTGTGGAGCATGCGTAGTAGTTGTAAAGAAGCCCGGAAATGATAAATATATAGCAGTAAATTCGGTAAGTACCATATTATCACGAAGAGGCAGGATTTTTTCCATCAAACTTGGCGAAACTTCGATATGATATACTTTAGTTGATTATGACTCACCCACCAATAGTTCCTCACTTTCTTTCAAGAATTCTATTTTGTTAATTATTCAGCAAAATCTTGTTTTATATTACGAAGATATATTGAAAAATTTTTAGCCTACTATAGAACCAAACAGAATTTCAATGTCAAAATATATTGTTCTAGTAATTCCAACCCTAACGGCCGGTTTCATAATGAACCCTAAAGTCCCTTTAATTATAAAGGTTTCTTTAACCCTACTAACGGCCGGTTTCATAATCAAACCTAAAGCCGCTTTAACTTTAAAGCTTCCTTTAACCCTACTAAAAATGACATTAAAGGAAGCTTTAAGCTTAAAGTGACTTTAAATTTGATTATGAAACTGGACGTAAGTCAGAAATTTTCTGCATGGCAACATGAGATTTGTGTGCAGGGGCGTTGTCCTGCAAAAATAAAACACCTTTGGATAGCTCTCCGCGTCTTTTCTCTTTAATTTTTTCCCGTAGAGTGGCCAGTAATGTCGAATACTATTCTCTGGTTTTACCCTCATCCAAAAAATCAATCATGATTACTCCATGGCAATCCCAAAAAACTGAAGCAAGAGCTTTTCCAGCAGATTTTTGCACACGAAACTTCTTAGGTCTTAGAGAACCAGAGTGTCGAACCAGTGTTGCTTTGATTCTGGATCGTAAAAATGTGCCCAAGTCTCATCCATAGTAACAATTCGGCTTAAGAAGTCTACATCGTTTTCAAGTCGAGCACAGAGCGAACGCGATGCTTCTACCTATGGAGAGTAGAGAGAAGGAGAACGATCGCTGCTTTGAGACCATAGATTTTTTGTCCCCTAAAATATGTAACAATATGGTAGTTCATGTTTTTGCCAACATACTCTTTACTTCTACCCTCGCACGCTTTTGGTCAACATTCAAACATTTGGGGATCCATTTCGCAGCAATTTTTCTCATGTCCAAATTGACGTGAAATATATGATGAACGAGTTCGTATGAAATATTCAGTGCTTCAGATATCTGTTTAAGCCCAATTCGACGGTCTGAAATAATCATGTCATGAACTACATCGTTATTTTCGGGGACTGACACAGAAACTGGCATTCCCGATCGGCCATCATCTTCAATGAAAAATTTACCTCTTTTGAAGCTTGCAGTCCAATTTTTCACGGTCTCATACGAAGGACATTGGTCACCAAGGGTATTAAGCATATCTTCGTAAATCTGCTTACCTCTTAACCCTTTTAAATACAGGTACTTGATGATGGCTCGATACTCCAATTTTTCGATTTTCACAATTTCGGTGAACATCTTCTTTCTTTTAATTTATTGTGTAACTCTGGTGTACTTTTTTGACCTTTGACTTTACACTGACACTTCTAATGAATTATTGTTCGTTGCTAAGGCAACGCATTTTTTTATGCATAGAACTGGTCTTGGCTCACTATACAGGGTCTCCCAAAACTAGTGAATCAAACGTCACACCACGATAGAGTAGACCAAATATTATCGAATGACACCAACATTAGTTCAACGAAAGTGTACCGTTTCCAAGATAATCAGAATTTTATTAAAATACCTAAAGTTGCCGATTTTCGAACTATTCTTCTTAATCACAGGGCCAGTTTGTGAAAAAGGATATCGATTTTAAATTATATTGAACTAAGATTATTGTTTTATCTCCCCTAAATGAAATTAACCTAAGTAAATGTAAATTGAGACAATTTTTTTTTCTATATGATTTTTATTACTCAGAATAAACCCCCTCTATACGGGTGATAATATGGGAGAAAAACGCTTAATCACAAATTGGCCCTGTGAGTGAAACAATAGTTCGAAAATCGGCAACTTTAGGTTAGGTTTTTTCAGAAACGGTACATTTTCGCTCAACTAATTTGTGTAATTGGTGTCATTCAATAGTATTTGATCTACTCTATCGTGGTGTGACGTTTGATTCACTAGTTTTGGGACATCCTGTATATCAATACATCCTCGTATGTTGTTCTTGAAATGTATTGCGAACGTGATAATTTCTAAAATTTTGTTCATTTATCCATATAAGCCCAATAAATTTTCATTAGGTATACCTACCACGTCCAAATAGGAACATTCATTGGTTATCTTTATTGCACGTTTCGGACCTCCACCAGAAATGGGTCGTATTCTTGAATACAACAGCAGATTCTTCAACCTCCTTGTACCTCTCGATTTGTTCCACTCAATTTTTATTACAAAGTGAACATACTCAATTTTCTTTCTGATCTCTTACCTCTCTGATTTCATTCCATTAAATTTTGATTGCTTCAAAATGAACCTACTCAATTTCAGTGCTTGATTTCCATATTAACATGCCATGAGTGGAAAATCGAAACAATAGAAGGCATTGGAGGTCCCCTGACTAAATACAATCCGATCCAGTTAGCCCTGGCCAATTTCAACGGCACTCAGTGTGGATTCTGCTCATCGGGCATGGTCATGAACATGTACGCCTTATCGAAAAATGGGAAACCAAGCATGAAAGAAGTCGAGAATTCGTTCGGTGGAAATATATGCAGATGTACAGGCTACCGTCCCATTCTGTCAGCCTTCAAATCTTTGTGCAAGGACGCTTGTACCAATTTGATAGGGACGTATCCCGATATCGAAGATTTTTGTCTGGTCGATCCAGATATGTTGGGTAAAAGCAATATGAGTGGCTTTGGAAAGGGACAGTTTGAAATTAAGTATGGCACATCTACGTGGACAAAAGTTACGTCTTTGAATGGTCTCTTGGATGTTATCAAAAAATTAGGCGATAAAACCTACATGCTTGTAGCTGGAAATACTGGCAAAGGTAAGGCACAAGTAAAATTAAAAAAATGTGAGTAAAATAAAAAATTGAAAGAAATTGAAACATTGAGACCAAATAAAACTTAAATATTTCTTGTATTTTTTTCCTTAGGAGTGTACAAGCTGCCCACACCCTCCTTCTATATAGATGTGATCGATGTCAAAGAACTCACAAAATATGAACTTGATGAGGGGACCCTTAAAATAGGGGCGAATTGTTCCTTGTCTCATACTATGGATTTATTCAACCAGATATCGCAACTGAACAAGAGTTTTGCTTATTTGAAAACTATAGCAGATCACATGGATCTTATCGCACATGTACCAGTGAGAAATGTGAGTATTATACTAGTAGTTGGGGAGCCGACGATGCTAAATCGGAATTTACTCGAGCGTAGTGGATTTTGAAGATTAGATGGTAGAAAGAGAAAAAGGTTTTATTATGTATGTACTTTCAACGGTGGGGAAAGCGACTGCAGGTTTTCAATGATGTAAGAAAAATCTTCAGGTATATACATACTCGAAGGTGTCAGATTGAGATACTGTATATGCCCTACGTGTTTTCAATACTAAATACCTGTTAATCTGACAGTTTGCGTGGTTGGGCTGGCCCTTCGGAAGAGTTGAAATTTTTTTCAATAGACCGACAATTCTTACGTGATGCAAGCTCACAGCGATCTTTCGAAAATGCAAAACAAAATCGCTACTTGTAAATACTCGAGCGTGTCAGATTTTCATACAGGTGGTTAATCTCGGTGTTGCAGACGTGTTGACCTATTAATCTGACACTAATCAGGGGAGATTTTATTATCTAACAGTTGAAGATGATAACAAGGCATTTTTTCAAATATCTCCCTTCCTGTTCCTCTAATCGTTTCTGTATTCATTAGGAAAGTTGTAGATGATAAAATTCTATACAACTTTTGTCTGAAGCAATTTTACATCTTAACCGTTTTTGAGTTATAGAGGGCGATAAGAGCAAGGAGCTTAGCCACACTTACGAATGGCCAAGATCAATGTAGAAACTCAGTCTAATGTACATTCATCGCCATATATCTCAAAAACGTTCAAACGTAGAAAAAATTGCCTCGGGCAAAATTTGTAGAAAAAGTTATGCTCTACAACTTTCATAATGGGTGCGAAAACAATTTGAAGCTCTGGAGAGTGACCTTTATGGCCAATTTTTACTGTTGGGGCCCACTAAAACTGTCAGGTTATATTTTTTCTGTTATTCTTGAATCATAAGCTTAAAATAAAAAAATCCACCGATCTCGAGAATGCAAACTTGATGCTTTTTTTGGCGGTCGCCCACACATTTTCGTCACTCTTAAATTGTTAGATTAAGGGAATATATACCTACCTACTTTTCAACATGTTATTAACCATATATATCTTAATCTGACACGCTCGAGTATGTACAATGATCGTTTTTTTTTACCATTCTGACAGGCTGTCCTAGACCTTTCCCCCTATATAGGTCTAATTTTTGGTAGAGGTACTCTACAGGGTCCAATGTATCTCCTCTTATATTAATCTGACACGCTCGAGTAAATCCCGAATTTGTCTCTTGGGTTCCCCAACTATATATAGTTTGGGATCTAAAATATTTCATCGAATCAAACATAAAACCAGAAAAAACCACGTCCTTACTCCTTATTTGACCAGATTTCCCCCAATCGATTGATTGATAAACCATTAAATCTTTTTTCTTTTCCAGGTTGGTACATTAGCAGGAAATTTGATGCTGAAGCATTACCACCATGAATTTCCATCAGACGTATTTTTGTTGTTGGAAACATTCGCTGCTACGTTAGTTATAGGTAGGCAATAAAAAGCAGGGGCGGACTGGCTTTCTTAAACTTCACATATCAGCGATCATAAATTCAAGCTTGCATTGAATGACAAAGGCTACAGACTTTCCATGTAGGTTTCTCATTTTTATCTTCATCCAAATATTCTGTATTGTATTTATGCACGTCCGTCCCTGGAAAATTTAAATGAGAGTTCATACAACAATAATGGAATCGATCTTGCAGTTCAAACTGATGGAACCGAGATCCTTAAAACCCTGCCGGAATTTCTGCAACTTGATATGAAGAAAAAAGTCATCAAGACAATCCAGTTGAAGAGTTTGACAGATCACCACAAATATGAAACTTTCAAGGTAATGCCGTAGAATAATAGCTCAGAATATTCACGGAAAAGTCGAACAAGTTCGAAACACGTATAGTTTTTCATGCATGTTTTCTCAGTAGAAAATCTTCAAATAATTCCACAGATAATGCCTAGAGCTCAAAACGCCCACGCTATGGTCAACGCTGGATTCCTGTTTGAATTGGATTCAACTGACACGGTGAAAAGTAGCAGAATAGTTTTCGGGAACATAAATCCCAGTTTCATTCATGCAGAAAACACTGAACGATATCTCACTGGAAAAAAAATATTCGACAATAACACTTTACAAGGGGCTTTTAAAACTCTTTCAGAAGAGTTGAAACCAGAAGATAATCCACCAGAACCTGAACCCGAATTCAGAAAAAACCTTGCAATAGCTCTACTTTACAAGGTTTGTTACCAATTCACAAAGTATGGCTCGAAGCAATAGATACTACTGTTAGGTTATGTGTCTTCTTAGAGTCTTATCCTTTCCTTTAAACCTTCTTGAATGTTTTAGGGTGTACTCAAAATGGCACCTAAGAATAAGCTTAGTCCTAAAAATGCTACTGGTGGTGCTCTTCTCAAAAGACCAATATCTAGTGGAGTCCAAGAATATGAAACTAAGAAGTCTTTGTATCCCTTAACCAAGCCCATCCCAAAACTAGAGGCTCTTGCACAAACAACAGGTATTAAAAATAAATGATTTTATCGCAAATATATACATTTGAAAACTGAAATTTTCAAGGTCAAGCGCAATATATTGATGATATACCAGACCTGCCGCACCAGCTTTATGGGAAGTTCATCTTAGCTGATGCAGCACCTAATTCCAAGATAGTTAAAATTGACGCAACAAAAGCTTTGGTAGGTCCGTAAATTTTTTTTGTGTAAAGTTTCATAACAGGAATTTTGTCGGATTTCAAGGCTATGAAAGGGGTGGTTAGATTGTTTACCAAAGATGATATACCCGGTGAGAATAATTTCTTTCCTAAGGAGTTGGGATTTGAAATCGTTGAAAAATTATTCTGTGACAAAATTGTTGAGTTCAATCAGCAGCCGCTGGGGCTGCTTGTAGCGTCTGATAAAGATGTTCTAGATGATGCAGCTGGTTTGGTAGAGGTAGAATATACCCCTCCAAAGGAATCACCTTTGCTCTCTGTAAGAGAAATATTAGCAGCTAAAGCCTCAGATAGACTGATTAAGGAGAAGGTACAAAAACCAGTGAAAAAAGGTGAGTACTTATAAAGTAGTGAAATATTGTCATGTGATTGTTCTTATATGTGCCATTCGATTTACAGGAACGGACGTCAAGCATAAGCTGAAAGGTAGCTTTGATATGAAGGGTCAATATCATTTCCATATGGAGTTACAGTGCTGTCTTGCTGTTCCTTCCGAAGATGGTTTAGAAGTGTATCCATCCACCCAATGGATGGATGCTACTCAAATAGGCATAGCCAAAGTGCTTAATGTACCTCATAACAAGTAAGTGCCTATTTTCATAAAATGCATCAAACATCAAACCATAGTCCATACTGCAACCCATAAAGGATGAGTCTTTGACTCGTACAAATATTTTAACAGTAGATTCTTGGGATCGAAAGAAACATTTTATTCCTTTACCATATTTTCCGAATCAGCTCGGTTTAAAAAATACAGGCTGTTGAAAAACCATAAAAAATGTTATTTTTAGTTACATCTCACAAACGGATTTATCGAATGAAATGAATTTCAGAATGTAGTTTTTCATTTATTTGATGAATCTTTTTCGAACACAAGATATCACCGACCTCTTCCAGTTTTTTCATTATGACCATTACGGACCATAGAAATATCAAAAATACAAAGGACCCACATCTTGAAACTGAGTTGAACGTTTTGTAAAATAAAAGTATTTTTCATATTTTCTCGTATAATGTGCCGTTTTCGAGTAATTTTCTATTCAAAAATAAAAACTTCCTGTGGAATTCGAAAAATTGGGTATATATATATATATTCTTTTGAAAAAGAGTGTTACAAACTTTTACAATCTGAAAATAACAATGAAGCGGGTGTAAAGAAATGGAACAAGAGACAGATCCTAAAAACCTGTTTCTCGTTCCAGATCTCAGTGTAAGCAGAGGAAAAATGTCAACGGGGTACCATACATATCTTCGTATGATACATGAAAAAAACAGAGATAAAAACCTCAGAAAAAACTCTCTGTTTGCCCGTATAAGTGTAATGATGATGTATTTGTGTAAAGAATAAGCTGAAAATAATTGAAATTGAAGGACATCTTCTTCATATGACCGAATGCAACTCTTTTTAAAAGATCCAGGGATGTGTAGTGTCACAGATTCAGCTAGTTATTCTGAAGGTAATTTTGTTTTCCAGGGGAGGCACCGCTCATTTTGAAGACTTAAAATGGCTATCTTTTTATCAGGGCTGAATCGGAAAAAATGGTATGGGAAAAAAGTGTTTCTTTTTCTTTGACCTCAAGAATCTATTGTTGAAATATTTGTACGAATCGAAGACTGACCCTGCGTAATAAATATGCATAAAGGAAACAAAAAGCGATTTCGTTTCTGTATAAGTATAGAGAGATGAGATGAGATGAGATTGAATAGCAGCACTCAGCACTGTAACCGAAAGAGCTAGGGGCGTTTTTCAAAAGATGGGTAATGGCCAAAACCGTATTCCTCTATCTTATTTTGTTTTCAAGTTATATAAGTGTAAGTGAAAACTCATTTTTCGGCTCTTTGAATTGGTGCCTCTATTTCGTAAAGTTTCACTGATATCATGTAATACAAATGTAACATTCTGCAGACAGCGGTTATTCAACTAAAACAGCAACTTTAGATTTTGTTCAGACTGTGTACACCTCACTGGATGAAGGATATGTTGTTGCTGGCATTTTCTTCGACTTATCGCGTGCTTTTGATACTATTGCTCCTAGTTTCATTGAGAGTAAGCTCTATAACATGGGTTTCCGGGGTGTATTTCTGAGATGGCTGGTTGACTATACCTCTAAGCGGAAAATATCAGTTAGAGTTAACAATGTACACTCGTCCCAATTCGAATTAGAACTCGGAGTTCCACAGGGCTCTGTCCTAGGACCATTAATATTTATACTGTTCATAAATGATTTGCCCCATTATGTTAGGACAGATAAAATTATTATTTTCGTAGACGACACATCTTTTGTTGTGAGAACAAAGAGTGTGGGTGAGCTTGTTGGTCTCTGTGAGAATCTGGTTAAAAAGTTCAAGTCCTGGTGTCATGCAAACAGACTTATCTTAAATGTTGATAAAACTTAATCAATAAAATTTGAATTGAGGCTGAGCATTACTTTAACCCTTAATTGTGATTCATATGTTCTTGTGTCTAAGGAGACAACAAAATTCTTGGGCCTTGTGGTTGATAGTGGACTACGATGGACTGGTCATGTTGAATATCTTAGCAAAAAAATCTCTGCTGCCTATTATGCTATCAGTAGACTTAAGAGCTCGCTTCCACTCGGTGCTTTGATATCAGTCTACTACAGTCTGGTTTATAGTCATTTGTCATATAATGTTGAAATCTGGGGTGCTACTTCCGAGTTGCACAGACTATTTATAGCACAAAAACGTATAATGCGAATGATGTTCGGCTTAATGAACAGAACGTCTTGTAAACCATGGTTCATAAAGTATGAATTATTGACAGTTCCATGTATATATATTTACAAAATTTCTCTCTATGCTAGAGAAAATGAACAGAAATTTGCCAGCCTATCTTGTTTTCATAATTATGCTACAAGAAACACGCATGTTTTTTCTTTTCCTGGCCATAAAACAAGCAAATTTGAGAAGTCGCCCATATATCAATGTATAAAATTGTACAATAAATTGCCGAATGACATAAGATCTCTGAATAAATCTAAATTTCGTAATGTATTGAAAACTGTACTGCAAAAGAAATGTTTTTACAGTGTTGAAGAATATCTTAATGATATTCTTTAGAATAAGTTTTTTTCCCTTCTTCTTTACTCATTGTGTGTATGTGTGTATTTTGGTATAACTGACATGTCCTAGACATGTCTATCAGGATAAATAAATTATTCTATTCTATCTATGTAGAGTTCCAGAATTACATCTCGGAGGAAAGAGAGCGAGCAGACTTTGCTCTGATTCGTAGATAGACGTAGATCTGCGCTCTGATTGGACGGTATGACGTAACAGATTAAAAAGATGCGATTCTGGAACGAGCCACTAGATTGCCGTAGAGGAATCAAAGATTTTTATGTTCGACTGAATCATAAACACTTTATTTATGAATTCGTTTAGTGTCCATAATTGACTACTTTATTGGACACCACTTTATTGGACTCAACTGTCCTTATCATTCTGTCAAGTAAATATAAAAGATGCAAACAACACTTTATTCAAGGAAGAAGAATTGAACTTCGACCTAAAAACAAAGTTATGAATTACTATTCTGAGAATTAGTGTGGTAGTGAATATTAAAAACACATTCTTTGTTATTGTAAAAATGCATGCCTGAGAATGTTGAGCTCGAAGTGGAAGCACAGTTTTCGATCTGCAATACTCTTGATGCTAGGCATCAGCTACTTCCTGGCCCAATATTCTGGTGGCAACACTTATTTTAGTACTTTCCAATTCATCTATGTAGTCCATAGCGAAGAACTTTTCTGAACTTTCAATTCACTATTGAAGTGAGCGAGAATACTGTCTTCTGTGGATTTTACAATTTTCTTCGTTTTACACCACTTGTTATAGGCCAAATACATATTTGCATAAGCACTTCTAGATTTAGTGGGTAAGAGAGATACTTTGGCCCTTACGGCTAAATTTTCTATGCTTTCTTCTCCAGCACTATCCACTTTTTGGATTATTATGACGTTTGTCATAAAATTAAGGAAGTAAACAACTGTGTTTACTTAGGTTGCTAAGGTCGCTGGTTACTAAGGTAAGAAAATCAAAAGCACACAATGTTTTTCAGTAATAAGCCATTTCAGAAAATAAAATTTCTGCATTGCAGTCGAACATAAAGCCTTGTATGCAACTCGTACATAATGAGGCTTTATGGACTTGCCCAAGTTATTGGCCTCGCTCGCTTTGCTCGCTCTGCCATAAACTTTTGGACTCGTCCATAAAGACCTAATTTATGTACTTGTTACATAAATAGCTATTGTACTTGTGTAAAATCAAACATAAGCTCCTCCACATGATACAGCAATACAATAGGCAAAAACTAAGTTTTCTCTGCAATATCCACTTACATTTTTGAACTGTTGTAGTAGGTACTTCACAAAAAAATTTGCGATACACAAAATATTCAATGGAATGAACCGTTATACAAGTAAAACCAATTCAGATTATGATAAATGGGTATATCGTCATCTTTCAGAATCCGCATCAACGTAAGAAGGCTAGGTGGTGGCTTTGGAGCGAAGATATCCAGAAATAACATCATTTCATGTGCAGCAGGTCTAGCAGCTTGGTTGCTGAAAAAACCTGTTCGAATATCATTGTCCCTGAAGGAAAACATGGGATTCATAGGGAAAAGATTCCCGTTTTCCGTGGACTACGAGGTTGGTGTGAACGATGGCGGGGTCATACAGTACCTTAATTGCGAAATGTATGGTGATCATGGCATCGGAGGAAATGAACAGATAGTTTCGGATTACATCTTCAGCACGATGAATGGAAATTATAACAACGAAAGCTTTGATCTGGTTTATTACAGGGCTAAGACCGATTGTCCTGCTTACACTTGGGCAAGAGCACCAGGTTTGTATTTTTAATGACATTTTCTCAAGTATTATCCTAGATCCTTGATTCATTTTTGCATGGGATGTTATGGATATAGGGAAGTAGCTTCCAAAGAAAATCCCAATGTCTTAAACAAGTTCATTTACCAGACTGAACACAGCATTGTCATAGGGTTCCTGCTATAATCCTACATTTTTCAACCCGAGTCCTTTTTTACCTTATTTGATGAGGGAAATATCCTGTAAGGATGGGCACACCATTGTCACAATTTTGCAGACGTTGTAATACTTTGTTTGAGGTGACAAATTCTATTTCTGTTGGAATTGAAAGCGTATTGAATTACCAATACATGCATTTTATATCCCTTTTTCTACTCCAGTAGAGTCCCAGCAAACACTGCAATCTAGTCACTGTACAAGAACTGCACATCGCCGCTGCATTTGAATGCAGCGATGGTAATGCAGTAACTGCACTGAAACGGACCGTATATGTCCCGCTGAACCGTACAGTTACAGTACAGTACAAACTACATTTAATATACAGCCTGAGTACATCGTTGCTGCACTTCAAATACAGCGATGGTAGCGATGGTATTGTAATCACTGTACAGCAAGCTACACTTCAAATGCAGCCGTCATGTGCAAAAACTGTACAGCAAGCTCCACTTCAAATGCAGCAGTCACCTGCAAAAACTGTACAGGGTGAGCATGGGATGTTTTATCACTACAGCTTTTAAACCAGAGGAGATAAGACAAAATATGATACACCATTCTCGTTCTCTTTTTCTGAGAAACTATCAACAGTAGTAGTCATTTTTGGCCACCTTCTTTTGTTTTCGAGTTATAAGCGAAAATTGGAAAAATGGCGATTTCGAAATAAATTTATATCTCCGCTAATACTGATGATAGAGATTTTTGGCTACCTTCTTTTGTTTTCGAGTTATAAGCGAAAATTGGAAAAATGGCGATTTCGAAATAAATTTATATCTCCGCTAATACTGATGATAGAGCTCTGAAATGAAAACATTATACAGGCACCTTTTTAAGTAGAATCCAGTGGCGTGCTTGCCTTTTTATCAGGATTTTTAATTACGAAGCTATGACCCAAAGTTATGTTTTTTTGAATGGAACACTAGATTTCTGTGCAATTTTTTGAAAGCTTAATTTTTACTGATTTCAAAAATATCAGTGGCGGCTCGAGCATATTTATCGTGGGTCGGCAGATATATATATATATATTTTTTTTTTTCAAATATTTCTATACCTATGTATTATGCAGGTTTCCACATCACCATGGGGTACTGCACTGGGTGCGTTAGTTTTTCGTAGTGGAGTTTCGCCAAAATTTTTATTTTAGTTTCTGTTTCAATAATCTCTGAAGATTATCCGGAAAATGAAAAATGATTGAGAAATAACTATTTTAGCTCTGCATACCACTTGAAAAATAAACATAATTTCGGAACAAATATGAAAATAAGAACCATAAAATAAAATTGGAAAAACAAACAAAAGTGCATTCTAACGAAATTGAGAATTGCGAGAAATTAACATCACCTCGAGCGCAAACGATAGAATCGAGATATCCCGAACGATCATTCTTCGAGTTACCGAAGAGAGGCATTCTAGGGTCGGCAGGGTCGCTGCCTGCCGGACCTATATGTCCTACACCGCGCGAAGTATTGAGCCCACAATATCAACTTTCATCATAGTTTTGGTCTTTATTCTTTGAAAAGGTCTTAAAAAATTGTCGGAATTTCATTAATATTATATATTCAGCACTCACGTTTATAAAAATTAACAAATACATTAAAAATTCGTTTTAAATAACAGCGATCTCTTGTAATTTGTTATGTGAAACTGAAACTATCGGATATTGGCGGAAAAAACATTAAATAAGAGGCTTATCGAATTTTAATTGTTATCCAAATGAAATTCCAACAAAAATTATTCAAGTTTGAAGCAATTTGACTCATTGATATTAGCGCTTCTTCGATATGTTTACAATCTAGATCCGGCATGCCGTACTAGAATGAACAGAACGAACGGTCGGCACTCGGTCGCTAGAGAAGGCATCTGCGGCGCTGTCTTCATAGCTCGATTGGAGATGAGCGTATTTTGTCTACGGACTGAGTAGGATTTACATTGAAACAGCGTATTTCAAAGAGTTCCATATTCCATTGATATCAGATATCATATACCTAATATTTTTATAAAATTTATTGAGAGCTATGTAATGTTTGGAGAATTTCTAATACATTATTATTTTACACAAGTGAGAATTCACATTTTTGCTGCTCGCGAAATTTTGGGTCGGCACTGCCGACCCTGCCGTCCCTGACGGGCCGCCACTGAAAAATATATAACATCATATGATTTGTATCAATATAAATAATAGAAAATGGTCAAGGACCTTTTTTCTCAATATCTCTATGGTTTAAACTTTTGACGTGCACAGAAAAATAGAGCTTCCTGTAACAAGAGCAGTCTCCTTCCGGCAATGTCACTCTTTCTATGCTTTTTACCAATTTTCACAAAATTTTAATCTTAGAGAAATTGAGTAAGAAGCATAGAAATGAAAGGACTAATAGAAGGAGACTGTGGTAATCATAAGATGCTACATTTTTCTATTCTCATCAAAAGTAGAAATAGAAATATTGAGAAAAAAGGTACGGCGAATTGCACTTTGAATGCAACAGTTACTGTGCAAAACTGTACAGCACACTGTGTTTTGAATCCATTAGTCACTATGCAAAAACTGTACAACAAGCTGCACTTTAAATGCAGCGGTCACTGTGCAAAAACTGTACTGCAAGCTGCACTTTAAATGCAGCAGTCACTGTGCAAGAACTGAACAGCAAGCTGCACTTTGTATGCAACAGTCATTTGTACAGTACCTAACTATATCGAAACTTACAATTACGAACCCATATTCTGTTTCTACAGGAGTTCTCCTATACGTATATACAGAATATCGATTCTACAAATCAGAAATTTTCAATTTCAATTAATATAACCCAACTGTAACGGGACTGCATATCAAAAACTGCATTTTCAAAATGCAGAATTATAAATACAGACACTGTGAAGTCGGTGTAAAACAAAAACTGCATATTCGAAATGCAGAATTATCAATACAGAAACTGTGCAGTAACTCTATACCAAATACATACTGCATTTTTGAAATGCAGTATTTTCAATACATAAACTGTGCAGTTTCAATTGCAAGTTGCAATGACAAGAAGTTCTGATGAAAATCTACACTACATATACATATGGTTCTGTAAGATTTTTATTAAATGGATGTAAGTGAAAATGCTGAAATGCCAAACATTTAAACAAAATTGGTTGATCACCATCAAAAATGGACATTTTTAATATTTCCAAAACGAACAACAAAATTGGTTGTTCACCATCAAAAATTGACATTTTTAATATTTCTCTATTTTCTATATACAAATTGATATTGTCCTTAGTTATCAGCTGCTAGATTCACTCTGGATTTAATGAGTTCCTATTTCGTTTTGTAGGCTCTTCAGATGGAATAGCATTTATGGAATCACTTATGGAGCATATCTCACACGTGACGAAAATAGATCCTCTAGACGTGAGAATCAATAATATTTCAACGAGAAAAGAGCTTTTCGATTACTTAGGTGATTTGAAAGAATGGGCCGATATTGATGAAAGAAAAGTGGCAATAGAAGCATTCAATGAGGTAAAAAAATGTTGTAACAATGTTGATACCTACATACTTAACAATCGTTCTGTGATACGGATATTACTGAAATGAAAATCTAGCAGATTCTAATAATAAATTAATCAGTACTTGTCTGATATTCAAAATTTTCACAATTTCCCTCGATTTCATACAGAAAAATCGCTGGAAGAAGAAGGGAATCTCAGTTGTTCCAATGGCATGGCCTTTCGAACAAGCTGGACCAATAATGGCTACAGTTTCTATTTACCATGTAGATGGTAGCGTATCGATCAGCCATGGTGGGATTGAAATTGGGCAAGGTATAAATACGAAGGTGAGTATAAATGAAAAGAAAATTTCAACAAAAACCTGAACTTTAATTTTCCAGGCCGCCCAAGTTTGCGCCTACAAATTCAACATACCACTAGAAAAAGTGAACATTATTCCAAGTAATAATATGGTTTCTGCTAACAGCTTTATCACTGGAGGGAGCTGGACTTCAGAAGCAGTGTGCTACGTGAGCTATCTTCTATTTTCCTGTCAATCATATATTTTTCCCCACATAACTATTATTATAAGAACAAGAATATAGGAAAGGTTTTCATAAGTTTCTGAGATATTTCGAAGGATCAAAAGAGAAGCAAATTATTTTTATCCATCCTCATTAAAATTTGAGGAATTAATGATTTATACATCCATTTAAATCAATAAATGCACTTTCAATGTTCTTTTGAATACCGTATCCAGACGTATATTCTGAATATTTACACTGCTCAACAAATGATAGGGATCATGACCTTCCATAAATTTATATTAGTTTCAAGATGTTGATTTTGTGCTTCGTATAAAAAGTTTGTAATTGAAGCTATGAGAAATTCATGGTTTGAATAACAGAGGAAAAAATTAAATGAAGAGAAAATTGAAAGTCTCGGTAAAGTTAGTGCTCCAGTTGCAAAGATTATAGAGTTAGGTTAACCTCTTTCCTCTTTGCTCCTGTTGGTGGTTAATCGGTTGCTCTAGTTTAGAATATGTACCACATAAGGTTCACTTAAAAATTCGTCAAGACCAAACGATTGCACCAAGGTCGATGAAATTTCGAGATTTAGTACTAGAAGCCTTGATTTTCCAGAATATGATCACATTAAGCTCTATCAGATTAATAAAAGGGGAGATACCTTGAGCCCTGTAGAGTACCTCTACCAAAAATTAGACCTATACCTATATAGAGAGCTAGGAGAGCCTATCAGAATAGTGAAAAAAAGAAGAGTATATATTCTGATAATTTGAGCATGATGAAAATGTGTGGGAGGGCGCCAAACTTGCAAAAAAACGTCACCTGTATATTCTCGAACTGCTGATTCAAGAATAATGGCAAAAAATATAATCTGACAGTTTGATCAAGCCGAAACAATAAAAATTGGACATAAAGGCCACAAAAATCTTTTTTTTTAATTATCTTCCCTCCTGGGCAACAAATTGTTTTCACATCCATTATAAAAGTTGTAGAGCATAACATTTTCTACAAATTTTGTCCGAAGCAATTTTCTTTACGTTTGAATGTTTTTGAGATATATGGCGATGAATGTACAGGGTGGGCAAATTTCGATGTTTTAGCACTACAGTTTTTAAACCAGAGGTGATACACAAAATCTGATACCCCATTCTCGTTCTCTTTTTCTGAGAAACTAACAATAGTAGTAGTCATTTTTGGCCACTTTCTTTTGTTTTCGAGTTATAAGCAAAAAGTGGAAACATGGCGATATCGAAATAAATTTATATCTCCGCTATAATATTGATGATAGAGCTCTGAAATTGAAACATTATACAGGCACTTTTTTACGAAGAATACAGTGGCGTGCTCGCCTTTTTAGCAGGATTTTTAATTACGAAGCTATGACCCAAAGTTATGTTTTTTTAAATGGGAACACTAGTTTTCTGTGCAATTTTTTGAAAGCTTAATTTTTACTGATTTCAAAAATATATAACATCATATGGTTTGTATCAATATTAATAATAGAAAATGGTCAAAAACCTTTTTTCTCAATATTTCTATGGTTTCAACTTTTGATGAGCATAGAAAAATATAGCATCGTATGATTACCAGTGTCTCTTTCTATAAGTCCTTTCAGTATTATGAAAATTTATGAAATATATCTTGATTCAAATTTTGTGAAAAATAGTAAAAAGCATAGAAAGAATGACATTGCTGGAAGGAAACTTCTTTTGTTATAGGAAACTCTATTTTTCTGTGCTCGTCAAAAGTTGAAACCATAGAAATATTGAGAAAAAGTGTTTTTGACCGTCTTCTATTATTTATATTGATACAAACCATATGATGTTATATATTTTTGAAATCAGTAAAAATTAAGCTTTCAAAAAATTGCACAGAAAACTAGTGTTCCCATTTAAAAAAACATAACTTTGGGTCATAGCTTCGTAATTAAAAATCCTGCTAAAAAGGCGAACACGCCACTGGATTCCACGCAAAAAAGTGCCTGTATAATGTTTCAATTTCAGAGCTCTATCATCAATATTAGCGGAGATATAAATTTATTTCGATATAGCCATTTTTCCACTTTTTGCTTATAACTCGAAAACAAAAGAAAGTGGCCAAAAATGACTACTACTATTGTTAGTTTCTCAGAAAAAGAGAACGAGAATGGGGTATCAGATTTTGTCTATCTCCTCTGGTTTGAAAGTTGTAGTGCTAAAACATCGAAATTTGCCCACCCTGTACATTAGACTTCTATATTGACCTTTTTCATGTGTGGCTAAGCTCCTCGCCCTCATCACCCTCTTGCTCGAAAACGGTTAGGGGTATGAAAAGCTATTTGGTGAATAATTCATTATGTTACCCTTCTAGCTTCGAATTTGGCTTATGGGACTATCGAAAAATCATCCCCAATCAATTTATTAGACTGATTCAGATTCGAAAAACAAAATTTTTAGGCATCCGAATAAAATCGATGTGTGAATTTTTGAACGAATAATTTGAATTGAAACCATATTGCCATTAAGATATTTTCATTCAAGGGTGTCATTCAAGCATGTGAAGAATTGTTAAGGCGTCTTAAGCCTTACAGAGAAGAGGACAGCGACCAGACCTGGGAGGCTTTGATAAACTCTGCCTTCGCTGATTATGTGCTGCTCACTGCAAATGCTCAGTAAGTAGATAAAAACGAAATAATTTTTTTTCCTTTCGAAGAGAGACCAGCTCGAATCACTATGGAGTATGAATCATATTCTGTGTAGCACCATTGAGTATTGAATACTCAAAGATAGCATGCTTGGTTAATGCAGTATGGTGTGATTTTTGTCCCAGCATTTCATTCAGTTTTGATCGCTAAAGCTTTATCTTACATTTGATGATCCACAACCTAGAATTATTCTATTCAATATGTATTTCATAATTTTTTTCCTCCCACGCAGATATTCGCCAAAAAGTCCATTCTTAGAAGCATACTATGTTTACGGCGCATGCGCAGCTGAAGTTGAATTGGATATCCTTACCGGGCAGCACCAAGTGACTAGAGTAGACTTAATAGAAGATACTGGTACTTCCTTGAGTCCATACGTTGACATTGGTCAAGTAGAAGGCGCTTTCATCATGGGATTAGGTTATTTCACATCCGAAAAACTCATATACGATGAGAAAGGGAAAATGTTGACGAACAACACGTGGACTTACAAACCTCCTGGGATGAGGGATATACCCATAGATTTCCGCGTCAAATTTCCAAAGAATAGACCTAACCCAGTTGGAGTACTACAGTCGAAAGGTAATTATTATCAAATGAAGGTGAATTCATTGACTTAAAAAAACTTTAATTATATCATCTTTACCAACTGATTCCTATCATTTTGTCAAGATAAATATTCATTGATTTTTTTTGGTACTGACTGTTTTTTTTGCACTTTAAGCTGTTGGCGAACCACCACTTTGCATGTCAGTATCAGTACCTATTGCAATAAGAAACGCTGTTGCTTCAGCAAGAAAAGATGCAGATCCATCCAAGCCAACATATTTCTTTTTTGGTAAGAATTCAATTTCTAAACAACCGAAATAAAATTTAATTCTCTATATCGTTTACACTCTTCACGTTTTAGATGGGCCAACCACTGTGGAAAACACTTTCATGAACTCCCTAAATGATTACAAACAATATGTACTATGAATATTCGAGAGATGAATTGAAGAGAATTTATTTGTTGAATGCCACAATAAGAGGAGGTTTAGGAAATTATTATAAGGAAATATTGTTATACCAATGTTGCCCTTTTTTCTTAGGTTTCTAGGAATTTGATTTCATGTTTATTGTTTCTAACCCAGAACTATACTTTTAAAATTTTTATATTTATTTTATTTGTACTAAAATGCTAAGTATAATGGTTTATTCTTCTGCTTGTTTTTTATTCATTTGATGAAACTGTTTCAATAATTATTTTTGAGCCGACACCCATATCCTACAATAAATTTTTTGCAGTATTTTGATTAATATAATTAGTATTCCTTCAGAAAAAGGAATATACTGAGGAAAGTCCTCAAAAGTTGTACATCAGAGTGTAATGCTCAATGCTCCACAAAAGTTGAGGAAGTTCAGAAATTTTGTGACTGTTTGAAAAATTTTTCAACAATTCTTCATATATGACACTCACTTATTCATTCTTTTGCCCATTTATTTTCATAGTTTCGGGTGAAAAATAATTTTTAGTATTTTTGGTGCAAAACCAAAACGAATAAAAATGCCTCTCCAAACTCATTCCAACCAAAGTAGCATATGATTTTGAGTTAGTGGAATCATTCTCAAATTTGGTCTAGAATGTAGATTAACATCTCGACTTCTTCGACGAACTGTTTCAGTCGAAATCAAAACAACAGAGGAATTCAAAAGACAAGTACTCAAAGGCTCCCTATGGGTCGATACAGTCAGAAACCGATCTTGTGCAGGAGTGTTAGATCTTGGGCGTCTACTTCTCGATCTTTCGATCACTGATCCAGTTTCTCGATATTGATGAACGAGCCTGGAAACTTTGAATAACTATAAATAATAAATAAAGAAATTAGCAATATCTCTCTGTTACGTCCTGCCTCCGTCACATCAATGGACTTATTGGCATAGTGCATCCGCACTGAGTTTACATCAAGGCATAATTGCAAATCAAATTTTAAAATTTTAAATCAAAATTGATTGTAATAACGTAAAACAATAAAGCAATACCTGATTCAAAATTCTTAGAAACGCAAACATCAAGAACTTCTCTGAAACTGAAAAAGTTTTTGAACGCGGAGCAACAGATATAAGTGAACATATGATTTCTCATTTGACATTGAAATTTTGTTTGGTTCTATAGTAGGCTAAGAATTTTTCAATATATCCTGGTATAGTATAATAGTATATCTATTTTGAATCTAAATTTAAAAAAGAGCATTACAATACAGAGTTTATTATGTTGAAAATAGTTAATTCCATAAAATCTGTGTAAAACACTTCAATGGCGATCTCATTGGAGAATGGACAAGGAATAAAAATATAAGCTCGCTACAATAATCAAATTGCCGCTTGATGCATTATGACCAATAGCTCATGCCACTTATCGATTAACCCAACAAGCTTCTAGCTTTCGCGTCTAGAGGTCGACGCACTGATGTAAACGACGACGTGGGCGTCGCGACGCAACAATGATAACATGTCAAAAAATGAAGTTTCACTGATAAGTGTTCAGATTGAAGTGTGGTTTATGATCGTTTGAAATTTCAGAATGTTCGACCTTGAATATGATTATTTCTTGGAAGAGGATAAGATGTGAGTTCAAATTCAGGTTTTATTTTGCAGCAAAATAATACTTTAGTGGAAAAATCACCTGGCAATTACACTTTTCTGTAAATGGATAAGAATTTGGACATTTCTAAGGTTATCCAAATGCATGGATAAATAGAAGCATTCCTATCCTAGTGTTTCTTTTATGATAATTTGATTTTCGATAAAAATTCGTAAGACTTTTCAGGAGAATAAACAGAAAGAATTGAAAATAAAAGTAAGTTCATCCATATTTCAATCCCCCAACTGTTACTACTTAAGAGTTATCGTCATAGTTATGGACAACTGAAAAAAGACAATAAAGTAAAACTTAAGTAATTTGAAACATAAGGTCTTTTCGTTTGCATAAAACGTGTAGCACTTGTCTACACTCGATTTGATTTACACCAGTGTAGAGTAAGTATAGTTTATCTACACATAGTCAAAAGGAGATGTAGATAAACTACACCTCCTCTATACTGGTGTATAAATTCAATCAGCGAATACTAAAATCGAGTGTAGAAAAGTGCTACACGAAAGGACCTACTATAATATGCATGGGGAAATCATATGTTTATACAAGGAATGCTTCTTCTGAAGAACGGATCAAGAAATATAAAACCATTACTTTCAGTCCCACATATATCAGATTCAAAATTTTTGAATTTTTAATATCTGCCAAAATTCTGGTACCATTTGAACCATTTGATAGGAATGAAAAAATGAATTAAATGAAAAAAAGCATTATTTCCAACTCAAATTTTCGTCTGAAATAAAACAAATATTGAATTTCTTGTGAACTCACAATCACAATTTTCTACGAAAGTGCCGAGCAGATGTGCATAAATAAATCGTGATTGCAGGTTGAACTTACAAATGTATACAGTTTGTGTCTTTGACTCGTACAAATTTTTTAACAGTAGATTCTTGAGGTCAAAACAAACACTTTTTTCCTTTACCATTTTTTTCGAATCGACTCGGTTTGAAAGATACAGGCTGTTAAAAACCTTGAAATTTTTTTATTTTTAGTTCTCATAAACGGTTTCATTGAATGAAATGAAGTTCGGCTTATAGTTTTTCCTTCATTCGATTAATCTTTGTCGAATACAAGATATCACCCATGTCTTTCAGTTTTCTCATTATGACGGTTACGTACCATAAAAATACCAAAATTCAAAGAACCCAATTCTTGAAACTAAGTTGAACACTATATCTGAGAATATTTGAACGTTTTGTAAAATAAAAGGATTCATGATATAATGCGCCGTTTTCGAGTAATTTGATGTTTAATTAAAGAGTATCTGTGAAATTTGAAAAATTGGGTACTTTTGTTAAAACGATTCACTGATGTATGGTGTCACAGATTTAGCTGGTTATTCTGAAGGTAATTTTGTTTTTCCAGGGGTGGCACAGAGCTCATTATGAAAACTTAAAATGGTATTGGAAAAAAGTGTTACCTTTGACCTCAAAAATCTACTCTTAAAATATTTGTATTATACATAATTGCCAGATTAAACTGACAACTCGCAATTATACATAATTTTCAGATCCAGATCAAACTGGTAATTGTTTATGTATAAGTGTCAGTTCAACTGGCAATTAATTTTAAATGTCATTCAAAATTCGAAATTAGGTATGATTGCCAGGTCAAACTACTGATAATTATAATAATTTTTCTACTTATTCGCTCATCGGATACGAAATTATCTGTTTTTCTAATTTATCTGATATTTCTTGTACGCTGATAACTGTTATTTCAATTTTCCCATTTTCATCATTATTGTTTTGTTAATATGAGTATGTGAAATTTCTTTTAGGCAGGTTGGGGGCTATGTTTAAAGTTTCCACAACCTTTCAGTAAAATAGTTTGAAGTCTATTGGAGAACCTATGCCGAAAGTATACGTGAAAATTAGATGAAATGGTCTAAATTTTTGAGGGTCCCAACAAACACAATATACAGCAACTGTACAAATACTGCACTACAAGTGTCACCAGAATGCAGCACAGAGATTGCTGTACGGAAACTGCACAGTTTCTGTATTGATAATTCTGCATTTTCAAAATGCAGTTTTTGATGTACAGTAACTGCACAGTTTCTGTATTGATAATTCTGCATTTTCAAAATGCAGTTTTTGATGTACAGTAACTGCACAGTTTCTGTATTGATAATTCTGCATTTTCAAAATGCAGTTTTTGATGTACAGTATCTGCACAGTTTCTGTACTGATAATTATGCATTTTCAAAATGCAGTTTTTGAAGTACAGTGACTGCATAATTTCTGTATTGATAATTCTGCATTTTCAAAACGCAGTTTTTGATGTATAGTGACTGCACAGTTTCTGTATTGATAATTCTGCATTTTCAAAACGCAGTTTTTGATGTACAATAACTGCACAGTTTCTGTATTGATAATTCTGCATTTTCAAAATGTAGTTTTTGATGTACAGTAACTGCACAATTTCTGTATTGAAAATTCTGCATTTTCAAAACGCAGTTCTTGATGTACAGTAACTGCACATTTTCTGTATTGATAATTCTGCATTTTCAAAACGCAGTTCTTGATGTACAGTAACTGCACATTTTCTGTATTGATAATTCTGCATTTTCGAAACGCAGTTTTTGATGTAGAGTGACTGCACAGTTTCTGTATTGATAATTCTGCATTTTCAAAACGCAGTTTTTGATGTACAGTGACTGCACAGTTTCTATATTGATAATTCTGCATTCAAAAAATGGAGTATTTGATATAGAGTTACTGCAAAGTTTCAACAATGATAATTCTCCATTTTTCAATTCTGAAGTCTGAAAATACAGTATTTGATAAACATAAACTGCACAGTTTCAGTAATGCTGCAATGCGTCCAGTGTAGGAAGGTACGATCGGTAGAGTACGTTATTGACGATTATGCCCGATACGTACGTCCTTTGTTGGAAGTTGGAACGTTTAACGATAGTCGTTATGAAGGTTAAAGAGACATTTCATAAACAGATTTAATTCAATAATTGAAGACTCCTTTCATTACCAAAATATGGATTATATTGTATCGGCGTAGTTGTACCCATGGTAGAAGAATACTTCATCTCACCATGGTGGTACCAGAGGTAGCCAAACGATGGCATCACTGCTCTCGACGGTTGCGATCACAGGGTAGCATACACGTTTATTGCGGTGCAGCATATACTAAAAGATGGCGCCACCGGCGACGCACTACTCTATACCGTCGACGTAACCGGCGTTAATAGCAGGCACGAACTACGCTGCTTCAGCGATTGTCGTAGGTAGCTGCTAGGGTTCATTATGATACTGGATAACGATATAGTTACTGTACAATGACTGCTGCACACGAAGTGTAGTTTGCCGTACAGTTCCTGCACAGCTATAGGTGCAATTTAAATGCAGCTTGCTATACAGATTGAGCACAGTGACTATTGTATATAAAATACAGCTTGATGTACAGTTTTTGCACAGGGACTACTGCATATAAAGTGTAGCTTACTGTACAGTTTGAGCACAGTGACGACTGTATATAAAATACAACTTGCTGTACAATTTTTGCACAGTGACCAAACTGCATATGAAATACAGCTAGTTGTACAGTTTTTGCACTTAACTGCTGCATTTGAAGTGCAGTGTTGAAGTGCATACTGCATTTAAAGCACAAATTGATGTACAGTTTTAGCACCTAACTGCTGCATTTGAAGTGCAGCTTGCTGTACAGTGATTGCAATACCATCGCTGTTTTTAAAGTGCAGTTGTGGCTGTATATCAACTGCAGTTTGTTCTGTACATTAACTGCACAGTCCACCGGGACATATACGGTCCTTTTTGGTGCAGTTACTGCATTACCGTCACTGCAGTCAAGTGAAGCAACGATGTGCAGTTTTTGTACAGTGACTGGATTTCAGTGTTTGCTGGGGTACCCTCCATAGAACTAGTAGAAATGAAATTTGTCCTCCATTTGGGAAAAAAATGATGCCTGACGCCAGTTTTGTCATGCTCTATTGGTTTCTCGTATCAGAACCATTATTGTTTCATTCCATCCGAGTATGAAATCTATTATCGCACTAAAACTGAAGGAATTCCATCAGTCATCACCAACCAGCATACCTAGATATTTTCCGTATCTCTACCACTTCATCACCGTCGATAAAATAAATTCCCCAACTGTTTCTTTTTCAATTCGAAAACTTCTCGAGTATACCACGAAGAAAACGAGTAGGTATATGACTTAAATAATATTCACCTTATCACTGAACTACCTCGATAAGGCTTACCCAGGAAAATTTCAATTATTGAATGTAGACTGTAGAGGTTTAGTACTCCGTCAGTAATTCGAAGTATTTTACGACACCCGCATTGTTGTGCTTTATTTTTAGTGAATATTCGATCAATGGCTTATTATTATTACCCAGTGGTCGATACGGCTGAGTTCCCAATGGATTTTTACGAAGACCGAAGGTGAATATTCCCGTTTTTTTATTCGAGTTAGACTTATCTTATGCTGGTCTTTAACGATGTGATTTTTCCATATTTTCTAAGATTTTCGATTGATCTAACAGTATATCTAAAGAAACTTTGTTGAAATATTTACTCATCATCCAGCAAATTCAACACGATTCATTTATTTATTTCTATATAGAGGGTGTATATAAATGGACTCATTAACAAAATTTTATTATGTTCCTGTTAAAACTTGTAAGCTAGTGAATAGAAACAAGAACGAAAAAATTCTTAATTTATTGAAGGAATATACAAGGGTGACCAAGCTAGCTGTTTACAAAGCAGTGGTCCTCCCAACGCTTCTTTACGGAAGCGAAAGCTGGACGCCCTACAGGCGACATATTAAACAGCTAGAATAAACGCAACGTCATCTAAGACAGATAGTGCACATCAGATGGTTCCACAAAGTTTTGAATGCAGAAGTCTTGCAAAGCGCGAGTTGTACAACAATTGAGACTCAAGTAACGAGGGCCCGACTCAGATGGAGCGGCCACATTCTGAGGATGCAAGACACAAGACTCCCCAAAGAAGCTCTGTATGGCGAATTTACAGAGGGAGCCCGGAAACCAGGAGGCCAGTATAAGTGGTTTGAGGATATACTACATCAATCCCTAAAATCAGTTGATGCCACCTATAACTGGGAACAACTAGCTCTAGACAGATCACAGTGGAGGTCTTTGGTCCACAGTTATAATGGAGATTTGAGAAGAATACAGCGGCGACCAGATCTGGTTGGTGACTATACATGGCCAGATTGTGGAAGGATCTGTAGGTCACGGTTGGGTCTCTTTAGTCACAGGAGGGCACACAGTCGCAATTAGCCCTAAGAAATTATAAGTCTGTTCGCACCGTTTTTGTTATTTTTGTCTTTTTGTAGATTTATTCCCGGTAACGGAATGCCGCAATGAATGAATGAATGAATACAAGGGTGTACTCAAGCGAGTACAGTGGGCAGATGTATGGTACGATATATAAGTGCAAAAAATTACAAGTGGTATTTTTCAAAGCAACACCTTCCTATGCAAAGAGATAGTTGCAATTTTTGCAACAACATTTGACTCTTGCACGAAATATAGAAAAATAAGGTACAATTATGACGATTCGTACAATATTTCTATCGGCTTTAGAGGTTATAAAGTTTACAACACTACAGAAATCTACTGGATCTCATAAAATTCAATTTGATTTACGGCGGGCGTTAATACATGGTGAATCTTTCACTCGTAATATTTTAACAATAGATTCTTTAGGTCAAAAGAAACACTTTGTTCCTTTACCACATTTTCCACATAGGCTCGGTTCAAAAGAAACAGGCTGTCGAAAAACCAGATGAAAATGGTAGTTTCGGAATATAGGTTTTCATTTATTTGATGAATCTTTTTCGAAAACAAGATATTACCCACTTCTTCCAGTTTTCTCATTGTGACTATAACGTACCATAAAATTACCAAAAATTCAAAGAACCCAACTCTTGAAACTAAGTTGGACGCTATCTAATGAATATTTGAAAGTTTTGTGGAATAAAAGTATTCTTCATATTTTCTCGTGTACTGAGCCGCTTTTAAGTAATTTGATGTTCAAAAATTGAAAAGTTTCTGTTAAATTTGAAAAATTGGGTACTTTGCATGAATACAACTCTGTTTAAACGATCCACAGATGTATGGTGTCCCAGATTTATCTAGTTATTCTGAAGGTAATTTTGTTTTCCCAGGGGTGGCACAGCCCATTATGAAAACTCAAAATGACTATATCTTTTTATCAGGGTCGAATTGGAAAAAATGGCAAGAGGAAAAAGTGTTTCTTTTGACCTCAAGAATCTACTGTTTAACTATTTGTGAGAGTCAAAGACTCACCCTGTATAGAGCTCCCTAAAGATAAACCTGACTAGCAATTTTTATTTGTTTCTTAGAAAACAGAGATTCTACATAGATTAAATTAAATTGAGCGGGCATTCTATGGAAACGAGAAGGAAATCAGAAAATTTTGTTTGGTGTTCCCATGGGGTAGGAAGACCCCACCCCAAAATGCATTTCGCAAGAAACTTTTTTTCTTATTCATATTGAATATTAGGTGCATTAAATTCTATTCGAGAAACGGTTAAAAAATCATTTCGAGTGAAATTAATGATTTCAATTGAGATTTTTAATTTTTGCGATGTTACTGCTTCCTATATGTGAGAAGAACCATTTTCGTACTGGATTTCACTGAGCCCCATGTACATTTTCATTGATCGAACTCTTATTCATATGAATCCATATAAAATCCACCAGGTCTTATCGCCCAGCGATAAACCTCACATTTCCTGGAAATAGCGCATAGACTTTCATATTCTTACTCGAGTAGGGAGTGTCTTTTAATTCTAGTTGATTTTTCGTTATGTTTTCTGGTGAAGCCCATTTATATTGGTATCGAAATTACAACCCTGATAATTATTATAGAGAACGGCAATTCTACGATGATGGGGAGAAATATATTCTTGAGAAGCTCAGCAAGTAAATTTCCATTTTTATTCCGTATTATTCCGATTTTTATAGATGCACAATGTTCATCCTATCCATAAGTGATTTCTTAACTGTATCTTACTGAAAGTGTGTAATTTTGTCATTTTTTTAGAACGAGAAACCAAGCGGTGACATAATTCGATTCTATTTTCAATATTTTTTTCGCTATCTCTATTAAATTGCATAACATACAGACTCGTCCTTGATGGTATGCAAATTTATATTCTATGTGAAAAACAAATGCTTTGTACTTCGATTTATCAACAATATTTGCATTTTCTTTCTCGAATTCATCCTTTTCAATACCTAGCCCAAGTATCATTCACATCCATTTGTCATTGACAGATTTCTTGACACGCTTGGAAAATTCGTAATACTGCAAGGGTAAAGAAGGCACCAACAAAAAATACATTTTATCGGTATGAAAAGATGATGGCAAAATATTGATAGTTACAGAAGAGTGCTTTAAAAAAAAACTATTATGAACGACAAAATGGAAGATCTACTAAAACTGTGAGTATATGAAAAAGTATTTCCACAACGAAATGACGAAGACGGTATTAATGTTGGCAGAGACTCAACTTCAACAGAAGAGAATAAAGAGGATGAGGTTGAACTCGAAGCAGTTGATGTGGGTGATAAGGAAGAAGTTAAAAACAATGCAGACCATGAATTTTTCTATCCATTTCCGCTAATAATGAGGGAAAATCAAATGTAAGTTGATGTAGTTCGAGAAGTAACTTTTGTGTGTGTGTGTGATTAGTGAACCTACCCAAATTCTGAAAATATTGTATTTAAGAGTAAAAAATTTGGAGATGTCAGGTTTCCACAATTATTATTGCACCTTTTCCAATGCATGTTGAATTTTTTTTAATAATGAAAAAAATTCAACTTGCGGAAAAAAATAAAATCTTAAGAAACTTATTCACATCCTGTGAATTCTCTCAACTGAAGAATATTTTGTCAGTTTCATGACTACAAACCCCTTCAAAGTCTAATGAGATGTATTGAAATGGAATCTTTTACAGGGGCACATTCCCAATGCACTATTGTAGTGAAAAGTTCCAACTCCCCAAACACCATAGATATAAATAATTGTAGGTTTGTAGAAGCTCCGTTTTAGGGCCATCTGTAAATTTAGATTAGCCAGCATGTGTTTCATTTTAAGGTTTTTGTTAAATCGAGAAAGTATTGAAGATTCTAGCCCATAATCATGTAGTTTTGGCATAGACTATAGACTATTGACCATCGATAGAAAAAATTATGATATTCGGTATTTCCTATTTCATGGGAAAATTCTCGAATGGATCAATTTTCATTTTAAAAGTTTTCATATTTAATTGATGATTAAGTCATACACCCCCCACTACGGGTGGATTGTGGTTGATTTTTTTTAAATGAAAACCCTAACTTTTAGTACCAGAAATGTATATTTATAGGTATATCCTTTTCTGGACCGCTTGTTACTGAGGATCATTGTTTGGGTCTTTTTATGAACCCTTTTTTTATTATAGAGAAGAAATGATTAAACTTACTGAATTAGATTTTTTACTTTTTTAGATATTTTTATATCAATGCATAACACACACTGTAGGAGTTATTGGTGTTTTTGAACTTTTATATAATAGAAAACATGCCTCTTTATAGATTAGTGATCGATGAAATACAAGAAAAAAATCACCTTCGATAACAATTGACAAAAATTTATCACACCTTTAGTGTAGGTCATTGACATCAAAATACATAAAAAGTAAAATAAACAATAAACTTATACAATAAACTTAATAATTTCATCCCTGTCCTGTAATAAAAAGGGTGGTGAAAAAAACTCATCATTGACAAAATTTTTAGCAAAATAATATCTCAATTTCTTGCACGAAAGTTAGGGTTGCAACCTACCCCCCTACCTTCGTAGATGGTGCACGACAAACTTCTCAATTGAATACCTCAGAAATTAATTAATTAAATTGATTTGTTCGAGCATTTTTGTACAGAATAGTAAATACCGAAAATTTTTTTTTAATTTAATCATAACTTCCAAATTACGCCAAATTTCATGCTAAAATATTTACACTGTCTAGCAGTGTTTTGGTAGAGAGTTGTTATTTGATATTTTATCAGGTATTATGTAGATTTACTGAAATAAAACTATTTGAAATTCCTTGTGTTTTCTTTGTGGTAACTTAGAGTGAAGTAGTTTAGAGTTAGAGGGATATTATTTTTATTCTTTTACTAAATGATGTTTTCACCGTCTCCTTCATTTGAAGGAGTAGCTTAATGGAGGCATTATTCGATAGCAGATATATCCAAAGAAATCACTACAAAAATTAATTGACAATATTTTTCATAACGGCTTAAAAAAAGATTTCATTCTTCACCTAGAAGAGCAATATAAATACCCAGGATAAATAAAATCATTCATGATGTGTTACCAACTCAATATTGTACTTTTTGATTATATTCGAACCTTGCTTCAGAATAGAGAATGATGATCAACAAGTAAGCTTTTGATATGAATTGTTTGGGAAAAAAATTTATTAACTCTGAAAATGTGACAGCCAATAGTTGATCTGCTTTCCTGATTAGTTAGTTCTTTGCACCTTTGTTTTGAGGGTGGATTCGCAAATGAAATAAAGGATGAAATAGAATAAGACAACAAATAAAAGCTCAAAAATATCTGGAACAGTTTATCCATTTTATGGTTGTTCAAAGTTCAAACCTTTGTATCTTATATACTGCCAACCTGGAGATAAAATCAGAAGTATCCTAAGAATTAAATGATGTGAATATGAAGAAACACTTGTTTGCCTTCCAGGGGAATGACCATCACCTCAGGTAGTGTCACTATCGTGAAGGATGCGAACAATCTCATTGGCATAAGCATTGGTGGCGGTTATCCCTTATGTCCATGTCTGTACATAGTCCAAATTTTCGACAACACAGCTGCAAGTCGCGATGGCACTCTTCAATCTGGGGATGAATTGGTCTCTGTCAATGGACAAAGCGTCAAGGGAAAGAGCAAAACTGAAGTCGCCAAGATGATACAAGCTGCTAAGGTAAACTGAATAGCACAAAATCATCTGATGCAATTTGGCAAAAACTCGAGTCTCGGAGCTTATAACTAAATCCAGTTATGTTGACAGGAAGAGGTTACAATCAACTACAACAAATTACATGCGGATCCCAAACAGGGTAAAAGTCTCGACATTATTTTGAAGAAGATGAAGCATAGGTTAGTTGAAAATATGAGTTCGTCCACTGCTGACGCTCTGGGACTCTCTAGGGCGATTCTGTGCAACGACACCCTTGTCAAAAAGATGCAGGAGCTGCAGGACACGGAGTTGATGTACAAGGGTTTGGTTGAACATTGCAAAGGTTTGATAGTGGTAAGCTGAGAAATTGTTTTTAAGAAGTTGCCCTTGCAGCTGAATTCTCACAATGATACCTACAAAGAGTGTCTCATGTACATAAGCCACCATTTATGACTTGTTTGAGAGTGGATTTTACTTCTCCACAAGTTATTGAACAAAGTAATCGAAGGGTGGCGCATTTAGGTGTTCTACTTCATCGAGAATGAGGCAGCATCAATTGAAGGGGAGGAATGAAATCGTTATTCAGCTTATGTTTTGTTTTGCAGGCTCATCTGGAGTTGAGTCAAACAATGAAAGCTATCGGTGACGTTTTCGGAGAAATAGCATCTCGTGAACCCCAGCAAAGAGCGAGTGAGGCTTTCCGGGTATTCGGAGAGCAGCACAGACAAATGGAGGCAGCTAGCGTTAAGATTCTCAAAGAAATAAAACCTGTGAGTAGAGTATGATGAATCTAATCGAGAAAAAAACACGAAACACTCAATTAAGATTAATGAATTCAAATTTCAATGAAAATATATACGAAATTAAACCGAGTCTCAACGTTGTATGTTAAAATAAAACCCAATGTTTCCGCAGGTCATCAAAGACATGGGTACCTATCTTTACAAGGCGATTCCAGACACCAGGTTGACAGTCAAGAAGTATGCAGATGCCAAATTCGAGTATCTCGCCTATTGCTTGAAGGTGAAAGAAATGGATGATGAGGAATGCAGCTATGCGGCTCTACAAGAACCTTTGTATAGAGTGGAGACTGGAAATTATGAATACAGGTACCTAAAAAAAGTATACAGGGTGAGTCTTTGACTCGTACAAATATTTCAACAGTAGATTCTTTAGGTCAAAAGAAACACTTTTTTCTTTACCATTCTTTCCGATTCGGCCCTGATAAAAAGATATAGCCATTTTAAGTTTTCATTATGAGCTGTGCACCCCTGAAAAAACTAAATTTCCTTCAGAATAACTAGCTAAATCTGTGACACTACACATCTGTGGACCTCTTAAACAGAGTTGTATTCAGCCGAAGTATCCAAATTTTTTAAATTTCACAGATACTTGGGGAATTCTCCTCAATTTGGGTTATCACAGATAGAAGTTTAAACTGAATAATTATGAGTTTCATTCATGAATTTTTCAAATGCACCGCGAAAACTATTCAAAATCATTCTTCAAATGTGAGGTTTTAAAATTTTAATCGCTTCGTTTCTAGTTTACGATTTGACAACAGCGCCTACTGGAAAATAACAAGAACAATGATTGGTTTATAAAATAACAGCTGTTGATGTACAGCCATCATAAGGCGCGTACTCACTGGCGAACCTCAACAGCAACCGGCCATAAAAATCCAATAAAATTTTACGACCTTCCTCGTTCGTCGCAGACTTCATAGATCTTTTGTCTATCTTATCAAGATAGTGTATTTGTTGTCCTTTATTATCAACGCATATTTCAGTCGATGTTGCCAATTTGTGCAATAGAAACGAAACGCTTTAAATTTTAAATACCCATTTTTGTTTTTCATTTTTAAGTACTTAAAATAATTTTTTTGGGAAACGATTGAAATAGTTATTTCAAAATGTGACCTTTCAAAGGTATTTCATAAAAAATACATAATTTTCGTCAGAAGGAGTATTTCATATTTCAAATTACTCGAAAACGGCGCATTATTCGAGAAAATATGAAGAATACATTCATTTCAAACAGGTTCAAATATCCATTAGATAGCGTCCAACTTAGTTCAAATAATTGGGTTCTTTGAATTTTTGGTACGTAATGCTCATTAATAAGAAAGACGTGGGTGATATATCTTGTGTTCGAAAAAGATTTATCGAATAAATGAACAACTATATTCCTAAATACAATTCATTCGATAAAACCTTTTGTAAGACTCAATTTTTCCAATGAATTGTCGAAAAGTTTTATTCCCCATTGTTTTTTTTTAATGATGTGATTATAGCAGTAGTTGAAGGAATTGATAAAAATTATCAATTCTACATCTTTTTTTGTGAAACTAATTCGAAATTGATATTGAATTACGTATTCTTTGATTCAGTTCAATTATCGTATCCTCTAGCTCTTTGCCTCTTTCTCATGTTTATGAAATCATAAGTCAGATGTGTTATTTTACCTACCTATATTTTTCCCCACGCAGACTCATACTGAGATGTAGACAGATGGCTCGAGCGAAATTCGCCAAGCTTCGATCGGATGTGCTGGTGAAAATGGAACTTTTGGACAGCAAGCATGTGCAATCTCTGGGTGGTCATCTTTCTAAACTGATCAAAGGACTGGCGCAAATTCATTCCAACCAAGCAGAGGTGATGTCGGGGCCTTGTCTGTTTCCAGTTGAAGTGGATCTCACGAACAATGCCTTCCAATACAAATCGACAACCCCACTCACACAGGTAGATACATTATGGCAGTTTTTCTCCAATCATTCGAGTTTTAGAAATTTGTATGGAACCTTTATAGGCGTTTGAATTAGTTATGACTTTACTCATTGTACGATCACTGATTGAATGAACTTCTGAAGATTTTATTATACATATGATGATATGATCTTCACTTTCTCTAACTAACACTAAAAGACACAAGAAATGGCATATCCTTAGATATTTTACCTATTGTTTTTCAGCACTGAAATTCTTTGTACGGCTGAATATCTTTGGATTTTCTGTATAATGCCCTATTAGTTGAAAAAAGCTTGATATCGAAACCTAGTGGGTTTTTCTTTTATTATTGAAATATAGAGGTGATCAAAGAAGAACTACACTCTTCACATGGCAAAGTTATCATAGTGGAGGAAGACAATTCCGATTCCGTAGAATTGTCGTTCCACTAATGCGAGCTAGTCATGAGCAAGATTAGGAACTCCCAGAGAGGTTGAAAACATCCGAACACAACTGTAGTCGGGATCATTGTTCACTGCAAAGATTATTATAGAGTAGAAAGATAGGAAACGCTCTCATATCTCTAGTACTAAAAACCGACTACATTTCGGCCAGTGAAAACACATTTGTCAATGAGATGGCGCTGAAAACGTACTGTCAATACAGAAAAACTGTTTGACAACAGTTTTCTATTTTACAATTGTTTTACTATGTTGAGATCAGAAAACAAACATCCTGAGCGACAAAATGGGAGTATGGTTTTGTTTTGTGATCAGAATGTTAGTTTTCATCTGAACATTGTTTGGAACCAATGAGCAAGTTTCCTAAAACTCCAAGCCTTTTCTACTAGTTATTCAACACGTGAAAGATTCGCTTCAAAATTCAGACATTTCAGAAATACACCCTTCGAAACTTCGACTATGTGAAAGCTTGTGACGTAGAATGCCTTTATTAAAATATAGTAATTTTTGTTAATTCGACAACACTGGAACCGATCAAGAAGATATCCACAGATTACAAAAAATTGTTTCTGTAATCTATGGTCTTTACCTTCTTAAAACCGATGACATTTTGTGTCATTGTGTGTTTTTCTTGTCAAATGTGAATAATGTGATCATCAAACTTGATATTTATTACATCTATGGTGATCAGAAAACTTTCATGACCATTACTGACACAAATGGGCGTTGCCGGATTGTAAAAATGACGTAGAATGTTCACAAGAGCACTTCTGAAATCAGAATTTTCGTAATCGATACAGACAAAATGCAATATGTTAAAATTCGAAAAAAATATATTTCGAGATATTCGAGTTATAAGGATTTTTATGACATATATTTTGAAATTTAGGAAAATAACCCATTGATATCAATGAAATACGCTGTCGGATGGGCTATATTTTAACTAGCAATTTATAAAAATTTAAATATTATGGACAACGAATAGAGCTTCGACTAGGACACAAAAGTATATGGTGATCTAATACGTCAGAGGAGCTATTTCTGTGCAACACGTTGTTTTGAAATAATAAACTCAGTTGAATTCGTTCAATTAATATCAGAAATTAATATGAACCAATATTCAATATACCATCATAGCATACACATCTCAGTTACTTACATACCTATTATTTACAGAATTCTCAGAACCAGAATTGAAAAAAAAACCTTACAGAGGTATACAAGACTTGTATGTTAGCCCTTCAGTATAGTTTCTTTATGCTTTTTTTATAATTTCTTTATGAGACAAAATATATACAAATTGATAAAAGAATTAACAAAACACTCACAGCAGGTTTCATAAAACTTTGACATTCCAAGCAACAATTTGACAGTCATTCGATTTCCTAATCGAAATCAATAAAACTTTTGCATTTCTGAATATATTTAAGAAGTAGCAATTGAGAATCTTGGAAAATTTGCAAATTTCCCTAAATGGGCTCTTCATGCAAAGGATGCTGGATGCTTCCTGCATACAACAATTTACGTAGGTGAACACTTCTCAATTGACTTGCACATGGTGTAGTCAGAAGTGTTTGCTGAAGTCAACGCCCTGAAAATTTTATCCACTTCGGAGCACTGAAAATAAAAATCAATGAATGACACAGTCACATGTTACCAGTTTAAATACTTACATTTCCATTTTCCTAAAGTAAAAGACATAATTCCGAAAAATTCAAACAAATTCAAAACCTCTTTTTTCAAGACCTGAAATCTTACAAAATTTTATATGTTTCTACAAATGGCCCTTGAATTGATATTTCAATCGGTCTTAAGGTCTTAGAAACACGTTTGAAACGCAGATGGCGCTCATATCACTTTAGTGTCTTCGTTTCCCATCTACTCTATAATCTTTGGTCCACTTATCATTACGCTGTACTGTTTCAACCGGAGGATGACTTAAGCGAAACCGGAGGCTCGCTTTGAGAAATATTTTCAAATCTCATCCCTATGCGCCACCTGTCCCGCAAAGACTGAACCAAACCTCACTTACTCTGCAGACTCCTAGACATGGCTCCCAGTTAACTACTACCTGCAAGCAGTCAACGAATGAAAAACAATTCGTCAAGCGACTGCAGGGTTGCGTTCACAAACTTACTCAGAGCAAGCTCTGAGTAAGCTCTGATTACCCGAAGCGTTCACAAACGTACTTTTAGTTCCTCAGAGTATGCTCTCTGAGCATGACCATACTCATACTCTACTCTCGAAGTAAGTTTATGAACACACCCCAGGAGAGTCAGGAGAGTTTGCTCGCTAGACCACCGTCGTTTAGGACAAAGTTCCGAGGTGCCTGGTTGGCACTTAGAGGAGTACTGTGTACTCCATTTCTATATAATTATCATGTTGCTCTTATGCATGGATGATTGTTGATAGGTACAAGTAAACATTTCTCATTTTTCCAGGAGAACGAAGATGACGACGACGAGCTGTGCATAGAGAACGGTGAAGAAATAAACGAAATCGGCGACCAAAATTTAATCAGTGACCTTCTGAACTTATCCTGCGAATCGGACACCAATTTTTCCGTCCCCAACGACGAGACGAACGAGAAGAATTTGATGCAGAAAGAACCCAATTACGATGCAATGGATAATTTAACATTATTGTCAACGTTGAATATCCAGGATCGCAGTCCTGTTTGCTCCCAATCAGAAAACGCGTTGATACCCAATTTAGACTAATGGAGAAGAATTAATTTGAATTTATTGTATTCCTCAATCGAAATATAGTGCTAATTTTGTTCTCGTCATTTATTACCACTGCCAAACAATATGTAGAATCCACGAGTATGATTCAATAAAATATGAAAATGTTATTTTACAGAGGCAAGCTCCAGATGTTTTTTTATCGATGACGTAAAGACAGTGAAAATAAGTTTTCCTCATTCCAACAGCGAGCGATAAATGCGCAGTCAAAAGGGACATTGTCTTTGACATACTCACCGTCTAGAAAGTTCTGTACACAGGGTTGTAAATGGATAGTCGAGAAAAAATTCAAGATGTGATTTCTAGTCAAACAATAGTTTTCATATATTAAAGAATTGTTTCGCCCACATAGATTCAGCCTCCTGAAGATGTCACCGGAAAACCTAATTTTATTTTTTTTCTCAGAAATCAGAAAAATTGCTTTTTATTGCCTTCTCGCTCTTATCAGTTTTTTGGTTTGTAAGAAAGATATAAAAAATGCTTGTTACACATTGCAGTAAGAGTAATATACAGAGTGAGTTTTTGACTCGTACAAATATTTCAACAGTAGATTCTTGAGGTGAGAATAAACACTTTTTCTTTATACCATTTTTGCCGATTCCTCTCTGATAAAAAGATATAGCCATTTTAATTTTCATAATGAGTCATGCCACCCCTGGAAAAACAAAATTCCCTTAAGAATAACTAGCTGAATTTGTGACACTATACATCTGTGGATCTTCTAAACACAGTTGTATTCAGCCAAAGTACCCAATTTTTCAAATTTCACAGATACTTTTTAATTTTCGAACATCAAATTATTCGAAAACGGCGCATTATACGAGAAAATATGAAGAATATATTTATTTTACAAAACGTTCAAATACTTATTCATCAGATAGCGTCAAACTCATCTTCTGACACTCTTTAGGATTTTCACTCCCAGTCTCTGAAACAAAATCAATAAAAAAATGGAAATATTTGATTTGCTTCAGCTCAAATTCTTGCACTTATTTGTCAGGGACAAATCAGATAGACAAAATTTTTCTCTGAAAATGAACGAAAAATGGAACAACATTTAGCTCCCAGGCCCCGCAAAAAATAACAGGCTACGCTAATGTCGGAATTTTATTAATTACGGAATTTAGCGAAAAACATTTTTAAAATATTTCGTGGCCCTTCTACAGCCTTGGTAAGATATCGAATAAAATATGTAAAATATAAAATATCACAGTCGCAGGTTGGTATTCTTCAATCAATATCAAACGAAAAAAAACCATTATGGGGGATTAAACAGTAATTTTTGAAACTTACAGGGTGTCTGTAAACAACTGCGGAGGACTAAGGGGGATGATTCCTCGATGAAAATAAGCAGAGGTAGTTCCTATAAATTTTTTTCGGAATCGACCTGCCTTCCAAGATGCAGCCTTTGGAAGGCGATGACGAGTTCACAGTTTTTAATTTTTTTTACGGGTTCAAAAAAACAATGAGTCATAAAACTTCACATAATATGAAGCACTAAGTAGATGGTACACACACAATATTTTTAGATTACATAACTTTATTATTAGGGGCTGAAAATAACAACCCCTTATGACTTCCTTCGAAAATTGTTTTCGTGGAATAGATTTTCGAAAAATAATATTCTTTTATGATTTCCCATTCAATTATGGAGAAAAAAAGTCTCTTGCAAAATTTCGATACAGACGATAACTTTCCCGGAATAAATAAAAACTTACAAGCAGTATACGAAGGTCAAGCAGAGGGTTGATGATGCATGTATTTTACCGGGAGGTAATAATTCTATGGAACACTTATACGATGAAATGGAATGAACAGTGATGAGAACTGCTTGTAAGTTTTTATTTATTCCGAGAAAATAATCGACTATATCGAAATTTACCAAGAGCTTTTTTTTCTCCAGAATTTAATTGGGAAACCATAAGTGAATTTTATTTTACGAAAATCTACCCCACCAAAACAATTTTTGAAGGAAAATCATAAGGGGTTCTTATTTTCAACCCCTAATAATAATGTTATGAAATCTAAAAAATTGTGTGAGTAACATTTACTTAGTGCTTCATATTATGTATATAGTTTAATGACTCAGTGTTTTGTAGAACCCATAAAAAAAATTGAAAACTGTCAACTCGTCATCTTCCAAAGGCTGTATCTTGGAAGGGAGGTCGGTTTTGAAAAAAAATTATAGGAAATACCCCTTTTCATCGAGGAATCATCGCCCTAAGTCCTTCGCATTTTTTTACAGACACCCTGTATAACTAAAGTTATTCAAGAACACGTACGAAATTTATCTTTATGGTTGCATATTTCAAATGAGAGATTTCTACAAGTTCTTGATTGGATTCGAAATGCATCAGTGAACAACAAAACAACACTGACTTTCGTTCATGGTCAAGGCCAAAATAAGTTGAATTATTCTATTTTTCCTGATCCCTCATCTCGGAAGATCAGCTAGAGGTGAAACAAAACGCACCTGACTAGCAAGCTTATCGAATTAGCTGCTTCTTAAGCGAATTACTCCTCAACTACATGCAATTTTCCTCCAGCGCATTTTTCAAATGTGAAGCAATTCACTCGCATTGTCGCGAACTAATAGATTATTCCAACAAGTCTATCTGTGCTAGCTGTTGATATTTTCGTTTGTGTCGATTCTGCTGAAACCAGAATGCACCGTTTAATATTTACGTTCAATCTATTGGTGCTGTATTGCTTGTGGTACCTCGACAATCTTTTCCGGAAAACTAGTCAGTGAGTACTGAATTTTGGGATGCTTTTCTATTTTTGATTAACTCCTTGAGCAAATAACATTGTGCCAATTCAATTGTTTCGAAACTTGGGGACTAAAATTCATTTTCGCAAAAAATATCAAAGCAGTTTTTGTTGAATTTGATATTGATTTTTTTACTTCTTCACAGTGTTCTTTAGTCATAATTGATTTTCTTTAATTTCATTTCAAAGAAGACATACATCGTACAGTTAGTATTATGCATATATTTTTCATAAATTTATATTGATTCTTCAAAATGTAATGTTATAAATAAAAATAAGTCTCTTGCAAAATTTCGATACAATCGATACTTTTCTCGGAATAAATAAAAACTTACAAGCAGTTCTGATCACTTTTCATTCCATTTCATCGTATAAGTGTTCCATAGAATCCCTACATCCCGCTAAAATACATGCATCAACTCTCTGCCTCATAGACCTTCGTAAATATACTGCTTGTAAATTTTTATTTATTCAGAGAAAAGTATCGACTGTATCGGAATTTTGCAACAGACTTTTTTTCTCCAGAAATGAATGGGAAACTATAAGAGAATTTTATTTTTCGAAAATCTATGCCACAAAAACAATTTTTGAAAGAAAATCATAAGGGGTTGTTATTCTCAACCCCTAATAATAAAGTTATGAAATCTAAAACAATTGTGTGCGTAACATCTACTTAGTGCTTTATATTATGTATAGTTTTATGACTCAGTGTTTTTTAGAACTCGTAAAAAAAATTAAAAACTCAACTCGTCATCGCCTCTCTAAGGCTATATCTTGGAAGGGAGGTTGATTTCGAAAAAAATTTATCGGAACTACTCCTGCGTATTTATATCGAGGAATCATCTCCCTAAGTAATACGAATTTGTTTACAGACACCCTGTATACAGGGTGTCCCAAAACTAGTGACTCAAACGTCACACCACGATAGAGTAGACCAAATACTATTGAATGACATCAATATTAGTTCAGCGAAAATATACCGTTTCTAAAATAATCAAAATTTTATGAAAAGACATAAAGTAGCCGATTTTCGAACCATTTTTTTCAATCACATGGTCAGTTTGTGACAAAGGATAGCGATTTTAATCATATTAATCCTAGATTATTGTTTTATCACACCTAAACTATTCCAAGTAGTTAATCGAAAACCCAAGTGAATGTATATTAAAACAATTGTTTTTTCTGCATAATTTTCATTACTCAGAATAAACCCCCTCTATAGGGGTGATAATATGGGCGAAAAACGCTGTCCTTAATCACAAATTGGCCCTGTGATTAGAAAAATAGACCGAAAATCGGCAACTTCAGGTTATGTTTTTTGGAAACGCAACATTTTCGCTCAACTAATGTTGGTGTCATTTGATAGTATTCGATCTACTCTACCGTGGTGTGACGTTTGGTTCACTAGTTTTGGGACACCCTGTATATATCTTCAATGTTATTCACCCCTCTTTGTCTAAGCCAAGATCAAATCAGTGAGATCTTCAATAATTTCCAGGGTAAAACTGCAAACGCCAAATCCAGTTTACGGCAAGAATGTAATCCCAGTAGGTGACACCAAGGGACAACAATACATGAGATTCAGCAACGTTACTTTCATCGGTCGTCCAAGAAAAATTCTATACTCCACTTATATATATGAACACATCGATCCCAATAAGGATAATTTTATACTCAGACCCATTGGTGAAGAGCCAAAATTTGGCTATCCTGAATCAGTGAAAACTGGAATATTCTGTACCAACAAAAAAGACTACACGAAGCTATGGTTGGAATCGTTGGCGTCAATACAGGAAGAATAACTCTTTGAAATAACAAATATTCATCCCTAGATTTGGTAAACTTGTACCTTACTACTTGTACCCTATTTATTTTTCTCTGCAAAACTCCTTGTAGACGTGAATAGAGGAAAAATATAGTAATCAGAATATAATCATCGACAATATCAAAACCATACGAATCAATCGGAAAACAAATGGAAACTGACAAAAGGAGTTTTTAACTTATTCTTCATACTTAAAAGTTTGTTGGAGATTGCAAGCATTGGCCACACCTAAAAGAAAAAATGGAATACCTTTCATGTATGCTCGAAACAATTTTGTAGTTTCCAATTAGATAAGAAAGAAAAATAATCGGAAATTCCTTTGTAATGTTATGAACATTTGAAAGAAAAAAATGCTAGTTCAGACCATAAATTATCAAAATCCCATAAAACATCTTAGAAACAAGAAATAATTCTACATAAATACAAATGAGGAACAATTTAAGCTCGATGTTCTTCATTGAAACAAGAGTTTTAATAATTGAATGATGATAAATAATTTCTTCTAAAACAATCAACTCATATCGATTTTGAAGAGTATTTGACTTTAACATTCCATGGAATTGTGGCCCTTGTAGATGAGATTATTTTGACATTAGACTTCGCAAGAATATTTAATTCTTCCATATGGTATTGATATTCATTCCAATCCAAAAATATATTTATGAGATCTGTATTATGCTCAGTTATTAAATGTTATCGATTAATTTGGTATTTTTTCATGTAACACCATATAATACTATATTTCATCAAGAATCATTAATTCCATATTACATATTGGTATAAATTCTGGATAAAATTGAAAAACTAACTAAAAAATTCTCATAATTATCCATCGAAACACATATTTTTCATATATTCATACTTACCCACTTATTTTTACTAAAATATGATTTATTTTCTCAACAGTTAAATCAGAGCAGTTCTGAAGAAATGAAAACGTATCCTGTCCATCCAATTTTATGTTGCCTGAAATCTGATGAGAATCGCTTTAAAATCACTATACCAGAGTTATGAATTCGAAATGAACACTTGAGGTATTCTCTTTTTGAGAGAGCTATAAATTTTGTACATGTGCAGCTTCTTGAGAAAATATAAAATAGGGTAGGGTTGCAGCTAAGGGGTAGGAAAAAAATTCAATTTTATTGCCAACAAATAAGTGCAATCGGAACTGAATTAACTTGTTTCAGCGTTGAGAAATTATTAATTTTTTTCACAAGAAACTTTTGTGTTTCCTCTAATAACACTCCCACAAGCTTTCCAAAAGCTCACACGTGGTATATTTTTCCAGAGACAACCTCTGTCTCTGTATTTTTCCATTTGAAAAACGGACGTTGGATGGGGTTGAAGTTGAAGAATTGAAGAAACACACTTTATAAGAAAATGTTGTACAGCGTGTCCCAAATTTGAGATATGAAGTCATCGGTACTCGTTTACTCAGTCGTAACAATCAACAAATTATTATTGAATCTCGTGGAATCCAATTGGATACATTGCATATTTTATTTTTGTTTGTTGTCCACCCGCTACTTTTAATCGATGCTTTATCGAAAACACTCGAGTAAATATTAATTAATTAGTCTTATCTCTGTATTAAAGTATGTATCTACAGCACTGGAGCCTGGAGCATACCAAAACTAGAACAATACTGACTTGTGTTCAAGTCGCTCAATCAATCATTTCATAGTCTTATATTGTAAGAACAGTACCTATTCAGAGCTACTGGACGCTTAAGTAGTACAATATGGATAATAGAGTCAAGTTCTTTTGGTTTTTGAGTGCTCTTTGTGTCGTTCAGAATGTTATCTGTGCAGAATACCAGAATGAAGCATCTTTCACGCCGGTAGTGTTGTGGCATGGGATGGGTAAGTTTCCAAAGTAGATCCATTTAAATTTGAAGAATTCCATTCTAACCTAAGTGGAGGTTAAGGTCGATATAATAAGCAATTTGCAGTGGCGTAACGAGAACAGGGTCTTCCAAGGTCGTAGTGAATACTTTCAATTCGGTTAGTGAAGGAATTTGTATAATTTCTTAATCAATACCAGAATGAAGTCTTAAATGAAAATTCCCAATATAAATGTTCATATTGCAGAATGCAGAATAGTTTCTTCAGTCGTTAAATATTATTTTCAATAATAATATGGTGTAGTCATGTATAAAAAATTTTCCAAGAAAATCTTTGAATGGAAACAATATTTTTATTGTATTGTGCTTTCAAACCTTTCATAAGAACTTATAGCTTCATCATGTGGGTTAACTTCACTCTGATTTTTCTTGGTTTCGATATAGGAGACAGTTGTTGCTTTCCCTTCAGTATAGGAGGCATAAAGAAGAAAATTGAAGAAACTCTGCCAGGTGTACATGTCGTTTCACTGAAAATAGGTAAAAACATAGTTGATGACATGGAAAATGGTTATTTCATGCACCCTGACAAACAGATTCAATATGCTTGCGATACTATCAAAGGTGATCCTTTGCTGTCGAATGGTTTCAATGCTGTAGGTTTCTCGCAGGGATCTCAGTTCTTGTAAGTATCCATTAAAAAAAATGCTCATTTTATAGAGTCAATCCAGAAGAATAACTTATATATTATAGGTACATATTAGCAGGTCACACTGAAAACCTTTAATATTCAGTATTTCCCTTCACCTCTTGTCGTCTGATAATGATGGATTATGTTTTAATTTGGTGTCAATTTTCAGGAGAGCGTTGGTACAAAGATGCCAAGAAGCTAAGATGAAAAATTTGATCACCCTTGGTGGTCAACACCAGGGAGTGTATGGTTTGCCTAACTGTGGAGGTTTGTCATCCAAAACATGCGACTATATCAGAAGACTTTTGAACCATGCTGCTTATTATGGGTGAGAATTCAAACTAGATCTCTTAACCTAACCTACATCTTGTAATTTGTGTGTGCTTTCACAATTCACATTATCTATTTTTTATTTCTTCGCTGCTTTTCAAACTGAACACGAAAACGATCCAATAAATCTGTATCTTTTTTATAAACTATATCATTCTTATTTTTTATAGGTGGGTGCAGAAAACATTGGTGCAAGCCACTTATTGGCACGATCCTCTTAACGAAGACATGTACAAAAACTATAGTTCTTTCCTATCAGACATAAACAACGAATTGACTATGAACCAGACGTATAAAGACAGATTGCTCACCCTGGAGAACTTCGTGATGGTCAAATTCCTCAACGATTCTATTGTTCAACCTGTCGAAACTGAATGGTTTGGCTTTTACAAACCTGGACAAGCAGAAATAGTAACTGATTTGAGGTCCTCTGATTTGTATGTAGAGGTGAGTTTTTAGTTTTTATTACCTTATCATTAAAGGTACAGGGTTTCATTAAACTGCAGCGAGAAGACTGCACATTCAATAACAAATATTATACTTGGCTCTTGCCAAATATTATTTTAGTCTTTAGTATGCGCAAATATCTACCACATTTTGAATTTTTTTTCTCCGTGTATTTTGTAACGTGCGTTTCTCGGAGAAGCCTTAATCTCGAGCGCCAGCTATTCTTTTCAATAGGAAGAATAGCAAACCTACCAGGGTAGCTGCTAGCCAGAGACAGAGCTCGGTGTTGTCTAGGGTAGTAGCGACAACGAAGAAGTCAAAATCGAACTATGTAAATGTTTATTCACAACTTCGGAAACTAATCACATGTCAAAGGGAGATATGTGTGATATAAAATATGAGTGATTCTATCAGTGAAAATACATTCGGGAAATCTTATCCGGTCACGAGCACTTTATGAAATTTGTACCGGGTGCAGTGAAAAATCAACGGTTCAACAAAAATGCGCCAACCAGAACTGACGAATGCTAAGGACTTGCTATACGGTATCGGTGTGTAGTTGTATTTCTCCGGGAATGAAACACAATAAGGGCGGATCTGTTCGAGACTTTTATTCGCTGCCCCAAGGGTTAACACGCCATGACTGACAGCGAAGAAAATGTCTATTTTTAGCGCAACTACGGGATTTCACTGACTACTTGCGGTATCTCTTATTCTCTGCCCCAAGGGTTAACACGCCATGACTGACAGAAAAGAAGAGATTTCGGATTTAACACTTATGACGCGGACAGGGGTGTTGACGGAACTTTCCCTTCAGTACCCCAAGGGTTAACACGCCATGACTGATAGCGAAGGGAAAAGTCAGACTCGCGAAACAGGGTAAAGAACGGTAAAATACAACAGGAAACGATACAGTACAGCAGTGTCAAAGTTAAAGAAGTAACGGCGTAGGTCTAACAAAGAAACTGAACGGCACAGACGGGGACCTACCTCCTTTGTTTCAAGCACTCGAAACTCAAAGGATTTAAAAAAGAAAAACTAAAAAAATTAATTCTAAGCACTGATGCAAATAACACAAAATGATTATTCTCAACGGCGAAAGTACTACGGAAAATCAACTGAATTTTACTAGAAGTTAGAAACCACGTTAGAAAGCGAAATAATACTCAAGCGAAAGGAAAGCACTGAAGTAAAATTCAAAAGTCAGCCGACGAACTGAAGTAACAGTCGAGAAGTCGAAAAGTGCAACTCGAAGAACTGAAGTCAAAAGTGACCGTCGCGGGGGAAAATTTGCCTTTATAGGCATATCCCCTCCCACGGTAAAAATCTGAAAATTCCAGAATGTGGCAAGACTGAAAAACGTCGTCAGCTCCGGTTTATCGCATATCAACAGATGAAAAACGTCGAAATCTTCAGCGGCATGTAAGAAAAACAACGTAAAATACAGATAAGCGGTTTTTTACATTTACTCCGCCTGTCGGAATGAACGTACGGAATATTCGAGAATTAAAACATTTTCAAAGACGGAAATTTAAAACGAAAAAATGCACTAAGATGAACTCCAATTTTCCTCAGAAAACTGGGGTTCATTACACCACCTCCACCTCGGAAGAAATTAACTTACGATGAAATAGTGAGCTTAATTTCACGACTCTATCTACCCTAGAAATAATGACCTTACTTTCGCGCGCGCCACCTGTACTCGTGACCAGTTTACAACTCAAGTACTTATCCTCTCTATGGTTGGAATAGTAGTTCCAATGCGCACGCAGAAACGTCAGCGTCAGTCATTTCGGCGCAGGTCTCCGCCATCTTGTCAAAGAACTTTGTTCAGCGTTCCGTGGATAAATGGTGTATAACAGTGGAAAATCCTCCCTCTCTATGTGGAAATTCATCTTCATCGCTGGTCGGAAGCGTGCCATGCTTCATCCCTCCGGTGAGTACCTAATTTAACTGTGTTTGGCGGGTGTTTGAATTCCATCGTGGTTTTGTAGGTTACCCAGGAATCGTGGGAGCTGCAACAGGTGGAAAGCCTCCAACAGCTCGACGTGGGGCTCAATGGGCTGGTGTGACCCGGCTGTACGGACGTTGAGACTTTCGGATCCGGTATGAGACTTGCAGGTGGGTAATTTCTAACAATAAACTCTCCAATCTTCATCGTTCCTCGTGGTCAACTTTTCTTCTTGGAACGGTTTTTCTCTGTACTCTGTTTTCAGGTAGACGGTGTTTTCTTCAGGTAAACAGTGTTAAATTGACGGTGCAGTAATTTCGATTCGGTTCAGGACAGAAATTGGTTAGATCTATTGGATTAATAGACGGATATACTCAGTTGTAATGTGAAACAGTATCCTTTATTGGTATTCCTTACATAAGTAACAGATTTTTCGGACAGTTTTAACAGGTTTGATTTATAATTGCATGTTGAACGGTTGAAAATCTGTAGATACGGAATTTCGGTCAACGGTGGTGCCTGTACGGAATTTGAACGGAATTGTAACGGTGTAGTCGGTTATAATTATGTTTGATAATGGGCATCCTATTAACGAGATTTCTTCTTGCAGGTGGCCTTGGTTTCTTGGACAGGCACAGAGGGCTAACTCCCTACTGGTTTGCATGCGGAACTTGTTTAACTTCTTCCGGGGTGATTCTATCCGTTGATTCTTGGAGACAGATTGTCTGGATGCATTGGTTCTGGTTAATTGAGCAACTACAGTTATTCAGATAAACAGGTAAACGGAAAATAATAATATAATCGGTAACAGAAAAAAATATATATATATTCAGAACGGAAAAAATAACGGATTCCCTCCTTTCAGAGGTTATTTCTATAGAACGGTTAACGGATCATGACAATAATATATATTATGCATGAAATGGTTTTAAATCTTTAATGTGTATGTTAGTGATTTTTCTACCCTCTGTATCTTTCAGGTCATAGACGACAGGTGAAACAACTTTAACAACGGTAAACGGTCCGGAAAACTTCGGAGCCAACTTGGCGGCGAAACTGTCAACGGCAGAGGATAAAGGACGGTCCCGGCGTAGAACTTTATCTCCCACATGGTATCGGATTTCTCTTCGTCGAAGATTGTAGTGGTGAGCCTGTTGCTGGAAAGCACGGTACAGTTTAGTACGGACGAACTCATAAGCCTCCTGGAGATGTTTGATCTGCTGAGTACGGTAAGTCATGTCTCTATTTTCTTCTTCTGTACGGTTGGATTCTCCGTTCATTCCTTCATTGTGGGGGTTTGTCGAATAAATCGCCCTCGGGACTTCTAGTTCCCTTCCATAATTTAAAAATGCCGGTGTAAATCCAGTAGACTCCTGTTTAGCGGTATTGATGGCAAACGTTAACTCTCCTATCTTTTCATCCCAGGTTCGTTGATCGGCTTCACAAAACTGTGCTATCATGGTCTTCAGGGTACGGTTAGCTCTTTCTACAGGATTGCACTGAGGAGTATACGGTGGTGTGAAACGGTGAGCGATGTTCAGCTCTCGGAGACTGTTCTTGAATAGCCTGCTGTCGAATTGTACTCCATTGTCGGATATTACTAGTTTTGGGCAACCGTATTTCAGTATGACTTGTTCGTAGAGGGCCGAATAAACAGTTTTGGCGGTAGCTTTCCGCAACGGACGACACTCTACCCACTTTGTGAACCGGTCTTGCATTACCACGATGTAGGAGTTTCCCTTTTTTGACCGTGGCAATGGTCCAACTATGTCCGTGGATACTTCTTGGAACGGCGCATCCGCCATTCGGTGTGGTTGCATCTTACCAGGGGTTTTCTGTTGCGAAACTTTGTACTTTTGGCACGATGTGCAGTTCCTCACGTATTTCGCAATGTCTCTAAACATCCCTGGCCAGTAATAATTTCTGGCTATCCGTGCAATCGTCTTAGCAATCCCCATGTGACCTGCTAGTTCTGAGTCGTGGTTTTCCTGCAGTACTTCTGTTCGCTGTTCGGATGGTACACAGAGTTTCCAGGGTTGGCCGGTTCCATCTTCTGTGAAGTCGGATGAGTCCCAGAAATGTCGCAACAGTTTTCCATTTTCAACGGCGTAGTCAGGAAAATTTGCTGGGTCTTTTTCCACCTCCTGTAACTTTTTGTTGTACCATTTACACTGGGTTGTTTCTATCTCGGATAAACATACGGAATCTAGGGACGGCAACGGGTTTCGGGACAGGCTGTCGGCTACTTTGTTCATCGATCCTTTACGGTACTGGACTTCGAAGTCGAATTGCTGAAGGAAAACGGCCCATCGAGCAATTCTTCCGGACGGCGACTTGATGGAGTTTAGCCATTTCAGACTCATGTGATCGGAAATTACTGTGAAATGGAATCCTTCTAGGTACGGTCGCAGTTTCTCTATGGAAAATACTATGGCGAGACATTCCTTTTCTGACACTGAGTAATTTTTCTCTGCGGGGTTTAGTGTTCGGCTCACATAGGCGATTACTCTCTCTTCTCCATCGATCACTTGTGTTAGGGCACCTCCAAGGCCCATGTCACTGGCGTCAGTTTGCAGAACGAACGGTTGGGTGAAGTCTGGACAAGCCAGTATCGGAGATTCTGTGAGTTTTTGTTTCAGAAGCTCGAAGGCCTTCTGCTGGTCTTCTCCCCATTTCCAACGGTGTTTCTTCTGCAGTAATCGAGTCAACGGAGAAACTAAATCGGAGAAGTTCTCTATGAAACGACGGTACCAGCTGGCAACTCCAAGGAATCGACGAAGTTCTCGGACGGTTTTCGGTATTGGTAAAGACACTATCGAAGACACTTTGTCGGGATCGGTACAGATGCCATCGGAGGTGACGACATGTCCAAGGTATTTTAGGGATTTTCGCACAAAGTCACACTTGTCGGGGTTGAGACGAAGATTAGCTTCTCTCAACCGTCGGAATACTTCTCTTAAGTTCTCCAGGTGCTCCTCGAAAGTTTCCCCCAGGACAACTATATCGTCCAGGTAAGCGAACGCTTCCGGTTCCATTTCTGGGCCAATGACGGTGTCTAGGAACCTCTGGAAGGTGGCTGGGCTTGCATGTAAACCGAACGGCATCACGGTGAATTGGAACAGACCTCTTCCGGGGACGGTAAATGCAGTAATCGGACGGCTCTCCTTTGCTAATGGTATCTGCCAGTATCCTTGTTTCAGGTCCAGTGTGGAGATGTACTTCGCTTTTCGGAGTTTGTCCAGAATCCCAGAAATGTACGGCAAAGGGTATGCATCTTTCACAGACACTTGGTTAACAGCACGGAAGTCGATGCAGAAACGGTACTTTCCGTCTTTCTTCTTGACCAATACAACAGGTGAACTCCACGGTGACTTGGAGGGTTCAATCACTCCCTCAGCCAACATACGGTCCACTTCCTGATTGAAGATCTCCTGCATTTTCGGATTTAGGGGTCGGTACCGTTGTTTGATCGGTTCGGTGCCCGGTTTCAGTTTGATCTTGTGTTCAATCAGGTCGGTTGTACCATACAGGTCTTCGAACTTCTTTAATTCCTCGGTCAGAAATGCCTCCAGTTCTTGTTTCTGAGATTCTGTCAGTTCCAATAGGTGTTCTTCGGCGGTGTGAACCTCTGCGGCGGTTTCGACGGGGGCCATCGGCTTCGAGATCAGTCGGCCTTCCAGAAAGCACTCGGCGGTACTAAGATTCACGGAAAACTTGAAAGTCGACAGAACATCCATCCCCAGTATAATGTCTACCGGTAAGCTTGGCACCAGTAAGAATTTCAAATCAGGCAGTGTGTAATCGGAAATTTGCACGGTGGTGGTGTACAGTTTCGGCGTGACGGTGGTTTTTCCGTTCGCTATTACTGCAAAACTGTTGTGCATTGTTTGTCCGGTGATTCCTTTACTTTCACACCGATCGGAAACGGCTTGACTGCAAAAACTCCTGGTCGCTCCTGTATCTATCAGTGCTCGGAAGTGTTTGCCGGCTATTTTGACCTCTATTAACGGTCGGTTATCATTACAGGTGGTCGGTGTCAGTGGAGTCAAGATTCCGGGAGATGTGGTCGACTCCGTCTCCAATCTCCCCTTTAGTTTTCCGAACACGGGCAGTCTCGTGATAGAATGTTCTCCCTCTGGCATCGAGAACAGAAAATTTTCGGTGGCCTGCGACATTCTCGACGCATGTGGCCATATCCACCACATCGGAAACACTGTGTCTGGAAGGACACTCTCCTCCCTGATGATGATTGGGTCCGGTCAGCGTGGCTATTTTCGGCTCGACGGCGGGGTGGCGGTGTTGAAGTTCCGGATCTACCTTCGGACCTGTCTCCAGAAGTCGGACGGTGTGATTCCTGTTGATGTACTGTTGACTCTCTGGATCTGGGCGGCTTTGGACGGCTTTCCCCCGGCGGAGAAAGTCGTGTCTGGCCAGCTGGTGTCGGCGGGATTGATTTCCTATGATCAGTTGTTTGTACCTGTTCTCCGGTATCCACAGAAAAACTTGCTTGATATCGGTTTAGCTGACGGGGAGTGTACGTCAGGTGAGGTTCCTCCACGAAACCTGGCTTCGAGGGTGGCCGGGTGTACTGGCTCATCTGCCACTGGACCAGTTCAAAAACTTTTCCTTTACGGAGAAGTTCATCATACGTCTTGGTCTCCTGGAAGGCCAAGGCCTGTTGTAAGGGCGGAATCAACCTTTGTCGGATGAGTCGGATCTGCTCCACCTCGGATGGTTTTGTATAGGTGAGCTTCTGGAACAAGTTCTGCATCCGAGTAACATACAGAAGCAGCTTTTCTTCAGGTCCTTGTGTTCGTCTTTTTATTTCCTCCAACAGATTCTCCTCATAGTTGACAGGCAGAAATGCTTCTTTCAGTTGGTTGGAAAAATCTTCCCAGTCCTCGAAAGTACCTCTCCTGGGAATAAACCAATCCCTTGCATCTTTCCGTAGTAATTCATAAACTGATTCGAAAACTTGTTCCAGGGACACTTTACGGGATTCAGCCAGCCTCTCCACTTCCTCAAGGAATCCGGTCACACTTCCAGTGCCATCAAAGGAAATGTTCCATTTGTGTACCGGGATAGTTGGTATTGTTGATCGGGACTCCGGTTCTGATCTGGCAGGTGTTGTGATGACTGGTCGGTCAGAACTTATCCAAGGTGCAGGTAAGTGTGGAAAAGACACCCTTCGTGTAGAATTAATCCATCTACCCTGTGTCAGACCCTCAGGTGTTGTTGTTCTACAGTCCTGTGACTGCGTGAGAGGTATCGCTGGTAACTGTCGCAGTAATGCTGTACATGTCTGCCTTGTCTCATTCATGACTTCTTCTAATGTTGGGTTCCTTACAGGTGTTCCAGTATGTGAGACATCGACCGCTACAGGAGGGTCGACACCATCTCCCAAGTCGATAAGCGATGGCTCTCGGAGCCCTGAAATCCGTTCCGGTTGGATTGGTGACACACCAGGCGAACTGGGCACCTCCACATCTAAGAGAGACCTCCGATGTCGGTTAGATGGTTGCGGCCGTTCACGATTACTCCTCTGACGTAGCTCCTCTAGTGTCTCCAACGCCTTAGCTGTAGTCGCCTTCATTTGTCCAACTAGTTGTAACTGTGTTGTGTCTGCAGTAACAATAAAGTCCAGCCTTCCTTGTATGTGTATCAATCGGGTGTAAATTCGCGAAAATTCGTTAGCCGCATTCTCATGATTGAAGTTCTGAAGGGATTCCACTAAATCGGTGAGTTTATTTTGGCAAATCTCAATCTCCGAGGCGGGGTTCAATGATGTTGGGGGTAATAGAGGTTCATTAGCCTGAAGTACTTGTCGTAGTAGACTCCGTTTAGTCATCACAGTACCCGGTATCGATTGTCCTCTCAGTTGTAATTCGTATGTAAGTTCGTCACTGAGTAACCGGTTTACGTCCATGTTCGACATATTATTTTCAACGAAGTCCGATTCAGAACGCACCAATCTTTCACACTCGGTATGTCTGTCACAATCTGTTTAAGTTCTAAGTCCAACCCGGTGAGTTAATCGTTGGCTAACCTACTCACTTAAGTTCGAAGTGGGTATCAGTGTAACCCCAACAAAAAAAAAAAAAAATTAATGTCTAAGTCCCGGCGTATCAGAAAAAAAAAATCTAAGTTCAAGTCCCGGCGCACTCAAATAATCTAAGTCCCGATGTATCACACTAAAAATTTTACAAGTCCGACGTTACTCGAAAAAAAAAAAATGTCAATCAGTCCCACTAAAGTTCGAAAATATTCGCGAAATACCGCACACACTCGCAAGTCGTTTCGTATAGTCCGGAAAATTTCCCGAAATTCGAATCGCACCAGAGCGCACAGGTTAAATTCCAAATAGTTTTTCAAGTTCAATATCCAGAAAATAAATCGCAATAATCGAATTTCAGTTTTCAGAAAAATCAGCAATAATTGGTAAGTTTCAACAGTACAGGTCAACAGAAAATAAAAGCAGGTAGACAAGTTATCAACAGGGTAATAGGTGATTCACTAGTAAACTGATAGGTAAATAAAACCTATTAAATTTTCCAATTGTGACAATAAATTTTCAATGTTCGGAAATTCACTCACCTTCAATACGAAATTAAAACAGTTCAATTCAATAAATCAGAAATAATAAGAAATCGGAATTAATTTTCACTGATATAACGGCGCAATAACAGTTCAGTTTTCAATAACTCAATAAAGTAATCGGCAAAGGGAATAATCACAAATTAATTAAATTATTTCCAATAGGTTTCAACAATAGGAAAATTTTCAGAATATAGTCAAATTCAATTCACAGTATAACAGTTCAATACAGAGTGGCAGGTAATAAAACACAGTTCAAGTTTATTTTTCACAGTTCTCGGTTCAAGAAATAGTTACTCACTGTTCTTAGGTTTTACTCACTGTTTCGGGAATTCACTCACTGTCCGGTTAATGTTTCTCACCTCTGTTGTTTCCTACTGGATTTTGCACTGTCCCTGCTCGGGCGCCATTTTTGTAACGTGCGTTTCTCGGAGAAGCCTTAATCTCGAGCGCCAGCTATTCTTTTCAATAGGAAGAATAGCAAACCTACCAGGGTAGCTGCTAGCCAGAGACAGAGCTCGGTGTTGTCTAGGGTAGTAGCGACAACGAAGAAGTCAAAATCGAACTATGTAAATGTTTATTCACAACTTCGGAAACTAATCACATGTCAAAGGGAGATATGTGTGATATAAAATATGAGTGATTCTATCAGTGAAAATACATTCGGGAAATCTTATCCGGTCACGAGCACTTTATGAAATTTGTACCGGGTGCAGTGAAAAATCAACGGTTCAACAAAAATGCGCCAACCAGAACTGACGAATGCTAAGGACTTGCTATACGGTATCGGTGTGTAGTTGTATTTCTCCGGGAATGAAACACAATAAGGGCGGATCTGTTCGAGACTTTTATTCGCTGCCCCAAGGGTTAACACGCCATGACTGACAGCGAAGAAAATGTCTATTTTTAGCGCAACTACGGGATTTCACTGACTACTTGCGGTATCTCTTATTCTCTGCCCCAAGGGTTAACACGCCATGACTGACAGAAAAGAAGAGATTTCGGATTTAACACTTATGACGCGGACAGGGGTGTTGACGGAACTTTCCCTTCAGTACCCCAAGGGTTAACACGCCATGACTGATAGCGAAGGGAAAAGTCAGACTCGCGAAACAGGGTAAAGAACGGTAAAATACAACAGGAAACGATACAGTACAGCAGTGTCAAAGTTAAAGAAGTAACGGCGTAGGTCTAACAAAGAAACTGAACGGCACAGACGGGGACCTACCTCCTTTGTTTCAAGCACTCGAAACTCAAAGGATTTAAAAAAGAAAAACTAAAAAAATTAATTCTAAGCACTGATGCAAATAACACAAAATGATTATTCTCAACGGCGAAAGTACTACGGAAAATCAACTGAATTTTACTAGAAGTTAGAAACCACGTTAGAAAGCGAAATAATACTCAAGCGAAAGGAAAGCACTGAAGTAAAATTCAAAAGTCAGCCGACGAACTGAAGTAACAGTCGAGAAGTCGAAAAGTGCAACTCGAAGAACTGAAGTCAAAAGTGACCGTCGCGGGGGAAAATTTGCCTTTATAGGCATATCCCCTCCCACGGTAAAAATCTGAAAATTCCAGAATGTGGCAAGACTGAAAAACGTCGTCAGCTCCGGTTTATCGCATATCAACAGATGAAAAACGTCGAAATCTTCAGCGGCATGTAAGAAAAACAACGTAAAATACAGATAAGCGGTTTTTTACATTTACTCCGCCTGTCGGAATGAACGTACGGAATATTCGAGAATTAAAACATTTTCAAAGACGGAAATTTAAAACGAAAAAATGCACTAAGATGAACTCCAATTTTCCTCAGAAAACTGGGGTTCATTACAATTTCTGAAGAATCTTATTAATTTCTATTTAATATTTTCAAGGATCGGCTTGGTCTGAAACAACTGGATGGAGAAGGAAAACTTGCCTTTCTGGGTATAGAAGGGAACCATTTGGAATTCGATTGGAAATGGTTCAATTCCACTATCATAGAGAAATATTTGAAAAACTGAAATTTTTCGAAAATAAATGTCTATTATTTTTGTACATTATGTACTTTTGATTCATTCAAATTGTGATAGGAACTTAGATACTCACAAAAGCTGCAGATGTAGTTATAGGTATAAGCCTCAACTATTCAAAATTTTCATTGAAGCCTTATGTAAGTACATTTATTTATCGTTAAACCATACTACCTTAAAAAAAAAGTATGCCAGAAACAACATGTGTTGATGAGTGGATGTAATGACTCTTTTCTAAAATGTGTGTGTAATTATTATTATAGTTAAAATATAAATCTAAATGAACTATTGGTCAAATCATTGTAACATATATATGTACACATACAATCTTTATCAATTACACAGTAGCTATTCTCTAATTCAAAGTTACGATCAAAATGTTGCCAAACCAACAACGGACTGGCCTAAGTTTTCAGTGTGCTGTATTGTTATTTTTGAGTACTTCGTTGAAATAATAAGAAAAGTCTGACTGAATTGATATTTGTTTGTAGGTATCTTTATCTTTTATGATTGTTTATATTGTGTGATTTTGTTGTTGTTTTTCTTGTTATAACTTCTTATACTTTTTGATCTGGTGAATATGCACCACCAATAGAAGATCAGCTAATAATAGTGTTTTTTTTTTGTTACTGACTTGCCATTCGTGATATCTTTTCCTACGAAACCGAAAGACTTTCTAACAGATAAGTTATTTGAAATAATTTATTTAATTTAATTAATTCTTCCTGGCATAATCACTCGAGTTACATCTTGAATCAAAGACAGTTTTCTTGTTGTCAATATGCTCAGACAGGTTGATCAGTAGATATTTTAAATTACTCTCATTTTGATGAAAGAAAATGTTATTTTTTTAAATAGCAATCCTTATTTTTCTTTCAATTCTTGGGGTGTAACTGGAGACATAGTGGATTTTGAAGATTAGATGGTAAAAAGATGAAAAAGTTCTATGATGTATGCACTTTTAGCGGAGCGGAAAGCGTCTGCAGGGTCTCAAAGATGTAAAAAAAATCGTCAGGTGTACCTACATATTCGAGCGTGTCAGATTAAGAAACTCTGTATGCCCTACGTGTGTCTGATAATAAATTCATGTTAATCTGACAGTTTCCATGGTGGGGCCGTACGGAAGAATTGAAAATAGTAAAATTAAATTTTTTTTTGGAGCGTTCAGATTTTTAGAGGATATATTCATTCATTCATTCATTCATTGCTGTATCCCGTTGACGGGAATGAATCTACAAAAAGACGAAAAAAGGGAAAAAAACAAAAAGAAAAGAAAAAGAAAGGAAAAAGAAAGGAAAACAAAAAAAAAGGCGCGGACAGACTTATAATTTTTCAGGGCTAATTGCGACTGTGTGCTCTCCTGTGACTGTAGAGTCCCTCAGTGAATTCGCCATATAGAGCTATTTTGGGGAGTCTTGTGTCTTGCATCCTCAGAATGTGGCCGCTCCATCTGAGTCGGGCGGCCCTCGTTACTTCAATTGTTGTACAACTCGCGCGCTCCAAGACTTCTGCATTCGAAACTTTGTGGAACCATCTGATGTGCAATATCTGTCTTGGATGACGTTGTTACGTTTGTTCAAGCTGTTTAATATGTCGCCTGTAGGGCGTCCAGCTTTCGCTTCCGTAAAGAAGCGTTGGGAGGACCACTGCCTTGTAAACAGCTGTCTTGGTCTTCAGATTGAGGTCGTGATTTTGAAACACTCTATCCTTTAGCTTCCAGAATGCCCGTGATGCCGAATTGATACGGTTGTGTATTTCCGTGTCAAGGTTAGCCCTAGTATTTATGAAGCTTCCCAAGTATTTGAACTGCTCGACCTGTTCTAGAGTTTCATTCTCCAGGCTGATATCTGTTGGAAGGCTTTCTGGCGGACTAACCAGGATTTTGGTTTTGTCGATATTGAGTCTAAGGCCTAAAGCTTCGTATATATGTTTATAGGTGTCCAACATTATCTGTAGATCCTCCGAGCTGCTAGCGATAAGTGAACAGTCGTCTGCATATTGAAGTTCAGTGAGAGAGTTGTTCTGAGACGCTTCAGGTTAAACAAGCCTCCATCAAATCTGAATCTTATCCCAACGCCTCTTACAGGCATACTCATGTCAGCAATCATCGACACAGCTATGGCGAAAATATTGAACAGTGAAGGCGCTAATACGCAGCCTTGTTTTATTCCAGAGTTGGTTGAGAAATGGTCGGTTGTAGAACCATTATGCTGTATTCTAGCGGTGTTGTTGGTATGAAGGCTTTCACATACTGCTAAGAATTTTTCGGGTACTCCAGACGTGCCATGATTTTCCATAGCGCTCTCCGATTCACCGAATCGAATGCCTTACTTAGATCGATGTAGGCTGTATAGATCCTTGATTGTTGTTCACGGGCCTTCTCTTGCAGCTGTCGCAGTGTGAAAATTAGGTCCACCATACCTCGATTTGGTCTAAAGCCGCACTGGGATTCAGGCAATAGCTTCTCCAAGAGTGGAAGCAGACGATTAGCCATAATCTTCGAGAGAATTTTACCGGCCACACTAAGCAACGATATGCCAGGATATATTAATTGGACCCAAAGGAAGTTACTTTTCAAGGGACTGACAATTCGAACGTGACGCAAGGTCACAGCGGTCCTCTGAAAATGCAAAAAAAAACGTAAATTGTACATACTCGAGAGTGTCCGATTTTTATACAGATGGTTAATCTCGATGTTGCAGACGTGTTGACTGATTAATCTTACACTAATCAGGGGGGTTTTCTTAACCTGACAGTTTGAAGATGATAATAAAGAATTTTTTTGAAATATCTCCCTTCCTCTACCTCTAATCGTTTCTGTATTCTTTATGAAAGTTGTAGATAAAAACATTCTGTACAACTTTTGTCTGAAGCAATTTTACATACTCTTAACTGCTTTCGAGTTAGAGGGCGATAAGGGAGAGGAGCTTAGCCACACATGTGAAAGACCAAGGTCAATGTAGAAACCCAGTCTAATGTACATTCATCGCCATATATATCAAAAACGTTCAAACGTAGAGAAAATTGCTTCGGTCAAAATTTGTAGAAAATGTTTTCTACAACTTCTATAATGAATGAGAAAACGATTTGCCCAGAAAAGGAGGTGATTCAAATAAACTGATTTTTGTGACCTTTATGGCAAATTTTTATTGTTTCGGCTTTCTGAAACTGTCAGATTATATTTTTTCCGTTATTCTTGAATCATTAGCTTCAAAATTAGAAAAAACGCAACCGCGCTCGAGAATGTACACGTGACGTTTTTTTTTGCAAGTTTCGCGCCTTCCCACACATTTTAGTTACACTTATATTGTCAGATTAAGAGAATATATACTTTTCAGCATGTAATTAACCACATATATCTTAATCTGACACGCTCGATTATGTACAATGATCGTATTTTTTTACTATTCTCACAGGCTGACCTAGAAAATTCTCCGCATATACAGATCTACTTTTTGGTAGAGGTACTCTACAGGGTCCTAGGTATCTCCCTTTATATTTATCTGACACGCTCGAGTAAATCCCTAATTTCCCTCTTGGGCTCCCCAACTAAAATCATCTCGCTAATCTTCGCTCGATTTGATACGATGCTATCCTTACTGTTTTGTAGGTATTAATTTTTTTTGGCAGAAACGACAAGTGAATATCTTTCGACATTCCATTCTTAAACTGCCTGTATTATTTCATCGAGTTGAATCAGATTCCTTCATTTTGGAACTAGCTGATGTTTGCTGCATTTCTTTTAACGAGCATAAGAATTTAATATTCAATACGCTAAAAAAAATAACTTGATATACCCTTCAAGAGTGTTCATAAAAAAATCAATATTACGATTTTGAAAAAAATTATCGATGCATGCCGTCATATGTCGAATTTGGCAGACGCTGTATAACATTTTCTCACATCAAAAATACGCAATTTGACAAACTAGTCGACCAGCCCGAACATATTCACAACAGAAAAATTGTCTTTGATTCACTGAATTTATTCCTTCATGAGTTGTGAGTTTTTCAGGGTTTTCTGCCAAGCTCGAAAGTATATGTCATTCCGAGCTATTAAAAGAACGCGAATCGATTGTAATAATCCATTAATTGATGAAACAACGAGTCTTCACAGTCCTCCCCTCTTTATTAGTGAAAAAGCACCATTATATTAAGTACGAATCTGCTGTCGAAATTGGATTGCATCATGAAGGTGCAGGCTGAATAAAAAGTGAAGCGAATTTTTCAAATTACCCTATATTCCTATTGTCTAGAGTCGTCAAAACCTAACAAAGGCTTTTTTGCGAAGCTTGATAAACAGGTCTGATTAAGGCAGGCGAAAATGGACCTTATTCAGAACGGACACAAATGGTATTATGGGTAGGATTTGTTGTACTACCATTGAATACAGACGTTGTAGGCAGGACTGGAGTGGGAGCTCCTACAATCTATCGATGCTGCTTATTTCACGATATTAATAAATTATTATTTCAATTGTATACAGATTGTGAATGAAAAAATGCTAAAAATTTAAGTGATTAGTCATTGCCAAAAATAGTGTGCGTCTTTCAAATAATTTTTTTTTGAGTAGGTACAGATAGACTTCGGTTTCTAGGGCAACATTTTATACAGCTGGTTCCAATCAATTCGCATCAACCCTGGGAGCGTGATGAAAGCAACCCCTAAAATATTAAATGGGACACCTCGTTTTAAAGGTAATTCCATTGCTTTTTTAAGATTGCCTTACACTAGACCTTTTTGTAGGTACGAAAAATATCTTCTAATATTTAGTGTGGAAATAGCTCACAGGTCATATCCAAAATAAAAGGATTGGTAGATGAGGGTCAATAAAATAGCCACACGCTTTCCACTCAATTGGATACATTTATTACAGCGAACCTGCAACGTCTCTAGACCTTTCAAAAAAATGTTTTTTCTTGCTCTGCAAACCAGACCTCCACAGCTTTTATTATCTCCTCGTTGGAAGAAAATTTACGGCAACTTTTTTTCAGTTGAGGAAAGAGATGACAGTTGGATGGAGCCAAATCTGGTGAATAAGGGGGGTGTTCTAGTAATTCAAACCCTAAATCACGAATTTTAAGCATGGCAACATGAGATTTGTGTGCAGGGGCTTGTCCTGCAAAAACAAAACACCTTTGGATAGGTTGCCGCGTCTTTTCTCCCTAATTTTTTCCCGTAGAGTGTTCAGTAATGTCGAATAGTTATCTCCGGTTATTGTTCTACCCTTATGCAAAAAATCATGATTACTCCATGGCAATCCCGAAAAACTGAAGCAAGAACTTTTCCAGCAGATTTTTGGACACGAAACTTCTTAGGTCTTGTAGAACCAGATTTGGCCATTCCATTGATTGTTGCTTTGTTTCTGGATCGTAGAAATGTACCCAAGTCTCATCCATAGTAACAATTCGGTTTGAGAAGTCTACATCGTTTTCAAATCGAGCACAGATCGAACGCGAATCTTCTTCCCTTGCACGCTTTTAGTCAATATTCAAACATTTGGGAATCCATTTTGCAGCAATTTTTCTCATGTCCAAATTGACGTGAACTATATGGTGAACGCGTTCGTATGAAATATTCAGTGTTCACATATCCGTTTCAGCCCATTTCGACGGTCTGATAAAATCATGTCATGAACTGCATCGATATTTTCGGGGACTGACACAGAAACTGGCCTTCCCGATCAGTAATCATCTTCAATGGGAAATTTACCTCTTTTGAAGCTTGCAGTCCAATTTTTCACGGTCGCATACGAAAGACATTGATCACCAAGGATATTAAGCATATCTTCGTAAATCTGCTTACCTCTTAAACCTTTCAAATACAGGTAATTGATGATGGTTCGATACTCCAATTTTTCCATTTTCACAATTTTGGTGGACATCTTCTTTCTTTTAATTTATTGCGTTACTCTGGTTTACTTTTTTGACCTCAAACTTGTCACTGACACTTCTATTGAGTTATTGTTCGTAGTTATGGTAACGCAATATTTTTTTATGCATGGAACTGGTCAAGGCTAACTAGATATCAATACATCCTCGTAAAAAACAGACCCAAATTGTAGAAGTAATTTTGTAATTGAAAATTGAAAGTAAGAATATGCGAATATGCACAGCATGCCGAGAAATAGGCTAATTTTTGACTCGAAACTTCTCTTCCCTTGTCATATTGATAATGTTGTATATAGGTTAAGTAGAATATTGGGCTATATGGTGAGGAACAGTAGAGATTTTTCTTATCGTTCTTCTCTTTAGAGTACAGTGTGGGCAAAATACTTTGTTTACTGAGGGGAATTCGAGAACTATAAGAGCTACGGGAAAACGAGCTCTTTTCCAGAAAAACACAGAATGCTGAAAACCATATAGCCTTCTACGATTCTTCGTTTTTGAGTTAGCAAAAAATGAGATGTTGACGATTTCGAAAAGTTAAGTTTAAAAAAACGAAAGTTCGCCTAATGATTCGAAATTAAAAAATATTTTGAGCTCGTAAGTGGATTCTACGTAAAAATGTGCCTGTAGAAGGTTCAAGTTTCAGATCAGTAACTTCAAAGACACAAAGAGTTATGAAAACTTCTCGAAATATTCAAAATCTCATTTTCTGCTAATAACTCTAAAACGAAGAATCGTGGGAGGCTACGGTTTACATCATTCTTGTTTTCTCTGAAAATGAGCTAGGGAATGTGTCATCCTTTTTCTTCTAGCTCTTATAGTTCTCGAGATCCCCTCAGTAGACAACGAATTTTGCCCACCCTGTACAGCAAATTAATTTTGCCTCATCTACAAATGTATATGGAACTAGTATCTATTTCACATCAATAGATTGAAAAGAATACAGAACAAATTCTTACGCTACCTTACCTTCCGAAAAAATTCTTTTTTCCACAAGCGTGCGCGTTCAACCTTTTTCCCGCACGCATTCCAAGTTGCAAAGCGTCACTTTCCCAAAACGTGCGGGAAAAACGCCTGCTATTTCTTTCCCGCACGCAAATGCGTGCGGGAATGGATTAGCAGGGGTTTTTCCCGCACGCAAATATTATAGAGTAAATTAAATTCTATCATGTTTCTATGCACTGAAAGTCAACAATGAGAAACCCATAGTAACGACATGCAGAATAACGTCTGTCATTATATATGGATTAATCAAATGAGATATGATCTGTTTCGTGAAATAGGTATATTTATATATTTCAAGCGCTTGTAGAAAAAATATTGTTCCTAACTCTTGCGGAAAGTGTCTTGCCCGCACTCAACTGCTTACCCGAACTCTGCTTCGCATCGTTCGGGCAACGGCAGTTTCGTGCGGGCAAGTATCACTTTCCGCACTTGATAGGAAAATAACTATTTCTATAGAGAAGCATGATTAATTACCTAATATGAATATAAAAAAATTAAGTATATTGATCTTAGAAGGGAACATAGAGCAGTCGATAGGCTTCTGTCGATTCCTGAGATTTTATTCAGGATCTCAATCAGAGCAAAAGATATAAACTTAGAGATACCATAGAATATGTTAAATAAATAAAAATATAATAAATAAATATATAAATGATGAAAATAACAAAGCCAGAATTTTTGGAGGTCCGTGGATTGTATCGAAAGTCTCATGTTTTCTTAATTGCGAAGTGTACGATCAAACTATCCAATCCAAGAAAATACGGCGATTGCTTTTATTCACCGCAAAGTAATGAACCATTCAGGGGTAGGAGATTGAGCTGGAAGCGAGCTGAATCTCTATTTCAGTCCCCAACGAATGAATTAATTAGTTCCGGAAAAGATGCCACGAATAGAAACCTCAGAAACCGGAAGCTGTATCCAAACGAAATTTTCATTAGGAGCCGGTCCACTGTTTCACGGGAGCCTCTATACAGGATAGGTAGATTCGGAACTAATCTAACTGTAATTAAAGCATTTCGCTAAGCTGGCCGTTGAAAAAGTACCTTCCGAGCGCTTTCAGACACCCGCAAAAACTTTCTCGGCTTTCTTCATCCATCTGATAGCTTCTTGGGGGCTCGTTTTGCTTGAACAAGTCGCGGTTTTTGGTCACGACTTTGATCGGGCTGATTATTGAGATGGATAGGGTTGTTAAGACCAGACGACCCAATAAAAGACTTTTTTCGGTATCGCTTATTGTATTTCCACCAATTTTCTCGGCAAAAAACTGTCTCGCCTGCTTGCTATCTTCGGCTGCGCCTCGGCTATGAATTTGCACGCTCGAATGTACGAGGATATATTGAAAAATTTTTAGCCTACTATAGAACCAAATAAAATTTCAATGTCGAAATATTTTATTACTCAACACATTCTCCTCTTAATTGGATACATTTATTACAGCGAACCTGCAACGTCTCTAGATCTTTCAAAAAAAAATGTTTCTTCTTGCTCTGCAAAACCAGACCTGCAAAGCTCTTATTACCTTCTCGTTGTAAGAAAATTTACGACCTTTATTATTTTTTTTCAGTTGAGGAAAGAGATGATAGTCGGATGGTGCCAAATCTGTTAAATAAGGGGGGTGTTCTAGTAATTCAAACCCTAAATCACGAATTTTGTGCATGGCAACATGAGATTTGTGTGCAGTGGCGTTGTCCTGCAAAAACAAAACAACTCTGGATAGCTTTCCGCGTCTTTTCTCTTTAATTTTTTCCTGTAGAGTGGTCAGTAATGTCGAATAGTAATCTCCGGTTATTGTCCTACCCTAATCCCAAAAATCAATCATGATTACTCCATGGCAATCCCAAAAAACTGAAGCAAGAACTTTTCCGGCAGATTTTTGGAAACGAAACTTCTTATAGGTCTTGGAGAACCAGAGTCGCTATTCCATCGATTGTTGCTTTGTTTCTGGATCGTAGAAATGTACCCAAGTCTTTTCCATAGTAACAATTCGGTTCAAGAAGTCTACATCGTTTTCAAATCGAGCACAGATCGAACGCGATGCTTCTACCCTTGCACGCTTTTGGTCAACAATCAAACATTTGGGGATCCATTTTGCAGTAATTTTTCTCATGTCCAAATTAACGTGAACTATATGATAAACGCATTCGTATCAAATATTCAGTGATTCAGATATCCGTTTTAGCCCAATTCGACGATCTGATAAGATCATGTCATGAAATGCATCGATATTTTCGGGGACTGACACAGAAACTGGCCTTTCCTATCGGTCATCATCTTCAATGGAAGATTTACCTCTTCTGAAGCTTGTAGTCCAATTTTTCACGGTCCCATACGAAGGACATTGATCACCAAGGGTAATAAGCATATCTTCGTAAATCTGCTTACCTCTTAACCCTTTTAAATGCAGGTACTTGATGATGGCTGGATACTGCAATTTTTCAATTTTCACAATTTCGGTGGACATCTTTCTTTTAATTTATTGCGTAACTCTGGTTTGATTTTTTGACCTCAAACTTCACACTGACACTTCTAATGAGTTATTGTTCGTTGTTATGGTAACGCATTATTTTTTTTAAGCATGGAACTGGTCTAGGCTCACTAGATATCAATACATCCTCGTAATAGACAGTTTTTTTCGTCCTTGGTACATAAATGACTATTTCGGTCCCCTAAAACTATTTCGTGGACGTTTTCTATATTTTCCGCAACTGCAGATTTTGAGCAACCAGATCGTTCAGCATCACTGGTGTACATACGCGTTTAAATACAGTAAATAATAGTTGATTTTCCTAGAACATGTTAATGGTTTTTCATCATAAGATATAAGCAAACATTTTTTTCCCATTCAAGCTGTTTTTTCTTGGAAAGAGACAGTTATAGTTGTGGAGCCGACGGTGCTAGATAGTAGAAAGAAAAAAACTTTCCCAACATTAAGGGCATTAGGGAAAAATAACCTCTTTTTTTCAGAGGATGAGGTTTTCAGCTGCAAATTTGTATATTGCAAGAAGTAAGGGTGGGTCTAAGAAAACCAATAAAACAAGCAGTAGAGGGATGAGCTTTTTTTCAGAATAATGAAGGATTAACAACTCGTAAATTTCAACGAAATATCTCTTGTCTTTCCAATTGTATCAATAGAACCGTGAAAAAAGTTCCCAATTTTGACACCCAATATCCTATATCTCAGAAGGGGTGCATTTTCGCCCTCCTATTTTTCCACAAAATATCAATGTTTTCGGTCAAGGAGTCACCTTCGGCATTACTGTCGCATCTTCAGTAATCACCCTGCATATTCATCATCAATTCCCAGCATTTAATTAACACTTTTTCTGTGGATCGTTGTTGATGATGGTGGTATTGCCACTTGAGGATCGAAACAAAAGGAATATTTCGGCGTGACTTATTCGATGAAAGGATCGGGTAATCTAACGGGAGAAAGCTGCCATCGCACGTTGCTGTTTAATTAATCAACTCTAGGGGCTGTTTGTGCCTAGTTTATTAACAGCATTGATCATTGGCTCATTCATTCCTCCAACCGCAGAGGAGATCAAAACGTTGGCGTCCTTTTCTTCGAACATCTGCGTATCTATTTTAATTTCGTTAGTCCACGTTCGTTTTTGTTTCATTATTATCAGAGATGAACCTTTGGAGTCAGGCACGAGAATTAAACATCGTTACCACCACCGAAATGTGTCCTAATTTTGGGGGGATTGATGCATAATATGATGATTTGTAGATAACATAAACAAGGCTACATACTAATTACTGTTATGTGTTTACACATTTAAGATTAGATTTATTAATTTAGCTCTTTAGAACACTTCTTACTCGACTTCGTATGGGGTTATAGACTTATGATGTCTTTTAATTTAATTTTGATTTAGCGCACTGACATAACGTCTATTATGTGTACGTTTGTATGACTCCAAATCTGCGTTACATGCGTCTACAATAAAAAAGCTGGTTTGGTTTGATACAGTCTGTATGCTGTTGCCAACTCCATTTCCACATCATATTATGGTAGTAAAGTCATAACAGTATTAAAATCATAAAATAACATCCTCCACTCATTCACATGATTGTGGCAGACCATCAATTTTCGACAATCTATAAATTCTGATGAGCAGGAATTTTGTTATTGATTACCGAAGAAAGGTATAGGAGAACGACTATGAAGTGAATACAGTATCTAAAACACCTTATTCGATATTTTATCGATATTGATGTTATTCGGGAAATTTTCTATTCGAGTTCCTATATTTGAATTTTTCATTTTTGAACATAGATGTATTGAAAGTGGCGATGGAGAAAGTTATGGTTTTGAAATTTATATTCGCACTAAGAGGCATTTCAACACAAAATAATTCAGGAACTGCTCTCAATGGAAAACTTCCGAATACACCAAATTTTCATGTGCTCATAAGTAACATTGGGAAAAATCAATCCCTCGTTCCTCAAAACAAACACATTAGTTATACCTACGAAGTGAGGAAGAAAACGGAATAGCGAACCGCCACTCAACATTAATGAATCTGTTTTAGGGTCAAGTAAGTAATCGATCAAAATTTCAGAAAAATCCAATAGATGCCTACTAGATGGTTTCCATTTTGTGGACTTAGTACTTATAGCGCTGTAGTAAATGTTAGGATAGGACTGATTCTATTAGATTCTATTAGAGCCGTAGGAAAAGGCGAATTTTGGCGGTGTAACCAGAGCTTACTATGGCTATTGTTGTCTGTGACGTCATTACTGATGATTTGTTGGAAGGTGTCCACAGTGAGTTTTGTATGATTTGTTAAATTTGAAGGGAAGAGAAATAAGGAAAGAGATCCCGTATCAAAATATTGTTCGATATAAGAAGAAAAAAAATACTTTTATCGAATGTACCACATTCAAATATCGGTTTATGTGTCACATCTGAATGATACCTATGAGTACAAATCCAAATTCACACATATATCTTTCACAAGTTGGGAACAAGCTTCTTGATAATTGAAATTGATTCCACGCTTATCTTCCATTATCAGCAACTAATGTTGGAAAAAAGTACGAACCTTGAAATTATTAGCCAAGAACAATGGCTATTCCCCTGTAATAGATAAACTTATATTCAAAAAACAACAGAATACATTGTTAACTTCTATCTTTCCTGCTCAATTTGGAAATCAAAAGAAAATTTTATACATCAATAATTATATTCCATGCGTCAGTGATAAACTTTGTAATAGAGTTAGACGAAATGATATTGATGTTATGCGAGGATGTATTGATATCCAGTTAGCGTAGACCAGTTCCATGCATAAAAAAAATAATGCGTTACCATAGCAACGAACAATAACTCCTTAGAAGTGTCAGTGTGAAGTCTGAGGTCAAAAAAGTAAACCAGAGTTACGCAATGTATTAAAAGAAAGAAGATGTCCACCGAAATTGTGAAAATCTAAAAATTGGAGTATCAAGCCATCATCAAGTACCTGTATTTAAAAGAGTCAAGAGGTAAGCAGATTTACGAAGATATCCCATGGTGATCAATGTCCTTCGTATGCGACAGTGAAAAATTGAACTGAAAGCTTCATAAGAGGTAAATTTTCCATTGAATATTATGACCGATCGGGAAGACCAGTTTCTGTGTCAGTCCCCGAAAATATCGATGCACTTCATGACATGATTTTATCAGACCGTCGAATTGGGCTGAAACGGATATCTGAAGCACTGAATATTTCATACGAACGCATTCATCATATAGTTCACGTCAATTTGAACATGAGAAAAATGGCTGCAAAATGGATCCCCAAATGTTTGAATGTTGACCAAAAGAGTACAAGGATAGAAGTATCGCGTTCGATCTGTGCTCGATTTGAAAACTATGTAGACTTCTTGAACCGAATTGTTACTATGGATGAGACTTGGGTACATTTCTACGACCCAGAAACAAAACAACAATCGATGGAATGTCGACACTCTGGTTCTACAAGACCTAAGAATTTTCGTGTCCAAAAATCTTCTGGAAAAGTTCTTGTTTAGTTTTTTGCGATTGGCATGGAGTAGTCATGATTGGTTTTTTGGATAAGGGTAGAACAATAACCGGAGATTACTATTCGTAATTACTAACCACTCTACGGGAAAAAATCAAAGAGAAAAGATTCGGAAAGCTATCCAAAGGTGTTTTGTTTTTGCAGGACAACGCCCCTGCAAAAAAATCTCATGTTGCCATGCAAAAAATTCGTGATTTAAGGTTTGAATTACTAGAACACCCCCCTTATCCACCAGATTTGGCTCCATCCGACTATCATCTCTTTCCTCAACTGGAAAAAAGTTTAAAAGGTCGTACATTTTCTTCCAACGAGGAGGTAATAAAAGCTGTGGAAATCTGGTTTACAGAGCAAGAAGAAAAAGTTTTTTTTGAAAGATCTAGAGGCGTTCGCTGTAATACATGTATCCAAATAAGAGGAGAATATGTTGAGTAATAAAATATTTTGACATTGAAATTTTGTTTGGTTCTATAGTAGGCTAAGAATTTTTCAATATATCCTCGTAACCCCAATATTCCATTTCACTCATTCAAAGTAGAGAACTACATACCGGTAAACCTACCCAATAGGGTATAACATCATTGTTACGTCATAGTTACAAGGTTTTCATCGCCAAAATGTGGTTACTCACGTAACTACAACTAAACCACAGTTAACCACTAGCGCCAGAATTATCGAAAAGCATTCCTATTCGGTAGCTTCAAAATTAACAGGTTATTTCATTGCTACCTCTGCAATAATCCAGAATTTCATCTTATACGTTCTTCGTGCTGCGAAACTTTAGAATTCACAACTAATTACAACTTGTAGACAAAACTGTGCAAACCCTTATCTAGGGTCTAAACCTGTTTTGCCACCTTGTTCGGGAACTCCAATCGGTATCCCGAATAATAGATCCCCTATCCCAACAATTTGCGGGACAATTATCTGAGGAACAGCCACCAGATGCGTATAACATCATCGAATGAGCGATACGATTCCGTACAATGGTTGGTGTCACAACATCTAGTTCTGTAATTAATATAAAGTCAGGGAAAGACTGCCTGCGCCTACGGCACATGGAGCTTTATTTGATCCTTCCCCCCTGGCCTTACTGGTGGAAGGCGGGACAGGGCAGAAGCAATAATTAAATCGATTTGAGGGTTTTATTCATTGAATTGCAGATGTGCCGAACAAGAACAATTGGAGGTTTGAGGAGAATTTAATTGAGATTTGGTCGTGTTTGTGTATGATTTGGCACCATAATGATTGAAAGTTTGATGGAAACCCAAAACCCTAAAAAATCATTTGACAGCTGACATGTGACAGTTTAGGGTTGGTAAAAATGGAACCTGAAACAAAAATTAGTTTTTTCTAATATTGACATTAAAACTGACTGACGTTTTTTACGAAAAGTAAAATATTTCACAACTCATGATGAAAAGATACTTCCTTTCATAGTAACGGAGTGGAAAATTAAATATTTTCGTCACTAGATGATTTAAAAAGAATCTGCGAGGAACTCTTGTATAGACGTTCTTGGATTTGTCCAATGCAGGATGAAGTAAGGAACGGAATGATTATATTCAAAACAAAACGGGTGATATTTAGAAGAGAGAAAATATATGAGTAAGCCTTATACGAGGATGTATTGATATCTAGTTAGCCTAGACCAGTTCCATGCATAAGAAAAATATAGCGTTACCATAGCAACGAACAATAACACATTAGAAGTGTCAGTGTGAAGTTTAAGGTCAAAAAAGTAAATCAGAGTTATACAATAAATTAAAAGAAAGAAGATGTCCACCGAAATTGTGATAAGTGATAACCGAAAAATTGGAGTATCGAGCCATTATCAAGTACCTGTATTTAAAAGAGTTAAGAGGTAGGTAAGCAGATTTACGAAGATATGCTTAATACCCTGGGTAATCAATGTCCTTCGTATGAGACCGTGAAAAATTGGACTGCAAGCTTCAAAAGAGGTAAATTTTCCATTGAAGATGATGACCGATCGGGAAAGCCAGTTTCTGTGTCAGTCCCCGAAAATATCGATGCAGTTCATGACATGATTTTATCAGACCTTCGAATTGGGCTAAAACGGATATCTGAAGCACTGAATAGTTCATACGAACGCGTTCATCATATAGTTGACGTCAATTTGGACATGAGAAAAATTGCTGCTAAATGGATCCCCAAATGTTTGAATGTTGACCAAAAGCGTGCAAGGGTAGAAGCATCGCGTTCGATCTGTGCTCGATTTGAAAACGATGTAGACTTCTTAAACCGAATTGTTACTATGAATGGGTATATTTCTACGATCCAGAAACAAAGCAACAATCGATGGAATGGCGACACTCTGGTTCTCCAAGACTTAAGAAGTTTCCAAAAATATCCAAAAATCTACTGTTTTTTGGGATTGCTATGGAGTGATCATGATTGATTTTCTGGATAAGGACAGCACAACGCTCCTGCAAACAAATTTCATGTTGCTATGCAAAAAATTCGTGATTTGGAATTACTAAAACGCCCCCCATATTCAACAGAAATGGCTCCATCCGACTATCATCTCTTTCCTCAACAAAAAAAAGTTTAAGAGGTCGTAAATTTTCTTCCAACGAGGAGGTTATAAAAGCTTTGGAGGTCTGGTTTGCAGAGCAAGAAGAAACATTTTTTTTTAAAGTTCTAGGGAGGTTGCAGGTTCGCTGTAATAAATGGATCCACTTAAGAGGAGAATATGTTCAGTTATAAAATATTTTAACATTGAAATTTTGTTTGGTTCTATAGTAGGCTAAGAATTTTTCAATATATCCTCGTAATTGGTGGAATTTGATATTTGTGACTGAAAAAATTATCTGCTCGCCCAGTTTTGGCGAGCCAAACGTAGAGCGTAACAAGACAACTGCAAAGAGAGAATAGTCAAAAAGTGATAAACTTAAATGAAGAAATAAACAAACAGATAAAAACTCACACTGCAGCAGTCTTCTCACAGTTCCATATGTGCTTTGTGATTTTTTATCTATTCCTATCCTATGGCCGTAAAAATAATACAAGGGCCAGTTGTCAATCTGCTTTTCCCTGAAGACCCCTAGGTATGCGAATAGTTTGTATTGGTCGAAAAATAGGAAGGAGAAGGAATTACAAAATTTTGGCGGACATCAACTTAGCAATATTATGCATATAATATATATGAATATAGACAAAACTTTTCTCATTCTAATGTTTGGCATTCTGGTGTTTGGGAGACAAAAGGTACCTAATATGTAAATGGGAAATAAGATAAGATATTTTCGACTACAATCAATACATTAAGTTGGGCGAAATATCCGGGTTTATCTCAAACAAAAGTGAAACATGCAAATCTTCTCAGCGTAATAAGTACTTTTTCCTCAAGTGACTTGAGCCATAGATCGACAATCTCATTTGATAGTCAGATACTTGAGAGTATGACGCTGTAGTGGCTATATCCATCAATCTATTCAAAGCCTCATCAGATAGTCTATCGTACATTAGAATCTGTTGTGGAGGCCTTGGAAGTGGGTAGGTTACAATGGACCTGAAAAGGAACGAACCCCTCAATCGACCTAAATGGTATTAACGACATTAGTCCGATTTGAATTGCTCCTAGTAGTTTGAAGTGACTACGTTTATGCGAACATTCCTGATGTCAGGTTCATTCAGTTCACCCTTTTCAAATGATTTCTGCGTATTCATCGAGTATGGCAATCTAAACATAACCTTTTTTGCTCCGAGCACATTTATCTGATGTTCAATGAATTTTCAGCTGACACTGGATGTAATCATTGGTTTTCGTCAGTCAGTCAGTTTTTCATTTGGATCATAGTTTTATGATATTGATATCTAGTTAGCCTAGTCCAGTTACATGCATAAAAAAATATTGCGTTACCATAGCAACGAACAATAACTCATTAAAAGTGTCAGTGTGAAGTTTGAGGTCAAAAAAGTAAACCAGAGTTACACAATAAATTGAAAGAAAGAAGATGTCCACCGAAATTGTGGAAATCGAAAAATTGGATTGTCGAGCCATCATCAAGTACTTGTATTTAAAAGTGTTAAGAGGAAAGCAGATTCACGAAGATGTGCTTAATACCCTTGGTGATCAATGTCCTTCGTATGCGACCGTGAAAAATTAGACTGCAAGCTTCAAAAGAGGTAAATTTTCCATTGAAGATGATGACCGATCGGGAAGGACAGTTTCTGTGTCAGTCCCCGAAAATATCGATGCAGTTCATGACATGATTTTATCAAACCGTCGAATTGGGCTAAAACGGATATTTGAAGCACTGAATATTTCATACGAAAGCGTTCATCATATAGTTCACGTCAATTTGGACATGAGAAAAATGTCTGCAAAATGGATCCCTAAATGTTTGAATGTTGACCAAAAGCGTGTAAGGGTAGAAGCATCGCGTTCGATCTGTGCTCGATTTGAAAACGATGTAGACTTCTTAAACCAAATTGTTACTATGGATGAGACTTGGGTACATTTCTACGATCCAGAAACAAAGCAACAATCGATGGAATGGCGACACTTTGGTTCTCCAAGACCTAAGAAATTTCGTGTGCAAAAATCTGTTGGAAAAGTTCTTGCTTCAGTTTCCCGGGATTGCCATGGAATAATCATGATTGATTTTTTGGATAAGGGTAGAACAATAACCAGAGATTACTATTCGACATTGCTGACCACTCTACGGGAAAAAATTAAAGAGAAAAGACGCGGAAAGCTATACAAAGGTGTTGTTGTTGCAGGATGCCCCTGCACATAAATCTCATGTTGCCATGCAAAAAATTCGTGATTTAGGGTTTGAATTACTAGAACACCCTCCTTATTAACCAGATTTGGCTGCATCCGACTATCATCTCTTTCCTCAACTGAAAAAAGTTTAAAAGGTTTCGAAACATATTCATTTGAATTCAGGTTTACACAATTTCCTGGAAGTGATGTATTTTTCATTTTTTCAAATATCTGGAATGAAAATGATTTTCAAAGTAACGCAATATATAAGTATGAAGTTCTATCTTTGGCACTGTAAAAGTGCCTGTAGAATATTACATTCGTTTTACAATATTAATGAAACTTGAAAACGAAATAGAGGCACCAATTCAAAGACCGAAAAATGATTTTTCACTTATAACTTGAAAACAAAAGAAGATGAAGGGAAGCAGTTTTGACCATTGATCATCTTTCGAACATGGAGGTCGAAAACGAGCCATCCATTTTTTCCTAGCTTTTACGGTTACAGAGCTGCCATTCAATCCCATCGAATTTTGCCCACCCTGTACACTCACCGAAAACAATTTGAACTTGTGCTGGTGTGTAACATACACACTTAAGTTAATCGAACAAATTCTATAAATCAATTTTGAATGCTGATCAATATTATGCTCTGAATTTGAATATTTCTTCTTTTCGAATACTTTTCTGTAAACCACTGCATCATAAGCATTTCATCTTCTACTTGAGTTTTTTGAAATCTACAACTGATGTAACGTCTTGAACCTTCAACCAACATCAACTCTCCCCAAGCTACTGCATTTTATGTGTCAATAATTCAATTTTAATCTATAGCAAAAATAAATATGCATATTCAAAAACTGATCTCTTGTATTTTCCATGAAAATACCTGGATTTGGTATGCCTTCAATCAGTTTGTATAAATGTCAATTATGTTCGTCACATATTTTCGAATTCATATTTTCCGAAGTGATTCGACATTGTGATAACATAAGTAAATACTGAGACTTTTACGTAGAACGAACAACATAGCGCTGATTTAAAACTCAAAAATGTTTTGACAAGCATCATAACCCCACATTTTCGTGCTATACAAAGTGTCAAATGTGTCAAATTTCCATGGCCAAGAGAGTGTTAAAATAAAAGTGAATGGAGTATATACTTCATTCACTTTTATTTTAGCAGTCAGTTGGCCATGAAAATTTGACACATTTCACTCTGTATAGCACGAAAATGTGGGGTTATGACGCTTGTTAAAACATTTTTGGGTTTTAAATCAACGCTATGTTGCCCGTTCTACGTAAAAGTTTCTGTTATTACGTATTTTATCACAATGTCGAATCTCTTCGTAAAATATGTGACGAACATAATTGAAGTTTATACAAACTGATTGAAGGCATACCAAATCCAGTTATTTGCATGGAAAATACGAGTGATCAGTATAATATTATAATATGCACTAGATTGAGGAGAGTTAATGTTCGTTATCATCTTTGGCTAAAGTTTGAATACGTTACATCAGTAGTAGATTTCAAAAACATTAACCCGAAGATGAAATGCATATGTTGCAGTGGTTGGAATGGGTATCTCTCGAAGGAATTAAAAGATAATTACAAGAATGTTGAATTCTTCAACAAAAATCATCTTGCATCAATATAAGTAAAAGGAATTAAAGAAAGGTTCGATCAAGATGAACTTCACCTTTGAACAAAAAGTTCACATGAATAAACAATTAGCAGGACAACTGGGGCGTATTTGTGGCTGTTCATCTTAATGCGTTGATATAATAATAATAATTAGGTATACTTATTGGTACCTTAAGACATTTACAATATAATAATAATAATTAGGTATTTATTGGTACCTTAAGACATTTACAATGTATAGTCAAATGAAAAATAGAAAAATCAATTTTCGGGAACTTATTCTACGATGACATTCATCGAAAATCTTGTAGTGAACTTTTCGCATTAATTCACTCAAACATAAAATTCTCAAATGCCACCACTTTTTTGGGTCTCCCAATAGAAGGAAATTCTTTGTCATCCTCTTCATTCACAATCTTTCTGATTGTGGAAATATCCAGCTGAAATATAAGTCGTTTAGATTCAGATGAAACATTATATAAATTCTCTTATAATACATTGAATATGTTCGCTACCGTCTGACGTATTGTGGATTTTAGAATATCAGGGTATATCTATTTGAATGAGCGAACCTGAATTCTAAACAGCACTTCCTGAAACCCTGTCTCTTTTTTCAATCACTTTCGGCATTTTCGTAATATTGATTGATATAAGTTGTGGCAACGGCGTTATGACATTAACGACATTTCATGAGTGCCAACCTTACTCCGTTCTAGTTACAAAAACTTGAGAAAATTATTTCATGGCCAACCGACTGCTAAAATAAATGTGAATGCAGTATAGGTTTTATTTATATATTCCGGTTCTGTGACATAAACTACAGAAATTATTGAAGGTAGATATTAAGCATTATCTGGACTTTCAAAGCCTACTGGGGTGTCAATAATTCTTGAATGGACTATATGTCACTTTACGAAAGTCTCGTTTCGTTGGCCTCATGGATATCACTATTCTTGATCAATGATCAGCTCAGAAAACAGACATTCGGACAAAATGATAACGATCTCGTTCCAATGAACATGATGCCGATGAAAACTCGTGCATGTCAACTTTATCCGCATTATCAAGTTCATCCCGCCGCAACTCGCTGTGCCAGTTTTTCCAAGCGGCAATGATACGAAACACCCATTTTCCTCCGTTCATAATCGTATGGAAACATTCAATGATTTTAATCTCCGGATTTTTCCACAGCCGAAGCAGCAGCACCCTTCCCCACCACCGCTCACAAAACCCTTCCATACCAGAGCGCAGCCCTGATTGACAGATATTTCAGCCCACGAAAAACAGAGCATAATCAAAAAGAGAGGATGATTGAATAGACGCTTTGAATTAGCGAATATCCCAGTTAGCAAATTGAAGCGGGGGTGTTTTTAAAATCATCCGATGCTGCCAACAATGGTACAGATGCGATGATTGATTTTGAGTATGAAATGAATGATTTTTAATTCCCGTTTCCCGGCCTTTGTTACAGCGGAAGCGAGCGCCAGATGAATATATGATTTCTTCAACGCGCGTTGTTACCCCTCCCCCTCGCTTTTATACGAAATCGCTGCGCAAATTAAAAAAATACAATGCTGCGGACGCTGCTCTACCATATTAATATATAAATGGACTCCTTAAAAAGGAAAATACGAGGCGAATTCTCTGCCGAAATGAAATATACTCCTCGGCGGATGCCTTTCTATCCTTTCTTTTTTTCATATTTCATTGTTGCTGTTGACGGAAATCCTCTTTATAGTCGTTCAACATTTCGTCTGCTGGAAATTCTAATTTGTAGGTTCCTCTTTCTGTTTGAAGATGAGACTTCATTCGATAGTAACGAAACTCATTATTTTTGTAATCGGTAATTTTCATACCCTCTCTCTAAGGCCATGGAAAGCGTTATAAACCTGGAACTGGATAACATATTATACCGAAGATGCTTCGCTCTCCGCTCACGCAATATTTCATAGTAAAAACATAGTTAAGATATCATTAGAATGTAAACTACACTTAAGGGTCAAGTACACGGGGCTTATAAGAAGCCAGAGAGTCTGCGAGTGCGCTACTAGTAGAAACCAAGTGTTGCTAATGCTACTTGTGTGGAAGCTACTGTGCAGTGGTCTCGAACCTACCGATATTTCGGTAGATCTACCGATTTGAGGCTTTTTCTACCGATATACCGAAATAGAAAGATTTTTTCACGATTTTTGTGAATCGGCGAATCTCCTGAATTTTTACCAGTTTTACACATTTCCAGCCTTATTGCCGCTGTGGATTACATTTATCTTTCGAATAATAGATATAACCAGCCACTTGTTGTGTTAGGATTTGGTAATTTTATTTATGAACCATCATTATTTTCATTGATCTCGTCGGCAAAATTCAAAGGAAAGTACAAGTGAGGGACAGTTCAGGATCGAAACAACACCGCAGCTGGTCGGCCTTTAAAAATATCATTACCACAGCCACAGGCCACAGTCGGTAGTAGAAATGACAGAAATTACTTTATTTGTTATAGTACTTTCAGAAACTTTTTGTCGATTTCCCAAAATTTTTGTGTTAGATACCTTGCCAAATTAATTTGTTGTGTTGGTTCTGTATTTAAATGTTTTTAAAACTAATGTACGCTATGAAATTAATTTTTAATTATGTATAATATCCTCTGTATTTTAAATATTTCGAAATAAAGAAATTATGTTGGACATCGTTGAAATATTGAGAATAATTTACCTTCCAATTGAAATTATGTTCTTTATTGTATGAAATATAGATATCCTTAATTTTTATTTCCATGCATCACAATTCGTCAACTCGGCTCTCATACCAAAGAATAACAGTTAAGTTAGTCTTTGCTCATACTCTCAGAAAAAATTTCGTTATTATCGACAACACTCTGGCGTATCTACCGAATTTCGAGCGAATATACCGATTTTTTTTGGTCACCCCTACCGATATCGCAGTTTGACGTTCGAGACCACTGCTACTGTGAGTACACGTGGCCAGTTTACAAGCTACTGAGCCAGTAGATTGTAAACTAGACATGAGTAGTAAATGCAGTAGTAAGCTACTGTTAGTACTCATGTCTAGTTTACAATCTACTCGCTCAGTAGCTTGTAAACTGGCCACGTGTACTCACAGTAGCTTACACACAAGTTATTAATATCACTTGCAGCGCTTGGTTTCTACTATCCAATTCTACTGAGCAAGTTGGAAATTCTGTGTGTACTCGACTAGTAGCATATTCTCGCTGACCCGCCGGCTTCTTACAAGCCTGCTTCTTAGTTCGTAAACTCGCTTCGTGTACAATTGTACAATGTACCTAGGGTCAGGTGTTGCTAATGCTATTAACTACTTATATGCAAGTACCTGTGTGCAAGCTACTTTGAGTACACGTGTACTTGAACTTTAGGGAACTTTGTAGGCATAGAACTATTAAACAACTAAATTAAGTTCTATTGCATACTCAGCGACGTTTCGTAGATTCTCATCTGCTTCCTCAGGCCTATAAAACTGAAATACAATAATATAATAATAAAATTACACAAAACAACGAAAATTATATACCTTTCTATGCTACAAGTAACAGGATATCAAATTCATAATGACAGAAACCAGAACAATGTATGGACAAACCATACATTGGATGAAAACCAACGCATAAAATCACAGGACAACAAGTGATCATCTTAACTGGCAATAGATTAGAATAATTCAATTCAAGGAAAAAAATGAGCAGAAAATAAACCAACCTCACTATGAAAAATAAAATCAAAAAAAAATAATAATTAGCAACCAAAAACAAAATAAGTATGTAATGAAAATCCCTACGATGAAAAACTAAAAACAAACTCAAATTACCGAAAAATTCGCTCAACTTTCCCGAAAAAAAACTTTACTACTACCTAGGGCCTACGACGTTATCACTTATTTGGACGATCTTAGTCCAAATCGAAATGATCGTGTCCCTTCTACAACTTCACCTATAAGTACGTAAAAACGGTAATTTTTTTGCCTAAATTAGTATTTCTTTAAACTATCATCTCTGGAAATATCCGTTAGAAAACTAGGATGTAAGGAGCATTTTTCATCAGAAATAAATGTCGCAGATAATGGTCAGTCAAAAACACTCTTCAAATGAAACATTATACTGTATTGTTCAAAGAATGTCAAAAATAGTTCTAGTGGGTTATTCTCAGAAGTTAGATGTATTAGACTTTTTAATAGGACTTATTGAGCTCTACAAAATTATGCTTCATTATCTTCCTCTATCTATCTATAAATCGATATCTTTCGTAATTTCTTCATTATACAGGAACCAATTTCACACAAAAACCTACTCGAATAAGTTATCTACACTGGTAGTGAAATTCCCATCAAAATCAGACATCTGGTTTTGGAATTATATAAAGACCATCTTCAAATGGATTTTGGATTGAATTAAAAATGTTAACATTGCTTATCGTCGGTTATCCTCGAAAGTTAGAAATATGACATCGTGGACTTTTTTTATAGAACTTTTGAAGCTCTAAAAAATTGTACTTGATCATTTTACTCCTAAAATCAACAGCTTCATGCTTCATGCATGACTTATTTAGATGAAAATCGATACTTTTCGTCATATCTTCATTATGTAGGAATGAATGGTAAACGAAAACCTAATTTGATAAATTATTATCTACACTATAGTGAAATTGCAATCAAAATCGGGCATCTAGTTAGGGAGTTATGGAAAAACAAACATACAAACAAACCAACTAACAAACACATGGACTCTGACATAATTCATAATATTAGTAAGGATTTTCATGGTAAATTACAGTTATGTAGGAGAAACCAAAAACCTATCTTTATACAGTGTGTTTTTAAAAAAATGAGAAGGACTTAGGGCGATCGATTTGGAAATTTTTTTATAGGAACTACCTCTGCTTATTTTCATCGAGGAACCATCTCCCTAAGTCCTTCGCTTTGGTTTACAGATACCCTGTATATTTATATGTATGTATCTGTATATTTGTACAGGGTATCTGTGGATAGAAGGCTTCTGTATAATGAAAAGAGAAACACCCCTTCATTACAGTTCCATCAACATCAAATTGAATTGATGTGGCCGATACTTGATGAAAATCCATAATTGAACTTAAAACAGATTATACGATTTTCACAAAATGAAAATTGTAAAGCCTTTTTCTCGGGTCACTCGAGCGCCAGCTATTCTTTAAAGGGAAAATAGCAAACCTACCCTGGTAGCTACGAGCCGAAGAAAAGGTTCCTCGGTGTCTGGGATGTAAGCGACAACCAGTGAAAGTCAAAATCAACGTACACAAATTAAATATGTCGACTCGTACAAGGAAACACAAATGGCACTATTAAACATTCGTACAGTGAAAGACTCGAGATCAGTGAATTCACAAGGCAAAACGGACGGAATGAAACAGGACCCGATCTCAAACGTGATACGGGGTTTACGGACGTGTTCGCCAGCCAGAACCTAAGACGCACACTTAACGGACAGGTATCGGCCCTCAGCCAAGTTAGGGGATGAAATAAGACGGCACAGATTCACCACAGCTCACCCCTAGGTGCGTTCTTCACCCCCCTGAGTATTCACGCCAGCAGGGTTCTTCGATAACAGCAGCGGTGAGCGTCGGACAAACGAGGGAGGAAAGAGGGTTAGCCACTCCAAAAAGCGTTCTGCACCCCTTGAGGGAAACTGAAAATGTTTCTCTCGAAATTAAATAAAAAATAGAATTACCGAAATGAAACTAAAAGCTTATTCTAAAATGAGGGTGCATTTTTGTCAGAAAAACACACGTTCATTACAAAATCGTATTGTCTGTTTTAAGTTCCATCCACATTGCGTAGTTGGCTCAGTGGAGTTAGTACTGGTACTATATCTAAATTCTGATTGAATTGATGGTTCATTACTTAAGCTGAAATACTAGATTAACATTATTGTACAGTCTAGAAATCGTTTTTCAACAACGAAATTCGAAACAAATTCAAATGGTTTTTTTTTCGTTGAATTTCGGTTACAAAAATTATATTTGCTACGTGTAACAAACGTAGAATATACGTGAGTTGGAGACGTTGCTATGGAAAGAGAATGAAATTCATTTCCTAATGATATTATGCCGTTTATTCAACGATAAATAACAGAAGCATTACTTGAAATATGCAACGTTTTTTCAACGTTTCTGTGTCTATTGCGAAGCCTCAAGCCGGTGCTATTTCGTCCAACGTGTTTCGGCCAATGGATTAGTTTGTTTGGATAGAAACTCTTCGCGTATGTGCTCAAATAAAGTATTTCCAAACGTGTCCGTGCGTGAATTCGCTCAAGAGCCTGCTCGGTACCACCCCCGCAGCGCACCATATCAACTCCACGACACAAAAGAAATCGAAGACAAAATGAATTTTTTTATCCTGCAGAGGATCAAGACGAACAGGCAGCGAAGGCGAACAATAGCCGTGAAATATGTGAAACAGCATACTTTTTCCATTCTGTCAGGAATTCGAAACTCCGCAACCGGAAATGATTTCGAACTCATTACGGCGCCAAGATGAATTCTATAGAAACACTAGCGACGAAATGAATGCATTTTCATTATTTCGTTTTTGTTCGCGCCTCACACTTACATTAAACACGTCACGCTGTTAAAAATCTCCACTCCACCTTCCTACCCTGTCTGCTTTGGATTTTTGTTTCCTCGAGAGAGACGACAAGGTTCGCGCTTCAATCGTAACGCTACGAAATTGAGATGGAATTCACCTTGTGATGGGATGAAACTTTGTTATGAATTTCTTTTTGTACAGGTCGTTCTTGTAGCTCACTTCCGTAGCATCAGATTAATCATAGCACTTTTATTTTGACAGAAGGTAGAACTCATCAAAATAAGTCATTTAACCAAAAATTGTCTATATAAAATATCCAAGATGGCTGAGATACAACCCTAGAAGTTCGACAAAATTTCATTGGATTCCAAATACGGGACTGTGGAAGGTGACTCCGGCATCGCATCGTGAATAAAATGTAAAATAATAAATGTAAAATGCTATGTGGCAAATAAATATTTATCTTCGAACTCGAAAGTTAATGAAAAACATAAATGAAAGGACTTAATGTTTTTGCGAAGTGGGGTAATTTTCTGAACTTAAAATTTGAAAAAAAGATCATCAATCAAAGCCTGACAACGCTTCTGTGTTCTTTGGATCAGACTGTTGATAAATTTCTCTCCAGAGTTGCAATAAATGCCGTCTGAGGTGCCTTCAAAGGTGGCGCTTTTTTTTTGACAGAAGGTAGAACTCATCAAAATAAGTCGTTCAATCAAAAATTGTCTATATAGAATATCCAAGATGGCTGAGATACAAGCCCTAGAGGTTGGACAAAATTTCATTGGATTTCAAATACGGGACTGTGGAAGGTGACTCCGGCATCGCAAAAACGAAACAAAACATAAACATATGGCTGGACAAATGAATGGTTCAGTACCAAGTTCATCGGATTAGATGCATCAGCTCACCTTTGGGAGAATCATAATTCTTGTATCGTGCAATTTAGGGTAAAAAATGTTGAAAAACCAGGCAGTTTCTTGAGAGTGCTTATGTTAGTTATGTTGAAAAAGTGCTATGATGTTTCCCCATTTTTACAACAATTGTTGGAATGTTCGAACAAAAACATTGTGAAAGAATTCGTGAGTTATGTTGAGATTTTGAAGTATTGTTATATTTTTTACACTTGTGTCCTAAGTCTCTTCTGACAGTTGGTATCGAAATGAGCCATTTCATAAAATCGTGTAAGTTACTAAAAAATAGTGAGAACAATTCGGCAATCCTAAGTTTCTATTTTCATTACCACGTAAATATCGAACGAGCCAATATTCTAAACGAAACCACATGGTCGAATCAGGAGATAAGTTTTTCCTACTGCTTTGCCATAATTCAGCCAACAAACGGTCTAAGGTCGTATTACATATAATCTATTTCATTATTAATTTTCAATTTTTTTCAACTTTGCCATTTTGAAAGTTTTATATAGCTGATTTTTTGGTGAAACGCTTCAGTTTGGCCAGTTCTACCTTCTGTTAAAACAAGGCTCACCTTCAAATACACCCTGTATATTTAAAGCTACACCAAAAACTTGTAACTTTTGAAGATATTGTGATAGCAAGCTGGGATTTTAACTAGAATTTATCACGATTGTCTCGTCAAATAAATCCCAATTTGGACCTTTCTGTGGACGTCCGACACTCTATATAAAATATTCCGTGGGTATGTATTACACTGTAAATACAGAGTGTACTCTGTATTATAATAAACATTAATTTACATGCATAATACCCGCTGACATGAATATCAACAAGTGTTACGATCTGAATTGAACTAGTCAATTTGCCATCGTCGGGACAACTAAATGGAGAACGTTCCACCGAAAAAGAGCAGATGTTGACCGTGGTTTTGGTCTCATTTTATCCGTTTTTCCATCGAAGAAGGAGCTGTGTTGCTCTGACGAGGTCAAATGAGACTAAACCATGATCAGCATCTGCACTTCTTCGGTAGAACGTTCTCCATTTAGTTGTTCTGACGATGGCAAATAATCTAGTTGAATAAAGATCTTAACGCTTGTTGATATTCATATTCTTATTATTGTAGGTACTCATTGCCTCCGTGTTAAGGCGGTATAATTCTTTCGTTACTCTGTATCATGTCATTATCCTATCTTTGTGATGATCATCGTTTGGGATGGAAAAAATATAAATTTTGTTAATTTATGACCGGAATGTCGTCCGTTTCCTATATACAGGGTGTATTCAAAGGTGAAGCTTTCTTCAACTGAAGGTAGAACTGGTTAAAATAAAGTGTTCTATCAAAAATCACCTATACAAAACTTTCAAAATGATAAAATTGAAAAAAATTGAAAATGAATACCTACTGAAATAGATTCTAATACCTTAGATCATTTGTTATCTGTAGGTATTATCGCAAAGAAATGAGAAAAACTTTTCTCGTGATGACTGACTCCATACTATATGTTTTTGTTTAGGATATTGGTCCATTCGATTTTTACGTGGGAATGAAAATGGGAACTTAGGATTGAGGAATTTTATTATTTAGTAACTTGAACGATTTCATGAAATGGCTCATTTCGATACCAACTGACAGAAAAATAGTTAGAGCAAGTGTAAAAAAAGAGAATATTAGTTCAAAATCTCACCAATAAAATTCGTCTAAATTATTCATCACAATTGTCTACTTGTTCGAATCCTCCAACAATCGTAGGTCAAAATGGGATGAAATAGGGTAACAACAATAGCGCTTTGTCAACATATAAGCTCTTTCAATAAATTATCTCGATTTTCTACACTTTTTCTTCCATAAATCGCAAGATACAACAATTTTTTCAAGTGACCTGATGCAACCAATCATGTAGACTCGGTACTGAACCATGTCCAGCCATATGTTTATGTTGTTTTTAGTTTTTCCGATGCCGCAGTCTTTTTCCACAGTCCCGTACCTACTTGAAATTCAATGAAATTTTGATGCGCTTCTAGGGGTTCTAGCTCAGCCATCTTTAATATTTTATACAAACAATTTTTAGTGAAATGACTGACCTTTGAAAACACCCTGTATACACCCACTAATGATACAACGATACTCAACTTTTTCTCCAACCAAATTGATGATCATCAAAAATATCTCATAATACAGGATGTTGTGACCCCTCAGCTGCATCTTGTGTAATAAAATATTTAACCTTGAAAAACATAGTTTTTCGAATACACCTAAACAAATGTTTTGTTCAAAATTTCACAATTTTGTTCAACCGAATCGATGGTCATCACAAATATTACATAATAAAGGGAATTATGATATGAGACAGTTGTGATAAATTTGTAATAAATTCTAATCCAAATCCCATTTCGCTATCACAACTACATTACAAGGGTGGTGTAGCTTTAGGTAGAATCTACGTAAAACAGGCATAACTTGGGAATGGCCAATATGAAAAAAATCAGTCCTGGTGTAATGAATTGGGATAAAAATGTAACATATTTTTGATATGTATGATTTCGGTTTTGGCAGGTTGATTTGGATGCTGTAGGTTTAAGTCACTCAGATAAGTAGCATGTGTTCTTATATAGGCTGGAATTATTATCGAACTAAAATTCATGTAGTAGAGTGTAGTAGGTGGCTTTTTCTTCCCCTTGTGATTATAATTCAGATTTCTCATTTCTCAAAATTGTTTTTCAGGTGCCATCTTTAGAGGCATGGGTGTTCAAAAAAATTATCTATATAAAACAAGTATTTTATGATCCCCTAAAATACTATTCGTTTTCGCCCTGTAGGTATACCAACTTGATGTGAGTAAGATTTTCCAGTCTTTCAAAGCTCACAAAAGCTCGTGAAAACAAAACTCAAATTCGAAATTTCAGTCCGTTCTGGATTCCCCTGTCCGTCCCATCCCCGTGTACGTTAACCCCCTCCATCGCGAACTGCGAGCATCCCCAAAACACAATCTTTCCCTATTTGGCAGAACAAAAATCCGCACAGAAGTCCCATAATTCGTCAAAAACTAGGAGCAGGTGATCAACCAATAAAATTATTATTTCATTAGAACACCCCTAGTGCGCGTCTCCCTCGTCTCTTTCAGGCTTCGTCGTTGGCCAATGGAGAAGCGTAGGGGTGGAGCAACCCTTAGTTATCATAACAACATAAAACAGATGAAGGCAGTTTAATCTTGTCAGTGTTATCTTGCTACCAGCATCTTCATTATTATGGAAGAGTGATGTGATTGATGATTTTGGTGGTTTTATTGCGATCCAAAAAGGGTAGGTGTTGAAAGTATGTTTTATTCTTTCATTTAATAGGGAATAAGGATACATTACGTATATTTCTATTTTGTTGGTCAATTTTAAACAGAATGATGTAGTTCTCATAAGGAAAATCTTACTACAGGAGCAAGAAAACGAATTTTTTGCATTACAATTACATTCTACTCACTCTGTAGATCATATAGAATACGGATTAATAAATTTTGATGGTAATATGATTCATCACTCAATTTTCGATTGAGAAAAAGTCACAATCAAGTGATTTAGGAAAGAATAATATTTATTTATACAACAAGTGAGTTAAATGAATGTTTATTCATAAAAAGAAAGATTATAGTATTGGGTACCTATATATAATAAAAAAAAATATATAAATATATTTTCTTGTTTACAAAATATTCAATTTTCCAAATTAAAAGCATCTGAATTATTAAGTATTAAATGATTTATTTCGTTGAAATAATTGGAAATGAAAATAAAATCTCATGTCAAAAATGGGGCAAAAATTTTGTTTTGGCTACATCTTTTCAGGATTTGAATTTTTATTGAACTTTTATTTTCTGTTTTTTTTTGTCGGTATTTTGTTAAATTCCTTTGCCTTTGTGAATAATAGTAATAGTCCTTACATAAGTTATCTTTTCATATTTCAACTATCCTCTCAAAAGTTACTCTCGAAATCATAATTCATTTTCTAATAATTGAAAATCATGTTTGATTTATTTTGAAATTTTTTTCTGCATCTGTTAGTTTTTATTGATGAATAACCAGAAAAAATATTTCGTTTCTTTTCCAGGTTTCGCGATAATGACTGAAAATGGCTTTCAGAAAATAACCATCTAACTCTTAACGAATTTACGTATGATTGTCGTTCTGGTTATGATATAACAGCGAAGAATGATTCGAATCAATACAAAATTGACCTTATTTGTTCTTTAAAGACGATTGTATATCCATTCATTGATATCCAAGTCAGTAGGGTAATATTTTATTACCTATTTTGGTTTTCAGAGACATTGAGTGATAAAAAAATTTTCTTCTTTGGAAATTATACTCAGTCTGAATTATGATTTGCTATGCCTTCCACTGAATACAGAAAATCATTCTACACTCATCTTAGTTCTCATCATTTCCAAAAATAAACCTTCCTATAGTAAGTACTCGGTTAGTGAATCGCTTTAACCCAATTAATGAGAGCATCGTAAAACAGCAAATCTAATGAAATTATTGCTTGTATCAAGTCGAACTAATTTCGATTATACAGGGTGGTCCAGATCGTAACCAAGAAATTTTAAGCACGTATTCTACATCAAAAATAAGCCCTAGTTTGTCATAAAAACATGTGTCGAGAAATGTTTTCTCTCCGAGATACGGGGTGTTAAAATTATAGAAAAAAAAAGTTTTTTATTAAAAACTTTCACACTGCTTGAAATATTTCTATGAAATTTGAGATATAGGTTTTGAGCGTCAAGGAGCACTTTTTGCATAATATAATTTCTTTTCTTTTCTACCAGTGGCGTTCGTACTGCAGCGAGACTGAATATTTTCACATGAAAAATGATACGCCACTGGTTTTTCCGACAATAAAAATTAGTTTTTAAATCGTTATTTAATTTGGAGCAAATTCGGTCCCTTGACTTTTTGCCGTACGAGGCACCGTTTCCTGTGAACTCAAAGGAAGGACTTATTGGCCGTATTCAAAATGCTTGCGACGAATTAAGAAATCGAAATTTAGCTGCTGCTGTCGGATCTGTTAGACGTCGATGTGAATTATGTGTTCAGCAAAATGGTTCATACTTCGAACATCTTCTTTAAGTTCGTTTTGAGTGTGGTTGTTAATGCTTATTTTTTTTTTAGTTACACCTTTCGTTCACAAAAATAGTCTTATTATTATTATTATTATGTACCTACCATATCAAATTTTGGCGATTTCTTCATGCATGAGAATATGTATTATTTTTTTAACCGGAAACGGTGCCTCGTACAGCAAAAAATCAAGAGACCGAATTTGCTCCAAATTGAATAAGGATTCAAATAGTAATTTTTATTGTCGGAAAAACCAGTGGCGTATTATTTTTTATCTGAAAATATTCAGTCTCGCTGCAGTACGGACGCCACTGGTAGAATAGAAAAGAAATGATATTATGCAAAAAGTGCTCCTTGCCGCTCAAAACCTATGTTTCAAATTTTATAAAATATTTCAAGCAGTGTGAAAGTTATTAATAAAAAACAATTTTTTTCTATAATTTTAACACCCCGCCCGTATCTCGGAAAGGAATCATTTCTCGACATATGTTCATATGACAAACTTGGGCTTATTTTTGATGTAGAATACGTTGTTAAAATTTCTTGGTTACGATCTGGACCACCCTGTATTTTCCACCCTATTACTTTTCATTTCGTACTTTGAATGGACAATATCCAGAATGTTGTTGATTAAATAGTTTCAGCATTGGAACATTTCCCTGAGGCGTGCGAAAAATGGCAGGGTCCTACTTATCTCCCCTGCCTGGCGATCTTCTCACGGAGTACATGTTCGGACGCAGGAGACAAAGGAGGAACAGGACCACTTTCAGTCCTCAACAACTCCAAGAGCTCGAAACCCTGTTCCAAAAAACACACTACCCTGATGTTTTCCTGAGGGAGGAAGTCGCTCTAAGGATCAGTTTATCAGAAGCTAGAGTACAGGTGACTATTTTTGTACACCAACTCAATTTTTAAGTTGTAATTTTTATACAAGATGAGTCCTTAACTTGTACAGGGTGGGCAAAATTCGATGGGATTGAATGACAGCTCTGTAACCTTAATAGCTAGGAAAATGGATGGTACGTTCCCTACCTCGATTTTCAAAATATTGTTTATGGCCAAAACCGCATCCCTCTATCTTCTTTTGTTTTCAAGTTATAAGTGGAAACTCAGTTTTCGGCTCTTCGTACTGGTGTCTCTATTTCGTAAAGTATCAGTGATATCGGAAAACAAATGTCACATTCTACAGACTTTTTCATGTAGAATGCAGTGGCGTAGTGAAAATCAAAGGTTAAATGGGATATATTTGAATACGAGAACTCTTGCACGAAATTAGATAAACAATTACTTAGGTACCTACTGGGGGTGATATCAAGCTTATAATTATATATTATATATTATATTTCGTTTTTATTCGAAAATGGAATAAAAATACGGATGAATATTCCATATTTTTTGCCAAATCATTTATTGGATTATAAATACTACTCCGTTCGCCAAATAGAATGGAGAACGTGATTTTATACTTTCTTCTCTAATATAGTACCTTATTTCCAAGGTATATTTACTGCTTGGAAAAACTTCAGTGCCAGGGGTAGCTCAGCTCATTATGAAAACTCAAAACAGCTCTTTCTTTTTACCTAGGCCGAATAAGAAAAAATGGTCAAAGAATCTACTGTTGAAATATATTTACAAGTCAAAGTCTCATCCTGTATACAGGCTGTTGGTGCGTTTATACTGAAAACAAGTGATGTGATTAGATTTTCTGCATTTTACTTACGGGACATTGTTGTGTTTGAAGGTATGGTTTCAAAATCGTAGAGCGAAATGGAGAAAGCAGGCTAGGCTGCAGTTGTTGCAGGACGCTTGGAGAATGCGATGCCTTGGCATTACCACATCGCCATTGCTTCTGAGCGGTGAGTTGAGGCGAAGTAATTTTGATGCACTCAATTATGAGAACCACACTGCAAAAATTTTTTCTTGTTTATCGTGAGATGTTTCCTCCAACATCCATTCGAAAACTAGTCAACTAGTGAAAAAAATAACGGGATCAATACAAATTACATAAGTGTTTTTCAATAGAGTCCAACTTGAGGAAAATTGTCTGTATATACAAAGCAGCTAAATATAGCTGCAAAACTCTGGTTTTTAGACCTGAAATTTTTAGCATCAGCTTTCTTCGAGTAATCTTAATTTAAGACTTCTTTTCGAATGTTGTTTGTTTTTTTTTTTCGATCACTTGTTTTTTCAGTTTCCAGTTTCCATTTCTTTCTTAAAGAACCTCGATGCGACTGCTTATTGACAAGCTATGGAACTTTGAATAGAAATGGATCATTTTTCTTTCATTATCGCTCGTTTTTCTTTTAATTTACTGATGACTATTCTTCATATGAATTTGAATAACCAACAAAATAGGGCTTTTGGCGGATTCTTTGCAGAGCGTGGTATCAATATTATCAAAAAACTAATAGTATGAGGTGTGGCTTCGAAAGAAAGCCCTTCAAAATTTCAGTTTGATACATTCAGCCATCTTTTAGCTCTATTCGATTGAATTTTCGATGAAATTTTCTCCTTGAACCCTGAAAATCTAATTGAAATAGAAAGAACACAATATTTTATTGATTTATTTCACATTTTGCAGCAAGGTTCTGCAGACCAAATGTTAATTTTTTCAAGTTGATACACCGAATTGAATTTTGACCCCAATTTCGCATACTTTTCCGAGATGATTTTTCGATGCTTTTTTTCAACTGACAACACAACTTTTTTTCAAGTTTCTTATTATATTTAAAATGTCTATAACTTCATTAGGTAGGGGCAATGGGCCGCCGCCCCCTCCTAGTGCCCTCGGGCATCCAGAAAAACCGCTGGAAAACGCCTATCCCACTTTACTACCACCAGGATTACCACCCCATTACCCCTGTTCCCCGAAAGATGGCAACCACAGCCCTCGCAGCATGAGGAATTCTCCAAGCCCCAGGGATCTCTCTCCCGGCGTTCCCGACGACCTATCGATGGCAAAGAACACTCAACAGCCCCAAATTCCCGAAAATCCCCCAATTCTACGACCAGGACCGATGGATAGGTTCGAAACCAGCAAATCGAACGATATCGGCAATTAGAGTAATATCGGGGATTGGCAATTTGGTACCATGAAATCATCATCTATGGATACATCGAGATTTTAGACTCTTGTCTACGCCTATGTTTTTGATTTAAGTGGATGATACTTCTAGATATTGAGGCTGACGTAAAGTCGTTGCTTGAATATCGAAATGTACGATATGGTTTAATCATTCGAATTTGAAACTTTTGTAAATATTATTATTCTATTCATTAAACTCTGTTACGCTGTTGTATACTTCTTTACCTTGATATCATTAGCATCATCATTCTGGATATGACTAGGACTTAAGGGTAGAAATATTTTAACCTGGCATAGCAGTCATATGTCATATTGTCAACTGCAAAGGGAGTAATCTAGCCGATACTCATTATAAGAACCTAATATGGTAATTTTCTGATACATTCCACTTACAGGTAGGCCAATATAAAAAGTCCAACCAGAATATGTTTTCGGATAAAGGTCAACTTTTATTTGGAGGTGATCTTTGGATTGCAAATTCATGGGTACATTCTCCATATAGTTTGATGAATACGCTGCTCACTGTTGGGTGAAAATTAATAATGCTGTGAGGACCTAGAGGAACCAGAATAATAATAGGAACAATACATCTTTACCACGTATACAGGGTGAATCTTCGACTCGTACAAATATTTTAACAGTAGATTCTTGAGGTCATACGAAATACTCTTTACCATTTTTTCCGAATCGGCTCGATTTAAAAAATACAGGCTGTTGAAAAACCATAAAAAAATTTATTTTTAGTTGTATCTCACAAACGGTTTTATCGAATGAAATGAATTTCGAATTATGGTTTTTCATTGATTTGATGAATCTTTGTCGAACACAAGTCGTCTACTAGTTTTCTCATTATAACCATTAAGTACCATAAAAATACCAAAAATTCAAAGAACCCAAGTCTTGAAACTGAGTTGGACGCTATCTAATGAGTATTTGAAGGTTGAATAAAAGTATTCTTCATATTTTCTTGTAAAATGCGGCTATTTCGAGTAATTTTATACTAAAAAATTAAAAAATACCTCTAAAATTTGATAAATTGGGTACTTTGGCTGAATACAACTCTGTTTGAAAGATCAACAGACAGATGTGTGTTGTCACAGATTTAGCTAGTTATTCTGAAGGTAATTTTGTTTATGAGGGCTGAATCGGAATAAATGGTATAGGAAAAAATATTTCTTTTGAATTCAACAATCTACTGTTAAAATATTTGTATGAGTCAAAGACTCTCCCTGTATAATTATATGTACTTCAGTTCAATGTTCAATTATTTCTTTGGATCGAGGTTGTTTTAAGAATAGGATCATCTCTGTTGAAAGAAGAATAAAAATGAATGATTAACTACGAATTGAATTAAATTCAAGAATGGCTACCAAAAATTATGGTTGCAGAAACGAATTTCTCAACTGTTTCCTGGATTATGTTCGATTGGTTGATCGTTTTACGATTCTGATAGCATTTCCATCTCCCTATTTAGCTGAACATGGATTTAACGCAGCAGCCACGTTCGCAAATTGAAAAGAGATTAATGTTACAGAAGATGCTAGGTGTTGAACATAGAAATCCACTTCCCATCTTCTGAATTAATATTTTTTGAATGTGAATCAAATACGTTTTCCTCAATATACTTCATTAAGTATGTGATTTGGATGCTTCCATTGACATATTCTTCTTACATTTCCCATTTTAAACTAGAGGCCCTATCCTATCTGGCGACTGTGCAATGATAAAACCCACAAATTTGAAATTAGCTGTTTTGAATTTGCTACAGAAGGTGATTAGAATTATTGGGATTGCTCTTGAAACATAGCAAATTTCCAAAGGGTGGTAGCCGAAATAAATAAGGTTGAGAAACTATGCTTTGTAGGCTATAAATCAATCAATTCATAACTTAATTCTGAAATTCTGTCTTTCACTAATCGGTGAGTTTTAAATTTGCCTACTGTACCTCTCGCTTAGGTATATTTTTTGAGTTGATCTTATGTAAGCCTTAATGTGAGCATACAGCCAAATTCAATTTGAAATTAACAGGCAGATTTCAAAATCTGCTATACACATTCTTATCTGTTATAAAATGTTACGAAGATTTTTGAGTAATGAAACTTTGTGTGGCATTTGTCTTATCCATTCTATTTCGAACAGAAATGTAGATATGTATTATGTATATAATGTAATCGAATCAACTTTTGTGAATGACTGATGGTGAAGCCTAATCAACAGCGGAAATTCCAGTTTCATAGTAAAGAGATCAATAACTAACTCATCTCGCTTCAGCCATTTACCGATATGATTTATATTGCTGCCCACCAGAAATAGGACTAATAGGAGGTTGGGTGAGAAAATTTCAAGGCTATGGCCCAGCTCGTATATCAGCCGACAACTAATGACGAAATCGATATTTTCGTGGATGTTTATTCTGCGTCCACCACAAGCATCAAATGTTTCGTTGTAATTTCACATATCCAAAGACCCCAGTATCCTCTCTTGATCACCATAGTTATCTGTTACCCATTTCCTTTTTGGCGTTTTGTCTTGATAAACGTCGCAAAGTAACTGATAATGATGCGGGCACAAGGATGGTTCGGAACTGACAATATTTTTATTATTCTCGACTTCGAAGCACAACCTGCGAATGGCGTAGGTTATGCAGAGAAAAACCGTTTTGTGGCCTATATGTTTTCGATATGAACAATGCGCTTGCATCGCGCACTTCTTAGCGGTTGAGCAGTGAGTTCAGTGCGGACGAAAGACAACTTTTATATATCGTAACTGTGTCTTGTTCTCGAGGGGTTTCTTTTGATATAGAGTAAGTCAGAATCTGAAAAGTCTCTGATCCTTCGCATTTGCAGATCGATATTGAGTAGGTTTTCTATCTAACCAAGGAAATCCTTCGGGCGCGAAAGTAGAGCATAGATAACGATTTATGCAGTCATTATTGACTGTTTTTGCCAAAAATGGGATGGTAAAGTTGTTTATACCGACGAAATAGCACTTTAACTGTGGCTCTTCGATTGATTGATCGCAAAAAGTAATAACCTGCGAAGAAAGCAACCAATTTGATAATATCTTTGATATTCCATTACCTAGAAATCCTCTGATGGTCGAAAGCGTCTTCAGACATTATAAAGCTTAAAAAAATTCGAGCAGAAACTAAGCTAAGTATACAGGGTGACTCTTCGAGTCGTACAAATATTTTAACAGTAATTTCTTGAGGTCAAAAGAAATATTTTTTTCCTATACCATTTTTTCCGGTTCGGCCCTGATAAAAAGATATAGCCATTTTAAATTCTCATAATAAGCTGTGCCACCCCTGGAAAAACAAAATTACCTTCAGAATAACTAGCTGAGTCTGTGTCAGAACACACCTGTGGATCTTTTAAACAGAGTTGTACTCAGCCAAAGTACCCAATTTTTCTTTTGATTTTTGAACCTCAAATTACTCGAAAACGGCGCATTATACGACAAAATTGAAAGGATACTTTTATTTTACCACACGTTCAATTATTCATTAGATAGCTTGGTTTCAAAAGTTGGGTTGTGTGAATTTTTGGAAGACGTGGGTAATATCTTGTGTTCGAAAAAGATTCTTCAAATAAATGAAAAAATATACAGAGTGTCCCAAAACTAATGAATCAAACGTCACACCACGATAGAGTAGATCAAATACTATCGAATGACACCAATATTAGTTGAGCGAAAATGTACTGTTTCTGAAAAAACCTAACCTAAAGTGGCCGATGTTCGAACTATTTTTTCAATCACAAGGCCAATTTGTGATTAAGGATAGCGTTTCTCTCCCATATTACCATCCCTATAGAGGGAGTTTATTCTGAGTAATAAAAATCATGTAGAAAAAACCATTTTTTTTTTATTTACATTTACTTAGGTTATCGATTAACTACTTAAAATAATTTCAATTAGGGGAGATAAAACAATAACCTTAGTTCAATATAATTTAAAATCGATATACTTTTTCACAAACTGGCCCTGTGATTAAGAAAAATAGTTCGAAAATCGGCAACTTTAAGGAATTTTAATAAAATTCTGATTATTTTGGAAACGGTACATTTTCGTTGAACTAATGTTGGTGTCATTCGATAATATTTGGTCTACTCTATTGTGGTATGACGTTTGATTCACTAGTTTTGAGATACCCGGTTTATTCCGAAATTAATTTCATTCAATAAAACCGTTTGTGAGATGGAACTAAAAATAACATTTTTTATGTTTTTAACAGCCTGTATCTTTTAAACCGATTGAATTCGGAGAAAACGGTAAAGGAAAAAAGTGTTTCTTTTTCCCTCAAGAATCTACTGTTAAAATATCTGTACGAGTCAAAGACTCACCCTGTATACAGGTGACACACGAAATTCACGTTTGGGATTTCGGAATTCAGCTTTGACAAAAGTGATGTTGGTCCGTCCTCTCCACAGGTGCTGTTATGGCACGTTAGGAAAATTTCAATTGAGCTTTCAATATACAGGGTGTTTCATAAGCATTGCGAAAAAATTAGTTTTTGTTCTATAAGTTATTTGGAGTATAAAGGTCCTTTAGGCCTTTGTCCGGAAATGCTTCTTTTTCAAGATACAGGGCGTTGAATGTATTCCAAATGAATCACGAATTCCTCGATATTTTCGAAATAGTGATTAATTCCCGATAAATACCTTGTCTTCAGCAACTACAATGGTTTGCGTGTTGGCATTGACTTTCAGATTTTCGAAGAAAAAAATAGTACGCCAGAGCCTTTCTCCAAAATTGAATTCATTTCGACAATTATTCTTATTCAATTCAGAACAAAATGAGTCTCTGCGTTTTTCCTCTAGGGTGCACCACTAAAAAATTAAAGACCTTTTGTTATTCAAAGAAATACTCGTGTGGAGAAATCGAAAAATAGATTGTATTTGATCAAAAAGCTTTTCAGATTAAGAATTATTGAAAATGGCAGCCCCCATATGAGATTACACTCTTCTCCTCATGGGTATATCGAGGAATTTGTTTTTAATTTGAATAACATGTAACGCCCTGTATCTTGGAAACGAAGCGTTTCCAAGCAATGGCCTAAACGATTTTTCCCACTCCAAATAACTCAGATTAATATCTTGAATTTGTTCTCTTTGTTCATAAAACACCCTGTACCTTTATTAGAGTGGATAAATCAAATCCTTCGAACGATCAATCTGTATTTAGTCATTTCAAATTTGATGGAGGATGGAGGACGTGTTCCATGAAGATTATTCTAATGTTCGAAATTACACCCTCAAATTTCTGAACAGGGTAGAAAAATCTCTTCTCGACTAATTCGTGTTGGCTTGTTTTAGCTGGAGCACCCTGTATTCTTGCTTGCAGTGCACAACAATGTACTCATTTGTTTTGCAAAACTAAAAATGGCGGTTTTTACTTGTTAATGATCGAATAATGCGTGAACCGTTGTGATAGCTTTATTGATCATTATGACTCCGAAAATTTTATCACACAGGTGTTGGGTCACTCTATTGAGCTCACTCAGGAGATCTTATCGAGATAAATTATTTTTACAGCTCCCTTTGTTCTTTAAATTGAAATGTCGAACGACAATTTCCAAAGGATAGAAATTATTTATCATACATTGTTGGACTGCTGTGAATTCGTAGAATTACAAGTACATAAGTCGAACTCGGAAACACGAAAGTAAGTTATGCTATACAGTGAAGCTTCCAAAACACTTCATTGTGTCTGGTCGTTTATTATTCGAAAAATAATGTTCTCGTTTCAGATTATCGAAAAGATAATCTTCCATATCGTGTCTTATTATTATACCCAAATTCTCAATTTATCAATTCATTTGTCCATGAATGCACAGCATCATTTGCGTATGTGGGAGGGTATGTATTTTTATATTAACAATACACTCCGCTAGATGTTCTAGTTGCTGCGATATATATAGTATAAAATCATTACATGACTTGATTTTTTGAGTTCACATACGTACTATTTTCATTCAAAAACGGTTCATACTAATTAACATTGAATGGTTTAAGAACGATTACAATTTTATTTTCAGAAATTCGTAAATAATGAACGTTTGAAGAAATGTGGTATTCTAACGATGATTGTCGGATTCGACACAAAGGTAAGTTTTATCATTTACCTCTTATATTTGACACTAATACAAAATAGTACTTTGAATATGAGAGTCTGTGTGTTCCCTTCGTATATAGAACGAGATAAATTAAAGTGAAATTTCCCCTACTCTAACACTTTCCGGTTTTTCGTGTTATCTGGATTTCTTTTACTATCCTACGATTCGCGTTTGCATTATCACATTGATCTCTTCAAAATCGTACAGTTCCAAAACAAAATCTATTTGTATCCCACAAACAGTGGCGTAGGAAGGGGGGTGCGGAGGGGGCGGACCGCCCCGGGTGCCAGCCCTGTGGGGGTGACAAAAATGTATCTTGAGAGGCTTATATTTGATTAGAGCGTATTTTCCTAGCAAAGAATAAAGAAGTACATCTAAGTCGGATCGATTTTAGATATAGTTTACGTACGATCGCTAAAATTGTGGGTGAAGTACAATTATCTATTATATAGGATAGATATCGTATAATGGCAAAGAGGAAGGTTAATCTTTGAAAATGGCTACTAAGCGAGGAGCGGAACAGTGAGCAAAGAGTACGATGGCGTCGAGAAGGAAACTTGTAGTCAGGGCTGAATAGAGTAGGAGCAGCGAGTGTCCGGGTGGAGTGATTTATGACCCATTATGTTTCAACTGCGCCTGCCTCTTCCAGTAGTTTAATTTCGTCATTCATCCTCAGTGCGTCTGCGTCAGTACCTAAATTCGACTGCAATAATACGCAAGCGCCGTTTACTCGTTTATTGCTTGTGCTTCTTTGTGGTAATCTAGACCATAGACAAAGGATCTCTATGATCTAGACTAGCTGTGTTATTGGTGCCGTGGTATACGTATAATCGTACAGAAATAAAATATTGAATCAGTGGTCCAGATTATTCTACCTCTTCGATCTGGCAGCTATTTAGGAATTTGGGTGAGTTTTGTTTTCCCATGCGTTTTGATAGTTCGAAATGTGATAGGATGAGGAGCAGAGGTACATATGCACACTTTCGCAATTTAGTGAAGGTCGATCTGTTGAGAAGTAGCAGGAGGACTGACAAGGTGGAGTGCTCAGTATGAAGCTGTTAAGACTGTATTCCAAAGTTCCAAGAAGATTGCCGATATAGCATTGAGGAACTTTGTGACCCTTCAGAAACTATCCACACTTGAAGAGCAGCTTAAACTTTATTAACTGCAGAATGTGATTTTTCATTCTTGTGCTATTTGAGTCTATGGAATAGTGCACTAGAAGAAAAAAGGCTTTTAAACTTCTCATTCTTATGAGGAACTTATTCCTACAGTGTCGAAAAGTGCCTCATCAGAAAGAGAAGTTTAATTGCCTTTTTGATTGAAAACAGGGAAATTCTTGTGGAAAAGCCAATGGAATTTGCGGAAGGTATTTGTGACGAGATGAAAATTCCTACCGCCAAAAGAAGAACCTTCAGAAGAAGGAAATCTATGCCGGAGAAAAAGATATCGGATGATCGATGTTAGGGTGCATTGACACGTTTCAACAAAAAATAAACACTCGTTGCCAAGGCATGGAAGTGACATCAGGTGTGCTATCTTGCAGACCAAGAACTTGCTGAAGAGTTCAGAAACTGAATTGCTAGAATTAGTTGGCAGTTTAGTTTGGAGTTATGAAGAAATGTCTTCAGAAGACCTTTTGAAAGAAATCCCACGTCTGAGGAGGTTTTTAAAAGTTCGGGTAGCATTCCTGAAGAAGAAGCTCTGAAGTAGAGTTCTTAGAGACTATTGCAGTTTGATGTCGAGTATGAGCTTCCAGATTCTGGTCCAAATTTAACGTTAGCACTTGGAGTTTACCTTACATTATGTGTTTCTGAGTTTTTCCAAAACTAAGCTTATCTAAAGTTATCTCAGATCTACTATGAGCCGAGCTCGACTATCTTGCTTGGCTATTTTATCCAATGAGCATGGTGTAGCCAGAGGGATCGACTTTGATGAGACTATTTCTCAGTTTGCAGAGAGCAAAGTCAGAAAAAAGAAGTTCTGGAAGAAAAGATGCTGATAAGTTGTTGAATTTGTGCAAAAAACTGATTTTTTTCATTGAAATATAATATAATATTTTACGTGTTGCCCTTCACATCTCTATGCCCATGTTTCAAACACTTCAAATAAAAACTTGTAATTTTGTTAACAAACAAAAAAGGCTCAACAATAATATGTGATGTTGGGGGGGCGACATGTTGAAATTCCGCCCCGGGTGTCACAAGAGCTTGCTACGCCTCTGCCCACAAATAAAGTTTATTTTAGTCGATGAGCTAGGTACTTGTTGAATTAAACAAGTGTTTCAGTTGAAATTCTCAAATTTTTCCTGAAATCAGCCACGAAATCATAATTCGTTCCATGAGACAAAATGAATGAACATTTTTCCGAAAAATCAGTTATAGTCATTGTATCTATTATTTGATAGGGGGTTTTTTAGTATTGACCTTTTAATTTTTCAATGGGCATCACAAAAAATAAATGATGAAATTGAACGAATAATCAAATTCTTTATCGAACCTATAATAATGGTGAATTTTTTTTATGAGAAAACGTCAGTTCTTCTTCATAAAAAATATTATTCCTCTTCGTTTAAATTCCATTAAGACTTGCACAATTAGAAGAATGACCTGTTAATTTATCGGGAGTAATTATAGAAACAACATTATGACGGAAATTGATCATAAAATGATGTTTACCTTGAGAACCTAATGTGAACTATTCAATTTCAGGATTCCCCATCGGCATCGCAAGAAAACTGATTGTTATATCTATATATTTATCGTCATTTTCAACTTCTTCAGTTCAGGGTTCTTCTATTAAGTAAGTTCTCAAATAATGTTAACCCTTCAAATCACATTGAATTTATATAAACTCATAATTGAACATGCTCAAAATTATGTATATTACGAGGATGTATTGAAATCTAGTTAGCCTAGACCAGTTCCATGCATAAAAAAATATTGCGTTACCATAGCAACGAGCAATAACTCTTAGAAGTGTCAGTGTGAAGTTTGAGGTCAAAAAAATAAACCGGAGTTGCGCAATAAATTAAAAGAAAGAAGATGTCCACCAAAATGGTGAAAATCTAAAAATTGGAGTATCGAGCCATCATCAAGTACCTGCATTCAAAAGAGTTAAGAGGTAAGCAGATTTACGAAGATATGCTTAATACCCTTGGTGATCAATGTCCTTCGTACGCGACCATGGAAAATTGGACTGCAAGCTTCAAAAGAGGTAAATTTTTCATTGAAGATGATGACCGATCGGGAAGGCCAGTTTCTGTGTCAGTTCCCGAAAATATCGATGCAGTTCATGACATCAGACCGCGTTCATCATATAGTTCACGTCAATTTGGATATGAGAAAAATTGCTGCAAAATGGATCCCCAAATGTTTGAATGTTGACCAAGGTGCAAGGGTAGAAGCATCGCGTTCGATCTGTGCTCGATTTGAAAACGATGTAGACTTCTTTAACCGAATTGTTACTATGGATGAGACTAAGACACATTACTACGATCCAGAAACAAAGCAACAATCGATGGAATGGTGACACTATGGTTCTCCAAGACCTAAAAAGTTTCGTGTCCAAACGAACATCTGCTGGAAAAGTTCTTGCTTCAGTTTTTTGGGATAACCATGGAGTAATCATGATTAATTTTTTGGATAAGGGTAGAACAATAACCGGAGAATACTATTCGACATTACTGACCACTCTATGGAAAAAAATTAAAGAGACAAGACGTGGGAAGCTATCCAAAGGTGTTTTGTTTTGCAGGACAACGCCCCTGCACACAAATCTCATAATGCCATGCAAAAAATTCGTGATTTAGGGTTTGAATTACTAGAACACCCTCCTTATTCACCAGATTTGGCTCCATCCGACTATCATATCTTTCCTCAACTGGAAAAAAGTTTAAAGGTCGTAAATTTTCTTCCAACGAGGAGGTAATAAAAGCTGTGGAGGTCTGGTTTGCAGAGCAAGAAGAAACATTTTTTTTTGAAAGGTATAGAGACGTTGCAGGTTCGCTCTAATAAATGTATCCAATTAAGAGTAGAATATGTTGAGTAATAAAATTTTTTGACATTGAAATTTTGTTTGGTTCTATAATAGGCTAATAATTTTTCAATATATCCTCGTATTGAAATTTTTGTAGGTATTATAAAAAAAGTTATCATTTCATGTAATTATTAACTGCCCATTCTTGGTTTTAAAAAAGATTTAAAAATAAATTTTTCAAGTAGAGTAAAACCACGAAAATGGTGACGTTATAATCAAATCATTATGGTTGCAGGTCCGAATTCAAATGGATTTGCACTAATGGAAACACTCAATGCAGAAGGGTTGATGTTGCATATGAAAGCTCGGATGCATATCCTTCTGTTGAACTATGTCGTTTGGTTTGTGGAGAAGCTGGTCCTCTATGGCCTCAGCCATACCATATCACTATTACCCAAAGAAAATTGATTGTAATAAACCCTGAGTAAGTTGAATATATCTAGCTCATATTCAGAGGGGAAATCAGGGTTTTGTTCTGAAAATTAATATCTGGTGTATAATAACTATTGACAAAATAAGTTTCGAATTCGATTAGTTGAAATATAAATATCAAGCTTGTAATGAAACACCATATTATATGTACAGGGTGGGCAAATTTCGATCAAGGAATAAAAACCTAGCTTGTGATAATTCTCGTATATAATGCCCCTATTTCACAGGTCATTAATTATCCGTATCAAACCCCAGTTTGATACTCAGATTACCAAAGATGTCATTCAGGTTTTCCGAGATAACATAGGAAGAGAATACAATAATTGCAGGAGTAATATAGAAACAAAAGTGATGGTGAACATCAATTTGTCTTCTAACATCAGTCATTTAGACTGGAATACTGATGAAAGTTATGATCTTGAAGTGAATACAGTAAGTGGTGAGTTTTTAGCGAATAGGTTTCAATATAAAATATGGTGCCTATTTAGTTACACTTCTGTAAGATATCCCAGCCGAAGATTCTACAAGATTTTGGATGGGACACTTGGGCATGGGCGCCCGCAGGGGGGGCCAGGGGGGGCCACGGCCCCCCTTGAGATCCTGATAGACACCGTTAGAGAAATTTTTCTTTCAGTAAAACTAATCGTAGTTGATATTTTGCCCCCCCTGAGAAAAATTTCTGCGGGCGCCCATGCACTTGGGTAGTGATAAATCGTTTTAAAACTTCTATTTTATTGAGGAAAACTCCTAGACCTTCCACCAATTCAATCTTGAATTAGGTTTTTTCGATTTTTAACATTTGTCATACAAACATTAGCCTACAAACAAGTGCTGATCACTGGAAGAGGCTAATCGCATATTTTCTTCTTCTTCTATATGGCACTAAGGTCGTCGAGATGTACCGATGAAATAGGTGAGGCTTTTTTTGACAAAAGTTAGAACTCATCAAAATAAGTCGTTTAACCAAAAATTGTCTATACGAAATATCCAAGATGGCTGAGATACAACCCCTAGAAGTTCGACAAAATTTCATTGAATTTCAAGTAGGTACGAGACTGTGGAAGGTGACTCCGGCATCGCAAAAACGAATAACGAAACAAAACATATGGCTGGACAATGAATGGTTCAGTACCAAGATCATCGGATTAGATGCATCAGGTCACTCTTGAAAAAATCATAATGGTTGTATCGTGCAATTTAGAGTGAAAAAAAAATGTAGAAAATCGAGGCAGTTTCTTGAAAGTGCTTATGTTAATTATGTTGAAAAAGTGCTATGATGTTTCCCCATATCATCCATTTTTAAGACGATTGTAGAACTGTTCGAACAAGAAGATTGTGTTGCCCATTGTGAAAAAAATTCGTGTATAATTCAGACGAATTTTATTGGTGAGATTTTGAAGTTATATTTTATTTTTTACACTTGTGTTCCAAGTCTCTTCTGTCAGTTGGTATCGAAATGAGCCATTTCATAAAATCGAGTAAGTTACTAAAAAATAATGAGAACAATTCGGCAATCCTAAGTTTCCATTTTTATTACCACGTAAAAATCTAAACGAAACCACATGGTCGAATCATGAGATAAGTTTTTTCCCACTTCTTTGCGATAATTCAGCTAACAAACTGTCTAAAGTCGTTAGGATCAATTTCAGTAATCCATTTCAATTATTTTTTCAACTTTGTCATTTTGAGAGTTTTGTATAGGTGATTTTTGGTGAAACGCTTCATTTTGATTATTCTACCTTCTCTTGAAAAAAATGCCTCACCTTCAAATACACCCTGTATATACAGGATGGTCCAACAAAAACTTAACATCTCGATTTTTCGACTTCAAAATGAAAATGTGGAAAATCACTCGAGAATATTATTCGTATCCGACACATATCAAAGTTATTTATTAGTTATGTCGTTAATCTTTCGTACAAAATAGTTATTTTTCTACAAGCGTGCGCGTTCAACCTTTTTCCCGCACGCATTCCAAGTTGCAAAGAGTCACTTTCCCAAAACGTGCGGGAAAAACGCCTGCTATTATATTATAGAGTATATTAAATTCTATCATGTTTCTATGCATAGAACGTCAACGATGAGAAACCCATAGTAATGACATGCAGAATTACGTCTGTCATTATATATGAATTAATCGAATGAGTTATGATCTGTTTCGTGAAATGGATACATTTATATATTTCAAGCGCTTGTAGAAAAAATATTGTTCCTAACTCTTGCGTAAAGTGTCTCGCCCGCACTCAACTGCTTACCCGAACTCTGCTTCGCATCGTTCGGGCAACGGCAGTTTCGTGCGGGCAAGTATCACTTTCCGCACTTGATGGGAAAATAACTATTTCCTGCGGGAAAAAGGTTGAACGCGCACGCTTGTAGGAAAATGTAATTATTTTCTGTCCAAAAAAGTAGTTGAACCATGATTTACCTTAGTCTATCGTGAATTTTTAAGAACGTTACAAGTGTGTCAAAGCAATTGTAAAATTGTAGTAGAATTAAAATGGTGTATTCCGTAGAAGAAAGGGAGGAAATTATGAAATTATTTTTTTCAAATAACAACTCTTTGCGCGAAGAACAGTGTGGCTTTATTTGACGAACGACTTCCTGAAAAAATGTATCTGCTGCTTACGTTTTGCAACTGTTGGCCTAATTTGACGCTACTGGTTCAGTCGGAAACAGAAAGAGGGTCCATGCGAAAGTGACGAGGCTAAGGAAGTGGCAGTTTTAGGTCATGTAGCAATGGATCCGACCTTTAGTACCAGGAAAATGTCCGATGTATCTGGTGTATCACGCACAACGATCATGAAAATCCTTAAGCAACATAAATTCCATCCTTATAAAATACGATTGGTTCAGGAACTGAATGAGGATGATCCTGCTCTCTGGATCAGATCAAGGGGTTGTGTTCTCCCCCGTAAGGGGGTTGCAGTTACGGGGATGCAAAGAGCGGAATAGTTGTTCCCCCTCGAATCAGAAATTGACGAGATGGAGCGATTTTCCACATTTTCATTTCAAAGCCGTGAAAATCGAGGTGTAAAGTTTTCATTGGACCACATTGTATAGTCCTGTAAGAATAATGAAGTTATTTCTTTCATTCTAGATTCAACTGTTAACGTTAACATAAATGGAAACAACATCTTTGGTGCGAGGCATGCCTTGGAAACACTATCACAACTGATGACAACTTACCCAGAATCGGATAATTCTACATGTTTAGCATTGCTGAAAGGTGTTAAAATAGATGATAAACCTATTTATTCTCACAGAGGACTCCTGCTGGACACTTCGAGAAATTTCCTATCGTTAAAAACTATAAAGAAACACATACAAGCTATGGCCGCATCTAAAATGAATTTCCTCCATTGGCATATCTCTGATTCTCATAGTTTTCCTATGGAGACTCCAAGAGTACCAAACATGACAATGTGAGTTCCCACGTATTCTTACAATTCATAATAACCAGAGGAGATTTATCGCTAGGGTTGACCGAGCATAATTATGTAGAATATTTCGCTTCTTTAGAAATTTCAAGCAAGAATTCTTTTAAAATAGGTATCCAAGTCCACGTCTACTGGTCTACACCTTGTCAAATTTATTTCATCCACCATCGTTGCATATATTGCTGTATACAGGGTGTCTGTAAACAAATGCGAAGGACTTAGGGAGATGATTCCTCGATGAAAATAAGCAGGGATAGTTTCTATATTCAATTTCAATCAGGAAAATTCTTTTAAAATATCAAACCAAGTCCACGTCCACTGGTCTACGCACCTTGTCAAATTTGTTTTATCCTCCATCGATGCGAATATTGCTATATACAGGGTGTCTGTAAACAAATGCGAAGGACATAGGGAGATGATTCCTCGATGAAAATAATCAGGGGTAGTTTCTATATTCAATTTTTTCAATCAGGAAAATTCTTTTGAAATATCAATCCAAGTCCACGTCCACTGGTCTACACCTTGTCAAATTTATTTTATCCACCATCGATGCATATATTGCTATATACAGGGAGTCTGTTAACAAATGCGAAGGACTTAGGGAGATGATTCCTCGATGAGAATAAGCAGGGGTAGTTCCTATAATTTGGAAATTTGGTTGAAAATAACAACCCCTTATGATTTTCCTTCAAAAATTGTTTTCGTGGGATAGATTTTCGAAAAATAAAATTCTCTTATGGTTCCCATTCAATTCTGGAGAAAAAAGTCTTTTGAAAAATTTCGATACAGTCGATACTTTTCTCGGAATAAATAAAAACTTACGAACAGTTCTGATCACTGTTCATTTCATTTCATTTTTCATGAGTGTTCCATAGAATGACTACCTCCCTCTAAAATACATGCATCTGCCTCATAGACCTTCGTATACTGATTGTAAGTTTTTATTTATTCCGAGAAAAGTATCGACTGTATCGAAATATTGCAACAGCCTTTTTTTCTCCAGAAATGGGAAACCATAGGAGAATTTTATTTTTCGAAAATCTATCCCACGAAAACAATTTTTGAAGGAAAATCATAAGGGGTTGTTATTTTCAACCCCTAATAATAAAGTTATTAGATCTAAAAAAAAAAGGTGTGAGTAACATCTACTTAGTGCTTCATATTTTATGTATAGTTAAAAACTGTCAACTCGTCATCGCCTTCCAAAGGCTGTATCTTGGAAGGGAGGTCGATTTCGAAAAAAATTTTTAGGAACTACCTCTGCCTATTTTCATCAAGGAATCATCTCCCTAAGTCCTTCGCAATTGTTTACAGAGACACCCCGTATTGATATATTCAAATGAATACAGATATTGAAAATTTGGTGAGATATTTTAAAAATAATCATTCCACCATTATGGGTATTATTCACGTATTATCTCCGTGAATAATGGCTCGTTGAGTACTATATACCATTATCCTATTGACAGATATGGCGCTTACTCCCCGAAGAAGATCTACAGATACCATGATATCCTAGAACTAATTTATTACGGCCTAGTAAGAGGAGTTAGAATCGTTTTGGAATTAGATGCGCCCTCCCACGCTGGGTACGGTTGGCAATGGGGACCTGAGGCCGGTCTTGGTAACCTTACAGTGTGTCTCAACGAACAACCTTGGAGACAGGCGTGCATACAGCCACCTTGTGGTCAACTGAACCCCTCAAACAAGAAAGTATATGACGTATTGGAAAAAATATATAAGGACATGATCGGATTGATGCCCTGGAGTGAAATATTTCACATGGGTGGAGATGAGGTGAGTGATATTCTGTCATAATTCCCCGTCGAATCATCACGCAACTGTTTGGTTTTCTCCAATGGACAAAACAGCTTTTATGCACTCCATATCCTAGGACAGTTATATGATAACCTGATTTTTAAACAGAGGAGCAAATATGTAATTTTTGGGAGTTTAACCCCTTGCTCATTCTTGACCAAAAAAATCGATTTTTTTATGCTATTTTTGGAGCCTTTGCAACGCTGATTACCGGAAATCCCAATCAGATCAGACGAATATAAAGGAGATATCGCAGGTTGAAATTTGTAATTTTTGAAAAATGACATTTCAATTTCAACAATGCAAATCTAACCAGAGTGAGATAGGTTTTCAGAATTGATCGCAATAGATTCAGCGTGTTCGAAAACCTATATTTCCATACCTAACTCTACAATATCCGACACAATTCAGAAGAAAATTTTTCATTTTCGAGTTCACTTTGAAGAGCTCTCCAGAGTACAATTCTCTATGGAATAGTCAATTGTCTGATTTTTTCGAATCTACAAAACAACTTCTTTGCACTCCATATCCTAGGACAGTAATAGGACACCCTGATTTTCAGACAGAGGAGCATTTCAGGAGGTCTAACCACTTTCTCATTTTCTACCTAAAAAAACGAGATTTTCGAAATAGAGTTTTTGTGCTATGGTAGGAGCCCTAGCAACGCTGATTATAGAACCGGAAATCCCAATAGGATCAGATGAATATAACAGGAGATATCGCAGATTGAAAATTGCAATTTTTGAAAAATACCATTTCCAACAGATTCAGAGTGTTCGAAAACCTATATTTTCATACCAAAATTTCAAATATCCGGCCCTGTTTAGGAGAAAAAATTTTTTTTCACTTTTAATTTTCGAGTTGACTTCGAAAAGCTCTCTTGAGTGCAATACTCTATAGAATCATCAACTGTTTGGTTTTCTAGAATCTTCAGAACAAATTCCTTGCACTCCATATCCTAAGACAGTATAAGAACATCCTGATTTTCAGGATTTCAGGACAGAGTCCAAAATAAGTCATTTTAGGGGGGCCCCTCCCCCTAGCCTAGCCTAGCCTCCCTTTCCACCCTTCCTATACCGCAGTTTAAGCTCCACTCCTACTGCCATTAAAGCACCCCGCTGGCGAAGATACTCAGGGGGTGCAGAACGCACTTTGGAGTGGCAAAAACTTCCTTCATCCCTTACTCCCCAGCACCACTCCTACTGCTATTAAAGCACCCCGCTGGCGTGGATACTCAGGGGGTGCAGAACGCACTTTGGAGTGGCAAAAACTTCCTTCATCCCTTGCTCCCCAACGTCCACCCGTACTGCTATTAAAGCACCCCGCTGGCGTGGATACTCAGGGGGTGCAGAACGCACTTTGGAGTGGCAAAACTTCCATCATCCCTTGCTCCCCAACGTCCACCTGTACTGCTATTGAATCACCCCGCTTACGTGGATACTCAGGGAGTGAAGAACGCACCTAGGGGTGAGCTGTCGTGAGTCTGTGCCGTCCTATTTCATCCCCTAACCTGGCTGAGGTCCGATACCTGTCCGTTAAGTGTGCGTCTTAGGTTCTGGCTGGCGAACACGTCCGTAGACCGTATCACCCGTATCACGTTTGAGATCGGATCCTGTTTCATTCCGTCCGTTTTGCCCTGTAAATTCACTGATCTCGAGTCTTTCACTGTGCGGATTTTATAATAGTGCCATTTGTGTTTCCTTGTAACAGTCGACAAATATAATTTGTATACGTTGATTTTGACTTTCATTGGTTGTCGCTAACACCCCAGACACAGAGGAACCTTGTCTTCGGCTCGTAGCTACCAGGGTAGGTTTGCTATTTTCCCTTTAAAGAAAAGCTGGCGCTCGAGTACCCCGAGAAAAAGGCGTTACACTCTGTGTAGGTACTTTGAATTATTTTTTTATCATCAAGGAATTTTTTGTCGCTATTTAAATAGTGACCGCCCCCTATACATGCCGCCCTTAGGCTAGACCCGGGCTTACTTGGCCTTAAAGCAAATCCGCCACTGGTCATGAGCTTTTTTATAACAACTCTACGTAAGTATATTATCATCCATTCATTCTTTGTATTGGCAATAGTTGACATCAATTGCTTCTGGTTTTCACAAAATATCCCCAACAGCTTCCTTTCACCTTGAAGATCATCCCAAAGTAAAACCAATGACTATTTCAATCTGGATTGTCAATAATATCGAAAGATCTTTCACTTATTTTCATAGGTATACATACCTTGCTGGAATATGACTGAGGAAATCTTGAAATACATGAGTGGAAAAGGAAGATCAACACAGGCATTCCTTGATCTATGGGGAGAATTTCAAGGGGAAGCTTTAAAGAGATACGATAATGCAATCGGAAACCAAAATACGAAAGTAATCATCTGGACAAGTCAGCTAACAGACCCAGCACATATAGAGAAATATCTCGACAAAAATCGGTGAGTAAAATCGGCATGCTTGGAGGATTTGAAATAGCTAATGAAGGTGGAGTGTTTCAAAATGTATTGTTTATTGATTTTTGCAGGTACGTCATTCAAACCTGGGTTCCAGATACGGACGAACTACCTGAACAACTACTCAGTTTGGGATACAAACTGATCATTTCTACCAAAAACGCATGGTATCTAGATCACGGATTCTGGGGTACCACGAAGTACTATGACTGGCGAGCGGTTTACCAAAATCAAATTCTCCTCAGTCCCGATGTACTTGGTGGTGAGGTGGGTACATTTTTCTTCGAACTTTGATCGCAATGAATCAATTTCGATTTTATAGGTTTGTATGTGGGGTGAGTATGTGGATGATAATGGGGTGTTGCCCAGAACTTGGCCAAGAGCTGCGGCTGCTGCAGAACGACTCTGGTCGAACCCAACATCGCCGTCGAGCAGAGTTGAGGCTAGATTTTACAGGCATAGAGAAAGGCTTGTAGCCAGAGGCATTGAGGCTGATGCTGTGGTTCCTCGGTGGTGTTATTTGAACGAAGGGCAATGTGGATAAAAAATGTACTCACAAGTAACTGTGATTTCCGAAATTTAATCGATTGTATCATTATGAATATTTGATGTTATTATTTACAATTTCTAGTCCCAAATAAGAATTAGGTACTTGTAAGACCATTTTGTGAATCATATAAATAGTTATAATTACTGTGAAATTATTTTTCTTCGCTCATATCAAACTGTAACTTCTAATCCTGCATGATATAAAATTCAATTTCAGTAGTTTCGACAACCGCAAATCATCCCTTAGTCTATATATTTCAAGGCTTTTTCCATTACTGAAAGTGTAAAATCAGCATCTTCTCTAGTGATACACATCGGAGGTTTTATTCGTACAACCTAAAAAACATAACGAAGATTAAGATGAAATTTTATCTCCAATAAATTTGGACCTACATTTTTATCGTAACCTCCTGCACCCACTAAGAGACCCATATCCTTGCATTTCTCCAGAAATATACTGAATTTGCCTGGTGCAATTGACGTAAGATTCTTATTATTTTCCACCATTTCTACTCCTATCATCAAGCCTTTGCCTCTCACGTCCCCAATGTATGGAGTACGTTCCTTCATCTTGGCTAGTTCTGTGAGTAGATAAGTACCAACAGAGAGGCTATTTTCTTGGAGTTTCTCTTCCTCAATGATCTGAAAGTGAATGTTAATTGATTTGAACATTTTGGGAAAAAAGAGAGAAGCATTTATGGAGGAGTAAAAGGAAAATTGATCTTTAATCTTACATCCAGAACAGCCAAACCGATAGTGGATGCTATAGGTCCTCCTCCGAAAGTATTGAAATGGGCTGCTTTTGTCAGTGCCTCCGAGATTTCTTTTGTTGTTACAACTGCGGCAAGTGGAAAACCATTGCCAATTCCTTTCGCCATTGTAACTACATCAGGAATTATACCATGGCCCTCGAAACCCCAGAAATGCTCTCCAGTTCTGCCAAATCCTGTCTGGACCTGAAAAAACATACACAGGAAGGAGCCAACATGAATCTCACCATTGTGTTTCTTCCATTCGGCCATTTTGAACATAAACGTTTCTAAATTCAGTTTTCTGCTCTGCTTTTCTTACCTCGTCCGATATAAACAGTCCATTATTCTCCTTCACTATCCTATAAGCCTCCTTGATGTAATTTTCAGGAAACTGTACAGTTCCCCCAACGCCTTGGATAGATTCTGCAAAGAACGCTGCTAATTTTCCTGCTGGAACCACACTCCTAAACTCGTTCTTCAGAACTGAGATATATTCATGGCCAGCTTTACATTCTTCTGACTCGCAGGAGCATTCCCTTGAAGTCTGCGATGGGCTATCCCTGCACTTAGAGCCCCCCCAAGGTCCCCTGAAAACGTCGGGATTCATAACCTGAAGAAAAAACGGAGATATTTATGGATTTTCCACCGTTGATTTTCCACATCTAGGTACTCACAGTATGAAATCCAGTTGGTGGAGCTACTGAATATTTATAATGGCCCACAGAGGTTAGCCCCATGGTTTGGTAAGACATTCCATGGTAGCAGTTTTTCAACGACAGTATTTCAGTATGTCCTGTGTATAATCTAGCAAGAAGAATTGCCAAATCGTTGGCTTCGGATCCACTGTTCAGCAAGTAAACCACCTAAGAATTTTTTTTATATAATAAATAATCAGCGAATGTGTTATGTACAAAGTGTCATGATCTAATTTCTAATAACTGAACTAGTCCGAATTATTCTTCGAAAACAATTTCATCTGCTGACAATCTGCCTTAAGTAAAACGCGAAACCCTTGATAACTGGCCGATGAATATAACATTTCATATCCTAAATAAAATGTAATATTTTTTCGTATTGAACGAGTAATGATGAAAAGATTGCAACTTCAGATACTTACCTTGAGATCTCCAGGCATTTTTTCGGCTAATCTTTTCGAATATTCAAATAACTTGGGATGATGATATAAACTTGAAACGTGCCCTAATTTATTGAATTGATTAATAACTGCTTCAGTTATTTTGCTAAAAACGAATTCCCAAAAGTTATGGAAGTTTGATTAGCGGAGGATATCTAAAGTTTTGAATATCATAATGCAAAAATCCTTTATTGATTATACCTACTTCACAGTAAATAATCAAACATGAAAAATTTCATGTAGGTACTCACGGGTGGCAATGTCCTACTGATACAGTGCAAATTCCTCCAAACATATCCAAATACCTTTTACCTTTGTTATCATACAACCATTGCATATGACCTTGATGCAACATCAAAGGCTTTTGATAAAGTGGTTTGAGAATAGGAGTCACATTACTCTGTCTTATAAATGATATTTCTTCAGCAGTGGGACCCTATAAACGTTTAATAAAGCAGAAACTACTTCATCTAAAGCTCCTTTATGAATTCAGAGCAATAATTAAAGTGCCCTGTCCAAATTTATCATTGGGTATTGATTTATTGATAAGTTTCCTCTTCCTTATTTGGTCTAATTGGAATAAAAATAATAGACACAAGTTTCTTAGTTTAGAAGTACTGGAGACAATGTCCTTCTGTCCTTCCTTATAATACATATCTAGGTACCTACAGAATAGGTGGGTACCAACAGGAAACAAGCAAAGAAGCTTTATTCAGTATCTCTATTTATTGAGTTTTAATACTCAATGCACCTGTGTCCATCATGCCCTAATGCAAATAGGCAACCATATATTACCGTTGCTTAGATTTGATTCAAAATACTGAGTAAATAGTGTAATTTGAAAATTGCTAGCGTCATAATAAAAATTCATCAAATTCAAAGATTTTTGTAAATGTAACTGACCTGATAAGGGCCTGGTTCGAAACTTGTCTTTGGTAACTGAGGCAAAGACGAGAACGCCCTGATTGGAAGTCTTAACATATTGACCATCAATGTCAAAACTACAAATGAAAAAGATACTGAAATGTTTCATAAAGTCATTGTCCCTATATAGCACTGATATATATACATGAATAATGGAATGAATTTATAACGAATTAATTCAAATGAATCATAAAAACAGTGTTTATTCCTACCCATTGTTTCATTTCACTTTTCATTCTTTTCAGCAAGGAGATATAAAGTAAAAATACAGACGTTACCATGAGGGATGAAAGAATAAAAATTAACGCCCGATATGAAATTCTGGAAGTAAGTATTTGATGGCGAATGAAGAAGGCTCTTCGGTCAAAGCTTCAATCATAAAATGAGTGAATAGGTGTTGGCTATTGCCAGGATATTCATTTTTGAGGGTGTCTGGGAAGCACAGTGTAGTTTCTATACTTGCTTGCTTGGAAATTATTTCGAATTCAAGATCTGGAGAGGCGACTTTAACCTTTAACTATTTTCCGCAAACAGCATATTTATGTCTCCTTATCGAATGATTGAAGGTACGGCATTTTCTAATCTGACGAACCTGGCTTATTATTGTCGTTACAGTTAGTTTGTTGATTACAATTAGTATTTGTAGTACTGGCACTTCTACAGTATTATCCATAGAGAAAGGTTCTCTTGACTTGCCCCTTGTAATTGGTATTACCATAAGAGGAGTTTGTACCAAGGGAATTTTTCGCCATCCGTATTAGCCGTATAAGGGGCTATCATAATGTGGGGTGTTGCCAGAACACTTGAACGATAAGTAGAAGTGGTGAATATTACAACAAGATTCCATTTCCGTCGACAACACTTTACACTTTACAAACGTCTTTTTTCAACTTCAGCAGGTTTCGAATTATTGCCAATGGCGAGACTTTTCCACGAAATTTTTTTTGTGGAAATATATTGAAAAAGCTCATTTCACCTCGGAAAGTGTAACATTTGTTCCTCACGGAAGAACTTTTCCTATTTTTTTTTCGTTTGATGAATGAAAATATTTCTAACTCTCCGAGATGACGAACGAACTGATTGAATTGAATTATTATGAAAACCCCATATAGATTGATTAGTGGTTTCTGGCGTAAGATATACCTTTTCGGATTTTGAACTGACCAATGAAACGGTATAGACGTATAGACCCCTGTTGGACCTCTTAAACCATCTGAAATTGCCATTGGAACACATGTAGAGATAAAATAATTATGTTTGTTGGTGAAAATCATGTAATTGAGTTCTTCAGGGCATGAATAATTCAAACACATACTCCAAGAAGATTTGCCACTTTATTTAGAAATTGAATTATCAAACAGGTGGTGGTACATAACATCGAAAATCGATAAACATTGCTTCAGTTAATTTGATATATCAATACAACACAAAGAGCATTCATAGCACAAAGATTTACAATATAGCCTCAATATGCGTGGGTGAAATTTGACATAGTGTGTTTCACTGAAATTCCATTGGCTTGGTGCATTTAGTATATTTGAATTTTTGTATCATGGAATTCGACTCCAATTGGCCGATAATCAAATGGAATTTATCGAATGCTCTGAATAAGTTACTTTTTGTACTTGTAATCCGATTTCAGCTGGGACTCTGAAATATAATACATCGTTTAAAATGAACGTCACGGTTAACAGTTCCATCCACAGAAAACTAAATTGAGAATTCTAAATCATAAAAAATCGTTCACTATGCTAGTTCTACAGGTAAACCTTAGAACATGTTCTATGTTCTATGTTCTAAGAGGTAAACGAAATGAAATTATACGAAGTAAAATTTTTTCAATCGATAAATTATTATTCAATAAGAATAAGGATACAAATAAGGTATTAAATTGTATAGAGAGAACTGAATAAATTACTTTCAACTCTATTTGGTTTAGTCCAATACACTAAATACACCTTAATTTGCCTGCAAGTCTATCAAAATGAAGTAAAAGTCTATATCACAGAGCTATTTCAAAGGACTCAATAAAAATCCTACAAAATTTTGCATTTAACAATGAAGTGCTTACACTTAAACTCTAAGCTCAACAGAATATATCTATTCTAGTTTGATTATGTTTCGGTGAAGGATAAAATACTTTCTCTTAAATCTTATGGTTATATTCAACTAGTGAGTTTAAATTTTGATTTACAATATTCATTGAATTCAAAATAAATTTGCATTTAAATTGTCTACAATATTTTTGTAGACTTTATCTCCATCTAAAGTGTGCTGAAATATCCATGAATTATGTCAAGTAATTTCATTATACAATCTTACAATATTTTTTGTTCTTTTCCCATCAGGTTTGATAACCTAAATGGTTTATTTGAAATGCACAGATTCGGAATGTGGATAGAAACCATCCTACTGAACTTTTTCTCAACAAACTAAATACATGTATATATTCAGGTTTGTCTTGTTACTTGACTTCGGTTTTTCAATTCTCAATATTGCTAGTCAATAGTTTCCCAATTACGTCATGAATAATAGAATTCATGGAATTAATCACGACAACCATTTCAAACTACCTTCGAATATTCTTTTTTCAAAAAGGGAATGAATTGATAAACTGAAAATGAAACATTCAATAAACTCACCGTAATACATAAATTTTCAATGAAAAGAGTATTAAAGATATCCTTCTTTTAAATGTTGAAGTTTAACAATATCACAATTATTGAAAGCCTAAAATTATGCAACTCAAAGCACTGAAGAATAATGAGACATGATAGGGAAAATTTAAGTGAAAAAACTTCTATCATGTTTTTCCCATGGAATAACTGAAATAAATAACTTTTAACAATTATGATGAAAGTTTCAGTAGATTTCTATGAGGAAAATTTTTTATCTTGAGTGAGCGAATTGTTCAATATATCTACTTCTTTTTGCTTACCTAATGAAGTGTATAAAGTGAAAGAACTATGCATCTTGCAATTTTTGATGATTTTTTTGAAGCTAACATCCATTATATGATATTTTAATTATCTTTAATGACATTGATTTATTATGTAATGATGTTGAAATAATAATTTGTTACAACAATGAGTAAAACAGATTTATAATCTCGATTTGTTATACCTATTAATCAAACACGATATATTATATAACAATAAATAGATAATAACTTACTATTCACATTAGCTGCATTGGAGTGGTGAAATAAAAACCTTTAAAATGTGCAAAAAAATAAAAATAATCGCAACTCAATCAATAAAATTAATGATAAATTTGTCGAAATGAAGGATTTTTCCGAATGCCATTAATTCTTGATATAAGTACAAATTCAATATTGAAATTCGACTAAAATTCTACTCCAAATTTCTTAATTATAACTTTTCATTTTATGCCAATAAAAAGTTCATTTCATTCCAATTAATTAATATTAATTAATTTGGTTGGCATTCAAATAATTTGGAACAAATTTTCGAATACGTCAATATATTTGCACATTTTAAGGGGGCCAATATAAAAGGGGCAAAGGGAAGAAAGCAGCTACTTGCAGCGATTTTTCGCCCCAGGCCCCCCCTTATGTCATACATACTCTAATGGAGATCTCTTGCAAAGTCTTCTCTGCTCGATGAACCTCTCCACCAGTTTTTTAATCTCTGAGAATATCCACACCGATGATGTTAAACATGTAAGGAAAACCATGTCTGAAATGAAAAGTTTCATGTAACAATTGCAATAATCGAGAAATTACAACATTCCTCACCTAAAAGTGTCAGTGCCTCGGTCTGGAAAATTTTTTGCAATGGTGGAAAATAGACCACCAAAAGCTGTCCTATCACAGACAATGTGACAGCGACAAGGAACATTTTATTCGAGAACAGTCCAATCTGAAAGACGCTTTTCGTTTGGGATCTACAAGACAGAGCGTTCCACATATCAAAAAAGACGAAGCAGGTAAACGTCATGGTGGTATCCCTTGCTGTTATTCCCTGAGAGCTCATCTAGAATTAAAAGGGGAACTGTGAGATACCGAAGAATATGTGAAAACCGAAACATTACCTCTCTTTTGAATACCCATAATGTTCCAGCAATGATGAAAAAAGCCGATAACAATACATTGATTATGAGTTTTTTAGTTATCATTGGCTCCTTGGTATCCCTTGCTTTTTGCTTAACGACATCTTTCTCCACTGGTTCAACTCCTAAACTTTGTGCAGGTGGACCATCCATGATGATATTTATCCACAATATCTTGAATGAAATGAAGGTTGAAAATTCGCATGATTTTCGTTACAAGATAATTTGATTGCATACTCCGTCTGTTCCGATATTCCTGAACAGTACTGTCAGTATTTCAGAGACGATGCCTATTGGCCCAGTCGTTCGAGTTCTATTGTTATTCGATTGCGGGCCAGTAAAACCAGCAATATCGGAACAGGCCCACGGTCTGATTGGTTTTCTAAGAATTTGTCTATGATAATTATTGTCTTTTGCATGTGCGATAAAAAATTAAAATGAATATAAGTATAAACTATGAAATAAAATAAATTTCAATTCATTTCAATCGATTCTATAGAAACGGTGTGTGCACAATCTGGCAACAATAACCCAAGAATTACATTCTCGCCGCATGCGCATCCTGTGCTTTAAACGATATTTGTAGACATTACTAACAAACTGAATCGTTGTAAGTCAGATGTTCTTACTTGCATAGCATTGAGTGGATTAGGAATACCCATCATAGTAGCCAGGGCAATCAATGATAGAGCTGCTATTGATGTAGACAACTGGAATCTGACGAAATTCCTTATATTATAGAATATACTCTTGCCCTCTTCTATAGCTGCACTGAAAGAAGTTTAAACAATGGAAAATTGTTAGCCAATAGATAACACCCACTTACATAATAGTGTAAAAGTCGTCATCAACAAGAATCATATCTGCAGCTTCTTTGCAAACGTCGGTGCCATTTTTTCCCATGGCTATCCCGATGTCTGCCTTTTTGAGAGCAACACCATCGTTAACCCCATCTCCCGTCATCCCAACTATGTGACCAGTTCTTTGTAAACTTTTCACAATGGATAACTTATTTTTCGGTGACACTCTGTAGAATACTGTCGCCCTAGGAACAATTGCATCCATTTCATTCTCCGATAGCAAATCTAACTGTTCGCCTGATAATACTTGTGAGGGCAGTGTGTCCAATCCAATGGATTGAGCTAGAATAATATACTTCATGAAGGATTTTTGATGAGTTATGATCTAAGCACGACATAAAAAACAAGAAAAAGATACTGTTCGACAGTCAATAAAAATCATCGAGAAGGGGCTGAGAAACAATAGAAAACACAGAAACCATCCAATTTTCATAAAAATGATGAAGAATTAACTGCAAACAGAATTATTGAATATCTAAAAAAATGCCTCTCCAGCACCTCCTGATTGCCGAACAAGTACTCTGCCACTGAGCTACCAGAAGGTTCGATTAGCACCACTACCAACATAATTCAATGTTAGTAGAGTTCTAGCTTTGAGTATTTAGTGCTAGTAGTGACATATATGAACAACGACTTTCATTAGATGTTCTACTGGCAGTTAAGGTTGAAAAATAAACAATATTCTCTTTCAATGATCGTCAACGATGGTACAGAGTAATGAATGATTCTACTAACACTAAATTCTTTAACAAGAGGTCCTCTTTGTGCAGTTGCAATCTGTCCTTCTGGTAGCCCAGTGGCAAGCAATCAAGAAGTCGTGGGTTCGAGTCCCGCTTGGAGAGGTACTTTTTTAAAATTTCAGTAATTCTGTTCGCCGCTAATTCTTCATCATCTAAATTTATCACAGACGAAAAACATTCTTCTCAATCCTTACAAAAGTCTTCATAAACGGACTCACCCACAGCTACCGCAGTATCCACCGCGTCTCCAGTTACCATCTTGACTTGAACCTCGGACTGATTCAGAATGGTAATTGCCTCCCTGACCAAAGGCCTTGGAGGATCACAGATCCCCACCAAGCCCAGGTAAACCATGTCCTGATAACCATCACCCTTAGCCATAGCCAATACTCTCAACCCCTTCTTTCCTATCTCCACAGCCTCTCCCATGAATTCTTGTTCTTTTTTCGTCGTCAATGTTTCATATCGTCCATTAATACTATAACGATTACATTTAGCTAAAATTTTTTCTATTGCACCTTTCGCAAAACAAACTTCTTTCTTATCACTATCATATTTTGAAATGCAACGTACTGCCATTATTTTTTGTTCTGAGCTGAAGGGGAACTCTTGGAGTCTGACGTAGGTTTCGCCAACATTGTACATTCCATGTTTCATTGCCGCGGACAACAGAGCTCCCTCTGTTGGTGAACCTAATAGAGATTCGTTCTGGATTATCGCGTTATTACAAACCGCACCCACCTAAAATCGATATTAGCAGATTAGAGATGAGCCCACAGATCTACCTTTCTTGGTAGATCCAGCTTTAAAATTTTTTCATTCATGAACATCATGCAATATTTGTGTTTCATTTCCTTGGAAAAAAATCCCATAAACATGCATTGAATTAGTAAACAGAGTACTGATCATTTCGTTCTAACACTAATGAACTATTGGATTTCCACTGCTTTGTCCTAATTTTGAATTAGTCACCTGGTTTGTAGACAAAACCGTCCTTAACTCCACCCCAAATACATCTAAGTTACCCTGATGAATACGAATTTTTTAATTACCTCTAAGAGCTGATGTACACTTTCCCTTGCTCTGTCAGGGTAGTCACATTTGTGCAATAAAACTTGACCATGATCATTGTAACCAGCTCCGGTAAGTTCAGCTATATAGCCATCGGATGTTACCAAAACGGTAACTGTCATTTCGTTCCTAGTTATTGTTCCGGTTTTATCGGAACAAATAACGTTCACGCAACCCAAAGTTTCGACTGTGGGGAGTTTTTTCACGATGGCGTTTCTCTTGGCCATCCTCATCACCCCCAAGGCCAAAGTTACCGTCACCACAATTGGTAAACCTGAAAGAACAAAATTTAGTTACAGTTTTCATTTGAAGAATGTTATTTGAGACACCAGATTTCTTCTTAGGAACCCACATATTTGAAACTGATATAATCTGACTAATCACCACTTCCAGACACTTTGAAACTATCACACGAGTTGTTTTTACTATTTAGATGAAAGACGAGAGGTCTCGAGCTACAGATTCAAATTATCTTCCCCAGACAACAATAACTTGTTCAAAATTAAGTTTACCCTCTGGAATAGCCGCCACAGCTAAACTGACTCCAATAGTGAACATTTCCATAAGTTGTTTGCCTTGCATCCAGCCAATAAACATAATGAGTCCAATAATAGCGAAGGAATACATCGAGAGCTGGGTTCCCAAGTTGTCCATAGACTTCTGAAGGGGCGTTTTAGGTGCTTCTTCCTCGAGCATCATCTTGAATACAGACCCAAACTCGCTATTCGAACCTGTGCTAACAACGATTCCCTACAAAGAAGAGAATCTTAATACCTTCAATGTTCAGGGACAGATAAAATAGTTTCAATACCTTGCCATGACCACACCGTACAAGTGTCCCCATAAAAGCAATATTAGTATTTGACGAGTGTGCACCATTGGGTCTTAATACAGGACCAATGCTCTTTCGACCTGGTTCAGTCTCCCCTGTAAAACTACTTTCATCTATGGTCAAATCGGTGGATTCACTAAGTCTCACGTCAGCTGGTACCCTGTCTCCGACATTCAGAATCACCACATCCCCAGGTACCAATTCTCTGGCTAAGAAAGTGTCCGGTGTGCCCTCTCTCAAGCTAAAAATAATATATTCACCTTTTAAACCTAAGAATAAAATAAAAAGCAATCCTTGCTGTTCACGCCCCAGGGGGTTACTAATTTGACTAGTAAAAGTAAAACAGTACATTATAAAATTGCCACATGTTATTCGAACTATAAATGCCGAGGATTGGAATCAATATTGAGCTGCCTTTTGGGAAATGAGATGTTATTGCCAGAAGGCATTATACCTCCACTTTCAAGTAACTCTACATATACTATTGGGTATACAGGATAAGTATTTGACTAGTACAAATATTTTAACAGTAGATTCTTGAGGTTGAAAGGAATACTTTTTTCGTATACCATTTTTTCCGTATCCACTCGGTTTAAAGGATACAGGGTGTTGAAAAGCCATAAAAAAATGATATTTTTAGTTCTATCTCACAAACGGTTTTATCGAATGAAATAAATTTTGGAATTTAGTTTTTCATTTATTTGATGACTCTTTCAAATACAAGATATCACCCACGACTTCCAGTTTTCTCATTATGACCAGGTACCATAAAAATACCAAAAATCCAAAGAACCCATCTCTTGAAACTAAGTTGGACGCTATGTAAAGAATATTTGAACGTTTTGTAAAATAAAAGTATTCTTCATACTATTTTCTCGTATAATGCGCCGTTTTCGAGTAATTTTATGTTCGAGAATTAAAAAGTGTCTGTGAAATTGGAAAAATTGGGTATTTTGGCTGAATACAACTCCGTTTGAAATGTCCACAGATGTGTAGTGTCACAGATTTAGCTAGTTATTCTGAAGGTGATTTTGTTTTTCCACGGTGGCACAGCGCAATATGAAAACAAAATGGCTATATATTTTTATTAGGGCCGAATCGGAAAAAGTGGTATAGAAAAAAAGTGTTTCTTTTGACCTCAAGAATCAAAGTCAAAGACTCAGCATGTATACTGATATACACAAAATACTTGCATCAAGCAATATTTTTAATTGTTATTCGTAGATTAACCATAATCCAATCGAAAATGGAAAAAATAATTCATCTCTTAAATGCCTCAACATTTTAATTTTATGAGAAATAATTATCGATACGGTAATATACCAAATACCGATTTGACATTATATTTTTATTGGTTCATAAAAGACGTAACGGTCAATAAACCAACATTTTCAATTTTCCGGTTAATTTCAACTGTACTATCTGTAATACTCCTACATAAGGAGTCGTCCAACATAAGCTAATGAGGTTACATTACATATGTATCATTTATGTGAGAGAATGTCGCGCAGAAAAAGAATACTACTGCTGCTGTTTTATGCTCATACGGGATAACAACTTATATTCATATTCGTTGAGGATTTTAGCTTCTAGACTCTGAACTTTTAATGTCGACAGATAAATAAATATTTACGAAATATAATACTTAAGGGATACAGCTTCAATGAATTGAGAACTGATGTAATAAACTCGTTTAATGATAACTATTCTTTAGGGAGAAGAAAGGTTTGAACAAACGCACGTCGCAAAGAGTGGTAATTTTTTTATACTAATACCAAAACGTTACTCACCAATGGCATGAAGGAGGAACAAGTTTGGTAAGCTCTTGCAGAGACTTCTCCGATCTATATTCCTGCACGAACGCTACTGTGACTACAATAACTATAGCTACTGTGATGCTGATTGCGTCGTCAAATTGTTTCATAAAAACTGAAACTAAAGCTGATGCTAATAATAATAATATCAATGGGTTTTGGAATTGTTCTAGATATTTCTTCCATGGTGGATCTTCATCCTTTACTGTAAATTCGTTATATCTGAAAAAAAAACAGTAATTTTTATATGCAATATTGTGATTGTTATCTTTATCAATAAATGTGCCTCACAAATCAGTTTGTGAAACGCATTAATGGATTTACGAGTTTCACTTTCAAACCATTCAACAAGCCTGCTTTCCAACTGAGCCTAAACTGAAAAAAAGCACATGATAGTCGATCAAAAGTTGACGCTAATGGTATTTTTCTGATTATCACAATGTTGTGAACTGTGAATTTAAGCCAGAGGGTGAGATAGTGAACGGAGAGTTAGGCTGCCTTCAAGATAGCAATTAAGTCGAAAAAAACTAGATTTGTATAAAGAGACAACTTTGAAGGCGATACAACAAACTTGGATGAATAATACAAATTTTCTGTTTCATTGACCCATTCCTAGAAGTTATTTAAAAAACCCTTATCTATGCAAAATTGACGCTTTATGTACATATTTATATTTGTACATGCTGTAAACGAATAGTGGCGAAAAATTTAAGGGATGATTCCTTGTCAAACGTTAGTGTGGGTATTCACAAACGGCTGGGGGTTACTTACCCTGAAAATTGTCTTCTCCTGTTCGCTTCCTGCCAGCTCAGACCCTTGTTTATGTCGACATTCAGTCGTTCTCCTACTTCTTCAGCTGTTAAACTGCTAGCTTCGCTGGCTGTCATCCACATGATGGAACCCGCATTATTGTCCTGAAATTAAAGGAATAAAAATGAGAAATCATTATTCCACCTGTATACTTCTGAATTGTATGAAACATCAAAGTCCGTGAGAAATTTTTTAACATAATATCATATCAAAATATTAATATTCAACCTGAATAGTCGGAGGAAAAATTTAGTACCTTCCCCATGGAATACGGTGGCAGGAATTTTGTCGAAGAGCTTCGTTCAACACGCTAGAACATGGTGAGAGTTATGAACCCCATTGAAAAATCAAATTTGCTTTCGAACACATATCATCGATAATTACTATTTCATACGTGTTGAGTGGACGATCAGATCCACACAGAACCTTCGGTATTTCACAATAGTTTGACGATCAACCAAAACATTTCAGATGTAAACACTGTACAGAAGAATATGGAAATAGTTGCGAACCTGAATAATTCTGATCTGCGTCATTAAATTATCAGATGCGGTATTTCCGAGTCAATAACTTTATTGAATGGACAAATCAAATAGTCGTATATAATAAAGAAATACGTATATTCTGCAGTTTTATATTGATAAAGATTTGAATTTCACAGAGGTACTAATTATTCCAAGATACAAATTTCCGTAATGAATAACTAGTCGAGCTTAATAGTTTGGAAGCCCAAGAGGGAAACTCAGGATTTATTCGAGCGTGTCAGATTAATGTAAGAGGAGATACCTTGGACCCTGTAGAGTACCTCTATCAAAAATTAGACCTGTATATAGGGGGAATTTTCTAGGACATCCTGTAAGAATATGTATCACATTTTCATCTACGGTTAATTTTATTGTGAGATAAACGACTCTAAAGCTGACCTTCGAAAATTCCTGAAAAAGCTGGGTTCAGTTAAAAATTCGTCAAGATCCAACGGTTGCACCAAGATGGATTAAATTCTCAAATTTATTACTAAAAGAGTTGCTCTTTCAGAATATGTATCACATTTCCATCTACGGTTACTTTTATTGAGAGATAAACGACTCGAAACTCAGATATATTATTGAAACAGCTGGGTCCGGTAGCTTCCTTTGGGTCCAATTAACATATCCTCTAAAAATCTGACACGCTCGAAAATTTTTTTTTTACCATTTTCAACTCTTCCGTACGGCCAACCCCACCACGCAAACTGTCAGATTAACATGAATTTATTATCAGAGACACGTAGGCGACCACGTAGGGCATATACAGTATCTTAATCTGACACGCTCGAGTAGGTACACCTGACGATTTCTTTACATCTTTGAAAACCTGCAGACGCTGTCTCCACCGCTGAAAGTACATACATCATAAAACCTTTTTTACTTACTACCATCTAATCTTCAAAATCTACTAGGTCCCGATTTAACATCGTCGGCTCCCCAACTATAACTCATGCAGTGAATAGTATTAGAACTGCATGAACACTTCCTGATGTACCCTTTTTAAGTGTTTGTCAATTTTCAACCCTCAAAATATGGCGATCAAAGCCAAGAGATGGGTAATCGATTCATTTTGTTACCTTCTATAGCCTACAGTCAGAACATAAACTTTGCAATTATTTATCGTTACCGAATCAAAATATTGAATCAGAGATTCGTTATTTCGGGTAATTCAAACAAATAATGAGATTATTCCAGATTCTTGGTAGTATAGAAATTTAACAATCACAGTCATACCGAGTGATATGTTGTCGTCATTTGGATTTCTCTTGGTGGTTATATCAACACAGTTGATGCTTATGATGTTCAAACATTCCTACTGAGAAAATTTAGCAATTTGAAGAACGAATTTGCAAAGATAGTTCAATTCGCCGCTGCTCCCTACTTAAGTAGGGCAAGTGCCTGAAGGATCTTCTTGCCCTCAAACAGAAATTATGTAACCTATTCCGGATTTTTTGACCACCGGTATCTTGTCGGAATAAGCTATCAATTCGGGATGATAGTCAAGAAGGAATTCCATCGTGTAGTTAACAGTATAAGCGGATCTTGTGTGAAAGTTGTAGCTCTTGCTCTTCCACCCCCATGATCATATGCAGCACTTCCACTTGTACGACAGAGATTCCTCTTGTAGTATGAACCTACTGTAACTGTTCAACTACAGCAAATATCCAGAAAAAGCTTGATAAGATTCAAAATTCCACCACTCAAAATCAAAGTAGACTTCACTATGAGAATCCTGGCAAAGCACTGAGGTTAAGACGAGAGGTTTTCAGCGATTAACCAAATTCAGACGAGAGCAGTGAGCTATCCGCAGGTGCTGAACTTAGCTCAGATCTATTCGGTTCCCAGATTTTTTCCCAATATGTCCAAAAATGGACATATGACCAAATTGAAAAGTAGTACTTAGTTCTAAAGTAACGGTTTGAAGATTTGGGCGTCATCTAAAGAATAGTTTCTGATTTAGACTTTCGGCGATAGTTATTCTAAGAAATATGAAACAACCTAGCAACAACAAGTCTAATAAGTTGAATTTATACCTCAAGTATGGCACTTAGTTGACATTGCCTTTAAATGGACTATCTAATGGTGCCATAAAATTCTATACTGTATTCATATTTATTTTAGCAGTCGGTTGGCCATGAAATAATTTTCTCAAGTTTTTGTAACTAGAACGGAGTAAGGTTGGCACTCATGAAATGTCGTTAATGTCATAACGCCGTTGCCACAACTAATATCAATTTTCATTACGAAAATGCCGAAAGTGTTTGAAAGAGAGAGAAGACAGGGTTTCAGGAAGTGCTATTTAGAATTCAGTTCCGCTCATTCAAATAGTTATAGCCCGACATTCTAAGATCCACAATACGTCAGACGGTAGCGAACATATTCAATGTAAGAGAATTTATATAATGTTTCATCTGGATCTAAACGACTTATATTTCAGCTGAATATTTCCACAATCAGAAAGATTGTGAATGAAGAGGATGACAAAAAATTTCCTTCTATTGGAAGACCCAAAAAAGTGGTGGCATTTGAGAATTTTATGTTTGGGTGAATTGATGCGAAACGTAACTACAGGATTTTCGATTAATGTCGTCGTAGAATAAGTTTCCGATAATTGATTTTTCTATTTTTCATTCGACTTGTCCCATACATTGTAAATGTCTTAAGGTACCAATAAGTACCTAATTATTATTATTATATCGATGTATTAAGATGAACAGCCACAAATACGAGCCAGTTGTCCTGTTAATTTTTTATTCATGTGAAAATTCAAGGTTCAAGTTCATCTTGACTTGAAACTTCCTCCAATTCCTTTTACTTCAATTGATGCAAGATGATTTTTGTTCAAGAATTTAACATTTTTGTGATTATCTGTTAATTCCTTCGGGAGATACCTATTGCCAACCACTGCATCATATGCATTTCATCTTCGGGTTAAAATTTTTGAGATCTACAACTGATGTAACGTATTCAAACTTTAGCCAAAGAAGATAACGAACATTAACTCTCCTCAAGCTAGTGCATATTATGATATTATACTGATCTCTTGTATTTTCCATGTAAATAACTCGATTTGGTATGCCTTCAATCAGTTTGTGTAAACTTCAATTACGTTCGTCACATATTTTCCGAGGAGATTCGACATTGTGATAAAACACGTAATAACAGAAACTTTTTTTTTTTGACAAGCGTCATAACCCCACATTTTCGTACTATACAGAGTGAAATGTGTCAAATTTCCATGGCCAACCGACTGCTAAAATAAATGTGAATGCAGTATAGGTGTACAATTTGAAATGAGAGAGCAATATGCGGAGAATCAGGATGATATGATATGATGCTGTTTACGGTATAATCGGTAACTGCTCTTCTATGAAAATTTTTGATATTTCTGTCGAATAGATCGGTGTCTAAAACCCCTGGTCCAAATTTTCAGCTCAACACTAGTTGTCCCAAAACTTCTAGTGGACGTCCACGTCGGTCACCCTGTATATTCCTTACTGATTCATTCATCGATGATTTAATTCAGGAAATTTCGAAAGGCGAATAAACAATTTGTAAAAATGTAAATTTCTATCGATACTAGAATTTGTTCCGGTGAGTCATTGACTAATTTAATCAACTGTAACGATGCATACCATTATGACTGTTGAAAAATTAGTCATAATTTAGATTGATGTCAAACTATCGATTCAAAATTTCCAACGAAAACTGCATAAAAAGTGTAAACTTTATTTACCTCTGCCGTTCCGGTAGACTTTTCCATGACTCTATGGACACCTATCGGCAAACTACCAGCACAACATGGAAATGAGCTTAACGTTCGATCCGATACACCACATCGTACCATACGAATCTATACAAGACTGAACCGACCTTGCTGGGACATTATTATCCAAATAATGCACAGGTAATATCCGTAATACGCGCAGAATTTCATTCAATACCGCAATATTAATGATTATTTCCGACTACCTAAAATACCAGAAATACTTGTCGCTAAAATGATAATAGGCGACATCCTGTGGTCCGTTTCCTTCTTATTTCTGTCATCAATTAGGACCGATTATATTCGAAAATTCGAAATAAATAGAATTATTATCGAAGAACGAGTAAGACTACTGCAGACTAAAAGGGTAAAACAAGATCTTTAGTGATGAATTCAGATTCTAATTAGGCATGCATGATGGCCATGCTAGGTTGAAAGACGAGAACCTCAGTTTCTTTGTGGCAAGGCATGTTCACCACACTGTCGCAGTTAAGGTGTAGAGAGATATTTCTTATGGATGTTGGTCACCTTTAGTATTCATCAGAGGCAGAATGACAGCCGTTCGATATATCCAGGAGGAGTTGGAACAACATGATCTGCCTCGCCAAGTGATGCAGAATTTTTTTCTTCTCCCCACAGAATCTGCAGTCCTCAGTTTCTGTTAGACCCATTTTCGCTAGATGTCTGTTTCGTTGACTTTTCTTTGGCACTCCCATACCATCTTAGAATGTCGTGGTTTTAGAACCGTCTGAGTGCCATTGATAGTACTTTTGAGAGTTTGGGTGGTGGTTTCCCTTTCTCAATCTGCCTTTCTACTTAGCAACGTGATGTTTTCTCGGGATGATGGTTTTCTTTGTCATCTCGTCATCTCTGATGGGATGTTGTAAGTCAGAGAGGACCAGGCTCTTGTAATTTACCCAGATCAAACCAGAATTTACCTCCTATGTTTGGAGGTAAGCACCTTTATAATTGGGTAGCCCACGATGATAAATCGAGATCTACACGAGCGTCGTGGAGACCTAGTTGATTTTGAAGATAAGATAGTATAGAGAAAAAAAGGTTTTTTGATGTATGCACTTTCAGCGGTGGGGAAAGCGTCTCCAGGTTTTCGAAGATGTGAAAAAATCGCCAAGTGTACATACTCGAGCGTGTCAGATTAAGATACTGTATATGCACTGTGTGTCTCTGATAATAAATTCATGTTAATCTGAAAGTTTGCGTGGTGGGGCTGGCCGTACGGAAGAGATGAAAATGGTAAAAAAAAAATTTTCGAGCGTGTCAGATTTTTAGAGGATATGTTAATTGGACCGTAGATGGAAATATGATAAATATTCTGAAAGAGCAACTCTTCTAGTAATAAATCTGAGATTTTCATCCATCTAGGTACAACCGTTCGGTCTTGACGAATTTTTAAGTGAATCCAGCTTTTTCAGGATCAGGTCAGCTTTCGAGTCGTTTATCTCTCAATAAAAGTAACCGTAGATAGAAATGTGATACATATTCTGAAAGAGCAACTCTTCTTGTAATAAATCTGAGAATTTCATCCATGCAGGTGCGACTGTTCGGTCCTGACGAATTTTTAACTGAACCCATCTTTTTCAGAATTTTTCGAGGGTTAGCTTTCAAATCGTTTATCAGTCAATAAAAGTAACCGTAGATGGAAATGTGATACATATTCTGAAAGAGCAACTCTTCTAGTAATAAATATGAGAATTTCATCCATCTAGGTGCGACCGTTCGGTCTTGTTAATCTGACAGTTTGCGTGGTGGGGCTGGCGGTGCGGAACAGTTGGAAATAGTAAAAAAAAAAATTCGAACGTGTCAGATTTTCAGAGGACATTGGATATTGGACCGAAAGGAAGCTACTTCTAATCAGGGGGGTTTCCTTAATCTGACAGTTTGAAGATGATAAGAAAATTCAATAAAACATTTGTCTGAAGCAATTTCACATAACGTCGCCTTGGACGTGAATGGGTCTAATCCACAATTTTAGGTTTTCTGAGTTAGAACTGTAGACAACTTCAAAAAAGCTCAAACTTTGTAGTAGTGAAGACATTCAATCGATTTGTAGCTTATTCGTTGAGTTCTAACAAAATTGCCTAAAGATCTAAGTATGATCTAAGCAACAATTTTTCAAGTGAATAGAACCTAGCAGCTTAGACCTGTTTTCTACAGGGCGGATTTGAAATATTCAATAGTAGTTAAAAGTAGTAACCCACATTTGACAAGCTGAGACTTGAATTCTATAGTTCTAGTTGTGAGCTAGGCGTTAATGATTTTCTAGAGCGAAAAAAGTTCAAATGTGTTTTACTCGAAATTTATATTGAGTGGATTAGACCCATTCACGTCCAAGGCGACGATACTCTCAACCGTTTTCGAGCTAGAGGGTGATGAGAGCTTAGCCATACATGCGAAAGGGCAAGGTCAATGTAGAATCCCAGTCTTATGTACATTCATCGACATATAAAAACGTTCAAACGTCGAAAAAATTGCTTCGGACGAATTTTGTTGAAAATGTTATGATCTACAACATTTATAATCAGTACGGAAATGATTTGAAGCCCAGGAGAGGAGATAATTCAAAAAAACTAATTTTTGTGACCTTTATGGACAATTTTTATTGTTTCGGTTTTCTGAAACTGTAAGATTGTATTTTTTCCGTTATTCTTGAATCATTAACTTCAAAATAAGAAAAAAGGCCAACGCGCTCGAGAATATACACGTGACGTTTTTTTTTTTGCAAGTTTGGCGCCCTCCCACACATATTCGTCCCGCTTAAATTGTCAGATTAAGAAAATGTATACTTTTCAACATGTAATTAACTTTATCTTAATCTGACACGCTCGAGTATGTACAATAATCGATTTTTTTTAATATTCTGTCAGGCTCTCCTACACAATTCCCCCTGTTTAAGTCGATGATGGCAATCCTGCACTTACTTCTTCGTCCTTTTTCCTAGTAAAATTGACATCGAATTGTGTGAAATTTCGAAATACATATATACCTTCTTTTGTTTTCAATATGAGTAAGAATTAATAGATTGTAGATGACACTCGAAATGATACATCAATACTGAAGTTCTGTTGAGATGCGGCCTTTTTTGAATAATGGTATTCAAATTCTTAATGGCAATTTTTTCCTCCTTTTGTAATTTTTCAGGTATCCACCAAATTATCTTTTGTGCTGAATAATCGACCACGAACTATCCAGGATGGAATTCTTAAATAAACTTTGGTGTATTCAAAAAAAGCATAAAATTAAGATATTCGCATTTGCATTGTCAGTAGTTCGTTTAGCGATTTCAATGTTTATCTACAGACAAACGATGTTTCATTGTTAATAATTAGATGATACTGGCTCAATTACCAAGTACCTAAACAGTGTTTAATATATCTCATCTAAACTATTCATACAATGAATAAATATCCTCTATTTTCAATTTTGAAGGTTATGGTAATTGGCCAGATAAAAAATAATTGTACAAAACTCTTTCACGCGAAAAAAATGGAATCACATGGGAGTATACCATATAGGCACCTGATCCTAACAAAATCGAGTTTCTTGAAGAAACGTTTGAATATTCATTGAATAGAGAATTCTTCGATTTTTGAAGATCATTTCACATACTGACTTGGACAAATATATTATTTCCAATAAATTCATTAACATACTAGGTGAAATTTCTTCATGTTTACCAATTTAATGATATACATATGTATTACAAACCTTTAGAACCCCATAAAATTCAATATTTCCCATCCGGTAGAAAACAGGAGACATTGAAAAGAAGGGAAAACAATAAATGAGGCGAACTTTTCATCCGATCAATAAGTCCTGAAGCTCCTAATACGTTACAAACATCATTTAACGACTATACTTTTTACCTCATTCACAAGGTTCGATATTGTACACGAAAAATAAATATTATCATTGAACGCAGTGGATAATGATTGGATTCAAGAAATAAAACATTTATATTAATTCCGTTAACAGCCTTCTTCTCTTCAAATTTTCATAGGGTTGAAAATTGATCCCTTATTATTTGAACCGGGGTCGTTGTGGCTCGATTAACCTTTCGGGAACTGCGACCATGTAGATCTTCTGTTCTCTATCCTACTCATTCATAGGAACCCAAAGAGGTCTTCAATGGAGTTGATAAAAACGACAACATCCTTAGGGGCCTTGGACGTTACTTCGTGAGTATCCAGGACCGGTTTCCCCATATGAATAGTTCTTAGGCCAACCAGCTCTGGACACTTGCATACCATGTGTTTAGCTGTTTCTGCTTCTGATCCACAGTGCCTACAAATTTCATCTGCTGACTCTCCCATACGGTACAAATGATATTTATACCGACAGTGCCCTGTCAGCAGTCCCACCACCACCTGAAGCTCAGCTGGTGACAGCTTTAGCAGTTTTTGGTGTAGGTCGGTGAAATCATCACGAATTTCTTTGACTGTGCAAGTCCAGGAGAGTTTCTCCAGAGGGTTATTCTGTAGTTCAACTCCCATTGCATACATCATATTGGTATTTCACAAGCTCACAGAAAGGCTCAGGTCCAGCAGGTGTTAACCTTGATGCTCTTTTGCAAGTTCATCGGCTTTTTCATTTCCTTCAACACCACAAGGCCCTGGTACCATAGTAGATTCACTTTATTGCCTCTAGCGAGTTGCTTTATGGTATTACAACACTCTCATGTCAGCAGAGATACCTGGCAGTATGATTCCAGGGACCTCAACGTGGTGATATATGCGCCCTTTTGAGGTTCATTTTAAGACACTCCTGATCGCATACGTAAAAAGTCAGTTTGTCGTTCTATAAAATAGAGGGTTCACTTCCCAGGGCTTTAGAGATCCTCAGTTTAAATCCATATACGCCAATGCAGGTGTCCCTTTCTGATTTTGATCCATCAGTAAACCAAGTGGATGACATTTTGTCCAAACGATTTACGAAACTTATTGCACTACGACGGTCAGCTATGACCGTTTCACAAAGCGTTTCGAAATCGAAGATGATTGGCATAACATCCGATGGTTTTGCCAAGAGGTTTGAGTCCAGTTGGTTCAATATCCTCATATGTGTAACCCATCCAGCAGGCTACATTTCCTCACATGTAGGTGTATTATTTACATTTTCCCTTATGGTAGACAAGAAAATGACAACGTGATGTGAAACTTTTACGCTCTTGTTCATATTCATAAACAGAGCGGACACCCATGCAGGTACTGAACTCGTTCAACGCTGCTAGGTTTCCAAAAAAACATATTTTCCAATATTTCCAGATCCGATCAAGATGTATTTTATGAGTATAAATAAATTAGTTGAAAAGAACTTTGACTATTTTCATCACAATATTTATGGCTCAGTTCTCAATTTTACCCAATGAATAACCAGCTTACGTGAAACAAACTATACCTTGAAAGAGTAGTGAAAATTTCCAAATATTAGAAATGGAGCTACTAAAATAGTTCAGGAAAACAGAACAACATGTTAACTCCCATTCTACAAGTATGGGTTACTCACGTTTCTGGCAGTTTCCTCTTTTTTATTTGCACTGTATGACGAAAGATCGGAGAAATCGTTCATAGCTGCTGACAGACCAAGAACTGTTCAACGATAAAGCAGCGATTGGTAGTGCATAGTGCTTTAATATAAGCCAATGAAGTATTATCAGTTCGACGACGCCAGGTAACCTCATTACAAAATTTTCTTATATTCCTTTTTTTATCAGTCCACTTGCATTTCAATAAAAGAATACAGATTAGCGAGGAACACCGCAAAGGTCGGGCCAGGCCGTAACAAATGTCTCGCCTGTGGAAAAAGACCTTAAAATTCTAGTTGATTGAATCATTATGGGAATCTGAGAGTGTTATAGGGTGTCCCGCCATTCGATTGTCAAACTTTTAGTATGGTGGAAGCATTTCATTCTCTTTATGAAAAAAACATACTTCAAAAAATGAAAAATTTGTAAAATTTCACTTCTTTCACTTTCGGATCAAACTTGTTCAATGGTCAGGCTTCCAAGCCCACTCCCTGCTCAGGTCACTATTGGTCGACAACAACAGTAGAGGCGCTAACACGCAGCCTTGTTTTATTCCAGAGTTGGTTGAGAAATGGTCGGTTGTAGAGCCATTATGCTGTATTCTATCGGTGTTGTGTGTATGAATGCTTTTACACACTGCTGAGAATTTTTCGGGTACTCCAAGGCGTCCCATGATTTTCCCTATACTAGTGCTCTCCGATTCACCGAGTCGAAGGCCTTACTTAAATCGATCTAAGCTGTATAGATCCTTGATTGTTGTTCACGGGCCTTCTCTTGCAGCTGTCGCAAGATTACGTCCACCGTACCTCGATTTGGTCGAAGGCCGCACTGTGATTCAGCTAATAGCTTTTCTAAGAGTGGAATCAGACGATTAGCCATAATCTTCGAGATAATTTTACCGGCCACACTAAGCAACGATATGCCCTTGTAATTGTTGCAATTTGACGTATCGCCTTTGTTCTTATAGAGTCTTTGAAGTCTTGTCTTATAGCGTCTTTGAAGTCTTGTGGCACATCTTCTTGTTCCCAGATCTTGCGGAATAGTGTTAGGAGACTATTGACAATGTCTTCATCCTGTAAGAGGTGTTGGAATAAGATTCAGATTTGATGGAGGCCTATTTAACCAGAAGCGCCTCAGAACAAAAACCCGTACAAAGTTTATCACGGAACTTCAATATGCAGACGCGAGCGCAGACGTCTGCGCACTTATCGCTAGCAGCTCAGAGGATCTACAGATAATGTTGGACACCTTTAAACATATATACGAAGTTTTGAGCTTTAGACTCAATATCGACAAAACCAAAATCCTGGTAAGTCCGCCAGAAAGCCTTCAAACAGATATCAGCCTGAAGAATGAAACTCTAGAATAGGTCGAGCAGTTCAAATACTTGGGAAGCTTCATAAATACTAGAACTAACCTAGACACGGAAATACAAAACCGTATCAATTCGGCATCACGGGCATTCTGGAAGCTAAAGGACAGAGTGTTTCAAAATCACGACCTCAATTTGAAGACCAAGACAGCTGTTTACAAAGCAGTGGTCCTCCCAACGCTTCTTTACTGAAGGGAAAGCTGGACGCCCTACAGGCGACATATTAAACAGCTTGAACAAACGCAACAACGTCATCTAATAGCGTTTTCTATTGGTAAAACTAGTGCTGCACTGGATCACAGAACATCAAATGTGAATTAGTAGTATCTTGAAGTTATTGCACTGTTTTTATAATATGGTCTCAATACGCACCAGTTTTACAAATGAAATTTGCTATTATAGCGAATTGCGGTGGTAAAACTAGCTTCAGATGCATTGGAATTATTGTAGTGACATCAAAATATGCACTCGCACTGCACTAGTTTTACCAATAGAAAACGCTATAAGGCAAATAATGCGCATGAGATGGTTCCACAAAGTTTCGAATGCGCGAGTTGTACAACAATTGAGACACAAGTAACGAGGGCCCGACTCAGATGCATTCTGAGGATGCAAGACACAAGATTCCCCAAAATAGCTCTGTATAGCGAATTCACAGAAGGAGCCCGAAAACCAGGAGGCCAGTATAAGCGGTTTAAGGATATACTACATCAATCCCTAAAATCAGTTGATGCCAATCATAACTGGGAACAACTAGCGTTAGACAGGTCACAGTCCATTCTATCAACCTGATTTGGATTCCCATCAACGATTTTCACATACACTTCAATAGCTTTTTTAGACTGCTTTTATGACAACTCTGGGGAGCAATGATAAAGTCTACTTTAACAATCTGATCGAAAGTATGCAAAGGCGTTGTCAAGCCAATTCAATAATTGTCTTCACGTCGCTAATTTCTCAATATCTAAATTTATCCAGACAGAAAACTTCATTCTTGAAAGATAGTTCAGTTTAAATGCAGTTGTTCGACACACAGAAACTACAAAAAACGGCCATGATACTGTGAAAATAACTAATATTCTGGCAAAATAGGGAATTCTGGCTAATTTTCGAAGCTTCATATCGTAATCGGAGAAAAGAATCAATTTCTTCTGCTCTATTTCGAAGCAAAGTTCATTCATGTATTTCAACGTTCTAGTTATGCGGAGAGTTATGCGCAACTTTTCAGTTCGTATTCTAAATTCCTAGAACAGATCGGGAAGCCTGAAGATTCATTAATAGAAGTAATAAACCAGAAAACAAGGCAAGAGAATAGTAGCATTATAATAACTTAAATAAGCGTGACATCCTCTCATTCTCACTCTATACATTCAGGCCTTGAATAATTTCATATAATCTTTTTCTAATTCACACCGAATCCATCTTCTCATTATTCGATAGATTGCATTTCTTATAAATACCAATTCAGTACTTAATTATCCGAACACTTTTCTCATTATAGAATGATTAAAAAGTAACGCACAAACTTCATATCTCGTTAGGTAAGTATTCACTATTCTACAGTCTACAGAAAAATGCTCGAACAGGTAAATTTTTATTTCAAATTATCTAACTTTTCATACATTATTGAGGAGTCTACGATGGGTGGAGGGAAGTTCTTTTTTCTTTATGGCAACCCTAACTTTGGGGCCAGTAATGGATAGACAATTTGTTGCTTCGTATGGTTTGGCCATTGATGCGGTTTTTCATCAACCCCGTTTTTATTATAGGAATGAAATGATTTGGCCTGCTGAATTGGAATTTTTAATATTTTTATGTATTTTGACGTCAATGTCATGCACTTCAGGAGTGATGGTTGTTCTTGATGTATCGTCGTAAACATGCCTTTTTCGCTGGCTTTTTCGTTCGGCTCACTAGATAAATCAAATTTAATGTTTAAGTCCAATATTCAGACCTGGATCTTTTCGAGAATGGTTCTCGAATGAAAGGAGGGTGCCTATGCCTACATTTAATTGAAAATCAATATAACTTGAGACTAAAACTCGAAATATTTTTTCTAATCAATTATAAGTCACATCCTCAAAATTCAGTGAGGAAAAGGTGAAATAAGAAAATCGAATATCAAACTACCTACTGAACAAGTAGGGAAAACATCCTGTCGTAAATATTCATCATTTTCAGGTAATTACTATATGTAACAGTTTATTTTCCCCCTCAGGTAAAATAGCCTGTTGATCGATCGCTTCACAGAGAGTAAACAATAATAATTCCAAAAATTCATTAACCGAAATCCCATGTCAGACGAAATTATTGATCGCCAATGTTTCATAGGTGATTCTAGAAGCTTGTGAAGAAAGAGGTCATAGCTACATAATAAAATCAAACAATTTATTAGGACTAACATACAATACAAATCAATACATTTTAGACCAACAAATCAATAATCCTCTCACCGAAATCGAACTGCGATGAGATTTGCGGCCCAGGTCTCCAAAGTGGTGTTGAGGGACCTTTTCATACTTGATATTAGGAGAAATATTCTTCATCGTGCCAGATTTCGTTTTATGCCATCACAGAGAACCAACAAAACACACTCATCTACTCATAACTTCACCGAAATTCAAATTTTCTATTAAATATACATGTCTCGCATTAGACAACTCAATTACCACAACACATAACTGACACCTATGTTACTTGGCATCAAAGAAAAAAACATCGAAATGACGTAAGCCGCATTGGGTATAAACGAACTACAAGGAAGAAACCTCACTGCTCTGTGATTTGTCATATGTTAACTCTATGGTTCAATTCAAATTCTTATCACACATTCGAAGGATGATAAACTTTCTATTCGCACTCCATCAAGTTTACTGATAAGAAATGATGAAATAATAATAATAAACAATGGGAAACTTACTGTAATTACTTCAAACCAATCATTTTCATTCATATATAAATACTCAGAAGTGCACCTTTTCTTCTTGCCCATTTGATTTGCAATATTTCAAAGAAATTTTTACATCGATGGAAACTCTCACAATGGAAAACGGAAAAGTTGGACTGGAAATTTTGGTAATGATTCAGAAACATTTAAATGTGGCACAAAGGGAAATAATGACATAAGTCAAATATTATCTCATATCTGCATTATCTATGATTGTGATTGAAAGATTCAAATTATTCCGATTTGTAAACAAAAAAAATGTCATTTCCACGGAAATATTTATACATCATTATTCCGCAATTGTTATTTATAAGTTAATTTTAAATTTCAGTTATATTCAAACTGAATGAATTTCAAAAAACTTGTTAAATTAAACTCTGAAAAATGAATAAGAGTAGGAAAGAATTTGATGAGCATACTGCCCACTTGGATAGAACTCTCACAAGGAGCACCTTGTCTGATGGTGATGAAGCTGTAAAGAAAATATATCCATCTAAAAGTGAGCTGTCCATAATAAACAATTCGATAAAATGTACAGAAGAAAAATGTAAAGAGATATTCACATCCTGCTCAAACTTAAATTTACATCTCTATAAAACTCACAATAAAAAGGACGCAATTAAGTTTGATACCATAAACAAACAATATTATTGTCCAGAAATTCAATGCATTTATCATCAGTCGCAGTGGTTCAAGAACAAAAAACTGTTAAAGCAACACTATTTAAAAGTGCATTCACCTAAGATATTTGTTTGTGAAACTTGTAATGAAGGATTTGCTACAAAAGCATTCAAAAACATGCATGTAGATTATTGTGGTGTGAAATTCAAATGCAGTGAATGTCCAATAAGTTATCCCAAGTATGAATCTTTATTAACCCATGCAAGGAGGAAGGAACATAAAATAAATGACAAAATTTATTTCAAATTGAAAAAGGTAGATGATTCAATATCAATTAATATTTCTAAAAGCGATAGTAATTTACTGAATAGAATAAGACCAATTTTGCCTAAACCAACATCAAGTGTTAATTCAATTACCAATTGCAAGTCATTCAACAGGAAAAATGATCAAAGCATTCAAACTGATCACATATCACCAAAACTGAAAAGTAAAATAACTCAAATCAATAGGAATTCATTATTTCGAAAAAGAGATACAAGGCAAACACAAACTGGTTTTTGGAAAGAACAGCTCAGCATTGAAACCCAAACTATTGGCGATTTTACCAGTAGAAACAATATGGAACTTAATGGAGGGAGAAAATTCATCACTACTCAATCTTCTACCCAAACAAGTTCAGTGGACTCAAAATCTGCATCATCAAACACATTTCCTCCTATAAATGATCTCAACCTTTCTTCAACAGCAAAGAGAAGTTCATCAAGCACCCAAACTTTGGAAAAACCCATTGATAACTTTTCTGCCACCACTAATACTCATGATACAATAGATACAGATACCTCCGACTTAATTGAAAGTAACTTGGATAATTTTGATTCAAACTACTTCAACTGCAATATGGAAACTCAAACTGACTTGATATTCAATGAAGATTTATTCGATTATGGAGACTATTACAGCAATATGTACACACAAACCTGTGAGAATCTTCTTTTGAATAGTTTAGAGCTGAATCATATCGAGACCCAAACTGTAGACGATATGTTGAAGTCTGTTGAAATCCAAACAATGATGTCCCATAAAAAGTCTCAAATCAACTGCCGTGATATAAGCCATATGGAAACTCAGACTGACGTTGAGGTCAAGCAAATGTTAGAAGTAATGAATGCGTGATTTTGCCATATTACATTTTGTTGTTTTTGAATTTTCATTGATAGTGTTGACAAACTAGTCGTTCTCAATAAATTTATTTCTATATCTCATTCAGTTCGGCATGTTTCCTGTTGAATAGTTTCAAAGAGGAAGCCTGGAGAGTAAGCAAACTTTCCATGTCCGTTTGATAATTTTATCATCTTTCTGTGGCATTAAATTAAATACTATTTCTCATGATCAATGCCTTTTGTTCAACTTTGGAAATTATGAACATAAAATAACACCATAAGTGTGAAGGAATTATATAATTTGAAAAATGTTCTATTTCATTTAGATAAAACTTAAGCTAAATCACATAGAAAGAAGTTAATCTCTATAGGTTTTTTTACGAATAATTTCGTAAAAATATACAAATAAAATCAGAGTGCAGGTCCACTATTTTCATCTGAACTCAAAAATGGTTCATTGCTTTCTTCAATTCGATGCATATTTTCTAAAGTAGAAGCCATTAGTCTCAAGTTATCAACCCCAGAAAGAAGTTGCCTGAAACAATATACAGATGATAGAGAATTTGAAATTAATTCAACAAATAAAGAAAATTATATTACCTCAGGGAAGCCTCTGCTGAACTAGCAGCATTTCTTAATTCTTGGGCTAGTCTTTGGGAGTGATTAGGCGTCTGGTTTGGTGGTCCTCCTGTAGCACCTTCCATACATCCCCATGCTAAATTCTCTGCTTTGAGTGCTCTATTTTCCTTCTAATAAAAATAAGAAATATGATCAATGGCTTAGATTCAATAGGAGTTTTATACCTTTAGCAAGGTTATTTCCTGTCGAAGTGTGGAAACAGTGGCTTCTGCTGTGGATGCCCTTCTCTGAAATAATACAATATTTAAGTAACTGAAGAAAAAAAGTAGGTTAAATTTAGTGGAAGTATTAAATTAAAGCACAATATTTGCTCTTTAGTTCAGGAACCTACAGTCAGGTATAATTATGCTCCATTTGAAAAAGAAAAACTAGAATAAAAGTACTCATTTCTTCCTTTCCTAGATATAAATAAACAGATAAGTACGAAATTCTTGTCACAAAACAAAATTTTCAAAATTCGAATAACTCAAAAAACTTTCATCCAATGTCCATCAAAATCTACAGGCTTCTTAGGATTGTAGATCCACATAATCATGCGGAAATTGGGCCTGATAGCTTCAAAATAATTACTTGTAGCAAGTCCACAACAATGCATTATACATACAGAAATTTCAAAATCGAAAAAGGCTCTTATAAGCTCTGCAGGAACAGGCGCTTGTTAACAAGAAACTTCAGATAAAAATCACTCACATTACATCTCTTTAAATTCTCTTCCAACTGTTCTAAAGTTTCAATCAAATGTTGCTTATATCGGTTTTCCTGGTTTCTAGTCTCCTCCAGTTCTCTTTTTAACATATCTGCTCTATTAGTTTGTTCAGTCAGTTGTTGTCTGAGTAGATCCAATTCCCTATGTAATCGATCTGGAATTTCTGGACTTTGACTACCAGACAGATTGTCAGGATTTTGAGAACGAACCGCACCATCATTTAAAAAATCGGGAAGACTCTTTGAAACTGCAACCTATGCATAATTCGTTTAAGATAAACAGGATATACAGGTCCTCCAACAGGAGTTTACAGAGAAGTTTATGTTGGATCAATTCGAAAAAAGACAAAGGCCAATTAACCTTTCTTTTCAAAATATTTGCAAGAATTTGACTTCTGGTCATACTGGAGATGGATATGAACTTGTTAATTTTAAATGGCACACCCCGTATATTATTATGAAATCTATTTTCATTTCCTGTAGCGTTTCCTATAACTATGAATAGTAGTTTAAGAGTTATACTGTATTTAAAAAAAATACATGTAAGAATCTGGTAATCATAAATACTCGCAAATATTCTGAAAAAGGTTCATTTGCCTTATGTCTCTACAAAATTTCAATTTATGTTTCTGCATAAATTTCTAATCGGCACTACCAGTAGGACACCGAGTATTGTAATAACAATGAAAAATTTTTTCATTCACAGGGTGTAGCTGCCTTGGATAGGCAATTGAATTGGATGTTAAAGATTATTACAGTAGATATATGATCTACCTCATTTGAAGTTCCTGGTCTTCCAGAATTTAATGGCAAATCAAGTGGAAAATCCGCTTGAGGCCTTATAGACCCTGCTATATCACCACTAGTCTCCATATTTGAGGCATTTAACTCAATATTTTGCCTACATCCAAAACTGTTCTGTGCAAAATCTGGTAATTGTACACCTGCATTATAGTTTTGAGTTGGCCCATTAGATAAATAACTCTGTTCTATGACTAGATGATCCTGAACAAAATCAGGTAAAATTGAGGGATTATCAGTAATAAGCTGACCCTGCTGTGTATCTAACACAGATTTCACAGGACGACCATCACAATAAACTTTGGGACGAGCACCCTTATTCTGGTAACTGGAATCACTTCTCAAGAAGTGTTTTAATGAAAACGGATTTTCTTCTCTTCTACTGCAGTCTCCTGAGCTTGTTCCTGAATAATAATTATGGGAAATTAATTATAAAATATTAAGGGCTTTCCCACAGGATGTCTAAAATTACCTGCTCCTGTGTTGTGATTTCCTAACCTGTGATTATCATGTTTCCTCAAATTATCGTCTCCCAAATCTAATTTTACGATTTGATCTTTTCCTTCCGATTCATTATTCGAGTCAGATTTCGAGGGTTGTTTATCTTTTCTATCTGGAGGTATTCCATCTCGACCTGCCATATCAATATTTGTTTGTTTGGATTGTTAGAAATTTTCTATTTAAATCAGGTAGTTCGATGGCATATGGCCGTATATCTTTTGAACTACTTATCCAACTAACTACCAAGGACGGTCTTTGTAACTACTCTACATAACCAAAGAGTTACTCATAGAGAAAGGGGGTGTCTCTGGAGTTACTCTTTGACATAACAGCCAAAGAGCGAGAGTTGTTACTCTTTAGCCAAAGAGTAAAAGTTGTTACTCCACAGATTACAGAGTAGTGTGTTACTCTTTCTAACAGCCGAAGTGGAATCCACATCAAGCTAACAGCTTAGTGTTCTGTGGTTATAGCAGAGACAGGGGCAACTTCTTATTTTTTTCAAAACGATTTAAATGAAAAGCCAGAAGCGTTTCACTATTCTTTATAGACGCATTTATAATGAAGCGAAAATCATTGTTCATCATTCATTTCCTAATTATTTATTTTATGGTAGCATTTGCCTCCGTTATTTTCATTCGATTTCCAAAATCTAGAGAATCATTTTGAGAACTGACAACAGTACAATTTTACAATCAGGTTGAAGTTGGTTCTTTTTATCTCAACTTCTTTGAGCCCAAGAGATTGTATAACTGATATCTGCTTGCTTTAAGCTCGCAAAAGTACTGTGCTGCCACTTTCATGGATTCATATACAAAATCGTATCAAAAAGAAGGGTATTATTGTAAAGAAAAAAATTTGAATGAAACAACAACACTATATTCAAACACTATGTTCTATCTTTTTTTTTTGAGCTCTTGAATCGTATTCTAATATTTCTGGATGATCATCACTGATAACCTTGTAAGCATAGAACAATCTACAATATTCATCATTTGTTATCTGGAAAGGCCTTATTTGTGGGTCTAAATCGGCAATGAAATACATTCTAGAAACTAAAAAAAAAAGAATTAAAATGCTACAATCCAAAGGGTGAACATTTCAGTGAATGTGAAGTAATTTTCTTGAGGGGTAGCATTCAATGAATATTTTTATCTCATGCAAATTACCTAATTCATCCCTCATTTCTTCTGGAAATAGTCTTGAAGCTCCCTTGAATGAATATTTTTGGCGCATATTGAAAATATTCCTTAAAATTTTTTCAGCCATTTTGAAAGGAATATTGGTGAGGGGATACTTCAGTGGTTTTAAAGTTACCACACCTACATCAACATCTGGTTTAGGCAAGAAGGCTCTTCCAGGAATTAAAAATTTATTCTGAACTTCACACCATAATTGGCAAATTACTGATAACCTAAGGAGAAAATTGATTAGCTCCTTGATTGTCAAAAATTACTAATCTTGAACCAATTTATTTTCATTACCTACAACGTTGTTTATGACCAGGTGGTGCAACCATTCTCTCTGCAACTTCTTTCTGAAAAGTTAAAGTCATTGAAGTTCGACCAAATTTCCAAGCTGCTTCTCTTTCTGATATTGAGTGTAACCACTCCACTAGAAGAATCGTGGAAACACTGAATGGTAGATTACCAATTAAATGGATAGGTGGTGGAACACCATACCAATCACTAGACTGGGCATGTTTCAAACCATTGTTGAAGTCGTATGATCTAATATCACCAATATGTAAATTGATATCCACCTTGCCTTCACATGCTTCTTGAAGAATCTGTAAGATTGGTAAGAATCTGGGATCTTTTTCAACAAGAATAAGTTTACTAGGGTTTTTTTTCAAGATGGATCTAGTTATACTTCCTGGACCTGGACCAACTTCTAACACAACATGATTATTAATATTACCAGCAGCTCTGACAATTTTATCAGTTATTCTTTCATCCAAAAGAAAATTTTGAGACAGTTGTTTCAAGGCTCGCAACTTATATAACTTAATTAAATCTTTTATAGTAGGAAGAGGGGGTAAACGTAGGGAAGTCATTTCATCAATTCTTTTCCTCTATTATTTTTGCGGGTTCATCAAAATCATCCAGAAACGTTTCTTGCTTTACCGCATAAATAGAATAACCATATATTCCAAGAACTGCTGCACCCAGTAATGCACCAGTAATCCTATTTTTTCTTCGGATTGTTTGGATTTTAACAGCTCTATCTCGGTTTTGATGTTCAATTAGTTTCATAAGTTCTAATTCCAATTTACCAATTTTAGTTTTATCAAATTTTGGATTTTCATTAGCTGTCGACATAATAGATTATAAAAAACCCCTTTAAGAAATATTATGATATCTGCATATAGAAAATATGGCAGGGTATAAAACACTACTGTGGCATAAAATAAAGAAAATCCAGGAGTTGCTTATAGATTATACACCTCCGATTTCGATTTGATCACCTCTTAACCTTAACTTAACCCACGTCCCACAGAACATCAAATATGACTTAACCACAGAACACTACCAAAGATCAAAGATATTAATATCTTTGCCCATTGAACTCTATGGGAACCCATAGAGTTCAATGTCTTTGCCAAAGATGAACTTATGGAGAGTAGAGAGAAGGAGAACGATCGCCGTACTAAAAATGTGTCTCCAAAAACGGGGAAAATAGGTGTCGCTGCGATTACAGCGGGTATCGATAAGGGGTGGGGATTCAAGCGTCAATTTGAAATGAACAGCCTTCATTTTATTTAAGTTTATGTGTCATCGTGGTTTTTCTGATGATTTTTCAAATACCTTTCTTCAAATCTATATTGAATATGAGTTCTCTGAATTATATGCAATAAAATGCAAGTCGAAATCAATGAAATTCAAAAGAAATCACTGATCAAAAAAATTGTACCTACTTTTGTTTATCATTGTTTATTGAAAGCAGCTATGTTAGTTGGTTTACTAATCTTCAAAATTATATAAATCCGTAGTGGGGAGTAGTACACATCAAGACAACAAAAGGTAGCAGTCTCAGATTTATCACTTAGGTATTAGAGTAGATTCTTTTGCCAATACTCAGCTGAGAACCGATATAAACCATATATTATGTTATGCCAACAAAATTCTTCAAGAATATTTACTTCTGAACCATGTAGTTTTATTGGTTAAATATTCTTATTCCGAAGAGTCAACTTCTCACGAGGGATGACAATTTCGATTTCGTTTATAATGAATCCATCATCTTTTTGATATCTTCATCGCAAAAGTGCTCTTGACACACAAATTGATTGGGAGTTGATTCTTGAGATAAGGTTTTTTCCAATTTTCTCTCAAAAATGCTCTCGGAAATTTTATCTCTTCTCCTTTTCTTTCCGATGCCAAAACACTCTTATACTAGCGCACGCTTCAACATTTCACCATGGTCATATGTTGTTCTCTTATCAAAAATCGACAATAATAATATTCCTATCATCTGTCACCAGGGAAACAGTTCACTCAGTCAACGAGCCAACTACAATTTGATTTGTGTAAACAAAATTTCGCACTCTCGTGATGGCCAGCGCGACTGTTGGCAAAAGCATGAACTACTACTATTGGTACCACAGAACAGACCCTTGACTTACTTTATGATTGGTACATATTTTAGGGGACAAAAAATCTGTGGTCTCAAAGCAGCGATCGTTCTCCTTCTCTCTCATTGAACTAACATTGAACTAAAGAAAGTTTAGTTCAATGTGAACTAAAGAACTTTAGTTCAATGTTCTCTCTACTCTCCATAGATGAACTTCAGCCGCAGCGTAGCACAGAACATTTTGTTAGTTAACGAAAGCATAGAGCAATAAGTTATTAATGTTAAAGGTTCCTCTTTGGTTTAACACCTAGACCAGAGACAAGACTCTTTCCCTTTCTCTAAGACCTAGACGTACTCTATGGTTTAACATTAGAAAAAAAATTAATGGTTAGTTTTAGTTTAGTGGTTGAGGTTGTGTAGAATTTAAATCTTCATTGAGTGCGTAACAGTTTTTTCTTCAAGTAATTGCTAAGATGGATAATTCAATTGATAGCGTTAAAGAGTGCAATGCTTGTAAAACTACATTCATCAGACAATCTGATATGATAAGGCATATCAAAAGATTCCATCCTAAGAATGCTGAAAATCTTATTTCCATGATGGAAAACAAGGTCTCTTTATTCAAATGCGATCAATGCGATAAGCAGTTTTCTAACAAAAAGAACTTGAACTTCCACAGGAAGTCACATTGTGGAAACAACTCAGGTGTTAAAATTAGGAAGAAATGTCCACTTTGTGATTATGTTGCTGCTTTCAAAAAGGATTTTTATGATCACTGTGGAGAAGCACATAACATAATGTTGGATATAGAGAAAATGAATTTTGCTAGTATTGACGACTTTTCACATTGGAAATTAGAAATAGAAGGTGCTATGAATTCCAAATTTGTTAAGGAATATGGTTCAACGGCTAAAATGACAAATTATATATGCAGTCAGTCGGAGTATTCAGTATCTGGAACAGATATTGAAATTGGAAGTTCTCAGGACAAAAAGGTAAATGGTTTCTGCCCAGCAGGGTTTAGAGTAATGCATGAAGATAATGGAAAATGTAGTATATATTTTGTGAAGACCCATATTTGTTATCAAAATAAGAATATATTTCCAAATATTACAAATGAAGTGAAAAGAATAACTGAGAATTCATTAGAGCATGAAAATCAATTGGGAAATTCAGTAGTTGCAGAGAAGAATAAAACTGAAACAAGCAGTAACAACGATGAAGTAAATCAGTCTGATTCAAATCACGAGAAAAAATCTAAAAATATTAAGAAGAAAGACTTCTTGTTAAAAAAGAGAGAAATGATGAAAAATGTTTTAAGTATTCTGGATTCTATTTCTAATACAACAGAATTAGAAGCTGTTCAAGAGCTTATCAACCCTATAAAACCTATATTAGGAATTTTGCAAGGAAAATCGAAGGAAATTTGATCAATATAATATGAAGGCAATGTTAAAATTAGATTGTACTTATATGTTTTGAAGAATTTTTATTTATATATAGTATATTGAAATGTAATAATAAAATCTACTTTGCTAACGTGAAGAATTTTATATTATTTGTTTTCAGTCACGATATTTTTGTAATGAAGTGATCAAATCATATAATTTTGTTGAATAATTTCACTTGTTGATCATCTGGGGGATTCCATAAACTAGTTTTTCTATGGATGAGGAATTTATTCAGAGATTGATCAGCAGCAAATGCTAAAGCAAAATGCACATAAATGCAGTAAGTTTTCTGAAATGGAAATTAATTTCTATCTAAGTTTCTTCCTAAGTCGAGTTCGAACCTGCGATAAACGCAACTATATAGATTCAAGCTTTCATTACTCAAAATGAACTGATTTAATGAGAAAAAGAATTTTAACCAACTATCCTCCAACCTCAAAGTAATTCATGTTATTTGTTTAACGATTTTAGGTCAAGTATAACTTTGAATACTCAATATTATTACTAAAGATTCTTTTCTGTTTGGTATTACTCATACGCGATTTTACAAATTTTTCTTTGAGATCACAGATATTCGTTTTCTGTGCTCTGCATCAAAGCAAAGGGGCCAAAAAAAAAAGAGGTTTCTCAGTGATCGAAGCAACAACCAGAGACAAGAGAGATTTTCTCTGACATTGCAGGCATTGAACTAAAGAAAGTTCTTTAGTTCAATGATTGCAGGTTGTTATGTGTTCTGTGGTTGTGTCTGTGACATAGACATTGCTTTAAATCCATAGACATAGACATGTCTATGCTTAAATCCATTGAACTCTATGGGAACCATAGAGTTCAATGCTTAAATCAGACTAATCCATAGACCTAATAAAATATATTATGTATTATTATTATTATTATTATATTATGTATTATTATTATGTATTATTAGGTCTATGAGCTGTATTCGGGTTCGGCTTTTGGACGGTCCGAGGATGGTTCTAGAACTGCGCAGAGGATTTAATACTAGGGCGCAAGAGTTTTGCGCAGTCCTAGAACAATTCTCGGACTGTCAGAAAGCCGAACCCGAATACGACTATGGACTAATCAGAGTCTGCTCAACTCCATCTTTAATCGAAGATCTTTGCTCTGCTTATTTTTACAAACGAAAATAGATAATTTCATTTCATACATTTTGAGGTATAAGTTCATTTAGTATCTTTTTGTTTGAATATAATAAAAAAAAATCTATAAGTGAAGAATGGCGAAACGTGTAAGATACGATTCTGTGAGAAAATACGAATCATCAGAAGATAGTGAGGATACAAATGGATGTAACCAGGTAATTTACAACTTATCAACCAAATTATTTGAAAGCTCTAACACGAGTAACAACTTGCAGTCTGAAGAAAGCAGCGACCCGGGTATAGACATTCAAAAATTTAAATCTAATCGCAAACCGAAATGTTTTTCGAAAAATGCTGAAATGGCCCGACAGAATCGTTTGAAGAAAAAAATTCATCTTGCAAAACTTGAAAAAAAAGTCGAAATCCTGAAGAAGGAGAAAAATGATCTGACTAACATTATTGATAGACAGTCTACTATGCTATATGATCTGAAGAAAGAAGTAAGATATTTAAAAGGAGTTTTAGCTAATAGTTCTGATATTCGTACATTAGTGAAAAACATCCATGCAACAACTGGATTGCCTGTTTCATCATCATTGGACAGTTCTTTGAAGGTAGGTACTGATAGTACCAATGGGGAGTGTGGAAATTCAATAGTTAAGGAAGAAACACTGTTGTCTGAATCCAGTTGTGTAGGTTTTAATAATTTTGGTGATTATTTAGGATCCGATCACCTGTTTGATGTTGACAATGACTTATTTTCATACATGGAAACAGGAGAGTTTGAGCAAAACCTTGAAAAACCTCAACAAGAATCTCCTACAATAGAACATAATTACACAAGTAAATTGCTTGAAAATGAAAGTTATGGAATTTGTCTTCATGTTTGTAAAAACAAGGTTTCTTTGGAGTTATGTTCATTATGTGAAGAGAATGCAAGAATGTACTCGACTTGAAACTAATTTTCAGTATGTACATTGTATTGATCATGAAATATAATTCAATCATAAAGGATAATTTCATATTATAATGTTATAATATAAACCTGTGCATTGTAAGCATAAAGTAACATAGGAAAATTATCATGTATTTAAATTTTCAGGAGTGGAGATACTACTGAATTACTTGGAAGGATTGCAGTATTTTCTTTCCAATGTTTAATTCAAGGTGTGGTAGCTTTCTTCCTTACTATATTGTAACTTCTGAAATTGTTGATAGCTTTACTCTTTATGTCACAACCCAATTCAGTTATTCCAATATATTACTTTACGTAATAATAATGTGATGACTTCATCTGAAGAGAATTTTTCATGGTCTAAAAAACACCAATTTCAGAAGTTAAATGAAACACAACCAGTGAAATGACTTGTTATTTTGATGTAAATTTTGTTTTCAGTCATTGATAACATGAATGTGAAGATATCAGGTTGAGTATGTTGAAAATTGTATCGTTCCTTTTTTTTACTCTGTTGTGCTTTATAATCAAAATTCCTTTTCTTGATCACAGTTATGATTTTTTAAGAATTAACTGTAGAGCACAGCTAATATCCAATATGTTTTCATTATTTGATTGAAAAAATTTACTAAATACATTCTATCTAAGTTTCAGTGCAGATAGTCAAGGATCAAAAGGAATTAGGTGACAGGTATCATGTGATATTTGATGAAATGTTAGTAAGTAAGTTGCTTTGGTGATAAAGAATGTTTCTGTACAATACCATACAAAATTTTGCTGGGTCAACATTATTATGGTTATCGTATATGTATAAGTATTTAGGTATTAGGACATATTAGATATTCTTCATGGATAGATGTACCACCATATTCAATTCATAAACTTTTTGAATATGAACTTGCTACAGAATTCGCCTAGAAGAGGAACATCTGAAATATTGAAGAAATTTTCTGCATACCTTATTCTGAGCACTGTATTATTTTGTTCCAAATAAATTATATTTTTTTCAACTAAAACTTTGATGAATTTTCCTTTCACAATTAAACTTTTTCGAAGCCACTTATAATGATGAGTGAAGAATTCTGTATAACCTTTGTAATTAATTTCTGATATTTTTCAAGAATTTCCTATTAACATTAACATTTTTCTCTCATTTCTTCTATTAACATTTTAAGATATTGTACTTCAATTTTCAGTTGCTTAATTTCTTCATTTTCACACTCTGGATTGTGATTTCTGAGTTTCCTCTTGCTGAACAGCACTCAATTAGTAGTTCACTAATAATTTTGATGTTTTTATTCCTTTTCATACAACTATCATGGAAAATGGAATAGCAGTTTTTGCATTGCATGCTTCAGCTGGTTTTGCACAACACTTGAATATTTTTGAGTTCGTATTTTCACCCTTATTTGCACAATCATCACGATCCGACACATCCGCATCAGTCGCCGCCATGATGTATAATACTAATTTCAATTGATACAAACTGCCAAATTGTGGTGGAATCTGGACAAGTCCAAGACTCCATAAAGAAGAAATGAAGCATCAAGCTGCTAATAGCATAATTTTTTTTACACTTGGACAGTTTCAAATCCATCAGTAGTTGAACAGATTTGGCACTGTATATATACATATAGAATATGAAAAAACTATCTTTTCAGACAGCGCTGTAGGGGAGTAAGAACTCATCTGGGTGACTGGTGTTTTAAGAAATCAATTTCGCATTAAAAATTGATATATCTGAAGATCTATATAAATAGCAAGCTGAGTTTTTGCCCATTTGGTGATATCACTTGAAGGTTTTTCCAAGCAAGAAATAATAGGAGCAAAAAATATTTCAAAATTTTACACTAAGCAAATTTACCGTTTCCCATAGGGCCAATAAACAGGATTTTGGTAAGTATAAAATTACAAAGCTTTAATCAAGAATAAGTCAATGAAAATGAACATTATTTGACAAGGTTTTAATTCCAAACTCGGTAATAACTCAACCAAAAAATATAAATACATGGTCATATTTAAAGAAAACGGAAATAGATATTTGCTTATACTATGTGAATTAACTACAATCCCAAAAGTATAATAGTTCTCAAGAAAAAAATTCTTGATTATTGTTACACTTCTTCAGTACAAAAAAAACACAAAATTCATTCAAAGAAAAATAATACTAAAATAAATAAAGTCCTCAGTATTATTAGAATCGATATAAATAAAATTCAACAACCCCAACAAAGAATTCTTAATATATTAAAACTACAATGTTAAACTTGAAAGCTCTTGTTAATGCAAACTCAGATCCATGTCAATTATCATTTATTCACTTTTTAAAAGTATGTATATATATATATATACTTAATAAGGATATCAACCAAATACATAGGTAATAATCCACTGTTTATGAATAAAACCCAAGCTTTCGAAATATGTGAATGGTAACACTTGGATAAAAAAATTTTTATGCATGTGATTGATGAGATCATTAGCGTTAAGATTTGATGAAATTTTATTTTGTTGTTGAACTATTTGCTCCTACAACAAGATTCAGAAATTCAAGTTTCCTTGATTGTTGTTTTCATGATTCATATTTCAAAGTTGCAATGAGGTTGAAACCAAATGTTTCATTAACTTTGCTTGTTATGAATGAAGAGTAGGTTATTACTGGCGTACTTGATCGATATCCCTCATTAAATATACTACACATACATAAAACGATCATTATCTCGAATATTATATATTCTACAATGTATATTTAATTTTAAAATCAACGATACCTATTTTCACCAGCTCATTTTTCAAGACTTCAAATACCTCAACTCTTGACATTTGAGGAAATACTGTGCCTTATGGTAGGTATAGTCACTTTGATCAGTCTTGCAACCAATCATTAGATAAATAGTGAATATAACTGCTAAAACCAATCTGTCCAAGCTGAAAAAAAATTTCAGTTAGTCAACTTTCTGAGTACTTGAAAAAACTCACAATGGATACCTATATTATATTTTATTTGAATTTTTTGTGCCTTTCGGTTATTTCAATCATTCAACTCTCTTTGGAATTGTGCCAGATCAAATCCAATTGAAAGGATCTTTTCCATTATAAGAGCTTTTCAAGTATTTACAAGCTTTTCTAAATTCATTCAATTCTAAGACCATTTAAGTGTGCTTACCTCATGACAGGTGTTGTCCAAAACAATAAAATGAATGCTGTAAAACTAGGGTGGTTGATATGGGAGCATAGTTTCCTCAACTCCTGGGATTTTGTTTTATTAGAGCCAGGAAGGTTTTTTATAGAATAAATTACCTGAAATAATGTAAAACATAAAATGACATTGTAAAAATATTTGGTATTTAGGTAGTTTATTGATATTCACAGTTTTTGATAAGAAAAATTATGTACCTGCTTGATACCCAGTAACTCATTTATATCCATACAAACATTTCCAACATAAATAAAAATCCAGGCTAGTATATGAATACCATAATATGTATACCATACTGGTTTATAATTGAGATTTAATTGCCACAATGTTACTTCCAATATGGGAAACCAAAATGTGAAAAGAATCTGAAAATCATAAAACGGATAACAATTTTTCTATTACTAAATTTCTAACAAAATACCTGGAGACATATAGCAGAAGTAATAATATAAAAACTTCTGTATATGTCTAGAATGCCATATTTCTCAAAATATATTTTCAATTTATCACTGGCTAAAATCGAATGTTGCCCTATGAAGAGTGCAAGTAGGACCATATCCACTAGAAGCATCCACAAACAATTGGTTATCCTTTCATCTGAAAATTCAAAATCAATTAAAAGGCGCATAAAATAAAATTAAAACATACCTTGTCGAGGATAATTTGCTGGACGATATTGGTATGGGTCTGATAAAAATATCATCAAATTTATAACACTGTAGAATGCAGAAACCAATCCGATGAGGCTTATTGCACATTTTCCTGAATCAAAAATGCTATTTTTCAAATTCATTGGTAATTTGTTTGATTTGACCAATAAACAACAATTTTTATTAATTTGAATAAAATATTCTTCCTTTTTTTACACTATTTTTATTTTTAACAAACTCACATAACCATAGACTTCGTTGTTTGAAATTGTGATCATTGAACTAATAACCCATTGAAATTAGTTCCATTGAAATCGAAAGGTTCTTAGTGATTTTAATGATTAGTCCATATGAATCTTCTTTGCCATCTTCCTAACCTAACAAAATTTCCTAACCATAAAAACAAAGATTAATCTTTCCTTTAAAAGAAATGTACAAAAATAAAAACGATGGCAAAGAATGAGAACTTTTCTCACGGTTTGATAAAACCGATAAGCAACGATGTTGTTCATCAAATATGCTCGGGCCAGGTATGAATCAACTCAAATCTTTTAGAACGATACTAGAATAAGGGCCGCTTGTGCAGCGATGAATAATGAGACCAAACACTACAAACCAAGAACCAATATTCAACACAAACTACTGAGCTCATTCATTATGCAGTTCCTAACACTGAAGAACTAAGAATCTTTCTGTTTTAAGGAAGGCAACAATTAGAAGATGAATCTTTATTCTAGGTAATTTTAACATTAGCAGTCGCCGTGAAAGAATTAGTGGAAAATTCTATAGATGCTGGTGCTACAATAATTGATATAACTCTAAAGGAATATGGTTCCGAAAGTATTGAAGTATGTGATAATGGGGCAGGTGTTTTAGAGGACAATTTTCAAGCTTTGAGTATGCAGTTGAAGTCAATTTATTTTTTCCCATTCTAATTTTGTTTTTTTAGCTTTAAAACATTACACTTCAAAAATTGATAAGTTCTCAGACCTTCAGTTTTTAGAGACCCTAGGTTTTCGTGGTGAAGCACTTAGTTCACTATGTGCTCTGGCTGATTTATCTATACTAACAAAACATTCTTCAACTGAACAGGCCAAAAGAATCAAATACAATAAAGAAGGTCAAATAGTTGAAGTATCTTTAGCTGCAAGACAGATTGGTACCTCTGTTAAATTAGAGAATTTGTTTTCAACATTACCTGTCCGTAGAAAGGAATTCATGAAAAATCTAAAAAGGGAATTCAATAAGATGTCTCAATTATTATATGCTTACTGTTTGGTTTCCAAAGGTATTAAGTGAGTAAGAAAATTACTGTGTTGATAAAAAAAAGTTAAAGTCAATTTCAAATTGCAGGTTCACTTGTACCAATATTACTAACAACAAGAGAAATGTTGTAGTAGCAACACAAGGCCATCATAAGGTTAGAGAAAATATCATAAGTGTTTTTGGTGCAAAACAGATCTCATCATTGATAGAGATTGATTTGATCCGACCAAATCAAGATATATTGAATGAATATAGTATCAAGTTAGGTGATGACGAAGAATTGCCATTTGAGATGGAATTTCTTGTTTCAAGCGTCATTCATGGCAATGGACGTAGTTCAACAGACAGACAATTTTTTTATGTTAATTCACGTCCAGTAGAGCCAACTAAAATTATAAAATTGGTCAATCAAATTTATAAACAGTTCAATTCAAATCAGTATCCCTTTGTATATCTCAATATATTGGTGAAAAGTTCCATTGTAGATGTCAATGTAACACCAGATAAGAGACAAATTTTCTTGGAAAAAGAAAAATTATTTTTGGCTTCTTTAAAAGCATCATTGTTGGAATCGTTCAAATTATTCCCATCACAAGTACCTTTGGAAAATCAAGACATTTCTAAGCTACTGTCTTTGAATAATTCTAATTGTGAAGGAAAAAGAATGAAACGCAGTTTAACAGACTCTCCAGAAACAAATAAAGACTTTTTGAATAGCTTCAGGAAAAAGCACAAAAGTGATGGTGAAATATTTTCATTTAAAAATAGCTCATTTTCCACTTCTCAATTAAAACTTGAAGAAGAGAAAAAAGATTCATTAACAAAGATTTCCTCTAAGTCAGAGTTTGAAAGAAATATATCAGATTTATCTTCGGAAGCATCATTACCATCTACTTCTGATTTGAAATCATGTGAATTTATCAAAGAAAGGAGAATGAAGGAGAATATAGTAAATTATGAGTTCAAGGAATATGAGAGGGATAGAAGTGAAAACAAAACTGATACTGTAAATAAAAACTTGAATGGAAACCTAAGATCTGAGAAAAATTCAGAAATCACTGGAACAAAAGAAGATATAGAATCTTTTTCATCTGAAGAGAATACAATACACGCAAAAAAAAAGGAAATCAAAGATAATGAAATTGTGAATATTATTCTAGATACCCCAGTGAAAAGTACCAAAAATAGGAAAACTGTTCCGTGTGATGTAACTTTGCAATGTATTCGCAAATCAATAATAAAGAGGCAAAATGCAGAATCAAAATCAAATGATGTGAAAATAAAATTTAGATCAACCATTGCACCAGAAAATAATAAAAAAGCAGAGGAAGAACTTCAGAAGCAATTATCGAAACATGATTTTTGCAATATGGAAGTCATAGGTCAGTTTAATTTAGGTTTTATCATAACAAGACTGGGCAATGATTTGTTCATCATAGATCAACATGCAACAGATGAAAAATATAATTTTGAACAATTACAGTCTTTTACAGTGTTACAAAAACAAGTATTAGTAAAGTATGTGTTCAACTGGTTAATATTATTATTCAATCTCTTATTTCTTCAAATTTTAGTTCAAAATCGTTGGAACTTACGGCTGGAAATGAAAGCATACTTATAGAAAATGAAGAAATTTTTAGGAAAAATGGATTTCATTTCAAGATCGATGAAAATGGTGAGCATTTGGTGAATCAGAATTAACCTCTATTTCGGAGGGTTCATTTTCTAATTAACATTTTCTATCAGTAAAATTTTCAACATTATATCCAATGAATATTTAGATTTTTTCAGCCCCTATGACAAAAAAAGTATTATTGACTGCTGTACCTGTGAGCCAAAACTATGTCTTTGGTAAAGATGATATAGATGAAATGTTATTTATGCTGAAGGTAAATTCAGAAAGTTGATATACAGAGTGAGTAAAAAGTGTATTTCTTTTAGGATTCCAGTCACACTATGTGTAGACCATCAAGAGTGCGGGCTATGTTTGCGTCTAGAGCATGTAGAAAATCAGTCATGATTGGCAAATCATTATCAAAAAAAGATATGAAAACGCTGGTTGAGCATATGGGAGAAATAGATCAACCATGGGTGAGTAGAAGTCCCAATTAATAATCTTTACCTTTCCTTACAAGAAAATTAAATTGATTTCTTTTAAATCTATCTGCAATGTCCATAGCAAATGTTAAATGGACAATATTGTACAGGGACGCGAAATAAATGGATTTTTTTCAGTGAAATCAACAAAGTTTCAACTTCCTGTTTATTTTGCCTTTGGTTCTTTTTCATGAATACCCAACATAAAACTAAATGTCCGCATGAAAAATTGTCAGATGGAACTCTTGATATTTTTTTTTCAGAATTGTCCCCATGGTCGCCCAACAATACGACACCTCATCAACATGGATCTCATTAATAATGATGAAATTTGAAATATTTTTGGAAATATGTTCATCATTACAAATGAATTTTTTACACTTTTTTTTATCTTGTACAATATACTTTTGTAGAATAAATTTATTCAGGATAATGATGGTATTATTACCAGCACTATTGCCATGGAAATACACATATTTGACCCAGTTTATATTTTAGAGGCCCAACCTGGTGCTCAATGATAACACTTCTTATAACAGTTCCTTATTTATTTATTCATTACACTTTTTCACAGAAGCTTTAAAAACTGATAGTTCTGAATATATTAAAACCACTTTCAGCTGTACTTATGATAACATTTGTCAGTTGCGGATGCCAATGTAATTCTTTGATGTTTGTTTGTCCTTGATGAATAAACATCAGTTGTGGTGGTAAGTCCTATAAAAAGAACATAATAATTAATTCCAGTCGGTTTTAAACAAAGCTAAATTGAGTATCAAAATTTTCATTTGATTCATTTTAGAAATCGATGTGGATCATTCAAATCATGAACCCATTTCATAAGGATCTGAGTAAGCAAGAAAGTTCTGGTTGATTACTTTAATGTTTAGTTCAGAAAATTCAAAAGAAATTGACTTACTTCAATATCTTCACTTGAGGGTTCATCTTCTTTTTCCACAGATAAATCCCATAAAGCTATTTGGTTATCTTCTCCTCCTGAAGCAAAGACTGCAGGATCTACAGGACTCCATTCAACAGTTGTAATTGGGCCCAAATGATGTTTGAAGCTTGCCAATGGCTTTTCACTGCGAATACTTCTCAAATCCCATATGTGCAGAAAACCGTCATCCCCACCTTAAAAAAAAGGTATTCAAATTCATACAGAAAAATTTTCTTAACCTTAGAAGGAGAAGAACTTTTGACATGGACCGATTTATATTGACAAATGACAATTTTTGACGGAAACAAATCAAATTGAAAAAATTTAAGTTATGAAACTAATTTTCAATAATGACTTGTGAACTTATACAATTACTTTATAGAACAGTTAGAAACACCTTATGGTAAGCACATATTTTCATTCATTTGATCTCAATATTTTGAGTTCATTTGTCATATGCCTCCTGCTACTGATGGAAATTTCCTAATTATAATTTATCTACTTACCACTGAGAATGAAAGGTTCGCCCTTATTCCAATTTATAACATTTACATCATTTTTGTGTGCCTCTTTAACTATCAACTTGCATGCTTCATTTGGCGATGATCTTGTATCCCAAATTCTTATAGTTCTATCTACTGAACAAGATGCTAACACATGTCTCTCTTCTGGAGACCATTGTAAATCTTCAACAGAATCTGTATGACCAATTAATGGCCTCTGATCTACTGACCAGCTGTTACTTTCAGAAGGTGTCCAAATATGTATATCCCTTCTACAATCTCCAGTTGCTAGAACCTAGGGAAAACATGATCAATTTAAAATTATTATACTCGGCAACAGCTTATTACTTAACAGAGATCCTATTGAGAACTCCACACTACACCAGTGGAAAGAAATACACCAATCCAGTTCCTTATACATACACTGAAATTTAAATTAAAAAAAAATAATACTTACCCCTGGCATAGTAGGAGACCAATCCATGGAGAATCCTTCTTTCTGGTGGCCACTAAATGTGAATAGTGGTTTTGTAGAATGAGATTTATTCTGGTTATTATACACTTTGAGTAATTCACCATCATCCACAGCTTGTAACTGTTCTGTAAGATCCCAAATATTTACCCTCCCAAGTTCACTCCAACTTGCAGCCAGGGTAATATTATTGTATTTATAGCTCTGAAAATAAACATCCTTCGTCATATCTCTGATCATGAAAAGTAAATTAAAAGTATGAGTTTCTAATTACCCTGATTCTATTAACACCACCTTGGTGTTTGATAGAAGCAGCAGCAAATTTTGGTTCTTGAATTTCATCTTCATTATCTGATAATTCATCATCTTCCTCATCTTCTTCTTCAATAGTTTTGTGTAAATTATGCAATTTCATAACAACGACATTATTCACATGGTTTTGATGTCCTTGAGTACCAGCAACAATATAACAGGTCAGTGGAAAATTCTCGCGGTTGACTCCAAGATTATCCTCAATTACATCAAAACTTAAGCATGGGGCTCCCGTTCTTGCTTGATGCAACATAACATAAGCTGATTGATCGCAAACTAATTCTTCACCTTCTTCAAGAGGCTTTCCGGGTAGGTACACATCTTTCTTGACTGGCGACTCGTTTTCATTTTCTGCAACACTTTCATCCTCGCTCTCAGTTCCATCGTGGCATACATCCATTTTTTCACTATCAGACATTTTTGCGAAAGACTGATCCTCTTATATAGTAGTGTAACTGATAGAAAGCTTCAGAGAGTAACGTTTTAAAACTTCACCCACTACAACCAGCGTCAGGTAACCTTTTTAAATTCGAAACTTTTTGCTTCAAAACACTATTCCATAACAAAAATTATAACACTTGATTCAAAATACAACTGTCTTCTCGTGCCTTTTCTGAAGTGTCTAGGTTATGCCCATAGAATATCAAATTAATCATAGAGCAGGAATCTTTATTTTCTTTTTCATTGTATTGGAAGTTTTCTTCTTCTTCTTTCCTCCTTACATGACTGAGAAGAGAACTCCAGCTACTAGACAGAAAACTAGTAATTTCGGCAAATGCTTCATCCAAAGATCAAAGATTAGATCTTTGCCAAAGATTAATCTTTGGTTTAATCCACATTCAAAGTTGGCATCAAAATTTTGAAAGATTCATGAATTTTGTATAGTATCAGTGCCTTAAAACAGCATGCTTATTAAAACTACCTTATGCACGGGCGTAGCCAGGGGGGGGTTTTGGGGGTTCAAACCCACCCCGAAATAATAAAGGTATCCGTAATATCATATTCAAAAAGTCTCACTTTAAGCCCGTTTGCAACAGCCGAGAATTCTCTAGAAAATTAACTCGAGATTTCATGCGCCGTGAATTATGTACCGTTACATACGCACTTTCGGTAGAATTCTCTGTTCAGTTGCGTACTAAATAGTCTCCGCCCTTTTCTTGCGAGAATTTTGTAGAGAATTCTCGGCTGTTGCAAACGGGCTTTATATGTCAAAATCAGAAAAATTTCATTTAAAACCCCTCCCGAAACTCAACCCTGGCTACGCCCATGACCTTATGTGAATCCATTTCGCATCATTGAATCGGTATTCCTTTTTAAAACATATGATTCATAAGCTATAGTTTTCATATGCGCATGACTAGCTTTAGGTCGACAAGATTCATGGAAATTCATCTTGGCTGTATTCGGGTTCGACTTTTGGACGGTCCGAGAATTGTTCTAAAACTGCGCAAAACTGTTGCGCTCTAGTATCGAATCCTCTGCGCAGTTCTAGAACCATTCTCGGACTGTCCGAAAGCCGAACCCGAATACAGCTCTTGTATGATTCATGATTGACATACAGCAGAAATAATCATCCACAACATATAGATTTCCGAACGTTTTCAATTTTGATTTTAGGACATATAAAAGTATATTGTGATGTGAAACAGACTTGGAAACACTGCTTACGATGAAGGTAACCAATTTTAGATATTCTTATATGTTTTATTAACCATTCACTTCTAGATAGTGATATTCCATCTCAAAGTTGGCTCTGCATAAGTCGCAACGTAAAAAAATTTGAAAAGCAATCTCCCGCCAAGTGAGTGATTCTAACCTCACCAATAATATTGTCTATAATAATTTCAAAGGCAATTGGCATCAAAGCCGAAATGAAACTTCCTACTTATATCCTGAAAAACATGAAATCCATTTAATACATACATGAATTATTTATATAATTACAAATATTTGAAAATTCTTAAAAATACCTATTATATTACAACGCTAATATCTACATCCTAATTTTAGTTTATAGTCGAAATCATAGAACCCAAAAATTCTGTAACAAGCTTCAAGAATCAAAATAATGAATTTTTTAATAACACTATGTACAGTTCACAGATCACATGTTTCAAATATTTATATAATATGTTATGCATCATTCTTGCAGTTCACCATCTTGTGGTTGCCCTGAAGTTTTCTGTACCATACAGGATCGGGCCACAGATTCGAATAACCTGAAACAAAAGTAACATTTATGACAGATGTCAAATATAAAATGTGGATGTTTCACAGCATGAAGTGGTGTATCCCTGTATTTTCATTTCAGGGACACACACATTTCAGGAGTGTTTTTTCAATGTGTATTCAATTATAAAATATAAATTCTCTGTTAAAACAACACTTTCAAAATCTACTCATTTCAGATGTGAAACAGCACCTTATTTTTCGATCATTGTAGAAATATAGCAGAGTAAACTTACTTTTCGATTTCTGGGGCACAACGAACGAATTCATGGCTCCAAAATTTGTACGTAGGATTCTTTATCAGTTCAATGAAAGTAATCAACAACCCCCATGGGTGTGGCCTATTAACGATCAATCGCTCAAGGAGGACCCTTGTAATTTGTTCTTGAATAGCTTCGGTGTTCGCTTCAGCAAACAAATATAACAAAGTGCAGGAGAAATAATGAGTGTGACTGTTTGGATATCTCAACTGGTTCGCAATAGCATTTAAAAATAGGTATCTGAAAATAAAAAGTTATTATAAGCAAAAATCCCATTTATAACTTCAGATGGTGTAGTTGTTATCAAATTATGAAAATAAAGTATGTCAGAAATATTTCCACCTTATAGGAACGCTCGAATTCCTAGCTAACACTAAAATGATCTTATTAGATAGCTCTCAGAATTAGACTTGATTAAAATAAAATTTAATTCAATTATATCATAGCTATACAGTTTCATCCAAGAAACATTGATTGATTTGATGATTCATTTGAAAGTGTTTCCTGGATTTTTCTTATCATTGTCATATGTTCTTTCATTTTTGTTTCAAATTTGAACTATCAGTCCTTTAAAAAAATCTTCTTTTACTAAGGAAACACAGCTTCAAATATGAAAAGCCAATGAAAATATCAGAGAACTACATAAGTTGACTAATAGTCAACTAATAGTTTGTGGTATCGAAAATTATTCTATTCAAATGGATAATTACCTTCCCTCAGTGTCCAAATCAACAGCCAAATTCTGAAAGATGTCCATGTGGGCACTGTGTGCGATAGTCGACATATTCGGAGTCTGTCCTTTACTACGAATATGGGAAATAGCCTGACTGCCCACATATAGTACCAAAGCATTCATTAGAAGAATGTTGTAGCGAACTCCTGGAGCACTGGAAAGTTGTAGATTACTTCTCAACTCGGAAAGGAAAGTCACTGGAGCGCGGGCTTTCAGGTAAGAATCGAGCTCCTTTTTGAACTGCGCAGGCGTGATCATGATCGAAACATTTGCCAAAATACGAGGCCCATACGATATTTCCGGCAGCATGTCCACCTTCAAGTTTGGCGTAAACGGATCGGGCAGTCTCATATTTCTAGGAAATGCAGACAAGATCAAATTCCTCATTTGAATACAATTCGGTGGGATGACATCACAGAAATTATAATGATAATCGCACAAGAACTCCGGGAAGTCATGTAATAGAACCAGTAATACTCTTAGGGTTCCTTTGTACAACATGGTGACTGGCTTCGCCAGCTCAGCATTCCTGAGGAAAGGTGATAGGTGCTTGAACAGGTCAATAAGTAATTGCGCGTACATCGGCCATCCTTTTTGTTGAGGCGAGTTAGCCAGAATTCTCCCCATGAACGTTCGATGACTGACTAGTTCCAACCAAGCATAAGAGAATCCAGCTGCTTTACTTGGTCTTAATATATGCAACGTATGACAGAAAGCTGTCAAAACGTGGAAGTTGATCGTCTCCAAAACTGGCTCCGGAGAGTTGAGCTCCAAAAAGAGCATCGTAAAAATTCTTTGATAAGGCAACTGATGGAAGTCAATAACTCTTGTGTCGTGATCTTGTAGTAGGCATCCAGCTACGATTCCCAAAACTTTGTTTAAAAGGTGCACTTTAGTGTTCGTGTTATTAGCTTCGCCCGAGTGTTTCACCAGTAACGCGACCAATTTCACGAAAGCATCCAAGGTGTGGTAAATCTTAGCTCGCGTCAGGTTCATGGAAACTGATTTGTCTGTCAAACTTCTGTAAACTGTTTCTACGCATATCTGGGTGGAAAGGCGGAAAAACCTGGTGATCAGGTCGTCCGTTTTCAGTATGCCATGCACGTTCATCTGATGGACAAACATAGTGAACTGCTTTGTTGTATCCCTTCCTTGAGGCTGCGAATTGTATATCCCAATCCATTCTCTTAGAAGATAATCGGTTTTCTCCACAAGACCAGGGGGATCTTCATAGTTGGGAGCTCTAACCTAAAATGCAAAAAACCAAATTTCAAATAGTTATCCACTTCGGGAATGTGTAAAATTACAGTTTTCAATTCATCAAGCAGTTGTCAATGATAGTTGGAAGGTTCGCCACATTTTAAAACAATTTATGCTCGTTTGCACAGACTCATTTAAAGCAGACTAAGTTGAGGCTTGCTCATTTCACTGATTCATATAGAAGGTGTCACAGCAATAAGTATGACTGAACGTTGAGCCTGCCTTAAAAAAGTAGGTACAAACGGACATAAGTCAAGTTATATTCAGATTTAATTTGAGCCAGGAGCAGATACAATATCCAGGCAGTTATTACTGAGCATATTATGTTGACCATTATGATAAGTTTGGAATTGTTCAATTTTATAACCAGAGCGGTCTACCATCCAGGTACTGAACTCAACCAACACTGTTGGACCCCGGAAATATTTTCTCATTATTAATAAAAATACAGATATGATCAAGTTCAAAACCAGTGGATCTACTTTTTGAAGTGGATCAGAAGATCGGTAGATTTAAAACAGAGTTCGACCCAGAGGATTGACAAGCGCCAGAAGCACAGCTCTTCATGAGCTCATGAAAACTATCTTTAAAAAATTTCTGCGTATCTGGATGTGAACAAATAACTGAGTAGAACCTCCAGTTACAAGAATGGACCTCAGGTAGCCCACCGTAGAGTACTCTTAATCAAGAAGATACAGCAAAGGAGGTGCAATTCAGTTCAAAGGATGATGACAAAGAAGGTGATACTCATCAAAATAATCAAGATGGCGTAGTTATCATCCCCTCCAGTCTAACATTATTGCATCGCAAAGTAGGTACAAGAGTTTGTTTCAATGAGACTTATGAATAACTGTTTGGGGTCGATCGAAAAATTTGGCGTAGCATGAGAGATAGGTAAGGTTAAATGAGTGTAAAAAATCGAGATGCTGTGCTTGAAACATTGGTCGTTGACAAGGCGGTATTGTTGTTACCTTGTTTTTACACCAGCCAGGTATGTACGGACAACTTTGAACAAGAAGATTTCGGTGTTGACTATGAATTTTGTGAATACTCAAACCAATACATAGGTGAATTTTTGTCTGAATTTTTTTCACACTTAATCTTTTCTTTGATTAGGTATAACGTTCCAAAATGAACCATTTGATGAAAAATCGTTCGAGTCATGGAAAACATCAGAAAAAACAATAATCCAAAGTTTCTATTTTGATTTCGATTCAGAAATACAACAGATCAATATTCTAAACGAAACCACACGATATGTTCGTATATTCAGTATAAAGTGCTTCTCTTTGCTATTTCTGAGCACAAACGATCTAGTGTCGTATCAGGAACTATTTATTCAATGATTTTCCCTGCATTTATCCCTTGTTTTATAAAAAAATACTCACCTTTAAAAACACCCTGCATAATATTATTATTGTGTAGATTACTTATTTCAGTAGTTATACAGGGTTAGAATTATTTATAGGGGGACTGCAGGGATATCGTAAACCGTTAGAAATACAGAGTAGCTTAAATTACGAAAAAGTTGCGTTATTCAAGGATGAGTGGGTGGGTGTAAACAGTTCCCAAATATCTCTGATGATTCCTGAGATATCTCGAAAATACTGATAATCAAGATTATCATTTTTTCTTCATAACTCATTTGTTTTTTGAGATAACTACACGAAATTCGGTGTGTAGTCATAATTCTATATAGCGATTATACTGGTGTGCTCCTTTATTGTAATTAAAGCCACCCTTTATTTTTAACGGTTTTCGATATTCCTATAGTCAGCCTCTAAATAGTTCTAACCCTGTATTTATCCCCACCACTTTTGAAATAACAAAGTGATTAGCCAGTATAATTTTTTTTGAGCAAGTAATGATGATCAAACATATTGTTTTATTTTCTGATAATTCTCGACCAGAAAATCTTCAAATAAATATGCATATAATTAAATTTCATCATAAATAACCTCATAATCAAACATATATTTTACTAAGATAAAATAATATACTGAACATACATACAAAAAAATTACTTGGAAACATTACCTGCAGAACACCATTATGAATGTGCACTGTCGGTCCGAACGGAGTCCTATCCCCGAAGAATGTGGCCTCGTGATTTTGTCTCAAGACGTCGATTATCGTCCCGAGACCTTCGGGCGCGGAACGATTATGCGACTGTATTTTCGCCAGCATGTCGATCGTGTTTATCAGGTCGTTCTCGGTGATGAATTGGTTCGATCTGTCGTCGATCAGATACAGCTGAGCGATCTGCATCGCGAAATTGACCGCCATGTAATTGTTGCCGTTGTCCATCAACTGAGCGAGGCTCAGATCAAGCTGAGGGAGGTTTATGAGGCCGGATTTGATCAGGGTGTCCGCGGCGTCTATGTTGTAACGGAATTCGTCTCTACCCTCCATCAGGACCCTAGTGACGAACTTGCTCATCCACTGTTGACCGAAAAATCGTGGATCTTGAAGCGCTTTCAATATTCGTATGATTATTTCTTTGAATCTCAACACGAACGGGTCGTTGTCGGACTGTCCTCCAATTAGAGACTCTTGAAGGCACTCAACGCACTGCAAAAGAATATATAGATCGTCAATACATGTATACAAGTCGCCATTTGTGTCTTAGCATCAACTGGACTTTTTGGTACAGTAAAGGAACACCATTTAAAAAACAAGAGGTGCAAGAAAGACCTCTTAAATGAAGCATACGCATTAGGTCCTTTCATTTGCATTAAAAGTGTAGCACTTTTTTACACTCGATTTTAGTATTCGTTTGCTGATTCAATTTACACCAGTGTAGAGGAGGTGTAGTTTATCTGCATCTAGACTATGTGTACATAAACTAAGCTTCCTCTACACTGGTGTAAATCGAATTGAGTGTAGAAATTTTCTACACTTTTTATGCAAACGAAAGGACCTATTGCTGACAATTCAGTCCATAAATTTCAATGCATCATTTATTTCAATGTAGTTAAATTTTTTTTATGATTTTTAATTTATTTTACTTTACTCATCTTCTGCCTCGAATTAAAAACACCTTATTTGATACAATCTTTAAGGTGGAACAAGGTTCACTGGGTAGCAAGTACATATACTGGGTAACTTTTCGACTTGTGCATATACAGGATGTTTTCAAAGGTGAGGCTTTTCATGAGAGAAGATGGAACTCATCAAAATAAGTCGTTTAACCAAAAGTTGTCTGTATAAAATATCCAAGATGGCTGAGACACAACCCCTAGAGGTTCGACAAAATTTCATTGAATTTCAAGTACGGGACTGTGGAAGGTGACTTCGGCATCGCAAAAACGAAACAATACATAAACATATGGCTGAACAATGAATGGTTTAGTATCAAGTTCATCGGATTAGATGCATTAGGTCACTTTTGAGAGAATCATAATTGTTGTATCGTGCAATTTAGGGTGAAAAAAAAAATGTAGAAAATCGAGGCAGTTTCTTGAAAGTGTTAGTTATGTTGAAAGTGCTATGATGTTTCTCCATTACATCCCATTTTTAAGACGATTGTTGGAATGTTCGAATAAGAAGATTGGGATGCCCATTGTGAAAAAATTCGTGAATACTTTAGACGAATTTTATTGGTGAGATTTTGAAGTGTTATTCTATTTTTTACAGTTGTGTCCTAAGTCTCTTCTGTCAGTTGTTATCGAAATGAGCCATTTCATAAAATCGTGTAAGTAACTAAAAAATAATGAAAACAATTCGGCAATCCTAAGTTTCCATTTTCATTACTACGTAAATATCGAACGAGCCAATATCCTAAACAAAACCACATGGTCGAATCAGGAGATAAGTTTTATACCACTGTTTTGCGATAATTCAGCTAACAAACGGTCTAGGGTCGTATCAGGATCTATTTCAGTAATCATTTTAAATTTTTTTTCAACTTTGTCATTTTGTATAGGTGATTTTTGGTGAAACTCTTCATATTGAACAGTTCTACCTTCTGAAAAAAAAAGTCTCACCTTCAAATACACCCTGTATTTTAACAGAAGATTTTATTTTTCCCAATTCACTCACCTTCTGAACTAACGTTTGTGGTGTAGCGATGTCTCTTGATCGTAAAGTATGCACTAAACAGTCCCTCAGTATGATCATATTGGCATTGAAATGGTTGTACTGGCTTTGAGCAGCTATAGCCTGTATGAATTGTTCCAAATCCAACAGTAGTTTCTCAAATATAATGCTGGCATCTTCACCTTGAATTCCTTGCGAAGTCGGAAAAGAATTGACAACATTAAGCTGGGAACTTTCCAAATGCTGTTGCTTAGGAATCAATAACGCGCTATCCCGTTCGTTCGGTAAAAAACCGGGAATGTTTCTGGCATACTCCTCGTAAACGATCATTTGTGCTGGTGTGACCGTACTTCTTAGTCGTATTGGTTCAGGCATTCTTTCAATCTGATAGTTGTATACAGTTTGGTCGACATATTGTCTGAAATGAAAATCATTCATGAAAAGAAACTGTTTTTGTCTTGAAGAATGAAAACATCGATGTGCTGAATATTTTCAAAGTACAATTTAGCATTGTGAAGAAATATCGTATCGTTTATATAATTTTTTTCAAGATATTTCCACAGTACAGAGAATTTGACAGTTTGAGAGGTCAATCCTAAAAAGATCCATAATGTTGAATCACAATGAGAATACAATTATTCACTATCGTAATTTCACATTACATTACTAAATTTTAAATCCTATATTTAATTTTCTTTTATAAGTACTTAAAATGAATTTTTCAGGAAAAAGGTTGGAATGATTCGCTGATTGATTAACTGTGTGGACAACGATTTAAAAGTCTGAAGATCATATGGGGCCTTCAAAAAGTATGTTTTGGGGCTATCATCTGACTTTAAAGAGTGCTTTGGACGTTGGCCTAATCACATGCAAACCAATTCACAATACATAAATGGCAACCCTCAGCAGTACAAATTCAACCCAGTTGTACAGGGTGAGCAAAATTCGTTGTCTACTGAAGGGATCTCGATAACCATAAGAGCTTGAAGAAAACGGATGACACATTTCCGAGCTCTTTTTCAGAAAAACAAAAAATGGTAAAAACCGTAGCATCCTACGATTCTTCTATTTTGAGTTATTAGCAAAAAATGAGGTTTCAAGAGTTCTCATAACTTTTTTGTTTTTGAAGTAACAGATCTGAAACTTGAACCTTCTGCAGGCACTTTTTTCGTAGAATCCTCTGACGAGCTCAAAACATGTTTTCATTTCGAATCATAAGGCGAACTTTCGTTTTTTTAAATTCACACTTTTATTGAATTTGTTATTTCTGAATTGGAGAAAAATCTTTTGTCAGTAGATTCTACGTTTAAAAGTGCCTAAGAAGGTTCAAATTTCAGATCTGTAACTTCAAAGACAAATAAGTTATGGGAATTTTTCCAAATCGTCGAAATCTTTTTTTTTCTAATAACTCAAAAACGAAGAATCGTAGGAGGCTACGGTTTTCGCCATTCTTTGTTTTCTTCTACCTATCATAGTTCTTGAGATACCCTCAGTAGACAACCAATTTTGCCCACCCTGTATAGGGTGGGCACTACAACTTTTTAACCCAACGAGATACAGGACAATGAAAGCCACATTACGTTGGTCTTTTCTCGAGAAATCTATAATGCCATCAACTGCATTCCACTATCTTCTTTTGTTTTCGAGTTATAGGTCAAAATTGAAATTTGGGCGTTTTCGACTTTGGTCATTATCTCCGTTTCTGTTTGTACTAGGATGTTGAAATAAAAAACATTATGCAGACCCTTTTTTGATAGCAATGCTGTGGCATATACTATGATTTTTCCAACAGGTTTATTTGCCAAGCTATAACATGAAGTTGTGTTTTTCGTATGAAAACAGTAGTTTAAAATGACTTAGAAAGAATTGCCATTTTTTCCCGTTTTAGAAATATATCATACATCGCCATCAGTCATTTTAAACTTCTGTTTTCATAAGAAAAAACCCATCTTTATGTTATAGCTCAGCAAATCTACCTGTTGGAAAAAATCATAGTACGCCACTGGATTGCTATCAAAAAGTGTCTGAATAATGTTTTTATTTCAACGTCCTAGCACAAACAGAAACGGAGATAATGACCAAAGTTGAAATTTTAATTTTGGCCTATAATTTGAAAACAAAAGAAGATAGAAATGCAGTTCATGGCATTATTAGTTTCTCAAAAAATGACGACCGTAATGTGTCATGCATTTTCCTCTATCTCCATGCGATGAAAGTTGTAGTTCAGGTTCACCAATTTTTTCCACCCTGTACAGTTCAAATTTGAGCAGAGTTCAACACCGAACCTAGTATAACCAGTCAAACTTGTACAAAATTGTCAAAGTTAAGCTGGGCTCAACTCAGCTTGAACTGTACAACTGGGCCTAAATCATCATAAACTATTCAACCAAATTTTCTGGCCAACTTTAAGAAACGATCAATTGAACGAAAATAAACCAGAAACTCACCTTCCCTCTTGCCTTGCAATTTTCCTCAATTCGTATTCGTTCATAAGCCTCTTATCGATTTCTGGGATGGCTTTCTCAACTGCAGTCTTCTGGATATATGCACAAGCTACTTCCATATTGTCGGCGGCTATCACTAAAGCAGCCTGCTCAACCAGTTCTTTCTGTTGCAAGGTGGGGGAATTCAATGTGTTCATCAAAGCTTGTTTACAATGTGTATTTATGGCGGAAAGTAGCTGATCTCGACATGTTATCATGGCCATGCCGGCCGTCAGGTTCCTCACCATATAATGAGCAGCCATACGCATTCGATTCTCATCTGGATCTAGAGCGAAATCTTTTCTGATGATGCTCTCACAGGTCTGGATGGATATCTTAATAGATCTGTCAACTACCGGCACAATCCATTCCTGAACTGCTCTTTCAATCGCTGGCTTAACGACAGATTTCAATTGAGGCGTTGTTTGGAACAAGAGGATGTTCTGATTTATAACAGCATACGTACTCAAGGCACTCATGCCTGCCAACTGAATATCGCTGTAACTATATTTTGGTTCTGGCGGGGCGGGCGTGGCAGATGTTGGAGTCGTATTAGTTGGCTGTCCTGGGCCGATGTTCGACAATTCAGATTCGGATAAATTCACAGCTTGCGTTGGCGCAACTTGAGATACAGACGTCTCCTTTTTGTTCTGTTGGGATAACTGATATTCGATCTTCTTGATCCTCTCTGGATCTTTCAAATAAACCGATGGTTTCAACTGGCCAACCTCTATCTCCAAGTTTTTGCATAAGACTTCGATTTCAAATTTAAGGTTAAGTTTCAAATCCTGTTCTTGATGTAACTCTGCCAATACATTCATAATGGCCATAGTCCAAGGGTTGGGTGGTTTGAACACTTTACTTTTCGCACTCGCCTCTAGAACTTTGGCAACAAAAGGCACGACATAAAGTAATTCTTGGGAACCTTTATGGTACGCCTCAACAAGTAACGATTTCAAGTCGAGATCGTTTTGAAGGATAGGTTTGTTCCTTCCTAGTGTCAGAATACCCAACCAGTGGCCCAAATTCTTTAGCAAAGAACGGTCTGAGAAATTTGCAATAACTTTATCTGATCTTAATAAAACTCTTATATTTCTGTGTGTTTCTTTAGTAACTAGTTTGGTGACTTCGGCTATTCCCAGAGTATCCAGGAAATTGGAATAAAGGCCATGAAAGTTTAGTTCGATAGAGGCTCTCTTCATCACCAAGTACTGAAAAAAAGAATCTGGTCAGTTCTCCACGAAGTCCAAGCAGAAATTAGAAAATTCCAATAGTACAGGGTGTTTCATAAAGTGTCCACTAGAAGTATCTAGAGAACGAAATGAGATTTTTAATTTTTGGAAACAAATCACATTTCATTCTCTAGATACATGAAAAAACCTATATTTCACACATTGGAGCATATTGATTAATTTGATCGATTAATTTTAGCGACCAAATTCATAAGAAAATTTCAATAATATTAGCAATCTTCCACACAGAAGCCCCCTATTTTTTACAGACTTGGAAATGAAAATCTACACACAAAAAAACAAGAAAAAATTATGATACTATTCCCAAAAAATTTATGACAATTTTCCTGTCTCTGAAGAGTAAGTATTGAAATTATAATTATAGCAAGAAGAACTTACCTGAGATAACCATGGTCTGTATTCTTCGGACAAAATTTCTCTCAATTCCTCACATTTCGTTTTTAAATTGAGTTGACTTAAGTTGTTGAAAATAAAAGCTGTTTTGTCTTGTACAGTATCTGGAGGGACAATTATCTTCTCTTCTTTTTCAGTGGCCACTAGTAGTGTATCTATATTTGTTGCATTGGCGATAGATGGTCGAGATCCCAAAGTACTTGTTGTTGTAGTACTTGATTTACTTGGCGCTGTGGAACTGACCGCTGGGGTATTTTTGTAACCTTGGGTAACTTGTAAACTATTAGGTGCCAACATGGCTGCCAGACTGGCTGGTAAAATAGGACCCTGAGGTTTATTTGGAGGTTCCAGACTCTGCAAGCCATACTCAACGTATTCTTGAAGATGAGGAGGAAAATCGGTGAAATGCGATATCGCTCTGACATGTTCGCAGTACTTGTGGTATTCCTTGAGGCGCGATTTGAACCTGTCAAGTGCAGCAATGCCGAAATAATACATTTTCGATCCTTCAGGTTTTTTGAGAGCATCCAAGACAAAACGAAGAGCTAGCCCAAGAGCAACATACGATGTAACAATGCCTCGTTCAATTATGCCACCAAAAAGTTGTGCTGTTATATGAAGTTCTTTGTCTGGATATTGCGGAAAGAATTTGTACTCTTCGAATAAGTTCCTGAGCATACAATTGAAAACCTGAAAAACGTGAAAATATGATAAGTTCTGGACTATACCCACAAAAAATCCGTTTTCAAACACCTCTGTCACCTTGGATTTAATTGAAAATCAAAGAATGAAAATTTGATTTGATAAAAAGAACAATGAATTATTGAAATTTCGGTTTTTCTTAAAAATTTAATAATTTTTACTGATACTGTATCATTTCTTTGAAATCTTATTATTCTAACCTGAAAACGCTACATATACATTTTTCGAAAGGAAATCCTCAACTTTTGATGAGAAATTTATCTATGAGCATTTTTTGATTTTTTATTGGTATAAACGTTGGTAGATGCATTTCTGTGTATAGTCAATAGGCATATCAATGAAAACAGAGTTTTGTGGAGAGCATAAAAAATTTTGAATTGAACTGAACTCACCTCTCTTTCACGCTTGTTACTTGATTCCTGAAATCTTTTCAGCATATCTAGAACTTCATCGATGGTTAAAGTAGGATGAGGAGGATGATTATATATCCTCTGAAAATAGCTGTTCGCTTCATCTTCGATGTCTTTGGCAACGTTTGGCGAAATTTCGGGAAACAAGTTGTAATCTTGAAGTCTACCTTTATCTACAGCAGGAGCAGGACCCATTCTGCCGATATTGTTGATTTGATTTACACCTAAAACTAAAGACGCACTGGTACCAACGGGTCCTTGATGTTGCATTTGAATCATCGAAAAAGGACTATTTGAAGTTCCGGCACTGAGTATTCTAGAGGGAGATCCTGGTGAGGGAACCAGAGGTCCTAAACCACTTTGAAGATTGAACGGTGTACTAGGAGGCCCCCCTAAATTAATATTGGCTAAATTTGTACTGAGACCAGGTATTGGATCAACAGTTGTGTGATTATAAATTTGACCTGCTAGTGCTGTTGCATTAAAAGCACCATCCACCCGAGGCCTAAGAATGGTTGGTTGTTGTCGGCTCTTCATCAACAGCGAACAATGATTAGATGCCGCAAGAATTGCTTCTTGGCAATCTGGACCGACACTGTTCAATGTATTTTGTAGACACAGCACCATTGTAGTTATAGTTTCAGTAGGTAAAGGTGATGATTTCGAAAGGGGGTCATCTATTTTACCGATTATTTGTGGATACCTTCTGTGTAAAAATTTTATACAAGCTGTAACGAAAGGCTCCCCATGTTCTCTTATTTTGTCGGCAAGCCATTTTTCCAACTTCAAATATTCTCTCCTAGACGCCAAACAAGCCAGGTCTATAATGAAGGGATAAGATTGAGCATTCTGAGCATTTAGCAGCATTGACAGAGCCTTCAGATCTTGGGCAACATCCAATATTCTAGAAAGTCTTGTTTGATCGCAATCTCCTCTTGCATACCACTCTGCCATTGCATGCATAATAATTGAACGAATGTTGATGTTTGCAGAATGCCAAGCATGATGTAGAATGATCGCGGAATTTGGATGATTTACTAAGAATATTGGAATCAAACTGGTTAACAGTTCTTGTCTGAGTACTGTCATAGGAGCCGATATTTGTAGCAAGGCCAATACTAACACATCTGGACAATTGTGCATAGGAAATTTGAACAATTCAAATACCTGATTGAAAAGATTAGATTCTGATAAATTCAGAAGTAATTCGACAAGATTCAAGGATTTCCAGTTGGCCAAATCTTTATTATCCTGTTCTGGAGGTGTTTTGAGTATATCCACCGCAACTGATATGCATGGATAATCTGCGAAACAGAAAATATCTGAATTCTTCAGTATTGCCTGTATTAAACTGAATTGGCCATCCACATTATTCCATCTTTTATAAAATTGGTCTATGGGGAACGATGTTTCCAGGTGGAATCCAAGACTTTGTAAACCTTGACGAAGTGCACTTATTAGTAATATCAAACTTTGTCGATCTTTGATCAAGAAATCTGGATGATCCAGTTCCAAAAATACATTTTTCCATTGGAAATTCGGTATGGTTTCTTTCACTGCTTGAACGAATACATCTGTGTTCCATGATGTTCTGACTTCACTTATATTAAAAGAACTAGTTTGTTGGATATTCAAAGAGTCATCAAGGCCACTATGGGTTCGGCACATAATACTCAACACCCTAGCTATTATTGAAGGAGTCAAATCACGTCCTCCTAATTTCACTAGATTAGATCGGCATTCTTCTATACTTGAAGTGAAGCCATATCCCATCTCAGTAATGACATCAGCTAATGATGTATCTAACAAACCCCCGGATAAACCGGGGCCATCGGAAGACATATCTGGAGCTAATTCACACTGTTCAGGATATACTAAAGGCGCGAGAACTACCGGAACTATGTCTATAGGAAAATCACGTTGTAATGTATTGAGGAACGTCTGATGTATATCGTTTGAGAGTCCAACTTCTTTTGGCGATTTTAAGATTGCGGTCAAAATTAAGTACAAAACTTCCGGGGACGTTTCATGAAGACCGCCCTCGTGTTGTCTACTGCTTCCCTCTGTGTCGATGTAGGATTGCACTAAAGCAGGTACACTTGCTTTCAAATGAGTCTGTGCTAAACTGGCCACTTCACTGTTGAGGGAATGACGTAGGGCAAGAGCGAAAACAACTTCTTGAACAGCTGAGAGGCGAAGACACTTGCTCAACTGTTGAAAAAACTGTTGCCCCAATTTAAGGCTCTAGAAAACAAATAAGAAAAATTGCAGAAGTATCGTATGAGAAGAATCAGCATACCACCAGGGATTCTACGAGTTACTCTACAAATACAGCTTAAATACCAAAAACAGAGAACAGCATCTTCCAGAATAGAACATAAAACTAAGGAAAGTAATACCAATTTTCTCCTTTCTATATTTGTAAAAAACCTTGTCTCTATCTTAAATACTCTTATAGATAAAAAAAAAAACACCATAAGCAATGATAATGTACACACATATCTCAAAACTATCAATCATGCCTACCCGAATAAAATGCGACTTAAATATTGTAATCTGAAAAGAATATTATTAATATTGTTTTCCACGTTTGATTGTAGAATAATAAAAGAACGTCCCTTCCTCAGCAAGGATGAAAACAATTTTCTTCAGTTCAGGTTGATGATATCAATATACATAAATGAAAATCCGAAATGAAATTCTAGTTATAAAGAAATTAAAGTAAAAATTTCACTCACTTCCATTGATTTGAATATTCAATTCCAAAACCTCTTGGTGCATTAGTTATGTTGAATGTCCAAAAGAAAGAAATGCAGTCAGGTTGAACACTTATTATAGAATTTTGTCAAAATGTTATAACTTTCCGAAAATTTCGTTTTGCATTATAATATTTACTTCATTACAAGATTATTTACTCGAAAAAAGGAACAAAAGTCAATGAAAAAGAAATTGTCTGTCAATTACATTTCAGCAAGTTGTATTTTGGTCATAGAATTGAATATAGGACTTCTTAAACAAACAACAGGTCACCTATAAAAATTATTGGAAAGATTTTTACCATGAAAATAAGGGGAGACAGCTCTAGATCGTGTGATATTTGATTAAAGTAGCATATCATGTACAGGAAAATAAAGCGAAAAAACACTATTTGTAGAAAAATACTTGGACAGGTCAATTTTCACTTTAAATAACGCAACTTTTCATGCATAATTGAGGAGTTTGTCATGCTCCCTCTACGAGGGGTAGAAGTTGAGTTTTTTAAGTGGTAACTCAACCTGTGCCCCACAAATGGATAGACCTTATGTTGTATGATCTAGTCATTGAACGTTTTTTCATCAACCTCTTTTTCATTAGAGGGATGAGATCCTACAAAAAAGGCATGTTTCTGATAATGTCAATCAAAAACATCAGTCACTTCTGAAGTCATTGACCTCAAAATAAATTTAAAAAAGTATATTCGAATTCAACCATTTCATCCCTAGAATATAAAAGAGTTGATCTCCTCATTTCTGGCACAAAAATTTAACTTTCTACCCCTCGTAACACGTGCATTAAGGTCCTAAATTATACATGAAAAGTTGGGTAATTCAAGATAAAAATTGACCTCTTCAGGCATTTTTCTAGAAGTATTGAATACCGAAAACATATATGTATGATACTTTTTAATTACTTTGTATACAATCTTCCACAAATTAAGTCCTAAGGTAGCTTCCAAAATCCAATTCACTTTGAAGTTTTTATCCAATACATTATAAAGGCCGATTTGAAACTCTAGCAAACAGCATATTTCGTACACAAAATATTGTTGTTCACCTAATCTTAAATTAGAGGTCCAAAAAATTTGGAGTGCCTTGGATTTTCGAAACATTATACTAGTATTATTAATAACAATATAATGAATAACAAAAACAGTTACAAATATTTCAGCGTGACCATACGTACTTCTACAGACACGTGCTACAGAGGTTGCCTTAATGTATTTATATTCACCGTAAGATGACCGCGCAGACATAGAACTCTTCCGGGCCATAGGTTTGTTCGTAGAGTGGTTTGCAACGGTTGTTAATTATACAGAGCAAGCTCAATTCCATTTAAGAGTAGCGAGAATCCATTTGCGCTTGCTCTGTACAGTTCACAACCGTTGCAAACCACTCTACAAACAAGCGTTGTATAATTATAGCATCCTAACCGTACAGACGTTTCTCCAGATGTCTAACGACGACAGTGCTGTAGATGTATGTCAGTCCACAATTTGAAACGATATATACATAAACACAGGGTGTCTGTGAATGTCTGAAGACACACGTTACGGTCACGCTCAATGTCTGTAGATATAAACGCCTTAAGCGGAAACGATAGCAATCGGGCTGAAAATGACTAAGAGGATTCAAAGAATAAATTAGTTGCAAACAGCTTCACAAGCCCAAGAGATTTCAGGACAAGAGATCTTATCTGTAGATTTATTGGCAATAAATGAAGGTGGTTTACAGTGCATTTTGACAACCAGCGAAATTGTAAGTACTTATTATTGGCAGTAAATGTTGCGTATCCAACAAGATATAGGTACATGGCCATTTTTTTGTGATTTTCGGAATTAATTTTTTTAGCGCATAAACGGCAACAAAAACCAGCATTGAAATGCTCAAAATTATATTTTCGGGCCTTTAAATCGGTAGATACGACTCGTGGTGGGTTTAGGCAGAACCCCTGACAACTTAGAGAAAGTAACCAATCTAATAGGCACATGGCGATCACGTGTTCGCATATACCAATTGTGTTGTTTTCTTGTTAATTCTTAATTCTCTGCATAAACCCTCAATAACGGAATAGAAGAAAAATAATTTTTATTATTTTACAATACTAACTTATCTCTTTTGGTAAGTTCAATTTCGAATGATGGGAAAAAATAAGTATATACAAATAGAACTTTAAATTAAAAATATACATTCAATGATTTATTCCATCAACAAGCTTCCCTTACAGTTGGCTTTTTGGACATATCATAATAGAAAGTGTCTGGGTAAGTAACTTGCATCAAAAGGTACTTTCAACATACAGCAACACCATTTAATACAAAATATCTTGAAAGTAAATTAACAATAACAATCTACTAAGTTCAGCAGTATCAAACTTTCAGCTTGAACTGGTTATCAACAGAAGAACAACCATAATTTAACATTAATAATATATAATGGGTATAAATATAATCTTCCTTTTCTTATCCTGGAATGTTTCGGGGTTTGTTTCAATTTCCAAAATGCTTCCGTAGTTAAAAAAATTATCAAGCAGTCAAAACAAAAACCTGATTTGAATAGTGTTACAATTGAAAATCATAAACTACAGATCCCTTTGCTATCTACTCATAAAACATTCAACTCCATAACACATTTTTTTATTAGAAAGTTGATGGAAAGAATGAAAGGTTTAAATTAAATTTCTACTAATAATGGAGAAATCCCTGGTAATATTTCGAAAATGATAATCTAAAATGATGGAAAATTAACAACTTACCTTTGTATTAGAAACTTGATTATTTACAGTGTAACAGACAGATGTTATCAGTGATGGTTTATCCAACAAACTTGAACACTGCTCCAGTAACACTTGATTCTGAATTGAAGAAGTTGATACTTTATTTGTAGATTCCGAAAAATCCACTGTTGAAAATAGGCATTGGAGCAAGTGACGGTCCGCCTCCAGACCAAACGAAGAAATTAACTGTAAAATAAATAAACTTAGGTTAATTCTCTAATAAATTTTAAGTTCTATGATAAATCAACATGCGTAAGATAAGATTACAACTTCTTCAAAAAAAAGCAAAAAAAGATACTAAAAAAACAGAACACCTTTGTCTGCTCTCTAACTCAGTCGGTAAGAGTTTATAAAAACAGAACATGGCGGACAAAGTAATTTGTCATTTACATTACAATATGTTCGAGAATCTCACCTTCGTAAGTTCTGCAACTACTTTTTTCTGGTTCTTCTTATTCAACGAGGCAACTAAATAACTTATTTGTGACAAAGTAAAAGACAACGAGTCTAGGTTCATAGTTCCATGAACTCGGCCACGAAAGCTTCAAACGGGTTTGAAGCTTTCTTAGGTATTCTCGGGGCTTCAATCCACAAAGTCTTATATTTTTTAAAGAAATAAGAGGAGCTACAATGGTCCAAGACCATCATCGATATTTTCATGAACTTTTCTGCTTAATTTTCACTGATCATTGTTATAATCTATAACGAACCACCTCACGCACAACACAACAGTCAACACATGCACTTAGCTCTGGCAAATCGTTCACCGAGTCTGCGTACGTCAATGTCAATCATATTGCCGTCCAGAGAAATTATCATCTTCTTCTCTCTCAGAAAGGCTCACTGTGCGAATTACGAGCGTATGCTACGTTCTTTTTAAATTTTACTCCAATTATGTTTATAGTGTTTATTAACTTATATAATTGTTGTACTCAACTCTCTTCCATTTCAGCATTCCGATGGATGGAACAGCATGCAAAGACAACACCGAGTGTTCTGTGTCGAGTAGGCACAGTGGCGCACTAATTTCAATATCAAAGTATTATAGAGTAGAGATTAATTAATTAATATCTAAAACCGCAATCGAACATAGCAATTGCGAGAAAGACGAGGCAAAATTATATATTTACACAAAATTTTTAACTTGAAACCAAAATAAAAAACTAATGGGCTAGCCAATTGGCCATTGGCTAATGGCCATCGAAGTGCAGTCACTGCAGTCACTATATTTTGCTTATTCAAGAATATTACCATTGATCCAAGTAAAAAAGAAGTGAAAAACAGAATACAGAATCCAGAACTGATTGGGATAAAATGTAGAAAAGCGAATGGAAGAAGACGAAAATAACAATTTCTAATTTTTCACAAGGTCCTCAGTCAATAGTCTCAAGACAGCCTTTCTCAAACAAAAGTACTAAAGTAAACCTCAGGTACAAGAAAGGTCTAAAGTCTGGCCTTGTATATTCATCGCATATTCATTCCCAAAGTACCATACAGAAGCACGTGGTGCCTTTGATAATGTATTTTCCTAGACGGCAATAGGTGGCGCACTCGTCTGTATATTTCCCATTGATTGATATGGCTTGGCATGGAAGAACCATAGACATATTAAATTAATAAGGGGTAATAAGTCTATGGGAAGAACCATCATTATGTGCTTATGTAACAGAAATTTTTTTCTCGTAAATAGTAAATAACTGTGGGCAGATTGATTAAAACTCATATATATATCAAGTAATTTATTGATATCCACAACTCAGAAAATCAATGGAATCATTTGGGTTTTATATATAATAACTAAACCTAGAGTTATAACTCTAGGTTTAGTTATTATATATAAAACCCAAATGATTCCATTGATTTTCTGAGGAATAATTTGAAATTAAAGCTTACAAAAAGTCGAGATTAACCTTATTTTATAATCATATTCTTATAGAAGTTGATTTCAGTCTACTTCGAGCTTGCGGAAGTTACCAGTTATTCCACATAAAGAATCCCCTTCGGAACCGCAAGACACACCACCTCTTCTCAAGGCAGAAACTGCTCCTTCTTTTTCCCGTTCAGAGAAAAGATTCTCATCAACCTCCATCGTGTCATGAGACATCAATATTGGATGGGATATTTTTAGCTCTTCCTTCCATAAATCTGCAATAACGAAAGAAAAATTCCCGTAGAATATCGAACAAATCATAATGAGTGATGAGAGTAATAAACATTAGGTTCAACTGATAAAACCTAATTACCTATCATTTCAGCCATTGGTATTTTGCCACCATATTCCTTAGGTAAAACATCCCTTTCCAGATAACCGCTTTCTAAACAGTCTTCTATGCTCGTGTATAACTTGACCCTCTTTCTGATTTTCTCAGAGATTAATGACATACCGAAGTCGATTGCGAATTTCATGGAGGGATGGGCATTTATGCAGTGCACCTCTTTGTGTCTCATTGGAAGTGTTTTCTGGAAAGGAAATTCCTTACTTAGTACATAGGTATATATTTTTATAATATTAGGAATCCATTAAGGTAGGTCAACATCAGTGGCGTTAACTGCGTAGGAAAAACCATTAACCATTATAACAATATAACATCTGACACCCAGTGCAAATTAATCGAAGGCCTCCCTCCCCCCTTAAAGTATGTGCTCAATATCTTTTGGGTTGTGGGCACAGTATAGACACCAAGTAAATAATTCAGTTCATTTGATCTAGAGTGCAACTACTGGTTGGTGTCTATACTGTGGTTGTGGGCCCATGGCATTTTTGTCCGTTCTGCCACCCTATTGTTACGGCACTGATTATTCTATTTTTATTGAAAATGTACATTTATTTTATTAGAGAAGTTTAGAGTTAAGGAGCAGAATACGATGGTTTCTGAATAGTCAATTGAAATAATTGAATGGTATACATCAAAACTCTAACAATCTCACTTTGAATAGAACAAGAGAATTATTTTGTAGGTAGAATCCACTAATATTTCTGACCGCTATCAAGCAGTCGTGGCCGAGCGGTTAAGGCGTCTGACTAGAAATCAGATTCCCTCTGGGAGCGTAGGTTCGAATCCTACCGACTGCGGTAGACAACTTTTTTATTGTATTTTGTCAGTGAAAAATTTTTAATATCGTTAGAGACTCTGATATCGCGTTTTTCGATCCGAGTTTGTAATAATTAGTTTTTTTCCTGAAGTTATAGAACATGGTTTCCGAGATAGTAACGGCAGGTCGCCATCTTCAATGAATCTCCATATATATAGGTACATCAACAAATTCCTCCCCTACGAATTAAATTTTCGCTTTATTCTTCTCCAGGTAAATTGAACCATTATGAAGGAAAAAGCAGACACTTGTCAGAAAACTAGATTTCGCAGTTAAGAAACTGCTTTTTACCTGCGGCTCACACATTTCGAGTTAAGTATATAATGCTGGTTACAGTTCGAGTCGTTGGGCCGAAGAAGTTTTACCTTCACCCATCTGTAGATGCCTTTGTGAGAGCAAAACACCTATAGCAAAGACAAACTTGTCTCTGTAGTTTATGAACTTTGTTCTAGAATAATAGCAATCGGCTTTCTCGGATTGCAGGGGATAACCTTTTATTCTATACTCTAAACTCTATAGCCCGTTTGCAACAGCCGAGAATTCTCTAGAGAATTTACTCGAAAATTCATGCGCCGTGAATTATTTACCGTTACATACGCCCTTTCGGCAGAATTCTCTGTAATCTGTGTTCTCTGTTCAGATGCATACCACAGATTACAGAGAATCTGTAATCTATGTAATCTGTGATGCATACAAACAGAGACTCTATGCATACAAAATAATCTCTGCCGTTTTCTTGCGAGAATTTTGTAGAGAATTCTTTAGATAATTCTCGGGCTAAAAACTTAAAAACTGCCAGCAGTTCAATAGCTCTTGATTGTCGGGATACATATACTAAGCACCGAGAGAGAAATTCAGATGATTTAGAAGGTTTTTATGATTTTTAAGGCAAATTGGATCGAAAAGGTAGATCTACTGCCCTGCTGGTTTTGTAAGAATGTGAGGACTCTGAATTATAGCGCTAATAATCATTTGACATTTGACTTCGTTCGTCCGGTCAAGGCCGCCCTCATAAGTATAGTAAAAAGGAACTAGAAGGCTTCTGCTAGAAGGTATTGAACATATCCTAAAGAACTGGTCATTCTAATGCAGAGCGGAGGGAAAAGACCATTCATTCAGAATACCTATATTAGATTATAGAAAATCAAAGAAAAAATTACCTCGCCGTTTTTAACAATGCGAACGGCTTCTTTGATTGTGAAAAGTGTCAAATAAGGGAAGCCGACACCCTTGCCATCAGCAAAATGGACGAAACCCCTAACTTGGTTCTCCTCATCTTCCATCAAAGTTTCGTAGACTATACCGTGGATGCGGCACATGTCACCTTGCGTGAATCTGTCCAAGTCAAAAACACCTTCCGACCATAATCATGAAAAAAACATTTGTTTGACGTTACATATCTTTTGAACAATGAACAAAAAATTAACAACATTATAATTCTTAACTATCAAAGAATTATCAAAATGGAAAAGATGGAAATTTTTCGAATACATCAAAAATATTCTACCGACCTGGTCTAGCTATAATAACCCTTCTTCCATTTTTGTCCCTCTTAGGACTAGCGAACATATATCCCAAATTTGTTAGCTCTATCATTTGCGGAATCCTGATGTCTAGGCAGGAAAATGCAACTCCGAAGGTCTGCCTCAGGAGGAGATAGCGCTCCAACGCTATACAGGCTGATGTGACGATATATTTTTTGAAACGAAGGAAACGGAGTAGAAAACGAGCATCTGGAAAGAAAATAAATTAGTTATGTGCATTTTCCAAGGCAAATGAAGAAAGAAGTTGGACAGGTTAACACTCAATGGTCTAGCATTTTTTAACTGGACTCTAGCTAAACAAATTGAACTTCAAATTTAAAAAGTCTACTTAGAAAACGCATTCTGCCAAACAATCTTGAATGGAGAATGAGATCTGCAATTCTTTTTCATAAGTTTTCACCTACCCATTCTGCAGTTTTTGATTCTTGGATTTTGTTTGATCCATAAACGCATAGATTCCAGGGCTGTCCTTCTGCTGTGGTCATCCTCTCGCAGTTCCTCCCTTGCTATGCATTGCGTTTCTTCAGATAGGGGGCATAAGTAATCGTCTTCCTCTGTCACCCATTTACGTTCGGTCATTTTTACTGTAATAACTGATATTTTTTTTTTATAATTTGGCTGTATCTATACATTTGGACTTCAAACAAAGAGTGAGCGGCTTATGACAAAGTTCTTAGCAAGATCATCAAAACAAATAAAATAATATCATTCTATGGATGGATCTAAAAAAATACTTAGTTATTCTAGAGCGAGAAATGATATTTATTTCTACATTCAAAAAATGTTGTGTAATGAAGCCCTATACTTAATAATTTAGAGAAATTAAAGTAAAAAGTTTATTAAAGAAGTAAAAGCAGATTGATGTTTTGATGGAATGAGTCAGAGTAAATACCAAAGAAAAATCGAGAATACCAGTCTTTTCAAAACTTACGTTTTTATATACTCTGATTCGAAATAAATTCTAAAAAACCAAATTGAAATTTTTCACTTGGGCAAATTAATTTTCCTGTCGTTTGCTCATAATTTTCTATGTAAATGAATATACAGGGGCATACCGTTAAGAAAATTTCTCCTCTGTCACAAGCCAGTACACCACAGTGTTTTGGACTAAGCACACAGACTGCAAATTTGGGATCATCGAGATGTAATTTAAGGAAATGAAACATGTATTTAACTAGTTGTCCCCCCATTTCAACGTTGATTACCGCGTAATGTTGAGGAGGGCAAGACAGACAATTGTTCTGGTATGGATATAGTTACAATGATATATTTCGACGCCAAGAAAAAAGAGAACGTGGTTTGAAGTAAGTATGTAGCACAGTCTGTAATGTTCGTAAACACTCTCGAACTGTAGGAGTTGAACTTTGCTATTATCGAGCATGTTGTCTGTTATTCATAGAAAAAACTCAACCTAATATTGAACAATCTTCGAAAGTTCTGTGGTTCGAAATTCGAAGTACCCGGCGTTTTCTAGCGAATTCCATTGGTAGAACTGGTGAGCAGCGAGTGGGCATTGTGAACTGAGTACAAAATTACAAAAGATCTACAGCTAATTTTACCGATTGATTTTGTTATATGTATTTATATTTACCTATATATTTTAGTTCCGTGATCGAACTTACAGAAATTATTGGGGATCTTTTGTGACCAGATCTTAAGATGGGTACGGACCCTACTGGGGATGTCAATAATTCTTAAATGAACTCTATCATATTTATAGGTTTTCAGGGTTTCTCATATGCATCTTGGCCATAATTACCTGATTATTGATGAATGATAATTCGCCCGATAATTTCAACACTACATTCGACAATAATATTCATACTACTGATGCTAATCCAATCTTTGAATAAACAGTGCATTTTCAGAGCGAATCATGCAAATAGCTCCCCCTCATTGCATTGCAACAACTTTTTCTCAATTAACTAATCATCGAAATGGTTTTTCAATCAACGGCATTGCTTATTTACTTTCACCGATCTGAGTCCATTAAGAGAGTAGTACGATTTTTGCAGACACAGAAATGCATAGGACCGAATCATCAGCATTGAATATACGGTGTGGCTCACATAAACCGGTCCATCTGGGATATTGAATTTTCTTGAGATTCTTGGATGCATAGATATATATGTTTAAATTCCATTAATTAAAATGCTAGAAGAATATTCTGTAACACTTCAAATGTTTTTGAAATGTAGAATAAAAAAACAAAGGTGTGGGAATCCACAGGGCTTTATAATGCGTGGAGAATCATATCTTAGGGGAAAAAATTAGTATTAAACTCTGTTTAATACTCAATGACTCTAGGAAGATAAATGCTGAGTTGAGACAAACCTGCTTTAAGAAAGAGAACAATGAATATCTCATGATGTAATTATTGCATAATGATGCTAGCAGATTTTGTGTAGGTCAGTAGTTATAGTTCATCTAGTCTCTTTCAGGAAGTCCAGCAGAATGAGGACAAATAAAGTGTTATAGGTGCGTACAGGAGAGGCAATTTCATTTGTTTACTCCGAGATAAATATTCAACTTCCTTGTCATTAATGTCATGCCAAAGACGTTTTTCGAGGTTGTATAATGTTGGAACAATCATCGTAGTTGTATAATGTGTTGCAAGACTTCAATATACAGGGTGTTTCATGAGTCGTTAGCCTAATGATGAATGCAGGTCATCCAGGCCTTTCAGAAAACTTGCTTGTTTTGTATCCTAAGGCTATTAGTTTCGGAGATACGGGGCGATTGAATATGTAATTTCAAAAAAATTCGCAGCTCGACTTTGCATACTTTAAAACACTTTTTTACGAACGCTCAGTATGTGCTGAGGGTTTAAAATGAAGAAGAAATGAACAGAATTTAAAATAATTCAGAATCTCGGCAAAGGACAATAAATATTATCACCGAAGGAATAAAAACAGGACCGCATTACGAAAAAATTACATAAAAGATGAATTCGTCCGGTTCTTATTCCCTTTTGACAAGTGTGCCATGCAAAGTGAAAATTGAATTCCTTGGAATAAATTATGTAGTTTTTCATGGCAATAACGAACTTGCTGTAAGGGATATAAAAAATATAGATTTTGGGGCTTCAGTGAAAAATTATGGTATTCTGAGTACTGCCCTGAGAATATTGATATTTCATGAACCGTTTGGAAGAGCTTTCTGAAATGAACAAACCCATAAAATTTGATCGAAATCGGAACTTTCATTCCAGAATTATGGCTATCGCAAATATAGGTCATGAATCGCCCCGTATCTCCGAAACTAATAGCCCTAGGATACAAAATAAGTAAGTTTTCTGAAAGGCCTAGATGACATGCATTCACCATAATCACCATTGGGCTATGGCCAACGACTCATGAAACACCCTGTATATATTCTCTACTCTCTGGTTCGCCAATTCCGAAGATAATATTTTGGCTTTGATAGGGATAAATAGGATAATATCGAAATAAAAAGTATGAGAATCAATCAATAAACATTAAAGTAGAATGGTAGACAATGATGAGGGATGCTTACATTCATTTATAATTTATTAACTCAAAAATTTAACAACCCCGGAGGAAATTTCGACACAAAACATCATTGTTTGTTTCCCTTCAAACATTTTCTTTTGAAAATGATCAGCTGGACAGAGTATTCTGCAATCTGTGGGCTAGCTGATATAAGAAATAACTACTTATGGAAATAGAGCAGAAACATTTGCAATCTGATACCTCCAACAAAAAAAAACTGACTAAAATGAGTCAGAATACTGCCCTTTTCGAAAAATGAAAGCAAAAGAAAAATGACGTAAATGTACTTTCAATACTTCGATTTATCGCAGGTGAAGAATGCAGGCTTCACTTTCAAGTTATGTAACGAGAAACTGGAATATAAATTGGTCTGCTTGAGTTTTTCTGAATTACGCATGCATTCATGTGAAATATGGAATTGAGTTTTATCCTTTTAACTAATAAATGTTTGAGTAAATTCAGGTCATACGAGTCGATAGGCGTACCGCCTATTTTGAGTTTTGGAATCAATTTTTGAATTGGTCCATTCTCGAATCTTAAAAGTTGTTTTTTTTGGTGCAGCACAGGCCGATTTTTTTTGCTTGGTATTTCCATGGCAGTGGCGGTCCCAGGAGTGATTTTAGGGGGAGGTGAAATCCTATACTTGAAATTCTGGAAGGTGTCCGTTGATATAAAATAGCTATATATCTTCATAATTGTGATATAAGCTATATGTCTGAAAGAAAACTACTTTGGAACTTATTCTTATTTGAAGGGGAAAGTAAAATCACTTTTCGATATTCGAAAAAATTTCACTCTACTCAAAAAGCAACTCTTCTAATAATAAAACTCAAAATTTCATCGACGTCAGTGCAACCTTCAGGTCTTGACCAATTTTTAACTGAACCCATATTTTTCAGGATTCTTCGAAGGTCTACTTTAGAGTCGTTTATCTCTCGATAAAAGTAACCGTAGATGGAAATGTGACACATATTCTGAAAGAACAACTCTTCTAGTAATAAATCTGAGAATTTCATCCATCTTGGCGCAACCGTTCGGTCTTGAAGAATTTTCAACTGTTATTGAACAGTTTTTCTGTATTGACAATACGTTTTCAGCGCCATCTCATTGTCAAATGTGTTTTTATTGGCCAAAATGTAGTCGATTTTCTTTACTACCGTTATGAGGGCGTTTCCTATCTTTCTACTCTATAATCTTTGAGATATTATTATTTGTCTATGCACCTAAAAGAGTAGCAATATTCTACAAATACATTTTTTATAACATACATTTACAGAACACTGCAAGATCTTTGATTATAGTATTCTGCAAATTATTGATAGCTCTCTATATGAATAGATTCAAAAACTCGAATAGATTCCTTCAAATAACCATGATTAATTACAGCTTTCTACTACATATGTTACAGTGTTCTGCAAAGTTTTTATAGTTTTCTGTATGAATTGATATAAAATTTGAATAGGTTGCTTTCTTTGTGTGGGAGTTATTATAGATTCCTATTTTGTACAACCTAATTAGAAGACAATATAGAAAATAGATGGATCTGCCTACATATTGAAACAATTCGAAACGAACCAACGGAAAACCAGTTTTGTAGCAGGAATTCCAATCGGTTAAAACTTCGGAAGTCGGGTATCCATATGATCCTGTGGATGCAGCAGCAGCAGTTTGCCGGCGCTGGGTGCTGCGGTCGCGCGATTTAAAAACGACGGGCAAAGACATTTTGGCATTCCGAACTGGATAGCTGGCGCCGCCAATACAACGTGGTTTTATTTCTGTTCCAACACACATGTTCGACACGCCGCCTCCCTATTTGTAAACACAGTAGACCGTAGTCACTATTGTAATTTTTCTATTTATCAGTATTTCGCTAATTAACGGATTGAACCGACGGAACCCCAATTGTTCGTGCTTTTCGGCGTTAACAGTGAGAAGAATAGAAGAAAAGTTAGCTGTTGAAAGCAAAGAAGACGTTTCGTGCTAGTTGCGACTTGGGATTCATGACATAATTCAAGAATAGGTAATTTAGTATGTTGGCATGATAAACGTGCTGAACCAATGAAGACTTAAGTACATATGAATTAACCTTGCATGCCTTGGGGCTCGCAAACTTGAATGGCATGCGATTATAGGCTGGTCTTTCCTTTGTTATATAAATAATGTTCTTCCTTCTGTTCTTTAGCAAAGTTTTAGGAATCCTTTCGTTTCTTCTGACTTCTGTTGAAATTTTCTAGACTCTATATAGCAAGGAGGTAATTATCCCAATTCAATTTGATTGTCTCTTGCTGGGTATATGAAGATGACACTGATTTTTCTTTTCTGAAAAAATCAACTATCCAGTTTGCAATCAGCATTTTATGAACACTGAAAATCTTATTTCATGGCCCGAAAAGAAAAGGTGAAGCATTGTCCAAGGTATTTTTCTGAAGGAAATTAGGAAAATCTAAAAAACATCAATAAAATTGCTGGAGTTTTATTCTGAATATTTCAATATACAAGTTTTCCTTAGATTTATAATGAGTTTTCCAAACTAACACATCCTTTATGACCTTGTAGTTACAAAACTGATTCTGGAAAGTCGTGTTTTGAAGGGAATTTCACTTCATTCTTGCCCCCTTTCAATTTTGAAATTTATAGGTAGAATCACAACCGTCTTCCTTATATACGGCTGTGGTAGAATGTCATGGACCTTGGCATAGATGTTTACCTATTGAAAAAGTATATGGTAGAATGACATATTATTGCAAACTTATTTTCTGTCATAGTATGGCAGTGGTTGTGTTGCTTCACACAGATAAAAAAAAAATCGAACAGATTATCGAATTTCAAAAATTGAAGCTATATTTCCTTTTCAGCTATACATAAGAACACTGTAATCCAACTTTCGTCAATCATTCGTTATCTGATTTTCCCATGAATAAAACTCTAATTTGTTAGTGTAGAAACAATAACTGGAAAAACCAATAAACTGCTCTGCGAATTTTACACCAAGTTTCAATATAATTTTCAATTATCTGACTGATAATTGAGCTGTGGGCTCCAGTCAAATTGTAGGTATAATGCCGTTGGGTATATTATAGACATAGAGCAATACTTGATATTAAACATCGTTATTATTAATAACATATATAGTTCGAATTTCAAGAATCCCGTTCCAACAATGATTGAAATATTGTTTTCCACCCAAAATCAATCGATCAAAGTCACGAGCCAGAAAGATCGTCTAGTATTTTCAACTTTTTATTTTTACGCTCTCATCATTTCGTTCTATCCCGTTTTTTACAATGTTTTGATGAGACATGTTCGAGCTTCCCCCAAGCAATCAATTTTTATCTTTTGGAAACGCGTTGGCTTCTCCCATTCTGTTTTGTGCTTTTTACGTATTTTTTGTCATTACCCCTCGTCAAAGGGAAAATGATTAAATGTGTATCTCAGCATCCATTTGCATGCCATTTTCCTTTTTCTTTGTCAGTGGGTACCCTTACAGGGTCGATGGCATCGAAATCAAGGCTTTTATTGAACATTCTAATGGGAAAACATGAGAACTCCGTTGTTGGGGGAGAATCATGCCGAAGACGAGGTACAGCATAAAACATTTAGGTATACTGTCCTTGTAGTGAGAATTTCGTCAATTTATATATGTTTAGATGAAGCTATTTCATGAAAGCCATTAGTGTTTAATTATATTTCCATAACCAACTATAGAAGAGCCTGCCAGAAAGTTTTCAGCGTAGCACCTGCTGGAATTTATATTGTACTCGGCCAATATCTGTGTTTTATAAGTTATAAGAATGACGACACAAGAAGCGGTTTACTTTAATTGGATTATAATTTTGAGTGTTTCTTCACCGCTTTTCCTGAAGCAATGCGCTGATGCCTCTTTTCACATTCAGCTGAAATTCAACATCACTTCATTTCTCCGTGTGGCTTAACAAAACCCTCTTCAGAAAACTTGACTTCTGCTTCTTTGTGGCAAGGATAACAGCAATGTTAATGCGGGATTTACACATAAACCATCTGGCTTAGAAGATACGGCACGAACCCCGCCATGTTTCCTATTCAAATATGCAAAACAAACGATTTAGCGGAAACGACAACCAGCGTCCTGTGCCTGGTAACAAATATACACACATAGTGTACAAATGGCTGGTGGTTATGAATACACGATTATGAAATGTAACTGAACTGACTGGTTAATCAGCTTCTGTTCGAACAACGAGGACGAAAAATAGTTGTACCATCGAAATTACATTTTCCTGTACAAACGTTATCGGAATATGTCATGAGGCGAAAAGTAGGCGATGATCAAATATTGGACCGGAAGGAGGATTACGAGTTTTGAGGGACTGAACACGTTCACGATGGAAAAGGTATGATTGATTGGACAGGAAGGTTTGTGGTTCCTATTTTCGCCACCTGACGGTTCCTCGGTTGGCACGAAATCGGAGAGGAAACAGATAGAGGGAAGTATGAAGTGTAGTTCTCTGGAAGAATAAAGCGTCGAATTTTACCTACACATTGTTTCAGTTGGAGGTGGAGAAGAATGATGTCCTGGATAGGATGGCATAATGTAGAGAATGCAAAAATAGTCTAGCTGTTAAGGCATATCAAGAACTGTCATTGATTTACAGGAATCTAGCTTTTCCTCAACTGTTATTGTTACATCCTCTCGCTGACACATCATCAAATGAAATGACAATATTTTTCTTTCCAGAAAGTGTTGAGTGTTTTTCTCAAAACATTTTGATATTTTCCCATGATGTCTCCAACCTCCCAAATTCGAATTTCCACTTTTTTGACGCTAAAAGAGTGATTCATTTATTATTATTTGAACCGGGGTCGTTGTGGCTCGATTAGCCTTTCGGGAACTGCGACCATGTAGATCTTTTGTTTTCTACCCTACTCATTCATAGGAACCCAAGGGGGTCGTTAATGGTGTTGATAAAACCGAAAACATCCTTAGAGGTCTTGGCCGTTACCTCGTGAGAATCCAGGACCGGTTTCCCCATATGAATGGTTCTTAGGTCAGCCAGCTCTGGACACTTGCATACCATGATATTAACACAATTTACACAAATGATATTTGTACCGACAGTGCCCTTTCAGCAGTCCCAACATCACCCGAAGCTCAGCTCGTGACAGCTTTAGGTGTAGGTCGTTGAAATCATCACTAATTTCTTCAACTGAGTGAGTCCAAGTGTTTCTCAAGAGGGTTACAGTTAGATTCGAGTGACTTGGGACAGTTCTGTAACTTGGGACAATTACCACCTTGCAGATTTCTTTGTTTCTTACCATTTATGGGTGAAGGGACAAACTTATAAGATTGTGTAGCGTCTTTCTGGTTAGTTTAACAATTAATTCCTGTTTAGTTTGCCGTGACCAGAGCGTTTGAATTGACAGGAAAAATTAACGAATTCTGGAGAGTAAAAGCGCGTTCATTTATTTCGTTGTTTGATAGGCTGACTTCGGACAATGCCGAATAGATACAAGCGGCGCATCGGAAATATTGGCAGCAAGAAATATGCCGATTTTTCGAAGGATATTATTATTTACGTTATTTCCACAAAGAAATCACCAAAGAATGAAAGAAATCAAAGTTCCCTTGTTTTGTTTATTTTTTTTTACATTTGAGTTGCAATATATTTACTTTCGCTGTAATAGGGGTTTATCATTTAATTTCCTTACCGAATTTCAAGTATATAATCACAAATTCTAATTTTTCGAAACTATACACCGTCCCAAGTCACCTATTTCATTTGAGAGTTGAGAAATCAATAGATTTTAAATTGTGTCCCAAGCCTCCCAAATCGGTGGGTGACTTGGGACAAATACATTTTATTTTTTTTTTAAATTTATATCCGAATTCTGAAGCATGGTATATATCCTAATCAATAGTCTGAGTCATTAAGCATATTCGAACCTCTTTTTCAGATAAAAATAGGTCACCGTTTTGAAAATATGACGAGTTGAATTCAACAATTGTCCCAAGTTATCCGAATCTACGGTATTCTGTTGTTAAACTTGTTGGACTGCTGCCTTATATTGGTGGTCGGTTTCCAAGCCGACAGAAAGGATCAGGTCCAGCACGTGTTATCCTTGAGGCTCTTTTTGCAAGTTCATCGGCTTTCTCATTTCCTTCAACACCACAATATCCTGGTACCCATAGTAGAGTCACTTTATTGCCTCTGGTCAGTTGCTTTATGGTATTACGGCACTCCCATGTCAGCAGAGATCCCTGGCAGTGTGATTCCAGAGACTTCAGCATAGGCTGGCTGTCCGTGGTGATGTATGCGCCCTTTTGAGGTTCATTTCAAGACACTCCTGAGCGCATACGTGAACAGCCACTCTCTCGGTCTGTAAAATAGAGGGTTCAGTTCCCAGGGCTTCAAAGATGCTCAGTTTAGGTCCACATACGCCAATGTCGGTGCCCTTTCTGATTTTGATCCATCAGTAAACAACGTGGATGACTTTTTGTCCAAACGATTTACGAAACTCATTGCACCAGGACGGTCAGCTATGACCGTCTCAAAGGGCGTTTCAAAATCGAAGATGATTGGCATAACATCCGATGGTTTTGCCAAGAGGTTGCAGTCCGTTGATTCAATATCCTCATATGTCCAACCCAGTTAAGGGATATTCTTATTGATTCCAGCGGTGAAAGTGCTGTACCAGAAATTCGAAAAAATTTTGCAGCTCTAAATACAGGGTGGGCAAAATTCGTTGTCTACTGAGAGGATCTCGAGAACTATAGCAGCTAGAAGAAAAAGGATGACACATTTCCGAGCCCATTTTCGGAGAAACAAAGAATGGTGAAAACTGCAGCCTCCTACGATACTTCGTTTTTGAGTTTGACAATTTCGTAAAGTTCTCATAACTTTTTTGTCTTTGAAGTTACAAATCTGAAACTTGAACCTTCTACAGGCACTTTTTCTCGTAGAATCCATTGATGAGGTCAAAATATTTTTTCATTTGGAATCATTAGGTGAACCTTAATTTTTTTTAATGCAAATTTTTATTGAATTTGTTATTTTTGAATTGGAAGAAAATCTTTTGTCAGTAGATTTTACGTATGAAAGTGCCTAAGAAAGTTTAAGTTTTAGATCTGTAATTTGAAAAACAAAAAAGTTATGAGAACTTTTCGGAATCGTCGAAATCTCAATTTTTGTTTATAACTCGAAATGTAAAAACGATAGGCCGATTCTATTTTCAGATTTGGATTAGTCATGAAAAAAGAGCTAGAAAATGGGTCATCCGTTTTCTTCCAGCTGCTATAGTTCTCGAGATCCCCTCAGTAGACAACGAATTTTGCCCACCCTGTACAATGAGAAAAATGTGGTTTTCAGTTTGATTGGGCAAATTTTCTTTATATTATTTTCTTTTCACTAAAAACTTCACATAAGTATATTCCTCTGAAAGATTCAAAAGGATCATCGTTGATTTGATGAGTTTTTGAATATTTTTAATCCTCAGTTGGTCCAAATCAGGCATAGATAACAATCTGGTGTCAGAGAAAACTCCAATGAAGTAGGGTCTAGAAATGTTGGTTTTTGACTGCTCTTCATAGTTATGTTTTAAGAATTTACATATCCAGAGGTTATCAGTGGCAGAAAGACATCCTACGAACTTAATCAACAATCTTCAATTGTTTTAAAACACTTTAATCTATAAGGAAACAATTGATATCTTTTACAAAATCCTGTGACATGTGTCAACGGAGACTCCAGCCAGTTGGGATAAAACCCGAACAGAGGTTCGTGGAGCTAAACTCATAACTCTCAAAATGGGTTTCATAAAACTCTTACTGCCCGATCAAAGATTTGACAGTCATTGGATTTCAAAAACGAAATCACTAAAACTTTTTCATTCCTACATATATTGAACAAGAAGCAATTTAGAATCATTGAATAGATGTATATAGATCATAATTTTATTCGAGAATTGAATTCCGAATTCTTATGACTGAATTATTGATTGAAAACAAATTGACGTTTATCTGTCAATCAAGCGTTGATTCCCCGATCGAGCTTTATGAAACCGGGGGTAAGTCTTCCTTGGTCGACTCTTTTCCTCTGAACACCACTTGTTTCACGGAAAACGCCAAGACATTGCGAAATAGTAGATACCTTGGAAAAAAAATGGTGATGATGATCAAAACACCAACTTGACAGTTAATTAACCTGGAATAAGGTTTAGATACAGAACATCAACTTTCAAAATTCCGTAGCCTACTTGACGAATTTTGTGTTGCAATGGACATTCAATTAAATCTTCCATGAAAAAGCAGACTATCGTTTGCACTTCTTCCTGACGACCTGAAACGACCCGTAGGCAGATGAGATTACGACCCTGCTGGGACAGCTGTATGTAGGTGATGCAGGATGCTGCGTTTCCATTCACCTCTCGCTCGACAGCCCGCCGCGATTCAAAGCAATAACAACTTATTATCTTGGAGCCGTATTCGAATTTGTGCCCACCAACCTCCATCAAAGCCGAGATTACGCCTGAACCTGCTCCGCTGTAACCTGTATCATTACACAAATCCAAGAGCGACTGACGAAGATCCTTCAACTTTATAATGATGGTGTTTTTTTTGGCGTCGGTTCCCCCTACAATCTGCTTCTTGCTGCCAGCGGTTGCATGGAACAATTGCTCTCTGAAATGATTGTGTTGCATGAGGTTCTCGGTAAGATGCAGGTGGATTGACTTGACTTTTGGAATTTAAACCACAAGATGCCGGAGGATGCTGTGGGTTATTCACGTTTATCGCTTTCGTTGTTCATCTTGAAAGAATTATACGAAATGGGAAATGATAATTCTAAATATTCTCGCAAGTTAGTTTTATGTTCCGCCTACATCAAAGGTAAACGATGAAAAAATTCATCACTTACTTACATTTATCACTTGGTTGTTCAGTCGAAGAAATTATTCTGAGTATAAGAAGAAAGTAAATTTCCCCTGATATAATTTGAAAGAAATAAATCTTCAATACATCGACGAAATAGTTATTTAATCAACTAGGTTATTAATGAAAGCAATTAATGATTGAGTTCATTAATCGCTCAATTAATAAACGAGTTGATTACAAGATTTTTCCGTCGACCACATTTTGAATTGAATTTGAGTTCTTGATTGCAAAAATTTTCTATCGATAGCTAGTCAAATTTGACACTTTATGAATTTTCTCTGTACAGGGTGGGCAAATTTCGATGTTTTAGCACTACAGCTTTTAAACCAGTGGAGATAGACGAAATCTGATACCCCATTCTCGGTCTCTTTTTCTGAGCAACTAACAAGAGTAGTAGTCATTTTTGTTCACCTTCTTTTGTTTTCGAGTTATAAGCGAAAATTGGAAAAATGGCGATTTCAAAATAAATTTATATCTCCGCTAATACTGATGATAAAGCTCTGGAATTGAAACATTATACAGGCACTTTTTTAAGTAGAATCCAGTGGCGTGCTTGCCTTTTTAGCAGGATTTTTAATTACGAAGCTATGACCCAAAGTTATGTTTTTTTAAATGGGAACACCAGATTTCTGTGCAATTTTCTGAAAGCTTAATTCTTACTGATTTCAAAAATATATAACATCATATAATTTGTATCAATATAAACAATAGAAAATGGTCAAAAACCGTTTTTTCTCAATATTTCTATGGTTTCAACTTTTGACGAGCACAAATAGAGCTTCCTATAACAAGAGCAGTCTCCTTCCGGCAATGTCATTCTTTCTATACTTTTTTCCAATTTTCACAAAATTTTAATCTTGGAGAAATTGAGTAAGAAGCATAGAAATGAAAGGAATAATAGAAGGAGACTGTGGTAATGATAAGATGCTACATTTTTCTATTCTCATCAAAAGTTTAAACGACAGAAATATTGAGAAAAAAGGTTTTTGACCATTTTTTATTATTTATATTAATACAAACCATATGATGTTATATATTTTTGAAGTCAGTAAAAATTAAGCATTCAAAAAATTGCACAGAAATCTAGTGTTCCCATTTAAAAAAACATAACTTTGGGTCATAGCTCCGTAATTAAACATCCTGCTAAAAAGGCAACGCCACTGGATTCTACTCAAATAAGTGCCTGTATAATGTTTCAATTTCAGAGCTCTATCATCAGTATTAGCGGAGATATAAATTTATTTCGAAATCGCCATTTTTCCAATTTTCGCTTATAACTCGAAAACAAAAGAAGGTGGCCAAAAATGACTACTACTCTTATTAGTTTCTCAGAAAAAGAGACCGAGAATGGGGTATCAGATTTTGTCTATCTCCACTGGTTTAAAAGCTGTAGTGTTAAAACATCGAAATTTGCCCACCCTGTACATATCGGAATGTTGATATTTATGCGGCTTATCGAACAATTCGAGAAGTCCATAGAGGGTGTATTCGAGTTGTGACATTATGAGTAAATCACATTGATATCTGAATTTGTGGAGCTGGTGGAAGTTGTAGTACATAGATATATTGATTGCTCTCTAACCATCATAACTTTTTTGCAACCTCCATAATTCATCTCTTCTCAATTTACCCGCTAGATACTACGAAAATCAATGCGACATACAAATGAAATAATTATTTGGGAAGCTGCTGAATACTTCTATGTTCGACTACCCATGACAATAATGCATTAATAGGAAATTAACCAATGAAAGGGTTCATTAACAGCTAATTTCGTGTACGTTAAACAGTGCGGTCGGCGGAAAAAATAGTTACCACACTGTTATAACGCGAAAGGGGCTAATGGAACAGGGGTGTCTTTAGTGATAAATTCGAATTCTGTTTGGAAAGATTGGTGATCCATACTTTTCTCAGGAAAAGCATCTATTTGGTATGATGTTGGGTGCGATTGTCTATGAAAGTATAAATCCCCTTCACTTTCCTTAATTACTTTACATTTTCAATTATATAGGTACCCACTCACAGAATGCTAAATGATGCAAGAAAAATATGTATAAATCACAATGAATGAACGAATCCTTTATAAGAACTACATATTGGACTGTCCGAGAAGGCAGATGGAAATATAAAAGTTTCCCCATATTTTCCTTCATTGAAGAATGCTGAAATGAAGGGATATAAAACCGTTCTTTCTCCTTCTGCAAAAAGTGAAAACCTATAAGGAGCAAAAGAGAACGATGTCAAACTTTTTAGGAGCATAACCAAAGAAAATAAAAGGGGGAGTATTTGACTCTTACAAATACAAAAAAAACAGTAGATTGTTGATGTCGAAAGAAACACTTTTTTCCTATACAATTTTTTCCGATTCGGATAAAAAGATATAGCCATTTTAAGTTTTCATGATGAGCTGTACCTTCAGTATAAATAGCTAAATCTGTGAAGAAAGCTTCTTCATATTCGAGATCTGTGGCGTTAACTTTACGTGGATTTGCTCTCATAAAAACTGAAAATGAATGATTGAAGGTTTAAGTTGGTCTAGGGGGATGTATTGATATCTAGTTAGCCTAGACCAGTTCCATGCATAAAAAAATATTGCGTTAACGTAGCAACGAACAATAACTCATTAGAAGTGTCAGTGTGAAGTTTGAGGTCAAAAAAGTAAACCAGAGTTACGCAATAAATAAAATAATTAAAAGAAGATGTCCAACGGAATTGAGAAAATGGAAAAATTTGAGTATCGAGCCATCATCAAGTACCTGTATTTAAAAGGGTTAAGAGGTAGGCCGATTTACGAAGATATGCTTAATACCCTTGGTGATCAATGTCCTTCGTATGCGACCGTGAAAAATTGGACTGCAAGTTTCAAAAGAGGTAAATTTTCCATTGTAGATGATGACCGATCGGGAAGGCCAGTTTCTGTGTCAGTCTCCGAAAATATCGATGCAGTTCATGACATGATTTTATCAGACCGTCGAATTGAGCTAAAACGGATATCAGAACCAGTGATTATTTCATCATATAGTTCACGTCGATGTGGACATGAGAAAAATTGCTGCAAAATGGATCCCCAAATGTTTGAATGTTGACCAAAAGCGTGCAACGGTAGAAGCATCGCGTTCGATCTGTGCTCGATTTGAAACCGATGTAGACTTTTAAACCGAATTGTTACTACGGATGAGACTTGGGTACATTTCTACGATCAAGAAACAAAGCAACAATCGATGGAATGGCGACACTCTGGTTCTCCAAGACCTAAGAAGTTTCGTGTCCAAAAATCTGCTGGAAGAGTTCTTGCTTGAGTTTTTTGGAATTGCCATGGAGTAATTATTATTTATTTTCTGAATGAGGGTAGAGCAATAACCGGAGATTACTATTCGACATTACTGACCACTCTACGGAAAAAAATCAAAGAGAAAAGATGCGGAAAGCTATACAAAGATGTTTTGTTTTTGTAGCACAACGACCCTGCACACAAATCTCATGTTGCCATGCAAAAAATTCTTGATTTACGGTTTAAATTACTAGAACACCTTCCTTGTTCACCAGATTTGGCTCCATTCGACTATCATCTCTTTCCTCAACTGAAAAAAAGTTTAAAAGGTCGTAAATTTTTCTCCAACGTGGATGTAATAAAAGCTGTGGAGGTCTGGTTTGCAGAACAAGAAGAAACATTTTTTTGAAAGGTTTAGAGACATTGCAGGTTCGCTGTAATAAATGTAAGTGCAATAGTATACCTACATACGGCCATAGGGGGTGAGAGGGTGAGTCTTTGATTCGTACTAAAATTTTAACAGTAGATTTTCGAGGTCAAAAGAAACACTTTTTGCCTGAACCATTTTTCCGATTCGGTCCTGATAAAAAGATTTAGCCAAGTTTTCCTAATGAGCTGTGCCACCCCTGGAAAAACAAAATTACCTTCAGAATAACTGGCTAAATCTGTGACACTTCACTTCTGTGGATCTTTCAAACAGAGTTGTATCCAGCCAAAGTAACTAATTTTTCAAATTTCACAGAAACTTTTTAATTTTTGAACAAAACGGCGCATTCTACGAGAAAATATGAAGAATACTTTCATTTTACGAAACTTTCAAATATTCATTAGAATGCGTCAAACTTAGTTTCAAGAGTTGGGTTCTTTGAATTCTCGGTATTTTCATGGTACGTAATAGTCATAATAAGAAAACTGAAAGACGTTTGTTCGAAAAAGATTTGTCAAATAAATGAAAAACTATATTCCGAAATTCATTTCATTGGATAAAACCGTTTGCGAGATATAACTAAAAATAACATTTTTCATAGTTTGTCAACAGCCTGTATCTTTTGAACCGAGCCGATTCGGGAATAATGGCGTAGGAAAAAAGTGGTTCTTTTGAACTCGAGAATCTATAGTTAAAATATTTGTACGAATCAAAGACTCACCCTGTATGCAAACAGAGTAAAATAGGAGAATATTCATTTCTTCCCTGGATCCTTCTGCGTCCGCGATCACTGTACCATAAATTAATTCGACGATCTATTTGCTCGTTCCCGTCACGCTTCAGATTGCCCCCAACGGGAGATCGTACAAAAAAAGATGAACCTAGCAGCTGAACCGTTGACCAAACACGGTGGAGTTGAAGCGCCTGCTACAGCTGTTCAACTCCGGTCGATAGATCCGTGAGTTAATAGAGTAACGAGTAATAACACCGGCGTTAATTCTCGTTGGGCCGTGAACGCGAGCCCTCTACCCGTGTAAGCCACATCTACGTGGTCCTCTCTTCCGATAAATTCTACTAATTCTAGCGTGAAGTTGCACTGGACACATACAAACAAAGGACGGTATGGATAACGGGCTACTTAAAAAAGATCGAATTTTCGAGCTCTAGCTATTCTTAATTCCCAATTAGTTTGATGAGATGAGAATTCAGAGATAAATGTGGGCGACCTTTTCACTATGAAAAATTTAATTCGAAATATGAACTCAACTGTTTGAATTTGTTGATTAATAAGCCAATGAAGAGGAATTACGTTAATTGTAATTGGACCCTTAGGCTTTTGTTCGAACCTAATGTCTATTTTACTTTAAAAAAATCTAGCTAACCGAACCTAGCTTGAAAGAAGGACAAATTCTCTTCTCAATAATTTGAGGTTTTATACATGCTCACCGGTATACATGGTGAGTCTTTAACTGATACAAATATTTTAACAGTAGATTCTTCAGGTCGAAAGAAACATTTTTTTTCTTTACCATTTTTCCGAATCGGCTCGATTTAAAACATACAGGCTGTTGAAAAACCATGAAAAAAATCATCTCACGAAGCTTTTATCGAATGAAATGAATTTCGAAATATAGCTTTTCATTTATTTGATGAATATTTTTCGAACATTTTTGAGTAATTTGATTCAAAAAAATTAAAGTGTCTGAAATTTTAAAAATTTGGACTAAGGCTGAATACAACTCTGTTTAAAAGATATTTTTATTTCTATCCCACGAATTTTTAACTGAAAAATTTTACTCTCAAGTACTCAAAAAGCAATTCTTCTAGTAATAAATCTCAAAATTTCATCGACGTCGGTGCAACCGTTCGGTCTTGACGAATTTTTAACTGAACCCAGCTTTTTCAGGATTTTTCGAAGGTCAGCTTTCGAATCGTTTATCTCTCAATAAAAGTAACAGTAGATGGAAATGTGATACATATTCTGAAAGAGCAACTCTTCTAGTGATAAATCTGAAAATATCATCCATCTAGGGGGGACCGTTCGGTCTTGACGAATTTTTAACTGAACCCAGCTTTTTCAGGATTTTTCGAAGGTCAGCTTTCGAATCGTTTATCTCTCAATAAAAGTAACAGTAGATGGAAATGTGATACATATTCTGAAAGAGCAACTCTTCTAGTGATAAATCTGAAAATATCATCCATCTCGGGGGGACCGTTCGGTCTTGACGAATTTTTAACTGAACCCAGCTTTTTCAGGATTTTTCGAAGGTCAGCTTTCGAATCGTTTATCTCTCAATAAAAGTAACAGTAGATGGAAATGTGATACATATTCTGAAAGAGCAACTCTTCTAGTGATAAATCTGAAAATATCATCCATCTCGGGGGGACCGTTCGGTCTTGACGAATTTTTAACTGAACCCAGCTTTTTCAGGATTTTTCGAAGGTCAGCTTTCGAGTCGTCTATCTCTCAATAAAAGTAACCGTGGATAAAAATGTGATACATATTCTGAAAGATCAACTCTTTCAGTAATAAATCTGAGAATGTCATCCATTTCGGCGCAAGCGAATTTTTAACTGAACCCAGCTTTTTCAGGAGTTTTCGAAGGTCAGCTTTCGAGTCGTCTATCTCTCAATAAAAGTAACCGTGGATAAAAATGTGATACATATTCTGAAAGATCAACTCTTTCAGTAATAAATCTGAGAATGTCATCCATCTCGGCGCAAGCGAATTTTTAACTGAACCCAGCTTTTTCAGGATTTTTCGAAGGTCAGCTTTCGAATCGTTTATCTCTCAATAAAAGTAACAGTAGATGGAAATGTGATACATATTCTGAAAGAGCAACTCTTCTAGTGATAAATCTGAAAATATCATCCATCTAGGTGGGACCGTTCGGTCTTGACGAATTTTTAACTGAACCCAGCTTTTTCAGGATTTTTCGAAGGTCAGCTTTCGAATCGTCTATCTCTCAATAAAAGTAACCGTGGATGAAAATGTGATACATATTCTGAAAGATCAACTCTTTCAGTAATAAATCTGAGAATGTCATCCATCTCGGCGCAAGCGAATTTTTAACTGAACCCAGCTTTTTCAGGATTTTTCGAAGGTCAGCTTTCGAATCGTTTATCTCTCAATAAAAGTAACAGTAGATGGAAATGTGATACATATTCTGAAAGAGCAACTCTTCTAGTGATAAATCTGAAAATATCATCCATCTAGGGGGGACCGTTCGGTCTTGACGAATTTTTGACTGAACCCCAGCTTTTTCAGGATTTTTCGAAGGTCAGATTTCGAGTCATTTATCTCTCAATAAAAGTAACCGTAGATGGAAATGTGATACATATTCTGAAAAAGCAACTCTTCTAGTAATAAATCTGAGAATGTCATTCATCTCGGCGCAAGCGATCGGTCTTGACGAATTTTTAACTGAACCCATCTTTTCAGTATTTTTCGAAGGTCAGCTTTCGAGTCGTTTTCGTTTATCTCTCAATAAAAGTAACCGTAGATGAAAATAAATGTGATACATATTCTGAAAGAGCAACTCTTCTAGCATTAAATCTGAGAATTTCATCAGTCTCGGCGAGATTGTGGAACAAGGAATATGCGTGTTCGCTGTCCAATTGCTTTAGATAGCGATACCGAAGGAAATTGTTTTCAAGGCAAATTCAGTTGGCAAAGTTGGATCTCCTGGCCCACTACATTATAACTAGCTGATAGCTGGGGGTGACAACTACAGAATAAGTCAAGTTTAGGACTTGACATGTTTTCCAGAAGTTCATACTTAACAGAACATTCAGAAAATGTATATGAAAAATGATTTCATAAATCTTAGGTTTATGATTGATCATTTTGGAAAAAAAGAAGTTATCACTTTAATTGTAAAGGGATTCAGAAAAAACATCAAAGTCATCACATCAACAATGTTTCAAATTTTTGATATTAGATATTCAGGTCGATTCTGTTTGGAAATAGTAATATGGTTATAATAATAATAATAATAATAATAATAATATTTATTTTCATGATCAAAATTACAATTTTGAAGAGAAAACAAGTCAAAAGCAAGAGAAAAAAAAAAACAGAGATGTTCACACAAGAAAACTATGACTCAAATATTCACTCATACAATATGGTTCCAAATCAACAAGTAGTTTTTGAACAACTTTTTTGAATTTTTTTATATCTGCTATAATTTGATATTTTTTGGGCAACTTGTTGTATAAAACAAGGCTCATGTATTCTACGTTTCTTTGTGTTAGCGTGAGAGAGCACCTCGGAACATGGAATGAGTGTATGCGCCTGGTCATATTTAGATTCAAATATTTTTCAAAATAATGGAAGTTATTCTTCACGAATACTAGAGTTCGATATATATACAGTGCAGTTACTGTTAGGATGCCTTCTCTTTTGAATATTCCTCGGCAGGATGTTCTGGAGGATAAACTCAGCATAGTTCTTAAAGCCCTTTTTTGAATCACGAATATTCTAGAAACATCAGAACTGTTTCCCCACACGATGATTCCATAGCCCATGATTGACTGGAAATTAGAGAAGTATACAGTTTTAAGCAACTCAAAGTCAGTCTGCTGTTTTAACATTCGAAGAGTGTAAAGAACTGAATTTAGTCTTCGTTGGAGTGCATCAATATGATTGTGCCAGTTGAGATTTTCGTCTAATATAATACCGAGAAAATTGGTACTCTGGTTAACTTTAATATTATGTCCCAGAAGATCGACACTCTCTGGCTTTTGTATTCTGTTGTGTGAGGTGCAGAATATTAAACATTCAGTTTTATTCAGGTTCAAGCTGATTTGATTCCTTTGACACCAGTTCGTGATTTTAGAAAATTTTCTTTGTGATACTTCAACTACCTCAGATATGTTGGTAGCCGCAACCAATATATTAGTATCATCCGCATACATGACTACGTCTTCGCCATCCTCCTTTTCTTCTATCATATAGCGGTTCCCTTCCTCTCCGTGAATTGCATTTACTTGAAAAATTGCGTTCATCATAATGGGCTCCTCGATGAGAATGTACTCTGGCAGGTCGTTTATATAAACCAGAAAAAATAATGGTCCCGCGATACTCCCCTGAGGTACCCCAAAGCGCAAGATTTCATCGTCCGAAATGAAGATAGCACCATCGATCTCCATGGATACTCTCTGGACTCTACCCTCCAGATAGCTCCTAATCAGATCAAGTTGTTTATCTCTGATACCGTAGCTGTAAAGTTTATCAATTAATATGTCATGGATGACGCAGTCAAAAGCTTTGGAGAAGTCGAGGAATAGCCCCGCCGAAATCTCACCGCCCTCCAGTGCTCTAAGAATCGATCTCGTCAGTTCAAATATAGCGGTTTCCGTGCTCCTTGTCTTCAAAAATCCATGTTGAAATTTAGAAAAAATATGTGATTTATGAAAAAAGTTCAGAAGCCTACTCACCAGAACCTTTTCGAATAATTTTGAAAATGATGTAAGCAGACTTATCGGACGATAATTATCAAGATCATCTCTATTCCCTTTCTTATAGAATGGTTTCACAACAGCTATCTTGAGAGATTCTGGGAAGACACCCTCTTTGAATGCCATATACATTATATGAGCTACCGGTCTCGCAACAACTTCAATTGACCTCTTGATAACTGTCATGGGTATTCCGTCATATCCAAAAGAACCTTTGTTTTCCATAGCCTTCGCAGTCCTGATGACCTCATCTGCTGTAATTTCAAAAAGGAAAAGATATTGCTATCACAGCAAAGTTTGAAAAACTGGTATTCTAATCATTGATTTTGAGCAATATGATCTGTCAATTTCTAGAAGATCTTGTCATTTCAGTTTGCTATATCAGCAACATCATTTAAGTACTTGCTATTTCATAACAAAGTTGAAAATGGCAGTGAATCTCTTGTTTTTACATTTCTTCCAAGTGTTAGAAATTTAGAAAATAGGAAGTAATTATAATTATGCTTCGTTTTAGTAACTTTCTGGAAACCTTCATTTGAACTTTTCATTTATAGCGAAAATATGAGACTACAATTTCAATATATTAGAGACACCAGTAATGAATGATGAAAAGTTTCTGGAACTTTCGCTTGAATAAGGAAAGAAGAGTTGAATAGATTGATTGAGGAACCGACCAGTAAAAATACAGTTCCTTTTAACCTATAAGTTTGTGAAAATCCATAGAGAATTTCTAGGAGATTGATTATCAAATCAATCCCATCTGATTTTTTGTTGTTTTCTTATTTCCAGACATGATGCACAGTTCAACCAAAAACTCACAATCCAAATACCGAATAAAACATTAAACCAAAGAGTATCAATTGATGATACTCTTTGATTAAACACAACTTATTCTTCTTTTCCATAGAACAATTATAGAATTACATGTTCTTTTCTATGAAATGAGAATCTTACCCTTCAAAACAGTGTTGTCAGCTCAAACATCCTATTATTTTTCAACAATATTGCTATGGCCAAAACTCATAACCAATTTTGCGTAAAACGGTGAAACAGAATATTCGTTCGCTCAGTCATATTGCTATATTTTATAATTATAACAATGTTGTAGATTTAGCAATGTTATAACAAGATGCGAACAGAATCGACCTGATTGAGAATATGATACTAACCACTGCAATGAATCAAATTGACATAATATCTGGATATTCAAAGATCTATGCAATTTCCGAAATTCATCATAATTTGATAGTAATCAATGTTAAAACGTCTGAAAAATATCAACTTCTTATCAATTTTAAATATAGATATTACTAACGATGCTGAATGTAAAACAGCACAATCAAATTCCAAAAATTTCGGAAACTCATGATTTGGAGCATATTCATTTAGATCTTTATGTAGATACATCAAATCCTGCTCGAATCTCTGGCTGATGCTGTCGCAGAGAAACTTCCTGAGTGCTTCATTATCGGCAATTCTCCGGTCTTTCACTTATTTCTCAGAAACGAAAGAAGCAGAAAGCAGATGATAGATGGAGGCCAATTCATCACGCTTGTGGGTATATTGATTGAGAGCCAACTATATTAAATTGGTTTTGTCGATTTCATGTCTTGATGTACAGCTGAGATTGGGGAAGATCAAACTGATTGAAAATATTTTTGCGGCTTCAGTTATTTCCAATCAGCTGCAAATTTTTGACAATGGTTTTTCATTAAATCTATCTTTCGTTATATTGACTAGATCGAATAAAAAGATATGATATTGAATCAGAACTCCTGATTCCATATTTTATAAAAAGTAATGAGTTCCAACAGGGGCGCATCCAAGGGGGCTTCTAGGGTAATTATCCATCGAATTATTGGAACTTGTGTGATCTGAAATGTGTGATTGAAAATATAATGATCTATCATGCCCTTTTCGTAGGGTAGTAAATGATGAATTTTCTGAAATTAAGTCACAATTATTATAATATCCAAAGGGCATTTTTCTACAAAATGCAATGAATTTTTTGCTTTACTTTCTACTCACTCTGTACAGGGTGGGCAAATTTCGATGTTTTAGCACTACAGCTTTCAAACCAGTGGAGATAGACAAAATCTGATACCCCATTCTAGTTCTCTTTTTCTGAGAAACTAACAAGAGTAGTAGTCATTTTTGGCCACCTTCTTTTGTTTTCGAGTTATAAGCGAAAATTGTAAAAATGACGATTTCGAAATAAATTTATATCTCCGCTAATACTGATGATAGAGTTCTGAAATGAAAACATTATACAGGCACTTTTTTAAGTAGAATCCAGTGGCGTGCTCGCCTTTTCAGCAAAATTTGTAATTACGAAGCTATGACCCAAAGTTATGTTTTTTAAATGGGAACACTAGATTTCTATTTTTTTAAAGCTTAATTTTCACTGATTTCAAAAATATATAACATCATATGGTTTCTATCGGAGTGTGGAAGGATCTGTGGGTCACGGTTGGGTATCTTCAGTCACAGGAGGGCACACAGTCGCAATTAGATCCAAGAAATTATAAGTCTCTTCTTTTTTATGTCTTTTTGTAGATATACAGCGATGAATGAATGAATGAATCAATATAAATAATAGAAAATGGTCAAATACCTATTTTCTCAATATGTCTATGGTTTCAACTCTTGACGAACACAGAAAAGTAGAACTTCCCATAACAAGAGCAGTCTCCTTCCGGCAAGGTCATTCTTTCTATGCTTTTTACCAATTCCCACAAAATTTGAATTTTGGAGAAATTGAGTAAGAAGCATAGAAATAAAAGAACTAATAGAAGGAGACTGTGGTAATCATAAGATGCTACATTTTTTTATTCTCATCAAAAGTAGAAACCATAGAAATATTGAGAAAATAAGCTTTTGACCATTTTCTATTATTTATATTGATAGAAACCATATGATGTTATATATTTTTGGAATCAGTAAAAATTAAGCTTTCAAAAAATTGCACAGAAATCTAGTGTTCCTATTTGAAAAAACATAACTTTGGGTCATAGCTTCGTAATTAAAAATCCTGCTAAAAAGGCAAGCACGCCACTGGATTCTACTTAAAAAAATGCCTGAATAATGTTTTCATTTCAGAACTCTATCATCAGTATTAGCGGAGATATAAATTTATATCGAAATCGCGATTTTTCCAATTTTCGCTTATAACTCGAAAACAAAAGAAGGTGACCAAAAATGACTACTACTCTTGTTAGTTTCTCAGAAAAAGAGAACGAGAATGGGGTATCAGATTTTGTCTATCTCCTCTGGTTTGAAAGCTGTAGTGCTGAAACATCGAAATTTGCCCTTTTTTGTCTTTGAAATTATAGATCTGAAACTTGAACCTTCTTAGGCACTTTTATACGTAGAATCTACTGAACAAAGATTTTCTTCCAATTGAAAAATAAAAAAAATAATAAAATTTTGCATTCAAAAAAACGAAAGTTTGCCTAATAATTCAATATAAAAAAAAAATTTGAGCTTGTCAGTAAAAAAGTGCCTGCAGAAGATTCAAGTTTTAGATCTGTAGCATCAAAGACAAAAAAGTTATGTGAACTTTTCCGAAATTGCCAAAATCTCATTTTTTGCTAATAACTCGAAAACGAAGAATCGTAGGAGGCTACGGTTTTCACCATTCTTAGTTTCTCTGATAAAGAGCACAGAAATGCGTCATGTTTTCTTCTAGCTCCTATAGTTCTCGAGCACCCCTAAGTGGACAACGAATTTTGTCCACACTGTACAAGGTGATAAGTTGGGACACCATTTTGAAAATTTTTTATCTGAATTTTGTGATCATCAACTTAATCATAGGTGATCCAGACACAGGTAAAATTATGTATTTCCTGAGCGAAAACATACATATCTTGAATAAAATATGCGGTTGCTTGTCCACTACTCGAAGAATTTCGCAGAACATCTGATCTTATAGGGAATTGAAGAAAGAGCGCACATTTATCTACCTGTTTCAAGGTGATCCCAACCGTTTTTCTTAAGGTTAAACCCACTACACATTCTGATGAATGTGCTCCTATGAATATTCCCACCGACCATTCATGTGTTCCACGTGAGAATATTCAGAAAATCTATCAATTAGTTCGATACGTACAACACTGAGTTCAACCAATTGAATATACATCTGTGAGCGTATTAGCTGCTCGTGAGATGCACTTTCTGTGGTTTAATTAATGAGTAACGATGTGGGGTTGAATACGTGGAAATGGGCTGATGCATTTCAACTAGGAAATGAGCTGCAAACGGAAATGTTGCTCAATTTTCGATGAAGTAAAGTATCCCGCAATTATACAGGGTGTTTCACGAGTCGTTGACCATAGCCTAATAGTGAATGCAGGTCATCCAAACCTTTCAGAAAAGTTGCTTGTTTTGTATACTAAGGCTATTAGTTTTGGAGATACGGGGTGATTCACGAATATTGGCCTAAATCTGCGATAGCCATAACTCTGGACTGCAAGGTTTTCGATCAAATTTTATGGGTTTGTTCACTTCGTAATGCTCTTTCAAACTGCTCATAAAATATCAATATTTTCAGGGCAGTACTCAGAATATCATGATTTTTCTCTCAAGCTCCAGAATCTATATTTTTCACATCCCTTACAGAAATTTCGTTTTTGCCATGAAAAACTACATAATTTATTCTAATTCTAATTCAATTTTCACTTTGCATGGCACACTCGTCACAAGGGAATAGACACCGGTCGAACTCATATTCTATGACATTTTTTCGAAATGCGGTTCTGTTTTTATTCCTTCGGTCATAATATTTTTTGTTCATTTTGAACCCTCTCCACATATTTATTGTTCGTAAAAAAGTGATTGATTTATGCAAAGTCGAGCTGTGAATTCTTTTGAGATTACATATTGAATTTAGATACAAATGATGTAAACCCTCTTGGAACACGTAATTCGTAAATGTATTTGCTTCATAACACACATAAGTAATAAAATTCATCCTTCCAAAAAACCTTAACCTTTTTATTTCCTTTTATACAACAAAAAAAAACTGTACTATCATAAGAGATGTTCGAAATGGAGTTCTTCCATCTCGATACATTTCCTAGCTCTTGAAATCAGATTGTTTATTGCCCTTCTCATCATATCGAGATTTTGTTTAACTTCTGCGCAGGCTCCTTCTATCCTCTGTGTCAAATGCTCCCGTGAAGTGTCTGTCACTTTTTCACGCACACTCAGTGGGAACTGAGGGTTTAAAATGAAGAAGAGTTGAACAGAATTTAAAAGAATTCAAAATCTCGACCGAAGACAATGAATAATATAACCAAAGAAATAAAAACAGGACCGCATTTCGAAAAAATGACGTAAAACATGAATTCGTCCGGATCCTATTCCCTTGTGGCAATTGTGCCATTCAAAGTGAAAATTGAATTTCTTAGAATGCATTATGTAGTTTATCATGGCAATAACGAAATTTTTGTAAGGGATGTGAAAAATATAGATTTTGGAGCTTGAAAGAAAAATCATGATATTCTGAGTACTGCCCTGAAAATATTGATATTTCATGGGCCGTTTGAAAGAGCATTACGAAGTGAACAAACCCATACAATTTGATCGAAATCGGACCTTGCAGTCCAGAGTTATGGCTGTCGCAAATTCAGGCCAATGTTCATGAATCACCCCGTATCTACGAAACTAATAGCCTTAGAATACAAAGAAAGCAAGTTTTCTGAAAGGCCTGGATGACCTGCATTCAGCATTAGGGTATGGCCAACGACTCATGAAACTCCCTGTATATCCTTATGGAAAAAGCGAGGGAAAAAGGCTTAATTTTCCTGAATTCTTGGTACTTACTTACGTATATAGATATTAATGCCCATGACAACAAAACTTTACTATTAGTTTTAGAAATCAAGATGAAAAGTAAGCTTTCTGCTCAAAATTTTTCACAATTCCTAGAATGGACCGGACGTCTACATATTTTCCGAATACCAAGCTCCAATTATGGTACAATATTACGATTATATGATATCTGTGTTTATAATACTTCTCCATAATATTACACCTATATACACGGCGAGCCTTTGACTTGTACTAATATTTTAACAGTAGATTCTTGAGCTCAAAAGAAACACTTTTTTCCTGTATCATATTTTCCGAATCGGCTCGGTTCAAAAGATACAGGCTGTTGAAAAACCATGAAAAAATTATATTTTCAGTTCTATCTCACAAATGGTTTTATTGAATGAAATAAATTTCGGAATATGGTTTTTAATTTAATTGATGAATCTTTATCGAACACAAGAAATCACCCACGTCATCCAGTTTTCTCTCTATGACCATTACGTACCATAAAAATACCAAAAATTCAAAGAACCCAACTTTTGGAACTAAGTTGGATGCTATCCAATGAAAATTTGAACATTTTGTAAAATAAAAGTATTCTTCATGTTTTCTCGTATAATGCGCCGTTTTCGAGTAATTTGATGTTCAAAAATGGAAAAGTAACTGTGAAACTCTGGATGAATACAACTCTGTTTAAAAGATACACAGATTTAGCTTGAAGATAATTTTGTTTTCCCAAGGGTGACACAGCTCATTATGAAAACTCAAAATGGCTATATCTTTTTATCAGGGCCGAATCGGAAAAAATGGTAAAGGAAAAAAGTGTTCCTTTTGAGCTCCAGGTGGCTGGGAACCTATTAATTAATTTTTTTTCAAGGGATTTTTGTGTTCAATATGGTAACCATGAAATAAACAAATAAAAGTTATGGAGGAATTCCATTTTCCGTGAGCTTCTCTACGAGCTCACACATGGTTTCAAAAACGCAAGATCGATTGGGTTGAAGAAAAACACTTTACATATTTAATTCCTGGAAATAGTTTGAGAGTTTTCATTTTGAGATATTGGAATATCAATTTTATTTCAGACTTTACACTTATGCCCAACCCTGACTAAAAAAAAATCGGTTATGACTTGGTAATGTGAATTTCCACAATTTTTGGATAAAGGAGTTAATATTGATTGTCGAATAAATTCAATTCACCGATGCAGCAGTTTTAGTTTCGAAAATTATGATTAACTACCAAGATGAAGGAGGTTGGATAGTAGGCAGTACTATGCTTCATATATAATAAATTTTCGGACTGTAATTGAATACGTGTTGTTCTGGTAACTGTCAAAATCTTACAATTAATGAGACAAGTATAAAGTATGGAGCATGCTTGTTCATCTGAATGGCACAGATATTATTATTAGCTACTAGTAGTATCCATTTTTCCGTCTATATCTATATTTGTCCCTCCTTTATTATTAGCTGATGTGTTTACCTTTTCAATCGTCTAATCAATAAGTTTTATCACAGACTTCTGCAATAGTAATATTTACCTAGTATGGTAGTATGTAGATTTTTCTGTTAGAATGATGTAGGTAAATTCGAAGAGATTGACAAAAACTGAAACTTTTAAGCTTAATAATTGATATTGCTGTATCTTCAACCACCCCACGTTAATCGAAATGTATACAGAGTTGAGTAAAGTCGTGCATGACCAGGACACAGCTGTAGGTACATAAAACCAATCATTTCATCGATAGTGCACCTGGTCAATGAGCATTGTTCTATGCATTTATTGCAATGGGTGAAGTTTATTATTCGTGGGGAAGGAACAACGTTCAAGGATGTGAACTATGTTTCGCTTAAACGCCAATAGGGTGCTTACTCATATTTGAATCATGGTCTTTGTTAGGGAGGTGGATATATTATTACTGACAAGAAAAACAAACGTATTTTTCTCCAATCGATATATGGATAACAAATAAATAATAGGTAAAAAATGCGTCCAATCCCTTTTAATACACAATGAAAAGGAGACACCCTCATTCTGATAACATAATGATCATCGAAATTTAATGAAATACGTTCATAAATGTTCGTAGGGGATTATATTTTTCGGTACTGAAAAGTGTTATAAACGGGGGGTATTAGTAATTTTTTTTTATCATGCTTGAAGGAAAAACCATTGTTGTTTAAAATTCAAATATAAATATTTTGAAAAAGAATGGTTTGATTGAAAAAAAATCATATATGTTGAACTCAGAATAGACGGAACTTTCAAATGAGGTATCATTTGCCCCATCTTCCCTATTCAAAATACAGGTGTTGGAGTTGTAACACTTAGGGTTGAAGCGAGAAGGTTTTGAATTGAATCTTTGAAGTTGTCCCTCTGAAATAAAAAATCGATGTGTCCCAACGTTTTTATATGTTTAATTTGGTTCTGCCGCTGTTTCGCTTTCAATGGCCCACTCTGTATATGCCCCTTTTCATTGGGAGACCTTGACATATTTCAAGTGGTGCTATGCTGTTGGTCAGACTGATAGTTTGAAACTTGTGGGTTTGAGGTTCACTCAATTTTTTTCTACACTGAGATCTGTAGATTTTCTTGGATTCTGCATGCCTCAAAATAGTGAGCTATGAAATATTTTGGAGGTCTTCCAGTGTTTCCTTCCTGGTTGTTTCCACAGATCCATTTTCGTAAATATTGAGATGAAATCTTGTATCAAAGTGTTGAGACAATGTGGATGATAAATTTTCAAGAATATTGTATTTATGCTTGCAAATTTCAAACAGAACTATACATGTATATACATATGTATATAGCGAGGTATATAGTGTGTCTGTAAACAAATGCGAAGGACTTAGGGAGATGATTCCTCGATGAAAATAAGCAGGGGTAGTTCCTATAAATTTTTTTCGAAATCGACCTCCCTTCCAAGATATAGCCTTTGGAAGGCGATGACGAGTTGACATTTTTCAATTTTTTTTACGGGTTTTAAAAAACAGTGAGTCATAAAACTATACATAATATGAAGCAATTTTTTTAGATCTCATAACTCTATTATTAGGGGTTGAAAATAACAACCCCTTATGATTTTCTTTCAAAATTGGTTTCGTGGGAGAGATTTTCGAAATATAGAATTCTCTTATGGTTTCCCATTCAATTTTGGAGAAAAAAAGTTGCAGAATTTTCGATACAGTCGATACTTTTCTCGGAATAAATAAAAACTTACAAGCAGTTCTGATCATTATTCATTCTATTTCATCATATAAGTGTTCCATAGAATGAAACCTCCCGCTAAAATGCATGCATTAACCCTCTGCCTCATAGACCTTCGTATACTGCTTGTAAGTTTTAATTTATTCCCAGAAAAGTATCGACTGTATCGAAATTTTACAGAAGACTTTATTTCTCCAGAATTGAATGGGAAACCATAAAATAATTTTATTTTTCGAAAATCTATCCCACGAAAACAATTTTCGAAGGAAAATCATAAGGGTTGTTATTTTCAACCCCTAATAATAAAGTTATGAGATCTAAAAAAATTGTGTGAGTAACATCTTCTTAGTGCTTCATATTATGCATAGTTTTATGTTGTTTTTTAGAAACCGTAAAAAAATTAAAAAATGTCAATTCGTCATCGCCTTCCAAAGGCTGTATCTTGGAAGGGAGGTCTATTTCGAAAAAAATTTATAGGGACCACCCCTGCTTATTATCATCGAGGAATCATCTCTCTAAGTCCTTCGCATTTGTTTACTGTACATGGGATATTCCAAAGAAAGTGTTATGTTGAATTTATATTGTTTAAATTTGTTCTTCAATTATAATTTTAGCCGAGTCCACAAATGTTCGTCATGCGAATAAACTTTTAATGTTTAAACAAGGCTAAACGCTCTAAGCTGTATTATTTAGGGAATTCCCAACGTAGGATTCACTCTTCTAACTGGGCTTTTTCCCCGATCTGTCAAAATTTCCTGTGGAAAAACCACCCGCCAAATCCAGGTCACGTTTGCGAATAAACAATAGCGCAGCTATCAGACGACGTATATCTTTTCCGTTTCCTGCATTCTTTGAACTTTTTCCTATGACGAGGATAGTAAACAACGGGCGAAGAAAAAATCCGCCTCCATGCGTCCATGCTTGTCCATTCAACCCGAAATATAAAACCCGTTCTCGGATAGACTTGGCAGTCAAGGTCGTCTGCAAGAATCAGACGTTAGAGATAAAGATGACGTTCTCTTTCGTAGAGCGTTAGATAATGACAATGTTCTATGAAAGTAAAATGAGCCAGTTGCCCTGATAGATCTCGATCTTATTATCTCATTGTTATTGACTCCTATCAGGGAATAAAAGGAGCTGCGACGCAGCTGTGCGTGAGAAAATTGAGCTCAGATTCCTTGTTTAGATTATTACTAATATTGAATAACTTTCTTCCAGGCCGGTGAATCATGCCTCCCGCTGTTGGCTAGATGACAAATGCACGAAGACTAGGTGAACTACCATGGACTTCCATCAAAAACACCCATTGAAAGGAAATAGGAATTAGTCGATATCAGATCGTGAATGGTGCTCGTGCTGCTCGCTGTCCGTCTGTGTTATTAGCTCAATTTTACGGGAACTTAAGTGTCAGTCTCTATCAGTATTAAAAACTGTGATCATTTTAGTATTTCGAGATAATTTATACGTTTTTGTGGCCATGTGATGTGAGTTTCTGTCTGTTATAAAGATGCCATCCAAGAAGCAGTACGACCTGGTGCAGAATGATGATTACGATACTAGGATTCCCTTGCATTCTGACGAGGCTTTCCACCATGGGATCACCTTTAATGCGAAGGTAAATGAAAATAATTGCCCTCTTTGAGCTATCATTTTTCAGGCAGTTCGAAGTTGTAGAGAACTATGATTTGGTTTCAACTACATAAGGCTAATTTTTGGATGACCTTCGTTTCAAAATTTCTTGAGAAAATATTTGGGATGACGCACATGTCTAGGGTTCATTTTAAGGGGAAATTGTCATTTCATAGACGCAGGGTAATACTTTAAAGAGGGCTGGCAAACCCCTCGATAGTAGCAAAATAGACCATGTAACACATCTGAAGGTTTTGAACCTTTTTCATGATAATTCGACAACTATCCTCTTTTCTATTCTATCACCACTATTCTCTTTGTAAATTGCGCAATTTTTATGTTTAATTGAGGAGTTTGTTATGCACCCTCTACGAGGGGTGTTTCAGATTCCAGCCACAACTTATTTTGCTAGAAATGGTTAGACCTTTTGTTGCTGGGAAAGATGTGGTAATTGTTAAGAGTTTATTTTCAACTCATTTTTCATTTTAACGATGAAATGATTGAATTTATTGATTTAGAAGTTTTGGTTTTTATGTATTCTGAGGTCAGAATGCTTAAGGGATGGCAGATGTTTTTGAAGTGTTGTCGAAAACATGCCTTTTTGTAGGGTAGTAATTGATGAATTATCTGAAATAAAAATGACAATGTAGATCAGATCGTATACAACAGGAGAGCAAAATATGAGTTTTGTTATTTCATTATTTGAATTTCAAAGAATACGTGAAGAGAATGAAACTTCGAAATCAATAACACCATTTCATTCAAAAGGGGTTGACTTTAAAAAAAAACTCATCTCCGAGCTCAACAAAATAGGACATACTAAAGGTATGAGTTTGGTGCTATACTAATTTTATATACTCTGTATATTATTGGAGGGGCTTCTAAAAATTCCATTATATTTGCGGTGTCCCATCTGAAGAATTGGAGAACACTATACAGGGTGAGTCTTTGACTCGTTCAAATATTTTAACATTAGCTTGAGGTCAAAAGAAACACTTTTTTCCCATATCATTTTTTCCGAATCGGCTCGCTTCAAAAGATACAGACTGTTGAAAAAGCATAAAAAAAAATATTTTTAGTTTTATCGGTTTTATCGAATGAAACGAATTTCGGAATATAGTCATTTATTAGATGAACACAAGAAATCATCCACGTCTTCCAGTTTTCCCATTAGGTACATACATAGGGTGAGTCTTTGACTCGTACAAATATCAATATGAAATCTTACGCAACCTTGTGCCTGTGTATGATGGTTTCATTATGAATATATTTCCCTTCGTATCATCTGTTTCCTATCTATATAATACACAGGGTGATATTTTAACAATAGTTTCTTGAGGTCAAGAGAAAAACTTTTTTCTTCACCATTTCTTCCGAATCGGCTCGGTTTAAAAGATACAGGCTCTTGAAAAACCATTAAAAATGTTTTTTTTTTTAGTTCTCACAAACGGTTTTATCGAATGAAATGAATTTCGGAATATAGTTTTTCATTTATTTCATGAATCTTTTTCGAATACAAAATATCACTCACGTCTTCCAGTTTTCTCATTATGACCATTACGTACCATAAATATACCAGAAATTCAATGAACCCAACTCTTGAAATTGAGTTGGACGCTATCTAATGAATATTTGAACGTTTTGTAAAATAAATGTATTCTTCATGTTTTCTCTTATAATGCGCCGTTTTCCGGTAATTTGATGTTCAAGAATGAAAAATATCTGTGAAATTTGAAAAATTGGGTATTTTGGCTGAATACAACTCTGTTTAAAAGATTCACGGATGTGTAGTCACACAGATTTAGCTATTTATTCTGAAGGTAATTATGTTTTTCCAGGGGTGGCACAGCTCATTATGAAAACTTTAAATGGCTATATCTTTTTATCAGGGCCGAATCAGAAAAATTGGTATAGGAAGAATTTGCTTTTTAAATATTTGTACGAGTCAAAAACTCACCCTGTATATTGTCATGGAGTATTAACCCCAAATTGAATACCCAAAGATATTGTTGTGAATTGAGTAATAGTGTTTTTGGGCTTTCAAAGATGTTCTGTTTCTGTTGATATAAAGGGCTCAAAGCTGAACATTCTTAAAATTTCTTCGGATGAACTACATTTTTTTAAATAATAGCTCCCCAGTTACAGCATTAAAAACGTTGGACTATTTTTTTAATTATTATTGATTCCAAAACGGAGAATTTGATCATAATACGATCAGAAAATAATGCGAAAAAATTTATGCAGTGATTCATGTGAAAGGCTAGACGAAATTTAAACTAAAATATTTTAGGAGTTTCTTTATTCATCCGGATAATTTTTGTTAACTTTCCCGAGATAATTCAAGGACTAAAAGTTTATCGAAATTGGTATACACGGTGGATCAATAATCAAGTGATGGCAGACCCATGTTTTGTCGTAGAATTGGCCAATGAATTATCTCTTTCTCCATGATGTAATAAATGAACATCCTGCATAGGCTTTTTTCCAGTTTTGACCATATTTTCCACGATTGATGAGTGGCCTAAATCTCCATAACCGAAGGCTCACTTGTTCGTTGTATCGTTGTGCTGTAAGCTCAGCTGTAAGGGCTCTTCAAATTCCATTTCCATCCAACTGATCGAACCCTTTCAGCCGATTCCTATTTTAGTCCCGATTGAAGGCAGCAGAGCCCCTGAAATCCACTGACGTTCATAATCCACCGAAACGTATAATCAACATCGGCTTAGACGAGTTCCTGGACTAGAAAATACCTCTGGTTCAGTCATCGCAGTTTTTTACGTTCGAAAATTCATTATGCGAGACGATTCGTCGTTCGATGAACCAACCAGATAACAAAGGATTTAATTAAGAGCTTTGTTCTAATTGGGATGGGATGAATTCTGGAAATATCCGCAGTTACATTGGAAACCCGCGCGCGAATTTGCATCTGTATTGTTCGGAAAGGGGGAAGACTGATTAGTTGTTTTATTCTTTCCTGTTCCCAACTAGAGCACTGTGTGAGTTTCTGGGCTATTCTTCAAGAAATATTATACACTCGAGAGGATTTGGTCTGTTCCAGTCTCGGTTCCAGTGTTCATATACAGGGTGACAATTTAAAAACTTGCCAGGCCAATTATGTCTCATAATAAACAAAAGGGTCGCCTAAGCGGGCGCATCGCAAGAATGAAAAATTAATGGAAACAACAATTCCGAAGGAATTGTCGTTCCAATAATGTGAGTTAGTCATGAACTATCATAGGAAGTCCCAGATAAGTCGAAAAATTCAAGTGCAACTGTAGACCGGTTTCGGGATCATTTTCCCTCGTCAGTACAGTTCAGTGCTATACTGTACTGACGAGGGAAAATGATCCCGAAACCGGTCTACAGTTGCACTTGAATTTTTCGACTTATCTGGGACTTCCTATGATAGTTCATGACTAACTCACATTATTGGAACGACAATTCCTTCGGAATTGTTGTTTCCATTAATTTTTCCATTAATTTTTCAATTATGTCTCGACAAGGATGTTTTCCAAGAAGAAGCCGAAACAGGTCAATTTTTATTCGGAGAGGGACATATTTTGAGCAGAATTGTAAGCCGAAATCTCCTCAACCCTAGGTGTGGGTATTCTTATTAGGGAATAGGAGGTGAGCTATACCTCAATTGAAAGATCACTTGTCCCTCTATATGAATACTATGGTTTGCAAATTTTTATTGATTCCGGGTATAGCTCACCCTCTATTCCCAATTAAGAATTTAGGGGTGACAACCCCTACACCTAAGATTGAGGAGATTTTGGCTTACAGTTCTGCTGGAAACATGTCCTCTTCCGAATGAAAATTGATCTGTTCCGGCATTTCCTCTGAAAACATCCTTATGGAGACATAATTGGCAGGCAAGTTTTCAAATTGTCACCTCCTGTAACTACTTCAAGGACTCAATAAAATTTTGCGAACCATAGTATTCATGTAGAGGGTCAAGTGATCTTTCAATTGAGATTTAGCTCACCCTCTCAAAATATGTCCCCCTCCCTTTAAAAATTGACCAGTTCCGGCATTTTCTCTGAAAACATCCTTGTCGAGACATAATTATGTCAATACCAATGTCAATGTCACTGTCAATTGCCAGTACAATTGTACTGGCAAGTTTTCAAATTGTCACCTCCTGTAACTATACTTCAAGGACTCAATAAAAATTTGCAAACCATAGTATTCATGTAGAGGGTCAAGTGATCTTTCAAATGAGATAAATCTCACCCTCTATTCCCTATTGAGAATTAAGGGGTGATAGCTTTTACACCTAGGGTTGAGGAGATTTCGGCTTACAAATCTGCTCAAAATATGTCCCCTTATGAATTTTATCTGAAATCATCCTTGTCTTGACATAATTGGACTGGCAAGTTTTCAAATTGTCACCCTGTATAGGGTAAGGCAGAGCCGATTGAAGAGCTTCGGTATGTGGTTGGACAGGTAGGGGCGGAAGGGATCTTTCTGTTCTTTAGGGTCTGTAGTTTTTCGCCGACACTATAATTTGGACAGGACTGTGCCATCCGTATATTGCTGTCAACGTTTTTGTCTTCCCTGCAAACACGATCAAAACTACACTTTACTCACCTAAACTCAAAGTTTAATGAGCTGTGCCTCAATTCGGAAAGATAGGCCCTTACTTTTTCAAGAAGAAGAATGTCACCGTCACAGTAACTTCCCAGCGTTACGTTTCCATATTGGAAACCTTCTTACAGCCTTAATTGCAGAAACTTGCTGAATAATACGATCTGGGTGATACCTGGTTCCAGAAGCATAGGGCTAAACAGCCCACAGCTGGAATTTCATTAGCTTTTTTGAGACAGATGTTCCCAGTTACTGGTCCCACTGACAGGGGACGTTTCTTCAAAAAAACCCCGCGCAACGGGTATTTTTTACACTTTTTATAGTGACATGATGGTTTAGGGTTGGTGGGGGGTAGTTTTTTATGCACACAAATATTTCACCTTGTAGGTCGTGTTCAGCATGTTGGTAGCAACTCATTTCAATAAAAAAAAACCCGGGCAATGGTTTATTTCACACTTTATACAGTGACATGATAGATACAATTCGAAGGATTGGTAGGGGGTAGCTTTTGATGCTACAAAATATTTCACCCTATTGACCGTGTTCAGTATGTTTGGAGTAACCCATTTCCATCAAAAAGTCTCTACAAACGGTTTTTTTTAACACTATTTACAGTGACATGATAGATAAAATTTGAAGAATTGGTAGGGGGTGGTTTTTGATGCACAAAATATTTCACCTTATAGACCGTGTTCAGCATGTTTGAAATAACTTAATTTTATCAAAAAACCTCGGGCAACGGGTGTTTTTACACTTTTTACTTTATCTGTATCAAGTTTAGCTTCGGTGGGTTTGTTGGAGGTAGTTTTTGATACACAAAATATTTCACCCTGTAGGTCGTGTTCTGCATGTTGGTAACAACTCATTTCCATTGAAAAACCCCGAGCAACGGGTATTTTTTACACTTTTTAATGTATCCGTGACTATATCAAGATAGTTAGTTCCAAGTATTGTTGGGGGGTGGTTTTTGATGCACAAAAAAAACTGAGCAACAGGTATTTAACATTCGTTATAATATAAATCGAAAAAACCGTTGCTGCCTTCACACCAGTCAAATTTTCTGTGAATATGGGTCATAACTCTTTTAACAGAAAGAGACATGGGGTTGGAAAAAATACTCGCCCTCGGATATGACCACCCTTTGTCTCACTTTTTTCGGAAATTAGTGTCTGATAATCAAGAACTAAGCTCTGTGAATGCTAGCTTTTCGCGGACATATTCCTACTTTTTCAGGTCAATGTTGACAAATGTTTTCCACCAGAATGGGTTTCTGTTTTGAATTGTTGGATAAACGTTGTTTAAGATTCGTAAAGGTGGAAGACATTAGTTAAGACTAGCTTTTAACCACTCAGGCTTCTATTTTATCAGAGTTGTACCAGAGTAGAATTCTTCTGAAATCTTTAATGAGTTAATAACTTACGTGAAAAATTTTTCGCTTCCCTATTGTCAGACATACGCATTTTTTTTTAGCTTAACATGAAGCTAGTAGAACCAACACATAATCGAATGTTTGTCAAGAATCTGATCACAGTTGAGTGGTAACTGTTCAAATATAAATAGCCAAAAGAAGCAGATTCGGTTATATTATTGGTATTGATGAATACCGCTAATAAAGAACAAGTACGTTGTTCATTTTTGATTTGATTATTTAGAAATTTTCGATATCTTTTATATTCGAGAGAGGAATTGAAGTAAATGGTGAAGGTTTCGATTTCAAAGAGATGTCGAGAATAAAATTGATTTGTTCAAAGACTTTCCAAAATTATATTTGCTCTTCCCCCATTTCCAGTATGACACTGTATTTTAATATTCTACTCGAAAACATAACGAACACGCAAACTGCACTCAGTTCCTTCGCTGTCATCTGTGGATACATATTTGCCAATATGAGATACGAGAGGCGACAGCTTCATCTTTTATTTTACACCATGTGATGCTTGAAAATCAATAATGAAACAAGGAAAATCCATTGCACGTCGAGATACGATGCTTTTTCCAGTCTCATCCAGGTTTATTATACAGGGTGTATCAAAACTACTGAATCAAACGTCACACCACGATAGAGTAGACCAAATATTATCGAATGACACCAAAATTAGTTAAACGAAAATGTACCGTTTCCAAAATAATCAGAATTTTATTAAAATACCTAAAGTTTCCGATTTTCGAACTATTTTTCTTAATCACAGGGCCAGTTTGTGAAAAAGGATATCGATTTCAAATTATATTGAACTAAGGTACGGTTTTATCTCCCCCAATTGAAATTATTTCAAGTAGTTAATCGATAACCTAAGTAAATGTAAATTAAAACAATAATTGTTTTTTCCACATGATTTTTATTACTCAGAATAAACCCCTCTATAGGGGTGATAATATGGGAGATAAACGCTATCCTTAATCACAAATTGGCCTTGTGATTGAAAAAATAGTTCGAAAATCGGCAACTTTAGGTTAGGTTTTTTTCAGAAACGGTACATTTTCGCTCAACTAATGTTGGTGTCATTCGATAGTATTTGATCTACTCTATAGTGGTGTGACGTTTGATTCACTAGTTTTGGGACAGCCTGTATGGATTTCTTCAAAATAATCGATTTGAAACTGATGAAGCTTAAAAATCATTCAGTGAAAAAAGTTGTTTAGACTTCCATCAAAGAATATTATTATTTATGATATCGAATGGCTCGTAAAACTATCTTTCACGAAATGGAAAAGAGGATAAATATGTTATTTATAGACTGGCTCGAAAATTCGGTTAATCACAAATAATTCATTGGCAGGAAATGGGTTATGTCTTTATTTTTGCTATGAGAAACCAATACCCAGCTATTTTTGTATTGGGGTGAATAGATTCGAAGATGGAATTTGTGTTTCATGTGGCCGAGCATGTAGCTATTTTTAAGGAATAATATTTTGGGATGAACAAAATTTCTGAGCTTCCAAAATGGAAAAAGAAAAGGCTTGGAACATAAATAAAGGTTCATCCGGTCAACGAGTTCATTGGCCAGACAGGCTGAATCAGAGTCATTAAGGTGAATACCTGCTTAATATTGATTTCAAAGCCACTTAAAGTCTGTAAGAATAAAATATTGAAAAGATGCTGCCGATAACTACAACCTCAATAAATTAACTAAAAAACATAATACTACATAATAACACAGAATTGAATGAAAAAAGTGGATTCTATAATCTAAGGTATGGTATGTGGTGGTTGCAGAGAATAGAAGGAATTTCATGAACAATGAAAAAAGTATGGAAACTAGATGAAAATCATACATCAGTCATTAACGTGGATAATGAAAGTTTCTGATTGAAATTATTAGAGACCCTTCAAAGGAGTAATAATAATAATAAATATAATAAAAGTATATTTTAGGTGATGAGTAGATGGAAATTAACTGAGTCCCACCCCGACAACTTCATATGTTTATCTGAATGAGATTGACAGAAATCTTTTTTTTTTCACATTATTCAAGCATCAGCTTTCCTTCCACAACTTCCTTCACCGAAGATGCCAATACCTTTCAAAACAATTAGATTTTTTGTTGTAATTGTTGTAATTTCTCATCGCCATCTTTCCTTTTACACTGAAAATTGACTTCTCTTTACCCGGCAGCCTTTTCCTTCGCGGAAATACGAATGCCCCAGCATAAATGTGTTTTGGTCCTTCGAACCGGATCCATAACCATAGAATCGAACGAAATGTGTCAATTTTCTCCGAACGAGTCTCGCAGTACAGATATACCGCTTCACCCAATCTCCGGTTATCGGAGCAGGCTTCGAAATCCCAATATCACACAGATACCCACTGAATCACCCGAAAATATTCATGATATCGGTCGAGTTTCAGACAAATAACGACAGGAACAGACCCGATAGTGAATATCTGGCAAGACCGGAAATTCACAGAAGATCACGTCAGATTCACGAGTGGTTCTGCTCGATGCGACGAGTGTGGGTCATTCACCGACCGGACAAAGCTTTGATGGCGAAGTTGCACAAAGCGCATAAGAACCTCTCGAGATCGCCTCTGAATTTCGACAGGAAACAGCTCTGCTTGTGCAAAGTAAACTTGTGACGTAAAACCTTTTTAAATGAGGGTTTTTTAAGGATGCTTATAATTTTCTTCATAGGTTACGATTCTATACATAAAAGGAGCAAGTTACAACAGGCCAACAGGCGCGTGAGCTAGTTGTCCGAAGCAGCGCCCATTTTGCAACTCTGTGGTATGCCCCTGGTGCATTCATTTAACGTTAGTAAGAACTAAAACCTCAGCTAATGTAATGGGAAGATGCCGACTATGTAAACGTCAATTGTCTACCATAACATTGGGGTCAACTTTGATCTAGGATTAACCAACATTATATCCATCATCACCTCATTGTCATTCTGACGACTAATTTTTTCAAAGTGAAACACTTCTTATATCATAGTATAATTCATTCTTGGATTTATTGGGCTATTTCCTTCCCTAGTGCCTCGCCTAGTGCTAAGATGTCTAAAACACTGGTGTGTGCACTTGTCACTTTTTGCAAGTATCAACATTTCAGAAAATCGGGGATATATGGGTTTCGTGGCGGCGCCACCATGTCATTTGTTTCGTTCTATCCTTGTTCTACCAAAGGAAGTCCAATGATACTCTCTCGTTTTATTTTGTTTTGCGTTGATATGGAATATCGATCAACGAGTGCGAAATATGAACTGGCTCATTTTGTCAGCTGTTAAGGATTATTTGTGATTTACAGTTTAATTTTCGTTGTAAAAACAAATCTGTCAATATTTCAACACTATCGAATATGGGTTCGAAGGAGTATTTACTGTTCTTCAAGATAATTTCCGTTTGACAACTTGAATTCGTGAGGGGGGTAATTCAATATGATTTTAATAAAACATAGTTGATTGGTCAAATATCCAATATATTCAGTTGACGGAAAGAAAATTTTCACTATATCTACTCAGGAAGAATATTTGAAGAGCAGACTCGAATAGATTTATGTATTTCTGATTCTCAATACATGCTGACAATTCACATAACGTATTTCCAATACAGTTCCTTTGAAATGTTGCTGAAGTTGCCATAAAACTTAGCTATATCCGTCCCGAATGTTCGTTCATCTGATTTGGTTCTGCCTCAAATTCCAACAACACCGAATTCTTAGCTGTAGTTCTTGATTGTCCATACAGAAAACTGAACTTACTGAACGACATGTTGAATAAATGAATGATCTACACCCTTTCTCGAAACTTATACAACTTCACACACCAATAATAGTTTATCAATACAACATATTCGTGAGTCGTAGGAAAGTATTCAAAATATTTTCAAATTGACAATGCTCTGTCAAATTCCAAACAGCGCTACCTACAGTGGGAAAAACGAAACTGATACCATATCCCCACGAAATTAAAAACGAAATCGAATCAGTGAATACACCAGAGTTTTAGACCTCTTACCTAGTGCCCCATCTGCTGAACACAAAAAGGATTGGGTTCCAGAAATTGAACGATTTTTGTAATTGTCATAAAATCTCCTTTCAGCCAACTCAGCCTGAGACACAGAGTGAGTCAAAAGTACGCACAACACTCATATCTTCGTTGTTTCTAATTTTTTGAAAAATGTTCCAACATGAATAATCTACTAGGTTATTGCGGGTTAGTTGAGTTTTTTGAATGGTAACCACGCCATGGTGGGAACCCCAACATTTTTGCTGAGGATGGTTAAGTCCAATTTACGCCCTTTTTCAATAATCCTATCTATCCATTGTTTCAGCTACTGAAGATAGAAAATGAATGTGATTTCGTTTCTATGATCTATCTGTAGATATATTTTAGAATGGTTACCAATCGATGGATAGATAGGTTTATTGAAAACGGCCGTTAGTCATTGATAGGGTTTCATATCAACTTTTTTTATTAGGGTTGAAATGGTTAAACCTCATTGAATTCGAATTCTCAATCATGATAGGTATGTAGTCGACTGCTCTGATATATTCCAAATTCTCAATTGTTTATGTAAGTATTTGTAGGTCATTGACAAGCACTTAAGGAGTAATCGATGTTTTTAAGTCTTATCTATGAGTATACAGGGTGAGTCTTTGACTCTTACAAATATTTTAACAGTAGATTCTTGAGGTCAAAATAAACTTTTTTCCTATACCATTTTTTCCTATTCGGCCCTGATAAAAAGATATAGCCATTTTAAGTTCTCAAAATGGGCTGTACCACCCCTGGAAAAACAAAATTACCTTCAGAATAACTAGTTGAATCTGTGACACTTGACACTACACACCTGTGGATCTTTTAAACAGAGTTGTATTCAGCCAAAGTAGCCAATTTTTCAAATTGCCCATATATTTTTTAATTTTTGAACATCAAATTACTCAAACAAGGCGCATTGTACGAGGAAATATGAGAAATAATAAAAGTATTATTTTACAAAACGTTCAAATATTCATTGGAACTTAGTTCCAAGAGTTGGGTTCTTTGAATTTTTGGTATTATTATGGTAGCTACGTAATGGTCATAAAGAGAAAACTGGAAGACAAGATAAGGGATTAAAAAAATTAAACAATCAATGGCCAAATCTACCTCAGCAACAAATGGCGAGACAAAAGGTCTATCCATGTTCGACACAAAAGTTATGGTTTATTTCAAAATCTCAACAATCCCCACCCCTTGCAGAATGTGTTTGTCAAACTCCTTAACTATGCATGGAAAGTTGCGTACCTAATCTTTCTTTTATAAATAAAAATGGAGCCTTGTTTTGCTTTGTAATCGCCTAACCGATTTCATTAATTTTTTTCAAACCTTCCTCATATTCCGTAGAAGGTTCTTACGGATGAAACATTCGGCGAAATAGCCTGGGAAAATCAAGAAAACTAAACGTGTAGGGTAGTCTACCCTCCACGGAGAATTGATTGATACTTGATGGCGGTTGACAGTTGACAAATAAGCAACACGCCAATTGGTCTCAATATTGATTTAATAGCGAATTTCTTCGATAGAGTACAACTGGTGCGCACTGAGTAAGTATTTTGACGTCAATATAATAAGTTTCCTCTGTCGACTAATACAGAAACAACCAGCAAGTAGGGTCGTCAATTTCAGAAGCAAAAGTCGAGTGATGTTTAGTGAAGCCTCAGCATTCGAATATTGAATTGAAGATATATTACACTTTTGCACTACTCCTATTTTCGTATATGGTTTCATATAAACAGTTTTCAAAGAAACACGAACATACCCTTAAGATTGAACATATCATAACCATTTCATGATGCCTCGTATGTCAAAGTCGTAGGCTGAAATATAGGGGTACGGCGTAGGAGTATTACCGAAACTCCCCCTCTGAGAAATTTCTCATTCATTCTGTCTATGCCAGTTCAACATTGGAGATGCGGGGCAGAGATTACAATTCCAAATGGAGCATCCCTGTTTTCCCATGAAAACGGAGCGATGTGGATTTTCATCTGGTAGGGTAGTAAATCTGCGATTTTTCTGGGCTTTTTTTTTTCATTCGGTGTAATGAAACACGAACTGCTGTTTTTCGCCAATGTTGTTTCATAATGAACTCCATTTCAGAGGGCAAAAGTTACGCTGAAACTTTTGAGGCATTTCATAATCCGGGATAAAAATGAGTCGCCATTTTTCTGTATATAACTGATCGACGAACTGGCAGAACAAGGCTCGTCGTTGTGTTTTAATGGCCTTACCACATAGGAGAGCAGTAGTCAAACAAACCATTAAAATATGAAAGACTGGCTCTGAACTGGATCGCATGAAAGAAGGTTTAGTATTGTCCGTAAAATATACGATATTGAATTCATCATGCGGAAACACGGAATGTAATGAAAAGTATATGATGTGTCGTATAGGCGCGACAATAAATGCTGCAGAATATTCAGGAATATACCATAATATTATATTTGATGGCAATCGAAGACATTTCAAATCATATTTCGAATGAGCTATCCAAATGTATGAACGTTTTTATGATGAAACATTCAGTTGATTTCTCACATTTTTATACGAGGTTATATTGAAAAATTATTAGCCTACTATAGAACCAAACAAAATTTCAATGTCAAAATATTTTATTGAGAATCGTTGTATATAAGGGGTAAGACGGGAAAGTTGATGAATAAGATGTTGGTCTTCACTTTCTATTCTTCATCTACGTTTCGGCTGCAAGTCGCAAGCCTTCTTCAGGATTCTACAATAAAACACATAACAATAAAATGGATTACCTCCAAACATACATCCATTGTCTCTTGACCTACCGAATATTGGAAGATTTATGATTCATTTCTTCGTTGTTTGCCAGTATGTTGTGGCTTACTTCAAATGATTTTAAATGCTCATTAGATGGGATATTACATTTATATATTCTACAATTTGCATGAGCACATTTTTCTGGGTATTTTACCTTCCACATGGAAGGAGCAAGGGTGAGAGGACGCTGTCTATGTGCCTTGTCAGTCGGTGAACTTGTGACAGTTCTTTTTCTTTATTGGTTGGTTAGGTTGATGGTTGAGTTCTATTATTATGAATCATATCACCACTATTATAATGAATTAAAAATGGATATATGCTACTTATATTTTTGATGTCAGATTTGGAATTCAAAACGTTTTCAATGTCTTTTTTTATATGATACATTTCCAAAAATAGTCTCTTGTTGTAATTTCTTTCTATCTCTAAAATTTCTGTGTTGTTGAAATTCATCATGTGATTTTCTTCCCTACAATTTCTCAATCTCAATAGTTGTACGGGATTAACCTTATTATTCAATATTTTATTACTCAACACATTCTCCTCTTAATTGGCTACATGATACATTTATTACAGCGAACCTGCAGCGTCTCTAGACCTTAAAAAACTGTTTCTTCTTGCTCTGCCAACCAGACCTCCACAGCTTTCATTACCCTTATTTCAGTTGAGGAGAGAGATGATAGACGCATGGAGCCAAATCTGGTGAATAAGGGCGGTGTTCTAGTCATTCAAACCCTAAATTACGAATTTTTTGCATGGCAACATGAGATTTGTGTGCAGGGGCGTTGTCCTGCAAAGAAAAAACACTTTTGGATAGCTTTCCGCTACTTTTCTCATCAATTTTCTCCCGTAGAGTGGTACGTAATGTCGAATAGTAATCTCCGGTTCTTGTTCTACCCTTATCCAAAAAATCAATCATGATTACTCCATGGTAATCCCAAAAAACTGAAGCAAGAACTTTTCCAGCAGATTTTTGGACACGAAACTTCTTAGGTCTTGGAGAACCAGAGTGTCGCCATTCCATCGATTGTTGCTTTGTTTCTGGATCGTAGAAATGTATCCAAGTCTCATCTATAGTAACAATTCGGTTTAAGAAGTCTACATCATTTTCAAATCGAGCACAGATCGAACGCCATGCTTTTACCCTACTATAATCATATAGTTCACGTCAATTTGAACATGAGAAAAATTGCTGCAAAATGGATCCCCAAATGTTTGAATGTTGACCAAAAGCGTGCAAGGGTAGAAGCATCGCGTTCGATCTGTGCTCGATTTGAAAACGATGTAGACTTCTTAAACGCGTTCGTATGAAATATTCAGTGCTTCAGATATCCGTTTAAGCCCAATTCGACGGTCTGATAAAATCATGTCATGAACTGCATCGGTATTTTCGGGGACTGACACAGAAACTGGCCTTCCCGATCAGTAATCATCTTCAATGGAAAATTTACCTCTTTTGAAGCTTGCAGTCCAATTTTTCACGGTGGCATACGAAGGACATTGATCACCAAGGGTATTAAGCTTATCTTCGTAAATCTGCTTACCTCTTAACCCTTTCAAATACTAGGAACTTGATGATGGCTCGATACTCCAATTGTTCGATTTTCACAATTCCGGTGGACATCTTCTTTCATTTAATTTATTGCGTAACTCTGGTTTACTTTTTTGACCTCAAACTTCACACTGACACTTCTAATGAGTTATTGTTCGTTGCTATGGTAACGCAATATTTTTTTTATGCATGGAGCTGGTCTAGGCTAACTAGATATCAATACATCCTCGTGGTCATTAAAAAACCTTGGCGGACCCTATAACCATTTTTCTATGCTTGCTTTTCATCTCTTTGCTGAAAACTTTCACATTACAAGATGAAATATCAGTTCACCAATAAGATAACGAAATTGAAGAATCCAGCATTGAATCTCATTCATACAGAGGTAAGTTTATCTTCTTTCATTTGACAAATGGGATTTAACAGAGCGTTTAACTTAGAAGCCTGATTTCTTGTTCTATCAACCATAGTTTTATTAAATACTTCATATTTCACGGGGAATTTTAACATGGTATAATAAAGACAAGTTAACCTGCCCATAGGTGTATATCTGAGAATCGGAACAGATATTTTAAACAATAATAGAGCACGAAAAATATTTTTTTAGTAGCAGATGAAATTCGAATCAAGGTTACCTCATTATAGGTATTTTAGGAATATGATTTTGAAAACAAAAACAACTTTTTTTTTCAGTTAAGCCATTATATAATGAGGACTATATTTTGTTTGTGTGTGCAATACGTCAACATTCGCCTCACCACATGGTATGTAGAGCAATACTCGAATATCGATTTAAGTTTTTGAGTAGTGCAGTAAATGAATAATGACGACCCAAAGATTGAAAAGATCAACATAGATTCTAAAAAATGTATTCATTTTAGTGAAAATTATTTCATTTATTGATTTCATTATATCCTAAATCATTGTTCTTAAGATTTTCTCGAGAACATAATGAAATTAGTACATAGTTCTTTTGGTAGTTGACTTATTGAGTACAGAGAAATATGAAACGTTTGAGCTAATTGTTTTTTCTGAGTAAACCGCTATACTTACTTACATTATTTGAATGCGAATCACTCAACCTAACTCAAATGATTCAATCTTCCACTCAGTGCAGTTTTTCCCTTTATAATTAACTGCTTAAATACATAACGGGTAATTAAGTGATTCAGCAGTTTGAAATTGCACCGGATTTGGAGGACAGGATGTAATACCATCGTCATTTCCAATTTATCCATGATTATACGAGAACTGATGATGTTTCATTAGGACGTATGTATGGTCCAGTGTGTGGTATATGATGTACAATATGTAGAGAATAGAGGTACTGAACTTAGATGGCAGTTGTTGATGAACCCACGGTTTACGTTGAAAGTCGTGTATAGGAAGTATATCTTTATTGCCTACACGAATGTTTTAACCTTAATTTTCATGTTGATGTTATTCGCCATTTTCTAGCATTACCAAAAAATTTTTATTTTCATATTGTTACAGGTTGAACTTTTTATAGAATAGGTTTGTTTTCGTGAAGTTGTCCATCCTTAGAATACTTTCTTTCGTCTCAGAGTCTAATCAGTTGCTTTTTTATATTTGAAAAACTCACCAAGGGATCTATTATTTTTCCAGAGTCCTTTCTATACAAAGTGTCCCTACCAAAACCATCTTTTATAAGTTATCATAGAACTAATTCTCCCTATTTGTCAATGAATTATTGATCATTAACTTATCCAGAGTATGAAACATTTGGGACCATGTTGTTTGTCTATTTAAGCTATAGAATGACTTGCAACTGTCATAAAAATGCTTCAACTTGATGTTGAAGTTAGAATTCGATGTTTTGTATTTCTACTGATGAACCTTGGTGGTAAAATTCATATTGTAACGCCAGATCCATCTGAATCCTTAATTGGCACTCCTTTGGCTAAGTCGCATACCTATAGGTGTTGGTGCATTTATCATTATTGCATAATTTCCTAGGTTGCCGTTTCCATTAACGAAGGTGGATTTGCATGACTAGAATCCGTCTGTCCACGGTTTCATTTATCTAATTCAAGCGAATAACATAGAGCGTGCCTGTCATGGCGCACCCTATCAAAGATTATTTTGCAAAATTCGAAGGTTTTGCTTGTCGTTATCGATGGAAGAGATATAATATGTAGGAACGAATGGCAAGCATGCCTCGGGAAGTATTCAATACTGAATTAGAATCTCAGCCTCCATAAAACATAATAGCACAGATTAATCTATGATCTATGCGTTTCATTGATTATATGAAATTAATACAGAGTGACCCTAGAGGATACAGATATCTATGAATTTGATTTTACAAACAGAATTTCATCAAATCATCGTTGGAAATGTGACTTCATTCATGTTATGCAAATTGATTCGTTATTACTAAGGTATTCACGATTCATACCGCCTTACTTTTGGTGTAATGATTCATAGATCATGATGATATCACTATACAAAACCAAGAGAATATGTAAATCACTAAACCATTTTAATTATTCCTGCATGATTGGTATTATAATTAATAAACGTTAGAGATGGGCAGATTAGTACAAATCACTCAACATTATTTGGGAGCGATTTTTTTATTGAATTCCAGGAAAGAAGTCATAGTAATTGGTCAATCAGAAAAAGAAAAAACCAAAATTTGGGTTCTTTTTCTTTTCAAAAAGGTGTCTGCCTACGGCATACAATACAATGATAAAAATCCAAATCAATAAAGTGATATAATATTGACTGTATTTTCTAGTGAGCTAGTGAAAAATACACGTTACAATATAAAAAACAATTCTGAGTTCTTAATGTTTTTAATTCTTAGCCTACTATAGAAACTAACAAAATTTCAATGTCAACATATTCTCTTTTTAATTGGATACATTTATTACACCCAACGTGCAACGTCTCTAGACTTAAAAAAAAAACTGTTTCTTCTTGCTCTGCAAACCAGACCTCCACAGCTTTTATTACCTCCTCGTTGGAAGAAAATTTACGACCTTAACTTTTTTCAGTTGAGAAAAGAGATGATAGTCGGATGGAGCCAAATCTGGTGAATAAGGGGGGTGTTCTAGTAATTCAAACCCTAAATCACGAATTTTTTGCATGTCAACATGAGATTTGTGTGCAGGGCGTTGTCCTGCAAAAAAAAAACACCCTTGGATAGCTTTCTGCGTCTTTTCTCTTTAATTTTTTCCCGTAGAGTGGTCAGTAATGTCGAATAGTAATCTTCGGTTATTGTTCTACCCCTATCCAAAAAATCAATCATGATTACTCCATGGCAATCTCAAAAAACTGAAGCAAGAACTTCTCCAGCAGATTTTTGGACACGAAACTTCTTAGGTCTTGGAGAACCAGAGTGTCGCCATTCCATCGATGGTTGCTTTGTTTCTGGATCGTTGAAATGAACCCAACTCCCATCCATAGTAACAATTCGGTTTTCAAATCGAGCACAGATCGAACGCGATGCTTCTACCCTTGCACGCATTTGGTGAACATTCAAACATTTGTGGATCCATTTTGCAGCAATTTTTTTCATGTACAAATTGACGTGAACTATATGATGAACGCGTGCGTATGAAATATTCAGTGCTTCAGATATCCGTTTAAACACAATTCGACGGTCTGATAAAATCATGTCATAAACTGCATCGATATTTTTGGGGACTAACACAAAAACTGGCCTTCGCGTTCGGTCATCATCTTCAATGGAAAATTTATCCATTGCAGTCCAATTTTTGACGGTCGCATACGAAGGACATTGATCACCAAGGGTATTAAGCATATCTTCGTAAATCTGCTCACCTCTTAACCCTTTTAAGTACAGGTACTTGATGATTTTTCGATTTTCACAATTTCGGTGAATATCTCCTTTCTTTTAATATAATTGCGTAACTCTGGTTTACTCTTTTGACCTCAAACTTCACACTGACACTTCTAATGAGTTATTGTTCGTTGCTATGGTGACGCAATTTTTTTGTTATGTATGGAACTGGTCTAGGCTAACTAGATATCAATACATCCTCGTATTGTTCCAATACATTTTTGGAAATAATTTACTGGACTTGCATATAAACACTAAAGTGGAGCGAATATCTTTATATCTACAATATTGATCTCCATCTTCGTAAGACAATAATAGACAATAATTGTTTGCTGGGAAGGTGCGCACTAACGTTCTCCATAAGTTGACTCATAATCCACATTCTTGAAATCCATCTGTATAAACTTCACGACGTGATTGTATTGAAATATATTTACAGTATTCAGTCTCAAATCCAGTAAATATTGATACCTTTTTGTGTTATACTTTTATGGCTTCAGATTTTAAAATATTAGGTACATATTTCCTACCGACAAGACAAACAACACCCTTTTTTTAAAACTGCAACTCTCATCACAATGCTGTTTCCTAATGCTCATGTTTAAATTCATGTATGCAGCCAGCAACAATGGAGATTTCCGTTCAGGCTACGTTATTATATATGGAGGAAAATAAAATACAAAGTTTCAACCCTGCTGTAAACTTCAAGTTCCGTGAATCTCGTGCATTTTATAGAGAAATTGTTCCATCAGTGTTAAATTCGTTTTTGCGAGAAATTTCCTACGAATTTTATGACGAAATTTCGAGCATTCCTTTATTTCCTAGTCTGGCAGCAACCCCGTCTTCTCAACCCCCTGCAGCCTTCGATAATCAAGCCAACGTTTAATCAACTGATGAGCTCTAGACTCTGCTGGGTAATTTTTGCGCGGGTCAGGGAGCAACAAAACCTCTTTTCGATTTAGCCTTCATTTGAGACTATCCCGAACATGCCTCTCGAGAAAATTGGAAATTGATTAACGTACCAAACTATTAATTAACGCAAACTCTAGTTCGTGAGACTCGGTGGGTAGATCTTGGAAAAGCTGATTATCAGAAAGGGTTGTCTGGACCTAAGGTAATACATCTTTCAGGATCTTGGAAAAAACACAAAAAACTCATTTTATCGTTTTTGTTTTCGATCTATACGCTCTCTGGAGTATTTTCGGTGTGAATACAGGGTATACGTTGGGAAGCATTTACAAGTTTTAAATGTTTCAGTTCTGCCATAAACGTACGTAAATTTCTTCTATAAAATGTCAAATCATCTGCTAAATAATTAAGAAAATATCGTAGTCAAAGATTATAGAGTAGAAAGATGGTAAACGAAGCAACTAAAGTGATGTGAGTGCCATCTGTGTTTCCAATGTGTTACTAAGACTGGTTGAAATATTGATTTGAGGGCCCTTTGCAGAAACATATGAAAATTTGATCGGAGAACTTTTGAAGATTTTTATTCTCGTACCGCCTTTCGTTTATCCAGCTCCTTCTAGTTGCTGATTATTAATTTTTTTCGTCTAATGGTGAAAATCTCAAAATATCGTTCGAAAAATTATTGCATGGTGAATAACTGTGGAACAAATAAAAAGGATTTTCCGAAATTAAGTTCTTATTTTACTGAGGAAAATAGAAATATGTGCGGTCATCCATTGATTTTTTTCAGTGCTACGAATTGGATAAAATTTTCATGGCGTAAGGACAATTACTTGAGCAAACACTATTGACTACACCATGTGCAATGAACATTTTACTGCAGGTCAATTGAGAACTGTTTATCCAAGTAAATTGTTGTATGCAGAAGGCACCCTTAGCATGAAGGGCACAATTAGGGGAAATTATGACCTTTATACGTCCATTCACTGATTCTCAATTGCTACTCCTTCGATATATTCAGAAATGCGAAGGTTTTATTGATTTAGTTTTGGGAATCGAGTGACGGTCAATGTTTTATGAAACCTGCTTTGAGTGTTTTGTTCATTCATTAGTCAATTTGTATATTATGTCATAAATAGACCATATCATGAAAAAACAAAAAAAAAGCATAAAAAACCTCATTGACGGGCTAACATACAGTCTTGTATACCTCTGTGAAGTTTTTTCAATTGTGGTTTTGAAAATTCTGTAACTGATATGTGAAGAACTGAAATGTGTATGCTATGATGGTATATTGAATATTGGTTCATATTAATTTGTGATATAAATTGAAAAAATTCAACTAAGTTTATCAATTCCAAACAATGTATCGCACAGAAATAACACTCAAAGCTCTATTTGTTGTCCATAATTAAATTTTGTATTTTCTATTGAAATTTTTTAAAAATTGCAAATAAAAATATATAGCACATCTGAAAGCATATTTTATTGATATAATTGATGCCAAACAATGTTCAGTTGAATCATCCTGATCACAAAACAAAACCATACTTCTGTTTTGTCGCTTGATGTTTGTTTTCTGGTTTCAACAAAGTCGATATTGAAATTCAATACAAAACTATTAAACAGTTTTTCTGTATTGACTGTACGTTTTCAACGCCATCTCATTGTCCAATGTGGCAAACACAGACCAAAATACAGTCGGTTTTTAGTACTAGAGATACGAGGGCGTTTCTATCTTTCCAGTCTATAATCTTGGATCATAGTTTGTTAATTTATAAGGATTTTCCTGTACTTACATTCAAATGAAAATGCTCTGAATAATTATAGAAATAAGATTTCTTGTTTCATGGGAAATCGAGTTATTATGGAATTATGACTACATCCATATGCATAAAGTGAATTTAGGATGAAAAATCTTCAGAAACCAGGCCAAACAAGATTGTAACCCTAGAGCCTATCAGCTTATAGTTGGGGAGCCGAAGAGGGAAATTCGGGATTTACTTGAGCGTGTCAGATTATTTTAAGGGGACATACCTTGTATCCTGTATATAGGGGGAATTCTCTAGGACAGCCTGTCAGAATAGTAAAAAAAAAAACGATCATTGTACATACTCGAGCGTGTCAGATATATGTGGTTAATTATGTTGAAAAGTATATATTCTCTTAATCTGACAATTTAAGCGTGTCGAAAATGTGTGGGAGGGCGCCAAAGTTGCAAAAAAAACAACGTCATATGTATATTCTCGAGCGCGGTGGTGTTTTATCTTATTTTGAAGCTACTGATTCAAAAATAACGGATAAAATATAATCTGACAGTTTTAGCAAGCCGAAACAATAAAAATTGGCCATAAAGGTAAAAAAAATCAGTTTTTTTTTTAATTATCTCCTCCTCTGGGCATCAAATCTTTTTCGCATTCATTATAAAACTTGTAGAGCATAATATTTTCTACAAATTTTGTCCCAAGCAATTTTTTCTACGTTTGAACGTTTTTGAGATATATGGCGATTAATGCGAAGTGTTTAGCGATACATGCTGAAGCGAAAATTCACTCGTAAAATAGTACATTCTAAGGTTCAGTCAGAGACAACACTAAAATTTTCCTGACTAATTTCGAAATTGTCATCATAGAAATACCTTGTCATTTTGACAATTGAATGAATGTAGATTATACTGGGATCCTACATTGACCTTGCCTTTTGGCATGTGTGGCTAAGCTCCTTGCCCTTATCGCCCTCTAACTCGAAAACGGTTAGAAGTGTGTAAAATTGCTTCAGACAAAAATTGTGTGGAATTTTATCATCTACAACTTTTATAATGAATACAAAAACGATTAGAGGTATTAATTATGTCCTTATGTCAATGTTTGCTCTATTGAATAGACTATTCGTTGGCTTCATGACAAACGCGAGAAATTCTAATCCTTCTTACTTCCTTCGAAAGGTGAATAAGAAATGAGCTGAACTAATTTACCAAGTCATAAGATCATAAGAAGGAGCTCATGATGAATATGCCAGTAAATGAAAATTTTTCGGAATACCGGGTTTTCATTGAACTTTATTTGAATCACAAATTGAATAATGACGCTTTTGGTCTCGCTTTTGAAGCTCCAGTTCAATTCTACACCCATTAATGCTCAAAAAGGAAAGGTTCAATTACTTGAAACTCCAGTCCGCAGCTGGTAGAAGACGCTAAAATAGTCCAAATAAATTAATTTTCACGCAGCTGTTCCATTCACAAGATGGGCGATGGAAAACGATATTTCAGCTAACGAAATTGATTTCGGGTCTGAATATTCTCATTCAGTTTATAATTAACGTCTCATATTCTCAGCTAATTTCGGGATTTCTAAATTACTTTTTCTTTTGTAGGGAAATGTTGGAAATTCAACTTCTAATCGGGAAAGAAAAAGCTAACCGCATGCTAATTATATTTTTCAGTCTGCTTTGATTTCTGTGGTATTTCTTTGAAAGTTTTTCTTATGTTTATATGATAAGAAATCAATTATTCAGGAAGAATATGAGACAATGCAGCGATTGGTTGCAGAATGGCGAATGCACTGGGTATTCCAACTTGAATTTCTTGCAAAATAGATATTCAATGCCAAGGAAATTTACATGAAGCTGGAAATAGTGTCAATACTCTTGAATAATTTCATACAAATTTAGAATTATGAAGAATTTCATCAAATTAATAACCACATGGAAATTAAACAGAAATTATCCACTTTTTCTCTGACCTAGAAGTAGTTTTTCGAACTTATACAGGGTGAGTCTTAAACTCGTACAAATATTTCAATAGTGATTTTTGAGGTCAAAAGAAACACTTTTTTTCCCATACAATTTTTTCCGATGCGGCCCTGATAAAAAGCCCTGATAAAAGCAATTTTAAATTTTCATAATGAGTTGTGCTAATTTTGTTTTTGTCAGCTAAATGTGTGATACTACAAATCTGTGGATCTTTTGAGAACAGAGTTGTATTCAGCCAAAGTATTCAATTTTTCAAATTTCACAGATTCTTTTTGACCTTTGATCAAATTACTCGAAAACAGCACATTATATGAGAAAATATGAAGCATATACGTTTGGATTCAATAATAACACGGGTCAACACCAAATTTGACTTTGACTGCAAAGCATAAAATTTCGATAGTTTAGATCCTAATTAAACGGAAAAAAAATATATGGCATGAAAAAGTTTGCTTCTGTGTTTAGGAGACTGATTCAACGATATCATTTACAATAACTACAAGCAACATGTGGAACCCATGGCTTGTCTTGATTCCAAACAGGAAAGTCAAAATATGCTTCATAGGCTTCAGAGAGAACGTGAGATGTTATTAATTCGTATTTCACGTCACGAATTATAATAAATTGACCACATATAAAACAAAATGCATCATCATCGTATTTACAATTTCTTGACGACATTTGAAGTTTGTCTGGGCTTGCAAACAACACACCTGATCGTTGTTTATGACTCGAGTGCCCTCTAGCGGCAGCTTGTAAACGTAAACACACCACTCTCATCGCGCGGTTTTTTTGAATTATTAAAAATTATAAAAAAAATGAAGAATAAGTATTAATACTATAACTATCACAAAAGCAAACTTTATACCAAAAAAAGGGTATTTTCTTTTCGTTTTTGTGCATAATTAACCGAAAAATCCTAGTATAAAAAGTACGAAATTTTTTTTTAGACTCGTGTAATTCATACAACATTTCTAATGCTGTAAATTTTATTTTACAGTCCAACTTAGTTTCAAGAGTTGGGTTCTTTAAATTTTTGGTATTTTTATGGTGTGTAATGTTCATAATAAGAAAACTGGAAGACGTGGGTGATATCTTGTGGTTGAAAAAGATTCATTAAAATAATCTCATACATTTAATGACTTCAAGCCTTCAGAAATAATCAATATTTATGTAGAATTTGTATCGTTTTATGAATTGTGTTTGTATTTTAAAATTTTAATATGTATCTACCTATCTTATACATTTAATAACTTCAAAGCTTCAGAAACAATCAATATTTATGTAGAATTTGAATCATTTCATGAATTGTGTTTGTGCATTCATTCAGTTTGAATAACTTTGTTACTTAAGTTAAGCATTGCTGCGTACGAAAATATCATAACATATTACGTACACCTGTTTTTTAAATAGAGGCCTTATTTTGATCAAACAGAAAGTTTTTGCAAATTATTCCGATGAGGAGAGAAACTTGCAGATGAAGATTCACAGAGCAATTGGTTAAAATTCATTGGTAAACAATGCAATGTTGCGATTGCTCGAAATGGATGGAAATACAGTTTAAAAACAGTATAACCAGAAGAATGAATCCAAGAAACCAGTATCCAACCTTCAGGAGAAAAATAAACAAAAATTACCTTGCAAAAGGCAGAGGTCTGGGTGGAAACAAAAAAGCATTCTGCAAATGAAATTCTTGTCAGAAAGAAAATGCCTTGCTTTTATGAGTCCTATGAGAATATTTTGAAACAGTTCGTTTCATTACTGCGTACTAGTTAAAAAGTCATTTAACAGGAAGATAAGAAATTTAAATATTTATACTTTTTGTCCATCCGTGGGAAGAAATATTTTGAATTGAATGCTTCCGCTTTTCACTTCATTTATTACTTATATCATTTGAAGGTGTTATTTTTCACTCGTAGGGTGTTAGTTTCGACTAATCAGGTGTTACTTTCGACTTGTTCAGTGTTACTTTCGATATGTACGGTGTTACTTGATTACTGAATGTACCTACATTTGTTGAATGTTTCGAAGGGCTATATTCAAACTGCCCTAAACATGAATCAAATGAGAGTGGAAAGTTCTGTAACAGGATTTCTATACAAGGGTTCATAAAAAATAAGGAACCCACAAGTGTGAAAGCTTCAAAAACTGCTAATTTGAAAAGTTTTAATAGTACACCATTAAGAAGCGTGCGAAACTCCCGAAATGAAAAATGAGTTGCCGTTAAAGGTTCAAACTTCACGTATATAAGAACGAGAGATTGAAATATCCCATCCATGTCTAGAGTAGAGCTTTTCGCGGTTCGACGAGTCTTCTATGTAAAATAATTATTCTGTCTTCTTGGAATGGTCGCGAGATTATGTTCACGAAGTCCCGGAATGAACATCGCTATACCTATTAAGTGAGAGATTAGATAAGGGGACTCCTGTGTTTACCCTCTTTTTGTTTGCAAAACTTTCGAAACTATACGCGCCGTCGTATTTTCGGAATGTTCTTCTCAAAGCGCTGAATTTATCTCTTCGATGGGAAAAGTTTCGGCAAGATGGAAGGAAAAGTTCGCGTTTCTATCGGAGGCATAATTGAGAATAATTATACGACGAAAGTGTGCTGGGGTAGTTGAAGCACGAAGGGTGGTTTCATGTCAATCGTTCGACGATCGTTCAGAATAAAATCATCGACATTATTTTCAAAAAGGAATTGAGAAAATTCCTCAAAAACTACATGGCATATCTCGACTAAATTTTGTAAAGTGTTGTGTATTTCACGAAAGAGGGTAACTTGATTTTGTGACTTGTTGAATGAGCTTAACTGAAAATAGAACGGTGGAAAAAAAATATTTTGCACAATATCAATTGGGTTTCAAAATTGAGTAAAAGAAAATTTCAACTTCACAAATTTCCTTGTACAATATACTCAGAGAATTTGTTCTCATGTTAACTGAATGCTCAATCAATATTGAATTCGAATACATATGTATCTACAGGGTGAGTGTTTGACTCGTACAAATATCGATATCAATATCAAATCTTACGCCTTACAACCTTTTGCTTGTGTATGCTGCAGGTTTCATTATGAATATATTTCCCTTCGGGTCGTCTGTTTCCTATCTATATAATACACAGGGTGATATTTTAACAGTACTATCTTGAGGTCAAGAGAAAACTTTTTCCTTTACCATTTTTTTCGAGTCGGCTCGGTTTAAAAAAGATACAGGATGTTGAAAAACCATAAAAAATGTTTTTTTTTTTAGTTCTCACAAACGGTTTTATCGAATGAAATGAATTTCGGAATATAGTTTTTCATTTATTTCATCAATCTTGTTTCGAACCCAAGATATCACCCACGTCTTCCAGTTTTCTCATTATGACCATTACGTACCATAAAAAAATACCAGGAATTCAAAGAACCTAACTCTTGATATTAAGTTGGACGCTATCTAATGAATATTTGAACGTTTCGAAAAATGAAAATATTCTTCATATTTTCTCGTATAATGCGCCGTTTTCCAGTAATTTGATGCTCAAAAATTGAAAAATATCTGGGAAATTTGAAAGATTGGGTACTTTGGCTGAATACAACACTGTTTAAGAGATTCACAGATGTGTAGTGTCACAGATTCAGCTAATTATTCTGAAGGTAATTTTGCTTTTCCAGGGGTGGCACAGCACATTATAAAAACTTAAAATGTCTAACAGCGGGTTTCATAAAACTTTGAGTTTCTGATCAACGATTTGACAGTCACTCGATTTCTAAAACGAAATCACTGAAACCTTCTCATTTCTGAATATGTTGAAGAAGTAGCAATTGAGAATAATTGAAAGACGTATGAACATCATAATATGATGCGAGAATTATATTCTGAATGATCATGACTGAATTATCGATTGAAAACAAATTGACGTCTATTGGTCAATCAAGGGTTGAGTCCCCGATCAAGCTTTATGAAACCCGGGGTATATCTTTTTATCAGGGCCGAATCGGAAAAAATTGTATAGGAAAAAAATGTTTCTTTTGGCCTCAAAAATCTACTGTTAAAATATTTGTACGAGTCAAAGACTCACCCTGTATATATAATGGTATAGTTTTTCATCGATTTCAAGCAATTTTCCTCAAAATCACCCTGAAGAAATTATTTCAATTCTCAAAATGTATCCATGTTCAGTATGGTTCAATAATTCAAACTGTCATCATACTCATAGTTCACTTTTATTATGTTGAATGAATGCGTCACGAAATTTATAACCCGCTTACGTGAAGCACATTGTACAGGGTGGGCAAAATTGGTGATAATTGAGCTACAACTTTTTAACCCAACGAGATAGAGGAAAATGAATGGCACATAACGTTCGTCTTTTTCGAGGGACTCATAATGCCATCAACTGAATTCCACTATCTTCTTTTGTTTTCGTTTCGAGTTATGGGCCAAAATTAAAATTTCAACTTTGGTCATTATCTCCGGTTCTGTTTGTGCTAGGATGTTGTAATAAAAACAATATGGAGACACTCTTTTGATAGCAATCCAGTGGCGTACTATGATTTTTCCAACAGGTAGATTTGCTGAGCTATAACATAAAGTTGTCGTTTTTCGTAGGAGAACAGTAGTTTGAAATGGCTTAGAAAGAATCGTCATTTTTTTCCCGTTTCAGAAATATATCATACTTAGCCCTCAGTTTTTCTAATTCATTTTGAACTGTTTCCATAAGAAAAACACAACTTTATGTTAGAGTTCAGCAAATATACCTGTTGGAAAGAATCATAGTACGTCACTGGATTACTCTCAAAAAGTGTCTGTATAATGTTTTCATTTCAACATCCTAACACAAACGGAAACGGACATAATGACCAAAGTTGAAATTTTAATTTTGACCTATAACTCGAAAACAAAAGAAGATAGAGGAATTCCGTTGATGGCATTATTAGTTTCTCGAAGAATGACGACCGTAATGTGTCATGCATTTTCCTCTATCTCTATTTTTCTCTATCTTGGGTTGAAAAAGTTGTAGTTAGGGTATCAGTAATTTTGCCCACCCTGTATATAAATCGAGCACCAACTGTTGACTGTGATGGACTGATTTAAGGTTGGAAAAAAGATCGAAAAAACATGAAAAATATATTTCCAGAAGTGCTAGATCTGATCTCATAATAGCAGAATTAAAAATGATGAAGATTTTCTCGAAAATAACGTCCCAAAATTATTCAAAAAGTGTGTTTTCACCATTTTTTCCAAGAATTCCAACAACTGATAAACCATTAACTTTTTACAAAAACATATGGAACACCGCTGATATTGCCAAATTGCCGTTAAATAAGTTACCTAACGATGCAAATATATACGGGGTGTGCCATTTAAAATAAGACAGTGGCGGCTGTTTCCACAGCAGAAGTCTGAAAATATTTTAGGAAAAAGTTCGAAAACCCCAATATGCAAATTTTCAGCACAAAATTTTGATTAGATCGGAAAAAAATGTTTACTGTATAGATTGATGTAGCATAATTACTAGAATCTAAATAAAATTAATGAAAAGGATCACGCCTAAAACAGTGAGGCAATTAATACAATTATAAGAATTAATACAGTATTACTCGAAAGTACTCAATAGCGTCTGCCAGTATTGGATAAAAACCCGTCAATTCTAAACGTTTTTTCATCGGAGAAGAAGCTATGTTGCTCTGACGAGGTCGAATGAGACCGAAACCATGGTCAGTATCTACTTTTTTCGGTGGAACGTTCTCCACTTAGTGGCCCTGGCGATGGCAAATTGGCTAGTTCAATTCAGATCGTAACACCTGTTGATATTGATATAAGCAGGTGGTAGGCATCTGAATTAATTCTTACTAAACAATAAAATTGTTCCTGTAAATCTTTCAACTACTGTATTGAAAAATCTTGAATGGCAGATAGATGCCTGTAGAAGAAATAAATTTTTGTACATTCCCTATTAACTTTCTAATTTTCTTCTCGAATAGTTGTCTCGCTTAATTTTCCGTAGGAACGTACCTTATTATCTAACGTCATGCCACATCAACAACTAGTGGCCAAAAATGCGTCTAGCGACCACGGTTGACCTGCAGCCGCGCTATTCGAATAGATCTCATAACCGCTGAATTTTCACGTGAAAATTCGGTTATTGCGTGGAGGATAAACATTGATGATCTGGACTACTCACAATGCCGTCGGCATATCTCGTGCACCAAAATAAAACAATCACCTGTGTATATTTCGATGACGTCATGACACATGTGTGCGGTGAGCTCAAAATAAATGTTACGCTATAATTTCGCCGACAGGAGCATATTTCGAAATTTCATCCTTAATTTCTAGCTAAGCACAAAATCTTCCCGAATATTCTTTGTCACCTATACTCCATTCACTTTTATTTTAGCATTCCGTTGGCCATGGAAATTTGACACATTTCACTCTGTATAGTATGAAAATGTGGGGTTATAACGCTTGTCTAAACATTTTTGGATTTTAAATCAACGCTATGTTGCCCGTTCTATTCTATCATAATGTCGAATCTCTTCGGAATATATGTGACGAACATAATTGAAGTTTATACAAACTGATTGAAGGCATACCAAATACAGATATTTGCATGGAAAATACAAGAGATCAGTATAATATCATAATATGCACTAGCTTGAGGAGAGTAAATGTTCGTTATCTTCTTTGGCTAAAGTTTGAATACGTTACATCAGTTGTAGATTTCAAAAATATTAACCCGAAGATGAAATGCATATGATGCATTGGTTGGGAATGGGTATCTCCCGAAGGAATTAACATATAATTACAAGAATGTTAAATTCTTCAACAAAAATCATCTTGCATCAAGATAAGTAAAAGGAATTTTCAAGTCAAGATGAACTTAACCTTTGAACAAAAACATGAATAAACAATTAACAGGACAACTGGCGCATGTGTGTGGCTATACACTGATGTAATAATAATAATTAGGTTTCTATTGGTACCCTAAGACATTTACAATGTATAGGACAAGTCAAATGAAAAATAGAAAAATCAATTCATCAATCAATCAACTTATGCTTCGATGACATTAATCGAAAATCCTGTAGTAAACTTTTCGCATTAATTCACTCAAACATAAAATTATCAAATGCCACCATATTGGGTCTCCCAATAGAAGGAAATTCTTTGTCATCCTCTTCATTCACAATCTTTCTGATTGTGGAAATATTCAGCTGAAATGTAAGTCGTTTAGATTGAGATGAAACCTTATATAAATTCTCTCACATTGAATATGTTCGCTACCTTCTGACGTATTGTGGATTTAAGAATATCAGGGTATAACTATTTGAATGAGCGGACCTGAATTCTAAATAGCACTTCCTGAAACCCTGTCTCTTTTTTCAATCACTTTCGGGCATTTTCGTAATAAAAATTGATATTAACGACATTTCATGAGTGCCAACCTGACTCCGGTCTAGTTACAAAAACTTGAGAAAATTATTTCTTGGCCAACCGGCTGCTTAAATGAATGTGAATGGAGTATACTTCTAGTTATTGGCGAAGATCTAAATAATCAATATGTTTTTCGGACAATAGTCTCTTTTATCTGCGTCCCAGTATAATCTTCGAAAACAAAATGAAACCTTCCTGCTTTGGAGCTACCGAGATTGCCACTCTTCTTCTTCTTTTTTATGATTACATGAATTGGTATTCAAAAGGAAAAAATTGCTCAGTTTGTTTTTTAAACTGTTTTAAATGTTGATGTTTATATTTTGATGATTTGTGATTTAGGACTTTAGCAGTTAATTGAGCAAATCAGGGAAAACAAGCAGCGTTGATATATCTATCGAATTAAACCTCAGGGAACGGTTTTCAGTGAACTGAAAGATTTTTGGCGAAAACTTCTTGCTGAATTTCCCTGAAGTCAACTGAGAAACGTTAAAATTCTGGTTCTGAAATGGATTTACTTGTTAAACTGGATAGAAAGATCCATAAAATAATTGTGTTGTCCCTGTGTATTATTCTCGCATCAGAAAGAATCTATTCACTTCTTGTAAACAAAACAATGCGATTGCCTTTGACAGAACCGAAGGCTTTCTTATAACAGGCCAGTGGGGAAATCCGAGATAGCAAAGAAATAATTGAATTTTTCTGTTTTCTTCCTTTACCTCCATTTCCGTTTGACCGAAAACATCATTATCTCTCTTGCTGTAATTTCAGTGATTTTCTACTCTTTCCCTTGTATCAGAAAATAACTCTTACCTGATATTGAATGTTGTTGGATGATGATGTATTTAATATATTAACATAAACATTAACAAAAGCTTCAACTGGATCATATTATTAATTCAAATTGACATTGGTGCCACTTCCGATGAAAGCAGCTCACCCTGTAGTCACTAATTTCAGCTGTTTTTCAGAAAATATGGTTTATCAATCGTGTTGTAGTATTTTTTTTAAGAGACTTTTGTTTTTCTTCTGATGACCACAAAATTAAAAAAGAAAACAAACATGTTGAGATTCAATTTTGCATCAACTCTCCAACGAGTCCACAGATTTTCCATTTTAAAAACATAAATTGGATTGTCTGAAGGGTTGGAGAATAACACTCGATTGTATTGCCAGAAAATGGAAGGTAATTGAAAAACAATTGACGGGTTTCAGCGTTTTCATTTTGTGTTATTGGTTGAAGGAATATTTCATCCCAGACTTGTGCCAAACCCTGCATTATGTATGACTGTATGAGTCTATTGGTCGGTTTGCTCATTGTGTTACTCGCAGTTTCAAAATACGCATCCGATCGGTTTTACGGCTTTCAAAATATCATCATAGTTTGCCAGTTGCCAGCGGTGTTGTTGTCTCTGAAGCTTTCAGCGTTCATTAATTTTGTCAGTTTGAAGATAACTTCTGAAAAGTTTGATTGAGAGCATCGCAATGAGACTTGGCAAAATTCGTATGAGTGATTTATCCCTGATTATTTAACTTGCATGCTAATTAAAACGAGGAATGACTTAATGCTAACTATTTTGAAGGCTAAGGTCGATGTGACCTACAAGGAAGGTTGCTTTCGGTATTTTGGCGATGTCTTGAGGTTAACGAAAAGTTATTGATACAAGCTTGATTACCTAAACTTGGAAAACTTAATTTCATAATTTTCGTTGGGATAAGTTTTTTACCACTACACGTGTTTGGCTATCATAGCTTCTTCAGATGGGTGAAAGTAAATCTGATTTAGCCGATCTCTCACCCTCGCATGACCATCATGTTTGCCCAACCAGAATCGGAACTACTGTGTTCTTGATTTCAAATCCGACAACAAACCACCATCATTCATGGTGCCAAAAAAAGATCGTCCCTTTGAAGAAGAGTAGAGTTTACACAACATAACCTTCATATTACAAATATGTTTCAAGCTACACTTTCAGGGAGTTTTTCTTGTGAACGGTTGGGTTTAGATTGGTGAACCCAGAGTAGATACTTTTTTTTTTTTTGACAAATACTCCAAAGCTTTAGAGAATGAAGTTTTCATCTGCAAATAAAGTGAAGTTCGTTGGTGACATTTAAAAACACCACTAAAACGAACAGTAGGCACTTATCCTAGTTACTAGTTATTCATGACGCTGTTTCATTTTGTGTTTTCCTGTAAGAAAATATCATCTGAAATAAAGATCTCTATCTATCTATCTATCTTATTTTTTTTTTTTGAATAACGAGGAACACTGAAATCTATAAGGAATTATCTTTTACCCTTCAAATTTTATCAACCAGAAAGTAAGAAAAGATGTTTTCGGACAAGAAATCAACTGCTTCTTACTAAGCCCTTGCATAGGGGGAGTCCGTGAGACTTGCTCAGGTAGGAGACTTGAACTACCTCAACTATTTCAATTCAAATTTCGCGCTACCGGTATCGTAAATAGCTTGCGACATACTCGTTACAAGGCATAACTAGTGGCGGCTCCATTTGGCCGCCATCAGAACAGTTTGGGAGTAAGAGGGTTGAACGTGATTTTGTTGTTAGGAAGTAAGAAATTGAATAATTTTTGTTTGTTATATTGTCTGAAGAGTTTAATAGGTGCGTGGTGTTTTTTATTTTATTGCTTTCATTGATTAATATTGTTTTACAAACGATGAGCCTTTTTAATAATAGTTGTAAAAGTTTCAAGAAAATATCTATTGGATAGACTAAAAGGAAGTGGGGTTGACTTGACCAATGCTATAGTCGGGCGACATCAGTGATCCAAGTTTACGGCACTGAGCTTAGGTAATAGTTTGCCTCAAAAAACGAAAATTGAATAATAGAAATAAATATAAAAAAAATATACAAAGGTTCAAAAAAGTAAAAAACATCTCGGAAATAAGTGAGAGTGAGTCTGAAGTAGAAAATAAGTATTTCACACGCTGATACATCTGATGATGAAAACCTTGAAATAGACAATCATTGGTCATTGGAAATTGTTTTCTTTCAATGTTTCTCCTGATAAACAAACTTATGGTCAAGTCTCTCTCTCCCCCTGTTCAACTCAAAAATGGAAAATTTGTTTACAGAATAAGATTTTAATACAGAAGGGCTTCTTTACCATTGACATAAAAATTTCTCTAACGTCTCCCCATCTTGAAATTATGACAGAAACAAAAAACCAGAGCAAAAAACGGGAAAGAACTGATTAAATAATACAGCCTTTACCAAACTGATTCGAAGACTTCATGATAACTAAATTAATTAATTATAGGTACATAACTTGTTCTTCAATTGCTCTGTGAAGAACATCATCTCTGCGTCGAAAAATTCTCCGTTGATTTTGGTAAAAGATCACTCTTGTCGTCAGAAATCCCTTCAAAATCGAAATTAATAATATTCCAAATCATGCTTTTGATGGGAGGGCCTTTCGACCAGGCTCGGTCTTCCAAGTGATGATTCTTCTGTTCTTCAGCTACAGGACCCTTAAATATAAGGGTCCCCAATAATAATTGGGGAATCAACTCCCATAGATATACGAGGATGTATTGATATCTAGTTAGCCTAGACCAGTTCCATGCATAACAAAAATATTGCGTTACCATAGCAACGAACAATAACTCATTGGAAGTGTCAGTGTGAAGTTTGAGGTCAAAAAAGTAAACCAGAGTTACGCAATGAATTAAAAGAAAGAAGATGTCCACCGAAATTGTGAAAATCGAAAATTGGAGTATCGAGCCATCATCAAGTACCTGTATAAAAGGGTTAAGAGGTAAGCAGATTTACGAAGATATGCGGTCTTATGCGACCGTCAAAAATTGGGCAGCAAGCTTCAAAAGAGGTAAATTTTCTGTGCTCGATCTGAAAACGATGTAGACTCCTTGAACCGAATTGTTACTATGGATGAGACTTGGGTACATTTCAACCAACCAGAAACAAAGGAACAATCGATGGAATGGCGACACTCTGGTTCTCCAAGACCTATGAAGTTTCGTGTCCAAAAATCTGCTGGAAAAGTTCTTGCTTCAGTTTTTTGAGATTGCCATTGAGAAATCATGATTGATTTTTTGTAAAAGGGTAGAACAATAACCGGACAACGCCCCTGCATACAAATCTCATATTGCCATGCAAAAATTCGTGATTTACGGTTTGAATTACTAGAACACCCCCCTTATTCATCAGATTTGACTCCATCCGACTATCATCTCTTTCCTCAACTGAAAAAAAGTTTAAAAGGTCGTAAATTTTGTTCCAACGAGGAGGTTCATTAGAAAATAGGAAAAAACGAGAAATAAATTCAAAAAACTTCTGACACCTCATTGACAATTTGTATGGATCGAAGTTGTATCCAAGTTCGACACTTCCACATCTGAACTTGTCGCCCGTATGTCTCTCACCAATTTAATCCCACCCTATTCGCTGTTTCTAATCAGGTGAATTCCGTTCTGCGGAGTGCTTCGCGAAACACCAAACTGGCAGGAATGGTAGGCTGAAGAAATACATAACAGTTCTTCACGTCTAACGCCTCCGCTCAGCTCCGTTGTGGGAATAAAAGTTGATGACGGCATTAATCAATGTCTACAGAATATCGCTTTATTTATAACGTAACGGCCGGTGTTACGTCGTAATTTCAACGGAGCGATTCCGGGTCGTAAAGCGCAATTGTGTATTTTGTGTTGCGATTCATTTGGCGGAAAGCAATTCGGTTTTAATCCCATTCATCTTGGAGATTAAAAGGTTTATTCTAAGAGAAATTCCCGTATGGGGACTGTGTTCTAGGTCTTCGAAAACCTGTCTTTCAGTTCAGCTTCGTTTTTGGCAATAGGTTTGGTTTGAATGGAATATTCTGACGAAATCGTGGTTAGCATCTACTCTTCCTCGACGAATTGGTCATTCTGAAACTTTGAGGGATGGTGGTTGGTCTATCGATATCGAGGAACTGGACAAGTGACCGAAAGTCCAAGAAGTGGACGCCTAAGATCTACATTCCTGAACAAGATCGGTTTCTGAGTGTGTCTATCTCTAGAGATCATTTGAGTATTTGTCGAATCATGCAACAGGGGTTTCGAACGCTACTGGTGTTTTGGTTTCGATTGAAACTGTTCGTCGAAGACTTCGAGTCGTTACTCTACAATCTCGAAGACTTTCGAGAAGGATTCCACTAACTCAAAATCATACGCGACTTCGATTGGAATTGGCCAATGAGCACGTGAATTGGACCGGTCAATAGAGATCTGTATTGTTCAAAGATGAGTCTAGATGTGGACGGATTAGAATAGTTGGGTATGGGCCCATCCTCTGGTTAGCAGACATCGCAGATCGGTTTAGGATGTTCTTTTGTTCAGGGGCGAATTCGAAAAATTGGGCTATTTTTTCAAAAACTTCTTGATTGTGCAGAAGTTCTTGGAAATGATCCAGAACTCTGTTATTTATCGAAAATACCAAAATTTTGAAAATTTGTATTAGAGAACTCTTTCAAATCTACCCAGTGTATTTCTTAGAAGAGTTGGCACTAATTTAACACGAGCAATTCTACAGGGTATCCCAAATTCCTTGATTTTGGCTGTTTCTGGTACTTCCACACCGGATAGGTGAAAACGTTGAGAGGAGCCCTCAGCTAGATTTTGGTGAAAAGGATATCTTTATTTGTCTTGAAGATATAACCAAAATTTGATATTTTGTCGATTTCGAAAAGTTTTCATTCTCGAAAATATCAAAAAGCAATTAAAACATTTTTACTGCCAATACGACACTATATACATTTTTTTTAATCTCTTGTACTTAGTGTGGAAAAAACTTCGTTATTTCGAATAGGAATGCATTCTTTTTTTGATCTCATAACAAACAAAAACATTTGCTTTTCCAAAATATACAGGGTGAGTCTTTGACTCGTACAAATATTTTAACAGTAGATTTTTGAGGTAAAAAAACACTTTTTTCCTATACATACCCTGATAAAAAGAAAGCCATTTTAAGTTTTTATAATGAGCTGTGCCACCCCTGGAAAAACAAAATCACCTTCAGAATAACCATAGACCTATAAAACACATTAATATGTCTATGAGAATAACTAGCTAATTCTGTGACACTGCACATCTGTGGATCTTTCAACCCAGAGTTGTATTCAGCCAAAGTACCCAATTTTGCAAATTTCATAGGAACTTTTCAATTTTTGAACATAAAATCACTCGAAAACAGCGCATTAACGAGAAAAAAATGAAGAATAGTTTTATTTCAACGTTGAAATTCATTCATTTATTCATTCATTGCTGTATCCCGTTGCCGGGAATGAATCTACAAAAAGACGAAAAAAGGGAAAAAACAAAAAGAAAAGAAAGAGAAAGGAAAAAGAAAAAAAACGTTGAAATATTCTTTATATAGCGCCCAACTTAGTTTCAAGAGTTGAGTGCTTTGAATTTTTGGTATATTTATGATACGAAATGGTCATAATGAGAAAACTGGGTGATATCTTGTGTTCGAAAAAGATTTATCAAATGAATGAAAAACTATATTCCAAAACTCTTTTCATTCGATAGAAACGTTTGTGAGAACTAAAAATAGCATTTTTTTAATGGTTTTACAACAGCCTGTATCTTTCAAACCAAGCCGATTCGGAAAAACTGGTAAAAAAAAGGGTTTCTTTTGATCTCAAGAATCTACTGTTGAAATATTTGTAACAGTCAAAGACTCACCCTGTATATATGTCCATTTATTACTTACATCTCCGAGGCAAAATCAGCATAAAAGTGAAATAATCAACCATTGTTGAGTCTCACATACATTATTCTAATAATGAAGTGGACTGGAAGAATACTTCAATACATTGGAATAGTAAAGGCCATAGAATGAGATGAATTTTCAAGAATTTTCTCTAGATTATTTCCAATAAGAAGCTTTGCTATATAGGCCACTAGTGAATGGGAAACCATTGTCCTATTGTTTGGCCTACAAGATCATCAGACCTCAATCTTTTGGAATTTTCAGTATTATATATGGGGATATGTTAAAAATGAAATTTTAAGTCATAAATAGGGCTGACTTAGAGCAGAGAGTCACTAACGCCATCAGACACATTTTTCGCGTTCTGCTGTTGAATACATTGAATTCTGTTAGAAAATGAAGTCGAATTTGTTCACAGAATAATGGTACCCATTTTGAGGACTTTTTATGAGTTGTATATTTCAATTGATTATAGAAATTTTGCTTTATAATGATTCCAATTGAGTGTAACATGAATTGCATTATTTTATTGAAGTTATAGATGTTTCAGCTAACGAATGAAATTCTATGAAAGGAAAGTTGTAATTCGTATTATAGAGATGGAGATTTATTGGGAGTGGACATTTTTGTGTTCAATGGTTAAACGGTTTCATAGAAAATGGGAATTTCACAAATATTGGCACAGATAACAGAATCATAAAAATTGGTAATTGTTCCTCGAGTAAAGAAGTAATATATCCACATACAGGGTGTTCCTAAATTGAACGTACAAACGAAAAGGGGAGACTCCTTAAGTGAGTTTAAGAAAAAAAAGTCCCATAAACATGGGGTCGCAAACGTTTCGTTTTCGAGATACAGAGTGTTGAAGTTTGAATTTTTTTCAAGTTTCTTTCTCATAGTATCTACATTTCACAAGATATTCAACACAAATTTGGCATAGATATTACATTTTAGAGTTCTCACCACGTGACATGGCAATTCCGATAGAAGATCTACAGGGTGATATTTTTTCTGGAACACTGCCACCTGTTCTTCTGCAGAACTTTTTTTTGGTGAGCAACTGTTGATTTGAAAAAATGTAAAAAGAAGCTTTGATCTAATACTTAACTTTTCGGTCTCTTGTAGTTTTGTCGTATCTACCAACGATTTCGAGAAAAAAAATTTTGAACGATTGAAAAAAATTCAAACTTCAACACTCTGTATCTCGAAAACGAAACGTTTGCGACCCCATGTTTATGGGACTTTTTTTTCTTAAACTCACTTAAGGAATCTCCCCTTTTCGTTTGTACGTTCATTTTAGGAACACTGTATATGCACACCTCAATTTTCAGCGGTTACTAAATCAAAATCTAAAAGCTGTATCTCGAAAACGAAACGTTTGCGACCCCATGTTTATGGGACTTTTTTTTCTTAAACTCACTTAAGGAATCTCCCCTTTTCGTTTGTACGTTCATTTTAGGAACACTGTATATGCACACCTCAATTTTCAGCGGTTACTAAATCAAAATCTAAAAGCACGAAAACTTGCTTCCACATTTACTGATGGGAAAATGCACCGTGCGATGTAATTCAACAAACTTGCACCTGCAGCGAAACAATCGCCGAGTTCTGTAGTACATACCTAAATCCCTTGTCTCTGTTTCAGTTCATCGGGAGCCTGGACGTGCCCAGACCAACAAGTAGGGTGGAAATTGTCTCAGCCATGCGGCGAATTAGGGTAAGAATTTTTGTCGTTTCTGGGTCGATGGGTCTGGAACTGGAAATTTCATCAGACGTGACATCGAATGCAAATTATGTAATTTCATGATATCAATTTATCGGGAGGGCTGAACTCAATTTCGCGGGAATATTGTAAATTCGAATTCCGAGGAGCCCTCAGGAGTATAATTTTTAAGCGAGGATTAAATTAGGACAATCAGTGATGGTTGGAATATTTTGAATATTTTTATAGGGTGCATCAAACCTATTGGGAGGATAAATTGTTTCAGTCCTTTTTTTATGGTCAAAAACATGGGCGTAGATAGGCAGGGGCCAGGTTGGGCACTATGAGGACGCTGACGCTATGAGACATTATTAACAGTCAAAACAACTTTTTTAAAACGGAACTAACTGATTTGTACTCCTAAAAATTGCAAATATAATTTCAGTCATGAAGTCCTGAGCTCAAAATATGAAGATCTAACCCAAATTATCGGGATGGAAGATGTAAATTAAATTAGAGGGTGTTTTATTTGAAAATTAAATTATAATCCCTCAGTTCTTCAAAATTGTTCGACTTATTAATGTTCTATTTCGCAGAGAGTGTAGGTTGTGTAGACTCAATTATGACAAGCAAACCCTTCTGGCTACTGTCAGTGGCGTACGCCAGGAGACTGTTTAATCCCAAATTCGTCTATGCTGGTGGAATTTAAATTTTATCAAAATTTTTCTATTCTCCCATACTTTCTATACGTGAATATTGTAGCATTTAACCCTTACTTCATAGCGATGAAGTCATTATTTTCTAGATATTCCAAGATAAAAATGAAGCTTCCCAACTATTTTGATTATAATGTGTATTGCATGAAACATATAACCGGTACTTTTTACACAAATGATACTCTAATCATTTTTTTAATATGCTAGCTAGAAACATTCATTTCAACATACTTCAGTACGATCTACTGCGGGTTTCATAAGAATTTGATTGTCCGATCAACGATTTGACAGTCACTCGATTTCCAAAACGAAATCACTGAAACCTTTTCATTTCTGAATATATTGACGAAGTAGCAATTGAGAATAACTGAATGCACCCATGAACATCTAATTTGATGCAAGAATGATATTCTGAATGATCATGACTGAAATATCGATTGAAAACAAATTGACGTCTATTCGTCAATCAAGCGTTGATTCCCCGATCAAGCTTTATGAAACCCGGGTCTATAGTGCCTACACTTTCTGATGAATATGATAATGATAAGTCGAATAGTACTGGCAAGAATACTGTGGAAGAAGTTTTAAAATAAAACACTCTGCTTAGGGTTCTATTGTTGAAAGATTTCCAATTAGTACAGGGTGTATACCCTGTATTTTCATGCTTTGATGAGTAAAATGAACTGAAGACCAGTTTTTGTCTCAATCTGTACGTTTTATTTCATCTCGTAACTGATTGTCCTGGTGCAGAGAGCAAGTACAAAATTAATTAAAACCAAATATCGATGTCTCTTTTCCACAGAAGTTATTTCGATAATGAAGAAAATTAATGAACGGCTCTTTTCTACAGATGACTAATGATGAATTCCTTTTCAGTATGAATTCAAAGCGAAAGGAATCAAGAAGAAAAAGGTGACCATAGAAATTTCCGTAGACGGAGTAAAAGTTACTCTAAGAAAAAAGAAAAAGGTAAGAGATTATTTTAATCTTTTTCGTTTTCACATTCACAAGATACTCAAAAAAATTTGTTCAATGCTTCTGAATGGTTTTTCAATAAGATTGCAAACATTTGAAGGTTGAATAAAGCATCTTTTTCTGAAGCAAAGCATTGTCATATTGATTGGATGATTAATGAAGTGAGCATTTTGGAAAATGGATTTCATCTGAAGTTTTCAATTTGGTATCGTGCGTATATTAATTCTTCATTCAATTAGAAAACTGTATGAAGTATTAATTAGAGAGAGACTATTTCTATTATGGAGTGTATAGAGAGAAAGAGAACGATCGCTGCTTTGAGACCATAGATTTTTTGTCCTCTAAAATATGTACCAATAGGGTAGTTCATGTTTTTGCCAATAGGCGCGCTGGCTATCACGGGGTGAAGAAATTTTGATTTGAACTAGTCGAAGTCGGCTGAGTGAACTGTCTTCCTGATGACAGATGATTAGAATAATATTATTATTTTCGATATTTGATAAGAGAACAACATATGACCATGGTGAAATGTTGAAGCTTGCGCTAGCGTAAGACTGTTTTGACATCGGAAAGGAAAGGGGATGGGATAAAATTTACGAGTGCATTTTTGAGAGAAAATTGGAAAAAAACCTACCTCAAGAATCGACTCGTTATCAATTTGTGATATCAAAAAAGATGATGGATTCATTATTAACGAAATCGAAATTGTCATCCCAAGTGAGAAGTGGACTCTTCTGAACAAGAATATCTAACCAATAAAATTACATGGTTCAGAAATGGATATTCTTGAAGAATTTTGTTGGCATAACATAATATATGGTCTATAACAGTTCTCAGCTGAGTATTGGAAACAGAATCTACTCTAATAACTGATAAATCTGAGATTGCTACCTTTTGTTGTCTTGATATGTTCTACTCCTCACTGCGAATGTAAATAATTTTGAGGATTACATCAAACCAACTAACATATCCTGTTTTCAATAAACAATGATGAACATATGTGGGTATCATTTTTTTTGATCAGTGATTTCTGTTGAATTTCATTGATTTCGACATTTATTATGAATGAATAGAGCTGATTACTTAGTCCCCTTTATAATGTGAATTGTATTTCATTGCATATAAATCAGAAAATTTATATTTATTATAGATTAGAAGAAACGTATTTGAAAAATCATCAGAAAAAACAAGAATTACACATAACCTAAAATAAAATGAAAGTTGTTCATTTCAAATTGACGCTTAAATCAAAGAGTAACCTTGGTTACTCTTTGCTTAAATCCTCACCCCTTATCGATAAACGTAGCGATCGCATCGACTTCTATGTTCCAAGTTTTTGGAGACACATTTTTAGTACGGTGATCTCTCTACTCTCCATAATGTCTACTATCTTTGCAGCCGTGAAACATGTGACTCAAATTGTTCGAAAAGGGCTGAAATCACAAATAAACTAGTTCAACTATTTGAAATATTTATGAATGGAATGGAGAAAGGCTATTTCTACTATCTTTGCAGCTGTGAAACATGCGGATTCAAATTTTTCTAAAAGGGCTGAGCTCACATATAAACGGTTATAATAAACTGCTCCACATGAGTCAGGGATATTGACTTAAATTGCAAAAAAATATAGTTAAAATTAGATTTTTGTGATGAAAGATCATATTAATATGATTTCAAGTTGCAAATTAATTTTAGCCTGTAGGTCTGCAGCGTATACAAGCTGGTTAAGAAAAATCGAGTAAAATAACGAAATTTTATTCCCAGAGAATTCAAGCATTTTAAGACTATCAATACAATGTATGGCCTCCACGGGCATCAATAACAGCTTGACATCTTTGCATACTACACACGAGGTTGTTGAACATTTTTTGAGGAATTTGGTTCCATAAATGGGGCAGAAGCTCTCTCAGATTATTTAAGGATTCTAGGGTAGGTTGATGATTATCTAATCGCCTTTGGAGCATATCCCATGCATGTTTTATGCAATTCAAATCTGGTGAGTGCGGAGTTATTGGTAAATGTGGAATACCAAGCTCCTCGCGCGCATTCTCAACTATGGCAGCACGGTGCGGTCTAGCGTTATCTTCTAGAAGTCTAGAAATTGAAAAGTTTCACCAATAGCAGCGTGAAAGTTTGGCACAACATTGTCAATGACCTGCTCCCTATAGTGTAAGGCGGTCATATTCCTAGGACAAATGTGTAGATCTGTGCGCCAGTTGAAACATATCCCGGCCCATACCAAAACACTAACCCCTCAGAATGGATGGACTTCTTGGACATAGCGACGATTACGAGGTATGCGTGGGATTGCTCATACCCTTATTCTTCGAGAATCTGAAAATCGTCCATATCTGGATTCATCAGTGAAAAGGACACTACGTCATTGATCGTTCCAATTGATATGTTGCCTTGCCCATTTCAGTATTTGACCCTTATGGTCACGTGCTAATGGAGCTCCTCTTAATGGACGTCTAGAACCTAGATTCACCTCTCTCAAACGTCGTCTGATGGTTTCGATGGAAACTTAGACCCCAGTTGCATTTTGAAGAGTATTCCGTAGCATTCTACACGTAGATGTAGGGTTTCTTCTCGCCGAAACGGTGATGAAACGATCCTGAGCAGGTGTTGTTTTTCGTCGCCCACCAAGCCTTGGTCTTTCCAACACGGAACCTGTCTCCCTGAACCTATTCCAAAGTCGAGATATCACATTTTGGCTGACTTGGAGCCTTTCCTCTACAATAACCTGAGGTAGGCCAGCCTGTAGCATTCCGATAGCCCTATTAGCCTCAGCGTTTGTAAATTTACGTCTTGGCATTTTCAGAAAACTCGTTTCAAATCGAAGCCGTTTATAAACTGACTTCATTTCAAAATAAGAACATTCATGAAGCATATGCGAAGAACCAAACTTCAGAAAAAAGGCGACCAGATTGACGAAATGTCTCATACTGATTTTTATTGGATCGGTTCAAGTTGTTATTGAGTTTTAAATGATTTTACAGCGATTTTCTCGAAGATTACATAGTTTTTAAAAACGATTGAATACGATATCCCTAACTCTTGTGGAGCAGATTATTTGATAAGTGTTAAATTACATTGAAGAAATCCTCTAAAACCACAAGAATTCAATAATGATAAACACTTCTTGCACTTTATGAGTTTGTTGTTATTGTTGATCTGTTGATCGCACAAGTGCTATCAAATGTTGATTAAAATATGGGAATTCAATAATTGTCTAAAAGTAAATGGAAAAAAATTTACACATCTCGTTCAGAAACTCCACTGCCCAAAGCACTCCATCCACCAATTTTTTAGCATGTTCAAAAAAGACGAATTCTGCAGAATAATTTGCCTTCGACCCCTATTGCCATTCAAGATTCTTGAGGGGTTTCCACCCCGCTAAGGGAAAGCCCTTACACCCACGACATCAAGAGATGTTATCCTCCGAACAAAATTAAATTTGACCTTTCACGACGTTTTCCTTTAAATCTCGCTGAAATATCCGGCCGCACTGTTTTATATGGGCCACCTTGTTTATAGAACTCTAAAGTGCAGGCAGTATATGGCGAGCTTTTACGCTTCACTCTTCACTCTAGCCGTATCCTGCATCCACGTTATCGATGATTCACTTGACGGATATTGAAAAAGAACAGTCATAAATTCAAGTTCGGAGTTTTCCCCGCTTCGCAAAACTCGGGAATGAAGTGGGAAAATCTTATTTCCGGAAATTTCCCGCAGAGGGGAACGGCTGGAGTCAAATAAATTTCGCTGGATAATCTTACGACGACGGCAAAGAGATGCAATGTACAGGCGCTAATAAAAATGTACGTGTACACTGTCGGCCGCAGATATATTTTCGTTCGAGGAACTCGAGAGCATTTTCTTGTTTTATTTTCGTAAATAAAACAGGATAATGAATTATTCTTCCAAAGTTGACTTCTACCAGGACTCTTAAACGTTGCAGTCTACGGGATGGGTCCGGACTTTTACGTTTTGTATCTGAGAAGTCATGAATTCTCATGAATATTTCGACTTTCTGTCATAGGGTCTGATATAAATTATTTATTGCTTTTTCTTTCTTCTGTATTCCATAAGGAATCGAGATGGGACCATCGGAGTGTTGCTGAAATTTTAAGAATTCCAAGTTCCTGGAGATTTACTCGTTGATTTTGTATCTATCTTGCATTTTCCATTGCAGCTTTCCATTCTAACATTAGTGAATCCCAGGAAAAGGATCGTTATTATCTTTGATAGTTTTCTGGAACTCTCAATTCTTCTTCTCACTGGCACATTAACCACTATGGCGGCAAATTAACGGTAAATTACAAAATAGAATATTTTATATATCGAAAAAATAGTTCGGAAATCATAAAACTATTCGAATCTTCAATTTTTCGCAAGGATTATACGCTTTTTTAATAGCAAAGTTGAAAAATAAGCACTACAGGAACAAGGCCAGTGCCAAGGACACTTGCAGATGAAAAGGTAGCATGCTACCTAGCTATTAATTATACTACGTAATTAACTGAAAATACCTTAAGGAAGAAGCTTTTAAAAACGGCCTGTTTTTTATTACTTACCGTAGATTCGGGGGACTTGGGACGATTTTGAAACTTGTCATATTTTCAAAACGGTGCCCTATTTTTATCTGAAAAGGAGGTTCGAATATGCCTAATGACTCAGACTGTTGATTAGGATATATACCATGCTTCAGAATTCGGATATAAATTTAAAAAAATAAAATATACTTGTCCCAAGTCACCCACCGAGTTGGGAGGCTTGGGACACAAGATAAAATCCATTGATTTCTCAACTCTCAAATGAAATAGGAGACTTGGGACGGTGTATAGTTTTGAAAAATTAGAATTTGTGATTATATAGTTGAAATTCGGTAAGGAAATTGAATGATAAACCCCTTTTACAGCGAAAGTAAATATATTGCAACTCAAATGTAAAAGAACTAAACAAAACAAGGGAACTTTGATTTATTTCATTCTTTGGTGATGTCTTTGTGGAAATAACGTAAATAATAATATCCTGCGAAAAATCTCCATATTTCCTGCTGCCGCTTGTATCTATTCGGCATTGCCTCAAGTCACCCTATGAAACAACAAAATAAATGAATGAGATCCGTGTTGCCGTTTGATTTGTAGACAACCTTGTCTCATGACATATCTAATATCTCAATATCCCACGTATCCAGAAAAAAATTACACATGTACAAAGTGGAACACATGTACAGGGTGGGCAAATTTTGATGTTTTAGCACTACAGTTTTTAAACCAGAGGAGATACACAAAATCTGATACCCCATTCTCGTTCTCTTTTTCTGAGAAACTTACAATAGTAGTAGTCATTTTTGGACACTTTCTTTTGTTTTCGAGTTATAAGCAAAAATTGAAAAAATGGCGATATCGAAATAAATTTATATCTCCGCTAATACTGATGATAGGGCTCTGAAAGTAAAACATTATACAGGCACTTTTTTGCTTACAATCCAGTGGCGTGCTCGCCTCTTTAGCAGGATTCTTAATTACGAAGCTATGACCCAAAGTTATGTTTTTTTTAAATGGGAACACTAGATTTCTGTGCAATTTTTTGAAAGCTTTATTTTTACTGATTTCAAAAATATATAATATTATGTGGTTTGTATCTATATAAATAATAGAAAATGGTCAAAAACTTTTTTTTTCAGTATTTCTGTGGTTTTAACTTTTGACGAGCACAGAAAAATAGACCTTCCTATAATGAGAGCAGAGTCCCCTTCCGGCAAGGTCATTCTTTCTATGCTTTTACCAACTTTCACAAAATTTGAATCAAGATATATTGCATAAATTTTTATAATAACGAAAGGACTAATAGAAGGAGATAATGGTAATCATACGATTCTATATTTTTCAAGGCTCATCAAAAGTTGAAACCATAGAAATATTGAGACAAAAATTTATTGACCATTTTCTATTATTTATATTGATACAAACCATATGATGTTATATATTTTTGAAATCAGTAAAAATTAAGCTTTCAAAAAATTGCACAGAAATCTAGTGTTCCCATTTAAAAAAACATAACTCCTGCTAAAAAGCCGAGCACACCACTGGATTCTACCTAAAAAAGTGCCTGTATAATGTTTCAATTTCAGAGCTCTATCATCAGTATTAGCGGAGATGTAAATTTATTTCGATATCGCCATTTTTCCAATTTTTGCTTATAATTCGAAAACAAAAGAAAGTGGCCAAAAATCACTACTACTATTGTAAGTTTCTCAGAAAAAGAGAACGAGAATGGGGTATCAGATTTTGTCTATCTCCTCTGGTTTAAAAGCTGTAGTGCTACAACATCGAAATTTGCTCACCCTGTACAAGACACTAGAAATTATAAAGGCCATAAAAAAACGCGCTTTTACTCTCCTGAATTCGTTAATTTTTCCTGACAATTCAAACGCTCTGGTCACGGCAAACTCAACAGGAATTAATTGTTAAACTAACCGAAAAGACGCTACACAATCTTATAAGTTTGTCCCTTCACTTATAAACGGTAAGAAACAAAGAAAGCTGCAAGGGGGATAATTGTCCCAAATTACAGGACCGTCCCAAGTCACCCGAATCTACCGGTACTTAATTCAAAACGAAATCAAATTGTAGTTGACCTAAGGAAGCGAATGAATCTAATACAGCCCTGCTTTTCTCATTTACTGGCACCTATAACCGATGATCTTTGATGTGAAATGAGTGTTGGTAAACATACCTGAAAAATTGTTTGAATGAATTCATAATCAGAGTTGCGTAAACTTGCAATTAAAAAAGCACGCAGCAGTAATTATAAAAAAAAGTTTGTCAAATTAATTATACCGTCCTTGGCGTCCTTATGACTCCACTTGCAAGTCGAAAATGCGTGTATTTTTCCCGAAAGCGAGAAAAGCTTTTCGTAGTATGATTTTCGCAGTTTTGACCCCATCTTCACAAGGTCTTCAAATCCATTCAATCCTTCTAGTGATCATGGACCGAAAAAACCTCGAATATTCCACACAAATTTTCAGAATATCAATGGTACTTTTGCGGCATGGGCGGTAAATCAAGATACTTTTCCTAAATCAATGAAAAACTTCATTTTGTGTCCACGTAGAAAATCATCATTAAAATTTCAATTTGATTTACTGAATTTTGTCAAGTTAGAGACTCGCCTGTAATTTTGAAATCCGGGCATACCATTTTAAGGAGATGTCTTTTTAAGGCTCCTCTTTTATTACTCCTGCGCGACACGAAAAGTTATACAGTAAAATCGCATTTCGCTTTGAATTATTTCCTGCTGCTCCTTACTGAAGGGTATAAAATTGAGTATCATAAATTCGACACCCACTGCGATTTTACAATCATTTATGAAGACACTAATCCTGTCCATCAAATAAATCAATATACAGGGTGAGTACAAATATTTCAACAGTAAATTCTTGAGGTCAAAAGAATCACTTATTTCTTATACCATTTTTTTCCGATACGGCCTTGATAAAGATAAAGCCGTTTTAAGTTTTCATAATGAGTTGTGTCACCCCTGGAGAAACAAAATTACCTTCAGAATAACGAGCTAAATCTATGACACGACACTACACATCTGTGGATCTTTTAAACAGAGGTTCATTCACAATGTATCCAATTTTCCGAATATCACAGATATGTATTTTTTATTTTTGAACATCAAATTACTCGAAATAGGTGCATTATACGAGAAAAGATGAGGAATACGACGATATATTGAAAAATTCTCAGTCTACAATAGAACCAAACAAAATTTCAATGTCCAAATATTTTATTACTCAACATATTCTCCTCTTAATTGGGTACATCTATTACTGCAACGTCTCTAGACCTTTCAAAAAAAATGTTTCTTCTTGCTCTGCAAACCAGACCTCCACAGTTTTTATTACCCCCTCGTTGGAAGAAAATTAACGACCTTTTAAACTTTTTTTCAGTTGAGAAAAGAGATGATAGTCGGATGGAGCCAAATCTAGTGAATAAGGGGGGTGTTCTAGTAATTCAAACCCTAAATCACAAATTTTTTGCATTGTAACATGAGATTTGTGTGCAGGGGCGTTGTCCTGCAAAAACAAAACACCTTTGGATAGTTTTCCGCGTCTTTTCTGTTTAATTTTATCCCGTAGAGTGGTCAGTAATGTCGAATAGTAACCTCCGGTTATTGTTCTGCCCTTATCCAATAATCCATCATGATTACTTCATGGCAATCCCAAAAAACTGAAGCAAGAACTTTTCCAGCAGATTTGGACTTCTTAGGTCTTGGAGAACCAAAGTGTCGCCATTCCATCGATTGTTGCTTTGTTTCTGGATCGTAGAAATGTACCCAAGTCTCATCCATAGTAACAATTCGGTTTAAGAAGTCCACAGTCCACATCGTTTTCAAATCGAGCACAGATCGAACGCGATGTTTCTACCCTTGCACGCTATTGGTCAACATTCAAACATTTGGGGCAATTTTTCTCATGTCCAAATTGACTTGAACTACATATATGATGAACGCGTTCGTATGAAATATTCAATGCTTCAGGTATCCGTTTTAGACCAATTCGACGATCTGATAAAATCATGTCATGAACTCATTCCATAGCCTTCCTAATCCACAAAATGCCTTGTAACACCAACCTAACTGAATCATCCATCCTCCTCTGTAGATACCAGGCAATCCATCCACTTCCTTTTTTCTTCGGCCAGATTGGACTCCAATCCGTCCTATCACCTTTTCTGTCGATAGAATCACGCCCTCGGGACCCGAATCACAGGGATCTCCTTCGTCACCACCTAATTTCCCCGGTGGCTGCCTGATCCACATCAAAGAAATGTTCCGGGTTATTGATCTCTCATTGTGTATTTCAGCGGAAACAGTGGCAGGACGACGGTAAGACCACCCTCCTGTCCCACCCGATCTACAGGATCTTCTACGTGTCGCACGACTCTCAGGACATGAAGATATTCAGTTATATAGCCAGGGAGGGATCATCCAACGTTTTTAAATGTGCAGTATTTAAGTCGAGTAAAAAGGTAGGTGGGTCGAATGATTTTTTTTACTATATCCAAGAGATTTATCGAAATGCTCAGAGAATGGAGATTTTCTGACGAAAATGATGTATTTTTCATGAAATATCTTTGAAACGTCAAATTTTGCAATAACTATTTCAACATTTCCCAAAAAATAAAATTAAAAATTAAAAATAAAAATGGGTATTTAAAATTTAAAGCGTTCCGTTTCTATTGCACAAGTTGGCAACATCGACTGAAATATGCGTTGATAATAAAGGACACCAAATGCACTATCTTGATGAGACAGACAAAGATGGCTGTCTATGAAGTCTGCGACAAACGAGGAAGGTCGTAAAATTTTATGGGATTTTTATGGCCGGCTGCTGATGTGGCTCGCCAGTGAGTACGCGCCTTATGATAGCTGTGAATCAACAGCTGATATTTTATAAACAAGCCATTGTTCTTTTCTTCTTCTGGTAGGCGCTGTTGCCAAATCGTAAACTAGAAACGAAGCCATTTGAATTTTAAAACCTCATATTTGAAGAATGATTTTGAATAGTTTCCGCGGTGAATTTGAAAAATCCATGAATGAAACTCATAATTATTCAATTTAAACTTGCATATGCTGTGATAACCCAAATTGAGGAGAATTCCCCATACTTGGTAGCTGAGGATATGGCCTCAAAAGAATGCTTTTGAAATCATTCTTCTTAACATGTATGAACACCTCGATTTTCCTACTTTAAAATGAAAATGTGGAAAATCTCTCGCACCCGTCAATTTCTGATTCGAGGGGGAACAATTTCTCCGCTTTTTTCATCCCCGTAACTTTAACCCCCCAAACGGGGATGAGCACAACCCCTTGATTTTGAAAAGGGATGCCCTCATCCCTTGTTACGATAACTAATTTCGAAGATTTTATCGGGTACTATCTGATCCTGAAATTTTGCTTCAAAATTTCCATCGATAACGAAATGACAGGTAAAATAGAGAAAGAGTACTTACTTTTGTGATTAGTTTATTAAACGTTGGAAATGGGCACCATTCCTTCCATGCAGTAGCAATTAGTTTTCCTGAAAACCTTCACGTATAGTCCATTCACATTTATTTTAGCAGTCGGTTGGACATGGAAATTTGACACATTGCATTTTGTATAGTACAAAAATTTGAGGTTATGAAGCTTGTCAAAACATTTTTGGGTTTTAAATCAACGCTGTTGCCCATTCTACGTAAAAGTTTCTGCTATTACGTATTTTATCACAATGTCGAATCTCTTCGGAAAATATGTGACGAACATAATTGAAGTTTGTACAAACTGATTGAAGGATAACCAAATCCAGTTATTTGCATGGAAAATACAAGAGATCAGTATAATATCATAATATGCACTAGCTTGAAGAGAGTTAATGTTCGTTATCTTCTTTGGCTAAAGTTTGAATACGTTACATCAGTTGTAGATTTCAAAAATATAAACCCGAAGATGAAATGCATATGATGCAGTGGTTGGGAATGGGTATCTCCCGAAGAAATTAACAGATAATTACAAGAATGTTAAATTCTTCAACAAAAATCATCTGTGAGTAAAAGGAATTAAAGGAAGTTTCAAGTCAAGATGAACTTCACCTTAGAACAAAAATTTCACATGAATAAACAATTAACAGGACAAACATAAAATTCTCAAATTCCACCAATTTTTTGGGTCACCTAATAGAAGGAAATTCTTTGTCATCCTCTTCATTCACAATCTTTCTGATTGTGGAAATATTCAGCTGAAATATAAGTCGTTTAGATTCAGATGAAACATCATATAAATTCTTTTACATTGAATATATTTGCTACCGTCTGACGTATTGTGGATTTTAGAATATCAGGGTATAACTATTTTAATGAGCGGACCTGAATTCTATATAGCACTTCCTGAAACCCTGTCTCTTTTTTCATTTTCGGCATTTTCGTAATAAAAATAGATATTAGTTGTGGCAACGGCGTCATGATATTAACGACATTTCATGAGTGCCAACCTTACTCCGTTCTAGTTACAAAATCTTGAGAAAATTATTTCATGGCCAACCGACTGCTGAAATAAATGTGAATGGAGTATACATTACTCAAGATTTCTGGTGTAATTTGACGGCATTCATTAATGATTCGAGATCGCAAATCATCCAGTGACTCAGGCTGGGTAGCGTAAATCTTGGATTTCAGGTGACCCCATTGAAAAAGGTCCAGTGGAGCCAGATCGGGTGATCTGGGTGGCCACTCCATATGTCCCCTTCTTCAAATCCAGGCGTGAGGAAAATTTTCATCTGAAAAATTACGCACTGGTTGAACGAAATGAGGTGGTGCGTCATTTTGTTGGACAATGATCGTTTGATGTAGTTTTGATTACCATTAATCATTTCACTGACCACTTCACAGAACTGCAGTCAGCGATCGGGATCATCCTCAGAAGTCTTTTCAATGTGAATTGAAAATACTTCTGGAACTATCTAAGATTCGTCAGGATTCTCTATTGAGAATCAACAAGATAATTTTTGGCGTAACAAGAATTAAATCATCTTATTAAAGCATCTCTTCTTTGAAAAAATATTGGGAACTTCACGGGGTTCTGAAAAAAACAATTTTGTGACTATGTAGTTGTAAAATGTGAGTTTTGGTTGGAACAGGCCGTATAGAACCTGAAAGATTTAATTCGAAGGGGATATTTAAGAGATTTCGGAAATAATAAAGCTAAGTATAGAACGCAAATGAACAAGTTGATATAGTATAAATTCAGGTGAAGCTTCAGCATATTGAATCTACAATTGCTGATTCACTCGTGTTGAAAAGGGCTTTATATTCAAATGAAATCTTGGCACATAATACATATATCGGTAGAACATAGAAAACAAACCATTCCTTTCTGGGTCTTTGCATTATAAAAAAGGTAAGACGAATGAATAGAATTGGGGATACATTTGTATGTATGAACTCTGGGAATAAACCTTTTTCGAAAAAAAAGCATCCCTGTTGAAATTCTACATTCTATTCTCAACTGTTGGGTATTGGAAGGCTAGGTTCGATTGAATCAATCACAGCATTTCAGCAGTGTATACCCCGGAGAAATTTGGTTTGCAGAATGGTGAATGCGCCGGGCTAAGTGTTAGGTTCAGAAGATAGAATGTTAATACTGTCATCGAATATTCAGGGAACAAAATTGGAAGAAAATTAACTGTTCTGGTGGTAATACTCAAATCAATTTTCAAATTTTACACACTTTCTCATTGTAATATCTCTTTAGTTTTCTATAAATACAGTTGAATTGAAAACTGAAGTGGAATTTTCTGGTAGAAATATATATTTTTGGTATATCGCTCTAATAGCTCGCTTCTGAGGTGGGACATTTTCCAGTAACAACTATTATTTCATAATAATATTCCATAGTTGAAAATTCATCCTTCGAATCAGAAATATTGAACTTATACGTAAATTTAATGGAGGGTTATTTAGAGTCGTTTTGAATAGGGTTAAGTGAGAAGTACATATTTTGTCTTCTTCAATGGATTCAGTGGCTAATATATTCCCAAACTTTGGTTTTTGAAAATTAAGTTTGAGCAATATTTTCTTTCAACAATGGCAGTAGGGAAAGTTTTGAAAAACATTGAAAATTTCACGCAAAGTTATATAATTTTAAGAGAATTCTAAATATTCTCTTTTCAAACCAGAATTGTAAAAAACTCACAATAAGCAATTCGAAAGCTTATTATTGGAAATAATGACAAGTTTTGAAGGTTAACTTTTTCCAGTAAAACAACCTGTATTTCTTAAGCAATTATAAGCGTATGTATGCTTTTCTCAGTCTAGTTTACTGAGAAAAAGTATCCAAATTTTCGGTTCTTTTGAGTTGTACAGCCTTTGTGTTTCAGCCACGTTCAGATAGCTCAATTATCGTTCTGGCATGAATGCGGTCCGTTATGTCCTGAATATAATGGCCAGATTTGTTTATAGGTACAAGTGCTAATGGGACATTTATCCATAACAAAGTTTCGCAAAAGATAATTGAACAGGCTGATTTATAATGATGTGTTTCTGATTTAAAGCGGAAAAGATTTTTGTAAGAATCAAGATTGATTCCCTTTTTTTGTAGCAGCATACTCCAAAAAATAATCAGTTATCACTTCATTTGGATTCTGCATTCAGTCAATCCGTTCTCCTCACAACGATTAGTTGTAAAATCAGCAATAAGGTCTATGTCAGACCATGAAAAACAATAGAAAACTTCGTATAAACCCGAACAACCTAATCGAATCAACGGACATAAATAATTTCGGCCTGTTTTTCAAGCTCACACAAGATTTGTTGTTATTCCAGTAATTGATACGTGTATCGGCTGTCTGATTCAATATTGAGTGAATTATGGGAAATATAGGCATTGGGTATCATCTACAAAGTAGGGATGGCAGATCGATGGAATAACATCGATTGCGACAAATTAATTAACGTCGATGTCATCGATGTTCAAACATCGAAATTGACAAAGGGAAATTCTCCTTTCCGTAGGAGATATGGCAAGGACCCATATGAGTTCACAGAGAGATACAAGTGTGTAATGGTATACGACTCTAAACAGAGGTTATTCCTGCCCTTAAGTTATGAGTCCTCTGTTAACTGGCTGTCTGCATATGTGCTTATAAGTGCGTCAAAGTCTACCTCAAAGGGGATTCATTCAAACCTTACAACTGATGGTTCTAAGCCTAGAATGACAGCTGCTAACCTGGAATAAATGCCTAAATACCATAAAGCAAGCGACCAAAGGCCACGGTTTGACCTTTTATGGGTGCCAAGCCATTGCTTGTTTTGAAATAAATGAGAAAGCATTGCAATTGTAGAAGGGTATTAAGACTAACACTTATTAGACTTGAACCCTTCTATGGTTTCGAAAAAATGTAGCTGTTTAGTACTTGAAGTGTTGCCTCACAACAACCCTCTCCAAAAACACACCCCTGTTTGCCATCCTGCACCAAGAACCATTTTAAAGATTCTACGAGCTGAGATTTCTACTGGTCATAGTGGGTCTGCTGAATGAACATTGTGTTACCATAGCAACGAACAATAACTCATTAGAAGTGTCAGTATTAAGTTTGAGGTCAAAAAAGTAACCAGCAGGGGGGGTTAACTCCCTTGAAATGATTTTGTTCGGGCAGAAGTAGTGCCATCTATCGAGTTTTTTCCTTTTAACTATCGACGAGTAGATATTTTAGAGTAGATTTCTTCACGAATATTCAATAGCAGCAACTTTGATTGAGAAAGAAGAAATAGAATAAAAACAACAACGATTCTGTTATCTGTGACAACAACAATGTGATGGAAGTCAAAACTTTTGACGTAAAAATGTAAAAAATGATTCGAGGAAACCGTATGTGGAGGGATATTTAGCCAAAAAAACGATGAATGATATTATAATAAATGTTCGGATTGCTTGGAAGTAATTCAGGCTAAATGAAGCCAACACAAAATTGGTGAGACCCTCCTGAACATTTAATACTATTTTTCATCGCTCAGCTCTAAATATCCTCGCCAAAATAACTCCTTTTAATAACCCAATTCAAAATTAGGGAAGAACTCAGGGGGCAAGTAGATAATGAGAAGTTTCAAGCCCAATATGAGGAGGTATTATCTTCTTTTATTCCTATAGATTAATTTTTCCAATCAGATGTTACCAAATCTACAAATTGAATTTTTTTTGGCTAGTTTCAAATCTTCTGCACATCATTACTAATTTATGTCGGAAATTAAATTTTTTTCGGCATAAATTTGTGATGGTACGCGACCGAAATTTCAATCTTGATGTATTGAAATTTAAACCAAATTCGTTGGCAGTTCAGTAGGCATCTGTAATTCTGGTAGCAATGCTGCCAAAATCATGCCGGCGAAAAAGGAAAAAACTCGATAGATGTCGCATCTATAGGTTATCTATGGTAACCAGAGTTACGCAATAAATTAAAAGAAAGAATGTCCACCGAAATTGTGAAAATCGAAAAATTGGAGTATCGAGCCATCATCAAGTACCGTTATTTAGGGTTGAGAGGTAAGCAGATTTACGAAGATATGCTCAATATCCTTGGCGATCAATGTCCTTCGTATGCGACCGTGAAAAATTGGACTGCAAGCTTCAAAAGAGGTAAATATTCCATTGAAGATGATGACCGATCGGAAAGGCCAGTTTCTGTGTCAGTCCCCGAAAATATCGATGAAGTTCATGACATGATTTTATCAGACCGTCGAATTGGGCTAAAATGGATATCTGAAGCACTAAATATTTTATACGAACGTGTTCATCATATAGATCACGTCAATTTGGACATGAGAAAAATTGCTGCAAAATGGATCCCCAAATGTTTAAATGTTGACCAAAAGCGTGCAAGGGTAGAAGCATCGCTTTCGATCTGTGCGCGATTTGAAAACGATGTAGACTTCTTAATCGAATTGTTACTATGGATGAGACTTGGGTGCATTTCTACGATCCAGAAACAAAGCAACAAACGATGGAATGGCGACACTCTGGTTCTCCAAGACCTAAGAAGTTTCGTGTCGAAAAATCTGCTGGAAAAGTTCTTGCCACAGTTTTTTGGAATTGCCATGGAGTAATCATGATTGCTTTTTTGGATAAGAGTATAACAATATCCGGAGATAACTATTCGATGTTACTGACTACTCAACGGGAAAAAATTTAAGAGAAAATAAGCGAAAAGCTATCCAAAGGTGTTTTGTTTTTGCAGGAGAACGCCCCTGTACACAAATCTCATGTTGCCAAGCAAAAAAATCGTAATTTAGGGTTTGAATTACTGGAACACCCCCCTTATTCACCAGATTTGGCTCCATCCGACTAAAAAACTAAAAAAAGTTTAAAAGGTCGTTAATTTTCTTCCAATGAGGAGGTAATAAAAGCTGTGGAGGTCTGGTTTGCAGAGCAAGAGGAAACTTTTTTTTAAGGTCTAGAGACGTTGGAGGTTCGCTGTAATGAATGTATGCACAATTAAGAGGAGAATATGTTGAGTAATAAAATATTTTGATATTGAAATTTTGTTTGGTTCTATAGAAGACTAAGAATTTTTTCTCGTAGAATCCAAGTGCCAGGTCTCTATAGCCTAGGAGTTATACATCTCAATTTTCATGATGTGACAGAAAAGGCTCCTAAAGATAAACACCCAAGACAACCTCATGAGGATTTATCAAGCTAGTAATCAAAACAAAAAATGTTCGACGTTCTGAAACGTCAGTTCAATGTAGAGTTGATCCATAGTTGACTTCCAAAAAGCTCAATTTAAACACACAGGGTCATTCCTCAGATGATTTCATGACATAAAGATTTTATGGACTATGGGTCTCTGACGCATTGTTCCTGAGATACAGGGTGTTTAAATTTAGAAAAAATATTTTGTAAAATTAGCAGTCAACTTCAATTATGAAGGCAGCTGAGCTGTCCCAATCTGTGTCTATACGATTTCGGAAGTAATCTTAGAATTTCGTAGCTCTCTTAAGTGAAATCGCATTTTATTTTTTGTCTCAGAAAGTATTTATCTCAAGTGAAAAACTCAAGACACCATTCTCACTGTGAATTATGTGGTAATCACTAGAATAATTTCAAATTTGAGAAAAATCATTGGCGTACCAATGTTTTCACTGAATTTAAACCTTTCTATCAAACCTAAAAAAACCATATACGGTTTCAAAAATATATTCAAAAAACCCATTTCATAAATTTCAATAGCCTGTATCTTAGAAACAATGCATCAGAGACCTCTAGTCTACAGTTTTGTATCATAAAACAATCTGAGAAATAGGATCCCGAATTTACGGAAAAACCCTGTATATTTCAAGTATCATTACGATGTTATAGTCACCAGGTAAATGCACATTACATCTAGTGGCCACGTGAGGTGAATAACTGCCATTGGATACTTTAGGATTCTGTTTCACGTGACCCCAGAGTGGAAGTTACTCATAGAAATGCATTCACCAATTTTTTTGCTGGAATATCGTTTTGAAGCATTGATATTCGAAACGCATCGATGCTTTTAGCCCATCCCTATATCCAAGTCGTAACCCATTCGGAACTTGATATACTACCGAAGTTTGATTGGAACAATTCGATAAATTATTCCACATCAGAGTATCCCGCTGGTTCAGCATATTTCGATGGAATTCATCCCGAATTTTAGCGATAATAAATGAGTCAATGGCTGCTTTATCGCTCGTGTAGTCTGAAATTATAGTCATTCCCCCTCCTTTTTGTTGGGATTTCTATATGGTCCGATAGAATGATTGGAATTCTCTCAATTTGGTAGTATTTCCATTATATTACTATTTTTATAGTCTTATCATTTAAATTTCGAAAAGAACCTCCTTATGAGATTATTTCCTATGTTATTTTTGACAAAAAAGGGACGTAGAATTTTCCATAACAATTTATTTTTGCCTTGTTCTGACGCAAATATGAATGAATTATTTACGTAATTGAGTAGGTTTTCAATAGATAGAGATATGAGCCCTAAAAATGTATTTGGCTGCCTGGTAAGTGAATACGTAATTTGCCATGGACAGAATTATTTTCATTGCTACCGTATGCACTCACTGCATATGACTTATCCATCTGATATACAGGGTTGGGTCATAAGTCTGGAATAAAATTAAGATTTCTCGAAATGAAAACGCTGCGACCCATCAATTGATTTTTGATTACCATCATTTTCTGGCAATAAAACTGACTGTTTTTTCTCAAACTCATCCTTCCACAATTGGTATATGTTTCCATTTGAATAATGGTTGGGACTAAGGGGTTGAAGAAAAACACTTATTTTATTTTCAGAAACTGAGGGTAATTGAAAATCAATTGAAGGGTTTCTGCGTTTTCATTTCATTGCTTGAAGTAATATTAATTTTATTCTAGACTTATGCCCAAGTCTGTATAGTGTACAAAACTATAAGTTGAATCCTTTCTTTTGATCCTCAAATATATTTTATTTGTAATAGTGATGAAAGAGGAATAAGAGGATCATGCCTATTTTGCTGAAAATTTGTTGTTTCAAAACGATTAATGGATCCAGCTATGAAATGATAAATTCTTCTTTTGAATACTTATTTAATATATATTAACCTCTTCAAATACAGGGTGAATATTTGACAGATATTTTAACACTAGATTCTTGAGGTCAAAAGAAACACTTCTATCCCCTACCATTTTTTCCGAATCGGCTCGGTTTAAAAGTCACAGGCTGTTGAAAACCCATAAAAAAATGTTATTTTTAGTTCTCTCACACATCATGTAGAAAGTAGATACTCCCAAAGTCCAAGGTAGTCAGAGAAGAAGCTAGAAAATGGACACCCCGATCATCTACCAACAAATCTCAAATTACCCCATTCCTTTATAATGAACTTCGAATTAAAATTCTCTAATTTTCAGTCTGAAATTACTTGTCGAATCTAATCAAAATTATAACTTCGCTGAACTTTGAACAACGCTCTAAACTAATAACTCCATGAATTCCGTTTTGCACTGTCTGAACATTTCATCACAAGGAATTTTTCATTGATGGTAACCGAAGTTACTACGTATTCTAAAATTGCTTTCAACAAATTTGGAGCATCTTGACATTCATGAAAGCTTTTTTGATCGGTATTAATACCTGTGCTCGATTTATAAATATTTGAGAGACACAGAATCCTCAGAACAGAAAAGATATAAATAAATCGAAATTGAGATTATGAATAGTAGACACGTGAATGGCATCATTGCCATCTCATGTTATTCGTTAATTCAGAGGATTATCCTATGGAAGAAAATGAATAAGGAATGGGCGCTGAGATGATTTATTCGCGATTTTGTTTCATTGAGTAAATCTTAAAATCAACAAAGGACAAACGGCTCCTTTGCATCTCTTTTCTTCGGTCGATCATTTCCATTTTTTCTTTGAACACTAAATGTTTTACGGAAAATGCTAACACATCGCAAAACAGTATGTACCCTGAAAAAAATGGTGATATACAGGGCGAGTCTTTGACTCGTACAAATATTTCGAGAGTAGATTATTTAGAGAAAAAGAAACACTTTCTTTCTATACCATTTTTTCTAAATTGGCTCGGTTTAACAGTTACACTGTTGAACTACCATAAATAATTTATTTTTAGTTCTATCTCACAAACGGTTTTATCGAATGAGATGAATTTCGGAATATAATTGATTTATTTGATTGATATTTTCCGAACAGAAGATATCATCCACGTCTTCCAGTTTTTTCATTATGACCATTAGGAACTATAAAAATACCAATAATTCAAAGAACTAAACTCTTGAAACTAAGTTGGACGCTACTCAATGAATATTTGAACGTTTTGTAAAATAAAAGTATTCTTCATATAAAGAATACTTTTATACATATTTTGAATGCAACTATGTTCAAAGGATCTACAGATGTGTAGTGTCATAGATTTAGCTTGTTATTCTGAAGGGAATTTTTTTCTCCAGGGGTGGCATACCTCATTATGAAAACATAAAATGACTATATATCTTTATCAGGGCCGAATCGGAATCAATGGTGTAGAAAAAAGTGTTTCTTTTGACCTCAAGAATCTACTGTTGAAATATTTGTAAGATTCAAAGACTCACCCTGTATAGCATCCTGAATGCGGTGAAATATTTGCCAAAAGAATATTTCTACACGGCTTCTATTTTCTCCCCATTTCTGAAGTAGGATTCAATAATGAATGCTTTTAGCACGTCACTAAAAACCATCTTTATAATTTGCTGATAATTTGAATACAAAAACAGTTTACTTGGAAAATGGTAGAGCAGAAGCTAAGAATTATGTTCAGACGCCGAATATCGTTGAATGGAGAATTTTTCATACTATTATACCGGGTGGCCCACCCCAGACGAGGCGCTCATTTTGAAGGAGTAAATAAAGATAATTTGAAAATATTTTCTTGTGATATGTGATGTATTATTTTCATATATACAGGGTGCTCGAAAACAAAGATATAGGCCAAAGTTACACTTTATCAAATGTAACACCCTGTATTTGACCTCAAAAATGGAATGGCAAGCTCAAATTATGATGAGTTTCTTCAGATCACTTCATACCCTAGCACCACCCTTCACGAGATAATGGCGAAAAATTGAAAATATGGAGTTTTTTAAATAGCAATAAATGAAGAAACAAATTACGCTAGCGATACAGACAGTATTTTTTTGAGTAGACAAGCTGGCTACTCCTACATATAAAAAAATTTAAACTCTGGAATATAGAGAGTGATCATAATAAATTCTCAAACATCAACTACAAATAATCGTCAAAAACTTTCTTATTTCAAATGGCACACCCGGTATTTCTATATATGAACGTATAAATTAATTTCGAAACTATCTTCATAATTTTCCTATACCTAAACCCGATAGTTTGTCAGCAGTTTTTGACGATTATTTGTAGTTGATATTCGAGAATTAATTATGAGCACTCTGTATATTCCAGAGTTTGAACTTTTTTTATGTGTAGGAGTAGTCAACTTTTCTACTTGAAAAAATACTGTCTGTATCGCTGGCGTAACTAGTTTCTTCATTGATTGCTATATAAAACAACTCCATATTTTCGATTTTTCGCCATTATCTCGTAAAGGGTGCTTCTGAGCTATAAAGTAATCTGAAGAAACTCATCATAATTTGAGCTTGCCATTCCATTTTTGAGGTCAAATACAGGGTGTTACTTTCAAAAAAGTGTAACTTGTATCTATATCTTTGTTTTCGAACACTCTGTGTATATGACAATAACGTTAAATTGTGCTTTTGAACACCCTACACACACCACCAGAAAAGATTTTCTAAATATCTTCATTTACTCCCTCAAAATGAGCGCCGCGTCTGGGATGGGCCACACGGTATAGAATCGGAATTTAAGAGATTTATTTCTCCAAAATTTTCATTTGAATGGTAGTTCCTGAGTTCCTGGCGACAGATCATCCTGATTTGTCATTAATCCTAGATCAAAACAAGGGACACGGTTTTCAATATGTTTCTTTTTACTCGAAAATCAATGTGAGTTGAATGAATAGAAATCCCTCTTATTCAGAGGTTTTCTCGCAAGTCTCCTCCTTCCTGCAGTGTCTAGTCATTCCATTCTTAAGTCATTTTATATGCAACCCATCCAGTAAACGTTTATTCTTTGGTTTCCAACAATTTTCCGTAACTACCCACGGTTTTCATTCTAAAATTAATCTTTACAGGGGATTAGATCTTCCGATCTGTGCAGATCCGCTTTTTTTCTTGTGATTATCCCTGGAAGTATGCTGAGCACACTTCCTAAGCCACCGTAAATACGGTATACTTCCTGTGCCCGAGAAAAACAAATACTGTAATCCGAATTTCACGAACGTAGCCACCGCAAATTCCGCATCTATATTTTGTTGATTTCCCGAGGACTGACGGATTTACTGCATCAGAAGCGCGGTCACCTGGCTATCTGCCTATTACTACACGAAGCAAGTTCGAGCGAAGAACACTTCGGTTATTTCTAGCTTTACAAATACAAAGTCGACCGTTACCCATCCCGTTCGAAACTCCGATTTAATTGTTCGAAATGCGGTTGTGTAATTGTGAAGTTGGATCGCAGGAAAAGTTCGGATCGATCAGAAAACCCCGAGGGTTTCACTGCGGACTGTGATGTAATTTTTTGTGTGTGGTAGTTTCCCAAACAATGTGCGGCCTTAGGTGAAACCGGTCAAGGATTAGTGAAACTGCTTTTTCGGTTTGATTTTCACTTTCGTCGTTACATGTTTTAAAGAAAGCTCAGACGAATTTGAACATATTCCTTTTTTTTAATTTTCTGTGAGGCATATTGAGAATTAGGACATTTAAAAGAGGAAGAAAAGATAGAATTCAACAAACATCGCAAATGAATAGCTGCGAAAATATTTGAAAGTTGATTATTTGTCAAAAAATAGTGTATACAGGTTGTGTCTTTGACTCGTAAAAATATCCTAACAGTAGATGCTTGAGGTCAAAAGAAACACTTTTTTCCCTTACCATTTTTTCCGAATCGACTCGATTTAAAAGATACATGCTGTTGAAAAACCATAAAAAAATAGTTGATATTTGAGAATTAATTATGATCACTCTGCATATTCCAGAGTTTGAATTTTTTTTATGTGTAGGAGTAGCTAACTTGACTACTCGAAAAAATACTGTCTGTATCGCTGGCAAACCTCGCAAATGAAAAGCTGCGAAAATACTTGAAAGTTGATTTTTTGTCAAAAAATAGTGTATACAGGGTGAGTCTTTGACTCGTACAGATATCTTAATAGTAGATTCTTGAGGTCAAAAGAAACACTTTTTTCCCTTACCATTTTTTCCGAATCGACTCGATTTAAAAGATACAGGCTGCTGAAAAATCATAAAAAAATAGTTGATATTTGAGAATTAATTATGATCACTCTGCATATTCCAGAATTTGAATTTTTTTTTATGTGTAGGAGTAGCCAAATTGACTACTCGAAAAAATACTGTCTGTATCGCTGGCAAACATCGCAAATGAATAGCTGCGAAAATATTTGAAAGTTGATTCTTTGTCAAAAAATAGTGTATATCTTAACAGCAGATTCTTGAGGTCAAAAGAAACACTTTTTTCCCTTACCATTTTTTCCGAATCGACTCGATTTAAAAGATACAGGCTGTTGAAAAACCATAAAAAAATCTCCCAAACTATTTCATCGAATGATTTGAATTTCGGAATATAGTTTTTCATTTATTTGATGAATCTTTTTGGAACACAAGATATCACTCACGTCTTCCAGTCTTCTCATTGTGACCATTACATACCATAAAAATACCAAAAATTCAATGAACCCATCTCTTGAAACTAAGTTGGATGCTATCTAATAAATATTCGAACGTTTTGTAAAATAAAAAAATTATTTTCTCTTATAATGTGCTGTTTTCGAGTAATTTGATGTTAAAAAATTAAAAAGTATCTGTGAAATTTGAAAAATTGAGTACTTTTGGCTGAATACAACTCTGTTTGAAAAATCCACAGATGTGTAGCTAGTTATTCTAGGGATGGCACAGCTCTTTTTGAAAACTTAAGATGGCTATCTCTTTTTATCAGGGCGGAAACGGAAATAATGGTATATGAAATTAGTGTTTCTTTTTACCTCAAGAATCTACTGTTAATATTTGTACAAGTCAAAGACTCACCCTGTATATTCTCTTTTGGATTGCTAACCATTATTTCATTTCGAATAAAATTCAGGAAAATTTAAATGTTTCATCATGGTCACAAAGCCAGATAGCCACATGCCTACTAAGGAAATCCTTATAATCACTTTTCGTGTCCAAAGGAATCAATTTCAAATATTCTTCTAATATCTAGCTATCCCGATGTAAGTTCCATTCGCTGCAAAAAAAGCCTTCAATCTATCAATATAGATCTGCAGTTGAAGGCACATTAAACACACCACGATAAATTTTTTTATACATTGACATTTTCCTAAAAAGAGAAATGCCGTTTTTACAGAAAAATAAACAATCTATTCGATTACCAACCCAACGGTGGTATGATAAATGATTCGCAATTTTTTGGCAAGTTACACAGTTGTTTCCCAGAAAGTGAACGCCAAAATGGAATTTTGATGAAAATATTTACATGCCGAGTTCAAAGCACTTGTAAAATGAATGATTATTTTCGGTACAAAAGGGATCCTCTTCGATGGATGAGGCAGCTTGAATGTTTTTGCGAACAAGCGAATTTTTTCCATCATGCTGACTTTCGATTCCATCAAATTTGCAGCATCATCCATTTGTTCAGAATGGTTTTCCCATATTGAATAGACAGAGAATTTAATAATTGCGACATTTTTTAGTCTAGTACCTACCCACTTGTATCTGTAGTTTGTAGGCTCAATCAACAGAATGTTTCCCATCAAAACTATTTATCGTTGAACGTATATATGATATTTCCTAACAGTCTTATGCAGCCAAAGTGTTGACCATTGCGACCTATTATTTCAGCTGTTGTCTCTTGGAAATTGCTGAATGATCAATGTTTATATTACGTATTTACCCTGTAACGCTCTCAACAGATTTGCTAGCTAAGCATGGCATGAATGAAAGTGAAAATCGAAACCCTCCTTTTTGAATTGCTAGAATATAATCTGTATCGTCCGTGAGGACCTTAAAATATGAGTAAAACCAACAAGGATATGAAAGTGAGACATTCCAGCCTAGATATGCCAGACGTAGAAATCGTGAAGAAGAAGCAAGACATGCTTTCTAAGGCACGCCACAAGCTCTTCCATTTCGGCGAAAACAAAAACAAGAACACAGAAGTACCTGAATCGCCTACGAAAAAAAGTGGGAAATATTCGGCGATAGAGTGCCTATTCAAGGCCACCCATAAGCCCATAGATAAAATTGTTGAGAACCCTGGCGCCCCAGTGTCAAAGCTGAAGAAACAGAATTCCCTCAGTAGTTATCCTATACAAATACAAGTTGAGGAATACGATTGCACGATATCCAGGGATAGACCGGCCACGATCTGTTGTGGTAACATCGACAGGAATCTTAACACAGCCGCTTTGGCTCTGGAAAGGCCGAGAAAGAAGCTCTCTTTCAAGGAACCGGAAACATGTCCAGTAGAACCTCTGGCAGCAGATTCGAGAAGTAGGAAGCAAAACACCAGCAACTTAACGATACCAAGTGGGGGAATGAAAAGGAGTATTTCTTTCACTAATGGGATCATTCGTACTCCGAACGTTGATGAATACGATCTAGAGGTATGCGAAGACAGATTCAAGTATACCTGAATCAAAACATTTATTTTTAACGCAGGTCTAACTATTCACACGTGGTTACTCAATTCTAGGATAGGTACTTGGAAACTAAGATGTATTTATTACACGTTATTTCCACTTTTATTTCTGTGGAATGTGCTCAACATTCATTGTACAGGGTGGGCAAAATTCGTTATCTACTGAGGGGATCTCAAGAACTATAGCAGCTAGAAGAAAATGGATGACACATTCTCGAGCGCTTTTTTAATGATTTATCCAAATCTGAAAACAGAATCGGCCTATCATTTCTAGATTTTGAATTATAGACAGAAATTTTGATTTTGACGATTTCGAAAAGTTCTTATAACTTTTTTGTCTCTGAAGTAACAGATCTGAAACTCGAACCTTCTTAGGCACTTTTATTCGTAGAATCTAATGACAAAAGGTTTTTTCCAATGCAAAAATAACAAATTCAATAAAAGTTTGCATTTAAAAAAACGGAAGTTCGCCTAATGATTCGAAATGACAAAATATTTTGAGCTCGTCAGTTGATTCTACGTAAAAAAGTGCCTGTAGAAGGTTCAAGTTTCAGTTCCGTTACTTCAAAGACAAAAAAGTTATGTGAACTCTTCGAACTCGTCAAAATCTCATTTTTTGCTAATAAATCAAAAACGAAGAATCGTAGGAGGCTGCGGTTTTCACCATTCTTTGTTTCTCTGAAATAGAACTCGGAAATATGAGATCCGTTTTCTCCTAGCTTCTATAGTTCTTGAGATCCCCCCAATAGACAACGAACCAGCCTGTACATATACAGTTTATAGAGAACTAATCGCAATTTTTGGCTGAAAATGTGTACGTTGGGGTTTTCGACTATGAACTTTCTTATTAAAATATTTTCAAACTTATGAAACTTCCGGTTAAACCGGAAACAGCCTAATACTCTCTTATTTATTTCCAATGGCACACCAAGTATATCTTTGAAATTTAGATACCTAATTAACTGGCAAATTCAACAGTATGCCATACCTCGGGCATGTTTTTGAGTTATTGGGATTCTTATGAAAAAAATTGTGAGAACTGAAGTGCGAACTTTTTTCAATAATTCTGCCGGGAAATTTTTTTTCGAAAAAACCTTTATCATTTTCAATTCTGCCATTACGTAGTATTATAACACTATTTTCTGTTTGGACCGAAAATGTACAGGGTGTACATGAAGAAATTATCAATATTTTCAGATTATAACCTAGATTTATCATAATCTCAGTCGACTTACACCCAAAAATTCAAAACTTTCAGAGTAATCGAGGAAAACAGCTATTACGGACTGCTTGATTAGTCTGTCAAATCACAAAAGAAAACTAAAATTAGATATTTTGTTTGATAAATTCAACAGAAGTTTCGAAAAGGTTGATGAAAAAACCCTATGACCAAACTATCCGCTGCCACAAATGTTCAATCCATTTCTGACACTAAAAAAGGGGGTTGTCATTCAAAAAACTCAACTACCTACCCTCCATCCCAGGTGGATGACTTATTCCCCAATTATACATAAATTGTTGGCTTATTTAACATGAAAATTGACCTGTTTCAGCATTTTTCTACGAAATAGTAAACACTCTGTGTTACGACCATTCGATCTACTTTCAACAAACTAACCAGCCACAATACCGTAAAAATAGATTTCGGTGATTCTACGAATTAGATTAAGCACCTATTTTCCTATTTATTTTTCTAATCATGTAGTTTTATCTTACAATATCTCAACATATACTGCAGCAATAAACCTCTTTGATCAATAAAAATGTAGGATTCATGTAAATCTGAGTATGGGTCTTATCTTTTAATGAAATAGTGGAGGAATGATATACTCAGTTTCAGGAAACCTATAACAGAACAAATCTAAGGAAGTAACAATCGAAAATTTCTTCCACGATTATTCAACTCAGCAACTGACGAAAGTGTATTTCATAAAAATACCTGACTGAGACTGAAATTGATATTTTTTCAAACTACTTATCTGTTGTTTGCTGATCAGTTTATCAAAAACTGTTTTATGAGAGTTTTTCACGATGACTTCTTCAACCCTCAAGTAAACTTGACTGTTTTTTTCAGGTCTATGATATAATATGATTTAAAATACTTCAATGCTTGAGAAATGTGAAAAATTTATAATTTCACCTTTTCCATCTATTGAAATAGTAAACAGAGCATTTTATCGAAAATAATTTTGAAATTTCTGTACTAATCAGACTTATGAGTTTATTCATATTGAGAGTTTCATCCAAAAATTTCAATTAAGAATTTTTTTTCATATACCAATTTTCGTTTTTTTTTCAGAGTCAAGCCATGAGGGTGGTTAGGACTGTGGGTCAAGCCTTCGAAGTGTGCCATAAATTATCGATAACTGCCCCAGAAAATGAGAATCTGGACCAAGAAGAACAAGAAACACTTACACAAGATTTGCTGAGTGATAGGCTAAGTGACCTAGCTTCTGAGAAAGGTAAAAAAGGTAGGAGCAAATGTGTGAACGTTTTCTCCAAAAATTTACTTCCGCAGCTCTTTATTGGGACTCAATATTTCAATGCCCATATGAACCCAATTATTCAGGTCAGGCTTAACATTAAGACTAACGGCCGGTTTCATAATCAAACCTAAAGTCGCTATAATTTTAAAGCTTCCTTTAACCCTACTAAAAATGACACTAAAGGAGGCTTCAAGCTTAAAGTGACTTTAAATTTGATTATGAAACTGGACGTTACATATTTCTTTGATTTCTATAGTAGTTACCATAGCAATTACTGACATAAATCTGACTTGTCGTTAAGCCTACCTTATAAGTCGGTGCAAACGGATATTAGTATTAGGTTTCTTGGTCTAAGATGAGTAAACGATGAGAAATTGTAGTCAAAATATTTTTAAAAAAGCAGGATAAAAAAGACACAAAACTGATAAATTCATTCATCGCATTGTCGTTTCGTGAGAATGAGACTGAGAGGCAATGGCAATATAAACCACAGTAGAACACTTCATTTCCAGAATTTAATTTAGAAGCGGAAACTTGAGATTAAGAAACTATGCTATGCTTCCCACACATCACATGAATATCATATTATCGAAACTTACACTTACCTATACTTTAAAATTTGCAGCAGTTTCAGTTGACGAACAAATTCTCGAATTCTCAATCAGTCATCAGGTGAATCTCAAGTTAACCATAAGATGAAAGCAGAATAATCTACGCCCCATCGTTCAATTTTAACACAGGTTTATTGTTCGGAACATAATCTCTGTGATCTAAAAAAAAAGTTGGCTCGGCACGAAAGATACTTTTCTGCAATAATGGGTTGTAAAATTTATGTACCTAAACAAAATTAATTATTACTCATGAAATTTTTCAGAAGAGCGTTTTTTTGACTGTATTTTGCAAGGTTTTTTGTGGTTTTGAAAATTAGTTTTTCGAAAAGGTAGAGATATTAATAGGGGAGAAAACGAAAACAAATCTACAAAAAACTAAAAATAGTGGAATTCAACGTCAGGTCTTATCCATTCAAGAAAGCTCCGACCTTGTGTTCAGAAAAATACGACAGCTGTCGGATATTCTAATGTCGATATCTAAATTATCCTAAGAAGTTAAAGAAAGACGCGAATTGTTATTTTTAGCTCCATAAATTCTACCAGTTCGAATCGAAATAATCTCTGATTCATTTTATCTCATATAGTAGAAGCAATAATAAACTTCACGTCAATATTCAATAAGTTCATATAAATTTGTTTATTTTCGAACATGCATCGGCTAAAGCTTCTTCAGCTCAATTAAGTGGGTAGATAGGCATTAACGAGTGATGCACGAAAATCTAACAATAAACCGAAGAGATTTGCATTGTCAGTCGTTGACAAGCTGTCTTAAATATGTATACTGTTAAACAAAATTTAAGGAAGTTCAGAAATTTTATGATCGTTTCAAAAATGGCCGATTCTTGTCCACCAACTCTTTATTTATGGGAAATCAAATGTTTAGGTACTTTCTTATACCCGAATGGCTTCGTTTCGTAGAAATGGACATCTCCATTCACTTTTATTTTAGCACTCGGTTGGCCATGGATATTTGACATATTTCACTCTGTATAGTACGACAATGTAGGGTTATGACGCTTGTCAAAACATTTTTGGGTTTTCAATCAACGCTATGTTGTCCGTTCTACGTAAAAGTTTCTGTTATTACGTATTTTATCACAATGTCGAATCTCTTCGGGAAATATGTGACGAACATAATTGAAGTTTATACAAACTGATTGAAGGCATACTAAATACAGATATTTGCATGGAAAATACGAGAGATCAGTATCATATCATAATATGCACTAGTTTGAGGAGAGTTAATGTTCGTTATCTTCTTTGGCTGAAGTTTGAATTCGTTACATCAGTTGTAGATTTCAAAAATATTAACCCGAAGATGAAATGCATGTGATGCAGTGGTTGGGAATGGGTATCTACCGAAGGAATTAACAGATAATTACAAGAATGTTAAATTCTTCAACAGAAATCATCTTGCATATATAAGTAAAAGGAATTAAAGCTTCAAGTCAAGATGAACTTCACCTTTGAACAAAAATTTCACATGAATAAACCATTAACAGGACAACTGGCGCGTATTTGTGGCTGTTCATCTTAATACATCGATATAATAATAATAATTAGGTATTTATTGGTACCTTAAGACATTTACAATGTATAGGACAAGTCAAATGAAAAATAGAAAAATCAATTTTCGGGAATTTATTCTACGATGACATTCATCGAAAATCCTGTAGTAAACTTTTCGCATTAATTCACTCAAACATGAAATTCTCAAATGCCACCACTTTTTTGAGTCTCCCAATAAAAGGAAATTTGTTGTCATTCTCGTCATTCACAATCTTTCTGATTGTGGAAATATTCAGCTGAAATATAAGTAGTTTAGATTCAGATAAAACATATAGATAAATGAGGAAGTATCTAAAGCTGTGTACTTGGAAAATTCTAAGATGAAGTCAAGGAGTTTGTATCTCAGCAAGTATATTTATTTTTTGGTAGAACGTTTTCGGCTACAATAGGGTAACCATCTTCAGTACCAATGTCAAATTAATAATAAAGAGTATCTAAATGATTACAATTAACGTCAATTGTAATCATTTAGATACTCTTTATTATTAATTTGACATTGGTACTGAAGATGGTTACCCTATTGTATCCGAAAACGTTCTACCAAAAAATAAATATACTTGCTGAGATACAAACTCCTTGACTTCATCTTATATAGATAAATTCTCTTACATTGAATATGTTCGTTATTAATCTTTTTCGAACACAAGATATCACCCACGTCTTCTAGTTTCCTTATTATGACCATTACGTTCCATAAAATATCAAAAATTCAAAGAACCCAACTCTTGAAACTAAGTTGGACGCTATCTAATGAATATTTGAACGTTTTGTAAAAGAAAGTAGGTATTCTTCATATTTTCTCGTATAATGCGCCGTTTTCGAGTAATTTGATGTTCAAAAATTGAAAAGTATCTGTGAAATTTGCAAAATTGGGTACTTGGCTGAAGGCAACTCTGCTTTAAAGATCCACAGATGTGCAGTGTCACAGATTTAGCTAGTTTTTCTGAAGGAAATTTTGTTTTTCCAGTCGTGACACAGCTCATTATGGAAAATTAAAATGACTATATCTTTTTATCAGGGCCGCATCGGAAAAAATGGTATAGGAGAAAAGTGTCTTTTTGACCTCAAGAATATACTGTTGAAATATTTATACGAGTCAAAGACTCAACCTATACAGAGTAATTCTTTGATAATATTCTTCCTTTTTGCCACACCTCAATCCCATTTGCACAAGCTTGAGATCAGCTACAAAGTTACAAAGATCATTGGATTCTTATCAACCACCTCCACATACACTTCAAGAACTCAGACAGCTTTTTATCGCAACTCTGAATATAATTGAATTGATCAAAGCTTCTTCAACAATCTGAGCGAAAGTATTCAAATCAAAGGCTTTGTTAGGCTGTGGTTGATGATCCAGGACCTGAACTTTATTTTTTAAATTGTTAAGGGAACAGATTTTGTACCTACTATAAATATGTACTTTAGATAAATTTTCTTCTGAACTTATAAAAAAATTGGCAGAATAATGAGTTACATAAGTGAGTAAACATTACGATTTCTCATACTTAAAAAATTAGTGGAAAAAATGGAAACACTCTCAACAATTCTGAACTTTCTCAACTTGTGGAGCAGTATATTCAGGATGATTAGATCCAGTTATTTAGCAATTTTTGAGTTCGATGGAATCAGTATTCAGTATATCACCCCATATGTTGTGTCTATACCCATATAGGTTAAGACCTATTTTACTGCAGTCACATCACCCCATATATGTATTGTTGTCGATGTTAAGCCGTTAATGGTGATACAATGTGTGGCTAATAGGGTTGCCAGCCCAAAGCTTTGATCCTGGGTTCGAAGTGTTACCGGTTACAGGACGTGATTGTTCCTCTTGTAACCATTATACGTTAAAGAAGTTCCTGTTCCTCGCAGGAGGTGAATTATTTCAGGTCAAGGCAATTCCCAATTCTTCTGAAAGAAAAACCATCCTCGCGTGAGCAACCTGCATAAATATCTATCAAATTCACGGATTTATGGGTAATTTCCACGTTCCTACATCCACAAAACGAACAATCTCCAGCGAAAACGGTAATGGACCGAATAAACTTTCGGCTGGAATAAATGTAGCTGAAAAATTTGGCAGAAGGAACAGAAAGAACCGTCAGATTAACCGCCATTACTCGATCCATACGTATGAAGTCTTAATCAGTTTATTTCTTTCAGTAGTTGAACGTGTCTTTTAGGTATTTCACATGATGCCCAGAACTGTACCCCTATATTGACCTAATTTTTACCCTTGATGATGATATACATATACAGTCTTAGACCAAGATTCCTCAGAAGGATCCAAATATGGCAGCTTAAAAGCCTACAAATGTCGAATTGTCATGCAGTATGCGGCTTCATCTATAAACTATTGATATACACTGGGCCGTAAAATTAAAAGGATGGAAAATGAATTCAATATTGATTAACTCTTTAGTTTTTTGACCGATTTCGATGAATTTTTGACAGGCTGCTGAAGCTTCCATCTACATCTTGTCCTGATATCGATCAAAAAATTGAAAGTTATTCAAGATTGAATTTTTTTTCGTTCGGGTAATTTTGGGTCCAGTGTAGTTTCATATTTTGAAGTTATAAGATTACTGGATCGTAATGCGAACCTTTTAAAATCTCATTATATTTTGTTATCCACAGATCTTCCTTCCGAGACTGATATAGAAGGATTATCCCTACCAGGTTGTGAAGATTTCAGTTTGAAAGATGTGCAGGAATCCAAATCTCAAAAATCAGCAGTACCAAAACCGCTTGATACATTACCTCATTTTACAAGTTCAAGTATCAATAAGAATTCCTACGTAAGTACCCGATGTTTTTTGAAGCTGTATTATAAATTTCATTTCTTGAGAAATGAACGATCGTTTTTCTCGTTATTGTTATCATCCATTTTCATTACTCAGAATGATATCCCTAGTGAAATATTCATTGGGGGGTTGGTGAGTAAATTGACCAGAACTTATTAAATATTCAAGGCACTTCTGAATTCCATCTCATAAGATTTATTACTCTTTTTATTATCCAGTTTTCGAGCGAAATTCACTCCCCCATCTTTAATTTTCAACTAGAACAAGCCGCATTTAAAAAAAAAAAGTGCCCTGAATTTTAATTTTTTTTTGTGTACGATAATCGATCATTAAACATCAACTCATATTTTAAGAGTAGGCAATAACTACATACACAGGTACAGTTGATTATAATGCCAAAAGTCAACTTGAGTGAAATATACAGGGTGTCTGTAAACAAATGCGAAGGACTCAGGGAGATGATTCCTCGATGAAAATAAGCAAGGGTAGTTCCTATGAATTTTTTCGAAATCGTTTTTCGAAATCGACCTCCCTTCCAAGATACAGCCTTTGGAAGGCGATGACGAGTTGACAGTTTTCAATGTTTTATACGGGTTCAAAAAAAAACACTCATAAAACTACATAGTTCTATGCCTATCTTTATAGTTCTATGCATAAAACTATACAGAATATGAAGCACTAACTAGATATTACTCACACAATTTTTTAGATTTCATAACTTTATTATTAGGGGTTGAAAATAACAACCCCTTATGATTTTCCTTCAAAAATTGTTTTCGAGGGGTAGATTTTCGAAAAATAAATTTCTCTTATGGTTTTCCATTCAATTCTTGAGAAAAAAGTCTTTCGCAAAATTTTGATTCAATCGATTATTTTCTCGGAATGAATAAAAACTTACAAGCAGTTCTGATCACTGTTCATTTCATTCTATCAAGTATCAACTGTATCGAAATTTTGCAGGAGACTTTTTTCTCCAGAATTGAATGGAAAACCATAAGAGAATTTTATTTTTCAAAATCTATCACACGAAAACAATTTTTGAAGGAAAATCATAAAGGGTTGTTATTTTCAACCCCTAATAATAAAGTTATGAAATCTAAAAAAATTGTGTGAGTAACATCTACTTAGTGCTTCATATTATGTATATAGTTTTATGACTCAGTGTTTTTCAGAACCCGCAAAAAAAATTGAAAATTGTCAACTCGTCAACGCCTTCCAAAGGCTGTATCTTGGAAGATAGGTCGATTTCGAAAAAAATTTACAGGAACTACCCCTGCTTATTTTTATCGAGGAATAATCTCCCTAATTCCTTCGCATTTGTTTACAGACCCTGTATAAAGTTTTTGAAATGGAATAAAACAAGCTGTCTGTGAAATATTAAGAATTCTAGAAGTTCAATTTTCAAAGATTTCAAAGAATTCGGCGTAAGACCTCTGTAATGCTGACTTGGATATCATTGATGGTCAATTGGGATAGTCTAAGATGAGCTAGTTCAAAGCCTAGACGAAAAATTCTGATGGAGTCAATTGAGAACGAATAATGAACGTGCTTCTTAATGGATAACGGATAACAAATGACTTCCTGCACTTATTCCTTTCAGATGAACACAGAAACTTACTCAGCACCACATAGCGACGTTCTGACAACGGAAAGTGCAGTTTTCACGAGCTCTCTACCGCCTTCTGGAAGTACGTTATCATCTCATCACGAAATCCAGTTGCTGAGAGAGCAATTGGACCAACAGAACCAGCAAACACAAGCAGCTCTGGCTCAGTTGCAGTTGGCGAAAGAGCAGCTGGCTGCAGAGCAGGTATATTCTAAAATTGAGCAACCATTATAAATTATGTGTCACTTATTAGTCCCCTTTCCCCATTCAGAAAATTGTTGATTTGTTATAAAGAAGTGTACCAGTTGAAATATGTTATTGCTTTTTCATTGCTGCATCCCGTTACCGGGAATCAATCTAATCTACAAACAGCCAAAAAAAAACGGTGCGAACAGACTTATACTTTCTTATTAGGGCTAATTGCGACTGTATGCCCTTCTGTGACTGAAGATACCCAACCGTGACCTACAGATCCTTCCACACTCCGGACATGGATAGTCACCAACCAGATCTGGCCGCTGCTGTATCCTTCTCGAGTCTCCATTATAACTGTGTACCAAAGACCTCCACTGTGACCTGTCTAATGCTAGTTGTTCCCAGTTATGATTGGCATTAACTGATTTTAGTTATTGATGTAGTATATCCTTAAACCGCTTATTCTGGCCTCCTGGTTTCCGGGCTCCCTCTGTGAATTCGCCATACAGAGCTATTTTGGGGAATCTTTTGTCTTGCATCCTCAGAATGCATCTGAGTCGGGCCCTCGTTACTTGAGTCTCAATTGTTGTACAACTCGCTCGTTGCAAGACTTCTGCATTCGAAACTTCGTGGAATCATCTGATGTGCATTATTTGTCTTAGATGACGTTGTTGCGTTTGTTCGAGCTGTTTAATATGTCGCCTGTAGGCCGTCCAGCTTTCGCTTCCGTAAAGAAGCGTTGGGAGGACCACTGCTTTGTAAACAGCTGTCTTGGTCGTCAGATTGAGGTCGTGATTTTGAAACACTCTGACCTTTAGCTTCCAGAATGCCCGTGATGCCGAATTGATACGGTTGTGTATTTCCGTGTCTAGGTTAGCTCTATTATTTATGGAGCTTATTTATGAAACACGTTGTACATAAATGTTATCAGTCAAAATTTCATAATTCGCAAGCTCTAAGCAAAAGATGAGAAACCGTATTTCTTCGGAGGATGGATCAATATCCAAGATTCGGGGAAACATTGCAGTTACTGCTATGAACCAGATTTTAGTCGAGCAATTAATGCTGAATCTTTTACAGCAGTACATTTAGTTTTATTGTCTTCCGTACTGCGCTAATGGTCCAGATCTGCACTGGATAGGAGATTGGTTCTACCGAGTATAATGAATTATTCTCAAGTCTTTTTCCAGGTTCACATTCCGTATCTTTATGACACAGTCATCGCCACTTTTCATTATTCACATTTCACTTTCATGGTATTGTTTGCCTCACAGAATTATTCACGTAGTTTCAGGGTTTCTCTTTATTCTCTTAATTTCAGTTTTGAATTATTGAATCACACATTCAAAATACACACATCACGTTGCCATGAATTATGTTGATGCCTTCTTTTCAACTTTTTCTATCGTGCTATAGAAGCCAGGAAATTTTGCTTATAATTATTGTATGTCATATCGTTACAAATGTACCTACTCCACACATTCTGAAAAATGTAACTAATAGGGAATTTTGTATTTAGGCTGCGAGAATGGAGGCTCAGAGCAGAACCCATCAACTCCTGGTACACAACAGGGAACTGCTGGATCATATAGCTGCTCTGGTGTCTCATTTACAAGGAGGAAGTGATCAGTCTATAGGAGTTAGTAGTCAACAACAGAATTCCCCTCATGTTACGTTACCTCAGGTGAGAATTGTATAGTAAATAAGGTCTTGATGTACTAATATCTGTTATTATTTGTTGGCTTAGCTGTTATTTTTTGATCTATTCATTTATGAATTTTCAGTTTCTGTATTTTTCGTGATTAGTATGAAAAGTTTACTCTTGCGGATTCATAAATGATTTTTTTTTGTGAAAGTGTAAAAATCATTTCGGAATTTTGTCGGGTGAACAGATAAATAAAAAAAAATCGATAAACTATCTTCTCGACTTGAAGCTGTTGATTTATATTAACAATGCCTTTGGCTTTTACACCGGAGTTTTTCTAAATTTTCTTGCATATTTGCGGAGAAGTTTTATAGATGTACTGGGTGGGCAAAATTCGTTGACTACTGGAAGGAATCTCGAGAACTATAAGAGATAGAAGAAAACGGATGACACGCTATTTTTCAGAGAAACAAAGAATGGTGAAAACCGTAGCCTCCTACGATTCTTCGTTTTTGAGTTATTAGCGAAAAATGAAATTTTGACGATTTCGAAAAGTTCTCATAACTTTTTTATCTTTGAAGTTACAGATCTGAAACTTGAACTACAGATACTTTTTGACGGGAATCCACTGACGAGCTCAAAATATTTTTTCATTTCGAATTTTTCGGCTAACTTTCAACTCTTATTGAATTTATTATTTTTTAAATGGAAGAAATCTTTTGTAGATTTTACGTATGAAAGTGCCTAAGAAGGTTCAAGGTTCAGATCAAACACGAAGAATCGTAGGAGGCTACAGTTTTCACCATTCTTTATTTCACTGAAAAAGAAGTCGGAATGAGTCAAGTGTTTTCTTCTGGCTCTTATAGTTCTCGAGATCCCCTCAGTAGACAATGAATTTTGAATTTTGCCCAGCCTATACATACACTGGAAAGTGTATTTTCCGTAGAAATCCTTCGACTGCATTACAAATTATAAAACAATGATTAAAAACAGTGGTACTGCAAAATTATCTTACTTCAATTATCAATGAATTTCAGTCATAAAAAATTTATTCCCAAGTCGCTTTTGAAATTGATATGATAAAATTGAAAGAAATTTTATCATTCACATGGAAAGGTTCGCTTATTAAAGAAGAATTTTGGATGGTAGGGGTCGAGAGCATTTCAAATTTTTTATTGAAACAGATAGATCATCCATAAAAAAAACATTATGAATCTTTATTCAGCCACCAGATACATACCGAATGTTATTTCTTTCGAAATAGATTGCTTTGGCTGTTTCTTGTATTATATTTTTATTTTTCGTTTTAATAGCTTTCATTTTGTTATGCATGCAGGCAGAATCTTCGTTAGAAGTTATTTGTTTGCATTCAAAGTGTTTTCAGTGGAAATGAGTGTTTATTCAGTGGCTGCTTAATGCAACTTAAACATATTGCTCAATCTATGTCAGGTCTTTCCGAATAAGAAGGACGAGAATAAGCGTGTTCTGCTGGATATTTACTCTGCTTGATATTAGGTATGTGTTTTTCTTTTATTGAATAATAGTGAAAACAAAGAGTTCTATATTAGATAATGGCATGTCTGAATCATCATCGCAATTGGTAATACATATATATGAATTATTTAGCATATTATTTACACAGTGAAGTAGTTTATCTGTTTATGAACTTGAAGTAAGTAAAGACTTGATGGTAATAGGAAAGAAATATTTTTTTAATAATTTTTTTTTTCATTTCATCTAAGCATGGGCTCCTCAAGAAAAGTCATTGAAAGCCTCACTTTTTTTTCGAGTTATTCATTTACACCCAGTATATTATAATTTTATGTTTGTGCTTATATATTGATACTTTCCATCTAGGACTGGATTACTCAAAGAGTAAGATTATTTTATGACTATTATATAGTAGCTTTGTATATTTTTCGAGTTGAACATTCTCTTTGTTTTCACTTCAACCTCCCAGATAGTTTAAATTTGAATTGTCATTTCTTTTTCTTCGAATTTCAGCAGCATCAGCAACAATCCGGCATGAACATGAGCTACATGTCTGATTTGAACGAGGCATCGTTGGACAACAGTTTACACCAGGCTCTGGGTGTGAATCCTCAAGATTTCTACGAGAACAGAGCGGTGACATCTTGCTTACCACCATCTCCGCTCAGCGCTCTGAACCCAACCGGCAGTGTTTTCAATTTCCCCTACAACCAACAGGCTAACCTTGAAGCCCAACTACTTCAACGGTTGCAAGCTCTGAGTGGATACACACCGCCGTCTCCTTACCCTTTCAATTTCAACCCTACCATGCCCTATTTCCAGTCTCCGTATTTTTCCTCGTCCAACCTGTTGAACAACAACTATAACATGCCGACGCCTCCTCAAAATTTCGCTAGTCCTTCTATGAGCAACAGGAATTCCTTCGCGGATAATAGATTGCCTGGTATGAGGCACAGCAGCGAACCTAGACAAATACCTTATCAGTACCATACAACCAATACCCTTCCATTTACCAAAACCAATATACAGATGCAGAACTACTCGCAACCTCTCACCAATAACCTTGATAAAAGACAATCTTCCCTACACCAAACCAATCAGAATCCAGGCTCTTCTCAACTAAATACTAACAACTCCCCCTTAAAGACAGAGACAATGAGGAGCGACCATTTGAAACCTAGCAATCTGATAAAACCACTATCCCAAGTGGGTACACTGACAACAACCGACTCTGATGGAAAAGTCAGGGTCATAGTTCCTGTACCATCAAGCAATACCAACAGTATTAAGAGTGATAAAGATACGGAAGGTCTCCTGGCCAACTTGAGGTTGACAGATGACTTCAGGATGAATGGACCTCCAATCCAAAGGAGTACCAGTGAGAAAGTACCAAATAGGAGTGAACTGATGCAACAGGTGCATCGGTCCATGTGGGCAAGACACACGACAAAATGAATGAATAAATTAGTGTTATATTTTTTGTTACTCATTATCATGTAATAAATCTAAATGTTACATAGTTTTCATTTATTTTTTTGATCTGCATATTGACTTCCACTGTTGTTGAAAACCAATATTCTTCTTTTTCCAGATTTTTGATGAAGTTTTCTGATTATTTTTTTACAGGTTATAAACAAGGCTCTCTTTGTTCTGATTTTTCAAAAAACAACCTTCGATAAAACCCTTACCTAAAATTATTTTTCCTGATATCCAACTCAAATTTCACCTAAATTTTACATTTTCATCGTGTTTATTGGATATGGATAAGATTAAGATGGATTACTTTAAAATGTATGAGAGTCTCCCTGTATACCATCTGAATTATTTCATTTAGTTGAATCAGATTCCTTCATTTTCGAATTAGTTGATGATAATTTAAGACAAGGAGTAAGAATTTGATCCTTCATATTGCTTTATTTTGAAAATATGCCATATCTTCTTCATTCTCGAAAATATCTAAAAACGATAAAACTTATTCCTATAGGCTACAGGCACTTTTTCCTTAGGAATACCACACTATATTCAACTTTTTTTTTATCTTTCAAAGACTCACCTTGTATATACAAGGTGCAAATATTGCAACAGTAGATTCTTGAGGTCAAAAGAAACACTTTTTTTCTTTACCAGTTTTTTCCGAATAGGCTTGGTTTGAAAGATAAGGGCTGTTGAAGAACCATAAAACATGTTAGGTATATATTTTCAGTTCAATCAACGGTTTTATCGAATGAAATGAATTTCGGAATATAGTTTTCTATTTATTTAAGGAATTTTTTTCGAACACAAGATATCAGCCAGCACTCAACTCTGGAAACTGAAAGTTAGACCCTATCTAATGAATATTTGAACGTTTTGTGAAATAAAAGTGTTCTTCATATTTTCTCGTATGATGCGCCGTTTTCGAGTAATTTGATGTTCAAAAATAAAAAATTATCTGTGATATTGTTGAAATTGGGTACTTTGGCTGAATGCATCTCTGTTTAAAAGATCCACAGATCTGCAGTGTCACAGATTTAGCTAGTTATTCTGAAGGTAACTTAAAATGGCTATATATCTTTTTATCAGGGGCGAATCTAAAAAAATGATATAGAAAAAAAGTGTTCCTTCTGACCTCAAGAATCTACTGTTGAAATATTTATACGAGTCAAAGACCCACCCTGTATATTTTTGAAAGGCTAATTTTTTTTGTATATGAGATCAAAAATAGAATGCATTCGTATTTGAAAGAACGAAGTTGTTCTTTTTTTAAATGAATAATATTCATTTTTTTCTCAAAACTTTTGTAGTGAGGGTTGAAAAGAGAACAACTACGTTATTTCAAATACGAATGCATTCTTGCATCTTGCATCTTGCATTTGCATTGCACGACACTAAAATGGCGTATTCCCAGTGAAAAAGTGCATGTAGAAAGTTTTTATCCTTTTCAGATATTTTCGAAAATTAAGAGAAGATATGGCACATTTTCGAAATCGACATGATATCAAAATTTGCTTATATCTTCAAGACAAATGAAGATATCGTGAAACGGTTCACACTAATCTTCTTTTCACGAAAATCGAGCACAGGAATTTCAATGTTTTTTACTTATCTAGACTAGAAGTAGTCAAAATCGATCAATTTATGATATATAGCCTGTACTTTGATGTACCCTTTAAGGATAGTCATAAAAAATAGAAATACCATTTGTCCCAAATTCGATGACTTCATCTCGAATTTGGGACACACTGTATAACATTTTCTTACACCGAGAAGATTGAAAATCGGTGCTAATGGACCTGCCCGATCAAAAAGCTACGTATTTTTCTTGCACTTTGGATAGGTATCCATCCCACATTGATATTTATGTTCACTGATTTGTTTTGAATGTTTCGAACGATTTTCAGCTGAGCTCTGCCGCAAAAGTGGAGCGCTGGTTCGAGCTGCTGGAACCGATGTCCATATCGCGACCGGAAAGTGGCTTCGTTTCCTACCAGGATAATGAACAGGAAGCAGACGAAGATGAACGTGCCATTTTAGAAGGGACCAGGAGCCTACTCATGAAGCTGAGCGCAAGGAAGCAACGCAAGCTTCTGAGTTTGAAATTGGGAAAAGTAACAACGTTTTAACATAAGGTTTAGAGAATGTGTGATTAGAGGAATGGACTCTGTAGTGTGTTATTTGTTACAACGTTCAACAGGTTCGTCATGAAAGAATCCAAATATGATATTTTTTCGATAAAACCGTATTCAGTGATCAAATTTTAAATGTGAATAGTTGAAAAATACGCCGAAACGAAATGATGATCAACTCCTGTGTGGGAGTTGATATGCATTTATATATTGTTAGTCACTTGTAATATGACCTAACTTGACTACCTTTTAATCACGGATCGATAATAAAGATATATATCTTTCATTACTGAAATAATTTTTGCTCACCAATATTCAATGATTGGTAACGTTAGAAGAAAGCAAAATATCGATAGCCATCTTATAATTGGTACTGTCTAATTATAATCATGTAATTTGATATAACGACTAATCACCCAAATAATGCCGATTATTGTATCTATCTACATCAATTCCATTTTTTTCATCTCACTTATTGTGTCTTTCAATACTTCCCAAGTAAGCTTTAGAGCATTTTCGTGGCGAAATGTCACCTAATTATATTTTTTATTAATCATAATGCTAGTCTTGAATTCCTTGGTATTCATTTTGCGAACCAATGTTTCATTAGATTAGGTTATTTAGTTGCATTTCACCATGATTTGAATAAGGTAATTTAATTTATTTTTAGTTTCGATCATATACCTTGTTTAGCTCAATTTTTGTATTTTATGTTCATCGACTGACTAAATATAAATATAGGATTTTTTACTTCTCGATTTGGTTTATTGTTTTATTTGTCCCTGTTGAATCACAATATTCGAAAACAGTTTTTATACAAACCTCTTCGATAACCACTACATACAGGGTGTCCCGGCACTACGTGACTCATACTCAGGTGTCAATAAAGTATATATGAAGACGAGTCAGAAATGCTTTAATTTTTTTACTACGGCTCCCCCTATGATATGAACCTCTAAATGGTACTTCCATAATTAAGTTTTTTTGTTATAACATCCGAACAACTATCAACTAGTTTTTTCCTACTCTCGGGCAATTTTCTTTAGAGGCTATCCAAGTTGGGAGCCAATTTTGGATTTATATTTGACTTTATGAAGCTTGGTCTAGACGAATTTTTAAGCGAACCCATAATTTCTAGTCACCTTTCGACTCGAAAAGTCATCGTAGAGCATAATGTGATACATATTCTGAAAGAGGAAGTTATTTTGTAATGAATCTAGAAATTTCATCTACCTCAGTTGAACTGTTATTGTTTATTCGGTCTTGACGAATTTTTGAGTTACCTCCTATTTTTCGGGATTTTTCGATGGTAAATTTTCGACACGCGTATTTCCCAGAAGAATCATTGTAGATATGAATTAGAAGGCTAGCCCAAGAAGGAAAATCAGGATTTACTCGAGCGTGCCAGATTGATATAAGGGGAGATACCTTGGACCTTTGTAGAGCACCTCTACCCCAAATTAGAACTATATAATATATAGGGAATTGTCTAAGCCTGTCAGAATAGTAAACAAAAACGATCATTGTATATAGCTGGAGCGATTAAGATATATATGGTTAATTACATGTTGAAAAGTATATATTTTCTTAATCTGGCAATTTAATCGTGTGGGAGGGCGCCAAACTTGCAAAAAAAAAACGTCACATTTACATTCTCGAGCGCGGTGGCTTTTTTCTTAATTTAAAGCTAATTATTCAAGAATAACGGAAAAAATATAATCTGACAGTTTCAGCAAGCCGAAACAAAAAAAATTGACCTTAAAGGTCACAAAAATCAGTTTTTTTGAATTATCTCCTCTCCTGAGTTTCAAACTCTTTTCGTTTTCATTATAAAAGTTGTAGAGCGAAACATTTTCTACAAATTTTGTCCGAAGCAATTTTTTCTACGTTTGAACGGCCGTTTCGAGATATATGGCGATGAATGTTCATTAGACTGGATTTCTATATTGACCATGGACTTTTGCATGTGTGGCTAAGCTCCTCGCCTTTTTCACCCTCTAGCTCGAAAACTGTTAAGGGTATGAAAAATTGCTTCAGACCAAAGTTGTAATTTTATTATCTACAACTTTCATAATGAATACAGAAACGATTCGAGGTACAGGAAAGAAGATATTTAAAAAAAATGCCTTGTTATGATTTTCAAACTGTCAGATTAAGAAAATCCCCCTGATTATTGTCAGATTGATGGGTTAAGACGTCTGCAACACAGATATTAACCATCTGTATGAAAATCTGACACGCTGGAGTATGTCCAAGTAACGATTTTTTTTGCATTTTCGGTCTCTTTGAAAAGTAGCTTCCTTTGGGTCCAATTAACATATCTTGTAAAAATCTGACACGCTCGAAGAGATATTTTCAACTCTTCCGTATGGCTAGCCCCAATACGCAAACTATCAGATTACCATGAATTTATTATCAGAGGCACGTAGGGCATATATATTATCTTAATATAACACGCTCAAGTATGTACACCTGACGATTTTTTTTTAATCTTTGAAAACCTGCAGACGCTTTCCCTACCGCTGTGAGTGCATATACATCACAGAAACTTTTTTACTTTCTACCATCCTATCTTCAATATCCACTAAATCCCGATATAGCATCGTCGCCTGCCCAACTCAATGTGATACATATTCTAAAAGAGCAAAATTCTTCCAGTAATAAATCCGAAATTTCATCGAGCTCAGTTCAGTGGCGGTTCCAGTAGGGCATAATTTTATAACCTCCATGGAACCACATTTGTCTGAAACAACCAAAATCAGCAGCAACTTTAAGATTTAAAACATGATCATGTTTTAAAAATGGATAAAACTAATTTGTACTCCCAATAGTAGGTAGATCTTTTATGACCTTCTAATCATCTATAACTCTTCTAGACCGATTCAAAATATGAATGAAAAATAAAAAGAGAACAGATAAATCAATAAAAATTTATTAACTAATCAGTTCCAGTAAATATCGATAATACAAATTAAACAAGTGGGTATCTGACTTGTACGGTGATACCGCAAGAATTCTTGCCACGAGCCATCCTCCAGTAACCAGCTTCACCCCAGTTTGCGCCCCAAGAGTTCTTGAGGATCCAGAAGTCCTTGCCGTTTTCAGATCCGTAACCGACGATCAAGACACCGTGGTTGATTTGTTGTCCAGCGCAGAGGGCATCGTCCAAGATACCACCTTTGTAGGAGCTCAAATTGTCAGTAGAAACGATGGCTGCTGATACTGGTCCCACTGAACCGACAGCGTTGAGGATGTCGTTTTCACTTGGTGGCACCCTCACGAAACCAGTGGCGTAGAGGACTGGCTTGGGGGCTTTGCAAGTGCCTTGGACTCCGGTGTATGGGTAGCTGGCCTCGGTGGTGATACCGTTTTCTCTGACGTATTCGAAGGCTCCGGTGACAGTTCCACCGTTGCAACCGAAATTGTTGTATTTGTCGGTGGCGCAGTCCAACAGGTTCTGTTCACTCAGAGACATGAGAACGCCAGTTTTGATTTGGACGGCTGCTTCCAAAGCTCCAGTCTGAAAAAAAGAAGGGATTGACTTTTCGAGGGGCATTCTGTTTGGTATTTTGGTATTTTTTTGAAGAAAAATGTTAAAAATCATTATTTCCATTTATTTACTATGCTCCCCCAAAGTGGAGCTTGATACATCTACAAAGGTTGTCACCATTCTAGGCACACAAAGTAGTTTTTAAATCTGCATACCCGACGGTTTAGGTACACCGTTGATATCATCTACCAAAGCAAAATTGGTTAGTTGAAACACTATACAGTGTTGTCTTCGACTCGTACAAAATATTTTAACAGTAGATTCTTGAGGTCAAAAGACGCACTTTTTTCCTATGCCATTTTTTCCGAATCGGCTCGGTTTAAAAGATACAGGCTGTATCATAAAAATACCAAAAATTGAAAGAACCCAACTCTTGAAACTAAGTTGGACGCTATCTAATGAATTAGAACGTTTTGTGAAAAAAGTATTCTTTATATTTTCTCGTATAATGTAATTTGATGTTCAAAAATAAAAAATATGAGTCACAGTAGGAAAATTGGGTACTTTGGCTGAATGCAACTCTGTTTAAAAGATCTACAGATGTGTGGTGTCATAGATTCAGCTTGCTATTCTGAAGGGAATTTTGTTTCTCTAGGGGTGTCATGGCTCATTATGAAAACTTAAAATGGCTCTATCTTTTCATCTAAGCCGAATCGGCAAAAAATGGTAAAGAAACTAAACTGTTTCTTTTGACCTCAAGAATCTACTGTTAAAGATATTTATATACCAGTCAATGACTCACCTTAAATGTGCTTCATTAAACGCCCACATTCCTGAGTTATATGTAATGTGTGTTTATATAATAAGCCCAATAGAAATAGAGATCGGTCCAAGTCAAGAGTGCTGTTGCTTTGGATATGTCGATGTATACAAAACATTGTTGTAATGATTCATCAATACTGGATGTTCTGTTGTTTATGCCACATAATGTACAGGGTGAGTCATCTTTGACTCGTACGTAACAAATATTTTAACAGTTTTAACAGTAGATTGCTGAGATTATAAAAGAAACACTTTTTTCCGATAGGCATTTTAAGTTTTCATATTTCAGCTGTGCCACCCCTGAAGAAACAAAATTAGCTTCAAAATAATTAGCTTAATTTGTGGCACTACACATCTGTGGATCATTTAAGCAGAGTTGTGTTCAGCCAAAGTACCCAAATCTTCAAATTTCACAGATACTTTTTAATTTTTGAATATCAAATTACTCTAAAACAGCGCATCATACGAATATATGAAGAATACTTTTATTTCACAAAACGTTAAAGTAATCCTTAGATAGAGTCCAAATAAGTTTCAAGAGTTGGGTTCTTTGAATTTTTGGTATTTTTATGGTACGTAATGGTCATAATGAGAAAACTGGAGGACGTAGGTGATATCTTGTGTTCGAAAAAGATTTGTTAAATAAATGAAAATCTATATTCTGAAATTCATTTCATTCGATAAAACTGTTCGTGAGATAGAACAAAAAATAATAATAAAAATTTTTTTCATGATTTTTCAATAAGCCCGTATCTTTTAAACCGAGCCGATTCGGAAAAAATTGTTTCTCTTGACCTCAAGAATCTTCTGTTGAATTATTTGTACGATTCAAAGACTCGCCCTGTATATAGCTCTCTTAAACGTGAAAGTTCCTTAGGTTCTACATATCATGTTCAGAGAATAGGCAGATAGCCAGATAGGCTAAAATAGCCTCTTTTTTTTTAGTAGTGAATATGCCAGAAATTTAGGGGAGAATAAAACTTGTGAACTTACAGAACTGAAAGTCCAGCATGATCCGCAAGTTCCCTGATTCTTGACTACTCCAACTGCTCCCCTAGACCTCCAGTCGATGCTGGCTGGAACAGTGAGATTTTTGTTGGCCTCGAAGACCAATTCATCGCCGGTGAAATCTTCGAACTTGTATTTGTTGACGTAGGAATTGAACTCTTCCCTGGTCCAGTCGGAGAATTGGGATAGACCTTTATACCAAGAGACTTTTCCTTCGGCGTAGAGTTTGTTGTGTTCCTCGATTTCCTGGAGTTTCTGCTTGAAGATAGAGAAACGGTGACGTTGTTCGACTAGGGATCTGTAGGATTTGCCGAATTCCTCCTGTAAAGGAAAAAAATTAATGACTTAAGCTCTATGAATGCTGAGTTTACCAAAATTCTTACCTGGTATTCTTGCCATTGCTTGAGAGCTTCTTCCTCAGAGAAGGCTTGGCAGCTGAGAATGACAGCTAATAAACAAATCGCGAACTTCATTATGAACTGCAAAAAAAAATGAACACATTAAAAAATTTAAAAAAGAGATATAATCACATTCTCAGTAACGAAACATTAATACATATTTGATGAAGTATTCCATCATTCGATTGATGGAAAACCAATGATGTAGGTACAGAAAAATCACAAAAAGGGAAGAACAAAAAGAGAAAAAATATTTCCAATCTCGAAAAAAATTCAGTGATTTTCGAATTAACAATTTTCTAACTAAATGACAAAATGGATATTAAATATCTAAGTTAATATTTCATGTTGAACTTACCTGGAGAAAGTGATAGATTCTACTGAATGCATCTACAAAAATTTTTTTCCTTATATACTATTAAATTATCAAGTATCCTTCATCTTGAGGGTTTAAGAAAATTTTTATTCATCGATTTTTTATCATTTCAGAGAAGATAAAAATGCAATAGTCAAGATCATTCTCGAGTGGCTTGAACTGCTTGAAGTGATTTTCGGCTTCAAATCTTTTTTTAATCAATTCGTTGGTGCTCAAGTAGGTACCCAAAAATGATAAACTGTATTTAGATTAGCATTTTATCTTGTTTACAGCATAGTTTTTCTTATTCTTGAAAAAGCTTACTGGAGTTTTGATGAATCGAATGCCAGAAAGAAGGTGAGTACCTACCTTTTAATTTGAACTGAAAACTTTAGTACTAACAAAATTGGTCATGATATTTACCACAAAAACAGCTAGATCTGAGATTTTTCGTCTTGAATAAAATTAAAAAATGAGATTCACGAAACCGAGAAGATTGCAGACTCCACCTACTAAGAATTGGATAAATGGGAGGGATGAATAAAGGAAAATATAGTTCCGCATAAAAAGATTTTTAATATTTGATGAAATTGGATCGAAACTATTATATAGCCAGGAATATCCAAAAAGGAAAGAAGGAAAATTGAATTTAACATCGAAAATAATATGTGCGGATGCAGACGATAACTAAAAAAAATACAAATTTTTTGTTCTTTTGATCTTTTAAAACGAAATAATTAGCATTTAGAACAATTTATGAGGAAAATATCCTGAATAAATGCGTTCTTTTTTCTTCTCTTCTCTTTTCGTATTCTTCATGACAAAAATTATTTTATAAAGGCGAATTTGTCATAAAATGTTTACACAGTGCTGAGGCACATTTAAATATTGTGACACAATTGAAATGGAAAGAGGCATTACATATAGAAAAAAATTTAATTGTGGAAAATCAATTGGAATGCTTGACTCCGATTCAATCTCCAGGGAAAACCTATCCTGTCTTAACTTTCAAATTAAAAATGATGATATAGATGATTCTGGTAAAATTCAACAAATATAAAGAATAAAAACAATATTATAAACACATATGATCAAGAAAGCGAACACTTTATAAGAAAATTCGAAGTTCTCAGACAGATCAATGATGAATTTGGAATTATAAAAAGGGATAGCATGTATTTCTCAAAAGATACCTAGTTCGATAAGCTTTTTTTGAGTCGCCCAATATTTCACAAAAAATAAATATGTTTCACTGCGAAATATTCCACCAGAAAAAAAGGCAGAAATCATATAGGTATATAAATGTATAGTGGGCGCTATGAAATAATGTTTTTTGGGCAGCCCCTACTTAGTTAGAATCGCCTAAAGATGGCACCTAAAAAGCAGTGTTTCAAGAATAACGGAAAAAATATAATCTGACAGTTTCAGCAAGCCGAAACAGTAAAAATTGGTTATAAAGGTTACAAAATCAGTTTTTTTTATTTATCTCTTATCCTGGGCTTCAAATTGTTTTCGCATTCATAATAAAGGTGGCAGAGCATAACATTCTCTACAAATTTTATTCGAAGCAATTTTTTCTACGTTTGAATGTTTTTGAGATATATGGCGATGAATCTACATTGACCTTGGCCTTTCGCATGTGTGGCTAAGCTCCTCGCTCTGATCGCCCTCTTACTCGAAAACGGTTGAGAGTATGTAAAATTGTATCAGACAAAAGTTGTATAGAATTTTATTATCTACAACTTTCATAATGAATACATAAACGATTAAAGGTACAGGAAGGCAGATATTTAAAAAAAATTGCTTGTTATCATCTTCAAACTATCAAATTGAGAAAACCACCCTATTTAGTGTCAGATTAATGCGTCAACACGTCTGCAACACTGAGATCAACCATGAGTATGGAAATCTGACACTCTTTAGTATATACAAGTAGTTTTTGCATTTCAAAGCACCTCTGTGACCAAGTAGCGTCCTTTGGGACCAATTAATATATCCTCTAAAAATCTGATACTCTCGAAGAATTTTTTTACCACTTTCAACTCTTCCGTACGGCCAGCCCCAGAGACGTATAGGGCATATACAGTTTCTTAATCTGACGCACGCTCGAGTATGTACACCTGACGATTTTTTTCACATTTTTGAAAACCTACAGACGCTTTCTCCACCGATGAAAGTGCATACATCTTTGATCCTTCTTTTCTTTCTACGATCTAATCTTCAAAATCCACTAGATCTCCACGACGCTCAATTAAATCGCGGTTTAGCATCGTCGGCTCCCCAACTAACAGGAGCTGCTCAGAAAAAAAATTCTATGAAAGACCCACTATTTTTTTACAAGGAATCACCCCTCAAATTTTATCTCAACTATTCATGCTCTCTATGAAACTGTCAATTGCTTAATAATGGAGATTTCTTCATTATTCAAGAAATGCTTTCATAATTTGTTTAAAATATCCTTATCACTTTTTCACCTCATTATGGAATATAAAGTAGATATGGTCATTTTATTACCTAATTCAGTAAGTACTACAAAATTAAGCAAAAATATCTCCTTCGAAATTGCTTCTTGTTATATCTTGTAAAACATGATATTGTTTGGCTGTTTAGTCGAAATAAAAAAAACTACTAATATTCTCCGTCTAATTTTTATTAGGTAACTTTATCATTTGATCGATGATTAATACAGTCATTCCATTATTATACTTAATTACTTCAAATTATTCTCATGATAACTTGCTGATGCTGCCTCAAACGAGAGGATACCTTGCTTGTTTTGCGATGCAGCAAGAGTTTTTGCCTCTGGCCATTTTCCAATAGCCAGATTCACCCCAAGCAGCACCCCAGGAATTCTTCATTATCCAGTAGTCGTTGCCATTTTGTGAACCGTAACCAACAACCAAAACACCATGATTGACTTGTCGACCAACGCATGACGGATCATCCAAAATGCCACCTTGGTAATCGGCCAAATTATCAGTAGATACTATTGCAGCTGATACCGGTCCAACTGAACCAACGGCCTTCAAGAGATCATCTTCAGTCGGTGGTACTCGCACAAATCCAGTGGCAAACAGAACTGGAGTGAAAGATTTGCAGCTGCCTTGAACTTCTGTGTAAGGATAGCTCTCTTCCGAAGCGATTCCATGGTAACGCACGTATTGGAAAGCTCCAATGGAAGTTCCACCGTTGCATCCGTATCCATCGTAATCTTGGGTTGCGCAGTCCATCAAATTCTGTTCGCTTAGGGACTGGAGCACTCCTTTCTTTAATTTGGCAGCACCTTCTAAGGCACCGGTCTGAAACAATGGACTCAATCGACTTAAAGCTCAAGGGGCTTTATGTTCATAATTTATATTCATTAGTGCACCAAAATACTTGTAAATATTTAATTATGCAGCTTTTTAAATGCACAGCTCAGTGACATGAAAATCTCATCACCAAAAACGAGAAGAGATCTCTTGAACAAACATGGCAATCAGCTCTGTAGGAAATATTAATTTTTACGTTTTTATTCCTCCATTTAATAAATAAGCTTGTAACAATACGACTGATGCCGTCAAGAACTCCGAGGATTAGAATCTACTTATCCCAAGACATCTGTGAAATTTTCAGAAGGAGAATGAACTGGAAAGAGAGATAATTTTCTGAAAAGCCATCGTTACCTTGGTATACACAAGGTGTATTTGAAGGTGAGGCTTTTTTTCAACAGAAGGTGAAACTGGTCAAAATGAAACGTTACACCAATGCCTAAGGCCTAAACAAAACTTTTAAAATGACAATGTTGAAAAAAATATTGAAAATGATTACTGAAATAGATCCTAATACGACCCTAGACCGTTTGTTAGCTGTGGGAAAAAACTTATCTCCTGATTTGACCATGTGGTTTCGTTTAGGATATTGGCTCGTTCGATATTTACGTGGTAATGAAAATGGAAACTTAGGATTGCCGAATTGTTGTCATTATTTTTTAGTAACTTACACGATTTTATGAAATGGCTCATTTCGATACCAACTGACAGAAAAGACTTAGGACACAAATGTAAAAAATGGAATAATACTTCAAAATCTCAATAATAAAATTCGTCTTAATTATTCACGAATTTTTTCAAAATGGGCATCACAATCTTCTTGTTCGAACATTCCAACAATCGTCGTAAAAATGGGATTAAATGGGGAAACATCATAGCACTTTTTCAAAATAACTAACACTGACATGAGGCATCTAATCCGATGAACTTGGTACTGAACCTTTCATTTTCTAGCCATATGTTTATGTTTTGTCTCGTTTTTGCAATGCCGGAGTCCCGTACTTGAAATTCAATGAAATTTTGTCGAAATTCTAAGGGTTGTATCTCAGCTATCTTGGATATTTTATATAGACAATTCTTGGTTAAACGACTTATTTTGATGAGTTCTACCTTCTGTCAAAAAAAAAGCCTCACCTTTGAAAACACCCTGGATAAATGAAATTGCTTTCAGGCTGAACTAAATTATTTTCCTTCAACTTTCTCAACAAATTCCATCTTCTTTCTTATTTTTCGATCTCCATGACACTGATTGAACTGATTGAACAATGTTTTTTTTTTATAATGGACCTCTATAATATAAATTCATCTTTAAATCACTCACAGAGCTGAAAGTCCAGCAGGATCCACAAGTTCCTTGATTTTTCACTTCGCTAACAGCCCCATGACTCCTCCAGTCCACGCTAGCAGGAATGGTGATATTTTCACCACTGAAAACTTTCTCATCTCCAACAAACTCTTCATATCTGTATTTATTGATGAAGGAATGGAATTCTTCACGGGTCCAGTCGGAGAACTGGTTGAGACCTTTAAACCATGTAACTTTACCTTCGTCGTAGAGTTTGTTGTGTTCCTCGATATCCTGAAGTTTCTGCTTGAATAAAGCGAAACGGTGACGCTGTTCAACCAGAGATCTGTATGATTTGTTGAATCTTTCCTGGGAATTTGAAAATATGTCATTCTTTTGGCTTCAGTACATAATGGTTGTCATTTCGTAGATGTGCTCTGAAAGTCTTACCATTTTATACACTTTTATTAGTTTCATTTAATAGTTAGAAATTATTCTGGTGAATTGTTGAAAGGGCTAAACCAATAGTCCCTTCGTTTTACTGTTAGTACTAAGGAAAGGTTTGTCTTTTGATAACAAACTACTAGATAATGCTTTTATCTTTTTTCGAAAAATTTACAATATGAATTAAAATTGACCATAGTTATGTAAATTACAAAACCGTTTTCTCAAAACTTCGATGCGGTATTACAACTTAAAATCATAAAAAGCTGTGAGCTTCTTGATTCTCATGCAACTTATTTTTTCAGATTCTCATCGTATACCTTCTATACTTCACCTGGTAATTTTCCCATTGTTTGAAAGCTGCCTCCTCAGAAATGGCCTGGCAGCCAAGAATGAAGGCTAGTAGGCAAATTAGAAACTTCATTTCTCTCTGAAAATAGTGTATGCTTATTACACCTTTCTAATTCTATACAGGGTGTAAATGAATAGATTCGAAAAATTATTGTGTGTCTTGCATTATGGAATTAATGTGCCAAAAATTTTGAGGGTTTCTAATTGGGTAGAATAAAATAAGTAGGTACTGTCGAACTCAAAAAAATGGTACTTATTGTTAGAGAGATTTCTATCAAAATCTCTATTGTTACTCACTTGGTAAATAAACTGATTTGATCTCACTCCTGTAGTTTTTCGCTTTTATATCAGTACTAATTTAAAAAAATATCTCTTTTCCATATGTGCGTGAGAAAAAAAATATTTTTAGCTCCTATCAAATTGAGATTTTTTATCTGATTAATTTTATCAGCCATTTTACTATTCAGCTCAAATAAACAATGCCAATAATATCCTCTACAAAAGGTGGATACCCAGAGGTAAAGAAAAGAATGTTTCTCGAAATCAATTTTTATTCAAAAATTCGAGCAACTGAATTAATTTGATGTCTTGATTTTTTTCACAAAAAATTTTCCTTCTTAACAGGGGCAGCTTACATTTTGGGTCCTGGATTCAGTATAATGATAGTGCCAACAAAATTGTTATAGATCCTTCGATTCTTTTTCTTTTTTCTTCAATAAAAAAGTTTATTCTGGGGCTATACAAACTGAACTACATGATTCTCACTTGAATGAGTTTTTTAACCACTACACGCGTTTCGCTATCACAATAGCATCTTCAGGCTGGCGAAACAAGTGTAGTGGTTAAATAACTCTAACTAAAAATCATTCAGATTATATGGTTTAATTATGGATTTTCATCAATTCAAATCGATATGTTTATTCTTGAGTAGATCCTCACGTGCTCGAAATAAGAGCAGGAATATATTTATTTCAATTGTAGATAAGTCTCTCAATGAGTTATTATCGAATCGTTATTCAATTAAGTGTGTTTGTAGATCATTTCAGAGAGCATTGTAACACAGATTTTTATCTAAAATTCCTACCTTTCGGACCTGAATGAAAATTTGGTGATCCAGTTTTTTTCCTAGACTTTATTCTAATGGTTCAAGGTTGGTGTATGAGGACTAAGTTGTTGAAAACTATTGACTCAAATTAGCTGCAGTGGGATACCTAGTCCAATTATAATTCATAGCAAAAAACAAGAATTCTTCATTATGAGGATATTTTTCAAAGAGAGGTTGATGTATTAACGAATTTACAATTTTTCTATAATGGAAATCTGTCTAACGATCTTCTAAAAGGTTTTGTTGTGTAGATGGGTGTGGATTTGGTGGGGAGAAAAAGTTATGAAGAAATTCGCTGGGAAGAAAATGATTGATTTCAATTTTTTTCCAGTTTTCATTTTCAAGAATTCTGCATAAGAGAATAAATGATGAAATTAAAAAAAAAAATTGAGAGACCGTTTGAAATTCATTAAATTGGTGATAAGATAATATGGTTTCATTTTTTCTAGGAACCAGAAAACTGTCAGAAATTTAGTAGACATATTTTATGAAAGTGAGAAGACAATCAGAAAAATGTTGGTGGTGTTTCCTTATAATTGTAAGGGGTAGAAAAGCCATCTATAAAATTTGATTAGCAAGGAACTTTTTCCCTTATTCATATTTTACCATTGAAACAGTTTGAACAAATAGGTTCTCTTGTAATTTTTTGCTAGAAGTAATTGTTTTTAAGAAACAAAATTAGGTATTTAGCTTGAGGCCTAGTAGGCTGAAACTTAAATTTATCTAGTAGGTGGATATCCGGCTGACATAATAAGGGAACAGGGAACACCACCAAATTTTTTCATTGCTTTGTTGTTTCTCGAGAATGTCTACTCAATTTCATTTCTGTCAGTTTTCTTGCTTATAATAAAAATTCTATTTTTAATTTTTTTTCACTTTACAGGTATCATCTTTAGGGGGTTATATCTAAGCAGGGGCAGATCAAACAAAATATTTATAGAAGATCCACACTATTTTTTGACCTAGAAACACCCCTTAAATTTTTCGCACCAATTCATTCACACCCTGTATGTTTTACATTATGACCAATAATAAAATTAAGTTGATGAAGTTCTATTATTTTTCTAATGAGAGTACATTTATTTATAATTTTGCAATGAGATCATCTTGAATGCTGTAGCTTGAAATTTGAATATTCAGAAAAACATGTTTTTAATTTATTTTTTCACTCAGAAAAAGGTCAAAGTTGGAAAGTCTCAACTTTCCTTATTTGCATTTTCTTGATATCTTGTGTCTCATGTAGTTAGGTCCAAACATACATATTTTAACGAAGAGTTTGTGTATGTTATTCTCACAAAAATTAATAAATTACTGAGATTTTTTATAATTCCATACATTTTTTCATCTTTGGAGAAGTGTATTTTTGAAGGATTCAACTAATTTTTGTTAATTCTTTACCTGTATCCGTAATCCTAATCAATAATATCCTTATACCTTACACTAGAGAACATTACTGAGTGTTCATGTTAAAAGTTTGAGCTAATTGAGAGGTTGGTGTTTTGGTGTTTTTTTTGTCGAAGAATAACATATTCCCTAGAAATACAAATTTTAGATCGAAGGTAAGATAGGAGGAGGAAAGGAGTTCTAAATATGTATTTCAAAATCTCTTTTTTTTTTGGAAATATAATTGACATATATTCCATATTTCAAAAAAATCTCCATCCAAAAATCACTAAGTTTCATTTTCAATGAAACTCTCTACCATTCATCAATTTATTCAATATAAAATCATAACATCAAATTCAGACTACTGGATATGTGGCATACAAAGCTATACTACAAAATTTGAATCCTCTCGCCAACCTATAGTATCCAGATTCTCCCCATTTTGGTCCCCATGAATTCTTGATAATCCAATAATCCTCACCGTTTTCAGAACCATATCCAACGACCAGCACACTGTGATTGGTCTCTTTATTCTCACACAAACTGTCATACAGTATGCCACCCTTGTAGAGGCTCAGGTTAGCAGTGGACACAATGGAAACCGCAACAGGACCAACAGTTCCAACAGCTTTCTTCAGCGCCTTCTCAGTTCTAGCCACTGTTTTGTAATCTTTAGCCTTCAACACCGGGGTGAATGATTTACAACTTCCTTGCACTGCGGTATAAGGGTACTCGCTTTCGCTGGCTATTCCATTTTTCATGGCGTACAAAAAGGCTCCAGCTGCTGGGCCTCCATTGCATCCACGTCCATTGTATTGGCTGGTGGCGCAATCCACGAGATTCTGTTCGCTGAGAGAGATCAGTTTGCCTGTGAATAATTTGGCTGCTCCCTCCAGTGCTCCAGTCTGGAAGTACGATAATATACATGTTGAACCGTGAAGAATAATATTTATGAAAAAATTTTTGCAATAGTCTGTTTAGGTACCATTGAAAATAATTGATGCTCAGATCTTGAGGTGCCTGGACTCGATGGAAAGTTATCAAGGTCACGCAAGATGAGCCAAAGAACTAAACGAATGATATTTAATTGAACACTACTTTTTCTAGATACCGTACTATTAATTTCTTTCAGAACTGCTTCTTTCATTCGTGTAATAGTTCATTTTATTCCATCGATATTTTTCTTCACTATTGACCTGTATGGATCGTTTAAGTAAAAAATATTTTAAATGATTGAAAAAGATCCAATTTCTGAGAGATTCCTGAAAATATTGAATAATACACAGATACTCTTTAGCCAATTGAATTTCCTACATAATATATGTGGAAACTAATAACTAAACTAAAACTGACAATGAAACCATGAATTTATCTAAATATACTAGGACCTGCTTGAAAGAAGTTTTAAAATTAAAACAGATGCTTTGTGCTTCGTTGTATTTTTTATACTATCAGTGTTGCACCACGAAAATAAAAAAGGAAAAATTCCTTCAGAAATCACCGTGTCCATCGAAAATGGAAATAAAATATCGTGTAATATCTCTGCCAAGTTTGATTTCAATATACATGAAAATGCTATTAGAAAGCACTGAAAAATTCAGACTTTTAAATACTGTATTTCGAAAATATGACCAGGTACCTTTATTATATGTTTCTTATTCCAAACCAATTCAACAATAACATCAATAACTTGTATGATGCCTCAATGTATCTTTTTAAAATACTTTATACAGGTTAGACAATTATTAGTTCTCTTAGTTTTTGAGTATCACAATTCAATTGATATTGAATTTTCATTTGTAATTATTGAAATTAGTTTTAGTAACACCCAACTTTATAATAAATTTTAAAGAACCTTTAGCTTTCTTCAGTTCCTCTTTTCAGTAGAACTAAAACAACATTTAAAATTTATCATAAAACTGGCTATTATAAAAATAGTTCGCTTCATAAAGGCTTCTTAAGTGAATTCAAGCCTCTTGAAATCATCAGAACATGAGCAGTTATTAGCAACCAAAATCAATATGATAATTAATTAGTGGAATGAATTAGGTAAAACATTTTCATATCAAATATTGGATTGATGGACTTGATGAAAATCCATAAAATTGAACTTAAAACAGATTATAAGATTTTCACAACACTTTCACCCACCTGAAGATGTTATTGCGATAGCGAAACACGTGTTGCGTCTTTGTGAATATCGTGTAATCTGTTTCAGGTAATTTTATATCAGTTGAAGGGTAAAGGGAAAAAACCATCAATGTCAATTTTTGTCCGAAAATGAGTTAGATACACCATTCGATTCAGAACGAAGAGTAGTATCTTATGGTATATTAAAACCTTCATGAAACTAGTTCGTTCCTACGTTAAATCGCTGCCGTAGATTCACCGTACAGGGAAAGAACTAACGACCTCGATCAATACACGGAAAGAAAAAAATCTAAGCCATTTCATATAATGCACTCATTTTATGTATAATATAATAATATTAGTAATGATTATTCCGAGAACAATAATATTTAATTTGTCATATTTCAAATAATATGAACGGATTTCGAAGTTCAAAACGCGTTTTTCTCAGCTGAAAGGAAAATTGACATCGATCACCCTTATGACTGTGTAAAAACTTATGCACTCTGCGATATACAGGGTGTTTCATGAGTCATTGGCCATAGCCTAATGGTGAATGCAGATCATCCAGGCCTTTCAGAAAACTTGCTTGTTTTATATCCTAAGGCTATTAGTTTCGGAGATACGGGGTGATTCATGCATATTGCCCTAAATTTGCGATAGCCATAACTCTGGATTGCAAGGTCCGATTCCGATCAAACTTTATGGGTTGGTTCATTTCAGAATGCTCTTCCAAACGGCTCATGAAATATCAATATTTTCAGGGCAGTACTCAGAATATCATGATTTTTCATTCAAGCCCCAAAATCTACATTTTTTACATCCCTTACAGAAATTTCGTTATTGCCATGAAAAACTGCATAATTTATTCTAAGGAATTCACTTTTCACTTTGCATGGCACACTTGTCACAAGGGAATAGGAACCGGACGAATTCATATTTTATGTAATTTTTTCGTAATGCGGTCCTGTTTTTATTTCTTCGATGATAATATTTATTGTCCTTTGCCGAGATTCTGAATTATTTTAAATTCTGTTCAATTCTTCTTCATTTTAAACCCTCAGCACATACTGAGTGTTCGTTGAAAAGTGTTTAAATAAATTTTAACAGCTATGTGTGTTATGAAGCAAATACACTTACGGAATACATTTTCCAAGAGGGTTTACATAATTTGTATCTAAATCCAATATGTAATTTCAGAAGAATTCACGACTCGACTTTGCATACTTTTAAACACTTTTTTACGAACACTCAGTATGTGCTGAGGATTTAAAATGAAGAAGAATTGAACAGAATTTAAAATAATTCAGAATCTCGGCAAAGGACACTGAATATTATCACCGAAGGAATAAAAACAGAACCGCATTAAAAAAAAATGACATAAAATATGAATTCATCCGGTTCCTATTCCCTTGTAACAATAAGTGTGCCATGCAAAGTGAAAATTGAATTTCTTAGAATAAATTATGTAGTTTTTCATAACAATAACGAAATTTCTGTAAGGGATGTAAAAAATATAGATTTAAGGGATTGAATGAAAAATCATGATATTCTGAGTACTGCCCTGAAAATATTGATATTTCAAGAACCGTTTGGAAGAGCTTTCTGAAGTGAAGTCCAGAGTTATAGCTATCTCAAATTTAGGTCAATATAAAAGCTAATAGCCTCAGGATACAAAACAAGCAAGTTTTCTGAAAGGCCTGGATCACCTGCATTCACCATTGGGCTATGGCCAACGACTCATGAAACACCCCGTATTATCTATTCATTTTACCCTTTAGATCTTAATTTTGCTGCTGTTTCAGGTCTGCTTTAATCAATTCTTCATCATCTGCTTGGCCTAAAATTAATTTCATTGTAGCCCTAAGAAGGTAAATGAATCCTTTTTGAACATTTTTCTAGTGTCTACGCTGTTATGTGTTTAGAATGAGTCAGGGAAAGACCAACAAAGGGATTCAATACTTACTGAAGCGAAAGTCCAGCAGGATCCACAATGACCTTGGTCCTTAACCTCAGTCACAGCCCCCTGATCTCTCCAATCAATGCTGTCAGGTGGGGCAGCCCCATCGTCTTCGAAAAGTTCGAGGGTGTCATTGAATCCTTGTAATTTATGTTTGTTGATGAACTGCTCGAATTCCTCTTCAGTCCAATCTGCGAACTTTGTGACACCTTGGTACCAGCTCACTTTACCTTGGATGTACAGATCGTTGTGTTCCTCGATCTTGTCTAGGTTTTTTCTGAATATTAAGAAACGTTGACGGCTCTCCAATGGAGATCTGTAGGATTTTCCGTACTCTACCTGTGGGATTCATTCTAGTGATCTTAGATGTTAATTTTGAGGAGGAATGAGTAGTCGATAAACCCGTCCTTGTACGTTTAAATGTAGAAACAACAAGACTTCAATGAATCAACGAGAATTCAGCAAAAACACAGAAGAAGTTCGATAATTTTATGTTCACATGCAGTTGTTTTTTCAGCTGTTAATTTCTTAGAAAATCGTCAGTGTTAAGTGAAGTTTGTAAGGATTATCAGATGTGAGGGAAAGTGTTATTAAATTGCTTTTAAAAAATTATTTCTCTTACTCATCCATTATTGTAATGAAGAATTTTATTTCATTTCACTCAGCTTTTGCAATGGGATATTTGTCCTGAGTTTGATTGCCTGAATAAGTGTTGAAAAATGATAAATTTTTACCTGGAATTGCTGCCATTGTTTCAGAGCTTCCTCCTCTGAAATAGCTCGACAACTGAGGAGAACAGCCAATAGATATAAGAGCACCTTCATAGCAATCTGAAAAATATTTCAGTCATTCCGATCATGACCTGCTATTGAGGATTGGTAACTTACCAAAAATAGTTAATCCAAAGCAGTAGATATGTCTCCACTCTCAACACATTTATGAATTTATACGCACAGAAATTATCTGGATTTATCTGTTATGTAGTGATATAAAAAATTTTGCGTTTCATTATCATGATTCGATTGTTTTTTTCTAGATACCTTATCGAATGTAATATTCAAAAAAAATTTGCTCATTTCAAATTTGGGATTTCTATAATTCTCTGAATGTCTGAACTATCAATTTAACTGAACTCATTTTCTGGATATGAATGAAAAAACAAGTTTTATCCTGTTGCAATATTGGTTTAGCTTCCAAAATAGTTGGAGATTCCACATTCTCCTTTTGAATTTTTAATTTGAGCAATTCTGTTGAATTCCGAATTCTCTCTTTGTTTATGTCGTATATATAAAAAGCGTCTCCTTATTCGGTGAATTCTTACCTATTTTTTTTAAATTTTATTACCTCGCGATTGTCCATCTTCACATTGATGTTTTAATTCATCCCTAACGGTGATGTTGAACTCATTAATGTTTCAACATCCCTGGTGTCCGATTTCCACTTGACTAATTGGAATATAAAATAAACGCAGGTGGTAAGCTCAAATTGTGTATGATAAAACGGGTTTACTCATATCATTTTCCCTGTCATCGCGTGAACAATGCCACGTAAACTAAACTACCCCAGAATCAAATCGTTATGTGCGTTTAAATCTTTCGAAAATTCAGACAATCCATTCTTCTGAGCGACTGAAAAGCTGTGTTATTTTTGATCGATTCTTGGGAGATTCAATGATGACAGAATTAACGTGAGTCAATTATTACTAATTAGTATAATTTTGGTAATTTTGTGGATTTTTGTTATGTGCATCATGTATTAAATGTTTAATTTTCGCTTGAAGACGTTGATTGCATCATTTATGAAAGTCGGTTTCTTCAGATCTAGAAGACTTTCATAAGATTCAATTGAATAATTAGTTCATTCGACATTTTTGAATAGGTTTTTCAAATTTTTCAGACTAGAATCTGTCCGGACAGTTTTTCTATAATATACAGGATGTAAATGAATAGTTGCGGAAATTATATGGGTCTTTCATATATTTTTTTTCTGAGCAGACCCTGTTTAGATACAGCTCCTTGAATATGGCACCTGAAAAGCTATTTTTAAACTTTCTCTTAGAAACCAGAACTTTGACAAAAGTGAAATTAAACAGGCAGAAAGGATACTTAGTTCTTGGTAGCTTCTTTCATTTTGAAAAAATAAGGTATCTTGTAATTTATTGTTTGAAGTAACTGTTTTTGAGAAAAATAAATTATGAACGAGTAAGTACTGTTACGATCCGTTTATTAAATTTTTATTTTATATTATAAATTAATTTGTTATCACAATCAACGAAAGCGTAACTTGAAAATGAAAAAATTCTCAACTATCTAATGAGTGACTTTTCTCCAATTTATTCTGACTGACAATCTATCTCTTTTTTTATCGTCTCCATGCCTACGCAAAATTTCCTAACACAGCATCTATGATGAAACAATATTACATTGGAAAAAACTCAAACCATAGTAGTAGGGATATCATTCTGATATTTAGGGGAACAGCACCAAAAAAATGGAATATATTATACTCAATTGGCTTACAGTCAGTTCTCTGATTTCTGAGATAAAAATTAAAAATTGCCTTTCAGATGACATCTTAAGGGGGCGTAAGTAAAGGCGGTTTAGAAATTTTTTTATATGAATAATCCACAATACTATTCCGACAAGGATTTACGCCTTAAATTTTTTTGCAATTTTTCACTTGTTCTTCCTTTCTTTTATATCATGTAAGAAATATTTTAGGTGATATAGCACAACAATTTTAGCACAGTCAGTTTACTATTTACTACAAATATTTTGCTGCTACCAGACTGTATGAAGATGAAGTTATAATTATCCAAAATTTTTCAGGATTTTTATATTACTATGTTGATTTTAATTTTCAATGGACCTACTTTGTCATTTTTGCATTTCTTGCTTTTGAATCCATTCATTCCTTATCAGATCCTAAATGTTAAATGCTAAAAAAATAATTTTTGTTATGCAAGCAAGCCTATTATCATAACAAATCGGATTATTTTCGGATTCAATATAATGCTGCGCTGCCAATGGATGACTGAATTGATAAAATCATAATAAGGGATTTACGCGGTATCCCAAATTGCATGATTTTGGCTGTTTCTGGTAGGTACTTCTGGACTAGATAGGTGAAACAGTTGAAAAGAGTCCTGCGATCGATTTTCGTGAAAAGTGGGAACCGTTTCACGATATCTTCTTTTTTCTCAAAGATATAACCAAATTTTAATATTTTTTCACTTCTTCATTCTAGAAAATTTATCTAAATTTTTATAGGCACTGGGAATACGGTACTTTTTATTGAATTTTTTTCCATCTATTGTACTAAGGGTTATTTTAAACACGCTTGGTATCTTTTTTCATCTCATGGTATACAAAAAAATAGCTATAACTATATAATATACAGGGTGTGGCGTAATGAATGGATAATATTGAGCCTGGGGGTAGAGGACTCTATGGCGGTTCAGAAAAATATATTTTACGTTTAGTAAAAGTGCCTTGGTTTTCGAGATATTGGAGATTTACGAAAATTCAAGAGAATTACTCCCTTCGCCACTCGTTTTGCAGGCAAGACTCCAAAGAAAGGAATTTTTTCAAACTGTTTTTTGTATAGTATTCCTGGATAGATGATCTATCGAATGTATTACATTATTTTTCAGGCGCATGAATAGTTCTTCATGAAAAAAAGATCTAACTCAACTTTTCTGTTTTGCTAATTTTTTTTCATAAGTTCAACCTAGCGCGGTGTAAAAAATAATATGGTTACCTGAGAGCCAACGCAAGAAAAAACATGCCAGTTTCATTGAGATTCCGAAATGGTATAACTTTCTGTATTCTCAGCATTTAATACAAAATAAATTCCTATTGCAATCAGTTGAGGCTCAGTTTAATGTAAACAGTGTTTCTAAAATTTTATCAGCTAAAATGAGAAATGCAAGCAGAATGAAGCAATTGTCTATAAGAAGGTATAGAGCAATTACTGAAGCTCATGGTGGGCACTTAGAGAATCTTTTGTGATATTTAATTCAATGAAACGATACTCATTTTAGAATTGTTGATATCAATACAATAAAGCTATGATTCATTAGAATTCATCAGAACTCATGGTGGCATCATTTGTGATTTGTGAAACTTTATTCAATGAAACGATATTTTAAAATTGTTATTTTTTCTCGTTTTCTTTTTTTATTGAACCCCAACGTTGTGAAATCAATATTTTCAAGTTTATTTCAAGTTATGCATTAAATTTCAGCATATTTGTAACAAGGGTCTTGACTCTATGTAATAAAAATTACAATTTTCAGCTTTTTTTCTTAATTACAAAAGTACTAAAATTCACTTCGTTACTTGAAATTCGCTTAACAACTATTAACTTTATAACTATAGGGCTTAATAATGAAAGAATACGAGGGAAAAAAACCAATTTTAAAATATTGTTTAATTGAATCTAGTTCCACAAAAAGTGTTCAAAGTGTGCATCAGGAGCTGTACTAGATGCTCTACAACTTCATATGAATAATTGCTTTATTCTGCTTGCAAGTCTCATTTCAGTTGCTAAAAATTAAAGAAAAAGGCTTACGTCAAACTCTGCCTTGACTCATTGTAATAGAAATTTATTTTGTATTTAATGCTGAAAATAGAGTGAGCTATACCATTTCAGAATCTCAGTGAAACAGGCATGTTTTCTCTTGCTTTGGCACTCAGGTAACCATATTATTTTTCACACCACGCTGGGTTGAACTTAGGAAAAAAAATTAGCAAAACGGAAAATTTGAGTTAATTCTTTTATTTATAAAAAACTATTCATGCGCCTCAAAAATAATAATTTACATTCGATAGCGCATCTATCCAGGAATACTACCCAAAAAACAGTTTGAAAAAATTCCTTTCTTTGGAGTCTTGCCTGCAAAAAGAGTGGCGAAGGGTGTGATTTTCTTGAATTTTCGAAAATCTCGAATATCTCGAAAACCAAGGCACTTTTACTAAACGTAAAATATATTTTTCTGAACCGCCATAGAGTCCTCTACCTGCAGGCTCCATATTATCCATTCATTACGCCACACCCTGTATAATATTTAGATATTATTACTTCTAGAGGTATAGTCAAGGCAAAATCTCAATTTTAGTGAAATACCCATTTTCGACAAAATTCTATGATACCATTTAACGATTGAACACAAAAATGTTCACTCCCAATAAATCTCCATCCCTGTGATAATAATTAGAACTTTGTCTATAGAATTTCATTTGTTATTAGCTGAAACATCTGTAACTTCAATAAAATCATGTAATTTTTGTTACACTAAATTCGAATAAATATCGAGCAGAATTTCTACCCATAATCAATTTTCATATAACTCATAAAAAGTTCCCAAATTGAGTATCATTATACTGTAAATAAATTCGACCTTTTCTCTGAAAGAATTCACTGTATCCAATAGCATAACGCGGGAAATGTCTCTGATAGAGTTCCTGACCCTCTGGTCTAAATCAGTTTTATTTATGATTAGAGTCTTGAAATTTTTTTTTAATCTATCTCCATACGAAAAAATCGAAACGATTGAGGTCTGGTAATCTTGTTGTCCAGGCAATAGGACCAAGCGGTCCCATCCACTGATTGCGCCCATCTATTAGAATGCTTCTTTCTGGAAAGAATGTAAAGCGAAAAATTTATGAAAATTCATCTCATTCTCTGACCTTTACTATTACAATTTATTGTATTGAAGTATTCTATGTCCATTTTATTCATGGAATAATGTAGGAATGTGAGACTCAACAGTTAGTGATTATTTCGCTTTTATGCTTATTTGTCCTTGACGATGTAAGTAACATATCGACATATTTTTTTATGACATGAAATCAAAAAATTATGCATTCAAATAAACATAACCAAGTTGTTTTTCTTCCATCCTTAGTAGAGGACATAAAATTTTTTTAATATAGTATCGTATTCCCAGTGAAAAAGTGTCTATAGAAAGTTTTTATCCTTTTTATATATTTTCGGAAATAAAGAAGTTATGGCATGACTCTTCACTAATGTCAATTAAATGCACCGTATGTTACATGCATTTCGGCAGATATAATAAATATGTAGGTATAGAAGATGTGCCTACAAATATGTTTTGATCAAAGCAGAATTATTTTGAATTTACTGTCCATTTTAGGAATTTTGAACGTCCATTTTCACAATGCTTTTAGTCGATCTATCGCTGAAAATGTTATTTCAATGTGGACTGACACTAGCACGCAAAATTGAGATGTGATTTATGTCCACCTGTACATATAGTAATCAGAATTATTTCATTATTCTCCGGGGAGTGGCGATTACTGGAATATTTGTTTCGTAAACAAAAAGCAAAACTTTATTTGCCCCCTTCGTTATACAGAACATCCTCCCATGCCACCATTTGTTGATTAAAGGTTTCAATTCATTGTGTTCCGAATAAATTCCCATATACTTTCGGCAATCTTGTAATTTATCTGGTCTGAAACACGCTACACGACACATTAATAATCATTAATCTATTAATATTGCGCGTCTGGGAGTGGTTTCTGGTAATTATCGTCCATTAGGTATTAAATGGCATTGTTCTGAAAATATCAACACCGCTAATGTCTGCGAAATGGTTTGTCTCATCAAAGGAATTTCCTGGAGTACCTACATAATTAATGTTGACATCTCCCAAAATTTAATTGGTACTCAGCGGTATGGTAGATATATCTACACCCAATTAATAATTTGGTGTGATTCCTTCGAAGATCGTTTTAATGGGGAAAGTTCTTCAGTGAATTATCAGTCGTTTTTTCTATTTGGCTGAATGTTTCGGACAGTACTTTTCTGGTCCTCTTCAATCATGTCTCGAAGAATATCAAAAAATTTTGTGAAGCTTATATTTTCGGCTGTGGCAAACTATCCATGCAGATTATATAATAAGTGACAAATTAATATCTTCAGTATTTACCAACTAACAGCTCCACATGAGTTAGGGATATTGACCTAGATGGCAAAAAAATATAGTGAAAATAAGAATTTTGCGATGAGAATTCATATTAATATGATTTCGTGTTGCAAATTAATTTTAGCCTGTAGGTCTGCAGCGTATACAGGGTGGTTAAGAAAAATCGAGTAAAATAACGAAATTTTATACCCAGAGAATTCAAGCATTTTAAGACTATTAATACAATGTATGGCCTTCACGGGCATCAATAACAGCTTGATATCTTCTTTGCATACTACACACGAGGTTGTTGAACATTTCTTGAGGATTTTGGTTCCATAAACGGGGCAGAAGCTCTCTCAGATCACTTAAGGATTCTGGGGTAGATTGATGATTATCTAATCTTCTTTGGAGCATATCCCATGCATGTTTTATGCAATTCAAATCTGGTGAGTGCGGAGGTATTGGTAAATGTGGAATACCAAGCTCCTCGCGCGCATTCTCAACTATAGCTGCACGGTGCGGTCTAGCGTTATCGTCTAGAAATTGAAAAGTTTCACCAATAGCAGCGTGAAAATTTGGCACAACATTGTCAATGACATGCTCCCTATAGTGTGAGGCGGTCATATTCCCAGGTCAAATGTGTAGATCTGTGCGCCCGTTGAAACATATCCCGGCCCATACCATAACACTACCCCCTCGGAATGGATGGACTTGTTGGACATAGCGACGATTACGGGGTACGCGTGGGATTGTCCATACCCTTATGCTTCGAGAATCTGAAAATCGTCCATATCTGGATTCATCAGTGAAAAGGACACTATGCCATTGATCGTTCCAATTGATATGTTGCCTAGCCCATTCAAGTCTTTGACGCTTATGGTCACGTGTTAATGGAACCTTAATGGACGTCTAGAACCTAGATTCACCTCTCTCGAACGTCGTCTGATGGTTTCGATGGAAACTTGGACCCCATCTGCATTTTGAAGAGTATTCCGTAGCATTCTACACGTAGATGTAGGGTTTCTTCTCGCCGAAACGTTGATGAAACGATCCTGAGCAGGTGTTGTTTTTCGTCGTCCACCAAGCCTTGGTCTTTCCAACACGGAAACTGTCTCCCTGAACCTATTCCAAAGTCGAGATATCACACTTTGGCTAACTTGGAGCCTTTCCGCTACATCAACCTGCATTAGGCCACCATGTAGCATTCCTTAGCCCTATTAGCCTTAGCGTTTGTTAATTTACGTCTTGGCATTTTCAGAAAACTCGTTTCAAATCGAAGCCGTTTATAAACTGACTTCATTTCGAAATACGTCACATTCATGAAGTATATGCAAGAACCAAACTTCAGATTGAATACGATATCCCTAACTCTTGTGGAGCAGATTATTTTGTGGAAAATTGCGTGTTCAGGATGGGCAGAATTGATGATACCTGAAAAACAACTTTTTCAACCCAACAAGATAGAGGAAAATGAATGGCACTTTACTGTCGTCTTTTTCGAGAAACTAATAATGCCATCATCTGCCTTCCTCTATCTTCTTTTGTTCTCGAGTTATAGGACAAAATTTAAATTTCAACTTTGGTCGTTATTTCCGTTTGTGCTAAGATGTTGAAATGAAAACATTATTGAGACACTTTTTCGATAGCAATCCAGTGGCGTACTATGATTTTTCTAACAGCCAGATTTGCTGGGAAAAGACTACCAAAATATGGGGAGTTGCCAGAACACTCGAACGATCATTAGAAGTTGCGAATATCACAATAGTTTCCACTTTCGTAGAAAAGATGGCAGCACTTCACGAACGTCTTTTTTCAATATCAGCAGGTCTCGAATTGTATAGAATGGCGAGAGTTTTTTAGAAATTTTTTATGTGGAAATTCAATAGAAAAAAAGGTTCACCCAGGAAAGTGAATAACTTGAATGAACTGAAAACATTTTCCAAATTTTTTTTCCATTTGACGAATAAAAAAATTTCTGGCTTTTTGAACTGACGAGCTGAGTGAATTGAATTTTAATGATAACCCCCATATAAATCAGTTGTTTCTTACATAAGATATACCTTTTCGCTTTTTTAACTGAAATGGTGTGGAGTGTAGACTCCTCTTAAGGGCATATTCTTTCATTGTGAAACCTAGTTTTTCGTTCTTCTTCATTCATGTTATTATGGTTTCAATTGTTTTGCTTCTCCGTTATTAATTTGAGAGTTTTTAAGTTTTCTGATCATTTGAGGACATCATTTTAGAAATCATCTGATACTTTTTAGAATCATTTCCATAACAAGGAAGGACAGTTATACATATATACAGGTTGTCTGTAAAAAAATGCGAGTGACTTAGGGAGATGATTCCTCGATGAAAATAAGCAGGGGTAGTTCCTATAAATTTTTTTTCGAAATCGACCTCCCTACCAAGGTACAGCCTTTGGAAGGCGATGACAAGTTGACAGTTTTTAATGTCTTTTATAGGTTCTAAGAAACACTGAGTCATAAAACTATACATAATATGAAGCACTAAGTAGATGTTACACACACAATTTTTTTAGATCTCATAACTTTATTATTAGGGGTTGAAAATAACAACCCCTTATGATTTTCCTTCAAAAATTGTTTTCGTGGGATAGATTTTTGAAAAATAATATTCTCTTATGGTTTCTCATTCAATTCTGGAGAAAAAAGTCTTTTGCAAAATTTCGATACAGTCGATACTTTTTTCGGAATAAATTAAAACTTACAAGCAGTTCTGATCACTGTTCATTCCATTTCATCGTATAAGTGTTCCATAGAATGACTACCCCCGCTAAAATACATGCATCAACTCTCTGCCTCATAGACCTTCGTATACTGCTTGTAGGTTTTCATTTATTCCGAGAAAAGTATCAACTGTATCGAAATTTTGCAAGATACTTTTTTTCTCCAGAATTGAATGTGAAACCATAGGAGAATTTTATTTTTCGAAAATCTATTCCACGAAAACAATTTTTGAAAGAAAATCATAACGGGTTGGTATCTTCAACCCCTAAAAATAAAGTTATGAAATCAAAAAAAAATATGTGAGTAACATCTACTAAGTGCTTCATATTATGTATATTTTCATGACTCAGTGTTTCTTAGAACCCGTAAAAAAAATTAAAAACTGTCAACACGCTATCGCCTTCCAAAGGCTGTATCTTGAAAGGGAGGTCGATTTCGAAAAAAACTTATGGGAACTACCCCTGCTTATTTTCTTCGAGGAATCATCTCCCTAAGTCCTTCGTCCTTCCTTTTGTTTACAGACACCCTGTATTAATCATATCCTGGAACGTAGGAAATTCCGCCTTGTAACGTTCATGCATCATGATCGAATTGCTCTTCGAGGGGTGAATCAGTGGTGGGTTTTAATCGAAAAACAGAAAGAATTAGCTGTGTGTTTAGGAGGTGCGGTCCGGATTGAACAAATGCGTGTTTGGCAGCTTTTTCACATTTTAGATTGAATTATTATACTTCCATTCGTGCGAATCTGCCTAAGTGGATACCATATTCGAACAGTTCCTTCCGAGAGATAGTCCGATTTATTTGCTCTCAAGAAGTGATTGACTTTTAACAGTCGACTTCCGGTATTTCATTTTTGAAAGATTTGGTGTAGATTGGTCGAAATCGATAATTGTTTTTTTTTATTTGATGTTCAAGGAAACCCTCAACATCGAGGACCAATACTGAAAGGGTGTCGGTGACTTTTGCCGATGATGTTGAGGGAGTAGTGTCAAGAAGGAGTTCATCAAGGTTGTCGATAATGGAAAACATGCAGTTGCCTAATGAGACTGGTGAGATTTATCTTGTTGTATGTTCAGCCTTCAGCTTCCCACGACTCCAGATACGTTTTGATCCTTTTCCTACCTTCTGTCCATTCAATCCTCATCCAGAAAATAGTGAAAAATATAGAGTTTTTCTCAATTGAAGTGATATCTTGGCCACTGCAGCTGAGTAGAATCTCATCCCAGCTCTCAAAAATATTCGAATATATATTCCATTCACTTTTATTTTAGCACTCGGTTGGCCATGAAAATTTGACATATTCCACTCTGTATAGTACGAAAATGTGCGGTTATGAAGCTTGTCAAAACATTTTTGGGTTTTAAATCAACGCTATGTTGCTCGTTCTACGTAAAAGTTTCTGTTATTACGTATTTTATCACAATGTCGAATCTCTCCGGAAAATATGTGACGAACACAATTGAAGTTTATACAAACTGATTGAATTCATACCAAATCCTGTTATTTGGATGTAAAATAGTAGAGATCAGTATAATATCATGATATGCACTAGCTTGAGGAGAATTAATCTTCGTTATCTTCTTTGGCTGAAATTTGAATACGTTTCATCAGTTGTAGATTTCAAAAATATTAACCCGAAGATGAAATGCATATGATGCAGTGGTTGGGAATGGGTTTCTCCCGAAGGAATAAACAGATAATTACAAGAAAGTTGAATTCTTCAACAAAAATCATCTTGCATAATTATTAGTAAAAGGAATTGAAGGAAGTTTCAAGTAAAGATGAACTTCACCTTTGAACAAAAATTTCACATGAATAAACAATTAACAGGACAACTGGCGCGTATTTGTGGCTGTTCATCTCAATACATTGATACAATTATAATAATAAGGTATTTATTGGTATCTTAAGACATTTACAATGTATAGGACAAGTCAAATGAAAAATAGAAAAATTAATTCTTGGGGACCTATTCTACGATGACATTCACCGAAAATCCTGTAGTAAACAGGACATTCGAATTAATTCACTCTAACATAAAATTCTCAAATGCCACCACTTTTTTGGGTCTCCCAATAGAAGGAAATTCTTTGTCATCCTCTTCATTCACAATCTTTCTGATAGTGGAAATACTCAGCTGAAATATTAGTTGTTCAGATTCATGAAACATTATATAAATTCTCTTACATTGAATATGTTCGCTACCGTCTGACGTATTGTTGATTTTAGAATATCAGGGTATAACTATTTGAATGAGCGGACTTGAATTCTAAATAGCACTTCCTGAAACCAATTTCTTATTTCAATCACTTTCGGCATTTTCGTAATAAAAATTGATATTAGTTGTGGCAACGGCGTTATCACATTAACTACATTTCATGAGTGCCTTACTCCGTTCTAGTTACAAAAACTTGAGAAAATTATTTCATGGCCAACCGACTGCTAAAATAAATGTGAATGGAGTATACTAATGCATAGTTGCGAATTAAAGTGTGATTCCTTGTGAAAAAATGGTCGAATAATTTTTTTCTTAGCAGTCTCTATTTAGATCCAGCCCACTAGAGATGGCCCCTCTAGACACAATATCATCATGATAACCGCCAACTAGGTAAATTTAAGTTCGTAGACAATTCCAGCCTAAACGACTCACGCTAGGTACCTGTTGATAATTTTTTTTTTCGAAAAGCATTAGTAAAAAGCAAGAAATTTCCTAGAAACATTGTTTGTTCAAAATGAATCAAGCTATCAAAAATTTCATTGGTATGATATAAAAATAAGGGTGTTCCAACTTAGAATAGAATGTCATGACCGGTGTCCTAGAAGATATCATCAGTTGCGGAACATACGGAAGAGTTATACTGCATGATGGAAAAATTGGTCCCGATATTTTGTTGGAGTCAATTTCAACAAGAAACGACAAATAATCCTTAACTGCTACAAAATGAATAGATTATTGTTAAGTCATTTCTTTTCGAGGATTTTTTAGATTGGTTTAGCATTCGAGTCAAGACTGCTTGCATTTAAGCATTTCTCGAATAAGTAAAAGATCCTTTCAACGGTGACAATGATAGAACAATCAATCATAAGAACCACATATTTCAAAAAAAAAAATTTATTCCATTTTGACGTTAAAAAACATCATTCAAACTCTAGCAACAAGGTCAAGTTAACGTTAATCAAGTCAGTGAATTAAAAACATTTAACTAACAAGTGAAAAAAAATAACATGAACATGAGTGGATAAACGTCATCTTGCTCTTGTTGCTATGAATTGAAAAATGCCCTAGCAACAATCGAAGGAAGAGAAACCTCTGACGTAATTTCATAAATTTGATAATTCTCTGGAAGATGTTATCGTTTGAATCCTAATCGAAATGGAATAAAATTTTGTTATACAACACGTGAGTTATATAAATGTTCAAATATTCAACTCACTTGTTGTATAAATAACTATTATCGAAGTCTGTAGGATTTAGGGATAGGTACCTAATTAAATTTATGAATATAAAAATAAGTAATCTCATAATTGTTTAAAGTCGCTTTCAATATTCACATTCTGCAGCGGTTGTGCAAGACTCAGATGAAGAAGATTATTCAGCAAGTGTAAATGCCATCATACAACGTAGAGCATCAACTAGGAGATCCAAAAGAAGAAGGGATAGTAGAAGAGCTAGTTCGCCTTATACACCAGACGTACTGCCCTCAACAGAAAATGACAGAAGAAGATCGTCAGCTTTCACAACTAGTTCTGGCGAGTAAGTTGGTAAAGCTTAAGCTGAGTGAAGTGATACAATAGAAATAGGCCCTCCTAGAAGCAACGATTTTAGACTCGTATCTGATGTATCAATCTTAATACATTCTGAAAATGTTGAGCCATACTCGACCAAATTTTACAATCGGAGTGTAAATTAGGCTGAAAACGACCTATTTCCTAAATTAATGTTATTTTTTCAAGCACTGCAATAACAGTTGAAGATTCAGTTCAAGCCGCTTCTCAAGAGCAAATTTTCGAGAACATTAAAATTCACAAAGAAGTTCTGCAATATGTCAAAATGCAGCCTTGGGATATGAGGAAAAAGCTGAAGTTAGTTATTCAGGCTAAAGCATACATAAAGAGACATGAGGGTGCCCTTCAAGAAAGGCTAGCAAATAGTGGATCGACCAAAGATAGGTTGGCAAGGTTCTACATCTATTTTTTGAAGGTTTGTGCAACAGAAATTGAATCAATTTTTGATTTACTGATATCAAATAATGCTGAATGAAGCAAAATACTATCTTGAATCAGTAGCGCTCACTTTTCTTTCCAATGATTGGAATTGTTATTATTCGAAAACATTGTAGTTTGAGGGAATAAATATATTATAAGGAAAAGTGAAAATGAATCTGATTTCTTCAATGCATCTTCTTATTGGATTAGTCAGGTTACCACACATTATTTTTCCAGAATTGGCAGAAATTTCGCAGAGAATTGAGCAATACATCGAACTGGTTCATCCCATGGGAACAGAAAATCAAGGAAATCGAATCGCATTTTGGATCGGTTGTTGCATCCTATTTCCTATTTTTGCGATGGCTTTTCTGGGTGAATATAGTGATTGCTGGAATCCTGCTGTGTTTTGTAACAGTACCAGAGGTAAGAGGAGCAAGAAATAAAAAGAAATTTTTATGTTTCTCAGCCTCACACAGCACTCAAATTAGAAAAATGCTTCCACTTCTTTACCGTGATTCGAATTAAGGTACTGGACATGCTTCCAAACACACCGTTCAAAAATTGAAGGAATTTCGCCAAACAGTATTAGCTGATCTTGTGCGACGGTGGTAGCTCTTGCTCATCTACCTCCATGCGTATATGTAGCACTTCCACTAGTATGATAGTGGTTCCACGCACTACTAACATTAATTTACGAAACCCGTAGAGACGTTTAGCAACTTGATGTGTTAAACGTTTAATCAAACCACTACATAAAGTTGGGACACATCGTAAACTCATGAAAATCAACCCACAATTGATACTACACATAATTTGCAATAGCCCACCATGGCACATACGACCCACAAAAATAATATCAAACACCTACAAAATATAATTTTTTCGTAATTTTTTTTCAAAAGCCATTATACATGTCATTGGGACCATATAAAAAATTAAGTATTCTCTCCTATATTCACTGAAATCTTTGAGCATTTCGAGAATGTTTGGTTCTGTGAAAAACAAAACAAGATATTATCTCATACAAATAAAAGGATGAGGACAATACCTGATATCCCTTCTAACATTTTTGATTGTCGTGGAATCTCAATAGCTTATTTTTCCAAAGCAAAAGTTATTCTGAATTGAAGCAGTTTTTCCCGTCTTGAAAACTGATCAGAGAATGTTTCCAGTGGAATTTTCTTTTTTCGGTGTCAAGGTCCAATTTTCATGAGACGAATTTTCAGATTCAATAATTCAAAACATCCATAGGTGAATCCATTGCACATTATACGATGTGTTTTCACTTGATCTGTTTATTTATGAAGAATAACATTAGATTTGTAACAATAAACACGGAATATTCTTGACCGAGTCAGTTTTGCTTCGTCAGTTCGATCCATATTTCTTTCGAAGAAAATGACGAAATTCTGGATACTAGTGGGTTGCTGTAGTATAATCTATGAAGTGATAGCGTTGAAGGATTCAGAACCGGAATTCGAGGAGAAAAAATTCAACCAGTCCATGGTTGAGAATTCTGTACATTTCTTTCTCTACCACAGGTAAGTTTTTTTTTCATATAAAAAAAAAAGATTTCATTGATTAGATTATCTAAGCTTTTCTATACAGGGTGAGTCTTTGACTCGTACAAGTATTTTAACAGTAGATTCGTGAGGTTGAAAGTAAAAGTTTTTTCTGTTAATAGTCCATCGGTGGAGTTTTCAATAAATGGTGCATTGAGCACCTGATGATGGTGGGTTTCCTTGCCGAAATGCATAGTGCATAAATTAAATAATATAGTGGAGTAGACCCATTATTTGTTTATACCAAAAAATGTTTTATATACCATTTTTTCCGAATTGGCTCGGTTCAAAATATAAAAACTGTTGAAAAACCATGAAAAATGTTATTTTTTAGATCTATATCACACAAACGGTTTTCGAATGAAATGAATTTCGGAATATAGTTTTTCATTTCTTTGATTAATCTTTTTCGAACACAAGATATCACTCAAGTCTTCTAGTTTTCTCTAGAGTAATTTGACAAAAAAAATCTGTTAAATTCGAAAAAATGGGTACTTTGACCGAATGCAACCCTTTTTGAAAGATCCACAGATGTGTAGTGTCACAGATTTAGCTAGTTATATTGAAGATACTTATGTTATTTCAGGGGTGGCACAGCTCATTATGAAAACTCAAAATGGCTATATCTTTTTATCAGGACCGAATCGGAAAAAAAAGGTCCAGGAAAAAAGTCTTTCTTTTGACCTCAAGAATCTACGGTTAAAATGTTTTTACGAGTCAAAGACTCACTTGGGTTAGTTTTCATTGATTCACAAGTGATTTTTGGTTGGCTTTTGAGAATTTTGTGTCATTTTTCAATACCATACAGATCGAATTTCGATACATCAGATGAATTAGTGGCAGGGGATGACGATCTACTCAATAGGTCGAGATATAACGCTGATTGGCCCACGACAATCCTAATACATGGATGGACACACAGCAGAGATACACCGTGGATGGTGGAAATGCGAGAAGGTAATCGAAAAATTACACGGGTCAACATCAAAATTTGACTTTGACTGCAAAGCATAAAATTTCGATAGTTTAGATCCTAATTAGACGAAAAAAAAATATATGGCATGAAAAAGTTCGCTTCTGTGTTCAGGACACTGATTCAACGATAGCCTTTTCAATAACTACAAGCAACATGTGGAGCCCATGACTTGTCTTGATTCCAAACAGGAAATTCAAAATATGATTCATAGGCTCCAGAGAGAACGTGAGATGTCTTTAATTCGTATTTCACGTCACGAATTATAATAAATTGACCACATATAAAACAAAATGCATCAGCATCGTATTTACACTTTCTTGACGATATTTGAAGTTTGTCTGGGCTAGTAAACAACACCTAATCATTGTTTATGACTCGAGTGCCCTCTAGCAACACCTTGTGAACGTAAACACCCCACTCTCATCGGACGGTCTTTTTGAATTATTAAAAATTATAAAAAAAAATGAAGAATGACTATTGATACTATAACTATCACAAAAGCAAACTTTATACCAAAAAAAGTTATTTTCTTTTCGTTTTTGTGCATAATTAACCGGAAAATACTAGTATAAACGTTAGGACAAAGAACAAAAAGTTTTTTGTAGAGTCGTGTTATTCATCGTTCTAATCCTATTGAAGCGCCAAAAAGTACTTCAGACAGAAAACTTGTCTTCGAAAGACGTACTGTTTGGTTGATTACAAATAGTTGGGGAGCCGACGATGCTAAATCGGGATTTACTCGAGCGTCGTGGAGACCTAGTGGGTTTTGAAGATTAGAAAAAAAGTTCACTTTCAGCAGTGGGAAAAGCGTCTGCAGGTTTTCAAAGATGTAAAAAATTATCGTCAGGTGTACATACTCGAGCGTGTCAGATTGAGATACTGTTTATGCCCTACGTGTCTCTGATAATAAATTCATGTTAATCTGATAGTTTGCGTGGTGGGGCTGGCCGTACGGAAGAGTTGAAAATGTTAAAAAATAGTTTTTTTCGAACGTGTCAGATTTTTAGAGGATATGTTGATTGGACTCAAAGTGAGCTACTTTTCAAGGGACTGACGTGATGCAAGGTCACAGCGGTCCTTTGAAAATGCAACTTACTTGTTACTTGTACATACTCGAGCGTCTCAGACTTTCATACAGATGGTTAATCTCGGTGTCGCAGACGTGTTAACCTATTAATCTTACACTAATCAGGGGGTTATTCATTATGAAAGTTGTAGATAATAAAATTCTATACAACTTTTCTCTGAAGCAATTCTACATAGTCTCAACCGTTTTCGAGTTAGAGGACGATAAGTTCGAGGAGCCAAGCAACACATGCGAAAGGCCAAGGTCAATGTAGGGTTTACATCATTATTTATATTCAATATGTAATTTCAAAAGAATTCACAGCTCGACTTCGCATACATTTAAACACTTTTTTTAACACTCAGTATCTGCTGAGGGTTAAAAATGAAGAAGAATTGAACAGAATACAAAATAATTCAAAATCTCTGCAAAAGACAATAAATCTCATCACCGAAGGAATTCAAGCAGGACCGCATTTCGAAAAAATGACGTAAAATATGAATTCATCCGGTTCCTATTCCCTTGTGACAAGTGTGCCATGCAAAGTTAAAATTGAATTTCTTAGAATAAATTATATAGTTTTTCATGGCAATAACGAAATTTCTGTAAGGGATGTAAAAAATATAGATTTTGGGACTTGAAAGAAAAATCATGATATTCTGAGTACTGCCCTGAAAATATTGATATTTCATGAGCCGCTTGAAAGAGCATTCTGAAGTGAACAAACCCATAAAATTTGATCGAAATCGGACCTTGCAGTCCAGAGTCACCCCGTATCTCCGAAACTTAGCCTTAGGATACAAAACAAGCCAGTTTTCTAAAAGACCTGGATGACCTGCATTCACCACTAGGCTATGGCCAACTACTCATGAAACACCCTGTATATCTCAATCTGACGAGTGAGTATTTACAGGATGGGTAAAATTCGTTGTCTACTGAGAAGATCTCGAGGACTATAACATCTAGAAGAAAACGGATGACACATTTCCGAGCTCATTTTCGGAGAAACAAAGAATGGTGAAAACCGCAGCCTCCTACGATACTTCGTTTGACAATTTCGTAAAGTTCTCATATTTTTTTTGTATTTGAAGTCACAAATCTGAAACTTGAACCTTCTGCAGGCACTTTTTTACGTAGAATCCACTGATGAGCTCGAAATATTGTTTCATTTCGAATCATCAGGTGAACTTTAATTTTTTTTAAATGCAAACTTTTATTGAATTTGCTTTTTCGAATTGGAGAAAAATCTTTTGTCAGAAGATTCCACGTATGGAAGTGCCTAAGAAGGTTCAAGTTTCAGATCTGTAACTTCAAAAACAAAAGAGTTATAAGAACCTTTCGGAATCGTCAAAATCTCAATTTTTGTTTATAACTCGAAATCTAAAAATGATAGGCCGATTCTGTTTTCGGATTTGGATTAGTCATGAAAAAGAGCTCGAGAAAGTGTCACCCGTTTTCTTCGAGCTGCTATAGTTCTCGAGGTCCCCTCAGTGGACAACGAATTTTGCCCACCCTGTACAATGATCTTTTTTTTTCTAATCTGATAGGCTGTCCTAGACAATTCCACCGATATACGGGTCTAATTTTTGGCAGAAGTACATCTCAGGGTGCAAGATATCTGCCCTTGTATTCAAAAGACACGCTCGAGTAAATCCCGAATTTCCCTCTTGGGCTCCCCAACCAAAAATATCTAGAACAGAAACTTTCTTTTTCAATTCAGAAATCTTGCCTGAGAGATTTTCATTCTAAAATTTTGGAATGTAAAAATCAAAAATGCCGATGATTATTTTCGATGGTTCATGATCACTCAATTGCAGCAATGGCAAATAAATCCGTTTGGAACATCATCATCGTCGACTGGGCCCCTCTTGCAAGAACACTCTACACTGAAGCCAGAGTACACAGTCCCACCGTAGCTAGGCTAGTTGGAAATCTATGTCTCTACTTGAACAAAATGAGGGGACTGAGAATGTCAGACATACACTTCGTTGGACATAGCATGGGGGCCCAAATTTCAGCCATGACTTCCGCATACATCAGGCAGCACTTGAGCGAGAAAGTTGGTAGGATAACAGGCCTAGATCCAGCTGCTCCGCTGTATGAGTGGCCTCACATGGAGTCTTCAGAGGAGGTTATTGATCCAGGCGATGCCATATTCGTCGATGTCATCCACACTAATGGTAACTACTTGGGCATGATTTCTCCATGTGGACATGTGGATTATTATCCGAATGGGGGCATGCATCAGCCTGGATGTACATTCTGTGAGTAAAAAAGTTGCCAAAATGAAATTCATGTTTAACCAAGAGCTCAAATGTAGATAGAGCAGTTGAAAAATGATTGTTCTGTAGATTACCCTATAGGTTAGGTTATCAGGTTAGATAAGGTTAAGTTAGCTCACACATGAAAGTCTCATTTGATTTTCTTCCTTCTGGGATATTCTCTAATTAACGTTTTGAGAAAGATCTTATGGAACATTTTTATTGTGTCCTTTCATTTCTAGGGCTTTGCAGTCATATGAGAGCCGTCGAATTTTGGACCGCTTCAATAAAGAATCCATTCCTCTTCAAAGCCTATCCATTCAGTATTTGGAATCAATATGTTACAGGGGAGATAGATGGTATGCATAGTTTTCCAATGGGAATAGCTGCTAATCCTAAGATACCGAAAGGTGCATACTTCTTAGAGACTGTAGATGAAGTTCAATACATTCACACTGAAACTACAATGATGGATAGCTTATGACAATTATTTAATTGATTTTATAGTTTTATATCGATAAATTAAAGTTTTAGTTATTTCTGGTTTGTTTTTTCACAATATATACCTATCAATCCCACTTTATTCAGGTGATCACTCGATTCAAAATACACAATAACAGGGTCTTCATATCTGGTTGTAACATCGCAGTTGGCTTCGATTTTTACTGTGTTAAAAGATTTTAAACAGGATATCATAAAATTTCGATATTCTGATCCATAAACAGAAATGAGGAAAAAGAAATCCTTTTATAACTTTGATTGGCTTTTATTGTAGGTGAATTTCTTGGAACCTTACTTTCATTGTTAGTGTTAGTTGTTTCAGCATATTTTTTATTCGAAAAATTTGCAGCTGTTCACTGCAGATCCAAAAGAAGCAGGTGATAGAAAGGTAATTCTACCAGAAGAAAAATACTCATCGACCAACTTCCTCACTCTGTGGGATTTCAAAGGGTATTTTGAGATATCACCACTGTTTTATGGCTGGTACACGAATAATGATGATAGTAAAAGAAGATACAGACTCCCCTTGGCGTATTTTATAACTGGATTGGTAGTTTATGCTTACAGCTTTTTCGCAACACTGAGAAAGTAAGGGGATAGTTTATATCAACTACACTGCGCAAAAAAATTAACGCACATTCTGAAAATCTCAATTTTCAATTTTTTTTAAAGTTAACTCTACATTGACTTTATAACTTATTTTTTATGTTCTCTCGGGAAGGTTTTGAACGAAACAAGACACATTAAATGGAAGAAAAATTCAGGATTTCACCGAATCTTATGTGAAAGAAGAGAAATGAACAATTTTCAAAATACTGAAATGCTGATAAGTGATTTAATACTTGGTATTTCCACCCCTTACGTTAATTACAGCTCGGCAACGACGGTTCATACACAAAATGAGTGATCTTAAAATGTTCTGATCTAATCCGTGTTCTCCGAGTTGGATTCCTAAGTCATTAAGAGTAGCTGGATGATTTTCTGAACTTCTCAGCCTTCTATTGAGGTTGTCCCAAACCTGCTCAATCGGATTGAGATCTGGACTTCTTGCTGGCCATTCCATTCGAGAGACTTCAACCTCTTCAAGGTACCCCTGAATGATGCGCGCACGATGGGGTCTGGCATTATCGTCCATAAAAATGAAATTTTCACCAATGTATGGGGTAAATGGCGCTACATGCTCTTCGAGAATGTTCCTTATATACTTATCAGCATTCATAGCTCCATTATCAACGACCACTAGGTCTGTGCGAGCAGTCAAAGATATTCCACCTCAAACCATAATCGATCCTCCCCCGAAACCAGTAGTATTCAGGAAATTGCACTAAGCATATCTTTCATGTGGACGTCTGTATACAAGGGAACGTCGATCACAATGGTAGAGGCAGAATCTAGACTCATCTGTGGAGAGAACTCTTTCCCAATCGGCCTCTTCCCAATGGATATGATCTCTCGCGAAATCCAAACGCGCCCTTCGATGGGCTGGGGTAAGAGCTGGGCCTCTTGCCGCGACACGAGGCCTTAAATCATATTCTCTGAAGCGATTTCTTATTTTCTGATTGCTAATTTGCACCTCATGAGTTTGCTCAAGCTGAATTTAAAGGAGGCGAGTGGTTGCAAACCGTTATCTCAACGAAGAAACTCAAGTAACGTTCTTGAATGGCAGTTGTTACCCGTGGTCTACCCTGTCCTGGTCTTCGGACATTCATACCTGTCTCCCTGAATCGCTGCAACATTCTGGACACACTCTTTCTGGAAACTCCAAACCTTTCTGCAATTCTTGTATATGTCCACCCTTCTTCTCGCAAAACTACCGCTTAGGCACATTCCTCTTGGGTCAAATTGCGTGTTTGGCGTTGCATAGCGATCGAGTGTAGAAAATCAAACGAAAGAAAAATTATTATTGATCACTAGAATTGATCGAGGACAACTGATTTTAGAATGGAGCCAATACATTCAAAATCTGATAATATCATCTTTTTTTATTCCTGCTGGGAAAAAACATCTGTATTGAAGAAAACCGTTGAAAGTGGATAACATATGCATGCATAATTCTGATAAAAATAATTATCATTGAGAACACCTTCAGTTGTAGAATAAATTTGAGATTTCAATAATGTGCGTTAATTTTTTTGCGCAGTGTATTTTACACATTGTGTACTCAAATGAATAGTTGTCATTCCTCTTTGAGCAGACTTTATGTGCGAGCGAGAAGCGAGAAGGTAATGAAAAAATTTTGGTGAAGTTTCCTTATAATTGCAAGAGCTAGAAAAACCACTTGTATAATTCTGTTCGAAAGAAACTTTTATTCTTATTCATGCTGTACCATTCAAAAATTAAATCATTTTGGACAAATAGGGGCTCTTGTAATTTCTTGGTTTTTGAGAAAAAAAATTTATCAACGGGTGTGTAGGGAGGAATTATCTTCTAGCTAAAATTTACCTAACAGGCGGATATCATGCTGCTATTATAGGAGAACACCGCCAAAATTTTTTTATTGCATTCAAGTTCCAATAGAATGCTACCTCCATTTCACTTTTGTCAGTTTTGTGATTTTAGTGAAAAAAATTTAAAAATTGCTTCTCATGTGCCATCTTTAGGGGGCCGTACCTAGACTGGGGCTGCTCAAAAAAAAACTTTATGAAAGACCCGCACTATTTTCAAATAATTGGTTCGAATATTTGAATTTTTTCCAACTTATATGGAATATGGAAATAAAAATCTGAAAAATTTATTTTGCTTATGTGCTAATAAATTTTCACAGTGACGCCAACATATTACATTCATGATGATTCAAATTCATAAGATATTTTCATTTTAGAATGGCGAAAAATTCAAGGATGTCCAAATTATCGGAAAAGGACGACGAATGTATTTTCTCTTGGAAATTGTTCACTGCTTGGGATTACATGATCGGTAATTCAGAAGCAGCTCATAATAGGGTTGCTTCAATTGTTATGGGCTTCAAGGAGGCCCTCTTGGAAGAAGCTGAGAAAAAGAGAGAAGTGAGAAAGTAAGTCAACTTTCTTCAGTAACTCTCGAAAATGATCATCCGGCCTCTAAAACAAGACAAAAACTGTGGTATTCATTTCCAGTTGGAAAATAACTTCTGCCAGAGTTTTTGTGAATTTCGTCATTCTTGGGTTATTCACATGTTCTGCTGGTAGTGTGGTATATCTTGTGAAACGTTCCACTGAAGAGGACGGCCAGAGGACTTTTTGGAGAAGTAATGAATTGACCATTGTTATGAGTCTCATATCGCTAATATTCCCCATGCTCTTCGACGCTATGGGGTATTTAGAGAGGTATCATCCAAGGAAACAATTGAGGATCCAGTTAGCAAGGTGAGCTACAAGTTTTCGTGAAAGGAGCATCAATACTATCAAAATATTCATATCAAGCAGGAATCAATGATTCATTTTTTCTATTTATGACAATTCAAGCAGTTTCATTTCAGAATCATGGTTCTGAATCTTCTCAATTTGTATTCCCTGATTATTTCGCAGTTCGACAAAATACACGGAATGGTAAGTCAAGTTTTTAAACTACCTACATATGTACATATAAAATTAGTCATATTCTACTGGTTCTACTTGCCCTGTTTTTGGTGTAAGGATAATTCGTTCTAGACTCTAAAAAGCGAAACATTATTTGAGGGGCTCAGAGCTGAAGTGAACCAAGTCCATCCAGCCTAATTTTGAGATGAATGGCTTAGAAGTTGTTTATCACCAATAAATTCAAAAGTGACTTCTTTATTTATTATTATTCTTATGTAAGCAAATGCTTACATTCTAACCTTTCAAAATCTAAAGAAGTCACTTTTGAATTAATATGGGTGATAAATAACTTCTAAGCCATTCATCTCAAAAATAGGCTGAATGGACTTGGTTCACTTCAGCTCTGAACCCCTCATTTATACCTACCGAATCAAGATGCTGTCATAAACATAAGTCTTTCGAATGAGAGCTGTGAAATTACATTCATTTCAGAAAGTATCATGCTTATTTTTCTTGGACTTACCTGTGATCGATATCATATCAATTATAATAAAAGGTGTCCCAAAACTAGTGAATCAAACGTCACACCACGGTAGAGTAGATCAAATACTATCGAATGACACCAACATTAGTTGAACGAAAATGTACCTTTTCCAAAAAACCTAACCTGAAATTGCCGATTTTCGGTCTATTTTCCACAATGCCAATCTGTGATTAAGGACAGCGTTTGTGGTTTATTCTGAGTAATAAAAATTATGTAGAAAAAACAATTGTCTTAATTTACATTTACTTGGGTTTTCGATTAACTACTTGGAATAATTTTAATTAGGTGTGATAAAACTGTAATCTAGAATTAATATGATTTAAAATCGCTATACTTTGAAACAATGAAAAAAATAGTTCGAAAATCGGTATTTTCATAAAATTCTGATTATTTTGGAACGGTGTCATTCAATAATATTTGGTCTACTCTATCGTGGTGTGACGTTTGATTCACTAGTTTTGGGGGACACCCTGTATAATCTATAGTTTTTTCTCTTCCTTCAGATTATTTGAGATAAAAATTTTCCATGAATTCGAATCGATTGTAACATTTCGTGTGTTATCACCAGAGTTCACAATTCTTTGACAAACAGAGGTAGGTTCAATTTTATGAGGACCACTATTCTAAGGATGCCAAAAAATTCGAGATCCAGATCCTAAAAGAAGTTTTTTATGAATTTTCACTCCTGTGTATCCTATTCAGGCCTATACAAACCCATTAACCCATATTCCCCTCTTTGAAAAATCTACAAATTGACCAGTTCCTGATATCGATGTTGAACTATGAGAGTAAATCAGCAAATCAGGTACAGGGTGTTAAAGTATCCCTATACCTCATTGTGGAAACTAAAGGAGCTAGAAGAAAAAGTTAAAAACAAAACATGTCTGTAATCGATTGAACTTTTATTTTTTATAACCCACCTTAGAACGTTAAAATGAGGAAAAACTTTTTCTGTGAAGTGAATAGTTTCAGAAATAAATCCTGTAAATCCAACGATTATTATTAATTAGTGTTGGTGTTATATACTTGGCTTTGTTTTTTTGATAAATTTAATTAACTAGAGGGACTGATGAAAGACAAAAAGACTCTTCTACTCATAATCAGTAATGGTTCCCAATAAAATTAAATTATTTCAATTTTAAAGTATGTAGTTGTCTGACAACACAAAAGAAAACTCAAAAATACACAATCAAAGATTATAGAGTAGAAAGATAGGAAACGCCCTCATATCGCTAGTACTGAAAACCGACTACATTTTGGCCAGTGAAAACACGCGTGACAATGAGATGGCGCTAAAAACGCACTGTCAATACAGGAAAACTTTTTGATAACAGTTTTCTGTTTTTTAATTGAGGGGCGCGAAATTCGAATTCTATTTTTCGTATTGCATTCCAATATTGACTTTGTTTCTATCAGAAAACAAACATCCTGAGCCACAAAACAAAAGTATGGTTTTGCTTTGTGATCAGGATGTTAGTTTTCATCTAAACATTGTTTGTAATCAATTGATATCAACGAAATACGCTGTTGGATGTGCTAAATGTTTATTTGCAATTCATAAAAAATTTACAAAAATTGAAATGGTGGGCAATAAATGAAGCTTTAACTAGGACACTAAGAATATGGTGATCTGCTATACGTCGAAGGTGTTGTTTCTGTACAAAAGGTTGTTCTGAATTAATGAACTTAGTTGAATTTGTGAAATATGCATATATCAGAAATTAATATGAACCAATATTCAACATACCATCATAGCATACATATTCCAGTTACTTTCATATTTAGGTATTATTTAAAGAATTTTCAGAACCACACTTAAAAAAAACTTTACAGATACATGAAAGACCTGTATGTCAGTATAGTTTCTTGGTGCTTTTTTTATGATTTCCTTATGATATGCTCTCTTCATGACACAATATACTAATTGATTAATGAATGAACAAAACACTCACAGCAGGTTTCATAAAACTTTGACTTTCTAAACAACAATTCGACAGTCACTCGGTTCCCAAATGGAAATCAATAAAACCTCTGAATTTCTGAATATATGGAAAGAGTAGCAATTGAGAATCATTGAATGGACCTACAAGATCATCATTTCCCCTTAATAGGCCGTTCATGCAAGGGATGCTTTCTGCATACAACAACAATTTACGTCGATGAACAGTTCTCAATTGACCTGCAGTAAAATGTTCATTGCACATGGTGTAGTAAGTAGTGTTTGCTGAATTAATTGTCTTCAAGCTCTGAGAATTTTATCCACTTCGGAGCACTGAAAATTAGAATCAATGAATGACCGATTCACATGTTACGACTTTTAATACTTACGCTTCCATTTTCCTTAGTTGAGTGAAAAACTTAATCACGTAAAATACATTTTATTATTTGATCCACCGTTCTTCACCATTCAATAATTTTCGAACAATATTTTGATGTTTTCAGCAAGAAATAGGACAAAAAATTCAAAAATCAGCAAATAGAACGAGCCAGATAAACAAAAAGTGGAATGAGAATCAAAACATTCAAAACCTCTTTGATCAAAATTGACGTCTGAAATCTTAAAAAATTTCATATATTTCTGCAAATGGCACTCAAATTAATATTTTAACCAGTCCTAGAGTCTTAAAAACACTCGTGACACACAGATGGCGCTCAAATCGCTTTAGTCGCTTCGTTTCCTATCTTTCTACTCTATAATCTTTGTACACAATAAGATAAGTGCTAGTTTCCATAGTTACCATATTCTATCAGCTTAATTAATTAATTATCGTTCGTTCTTACGGGAAAATGCACTTTTTCGTCTATATTCCTGAAACTATTCACTTTACAGAAAAAGTTTGAATACATTTCTTGCTCATTTCAACCTGCTCTTCATGATGAAAAAGATAAAAATATAGGTTGCCATTTGAAAAAATTAAGTTTTGATTGAACTTCTATTTGAATTTTCAACTTTAGTTTTTGAAGACCCTGTAATATCAGATTGCCAAAAATAGAGATGTAACGTATGATCCATTATGTTGACAAGAGCTGGGCAAAGATTGGTTTTAATACAATCATTAGAAAACTAGTTTCAGCTATTTTAGTGAGCACCTACAGCTGTCAAAATTTTATTAAAAAGTCGAATATGTCAGAATCGGTGCTATATAAGACCATAGTTGTCATACCAAAGTTACCTTAAAATTTGACAAGAAATTCAAAAATGCAATAATATACAGGGTGTTCCATTCAAAATAAGAGAGTTGATACCAACAAGGAAAACACGGAGCACCCTGTACTGAAGTGGGTTATAAAAAATAAAAGTTCAATCGATTACAGACAAGTTTTGCTTTTAAATGTTTCTTCTAGCTCCTTTAGTTTCCACAATAAGGTATAGGGACACTTCAACTTGGACACTCTTTACAAACTTATTCTGTGAATGTATTCTAATGTTATCCATCTTCCAGAGTGGTGAAATGACCGGTTACTTCAACAACCTCACGTCGCACAAGAACTTAGAAGTCATCGATGGTGATTTCGAGAGACCTCCTAACATCCCAATTGATAGAGATGTTGTCTATTGCTTTCGAAAATGCTACATCAATAGCACAAAAGCTAGTAAACCTTTACTTATAGCTTCTCTAATTTTGAACTCGTCCATCCTCAACCAAGATAATATGTCCACCCCCAACTATAGCAAAGAATCGTCAACACCTAGTATTACTCCATCCATACTCCTAGAAGACAATTCTGGGGATGATTATCCGAATTACAATGAATATTTTGCTCAGGATGGGGAAACAGGATCTTCTGTAGATGATAGACTTAACCCATTGATCCCAACGCTCTTAACCACCGATAGCTTGGAAACTTCTGAAGATTATACTACCTGGTCAACAGAAATTGATGAAAGTGCATCTTCCACGATATACAACAAGCATTATTTTCATGATGAATTGAATGAAGAAGATGAGAAAAACAAATATACTGATTATTTAACTTATATTTTATCTGTTGTTGACAGAAATGCTACTCATTTAAAATATGAAAACAAACCCTGGACTATATCGGAAGAATCTATATATTCTTCATTAACTACTCTAGACGTCGAATCGTCTTCTTTAAACGAAGAAATAGTAACATCTGAACATTTTGGAGACTCAACAGTGAGTTCCACTGTGACTCATACAATAGCCAATGAGCGACACTTCCATACTCAAAAAACAGCTGCAACCGAAGAGGATTTAGTGTCAGCAAGTACAGCTAATTCAAATCTATCATCTACGACTGTTGCACCTAAAGAACAACCATGCGAAACTCCATCTGAACCTATCGAAAGTGCTCCTCTTTGTGAGTGGGTATGTGAAGAAGAAAAACCAATTAACATGACTGAAGTGGGCTATCTCATTCGTAAAATGAACAATACTGACAGGAAAAAATTACGGGGCCTATGTTGGGAGACCATGTTTGGTCAAGATCTGATCAAACTAACAGTGATGGATCTCATCATGACCTTCTTATCAACTATGGCTGTAGACTTCTTCAGAGCAGTATTTGTAAGGGTCATGAACAATTGTTGGTGCTGGGATCTGGAGAAAGTATTTCCGAAATACAGCGACTTCAAAGTGGCTGAGAATATTCTTCATCTCGTTAACAATCAAGGGATGATTTGGATGGGGTTGTTCTTTTCTCCTGGTCTGGCTGTTGTGAATGTGGTCAAATTGTATATGTTGATGTATCTGAGAGCTTGGACTGTCCTCACTTGTAACGTTCCTCCAGAGGTTATTTTCAGAGCATCCAAGTCCAACAACTTTTACTATGCCCTATTGCTGATGATGCTTTTTCTGTGCGTGCTTCCGGTGGGGTATGCAATGGTTGTCATAAAACCCTCTTGGTATTGTGGCCCCTTTTCTGGTTATAAAAGAATGTACACCATTTTAACTGAAACAATAACTAAGATAACGCCACGATCTTTCGATCATGCTCTCCAATACATAGTTTCCCCTGGCAGTATCATACCTCTTCTTGTTCTCCTCATCCTCATCATATATTACTTGACATCTCTCACAAGTTCCCTAAGAGAAGCAAACATAGAATTAAAGGTGAGCTTTGAAAGGAAAATTAGGTGTTCTTTCCATGCTGAAACTCCTTAATTTCAGCTCCAATTGAGGAGAGAAAGGACTGAAGAAAGGAGAAAAGTTTTTCAGTTGGTTGACAGAAGAAGACGAGTTGGCTCTGCTGGTTCAGATCCTAATAATCCTCTTCATAAATGGAAGAAACTTCTGAATACCTTTCCTTCGAATAAAAGCGTTGATGATCCAGGAAAATTGGAATCTTTCGATCAGTCGATGCAGAGTGACAGCGCCAAAGATGGGAAAGGTAATATCAATCATTCAGTGTGACTAGCTACTCAAGATAGTAGGTACCATGAACCAGTAGCAGTTCGTGGTCAAATGAAATGAAGGTGAATTTTCAAAGAACACTGAAATGAACACTAAACTGGCTTTCATGACTATTAACATAAATTTTATCCCCTCCTCGCTGTTTATTACTGTTATGGTATTTGAGAAATCTTTCTTCCAAGAATAACCTCCTCTGATTTCATAAGAAAGTAATGAATGACACACACCTACGAACGGGATAGAAAGTTCTCATTTCACTGTTTCTCTTTTGGCAATGTTGATTTTTTTATTATGATTTCAATTTAAATGAAGACAAAAATATTTTTACAGATTTCTTCTCAAGGCTTATCAAGAGAGCTCTTGGAAAATCATCAAATTCAAATAATAATAACTACAACAGAGATGATGCGTCAGATCTAGACCAACAAGATTCACTGCCACACGATTTGAACAAAAACAACGAAAACAATGGAACCACTACACCTAAAAGAAGAACGAGCTCTTCAGCATCGACTAACTTACGACAACTTGTAAAAATATTACCAACAAACAAGGAAAACAACGGAACAACAACAGAAATACAAAGAAACAACACAGAAGAGTATATCGTCCAAGATAACTCTAACATACCAAAAGAAGAAGATTCCAAAAGACAAGGATCAGTGTCTTCCAATTGGTCAGATAATATTCCAGTAATCACAATTAGTGATATAGAGCAAGTCGAACTGAGAGAAAAACAGAAAATCCCAAATATTCTAGACCCCAGTGAGCCTAACGCCTCTACGGGAGTCTCGTTCAAAGAAAAAATCAAGCCAAAAGTTAAGTATGCACTGAAGAAACAGAGTACAGAAATTGATGAAGAGTCAATCCGTCATTTCCATAGGGAGATCATGAAACAGAGATCCCAGACTCTAGTTCACGATACTTTTCGAGAGGAACTCGAACTAAAGTCGCTAGAAAAGCCTATCAAAATGGAGGAAAGTCACAGATCTGATAACAACAGAGATCAACCATCAAATGAAGAAAGTAGGGTCACATTTAAAACTACCGAATCAGAACAATCTAGTTTGGATAGGAAAGATTCTGTTTTTTATTGAGAAGTAGCTGTAACTTGAGTGGATTCTGTATTTTATTGCTTACTCTGTTTTAGTTTATTCAGCAGTTTAGTTTTCTTTTTTTTAGTCAAAGTTGGGAGAAATTGATTGCTATGTAACATAGGAGTTGGCTTTGAATTATTCTGTGTAACTTCTTACCCTACTGAAGAGTTTCGAATCAAATGACATTAACGACCACTACGATGTTACAATCATTTATAAAAACCTTGTATTTTCTATTGGATGGAAGTTCTTTTTAGATTTGAATAATTTATTAAACAAGTGTTTGGTAATTCTTGTACATCATTTCGTCATCTAAAATGATAATATATATGTATATGTAGGTAGGTACATTTACATTCCTATATTCCATACTAGTGACAGTGAGGGATCTTAACATTGTGGTCATAATCATCACTAATATAATTTGCCAGATCAAGAAAAGAATTCAAGCTAAACTGATTCTTTCTGAGAGTTTTTTAAGGCTTTGCTTCTTCAAAACATTCTCTTTCGTTTTGTGAACAATAATCGGAAACACTTTAGAGATCTTTCTATCATTTACTGGATGAAAATGAAAAAAAAACTTTAACCGTAATATAATGTGGTTCAATGATAAGTTGTATGAATCGAAGAATTTTTAATTCAGTTCCTCGTCATTATCGAATCAATGAAGTCACTATTAATTGTACAAGAACAATTCTCGTTTATCTCCATCGTTATCTTGTGTCAGTGAACTACTTATTCCAACAAATATCAATTTTCAATATTATCACTGAATATATTTGGTCAGTTCTATCTTTAACGAGTTAGTAACAATGAACTTCCAGAAGAAATGGCTATTACATGAGAAATCAAAGATTATTCGGATAATTCTCATAAATAATACTTACGTAAAAAAAAAGTATCGTTTAAGTTACCAGAATTGAAACTAATTTTCTGGGAAACTTCAGAATTTGGAACCTTTGGCTAAGTACAATAAAGACAAATAGAACAATAGATTTTTCCAAAAGAAGCATTTCGGTTTTCTACTGGAAAATCCTCTTTCCATATAATTGTGGTATTTTTATTGTACTTGAATCATATAAATGTTTTTCTTCAATGAGTTTTTAAGTCTCAATTCTATGATTTGAAGTTCCCAACCTATGAGAAATAGTTAATGATCCTCCAATCTTCCATGGCGTTTTTCAAAAGGATATGCTCAGAAATATGAAGAAGACCCCTTCTCCTTAAAATCAAGCAGTTAATTTTGTTACTACAGTGTCTTAACGCATTTTTTATCATCCAGAAAAATGATGCATTCTTAGAAGGCCTTTCAAACTAAACTGAAATAACACTTCACTCAGTGATAATCGAGATAATTCATATTAACTTCGAGCTTTAATTGAGTGAAGTCAACCATAATTTAAATGGAGGCGTTGGTATCTTATCTTATTTCCTTTCCTGCCAATTTCGGAATATGTGTAGTATTCGACTCAATTTCAATGAAAATCCAAATTGGTGTTAGTCTCACATAGAATCTTTATAACGTAAATTATATGCATATATCGATCGATTATTGGATAGATATTCTGAGTTAAGCGAGCAATATTTTTTAAATGGTAACAATTTATAACATTTTTCTTTCAGAGATGCATGTACATACGTTCAGCTGATATAAAAAATGGAATTGGAAACAGAAAAAATTCACTGATTTCAATAGACAGCTTGAAAACATGATTTCATTCTTCATGAAATAATTCACATGATTTGAACTAGACGTTTTTAAGCTCCTATTAGTATCTAACCATGACAAAAGCACCTTCGAGAAGATAAAGATAGTTTAGCCAAGGAAACTCAGCTTTACGTTGACCCTCACTGTGATGCTGATGTTTTAAAGCGAAACACGTATTGTATTTTATTTGCCTCAAACCAAAAGAGTTGAAATACAAGCTTATCATATTTAAATTGAATGGTGAAGAAGAAGATATTGTTAAGAATACAGAATGTCTTGATCTATAGGTACTTGGATGAATCATTTGCCTTGGTAGCTAAACGAAAATAAATAGCCTTTAACAGTGTTTTTTTGGAGATGTAGCAAAATACACACAAAAAAAGAAATTTTAAAATGTTTGTTATCTTGCGCCACATTTGAAAGATTTGTTTGATGAGACGGCATTTGAGAATCATAAACTCTAGACATTTTCAGTGCTTTCACATAAGTATACTCCATTCACTTTTATTTTAGCACTCGGTTGGCCATGGAAATTTGACACATTTCACTCTGTATAGTACGAAAATGTGGGGTTTTGACGCTTGTCAAAACATTTTTTGCTTTTAAATCAACGCTATGTTGCCCGTTCTACGTAAAAGTTTCTGTTATTACGTATTTTATCACAATGTCGAATATTTTCGGAAAATATGTGACGACCATAATTGAAGTTTATACAAACTGATTGAAGGCATACCAAATCCAGTTATTTGACGAAAATACGAGAGATCAGTATTATATAAAAATATGCACAAGCTTGAGGTGAGTTAATGTTCGTTATCTTCTGGATAAAGTTTGAATACGTTACATCTGTTGTAGATTTCAAAAATATTAACCCGAAGATGAAATGCATATGATGCAGTGGTTGGGAATGGGCATCTCCCGAAGGAATTAACAGATAATTACATGAATTTTGAATTCTTCAACAAAAATCATCTTGCATCAATATAAGTGAAAGGAATTAAAGGAAGTTTCAAGTCAAGATGTACTTCACCTTTCAACAAAAATTTCACATGAATAAACAATTAACAGCACAACTGGCGCGTATTCGTGGCTGTATTTATTGACACTATTAAGACATTCACAATGTATAGGACAAGTCAAATGAAAAATTGAAAAATCAATTTTCGGGAACTTATTCTACGAAGACATTCACCGAAAATCCTGTGGTAAACTTTTCCCATTAATTCGCTCAAACATAAAATTCTCAAATGCCACCACTTTTTTGGGTCTCCCAATAGAAGGAAATTCTTTGTCATCCTCTTCATTCACAATCTTTCTGATTGTGGAAATATTCAGCTGAATTTTAGATCAGATGAAACATTATATAAATTCTCTTACATTGAATATGTTCGCTACCGTCTGACGTATTGTCGATTTTAGAATATCAGGGTATAACTATTTGAATGAGCGGACCTGAATTCTGAATAGCACTTCTTGAAATCCTGTCTCTTTTTTCAATCACTTTCGTCATTTTCGTAATAAAAATTGATACTATTTGTGGCAACGGTGTTATGACATTAACGACATTCCATGAGTGCCAACCTTACTTCGTTCTAGTTACAAAAACCTCATTTTCTGTTCGTCTTAGGATCTTTGAGAATTGAATAAGGAAACTACCAATTTATTGGTAGCCAAATTTTCACAATGAAAGATTATTTTCATCAGGGTGACTTGGGACAGTCCTGTAACTTGGGAAAATTACCATCCTTGCAGATTTCTTTGTTTTTTACCATTTATGAGTGAAAGGACAGACTTATAAGGTTTTGTAGCGTCTTTTCGGTTAGTTTAACAATTATTTCCTGTTGAGTTTGCCGTGACCAGAGCGTTTGAGTTGACAGGAAAAAAACGAGGAGAGTAAAAGCGCGTTTTTTATGGCCCTTTTACTTACTAGGGTCCTGTACATGTGTTTCACTTTGTGCATGTGTAATTTGTTTCCGGATACGTGGGATATTGATATTGGGATATTAGATATGCCATAAAACAAGTTTGTTTACAAGTCAAACGGTAACACGGATCTCATTCATTTATTTTGTTGTTTCATAGGGTGACTTGAGACAATACCGAATAGATACAAGCGGCGCATTGGCTGCAGGAAATATGCCGATTTTTCGCAGGATATTATTATTTACGTTATTTCCACAAAGAAATCACCAAATAATGAAGGAAATCAAAGTTCCCTAGTTTTGTTCAGTTTTTTTACATTTGAGTTGCAATATATTTATTTTCGCTGTAATAGGGGTTCATCATTTGATTTCCTTACCGAATTTCAACTATATAATCACGAATTCTAATTTTTTAAAACTATACATCGTCCCAAGTCACCTATTTCATTTGAGAGTTGAGAAATCAATAGATTTAAACTTGTGTCCCAAGCCTCTCAAATCAGTGGGTGACTTGAGACAAGTATATTTTATTTTTTTCAGAATTTATATCCGAATTCTGAAGCATGGTATATATCCTAATCAACAGTCTGAGTCATTTAGCATATTCGAACCTCTTTCTCACATGAAAATAGGTCACCGTTTTGAAAATATGACAAGTTGAATTCAACAATCGTCACCCGTATCTACGGTACCTTGGTAGCATATAGAGTTAACTCTGTAATCTTTGGTAGCATATCTACGACTTTGAAGTCAAACCTAAGTACTGCCCTGTGTAGAAACCATATCTCCTGAAGAGTCACTATTGTGCTTTGCGTAGACGTCAGTTTCCAGCGTGCTTATCTGGAGCTCGCAGCTTCTTTTAGGGCACAGACCGGAGGCTACAGAGCAGGCCCTATTCTCTCTACTACGGGTTCTAACTTTTTATACCAACTTGCGAACGTTCAGCGTTCAGTAGCGCGAGTAAAGAGAGAGCAGTCGATGATGTGTGCCAGAATTGACTCCGAGCCATGCCTCTAGTTCCTACTCAAATCTAAGCTTACGCATCCATTACTTAAGCCGGCTCGCGTTGAGTAATGAAAACAAACATTATACGGACTTTTTAAAATATGCGAACGTGTTCCGTGAGACGTTTTTGTAGTTTTTGAATGTGATAATTAAGTAAATAGTGTACAATGTGTTCAATAGTGCCACTGACGATTATAAGTTTAGGACTGCTGAGAATAGGTTTAACACAGGACGTTGATCAAACGCCTGCCACTGGATGGGGAGGGACTAGGTGCTACGATAAATTTAGAAATGCGCAGGTAAACACAAACATCAATAAACTGAGCGATTACGAGCATACTCAATAATTGATACCAAGTTGAACAATGTTGTTCATTGATAGCTAGGAGAAGATGTCTTCGAAAAAAATTCTCTTCATCTTAGATTAACTTTAGAAAAGTCATGGTTTTCTTGTAAATAGTGATACGAGAGCTTGTTTACTAGGTAAGAGGTGAGGGTAAGATTTTTAACTTCAAGAATTTAACCCCTAGTATTGACCAGAGTCAACTCTTCAAGTTGAAACAACCAGAAATTTGTGACTTATAACAAATCCAAGTCCTTAGACTAGATTGAAAAAATGCAAATAACAATAAAATGGAGATATATTGGAAAAATGGTAACCAACTGGGACACTTGGAAGTCTTCAGTGCAAATATGATTTTTGAAGGAAATATTATTTCCAAACTGTGGGAATTCCATTGGGAGTTCTGATCTTTTTTCGTGTTAGATGAAAAGGCTTATGACTACTCATTATTTCACGAAAATTCAATTCAAAACGTTGGAGGTGAATGTGAATTCTAGTAGGTTGACATAAGAAAGTTTTTTGAAATCAAAATCACGACACGTCGGATATTGTCACTACCACCCTCACCCCTTCAATTTCACTGCATGTCACAAGTGGAAGGGTGCTCAAACCTAATTACCATATTAACTCCACCTTAATAATACAACGTGATCAGACTAAAAACACTGCAAATTCCACAAATAATTATCGTTTCAAAGGTATTCAAACAACTACCTTCTAACTTTCACTACCTTCAAAGCCAGTTAAAAAAAATCATGACCTGACCGAGATTCGAACCCACCAGCCAATTATCACCTTCAGTTTAACGCTTATACAGTAAAATTCTACAGGGTGTTTATAAATTATTGAAGAATCGCAGTGTGCGACAATTTTAGAATTTTATATGATGATTTTATGTTCGGAATGTAGTTCTAGCAATAATTCAAAGAAGTTACAATCGTTTATAAAGTGTATAAGGACAGTGTACCTTGTATACAATGGCCTTATCTGTTAATAAGTTGTAGAGGGGTTTTTCATTGATATCGTAATGCAACAATAATTCGGAAAAGGATATGGATATGCACACTAATTTTGTTGTGTATCCCAATTTTGAGATATAATTCCAATACTCATCAAGGACTTTCTGGACGCAAGAGATTCAATAAGAAATACTCGAAGAAATATTTTATTTATTATAATAATTGAGGTAAAACGAAGTCAAATATGATGTTATGTTTTCTCGTCGAGTTTTAATCCTCAAAATGAGTCAAATTAACCAACCAGTTCAGTCGATTTTTGTCGAAGTTAATTTTTACATCAAATCTGATCGATTCATTTTCAGACAGAAATTTTTCTTACTTATTATTCAAACAATACAGCTTTTACCAAATTGAAGCAAGAGTAATAATTATTGACATCGTTATCAATGAAAGAAAAAATATTTCTAAAATACATTCCAAACTTTAACGACTAAAAAGTAAAATGCAACTCTGAGGCTGAGTTGCACCCAGAAAAACTCGATAACCTTCTTGAGTCATCGCGATATAATCACGCGATAATCGAAAATTAGGTTCTGAAGAAGTCTTGTTAGATAAAATTCATCGATCTATCAAGAATAATTTCAGAAAGGTCGTGCGAAGCTATAAAATCAATTTTTTTTTTGTTCTTCATAATTTCTAAATCGTAATCTGTTAATATCAACGAGAATTTTAAACATTTTGGTAGTGAATGCAAAGGTTCATTACTGAAAACAAAAAACCAGTAGGGCCATCATTACACTCTTCAAAATCAGGAGTTTCTTTTCGTTATAACACTCTTTCATAAGAACTCATCTCAACACCATGAATAAGATTCAATTGGTTCCAGAATTTGGAATTGAATCGAGACAAGTGTCAAGCAATTACAGTTTGGATTGAACCGATCAACTAAATATGCGAAGAGAATTAAAGTCGCACTCTCAAACACGATAAAAAGCAGAATTATGGTCCATCATTTCCGATATTCAAAACCAGCATCAACTGAAATCATTGACTATTTTCGTTCACTGAAATAGATGAAAATGATGCCGGTTATGTCCTCTGCTGAACCAGATGGAAACCAGATGTGGGATTCTGGGAATCTTTGCTTCTGTTTGACTTGGATGCTATTCCCATTCGAAATTGAGGTTTGACAGTTGATCTCCCCATGCTCGACTTCTGGGTGACCTTCCTTTGACGCACGTGAATTGTCCATTTGAAAAAAAAAAAAATAACTATTTTTCATTATTCCATTGTGTTTTTAAATATTTTTGATTCTTTTTTTGAGCATTTTTGAAGGTTCTGTGTTGCATTCATATGCAAAAAAAAGGCTCTCTAAAAAATAATCCTGTATCGTAAACTGAAAATAAAAAATGTGGGAGATATCAACAAGACTTAAAAATTTTAATGGCAATTTTTCCACTGCAATTATATTCCTATATGATGGTAACTTCATGAAAAATGATTTTTTGCAGATTTACAAAAATTACATACGTTTGTTTTTACGGAAAAATACGATAAAATTCCGTATAACTGGGCCATTTTAAAACCCTAGTTGTGCATTTCCAATATGCGAACCTATCAGGAAATCGGGTATCATATTTAATAGAAATGCCACTGCTCAGCACCGATTCAATTTAAATCTTCCATGTACATATAATGTGTACCAACTAAACTTTCATTCGTTTCCAAGATAGCGTTAGGCACGGTGGTGATATATTTTTAGCTGCTTGCAATTGCAGGAGTTCAATGTCTTCAAGTAGTCGGTTGTTAGAATAAGCTGTATGGTTCGGAATTCAACTAAATATGTACATATTCCATGGTTCTATCAACAATTTTGTGCGAGTTTATTTATCCTGAAAATGAAATTAAAGAAAGAATCAATTTTTGTAACTTTATTTAGTGCCCATTCGAACAATATATATTGATCGAAAAGCTTGGATTGATGAGATGTTATCATGATTGGGTAGTGACTATATGTTTAGGTTCAGTTCTAAATTTGTGTTTTCATTGGAACAATTTTGTGAAGACTAAGTAACTGAAGTAAAAAGTAGGTTTCGATACAGCTTACTTTTAAAAGTAAAAAAAAGTTTTGGGCTTTTTTTCATCAAAAATTATGAAACTCTTTCATTATTAGGGTTCATTCAAAATATTGTCAATTATTTAAGTGTTTTTTGTGTTTCAACACAAAATGTAAGCAGTGTTTATTGCTTGATTATAGAGATTCTTTCTTGGAAAATTTTCCTCTGAAATCGTTCATATTAATCATATTTCTGGCTCTAAATACAAATCCCCGTTTTCTTCAAATGAATTTCAATTTATCAGGTAATAACAAAATAAAATTCGTAAAATTTTCATGATAATTTGCCATGACAATTTCCCCCGGACTTTTTCTGCAGGGAGCATTCAATGCTCATTAACTTAAGGAGTGAAAACCTTAAAAATTTACATTTTTCACAGAGAGATGAATTGAAAGTCAAAGTTGATCATCACCATGTCTGCACCAGTTGTCAGGTGAAGATACTTTTTTGACAACGAGAACTTAAAAGAATACGGCTCTGATCGATGAAAGTCAAGCAGTCTCAACACAAATTCCACGATTCGTTTTATGGAATGACTCATCGAGTATTTGCACTAAACCAGTCAATGGGATTTAAATTTGCCCGACCAATAGTGAATCGAAGATAACATCAAAACAAGCCAACAAACCATGGGGTATTTATAATTTATATGAAATTAGCAAAAGTGACAAACTTCAGCTCACTTCGTTTTGACTCTGATTTGAGATTCAACATCTCAAATAGTTTGTAATGTACAGGGTGGGCAAAATTGGTGATACCTGAATTACAACATTTTCATTCCACATTACGGTCTTCTTTTTTCGAGAAACTATAATAATACCATCAACTGCATTACACTATCTTCTTTTGTTTTCGAGTTATAGGTCAAAATTAAAATTTCAACTTTGGTCATTATCTCTGTTTCTGTTTGATCTAGGATGTTGAAATGAAAACATTATACAGACACTATTTTGATAGCAATCCAGTGGCGTACCTACTATGATTTTTTCCAACAGGTATATTTGCTGAGCTATAACATAAAGATGTATTTTTTCTTATGAAAATAGTATTTCAAAATGACTCAGAAAGATTGAGGGCGATGTATGATATATTTCTGAAACGGTAAAAAAATGGCCATTCTTTTAAGTCATTTTAAACTACTGTTTTCATAAGAAAAAACACAACTTTATGTTATAGCTCAGCAAATAAACCTGTAGGAAAAAATCATAATACGCCACTGGATTGCTACCAAAAAAGTGTCTGTATAATGTCTTCACTTCAACATCCTAGCACAAACAGAAACGGAGATAATGACCAAAGTTGAAATCGCCCAAATTTAAATTTTGGCCTATAGCTCAAAAACAAAAGAAGATAGAGGAATGCAGTTGATGGCATTATTAGTTTCTCAAAAAAAGACGTATGGTTCATTCATTTTGCTCTATCTCGTTGGGTTAAAAAGTTGTAGTTCAGGTATCACCAATTTTGCCCACCCTGTAGAGGGTGTTTACAAAAGTGACGTCAAAAATGCAGGAGGTGATTACTAACCCTTACCTTTCATCATTCTAAGCAAGAAATGGTTGCTCAAAACCACTCAAACTTCCCGCACGCTGTAAATTTGCAGCTAAAACCTCATTCCCTGAAATTTTGGAATGTTTGTCAAAAAACAGTAGAAATAAAATATCGTAGGTACTCCTTATCTATTTCAATGTTTCTTGATTATTTATCTTCTTCCTGCTCCTGCTCATTCTCAGGCGAGAAAAAGAGGTCGAAAAAAGATATTTTCAATTTACGGCTCGAAATTTCCAACACACTTCCTATTCGACTTCCAGACATTAGTACGGTTCTGCAAAAATTATTGGGTAATAAGTAATAAGGGTTTTTGACCTGATGGTACACTTGATGTCCTCTCGTTCGCCTTTCTTATTTTGGATGTTGATGCCGACACCTAAACAACAAGAAGCAGGTATGAAACCAAAACATTGAATGGTCAAGTGGGTTTCACTCTGACTTTACAACCGATAAGAAACCATTCAAACCACTTTACATTTTTTTATTTTGAATCAAAGTTGATTCAACATTTGGTGGACAAAACTGGGCAACTGCACTACAAACTTTTGTGGTGCAGTACATGGCTTGTCGGATGTTCAGTGAACACCCTATAAATTCGTGCTGCATCAAATTATTAATTTAATTGCCTCCATTTTTTCGATTGGATTGGTTTCAACTCGAGAACGGTACGAAAATCTACCGGTTGGATAGAAAATTACCCAGCCAGACTCTCGTATTGAACCAGCTTATCTCAAATTGAAATCGTTATTGGACCCACGAACAAGTGCATCTAACGGGTCCTTCTGCACATAAATTCAATGCAACTATGTTTGAAGTTTGAATGTCATTTCATGTCAGTCATAACTGTCTACGGTCGTAAAACTATCGATATGGGCTCTTAACTTGATTCTTCTTGAAGCCACCGCCTGATTTATATTGAGCAGTGTGGGCACAATCTCATGCTTTGTGGATAATTTGTCTTATACGAAGAAGAAAAGAAACTTGATGTTTGAATATCCAGTGCCAGAGGTTTTGGAGGTAAATGAGGCAATGAAAAATAGAAGCAAGTTACATCAGCACACCTTTCTTATCAATCTAAAAATAATATAAAAATAGAATGAACCTTTAAAATCTTTAGCACATTGAGAATTACCTCTCAAATCTACCAATCAAAGACAAAAGACAACAACATCACAAGTGTTCAACGTTGATAGTTATGAAGTAGGTTATTGTGTACCACTAGCTTGTGTTCTATTGTACAGGATAGGCAAAATAAGTTGTCTACTGAGAGGATCTCGAGAAGTATAAGAACTAGACGAAAACGGATGACACATTTCCGAGAAACAAAGAATGGTGAAAACCGTAGCCTCCTACGGTTCTTCGTTTTTGAGTTATTAGCAAAAAAATGAGATTTTGACGATTTCGAAAAGTTCTCATAACTTTTTGTCTTCGAGGTTTCGGATCTTAAACTTGAACCTTCTTAGACACTTCTATACGTAGAATCTACTGGCAAAAGATTTTTTACCAATCCAAAAATAATAAATTCAATGAAAGTTTGCATTTAGAAAAAAGAAAGTCCGTTCGAAATGAAGAAATATTTTGAGCTGGTCAGTAGATTCTACTCAAAAAAAGTTTCTGCAGAAGGTTCAAGTTTCAGATCTGTAACTTCAAAGACGAAAAAATTATGAGAACTTTTCGAAATCGTCAAAATCATTCTTTGCATAACTCAGAAACGAAGAATCAGGAGGCTATGTTTTCCACCATTCTTTGTTTCTCTGAAAAAGGGCTTGGAAATGTGTCATCCGTTTTCTTCCACCCCCTTATAGTTCTCGAGATCCACTCAGTGGACAACGAATTTTGCCCACCCTGTACAAAGTCAGTAGAAAGACTCGCATAAAATTCAGTTTGTAGAAAAATGCCATCTAAAGCCCGTTTGTAACAGCCGAGAATTCTCTGGAGAATTCTTTACCAAATTTTGGTAAGAAAACGGCAGAGATTATTTTGTATGCAACTGAACAGAGAATTCTACCGAAAGTGCGTATGTAACGGTAAAGAATTCACGGCGCACGAATTCTCGAGTAAATTTTCTAGAAAATTCTCGGCTGTTGCAAACGGGTCTAAGAGGGATAAAGGGTGATTGAATCTTTTCAAAGCAACACTAACTTGTTTACCAGAAATGGATAAACCATTTGTTGCTGAGGATGTTGCTGTTTTTACCACTGCTCCATCTACAGCTCGCCTTCCAGTTCCAAAGGTCTAGTGAACTGAAGTATCTGGGAAGGCTTCACTCTAACAAATTTCTGGTTTCTTCTCCAAATCATTTTTGCATTGGCTTGCAATGCAAGGCATTCTATGACCAGCTGAACTGGAGTTTTTTCTCTCCACGTAATCTTCACTCGTCACTTTTTAAACCCATTCTCATCAGAAGCTTTCTGGGGAGATAGTGTCCTATTAGGAAGCTAGTGAGTAGTTATAACTTGTTTTTATTGAGATCCAGATACTCTTTGGGTCCTTTTCAAAGTTCCAAAACAGCTAAACCTCTTAGGTGCATCTTCCTGTACCATAGAAAGGCTCTATGCCAGAATTTGATCTCTTTCTGGCAACAATTTATAGAAAGCACTGATGTGCGAGTTCAAATTCATAGCCAGAGAGGTCATCCTTCCAATCCAAGTACTGCATTCGTTTACACTGCTTGACTTTTGATGGATTGTCGTATGAATTAAATATTTTCAAAGTATTAAAATGTGTTCACCCTTTTGCATGCTTCAATGATTTCAGAAATTGATGCAAATAGTCTTTAGGTAATTCAGGTTGGGACTTTTATTGTTTTGGCTCATTTTGTAGTGTACCGCTGAACAGGTTCGGATGATGTTCTTGTCATAAAACTATTTATAATTTGGAACGAAAGGAAAAATATAATTTTAAGAATACGACTCCAGATACAAAGTGTGGAATCTGCAGTACTGATGCAGAGAAGCTATATGAAGCTGGCACCCCCAAATGCAGATAGAAATCCATCTATGCAAATTTTGTAAAGTGTGAAGTTGGCACCCCCAAATGAAAATTTTTAAACCCAAATTTCAGTCGTTTGTCCATCGTAGGTCCATGATTGTCCACCTATTTTTTTCATTTGTCCAGGCACCGTTTGAGAGATATGGAAAAATAAGTTTTTTCGGTGCATTTTCTGAGCAGCACAGCCAAATTGCGAAAACGATGGTAAATATCGTTTGTCCAACATTAGTCCACGTTTGTCTACCCAATTACTTCATTCGTCCACCCACAGAACCATGCAACTCTTCTTGTAATAAATCTGAGAATTTCATTCATCTCGGCACAACCGTTCGGTCTTGACGAATTTTCAACTGAACCCATCTTTCTCAGGATTTTTCCAAGCTCAGCTTTCGAGTCGTTTATCTCTCAAAAAAAGTAACCGTAGATGGAAAAATGATACATATTCTGAAGGAGCAACTCTTCTAGTAATAAATCTGAGAATTTCATCCATCTCGGCACAACCGTTTGGTCTTGACAAATTTGTAACTGGGTCCATCTTTTTCGGGATTTTTAATTTTTAGTAGGTCAGCTTTCGAGTCGTTTATCTCCCAATAAAAGTAAACTTAGATGTAAACGTGATACATATTCTGAATGAGCAACTCTTCTAGTAATAAATCTGAGAATTTCATCCATCTAGGATCTAGGTGCAACCGTTCGGTCTTGACGAATTTCTGCTCAGAAAATGCACCGCAAAAACTTATTTTTCCACATCTCTCAAACGGTGCCTGGACAAATGAAAAAAAAATGGGGGATAAACATGGACCTACGATGGACAAACGATCGTGAAATTTTGGTTCAATTTTATTTGGGGGTGCCAACTTCACACTTTCAAAGATTGAATCCATCAAAAATAAGTTTTGCCATTTGGGGATGCTGCTCATAAAATGAACCGAAAAAAGTTCTTTCCCGATATCTCTAAAACGGTGCCTGGCGAATGAAAAAAAAGGGTGGACAAACATGGACCTACGATGGACAAACGACCCAGAAATTTCGCATTTGGGGGTGCCAGCTTCACATAGCAACTGATAGAAATGGAAAATTGAATTAATAAATCATACCACTTGGAATAAAATTATTTCCCACCAGCATACTGAATAATTTACACATAATACGTAGCTGAATTATCGAAAATATCATTCACTAGTTGAACGAATGACGATACTGGGTGAGCCAATTTTCAGCCACAGATTAGACCTCCCACTTTGAACGTAAACTCGTGAACCTTTGGAGTGACCTCGGTACCACCAAACAATAACGTTCACTCTCAGCGTCTTCAGGTCGGTATTTCAGAAAGAAGACGAAAGGTACATCCGATCAAACAAATGGAACGTTGTGCAACCAGTTTCCGGCATTCTTCAAGCTCTGCAACTACAGAGTTGTACCCAGAAAATTTCGATTTTCGATGTTGCCGTTCTACGTAAAAGTTTCTTTTATTACGTATTTTATCGCAATGTCGAATCTCTTCGGAAAATATATTTATACCATACCAAATCCAGTTATTTGCATGGAAAATACAAGAGATCAGTATATCATTATATGCACTAGCTTGAGGAGAGTTAATGTTCGTTATCTTCTTTAGCTAAAGTTTGAATACGTTACATCAGTTGTAGATTTCAAAAATATTAACCCGAAAATGAAATGCATATGAGGGGTTCAGAGCTGAAGTGAACCAAGTCCATTCAGCCTAGTTTTGAGATGAATGGCTTAGAAGTTGTTTATCTCCAATTAATTCAAAAGTGACTTCTTTATTTATTATTATTCTTATGTAAGCATATGCTTACATTCTAACCTTTTAAAATCTGAAGAAGTAACTTTTGAATTAATCGGAGATAAACAACTTCTAAGCCATTCATCTCAAAACTAGGCTGAATGGACTTGGTTCACTTCAGCTCTTAACCCCTCATATGTTGCAGTGGTTGGGAATGGGTATCTCACGAAGGAAATAACAGATAATTACAAGGATGTTAAATTCTTCAACAAAAATCATCTTGCATCAATATAAGTAAAAGGGATGAAACGAAGTTTCAATCAAGATGAACTTCACCTTTGAACAAAAATTCCACATGAATAAACAATTAGCAGGACAACTGGCGCGTACTTGTGGATGTTCATCTTAATACACTAATATAATAATGATAATTAGGTATTTATTGGTACCTTAAGACATTTACAATGTAGAGGACAAGTCAAATGAGAAATAGATAAATCAATTTTCGGGAACTTATTCTACGATGACATTCATCGAAAATCCTGTAGTAAACTTGTCGCATTAATTCACACAAACATAAAATTCTCAAATGCCATCACTTTTTTGGTTCTTCCAATAGAAGGAAATTCTTTGTCATCCTCTTCATTCACAATCTTTCTGATTGTGGAAATATTCAGCTGAAATATAAGTCGTTTAGATTCAGATGAAACATTATATAAATTCTCTTACATTGAATATGTTCGCTACCGTCTGACGTATTGTGGATTTTAGAATATCAGGGTATAACTGTTTGAATGAGCGGACCTGAATTCCAAATAGCACTTCGTGAAACCCTGTCTCTTTTTTCAATCACTTTCGGCATTTCCGTAATAAAAATTGATATTAGTTGTGGCAACGTCGTTATGACATTAACGACATTTCATGAGTGCCAACCTTACTTCGTTATAGTTACAAAAACTTGAGAAATTTATTTCATGGCCAACCGAGTGCTAAAATAAATGTGAATGGAGTATAGTTTAATTATCAATGATATCTTATTTCAGAGATGTATCCCCGAGTTCGAGAACGCTGCCTTCAACGTGTTGATGGAAGCGACAAACACCTGCGGTGACAATGGGCCCATCGAATTCTGCAGACAGACGGAAATTAGCGAACTGAAAAAATCCTGTCAGCTATGCAGGCCGGACCAGCATGATTCGCGGTTTCTCACTGATTTTCACAACCAGGACGAACCGACGTGGTGGCAGTCTGAGACCATGATGGAAAACATACAATATCCCAATCAAGTCAATTTGACGTTGAATTTAGGTGAGAATCATCATCTGCAATGTTCTCGAGAAAAACTGATTTGAACACTAACAAAATTAATTATAGTGTACCTAGGTATAACTGAATGATTTTGACCGTTCTGTGGATAGGTTTTAGACTAACCTGATTGAAATTTTCATAGCTTCTTTACAGAGTTAATTCCAGCTCCTATAAGGGCAAAAACCTGGCATGACAAGGCAAGTCCGAACAGTACGAGAAAAACGCTCGATATAATAGAAAGTCTAGCCTGTCACTGGTTATCATTACAGATTTACGAGGATATATTGAAAAATTCTTAGCCTACTATAGAACCAAACAAAATTCCAATGTCAAAATATTTCATTACTCAACATATTCTCCTCTGAATTGGTTACATTTATTACAGCGAACCTGCAACATTTCTAGACCTTTCAATGTTTCTTCTTGCTCTGCAAACCAGACATCCACAACTCCACAGCTTTTATTACCTCCTCGTTGAAAGGAAATTTACCACCTTTCAAACTTTTGTTCAGTTGAGGAAAGATATGATAGTCGGATGGAGCCAAATCTGATGAATTCTGGTGTTCTAGTAAAACCCTACTCACAAATTTTTCATGGCAACATGAGATTTGTGTGCAAGGGCGTTGTCCTGCAAAAACAAAACACCTTTGGATGGCGTCCCTCGTATTTTCTCTTTATTTTTTTCCAGTAGAGTGGTCAGTAATGTCGAATAGTAATCTCCGGTTATTGTTCTACCCGTATCCAAAAAATCATTCATGATTACTCCTTGGCAATCCCAAAAAACTGAAGCAAGAAATTTTCCAGCAGATTTTTGGACACGAAACTTCTTAGGTCTTGTAGAACCAAATTGTCGCCATTCCATCGATTGTTGTTTTGTTTCTGGATCGTAGAAATGTACCCAAGTCTCATCCACAGTAACAATTCTGTTCAAGAAGTCTACATCGTTTTCCAATCGAGCACAGATCGAACGCGATCCTTCTACCCTTGCACGCTTTTGGTCAACATTCAAACATTTGGGGATCCATTTTGCAGCAATTTTTCTCATGTCCAAATTGACGTGAACGATATGATGAACGCGTTCATATGAAATATTCAGTGCTTCATATATCCGTTTTAGCCCAATTCGACGGTCTGTTAAAATCATGTCATAAACTGCATCGATATTTTCGGAGACTGACACAGAAACTGGCCTTCCCGATCGGTTATCATTTTCAATGGAAAATTTACCTCTTTTGAAGCTTGCAATATTTGACGGTCGCTTACGAAGGACATTGATCACCAAGGGTATCAAGCATATCTTCGTGAATCTGCTTACCTCTTAACCCTTCTAAGTACAGGTACTTGATGATGGCTCGATACTCCAATTTTTCGATTCACAATTTCGGTGGACATCTTCTTTCTTTTAATTTATTGCGTAACTCTGGTTTACTTTTTTGACCTCAAACTTCACACAGACACTTCTAATGAGTTATTGTTCGTTGCTATGGTAACGCAATATTTTTTTATGCATGGAACTGGTCTAGGGTAAGTGGATATCAATACATCCTAGTATCACACTTCCTCCTAGTGATGCCCACTATTGCTACACCGCTGTTCAAGGGCCTTTCAGGCAGAAATATTTGGAATCGAAAGATGTGTGGAAGTACACCTAGAAAAAAAATATCAGGAATGTGACATAGCCATAAATTCTGATAGTCAGGCTGCTTTCACTGAGGTCGCATAGATTCTAAGATGATATGGTAAAATATCGAAGGAAACTCAATGAATTTGGCATTCTAAATTCATAATTTTCGGTGCAGCTGTAAATAAGTAAAATCCGTCTGAAAATATTTTTCGGATAAAAATTATTTGAACATCCCACAACACTTTCGATTTCAGAATACGATGGTAAATCGTTGTCCTTTCATTTTGGAACACCCTGTAAATGTGTACATAAATTTCCTTATATTTAAAACTCCAGAAATACTGGAAATTCTAGGTGATGATCATAAAAACTTATTATACAAGTTCCTGATATGTTCTATAAGCCAGAGATCTCCAAATATTTCGAAATTTCGATCTACACTCTACAGGGTGGATCTTTGACTCATACAAATATTTTAACAGTAAATTCTTGAAGTCAACAGAAACACACTTTTCCCATACTATATTTTCCGATTCGGCCCTGATAAAAAGATACAGCCATTTTAAATTTTCATAATGAGCTATGCCACCCATGGAAAAACAAACTAGCTAAATCTGTGACACTACACATCTGTGGATCTTTTAAAAAAGAGTTGCCCAATTTTTCAAATTTCAAAGATATTTTTCATTTTTGATCTTATTACTCGAAAACGGCTCATTATACGAGAAAATATGAAGAATACTTTTATTTTACAGAACATTCAAATATTCATTAGATAGGGCACTACTTAGTTTCAAGAGTTGGGTTCTTTAAATTTTTGGTATTTTTATGGTACGTAATGGTCATACTGAGAAAACTGGAAGACGTGAGTGATATCTTGTAATAAAAAAAGATTCATCAAATAAATGAAAAACTATATATAAAACCGTTTGTGAGAACTAAAAATAAAAATTTTCCATGGTTTTTCAACAGCCTGTATCTATCAACTGAGTCGATTCGTAAAATATTATAAGGGAAAAAAGTGTTTATCTTGACGTAAAGAATCTACTGTTGAAATATTCGTACGAGTCAAAGACTCCACCCTGTATATGGTGATTAATTATGTTGCGGCTTCGAGAAAATCAGAGTCCTTTTACTCGGCTCAATTTATCTAACCAATAAGCGCCCACACGGACAACTTCACGACACCAGATTTACACATCCTCATTTCCTCCTACCGCTTTTCACTTATCTTCCGTAAAAGGTTGCGTGGGTGTTCTTTCCAACCATTGTCCTCCCTCAACTCGCGTTATCTATTCCCGTATTGCTTCATTAGATCCGTCTAAAATCTGATTTATTGCCGTTTTATGGCCCCAAGCAAGAGATTATCGATGGGGAATATTCAACAGATGAAAAACAAACCCATATGAGATAACTCGCATACCTATTTATGTTTTTTCACAGAAACTAGATGTTTATGAATTTGGTTTGATTACTGAAAAGATGTAAAATTTTTTCCCTAAATTGCAAAAAAGATACCTACAGCCTCTCAAGTTTGGCGCTCGAAGAAAGGTTTTGAATTTTATTCTTAGAAACTTTTCCCAATGAACATCAGTAGATATGTTTGTAGATTCATAGGCTATTCTGAAAGCGTATGTAAATTTTTTTTTAATATTCGAAAGAATTCGGATCCAATTGAATCCCAATACAAGTACCAATCGTAGAATGTTTATATGAAAATTTTTGCAAAATTTGGATATTACTAGAAATACAAAAAAATCTGTATCTGTTTGAACCAACGCGCAAAAGCTCTCGACGATGATGTCAGTGCTCTTCTCAATGTTTTCTATCAGAAAGTTCACGATCAACTTCTCATACTGAAAAAACTGGAAGACGTGGGTGATATCTTGTGTTCGAAAGAGATTCATCAAATAAATAAAAAACTATACTCCATTCACATTTATTTTAGCAGTCGGTTGGCCATGAAATAATTTTCTCAAGTTTTTGTAACTATAACGGAGTAAGGTTGGCACTCATGAAATGTCGTTAATGTCATAACGCCGTTGCCACAACTAATATCAATTTTTATTACGAAAATGCCGAAAGTGATTGAAAAAAGAGACAGGGTTTCAGGAAGTGCTATTTAGAATTCATGTCCGCTCATTCAAATAGTTATACCCTGATATTCTAAAATCCACAATACGTGAGGCGGTAGCGAACATATTCAATATAAGAGAATTTATATAATGTTTCATCTGAATCTAAACGACTTATATTTCAGCTGAATATTTCCACAATCAGAAAGATTGTGAATGAAGAGGATGACAAAGAATTTACTTATATTAGGAGACCCAAAAAAGTGGTGGCATTTGAGAATTTTATGTTTGAGTGAATTAATGCGAAAAGTTTACTACAGGATTTTCGATAAATGTCATCGTAGAATAAGTTCCCGAAAATTGATTGTTCTATTTTTCATTTGACTTGTCCTATACATTGTAAATGTCTCAAGGTACCAATAAATACCTAATTATTATTATTATATCAATGTATTAAAATGAACAGACACAAATACGAGCCAGTTGTCCTGTTAATTGTTTATTCTTGTGAAATTTTTGTTCAAAGGTGACGTTCATCTTGACTTGAAACTTCAATTCATTTCACTTATATTGATGCAAGATGATTTTTGTTGAAGAATTTAACATTCTTGTAATTATCTGTTGATTCCTTCGGGAGATACCCATTCCATTCCCAACCGCTGCATCATATGCATTTCATCTTCGGGTTAATATTTTTGTAATCTACAACTGGTGTAACGTATTCAAACCTTAGCCAAAGAAGATAACGAACATTAACTCTCCTCAAGCTAGTGCATATTATGATATGATACTAATCTCTCGTATTTTCCATGCAAATATCTGTATTAAGTATGCCTTCAATCAGTTTGTATAAACTTCAATTATGTTCGTCACATATTTTCCGAAGAGATTCGACATTGTGATAAAATACGTTAACAGAAACTTTTACGCAGAACGGGCAGCAAGAGTTGATTCAAAACCCAAAAATGTTTTGACAAGCTTCATACCCCCACATTTTCGTACTATACAGAGTCAAATGTATCAAATTTCCATGGCCAACCTAAGGTGTGCTAAAAAAAAGTGAATGGAGTATATACTCTGAAACTCACTTCATTCGAAAAAATCGTTTGTGAGATAACTAAAAATATTTTTTATGGTTTTTCAACAGCTTCAATCTATTGAACCGGGTTGATTCGGAAAAAATGGTAAAGGAAAAAAGTGTTTCTTTCGACCTCAAGTATTAACTGTTGAAATATTTGTACGAGTCAAAGACTAACACTGTATATTTTGAAATCTTATCATCAAGATACGACTAAATATTTTTAGAATAGATTTCATTTAATGATGAAGGTACACTATACTAAAAATGAAATTATTTGTTTCAGAGAAGGCTTTCGACATAACATATATTCGGTTGTGGTTTTACTCTCCCAGACCAGAAAGTTTTGCTATTTACAAACGTACTAGAGAAGATGGACCTTGGATTCCATACCAATATTATAGGTATGTAACTATCTTAGTTCATTGTTCATTCTCATTCAAATACATAGATTTTTTTGTACTTTTTCTCAATTTCATGGCCATTTCTCAAGGATTAAGCATTATTTCCTTAAAAAAGAATGGGTGACACTTATTCTACGCCACTGTTTTATTTTCACAGTGCGAGTTGCCGAGACACCTATGGGCTGCCTGACACAACTAGAACTATCCGAGGCGAAGAGACCAGAGCTCTCTGTAAATCTGAATATTCCGATATATCTCCGTTGACTGGTGGTAATGCGGCATTCTCGACTCTAGAGGGCAGACCGTCAGCCTACAATTTCGATGCCAGTCCTGAATTACAGGTATGTTCTCAAAGGCATGGGCGTAACGATGGATGGGCGTTTTCAAAATTACGGAAGGGATGAGAGATGAATAGATGATTTTGTTATTGAAAGATGAGTAGAAAGAGTAGAAGTTTGGAAGGCATAAAAAAATCAGTAAAACGCATTTTTTTTTAATTCATTTTTACCAATTTTATGACGTTAATTTTCAAGCGTGATATGTTTGACCTTTTTTCTGTTTGTCTTTTCCTGGACATCATACAGACACAATCGCATGTATTTAAGCGATTTATGAATGGAAGAACAATTCTTAATTCTGCTTCGATTAAATCTCTTTTCTATCAAAACTGTTTTTCGTAAATGATCGTTTTTGTTTGTTTCAATCTCGAAAACAGTTTATAAAAAAAAATTTCAATACCTTCGTGAATGCAGTGAATGAATTTTTTATATATGTACAGGGTGGGTTGTCTACTGAAGGGATCTCGAGAACTATAGCAGCTAAAAGAAAACGGACGACACATTCTCGAGCTCTTTTTTCCTGACTATTCCAAATCTGAAAACAGATCCAGCCTAACGTTCATAGATTCTGAGTTATGAACGAAAATTGAGAAATTGTTATTTACAATGAAGCTGAATAACTGCTCGTTTAAACTCATATTCGAAATCCGTTGTTACATTCTACTGGCACTTTTTCATGAGGAATTTGAATATGATATTATCACATTTTTTGATTAAGTCGATCTCGAGAATAACAGGGATTTCTGTTTTTCCAAAGGAAACTATAGTTGAAAGTTATTTCATCTTGCTGCAACTGTTTTGCTGATTTCAAAAATGTATCATATGTCGCAATTCACATGAATGTTACATGAGAAAAATATTCAATACTTTTTCCTGGCATGCTTATCTAACAATGGTTCACAATTCGAACACCGTTGACAGAAGTACCTACTTTTCATCATCTTACTGTAACTTGTAAAAATTATAATTATAGGTAACTATCGTATTTTATTTATATTACTTTATATATTATATTTCTTTCCTAAACAGAAAAACGATAATTGAATAAATTTTCTTCTAATAATCAGATGAAAGTCTTTTACTCTCTTTTAAAGGATATCGATCTCGATATCGATATATAATAGTTATTTAATCGACTAGGTTATTAATGAAAGCGATTAATGATTGAGATATTTCAACGTGCTCGCTTCGCTCGCACGTTAATGTTCGAGATCGTTAATCGCTCAATTAATAAACGAGTTGATTACAAGATTTTTCCGTCGACCACATTTTGAATTGAATGTGAATTCTTTATTGCAAAAATTTTCTATCGATAGCTAGTCAAATTTGACACCTTATAAATGTTCTATGTTCATATCGGAATGTTGATATTTATGCGGCCGATCGAACAATTCTAGGAGTCCATAGAAAGCATATTCGAGTTGTGACATTTCGAGTGAATCACATTGATATCGTTCCCTATAATATCTGAAAGAATGTGTGGAGCTGGTGGAAGCTGTAGTTGTGGTACATATATATTGATTACTCTCTAATCATCATAATAATTTGCAACGTCCACAATTCATCTCTTCTCAATTCACCCGCTAGGTACTACGAAAATCAATGCGACATACAAAGAAAATAATTATTTGGGAAGCTGCTGAATACTTCTATGTCCGATTACCCATGACAATAATGCATTAATAGGAAATTAACCAATAAAAGGTTTAATTAACAGCTAATTTCGTGTACGTTAAACAGTGCTATTATTAATAGGTCGGCGGAAAAAGAAATAATTATTCGACAGTCGGTGATTCCTATCACAGAAGGTTGAGTTCACATAGTATTATGTACAGTTTCAAGGGTGGCTATGGTTACGCCAGCCTACTGAAAATTCAACACTGATTCGAAAAGCAGGAAAAAGTATTAATTTTTTTTTCTTATGTTATATTCATGTGAATAGCGACATATGATACATTTTTGAAATCAGCAAAAAAATTGCAGCAAGATGAAAGAACTTTCAACTATATTGAAGATGAAAGAACTTTCAACTATATTTGAAGAATCAGAAATCCCTGTCGTATCTCGAAATTGACTGGATCAAAAAATTCAATAATACATATTCGAATTCCTCATAAAAAAGTGCCTGTAGAATGTAACAACGGATTTTGAATTATAGTTCAAATAAGCGAGTTATTCAGCTTCATTGAAAATGGCAATTTCTTAATTTTCGTTCATAATTCAAAATCTATATGGACGTTAGACTGTAGATCTGTTTTCAGTTTTGGATTAGTCAAGAAAAAAGAGCTCGAGAATGTGTCGTCCGTTTTCTTCTTGCTGCTATAGTTCGCGAGATCTCTTTAGTGGACAACGAATTTTGCCCACCCTGTATTTACATATTTGATCGTTAATGTTAGAATCAATGCATGCAATGCAATCATTGTTGAGCTGATGATGTTGTATATTTCAACGCTTCCTTATCAAAATATTACGAATTTGATCAAATTGTTTTCTAAAGCAGTTGAAACCGTAGACATGAGCTAGTTGAAGGAGAGATTTAAAGAAAAACCACTTCAATTGATCAAAATTTATAAAAATACACGTATAGATATAAGCTCTTCACATACAGAGTTAAAACGATAAAAGTAATCGATATACGGTGAATGAGAGTAAAAATTTAGATAGCTAGTCCAAAAACAGAGACAATACAATACATTGATTTGTTCTCCCAACGAACAGTACAAGTCCCATCAGTTGCGCAATCCCAGTAGCAAGAACTAGCTGTGTGCAGGCCGGCGCCTGTTTTCTGCATTATGGAACAGGTTACAACATACTTGAACGATTTCTTCAGCTTGCTCAGTGCTCCTAAGCTCTGTTCCGAGATCGTTGCACTCCATTGGTTCACCTTGTCCTGCTGATAGCAGGCTCCACTGAGGGTGGCTTCTATTATGTCCTTGACGATTTTGCTCACCTCCTCGACCACGAATTGTGAATCATCATCCATTTTTTGGTTCTATAAACATGCACCATTCACTTGTATGATTTTGCGTTGGACTGTCGCAATTTGAAGTATGTCAATGGAGCCCTTATTCCTATAGAAATGAAAAGTTGTCCAAGGACAGAGAAAAAAAAACTTCTTCTTTCATATATCCACTACCGCTAAATCCATTTCAGGAAGGTTTTTAAAATGACTAATGCTACTGAGCAGACCTCAACTTTTATGAAGAACTTGAAGCAGTTATGCTGTCGAGGAGCTCTGAATATTCTTCTTGTCCATAAATGGATTAAACCTAATCTGCCACCCCCTGTGATCAGCTTTTCTAAACACAATTTTTCATCTCCATCAGTAACCAATATTTATTTTTCTCTACATCCACAAAAACTTACATTCGAATTTCCTGCAGTTTTCAACCCCCAGTTTACCAATTAATCACAACCGAACCCTTCGCTTCTGTCGATTTGCATCATTCAGGGTCTTCATAGAAACCGAAAAAAGAAGTCTTCGTCCGCTCAAACTCACTCTCACAACAATTCGCTTTGTTGAACGTTCCGTGTCAACTACCACGTATGAAATACAGCTCGGGGTTGTTTTGAAAGCTTTCCTATCACGCGAATATTCCCAGAATGTGCAAAGTTTCAGACCAGAACCAGCTTGCTGTAAGTATTCGTTGTTGCCATAAATCATATGAGATATACCATGTCAGACGCAACATTTTCGACTTACCATTAATCACAAACAGTTTGATCGAATAGGGGGGTTGTGCATGGGGATGATTTCATATATGGTAATTTTTTTTTCGGAATAACTTTGGACGTTCTTGGCAAAAAAAATTACGACGAGTTGGCACGAAACTGTTCGATGGTGCTGTACAATATACGTTACTGTGAATCCAGAAATCAGAATTTGTTTGGATGCGAATTTTGTTTATTTATATAATTGATGTGGCCGATACTTGATGAAAATCCATAATTGAATTGAAAACAAAATTATATGATTCTCACTAACGTAAGATGAGTTATTCAACCATGACACGTGTTTCGCTATCACAGTAGCATCTTCAGGTGGGCGAATGTGAACTGGAATTTCAGTTTATCTCCACCGGAAATTCTTTATGTATGCATAAAAGAAGATCTAAGTTCTTCTTAACTAATATATTCACAGTTGCAGAATACACAACCGCCAATTTATTCATGCAATTAAACCAGTGAATTTATTTCCACAGCTATTCATTTTCACACGCTCGTCTTGTACTGACTCTGCGTCGGTGCATATCTACAGGGTGTCCCAAAACTGAATAATAAATTGTGTGAATAAAACGTCACACCACGATAGAGTAGATCAAATACTATCGAATGACACCAACATTAGTTGAGCGAAAATGTACCGTTTCCAAAAAACCCTAACCCGAAATTGCCGATTTTCGGTCTATTTTTCTAATCACAGGGCCAATTTGTGGACAGCGTTTTTCGCCCATATTATCACCCCTATAGAGGGGTTAATTCTGAGTAATAAAAATTATGTAGAAAAAACATTTGTTTTAATTTACATTCACTTAGGTTTTCGATTAACTACATACTTGAAATAATTTTGATTAGGTGTGATAAAACAATAATCTAGGATTAATATGATTTAAAATCGCTATCCTTTTTCACAAACTGGCCCTGTGATTGAAAAAAATAGTTCGAAAATCGGCAACTTTAGGTATTTTCATGAAATTCTGATTATTTTGGAAACGGTACATTTTCACTGAACTAATATTGGTGTCATTCAATAGTATTTGGTCTACTCTATCGTGGTGTGACGTTTGATTCTCTAGTTTTGGGACACCCTGTATAAAGGGTGTATTTAAAGCTGAGGCTTTTTTTTAACAGAAGGTAGAATTGGTCAAAATGGAGCGTTTCACTGAAAATCACCTATACAAAATTTTCAAAATGACAAAGTTAAAAAAAAATTAAAATGATAAAAATCTAAAATAGATCCTAGTACGACCCTAGACCGTTTGTTAGATGAATTATCGCAAAGCAATGGAAAAACTTATCGATTCGACCATAGATTAATCTATGGATTCGACCATGTGGTTTCGTTTAGGAAATTGGCACGTTTGATATTTATGGTAATGAAAATGGAAACTTAGGACTGCCCAATTTTTCTCATTATTTTTTAGTAACTCACACGGTTTTATGAAATGGCTCATTTCGATACCAACTGACAGAAGAGACTCAGGGCACAAGTGTGAAAAAAAGAATATTATGTACTTCAAAATCTCACCAATAAAATTCGTCTAAATTATTCACGATTTTTTTCACAGTGGGCATCACAATCTTCTTGTTCGAACATTCTAACAATCGTCGTACACATGGAATGAAATGGGGAAACATCATAGCACTTTTTCAACATAACTAACATAAGTACTTTCAAGAAACTGCCTCGATTTTCTACATTTTTTTTTCACCCTAAATTGCACGATACAACAATTATGATTCAAAAGTGACCTGACGCCATCTAATCCGATGAACTTGGTACTGAATCTTTCATTGTCCAGCCATATGTTTATGTTTTGTTTCGTTTTTGCGATGCCGGAGTCCCCTTCCACAGTCCCGTACTTGAAATTTAATGAAATTTTGTCGCATTTCTAGAGGTTGTATCTCAGCCATCTTGGATATTTTATATAGACACTTTTTGTAGAAACGACTTATTTTGATTAGTTCTACCTTCTGTCAAAAAAAAAGCCTCATCTTTGAAAATACCCTGTATTTTTAGACAATTTTCTGCCGAGCATTCCAGGTCCCATATTCTAGAGAAATGTTCTAGAGCCTTCTGGAATGCTGCTCGCTTGACGCAGATCACATGTTCTCTATTCAAATCAATCTTGCGTTAATTTCTGGAAGATGATGGAAAACATAAACCACAGAACTGTCAACTGACTGTCATATCCCTTCTGCTCTTTCTAGGAATGGGTCACCGCAACAGACATTCGTATAACCCTGGATAGGCTCAACACTTTTGGGGAAGAGGTGTTTGGTGACGAACAGGTACTACGGTCCTATTTTTACGCGATAGCGGACGTTGCTGTCGGTGCTAGATGCAAGTGTAATGGTCACGCCTCTGATTGCATATCTTCCACTGGACTGGATGGCAAAAGGAGAAGAGTGTGCAAGTGCGAACACAACACAGCAGGTCCAGATTGTAATGAGTGTTTGCCCTTCTTCCACGATGCCCCTTGGAGGAGAGCCACTGCCAAAAACGCCTACGAATGTAAACGTGAGTAATTTTCACATTTCATCATTAGTAGTTGGGGAACCGACGATGCTAAATCGGGATTTACTCGAGCGACGTGAAGACCTAGTAGATTTTGGAGATTAAATGGTAGGAAGAAAAAAAGGTTTATGTTGTATGCACTCTCAGCGGTGGGGAAAGCGTCTGCAGGTTTTCGAAGATGTAAAAAAATATCATAAGGTTAACATACTCGAGCGTGTCAGATTAAGATAGTGTATATGCCCTACGTATCTCTGATAATAAATTCATGCTTATCTGACAGTTTGCGTGGTGGGACTGGCCGTACGGAAGAGTTGGAAATGGTTGGTGGAAAAAAATTTCGGGAATGTCAAATTTTTGGACGATATGTTAATTGGGCCCAAAGGAAGCTATTTTTCAAGAGAATGACAATTCGAACGTAACGCAAAGTCACAGCGCTCTTTTGAAAATGCAAAAAAAATCGTTAGGTACTTGTTGGTACATACTCGAGCGTGTCAGATTTTCATACAGATGGTTAACCCCGGTGTTGCAGACGTGTTGACCCATTAATCTGACACTAATCAGGGAGGGTTTCTTTAATCTGACAGTTTGAAGATGATAACAAAGAAATATTTTTAAATATCTCCCATTCTGTACCCCTAATCGTTTCTGTATTCATCATGAAATTTTTAGTTGATAAAATTCTAAAAAACTTTTGTCTGAAGCAATTTTGCATAGTGTTAACCGTTTTCGATTAAGAAGGGCGATAAGAGCGAGGAGCTTAGCATAAGGCCATGGTCAATGTAGAAACCCAGTCTAATGTACATTCATCGCCATATATCTGAAAAACGTTCAAACGTAGAAAAAATTGCTTCGGACAAAATTTGTAGGATATGTTATGCTCTACAAATTTAATGATAAACCTAAAAACAATTTGAAGCCCAGGAGAGGAGATAAGGCGGGGAGCTTAGCCACACATGCAAAAGGCCAAGGTCAATGTAGAAACCCAGTCTAATGTACATTCATCGCCATATATCTCAAAAACGTTCGAACGCAGAAAAAAATTGCTTCGGACAAAATTTGTAGGAAATGTCATGCTCTACAACTTTTATAATAAATGCGAAAACAATTTGAAGTCCAGGAAAGGAGATAATTCAAAAAAACTGATTTTTGTGACCTGTATGGCCAATTTTTATTATTTCGGCTCGCTGAAACTGTCAGATTATATGTTTTCCGTTATTCTTGAATGAGAAGCTTCCAAATAAGAAAAAAAGCCACCTCGCTGGAGAATGTGCACATGACATTTTCAAGTTTGGCACCCTCCCACACATTTTGTCAGATTAAGAAAATGTATATTTTTCAACATGTAATTGAGGGGTTCAGAGCTGAAGTGAACCAAGTTCATTCAGCCTAGTTTTGAAATGAATGGCTTAGAAGTTGTTTATCACCAATTAATTCAAAAGTGACTCACATTCTAATCTTTTAAAATCTAAAGAAGTCACTTTTGAATTAATTGGTTGGCTTAGAAGTTGTTTATCACCAATCAATTCAAAAGTGACTTACATTCTAATCTTTTAAAATCTAAAGAAGTCACTTTTGAATTAATTGGTGATAAACAACTTCTGAACCATTCATCTCAAAACTAGGTTGAATGGACTTGGTTCACTTCAGCTCTGAACCCCTCAATTAACCATATATATCTTAATCTGACACGACCGAATATGTACATTGATCGTTTTTTTTTACTATCCTAGACAATTCCCCCTATATGCAGGTCTTATTTTTGGTAGAGGTACTCTACAGCTTCTAAGGTATCTCCCTTATATTAATCTGACACGCTCGAGTAAATCCCGAGTTTTCCTCTTGGGCTCCCCAACTACTATAGATCTTGAAGTTTCACTGGGTGAAACTATATGTAAACAGAATGGCCATACTCCCTTCAATTTGGATTATTAACTTTTCCCAACCAATAGTTGCGAAGATGGAGTAAAATATTTTCTTATCGCTAGCGAGAACCAAACCTCATTTTTCAGTAGCTTCGTAAACTATTTATCCCCTTATGGTCGTTCGCACCGTGTCAGTAAACATTGATTGAATTCTTAAATCACGTTTAGTTTTTTTGTTACTGAAATGGTGCAAACAGCCATCAGCCTTTTCCATGTAATAACTAATAGTCACGAACATCCCAAACAAACTTTTTGTAGCATATGCAAACGTCGCCTCAGCGAAAAGCTCTGTGGAATGGTTTAAATGCTTTCCATCATTTCTCTCGCCTGATGATAGCGTTCCACTTAGCAGACTCGTCATGATCGTCAACATAAGTTACAAACAGAAAAGCTTCGCAAAAACTGTAAAAGCATTGGGTTTAATACTCAATTGTAAAAGTGAAAGAAAGGATATGTAGAATATTTCCTACATGAGAGAAAGCAATCCGCAATCTCCCTCTTCTTATTGATACATTTGTTATTTAACTTTTTTAACATAATTTTCGTCTGTTGGTGCAACCATTGCTGATCATAAATTCCTGATCATTTTTTGCACGGAGAGTCGAAGTATTTCGCATGAAGAAAGAAGCTTATACAAGTGAGCGTCAATTACATCTCCCAAAAAGGAAATGGTGAACTATCCATCGAACGGTCTGGGACTGAAATGATCTTTCTTGACGAACGCACTTAGGAAGTACCTGCACCTGAACTCGTGCGTTAATTCTTAATTCCGTTGCGTCGCTAATTAACGAGAGGACGTCTTTGAACGCTCAAAGACCGCAATGCATACTAACGAAATTTCTTTCCACTGGACAGAATCTACACATCGCTGTTTTGGCAAGTGCATTGTTAACATATTGGCCAACATATTGAAATTTCGAAAAGACTTTTTGTGTTTCAAGTTTTGAGGATATTTTGAGAACTATCGAATCAATGGTTTCAAAATCAACGGTACCTCTGTAGAGAATAGAAAAGCTATAATAAAAAAATATTTTTTCATGAGTCCATTTACCACTCGGAAAATCCAGAAATGGGTCACTTTTCACAGAATCCTACGTTTATGTTCATTTGGACAAATAGCCTTTCAAGAAATCATAGATAGTAAAATGCATTTCATCTGAATTTCTGTACAATCCCGTTATAAAAATTTCAAGGGCTTAGCTTGCAATAAGCGACAATTTAAGTTGAATCATCGTGTTTACAATTCCATAAACAGCATTTGGAAGTAGAGATCAATATATTCAGTTTATAAATCTTGAATTTTCACCTGAGTTTGAGATAAAAATGAATTTATTCATTATAACTGAAGGTACAATTTTGTAGAGCACCAGAAGTTCTATAAATAGATTGCACATAAGTATCTAACTTTCAGGGATATCCAACGATAACCAATTTAAACATATTTAGTTCAATCCAAAATAAATGTTCCTTTTGAAGAGAATCTTCACATAACTCCGGATACAAATGTCCGATTTTGCTGGGAATTTCACTCAAGTGTATAGAATTTATTCAAGTAGGTTTTCCTATACAGGGTGGTCCAGATCGTAACCAAGAAATTTTAAGCACGTATTCTACATCAAAAATAAGCCCTAGTTTATCATATAAACATATATCGAGAAATGTTTCCTCTCCGAGATACGGGGTGTTAAAATTAAAGAAAAAAAAATGTTTTTTATAAATAACTTTCACACTGCTTGAAATATTTTTATGAAATTTGGGAAATAGATTTTGAGCGTAAAGGAGCACTTTTTGCATAATATTATTTCTTTTTTATTCTACCATTGGCGTCCGTACTGCAGCGAGACTGAATATTTTCAGATAAAAAATATTACGCCGTTGGTTTTTCCGACAATAAAAATTACTTTTTAAATCCATTTTTAATTTGGAGCAAATTCGGTCTCTTGACTTTTTGCTGTACGAGGCACCGTTTCCGGTTAAAAAAATAAAACACATTCTCATGCATGAAGAAATCGCCAAAATTTGATATAGCAAAAATAGTCTTATCACTATTATGTACCTACCATATCAAATTTTGGCGATTTCTTCATGCATGAGAATATGTTTTATTTTTTTTTTATTTTTTTTTTATTTATATAAAATCTGTCATATAAAATGATAGACGTAATTCTGGATGCCGTTACCATGGTTATCTCATTGTTAGCCTTCGGTACATAGAAACATGACAGAATTTAATTTTCTTTATAATATTATATGCGTTTTTCCCGCACCGTTTGGCAAAGTTGAAAAGTTTTTTTTCAGGAAGGTTGCGCGAATCTTACGGTAATTGGAGTTTGTTTTTAGTTTCCTTCATCGTGGGGGTTTTGCTTATAAAATTGTTTGGTCATTATTATTTCATTTAGATTCCATTTTTCATAGTGAGATTCGTTGATTTGCTGCTAATTTTCTTTCTTGAATTATTCTAATGATTTCTTGTATAGTTTTACTATTTACTATATGAAATATTGCACAAGCTAGTTTGTTATGAATTCTAGCCCCAATCGCATTTCCCTATCACATTTACTCAAAAAATTACAAATAACAAACGCAATAAAATTCGGTGCTGGTGTAATAAATTTAAATAAATTGTACTATGCTTCCGGTTTTGGCAGGGTTATTTGGCTGATTCAGTCACTCAATTTTTCCACTATTCTTCTGAATAATGCCATTCATTTCAAACATTAAACGACAACTTAACCTGAAAAAAGGGTCATTAAACTATATTCACTTCACTCTCGTGAATACTCAAATGGGGCTTATAACCATTACCTTTTTGCCCATGCAGCCTTATGGAATCTGTTCGGATTCCACGAAGGATCTGAGAGCTCGGTAATGACTTCAATTAAATTTTTTCATAACTGTAAATCTGGCATTTCGCCTGGTTTTCTTGATTGTCGTTAGATGAAGCGGTCGATGCATATAACTGCACATGTTTTCACCTGAGAGTGAGGTGACATTTATCGCTGGTCGTGTGGTCTTAAGTAGGGGGCCCCATGCCACTTTACATCCCATCGGAGGATCTTTCCCATGGTGAGTCAGTGCTAGTCTCTTGTCGCGTTCGTATGGCTTACTGGCCATACTGTGAGGTGTCCAGTGAGGTGAATCCCGCTGTGAAGTGAGAGCTGCGTTTTTATCTGGCACGATTCTGATATGTCAGCCCTACGCACGAATTTAACCACAGAGAGATCCTATCTATCGTTAATTCTCGAGAATATTTTCATGCCTGTTATGGTAGCTTTTGAAGATTGAAAAAAGAGTTTGTATTTAAACGTAAAAGGAAAAATAGATTATCTGTGCCTATACAGGGTGAGTCTTTGATGCGTACAAATATTTTAACAGTAGATCCTTCAGGTCAAAAGGAACACTTTCTTCCTATACCATTTTTTCAGAATCGGCCCTGATAAGAAGATATAGCGATTTTGAGTTTCTCTAATGAGCAGTGCCACCCCTGAAAAACAAACTTACACATCTGTGGATCTATTAAAAGGAGTTGCATTTGGTCAAAGAAACAAATCTCACAGATATTTTTTATTTTTGAACATGAAATTAATCGAAAACGGCGCATTATACGAGAAAATATGAAGAATACTTTTATTTTACAAAAATTCCAAATATTCATTAGATATGACGCCCAACTTAGTTTCAAGAGTTGGTTCCTTTGAATTTTTGGTATTTTTATACTACGTAATGGTCGTAATAAGAAAACTGGAACACGTATCTGATATCTTGTGTTCGGAAAAGATTCATCAAATAAATGAAAAACCATATTCCGTAAACCGTTTCATTTGATAAAATGATTTTTTTTTTCAACAGCCTGTATCTTTCAGACTGGGACGATTCGGAAAAAATGTTGAGAGAAAAAAGTGTTTCTTTTGACCTCAAGAATCTACTGTTAAAATATTTGTACGAGTCAAAGAATCACCCACATCATTTCTATGATTCTTCTGCATGATTTCACATTTTTGTTCCTTGTTCAATAAGTGTTAGGATGAAGTTTCAAGAATATTCACTAAAAAACTTGAGATCATTGATGTGCTCCTTCATAATTATTATAAATTGCCGAAAAATTATCCAAGTATGATCGATTTGGTATTTTCAACCAGAATTGAAAGATCTGAGGATAGATTACCTACATAATGTTATTTTTTTCCAAAATTGATATAAAGTATTCCTAAGTACAAGTACTTTAAATTACCTCAGGAGCATATATCCCTTCGCTAAAATAAGATAATTTTGATATATAGGCTATTTCCCAACATTGTTTTCTCTAGGGAAATACACCCTACGAGAATATTCAATGAAAATCCCAATTTTTTTAAATTTTGGCAACAGCTTGACGCCTTTCAATGAAATTTTGCAGGATTTGTAAGGTAGGGGTAGCAACGGTTCTTATTCCACATAAAAACTTCATTCAGTGGCGTTTAGAGAGAATATAAGAGCTTCTTTCATCTTCAAAGAAAAATGTAGTCACTACTTTGATTCTTCCTCAATTATTGCTTTTTTTTTCGGTGGTAGTGATTTTGGAACAACATATAATAATATAAGGTTTTAAATTATTTTACTCGAAAACGATGCATCCTGCGTAAAAACATTCATGAGGCATATTATTCACCAAATTATCTTCTTATAGAGACTGAACAAGCTGCTGAAATTATTAACCGTAATCAGGAAGAGATTATGATAATACAAAATCGTAACCATAATAGTTTCTGAGTTAGAGAATATTGAATCACGTAAAATATATTGCCCTTCCTTCCCCATTGCATTAGTTTATGCAGCATTCCAACATTGATTTCTACCTACCGTATTCTTCAGCTGAGAACCCTCTGGTCTATCAATTTCATCCTATGAATATCAACCATTTCCATTCAATATTATACTGTACCTATAATCTTAATCGGATTTGAAGCATTTTTTCCTGTTCTCCTGATGACTAGCCCTGATATCTTTCAGTTTGGAATCATATACATATCTGATATAGCTTGTGAAGGAGATAGGTTCAGAATAAATTGGTATAATGTATCTATGATTTCAAAGTTGCAATGTATGAGTGAAAATAATTCAAATAGTAGAATGGTGCATAAAATACAATTGTGAGATCATTGTGAAGTTTACACGAAGGTATGTGGTGGGGAAGATGGAAGTGTTTTCATCATTTTTTTCACTGCTTCCACTGTTGATGGTGTTGGGTCGAAGTTCTTGTACCGAATGGGATGGTATCACCCCCTGGTTTTCTGGAAGTGGTAAGTCCTTTATTGATTGCCGAAGTACCAGTTATTAACCAATTATTAAATTAACTGCCTATGCGGACCAAATTCATATAGCAAATGGTCATTATTGTTCCACTGTAGCACTTATTCCATAACACCCTGTATCCAGGGTGTTTCCAAATTAGACGTGAACCTTGGAGGAGGTGTTAGTATCACTCATTTGCTGTCGTTTGAGCCATATTTATTGATAACCAAAAATCAACAGTTTCCGAGATATTTGAGCTCTTGTGTTCTTCAAAAAATTTGTCACCTTTCTTCATTTTTCGTCAATTTTTTCTACGTTGACCAAGTTTGATTATAATTTTGGATCATTTTCATCAGAAAAAGATAGATACGTATGAAAAAAGCAAAACTATCATTCACTATTTTTCATATTGGACATTCAAAAGATTGTTTACAAAAAAAATCTGCTGAAACGAAACTAGTGACTGCATTCTAACGAAAACTTTTTTAGGGAATGAAGAAGGAATTTGGCAAGTTTTTGAAATTATTTTTTCATACATGAATTGTGGAATTCGAGAGTTGCAGGCAAATTGATATCAGAAATTGATTTTTCTTCTCTTTATATACCAAATTTTAAATCATACTAATTCTTTTTCAACATCTAATAGAGTCATTCGGGGTAACTGAGCGCAGAGGGTAAGTAGTGTGCGCAGTGCGTATATCTCGACTATGCAATGTATGGAAGAGGGGTTCATTTGGGTGAAGCAAGGGCGCAGAATCGCCAAATTAGTTTTTCATAGGAGTGCGCCGTGCGACGTTTGGTTAACTTTCTATCTGCAATCGATCAAATTCACTAGTTTTCTTGTTAATTTTTAGCATCTCTGGAAATTCTGCCAGGTCCAAGTTCCGAGTCCGACAGTGTTAAACAATATTTTATTCGATTATGCGCATATTAATCTAAATATATAATACAAAATTTTAGGTTCTCTTAGCTGCTCAACTCTATAAGAACGTCAATTCAAATTTTGGATTACTGGGGAAAGTGTGCGCGGGTAAGTGTGCGCATAGATTCATTATATGGGCATTTGTTCAGTGAGGAATAAATTATGACATTGTTGATTATCTTGGTTAAGACTCTATCAATATTGTAATATTTGTTCAGAAAAATAGGAAGAGCCACCAACAGGGGAATGTATCAAGTGTTGTGTTCACCATGAATGGTGGCACGAACAATAATGCAGTGCTTGTAAAAGGCACTTCTGTATATCAATACAGAAATGCTGTTTATTATCAAATAAACAGCATTTCTCTAATATTATAACATTTTGATGACATTATTTTGTAATTTGTTTTGATTGTGTTGTTCACTAAGCACTGCGTTCACTTACCCCGTGAGGGTGCGCACACTTACCCGCAATACGGGGCATGTGAACGCACTCCGACTTTCACCATTAAATTTCTCTTTGCGAAAAGAAAACGTTTTTGTTTGTTTGCTTTTTGATGTTTTTTTATAGATTAGAAAATTCTCTATCTTATGAATATGTTTTAATTTTCCTAACCTCAACATTCGAAACAGGGTATGGCTTGAAAGGCAAAAGTGCGCACAGTTGCCCCGAATGACTCTATCGGATAGTTTTGCTATTTTCATAAGTATGATATCTTCTTCTGATGAAAATAATTCAAAATTATAATTAAACTAGGTCAACGTAGAAAAATTTGACGAAAAATTAAGTAAGGTGACAAAGTTTTTGAAAAACACAAGAACTCAAATATCTGGGAAACTGTTGATTTTTGGTTATCAATAAATATGGCTCAAACGACAGCAAATAAGTTATATTAACACCTCCTCCAAGGTTCACGTCTAATTTGGAAACACCCTGTATATTGATTCCAAAAACCAGGAACGTATTCCTTCAAGATATACAAGGTGTCCCGGATAAGATGGGAAACATATTAATGTGATATAGAGAACACCTAGAGGAACAAGAAAAACCACCAAATGTAGTATCTAGGGGTTCTAGATTCTGATTTACAGGGTGTTTTTCAATTTTGAATGTTAATTAAAACCACTCTATATCCTGAACGAAATCACCGATTTATCCGAAATTTGGAATGAAGATAGCTTTCACGAGATTTCAGAAAACTGCCAAACTATCATTCGATTTGCAGGACCAAATCGAATCTAGAACTACTAGATACTACATTTGGGTGTTTTCGTGATCCTCTAAGAGTTTTCTATCTCACATTAAAATTTTCCCATATATACTATCCGCATAAAAATATCGACGGGAATATGCTGAGGAATCCAAATATCAATAACTATAATCAGGGTCTTTATATTTAGATTGAACTATTAGTAGTTATCCTAAACCAAGTCTCGTTAATTTAAAAATAACCTAATTGGAATCCTGCTGGTTTCCGTAAAAAATATCGACCGATTAATCATTATAATTCAGTGGTCAGCCCCTGTAAATAGTGCGGGAGTGGTCAGTACCATGAGAACCAAGCTTATTAGCGGTGATGGTGGACTCTTCCATCATTATCTATTGTTCCCTTGTAGAATTTCGCCATTTCTTCTTCTTAATGAGCGGGCATTTCGAAGGCATTACCATATACGGCTCAGTTCAATCTGTATAATCCGTATATAGCAACAAGTTGTGGACGTCTGGAATTGAAAGGGCGTTTTGGACCCGACTGGAACTATTCGAAATGAATACGGTAATTGATTCTTGTCATCAACGTCTGAATTTTTTGAGATTGTAGCCAATATGGACTTTAGTTCGAAGAAACAATAATTCTTCATCCCATTATGCCCACTTTTGGACCTTCAGTATCATTCTCTGCTGCTATATGAAGTTAACTCAGAAAGTAATATTAAAAAAAGACTTGTAGCTGCAGCTACAAGTGAGTCTTACATTCTGAGTTAACTTCATCATCTAAGTCAAAGTATAGAAATAATCCATAGATTATTTCTATAAGTTTTAGAATACTTACTTTGGCTTAGATTAGTAAATTATTCAAATTCTCCAAAGAAAATGACAGAATTGAGAAGAATTTTTGGTATTATTCGATAAATGTGTAGAATAACTTTGTAAAAGATTCCTTGATTTTGACGGAAGACTAGGAAGAAAAACAGATTCACCATCAAAAATGAGCTAGTGATCTATTTCAATATCTTTCAAATAAACTGCTCCACATGAGTTAGGGATATTGACTAAAATTGAATTGCAAAAAAGTATAGTTAAAATAAGATTTTTGTGATGAAAATTCATATTAATATGATTTCAAGTTGCAAATTAATTTTAGCCTGTAGGTCTGCAGCGTATCTTATTATGCATTTTCTATGCAATTCAAATCTGGTGAGTGCGGTGGTATTGATAAATGTGGAATACCAAGCACCTCGCGCGCATTCTCAACTATGGCTGCACGGTGTGGTCTAGCGTTATCGTGTAGAAATTGAAAAGTTTCACCAATAGCAGCGTGAAAATTTGGCACAACATTGTCAATGACATGCTCCCTATAGTGTAAGGCGGTCATATTCCCAGGACAAATGTGTAGATCTGTGCGCCCGTTGAAACATATCCCGGCCCATACCATAACACTACCCCCTCGGAATGGATGGACTTCTTGGACATAGCGACGATTACGAGGTATGCGTGGGATTGTCTATACCCTTATTCTTCGAGAATCTGAAAATCGTCCATATCTGGATTCATCGGTGAAGGACACTACGCCATTGATCCTTCCAACTGATATGTTGGCTTGCCAATTCCAATCTTTGACGCTTATGGTCACGTGTTAATGGAACTCCTCTTAATGGACGTCTAGAACCTAGATTCACCTCTCTAAAACGTCGTCTGATGGTTTCGATGGAAACTTGGACCCCATCTGCATTTTGAAGAGTATTCCGTAGCACGTAGATGTAGGGTTTCTTCTCGCCGAAACGGTGATGAAAGGATCCTGAGCAGGTGTTGTTTTTCGTCGCCCACCAAGCCTTGGTCTTTCCAACACGGAACCTGTCTCCCTGAACCTATTCCAAAGTCGAGATATCACACTTTGGCTGACTTGGAGCCTTTCCGCTACAACAACCTGAGTTAGGCCACCCTGTAGCATTCCGATAGCCCTATTAGCCTCGGCGTTTGTTAATTTACGTCTTGGCATTTTTAGAAAACTCGTTTCAAACCGAAGCCGTTGATAAACTGACTTCATTTCAAAATAAGAACATTCATGAAGCATATCCAAAAAACCAAACTTCAGAAAAAAGGCGACCAGATTGACTAAAAGTCTCATACTGATTTTTATTGGATCGATTCAAGTTGTTATTGAGTTTTGAATGATTTCACAGCGATTTTCTCGAAGATTACATACTTTTAAAAACGATTGAATACGATATCCCTAACTCTTATGGAGCAGATTAAATAAAGAGTATCTACTCATTGTAGGGAAAACAGACAATAAGATGAGTCGATATTCACTTGAGTATGATACGAAGAAATGTATGGTACCCAGTTAACATTTTTCCTCTGCTAACACTGAGCTCTGGAACGGGGAACAACTTCAAGGATCTGTCTCTTGTTGCCATTTCTTTTACACCCGCTTCATTTTTTTTAGATTGTGAAAGTTTGTATCATTTTATTTCAAAAGAATATATACAGGCTGTGGCATAATGAATGGATTATGGTGCCTGCGGGTGAAAGACGTTGTAGTAAGAAAAATATTATTGTAAAAGTCTCTTGGTTTTTCGAGATATTGGAGTTTCGAAAATTCAAGAAAATTACACCCTTTGCCCCTCGTTTTGGAGGCAAGACTCCAAATAGCGGAATTCTTTCAATCTATTTTCTGGATAGGATATCGAATATAATATATAATTTTTGGTGTCATGCGTATTTTTTTCCAAACAAAGATCTAACTCAAATTTTCTGTTTTGCTTATATTTTCCCTAAGTTTAACCCAGCGTGGTGTGAAGAATGATATGATTACCTGTGTGCCAAAGCAAAAAAAAATGCCAGTTTCACTGAGATTCCTTTGTATTTCCAGACTATCACAATCAGTAGTGGCCTAGTATAATTTGAACCTTGGTTTTGAAATTTTTAGCAACTGAAATGATAAATGCAAGCAGAATAAAGTTATCATTCATCAGAAGATGTAGAGCATGTATTAGAGCTCATGTTGGCCACTTTAAACATCTTTTGTGAAACTTAATTTAATAAAACGATATTTTAAAATTGTTATTTTGTCACGTTTTCTTTCATTATTATACCCCACAGCTGTGGAATCAATATTTAAGTTAATTTCAAGTAATAATTAAGTGAATTTCAGCATTTTTTCAACTCAGGAAAAAAGGTCTTGACTCAATGAAATAGGAATTTATTTTCAGCTTTTTTTCACAATTACAAAAGTGCTCAAATTTACTTCTCTACTTGAAGTTCACTCAATAATATCAATTTCATAACTATTAACTTATTAAGCCCCAATAATGAAGGAAAACGAAGGAAAATAACAATTTTAATATATGTATATCGTTTCATTGAATTAAGTTCAAGTGTTCAAAATGGCCATCAGGAGTTCTACTAGATGCTCTACACCTCCTAAAGAAAATTTTGGAAAAAAAGAGCAAAACATATGAAAGATTTTTGTTTGAAAAAAACTATGCATACGCTCTTCAAATCTCAAATCACATTCGATAGCGCATCTAACAAGGAATATATACTATCCAGAAATATTTCAAAAATTTCTTCATTTTCCACCTAAAGGAATTCTTACTGGACATAATACATATTTTTCTGAACCGCCCTAACCTCCTACACCCGCAGGGATCATATCCATTCATTATGCCACACCCTGTATAGATATATATTCACTTGAGGACATGTTGAGATTGTTACACAAAATTTTTCGGAAGGCTGTTCAAATGTTCTAATCTATTCCGATGCAATTGTCACTTTGGAAATTGGAAACCGTGCCAGATTCAAAGTGCCGCGTCGGATTCTTCAAAAAGCTCCCATGACCAATGGTCGTAAAATTATAAGAGCTCGAGATGAGAGCAAAGATCTCCCACAAGTTGTGACCGACCCACGCACAAGTGTCGGATGGTAATCTGTTCTTTAATATTCATGGACGGAAGAAATGGGTGTACTCCCACAGCGTTGGATTACTGGTAAACAATGTACTGAAACATGCTTTTAATGCCCTTCAATCTGAAATGATGGTAGACACGGTTAGTACAGGTTACGAAGCAATTTTACGGTTCAACATGGGAGTGATAAAGAAGACGAATTGAATTCAGTTAGTTTCTTATACTGCTGTAAAAATGTATACAAGAATTTATGAGAAGTTAATTGATGAAGCCAATAGTATCACTTCAAACATTGGTGTTTGTCAAAGTCTTTTATTCAAATAAGTTTCATCCATTCCACACTATAAATTCAGGATTATACATTGGATGTATAATGAGATGGATGTAAAAATTTCATTTTGCAAAATCGCTCATATAAGTATATTCTGTTTTGGAAAGAAGCATATTTTTTCTTGTTGATAATGTTTCTTGCGAAAGAAATTTTATGGGTGGCTCTTCCTACCCTTGGTCCTAGGCAAAGACCACCTAAAAACTTTTTTGATTGCCTTCTTGATTCTATACGCACACTCAGTGGGAACTGAGGCTTTAAAATGAAAAAGATTTGAACATAATTAAGAAAAAATTTAAAATCTCGACCGAAGACAATGAATAATATGTATCACCATATGAATAAAAACTGGACCGGATTTTGAATAAATGACATGAAACATTAATTCGTTCGGTTCCGTTTTCATTGTTGTTTTATGAAAAGAAATAAAAAGATTAAGGTTTCTCGGATGAATAAATTTTAATAGTTATGTGTGTTATGAAGCAAATACACTTACGGATTACATTTTCCAAGAGGGTTTCAATCATTTGTATCTTATATAATCCAATATGTAATTTCAAAAGAATTCACAGCTCGACTTTGCATACTCTTAAACACTTTTTTACGAACACTCAGTATGTGCTGAGGGTTTAAAATGAAGAAGAATTGAACAGAATTAAAAAAAATTCAGAATCTCGGCAAAGTACGATAAATATTATCACCGAAGGAATAGAAACAGGACCGCATTTCGAAAAAATGACATAAAATATGAATTCGTCCGGGTTTTATTCCCTTGTGACAAGTGTGCCATGCAAAGTGAAAACTGAATTCCTTAGAAAAAATGATGTAGTTTTTTATGGCAATATCGAAATTTCTGTAGGGGATGTAAAAATATAGATTTTGGGGCTTGAATGAAAAATCATGATATTCTGAGTACCGCCTGAAAGTATTGATATTTCAAGAAACGTTTGGAAGAGCTTTCTGAAGTGAACAAACTCATAAAATTTGATCGAAATCAGATCTCGCATTACAGAGTTATGGCTTTCGCAAATTTAGCTCAATATTCATGAATCACCCCGTATCCCCGAAACTAATAGCCTTAGGATACAAAACAAGCAAGTTTTCTGAAAGGCCTGGATGACCTGCATTCACCATTGGGCTATGGCCAACGACTCATGAAACACCCTGTAGGTCACTGAAATATTGAGGATGAGTGTCTTGTAGAAAAAACTCGGTTTGTAATATATAGGAAATAGGATGTTTCTTCGTTCTGTCACTCGATACCAAAACTGCCAAAACATAATTTTTTCAAAAAGAACACCCCACTTTTTATCTGTAATTTTCAGAGAAAATCAAAAATCTAATGATGTAACATCTTCCTATACCTTCCCATACGAAAGCCTCATGATTTCGAAAATAAAGGAAAATTTCTATTATTGGCAGTTTTTAGCGTACGTCTTCTGTTGGTACCGTAGAATTACTACCATGTTAATTTCATGAGATTCTGAAATCATTGAATAATCTTATATTACAAATTCTGTAAGGTATTTTTTGATATAAAATAAGTATATCTTTAGAATTGTAATATAAGCTATATGTTTGAAAAAAAACTATTTTGTAACTTCTTATTTGAAGAGGGAAATAAAAACATTCTTGCCGTTCGGTCTTGACGAATTTTCAACTGACCCCATCTATTTGGGAAATTTTCGAAAATCAATTTTCGACATGCGTATCTCCCTATAAAATCATCGTAGATCTGAATTGTATTGTATTTATTTCACAAAGTATTTTACATTATAAAACAATTAATAGTCAAAAAAAGAGTATCCATATCTACAAATAGGTAAAGAGTATAGGAATTCACATATATAGTTTTTAATTTCACAAATATCATAAATCTATAAATACACATAAACAAAAAAATTATTACAAACATAACAAAAATTGCCATATGAAAAAATCTTTGCACCCTAAGAAACGTATTCCAAATATTCGAATGTTATACTTACTCTGCAAGAGCAACTCTTCTGATAATAAATCCCCATATGGCCCCCCTACTAGAACAGCCCTTGACGGGAATAGAGAACCGAAAAAATTACAATAAATAGGGTGTCCCATTTGAAATAACCAAGTATTTTTTCGCATAAGAGGCAACGTCGGAACATTGATAATATTTTAGCCAGATAGGTCAGAACCGTAAGCCCTAGTACACCAATTTTCAGAATAATCCTATGATCCATTCTTCGTAAACGTCTAATAGGCCACCCACCGTGGGACACCCTGTTTATTGTTTTTGTTACTCATTATAATAAAAACCTTATTATTTTTAATGAATTACTTTTTGTTTTTTCCTCTGCAAAAATTTATTGTTCTTCAATAGAAGTGTCTTTGTTCTTTTTTACAGAATGTAATTGTAACGGATACTCCAACCGATGCTACTTCGACCAAGAACTATACGACCAAACTGGACACGGAGGCCACTGTTTGGACTGCACTGCCAACAGGGACGGTCCAAACTGCGAGAAATGCAAGGTGAACTTCTACATGAGGGACGATGGCTACTGCATAGCCTGTGACTGCAATCCTGTAGGCTCAAAACTGCTCCAGTGCAACTCCGAGGGCAAATGTCAATGCAAACCCGGAGTGACAGGCGAGAAATGTGACAGATGCGAGGCCAACCACTACGATTTCGGTCCTCACGGATGCAAAAACTGCGGATGTTCGGAGATAGGATCCATCAACAACACCCCCAGCTGCGATCCGTACACCGGAACTTGCTACTGCAAGGAAAACGTCGAGGGTAAACGATGTAGAGAGTGCAAACCGGGATTCTTCAACCTGGACAAGGAGAACACCTTCGGGTGTACGCCTTGCTTCTGCTACGGACACTCCTCGCAATGTATTTCTGCCAGTGGGTACTTCAAACATAGAATCACCAGTAGGTTCGACAAGAGCTCGGATCGCTGGAGGGTTGTGGATAATAGTGGTAGACCTATGGATCTGCATTTCGACCCTTTGTCGCAGAGCATCAGCTTCAGATCTTTGGACAATGAGGTTGTGTACTTCTTGGCCCCTGAAAGGTACCTAGGCGATCAGAGGGCTTCGTACAATCAAGTGTTGCAGTTCACTTTACGCATTGGCAAGAACATGGCTCTACCCTCAGCAGCAGATGTCATAATCGAAGGTGCTGGAGAGAGGATAGCTCTGACTATATTCGCACAACAGCACACCACTCCAACTATAGAGGTAAGTGGTTCTTTGGAATACTCGTTCACCGAAGCTTTGCAAAAAGTTAAATACTTGTCTGTAATCAATTGAACTTTTATTTTTTATAACCCACCTTAATATATGGTGCTCCGTTTTTTCCCTGTTAGTATCAACTTTCTAAATTAAATGGAACACCATGTATATTATTGCATTTTTGAATTCCTTCTCAAATTTTAAGGTAACTTTGGTTCGACAACCATGGTCCTATATAGCACCGATTCTGAGATATTCGACTTTTTCCTAAAATTTTGACAGCTGTAGGTGCTCACTAAAATAGCTGAAACTAGGTTTCTAATGAATGTATCGAAACCAAATTTTTCCCAGCTCTTGTCAATATATTCGATCATACGTTACATCTCTGTTTTTAGCAATCTGATATACAGGGTCTTCAAAAATTAAAGTTAAAAATTTAAATAAAAGTTCAATCAAAACTTGATTTTTTCAAATGGCAACCTATATTTTTCTCTTTTTCATTATGTAGAGCAGGTTAAAATGAGCAAAAAATGTATTAAAACCAACGATAATTATTAATCAGTGTTGCTACTATATAGTTGCCTTTAATTTTTTTGATAAATTTAATTAACTACATTGACTAATGAAAGACAAAAGACTCTTTTACTCCTAATCAGTACTCGCTCCCAATAAAATTAAATTATTTCATCTTTGAACTGGGACTCAACTAACTACTTTTTTCTCAACATAATTAAGTAGTTGTCTGACAACACAATAGAAAACTCAAAAATACACTATTCGATAAGTGCTAGTTTCGATAGTTACCATATTCTATCAGCTTAATTAATTAATTATCGTTGGTTCTTACGGTAAAATGCACTTTTTCGTCTATATTTCTGAAACTATTCACATTACAGAAAAGGTTTAATTACATTTTTTGCTCATTTCAGCCTACTCTATAAGATGAACAAGAAGAAAATATAGGTTGCCTTTTGAAAAAATTAAATTTTTATTGAACTTTCATTTGAATTTTAAACTTAAATTTTTGGAGACCCTGTATATCAGATTGCTAAAAATAGAAATGTAACGTATGATCCAATATGTTGACAAGAGCTGGGCAAAATTTGGTTTTGATACATGCGTTAGAAAACTAGTATCAACTATTTTAGTGAGCACCTACAGATCTCAGAATCGGTGCTATATAGGGCCATGGTTGTCAAACCAAAGTTACCTTAAAATTTGACAAGGAATTCAAAAATGCAATAATATACAGGGTGTTCCATTTGAAATAAGAAAGTTGATACCAAGAGGGAAAAAACGTAGCACCCTGTATTAAGGTGGGTTATCAAAAATAAAAGTTCAATTGATTACAGACAAGTTTTGTATTTATCTTTTTCTTCTAGCTTCTTTAGTTTCCACAATAAGGTATAGGGACACTTCAACTCGGACACTCTGTACTTCACACCGATTGAGGTATACTCATCGTAACTTATCCTATCTATATTCCAGCCTCAATTATACCGCTTCCGTCTCCATGAACACCCCGACTACGGATGGGAACCAAGGTTGTCCGCAAGAGCCTTCATGTCCATCCTTACAAACGTCACTGCCATCAAAATAAAGGCTTCCTACTCAGCACAAGACGTTACGTTCTTAGATGATGTAGCCCTGGAAACTGCCTCCCGAGGTATAGCCAGCTCACAGCCAGCATACTGGGTGGAACAATGTAAATGCCCTGACGGTGAGTTTATTTTCAAATGAAGTCGTTATTGGCAGCCTCAGGGTATCAATTATTTTCGTATTTTTATCTTTCAGGATATGTTGGGCAGTTTTGCGAATCTTGTGCGACTGGGTTCAAGCATACAAAATCCCTATCAGGTCCTTTCATACCTTGCGTGCCATGCGACTGTAACAAGCACACTGACGAATGCGATTCAGACACAGGAAAATGTAGATGCCAACATAATACAGCTGGAGATAACTGCGAGGTTTGTGCAAGGGGCTTTTATGGAAATGCTTTGGGAGGTGAGTCGTTGAACCCCTTACAGGATGTCTATGTATCCAGAAACATCTAATTAAAATTCAGGTGGAAGGAAATGAAAATAGTTGGGGAGCCGACGATGCTAAATCGGGATTTAGTCGAGCGACGTGGAGACCTAGTGGATTTTGAAAATTAGATGGTAGAAAGAAAAAAAAGTTCTATTATGTATGCACTTTCAGTGGTGGGGAAAGCGTCTGCAGGTTTTCAAAGATGTAACAAAAAATCGTCAAGTGTACATACTCGAGCGTGTCAGATTAAGATACTGTATATGCCCTACGTGTCTCTGATGATAAATTTAAGTTAATCTGACAGTTTGCTTGCGTGATGGGGCTGGCCCTACGGAAGAGTTGAAAATGGTAAAAAAAATTTTTTTTTGAACGTGTCAGGTTTTTAGAGGACATGTTAATTGGACGCAAAGGAAGCTACTTTTTCGAGAAACTGACAATTCGAACGTGACGCAAGGTCACAGCGGTCCATGGAAAATGCAAAAAAATCATTACTTGTACATACTCCAGCGTGTCAAATTTTCATACAGATAGTTAATCTCGGTGTTGTAGTCGTGTTGACTCATTAATCTGACACAAATCAGGGGGGCCTTAATCTGACAGTTTGAAGATGATGACAAAAGGCATTTTTTAAATATCTCTTTTCCTCTACTTCGTACTTCTAATCGTTTCTGTATTCATTTTGAAAGTTATAGATAATAAAATTCTATACAAATTTTGTCTGAAGCAATTTTTCACACACTCAACCGTTTTCGAGCTAGAGGGTGATAAGAGCGAGGAGCGTAGCCACACATGTGAAAGGCCAAGGTCAAGGTAGAAACGGTCTAATGTATATTCATCGCCATATATCTCAAAAACGTTTGAACGTAGAAAAAATTGCTTCGGACAAAATTTGTAGAAAATGTTATGCTCTACAACTTTTATAATGAAAACGAAAACAATTTGAAGCCCAAGAGAGGAGATAATTCAAAAAAACTGATTTTTGTGACCTTCAAGGTCAATTTTTATTGTTTCGGCTTGTTGAAACTGTCAAATTATATTTTTCCCGTTATCCTTGAACCATAAGCTTTAAATTAATGGAAAAAGCCACCGTTCTCGAGAATGTACACGTGACGTTTTTTTTTTGCAAGTTTGGCGCCCTCCCACACATTTTCGTCAAACTTAAATTGTCAGATTAAGAAAATATATACTTTTCAACATGTAATTAACCACATATATATTAATCTGACAAGCTCGATTATGTACAATGCTCGTTTTTTTACTATTCTGACAGACAATTCCCCCTATATACAGGTCTAATTTTTGGTAGAGCTACTCTACAGAGTCCAAAGTTTCTCCCCTTATATTAATTAGATACGCTCGAGTAACTCCTTAATTTCCCTCTTGGGCTACTTAACTAAAAGTAGAAAGAAAATTGGGGAAGCATGTACGGCTTCCCCAATTTTTTTCTCTTTGACGAATTAATGTCATATCTTCGTTCTCGACAGGAACCAAAGATGATTGCCAGCCTTGCGGTTGTCCAGACAACGGACCTTGCATCCAGATAGATGACGAGATCATCCTTTGCACCGAATGTCCTGAAGGGTACAGCGGACACAGATGCGATTCTTGCTCAGACGGGTACTTCGGCGATCCCCAGGGAAGGTTCGGACCCAAGAAGAATTGCACCCTCTGCGATTGTAACCAGAACATCGACGCCAACGCAATTGGAAACTGCGATCCTACTAGCGGGGAGTGCCTCAAATGTATCTACAATACTGGCGGCCCCAAATGTGACCAATGTTTAGAAGGTGAATCATCATCAAGATTTCACAATGTTATCATTTTCATCCGTTCATTTTCTTGTAGGGTTCTGGGGTAATCCTTTGGCATCGCCTCGAGGTAATTGCCAACAATGCGAATGCTATCCTCCCGGTACAGAACTCAACCCGTCAGGACTCCCAATATGCAACCAGGTTTCAGGTGCTTGTCACTGTAAACCGCATGTGGTTGGTCGAAACTGTGACGTCTGTGAAGACGGATACTACAACTTGCAAAGCGGCCAAGGTTGTCAAGCATGTAACTGTGATCCGATAGGCTCGTTCAACCAAACCTGCGACATTTTCACTGGACAATGTTTCTGCAGGCCTGGAGTTACTGGGTGAGAAGATATTGAATCTTATAACATTCACTCTAATACTTCATATTCTGATTAAATATAATTCTGCCCTCCTACACCCAACGGTCAGAATGTTCCAATAAAATTTTTGTTGTTTTCAGATTGCGGTGCGACCACTGTGAACCAAGAAAGTATGGCTTCTCACTGGAAGGCTGTAAAGAATGCGAGTGTGACACCATAGGTTCGAAAGACTTGCAGTGCGATGCATCTGGACAATGTCCTTGTTTGGAGAACGTCGAAGGACGAAGATGTGACCGCTGCAAAGAGAACAAATTCGACCGCCAAAGAGGTTGCATCGACTGCCCTGATTGCTACAACCTAGTGCAAAATGCAGCTAGAGCCCACAACGAGAAATTGGACCAATTGAAGAACGAACTCGAAGAAATCGAGAATAGACCGACCGTTATCAATGACGAGGAGTTTCCTGAAGAACTCAAGAATCTTCAGGAGATCATCAACGAATTCCATTCCAAAGTTGTGGAAGCGACTGGTGAGAATAGTATCATAAAGCAGGTGCAAGATATAAGGAATAGAGAAAAAGATATCACCAGAACATTGTCTGAGATAGAGGAAGATGTTGAATCGGCTATAGATAAATCGAATCTTGCCTCGCAAAACATTTCTAACACCGAAGATGATCTGGAAACCTCTGAAATAAAGCTGAATGATCTGAGTTATGCCTTCGAAACGGAAGCTAAAGTGGCGCTGGATAACGCAGTCAATAGAGCTAAAATTGTCGGTCAGCAATCCGAAAAAATGACAAAAATCGCTCAGGAAGCAAGGGAACTTGCCGAAAAACTGGAGAAGCAATCTCAAGGCCTCATCGAGAAGGCGAACGAGGCTAAAAACAAATCAGAAGAAGCCTACAAACTAGCGGAAAGAGCCTATAACATGCAGGAGAACATTGTTCCAAGTAAGATAAAGGATTTGAAGAATGAGCTGTCTAAAATCGAAACCAATCTGAACAGAACCAAACAGCTAAGTGAAACTGCAAGTCAGAAGGCCAGAGAAGCTAAAGCAGAAGCTCTAACCTTACTGAGCCAGGTGAACAACTTAGTGGTCCCTGATATTGATGTTGAGAAAGAAAAGGTGAAAACTGATCAGATCAAACTAGAAGCCGAAAGAATTCTATTGGAGATTCAAACAATGGGTAAATATAACGATGAGGTTTTGATCGACATACACGAGCAGTTGTTCAATGGCGAGGAAATGCTGCAGAAAGCGGAGGATCAGCAACTTGTTCTAGGACAACAACTGAGCGATATCGATCTGTACGACCTGCAAACATCCAAAACGGTGGAAGAAGCTGAGAAGTTGCTGAATTCGACCATGGAAACATATAAGATCTTGAGCGGTAAGTTTAAAACTAGGTGTAGATATTAAAAATTCATCTTCTAAACTTAACTAAACTATTCTGTCATCAGATTTCGACAAGCAAGCTCAAGAGAAAAAGCAGGAAGCACTCGAGGCTCTGAGCAGGGTTCCAGAAATTCAAAAATTGATCGACGACGCCTTTAGGAAGTATGACGAGGGTCACAAGACCCTCGAAGATGCTAAAATTTATTCTAACAACGCCCTCAAGAAAGCAGTTGACGCTTTAGATCTGGCACAAAATGCTTCGGCGGATGCGGAGAAAATCAAGAACGAAGCAGATCTTTTGTATCAGAATACGACAGAACTGAATAACGAGGCTATTTATATGGGAGAAAGACTGCAGAGGACTGAATCGGAATTCAAACACATATTCGAACAGAACCAAGTCAACGATACTTTGATTGCCATAGCTAAGGAAAAAGTGAGTATAAGATGATCTTAGAAACTGAATACTGTATATATAAGTTGTAACGAAGTGTAAACGTGTGTTTTGCATATCCTTGCTTACTTAATTTACATAAACGACACAATTCTAGGTTGGAATAGCTGGAAAGGAAACCCAAGAAGCTTCCGCCAAAGTCAGTGATTTACTCGCTAATGTGCAAGCTATAATCGACGAGCTAGAAAACCTTCCAGACATCGATGAGGAAGCCCTGGATCAGCTCCAATTGAAATACAAACAAGCCGAGAACCGTGTCAAGGAGGCAAAGCTGGACGAAAAGCTAGCAGATCTGCAGAAGAAGCAAGATGCACATAACGCAATGATGGCTGAATACGAAAAGGAAATACAGAGGCTTCAGAAAGATGTGGACAACATTGAACAGATCGCTAGAGCTCTACCAGAAGGATGTTTCAACAGGGTTGAGCTTGAACCTTGAACCGAAAAATACTTCCATAGTTTCTGATGATGAATAAGTTGAATGTATGCTTGTACATAAGCTTTTCGCCTTGAAAAATTTGATAATGAAGTTTTTTACCTTAAGCATAGCTATAGAATATTGTATGTTGTATATTAAATACCAAAGAATCAGTTGGATCTTGCAGTATGTTTTTTAAATATTTTGAGGCCATATTTTCTTATATTCCATTTATAAGGACACGCTGAGTTTATACCTAGATATACTTTGATTAAATTTTCTTCGTAACGTGTGTTTTTTTATGAAATGTATGAGAACTGAATTTATTGTTCTCTAATTTTCCGATATTATCCAAAAATTGTGGAAGACCAGAAAAATAAGCATACAAATTATGAAAAAATTGGAACCAATTCATTTATTGGTAGAGTAGTTTCAGATATGTCCGAATATGAATATTTCCTCCTCGAATATATTTTCCTCCTCGGCTAGGTTGGGCATAAAAATAGGGAAGCTAATATGTGTGCCCCCTGAAGAGGGGTTTTTCGCTCATATTTCGCGTGGTACTGAAAATGTTCGACAAATGGGCTATGGAGAAGATGTATATAGAATTGAATTTTACATCAAATGAGACCAGTCCTAATATATTTTGGACACTCCGTTTTTGAAGTTTGACCGGTTTCTCTGGATGATGAAAAATATTCGTTTCAACAACAGTTGTTCGAAAATATCTTCAAAATCACTTCTCATGATGAAAGTGATGTCAGTAAAAATTGTTGAGCATTAAATTCTACTTCGAATATAGTCAGGATAGTTTTTTCTTTGTACCCCCCATTGTACCCAACATTTAATTTTCGATGTTTTGATCATCAATAGAAAAGTGTGCTGTGGTATTTAAAAATATCAAACATCTCCCAAATTTTGTATTTATAGGTACTGTCAGTGCACCCAAAATAAATTATCAACAAAAGACGGCGAGAGCTCAGATTTAACTACTGAACTAAAAGTGATTATCCCTTTTTGCATGAGCGAGATCTGCCAATCGGGAGCCTTGGAACATAGATACAAGGAATGGAAAATAAACATTTGTTGTTGTCCAAAGACTGGAATGAGATAGTTGCTTAGTGTCGCCAATCACAATTGAGATAGTTGAATCTGACATCATTGTCTCGTCAATTTTCCGTACAAAAAGGTAGGAGCTTTATAAATTTATTTATTTTACGCCACTGCCTTATAGTGTCGCTCTAGACAGAGAAGCATCGAATGTTTGTTCCACAACAAATACATTCATAGTACGTCAATGTCCATTCCATGTATTTATGTTCTTAGTCGGGAGCATCTTCGTTAGTTCAAGCAGCCTAGGCTTTATAAACACACTGAGATCAACCTCAGATTCGCCCTATTTGTAGATGGAAATCACTAGGTCTCCATCTGTCAATAATAGTGGTTTATGTAGGCCTTAGATCATAGGAAACTTTAATAAACCTACCATTAAACAGGATGTAACCGAATAGTTGAAGAGTTACTGAAAAAAAAATTAAGGGGCCTGTCGCATATAAGGTTTTTTTTGTGCAGCCCGTGTTCATACAGGTGCAGCCTCCTATAGAGATGGCACCTGAAAAACAATTATAACATATTTCAATATTCCTTATGAAGACAGTCAAATTATTAACAGACATCTTTTTACTTTTGAAAGTTTAGAGTCACTTCTTAGAAAGGATCATTTCATTGAAAATCTGAAATCTACAGGCTGTTTTCCAAGGTAGAACTCATCATAATAATTCGTTCAACCGTTGTCTGTATAACATATTCAAGATGGCTGAGATACAACCTCTAGAAGTTCGACAAAATTTCAAGTACGGGACTGTGGAAGGTGACTCCGGCATCGCAAAAATGAAACAAAACATAATCATTCGGCTGGACAATGAATGATTCAGTACCAAGTTCATCGAATTAGATGCATCAGGTCACTTATTTTGAATCATAATTGTTGTATCGTGCAATTTAGGGTGAAAAAAAAGTAGAAAATCGAGGCAGTTTCTCGAAAGTGCTTATGTTAGTTATGTTGAAAACGTGCTATGATATGTTTCCCCATTTCATCCCATTTTTACGAAGATTGTTGGAATGTTCGAACAAGAAGATTGTGATGCCCCTTGTGAAAAAATTCGTGAATAATTTAGAGGAATTTTATTGGTGAGATTTTGAAGTATTATTCTATTTTGTACACTTGTGTCCTAAGTATCTTCTGTCAGTTGGTATCGAAATGATCTATTTGATGAAATCGTGTAAGTTACTAAAAAATAATGGGAACAATTCGGCAATCCTAAGTTTCCATTTTCATTACCACGTAAATATCGAACGTGCCAATATCCTAAACGAAACCACATGCATGGTCGAATCAGGAGATAAGTTTTTTCCCACTGCTTTACGATAATTCAGCTAACAAACGGTCCAGGGTCTTATTATAGGATCTATTTCAGTAATCATTTTCAACTTATTTTTCAAATTTGTCATTTTGAAAGTTTTGTGAAGGTGATTTTTGGTGAAACGTTTCATTTTGACCAGTTCTACTTTCTTTTGAAAAAAGCCTCCCCTTCAAATACACCCTATGTGGTATAATTGTAAGAGATGAATATGGGCATTCACGTGGTCTATGAAAGGGGAATTCCCACTTGAAAGAAGATTTCTTATCGTCCAATAAGTAATACACCAATTTCAGATAACAATAACTCTTGGTCCATTAAGATGATAAGAAAGGAAAATATAATAAGGTGCGTTTATGACGTGAGTCAATCATTACCTACCATCATAAGCTCGAATTGGCGTGAGAGAATGCGTGGTGATGCGACTTAAAGATAGCAAGCGGTAGAATTCGAAACGATTCTGATTTTTTTTAGGACTAATCACGCCGCGCTTTAGATCAGGTTCTCTTCTCGTCTTGCTCAGTTCAGAAAGCGCTCCCATCCAAGGAGGAACAAGATTATAGTGAGTTGGTGACAGTGTAGTTCAGCTCCGATCACAACATAAACAAAGGTAAATTTCAGTGATTTATACTTGCCGTTTTCTCAATAGTTACGGAATTGTAAAAAAAAATTACATTTATAACGATACCATTAAAATTTTTCAACAAGTATCATCCGTTGAAAAAATGTTTTTCGAATTCAGTATCGTATCAAGAATAAGTGTGCGAAAGAACTCTTTTTCCCAAATCAACATAATTTGAAAGTGATCTCTTCTTGACTAAATAGGTGTGTACATACTGTACAGGGTGAGTCTTTGACTCGTATAAATATTTTAACAGTAGATTCTTGAGGTCAAAAGGAACACTATTTTCTTATACCATTTGTTTCGGCCCTGATAAAAAGATATAGCCGTTTTAAGTTTTCATAATGAGACCCTAGAAAACCAAAATTACCTTCAAAATAACTAGATAAATCTGTGACACTATACACATCTGTGGATCTTTTTGAAAGAGTTGATTTCGGTCAAAGTACTCAATTTTTATTTTTGATTTTCACAGATATTTTTAATTTTTGAACATCAAATTAGGTACCTATACTCGAAAACGGCGCATTATACGTGAATACTATCATTTTACGAAGCCGTTTAAATATTCATAAGATATAGTCCAAATTAGTTTCAAGAGTTGGGTTCTTCGAGTTTTTTGGTATTTTTATGGTAGGTACATCATAATCAGAAAACTGGAAGACGAGGGTGATATTTTGTATTCGAAAAAGATTCATCAAATAAATGAATAACTATATTCCGTAATTAAATTCATTCGATAAAGACGTTTGTGAGATAGAACTAAAAATAAATTCTTTTCATGGTTTCTCAACAGCCGGTATCTTTTAAACCAGAGCTGATTCGGAAAAAATGGTAGGTAAAGGAAAATAGTGTTTCTTTTGACCTCAAGAATTTACTGTTAAAATATTTGTACGAGTCAATAAATAAAAGACTCACCTTGTTTACTGTATATAAATATAGATCATAAAGTAGAATTGTTGGAATTTGCAGTCCTTCTGTCGATTCATTTTTCATCAATAATTAAAATTCGTTCGAAATCCCCAATATTATTCTTCGTTTTATCATAAACCAGGAAATCAAATTTGTAGTCATTCAATCAATATTTCGCTCATTAAATTTCACAATATTTCTGTTATCAGTCCATCAAATAGTGCAATTAATTACCTGTTTGTTTATGCTCTTGTTTCAATTAGGTTCATTTTCGATAATATTTTATGATTATTACTGGGGACCCCTAATGCAGCTTGTCATCCGAAATATCTAGGCAAATTGCCTATTATTTCTTTGCACCGATGATCGCACGTGCTTTCAATTTTTGACAATAGATATTCAAAATTATGAACGAAACTTCATGACCTTTACAACCTATATTGCAATTTGCAATTGGAAGCTCAACGTATATTCCTTAATTATTCGCTCGAATCAATATTCACTGGAACAACTATACCTATATTTCAAATCAAGGTCCTCAAAAATTGCAACATGGAAATATTATTCACGCAACAATATCATTCCTGTACTCTATACCAGTAATTTTTGCATTTAACGAGTCACAAAAAGTATATATTTAATAAAATAATAGGTACACTGAAAATAAAAAATAAAAGAAATCCTTCACGTGTTCAAAGACCAAAAATCAGTGCGCGAATAGCACTCATGAACCTTTCCGATATCTGAACAAAATGAAAAGAATTTATAATCACTTAGTGTCCCAGCATTCCATTTACTAAATTGTGTTTTTTTGCGTTTCGAATAGTTTGTTTACAAATCTTACCTGAGTGAAAAAAAAGTTATAGATTCCCAAGAATTCAGTGGAAGGAAAAATGAACAATATACCTACCTACCTACTTTTTATTGCAAATATACGACGACTGACTCGGAAATATCATAGGTACCTTCATTATTTTCAATGATATTACCACGAAAAATCATAACAAATCTGAAACGTGCAACTTGAGCTAAGAAACATTTAGTTTTCCATAAAATAATTTGAAGATACCTACTTGTGTCTATCTTTCTAGACTCTAGACTGTAGAATAAAAATCGATGAAATTTATGAAAAAAACATTGATTTTCATCTAAAAACAATCCCAGCTGCCTAGCTATATTTAATTAAAACGAGAAATAAACTTGAGTGTGCTATAACAACCACCTGTTCAAAAGGTTGGTGATGCAGATGTAGCTGACGATCCAAAAAGGGTATAATTTTCGAAATCTCTCAAATCGTTATTCAGATCAACGCGTAAAGAAAAAATGAATATTGTCGAAATGATAGTTTTAATGATAAATATCAAAATATCTGTTTCAAAATAATAACTTTCAAGTAATAATATAATAATGAGTAGCCCTAAATTCTTCATGCCATTAAAATTTCTGAGGAATTCCACTGAGTCAGAAATAATTCACTATCAGTTTCAATTGAATACATTTCTAATGCGAATCATGACATCGTTGTAATCTACTTAGTATGAAGTAGTCGGTCTAGACTGCTGATTTAATCAGAACAATGCCTAATTCATCAGCTAGCATTGAAAATGGATTGACAAAATTATCTTTTTGATATAGGTACATGTGATTCTGATCTTTTGATGTCCAAGTACATTTGTATTGATATCTTTGAGTATTCAACAGTAATACTCAATGATAATAGGTACTTTGTATTTGCATGGTTTCCAATCTGAGTTTTCGATCGAGTTACTCCGGATTATCAACCCAATTTTGACTTTTGATGCAATATCCGAATAAGAAACGTATTCACTTTTAGCTTGTCACTGTGCGTATGGTAGTCCAAGTTGTTGTAATTGCTAGATCAATAATGTATTCAGGGAATGCAACAGAAAAAAAAACCTGAAGCGTCACTTTGTGACTTGACACTTGTGCTTTTTCATACATATCATATCTTTTTCTGATGAAAATAATCCAAAATTATAATCAAACTTGGTCAACGTAGAAAAAATTGCCGAAAAATGAAGTAAGGTGAGAAATTTTTTGAAAAACACAAGAACTCAAATATCTCGGAAACTGTTGATTTTTGGTTATCAATAAATATGGTTCAAACGACAGCACATGAGTGATACTAACACCTCCTCCAAGGTTCACGTCAAATTTGGAAACACCCTGTATAATTATTATCTTGTGGAATAATGCGTAAAAAAAACTGAATCCGGTGTATAAACTGGTGAGAGCACGTTCAAATTCTTCTTTTTCAATCCAGAGATTCTATAATAAATTCCTAATAGTCTCGAGGTTAACAAGACTAGGACCACTTCTGAAATAATAAGTGACTGGTTCTTTAAAAATTTGCCCATCAAGTTCAAGATCAATGTTTAGCCCATCTTCAAATACGTGAATCCGAAATTGATTAATAAATTATTAGTGATCGCAGAGTGATCTACATGAGTTTGCATTCTGAAATAATGGTAAAATCGAGTTATATATACCGGGTGACCCGCCCCAGACGCGGCGCCCATTTTGAGGCAGTAAATAAAGATATTTTGAAAATCTTTTTTTGTGGTGTGTGTAGGGTGTTCGAAAGCACAATTTAAAATTATTGTCATATACAGGACTATATACAGGGTCTTCGAAAAAAAAGATATAGTCCAAAGTTACACTTTTTTAGATGTAACACTCTGTATTTGAACTCAAAAATAGAATGGCAAGCTCAAATTATGATTTTCGTCACATCACTTTATACCTTAGAAGGACCATTAAGGAGATAATGGCGAAAATGGTTTATTAGTTTTGAATTAAAAATCGAAAATTGCTCAGAAACTATCTGGTTTAGATGTAAATTTTTACGTTCAACGAGATATAGAAATACCGGGTGTGCCATTTGAAATAAGAAAGTTTATTATTTGTAGTTGATGTTTGAGAATTAATTATGATCACTCTGTATATTCCAGAGTTGAAATTTTCTTTTATATTTAGGAGTAGCCAACTTGTCTTCTCGAAAAAATTCTGTCTGTATCACTGGTGTAACTAGTTTCTTTATTAATTGCCATTTAAAAAAACTCCATATTTTCGATTTTTCGCCATTATCTCGTAAAGGGTGCTTCTGAGCCATAAATTAATTTGTAGAAACTCATCATAACTTGAGCTCGCCATTCCATTTTTGAGGTCGAATGTAGGGTGTTACATTTTGAAAAGTGTAACTTTGGTCTATATAATTGTCTTCGAACACCCTGTATATATGACAATAATTTCAAATTGTGCTTTGCGACATCCTACACACACCACAAGAAAATATTTTAAAAATATCTTCATTTACTCCCTCAAAATGAGCGCAGCGTCTGGGGCGGGCCACCCGGTATATTATATTTAGAAAAAAGAGAGTCAAATTCAGAGCGGAAGAGGTACTAGGTACATCCTGGAACAAATCTAACTATGACAGTAGGTAGTGGTAGTATAATGTTTTTGACGCCCAGTTGAAGGTAGCAAACATAAGTAGAAGGTGTATAATCAAAAATTAATGTGATTCACGTGTAGAAACTAGAAAATTTAAATAAATTAAACTTGTCAACAGCTCACGGAAATTATAACTAATCATCTCTTATCCAACGCAATTCCGACAACAAGCATCGTTTTCAGAAGTTCTAAATAGAAAAGCTATTTCTGTATAATAAAGTATACCTTTTCTAATATAATGTATTACTTGCGTACGTGTTTTTTACGTGATACTCGTCTAATTATAAATGAATGTCACACATGCTTCCCCAATTTGCACAGCGACATTCAACTGCTCTCAAAAATATTCTGCAAATGATGGAACGTGGAGATATGTGCTAGACTAAATACGTTACCTACTTACTGAGAGAACGACGAACTATTAATTTTATCGGGGCCAAGGATTGTACTTGTACTACTGACCGCATGGATTCTCAAATTCACTTCTGATAACGTTTTGGTTCATTTTTTCCCTTCATGAAATCCGGACAAAAAATTAAAACCCCACATGCATACAGATAAACCTAAGAAGCAGCAATTAAATACTTTGCTTTGTGGTTTTTTCCCTCAGTAGGTACTCATAGTTTCTATACGTGTAAGTTTCCACAACTCCTTATAATGAATAGAAAATACTTTGGAAATGATAAACCTTTGTGTAAATTTGCAGCATTTAGTAATTCGTTTTTAGAACTGATTATGAAATTATTCTCTTGAAAAGTGAGCTTTTAAAATTACACGTTAATTATCTGAAATAATAAGACAAAATAGATCTGTCCTTCCATCGGGAATGAATCATTATTTTTCTTAGATCATTGTATCGATTCTCCACAATTTTTTAATCATATTGCACCTGTTTCGTTCAATTCGCAGAAAATGCCTGGAATACAACATGACATCGATATTCCATTCAAAAAAGCTACTTTCGGGATGGGATGCTTTTGGGCTTGCGATGCTCTTTTTGGTGCACAACCAGGTGTGCTAAGAACTAGAGTCGGCTATGCTGGAGGAACCCTGATTGATCCAGAATACAGAAAATTGTGAGTCGTAGAATATAAAAAGTGGAACTTCATTTTCGATTTTTTCATGGGAACTTCTATTCCATCTGCAGTATTGACTAAATGGATATTTAATTCTTTCATTTCGAATATTCCTAAACAATTTGCTCAATCTGCAATTTTTTTTTGAGAATATTCGAATGTTAATTCACAATACAATTATTCCTAATTGAACTATGTAAATCATTTGAATTCCCTTATCCATTTTTGTACTATTTCAATACTAAGATCAACCTTATCTTCAACTATATAACCAACCATTATTTTTTTCAGAGGGGACCATACAGAAGTTATAGAGATTGACTACGATCCAAAACAAATATCGTATGAAGAACTCCTCAACCTGTTCTGGGATAATCATGAGTATGGCCTTACAACAAATGTTAAAAAACAGGTTGAAATAATTTTTTATTAACTATATTATCATACTGTTTTGGCTTTCTGAAATAAACTGCTCAAAAATTGAAGTGGATATTAGAGAGAAAACAATCAAATCTTCTGTATTGCTACCATACCAATGTGAAGAGGTGTTTGTTTGCGTAGTACACGCACCCCTTACAAAATATGGTCTTGATTATACTTATAATGCTTTTTAAAAAAATAACAATAGACTTTTTTCTTGTAAGTTGTAAGTAGTTACCTACAAGAATTCCCTCTTAAACAATTAGCCTGCCCACTCCAGACATTACAACAGTACAATTTCATTAAAATGCCTAAAGTTTTCTTAATCACAGGGCCAGTTTGTGAAAAAGGATATCGATTTTAAATTATATTGAACTAAGATTATTGTTTTATCTCCCCTAATTGAAATTATTTTAAGTAGTTAATCGATAACCCAAGTAAATGTAAATTAAAACAATTGTTTTTTCTACATGATTTTTATTACTCAGAATAAACCCCCTCTATAGGGATGATAATATGGGAGAAAAACGATATCCTTAATAACAAATTGGCCTTGTGATTGAAAAAATAGTTCGAAAATCTGCAACTTTAGGTTAGGTTTTTTCAGAAACGGTACATTTTCGCTAAACTAATGTTGGTGTCATTCGATAGTATTTGATCTACTTTTTCTCGGTGTGACATTTGATTCACTAGTTTTGGGACAGCCTGTATATGTTCATTTCTCTTGTACCTATGTGAAGCTGGCACCCCCAAATGCGAATTTTGAAACAAAAATTTCAGGGTCGTTAGTCTATCGTAGGTCCATGTTTGTCCACTATTTTTTTCATTTGTCCAGGCACCGTTCTAGAGATATCGGAAAGAACTTTTTTCGGATCATTTTCTGAGCAGCACCCCCAAATCGCAAAAACTTATTTTGGATGGTACAGATCGTTTGTCCACTTTTGTCCACCAAATTTTTTCTCTCAATAATAGTAACCGTAGATGGAAGTGTGATACATATTCTGAAAGAGCAACTCTTCTAGTAATAAATCTAAGAATTTTATTCATCTCGGCACAACCGTTCGGTCTTGACGAATTTTTAAGTGAACCCATCTTTTTCAGGATTTTTCGAAGGTTTGTTTCGAGTCGTTTATCCACCAATAAAAGTAACCGTAGATGGAAATGTGATAAATATTCTAAAAGAACAACTCTTCTAGTAATAAATTTGAGAATTTCATTTATCTCGATGCAAACGTTCGGTCTTGACGAATTTTTAACTGAAACCAGCTTATTTTTCATATATCTCAAACAATGCCTGGACAAAAAAAAGGTGGACAAACATGGACCTACGATGGACAAACGATCCTGAAATTTTGGTTTAAAAATCCTCATTTTGGGGTGCCAACTTCAGACTTTCCAAAATTTGCATAGATGGATTTCTATGGTTCTGTGGATAGACAAATGAAAAAATTGGGTGGACAAAAGTGGACTTTCGTTGGACAAGCGATCTATACCATTAAAAATACGTTTCTGCAATTTGGGGGGGCTGCTTCAGAAAATGCACCGAAACAACTTCTTTTTCTCTCAAACATATACCTTCACATAGCTATATGTTGTCGCTCTAAAGCAGTCTTGCTTACTGCTCCTATTTCAGGCAGGTATATGTAGACATGTACCTATATACCATAAATCGATTTTATTTCCCTTTATATTACTACGCAAATTATCCACTTCATTGTTTGAGCATTGTAGTTCCCAGTCTTCAAAAAAAGAACTGATATAATTATGTACTCATCAATCCTCAAGCAACGTCAAGTTCTCATCTATAGGCTGCTAAATAGCTAAAATAATTGTGTCCATGTGTGGTTTAATTCGATTCGAAGAATTAATGAGATGGGAATAAAAAACAATCTTCTCAATTTGTAATCATTTTCAGTATATGTCTCTCATCTTATATCACGACGATGAACAGAAAAGGATCGCTGAGATATCTCTGAAAAAAGAGGCACATAAAAGGAACGAGAAGTTGGTCACTACAATCCTTCCAGCTGGAGCATTTTACCCTGCTGAAGAGTAAGTACAAATGAAGAATATAAAATTCGAGGTTGTTATCGTTTTGAAAAGATTATTGAAACTGTATATCCCTTGATTATTTCGAAATATTCATGTGCTCGTCATGTAACATTGGTGTGTATTTCTTATTTCTTCTCTTCTCAAATCAAAATATGGAAACGAGTAACGAAAGTAAGGCTGCAGAAAAAATATAGTACGTAACACGATTCAACAGTTTTTAGTGGATTTTACGGGACTCAGGTATCAGGATTCCAGGACTCGCCCATACAGTTCATCGTGGAAAGTTCCTATTAGTCCCGTAAAATATCACTTACGGAACTTATTACGTAAATAAGGTACTATTTTTGAAACAAGATTGTAGCCGTGAATACTATAAATGGCGTAAATAGTAGAGAAATAGAAAATGAGTAGGTACTGCGGAAGTTCTTGTAATTATTCAGAACACTACAGGATGTTCATAATGATAAGACAATTCCATTAATGACATACCTATTCATAAAAACTTCATATCGGGCTCATCATTTTAAACTGTGTACACCCTATATTTTATTTTGTTTCCATTTGGTAGCAAAATTTATTACTCTTGCGAAGTAATTAAGGTCTGCCTAATTCGAGGAAGAAATTTCTTACATTTGCTAACCGGTTCAGGTTGAAATTTATTATAAATTCAAATTCAGAATTTTCCAAGATTGCACAATTGCAATATATTCATTAGGGAATATACGATCGCGTTGGGGGGAGTAGAAAAAACAGCCATTAAGTAATTGTATGTAAACGTGTTCTGTGAAAATAGCCTGAATGGGATCGAAAACAACTCATTCATTGAAACCTTATTCGTGCACATCTTGGGGAAAAACCAGAATAATAAACGATATTCAGTAGATTCTTGAGGTCAATAAAAACACTTTTATCCTGTACCATTTTTTTCGAAGCGGTTCGGTTGAAAAGATACAGGCTGAAGAAAAACCATAAAAAATGTTATTTTTAGTTCAAACGTTTTTATCTAATGATGTGAATTTCGGAATACAATTTTTCATTCAGTTGATTAATCTTTTTCGAACACAAGATATCACCCACGTCTTCCAGTTTTCTCATATTATAGCCATTTTACGTACCATAAAAATACCAAAAAATTCAAAGAACCCAACTCTTGAAACTAAAGTTGGATGCTATCTAATAAATATTTGAACGTTTTGTAAAATAAGAGTATTCCTTATATTTTCTCGTATAATGCGCTGGTTTCGATTAAAACTGATGTTAAAAAATTAAAGGGTATCTGCATGTAAAATTCGAAAAATTGGATACTGAATATACAACTCTGTTTAAAAGATCCACAGTCTCACAGATGTGTAGTATAGTGTGATGATAATTTTGTTTTTCAGGGGTGGCACAGCTCATTATGAAAACTCAAACTGGCTATATCTTTTTATCAGGGCCGAATCGGGAAAAATGGTACTTACAGGAAAAAAGTGCTTCTTTGACCGCAATAATCTACTGTTAAAATATATGTATGAGTCAAAGACTCACCTTAGTGTTCCAGAATTGCATCTCGGAGGAAAATGAGCTAGCAGATTTTCAGGTTACTTTGCTCTGATAGTAATAAAAAGGAACGTATTGAAAAGATGCGATTTTGGAACGAACCACTTGTTGTTGATTGTTGATTCTAAAGAGGATGATTCAGTTGCACTGCGACCTTATACAGGGTGTCCGCTCCATTGGGCAGCGGCCGGTTACTCTAATTCTAATAACTCTACGAAAAACAGTTTCAAATAAAACTTTCCTCTTTTTGAGTAGAGCATCTCCTAAAATTATTTAGAACTATACAAAGTGTTTCGTTTCTTCTGCACAGCAATCAACTTCGTTTTTTTAAATGGAACACCCCATATATTTTTACATTTTTGAATTCTTTGTTAAATTTGAATATAAGTTTGATAACACAACTATGTCTGAATTCTCAACGGTTTTCGAGAAACTCGATATTTTATTAATATTTTGACATCAGTTTCGAGGTACTTACAAAGGACTAAAGCTCCGTCCCTATTCTATATGTAATTGATTCAAATTTGGACTGTGTCTAGTCAATAAATGAAACACTAAAAATGTTCTTTGTAAATAACCATATTATATACAGGGTCCACGAAAACGTAGATCCATTATCAAAACAGAATTTCATCAAAATCTTCATTTTTTTAAATGACAACCCTTATTTTTTCTATTCATTATTTAAACATTTTTGTTCGCTTTTAGTTGTTTTAAATAATGAACAGAAAAAAATATGGGTTGCCATTTAATTTTGATAATGCTGGATCTACGTTTTCGTGGACCCTGTATATAATATGGTTATTCACAAAAAAAATGTTTAGTGTTTCATTTATTGAATAGACACAGTCTAAATTTGAATCAATTACATAGAAAAGGGACGAAGCTTTAGTCCTTTATATATGTAAGTACCTCAAACTATCAAAATATTAATAAAAATAAGTCAAATTTCTCGAAAACCTTTGAGAATTCAGACATATAGTTGTGTTATCAAACTCATATTCAAATTTAATAATTCAAAAATGTAAAAATATATAGGGTGCTCCATTTAAAATAACGAAGTTGATGATAGCTGTGCAGAAGAAACGAAACACTTTGTATAGTTATATAATAATTTTAGGAGATGCTCTACTTGAAAAGAGGAAAGTTTTATTTCAAACTCTTTTTTGTAAAGTTGATAGAATTAGAGTAATCGGCCGCTGCCCCATGGCGCGGACACCCTGTATCAGTCTCAGGAAAATTCCTGCTCCAGGGTGTCATTCACTTTCGGTTTTTCTTTCTTGTAGGTACATTTTTCTATACCACAGAAAGTTTGCGGGCCAATAAAAGGATGAGTTTGTGACTGGTTTGTGCTCTTCTGCTCCCTTGCTTGGCCTCTTTATTGTCTAATAATATTCGTTGAGTTTTTATTGTTACTGAAAACCACCATGTGATGATTACTCGACAAATTGTGAATTTTTATCCATTCTGTTTCAGTTACCATCAAAAATATAGACTGCAACAGCACGCCTGGCTTGTTGAAGAACTCGGTCTCACCTCAGAACTCCTGCAAAAATCTCACCTCGCAGCTCGGTTGAACGGTTACTTGGTCGGAGTTGGCAAAATGGAGGACCTAGAAAACGATTCTGCAAGATTAGGATTACCGGAAAAAATTGTCAGCTTCGTGCGAACACAATGGCAACAGAACGAGGGTGGGAGTTTGTATTGCTAAACAGTATTATCGAATAATTTGAGAGTCCTATGGATTATTATTCCTCTCCTGTATATTTTCATACGTATAAGAAATTCTATATAATTCAAAAATAAACTTTCTGAACAAAAAATAAATGATTGTAACATTATGGTCACTGCGAATGGACTCAGTTCTGACTTTTCCCCTTCTACGTCATTATACCCTTCCAACCGGCTTTGAACTAATTGCAACTTCTTACTCTATACCTACTTTTGATTATCACAAAAGTGCATGGTAGCCTTATTTTACCATAAGTGACATTGACCCTTCAGTTAACACATGAAGGGTACCTACATAGTTCCATTAGTCTGCTGAGCCGTGTTCGGCTCCGATTCAGAATATTGACTAAAGCGCGTTTGTAACAACCGAGAATTCTCTACCAAATTTGGGTAAGAAAACGGCAGAGATTATTTTGTATGCAACTGAACAGTGAATTCTACCGAAAGTGCTTATGTAGGTAACGGTAAAGAATTCACGGCGCATGAATTCTCGAGTAAATTCTGTAGAGAATTCTCGGCTGTTGCAAACGGGCTTAACAAGCAGTAGAGAGAAACGTAAGTTATAGTAAAAATATTAAAATATAAAATAATCAGTGAAACTGAAGCTATTTTTTTCGACTAATGCGAGTGAAAATAATAAATCTGAATCTGAAACCGTAGCTGCGAAAGTGGCAGTAAAAAGAAAAAGCAGCAGCATTTAAGCCAATGCAAGATTGTCGTAGGTACTCATTGAACTAAAGAAAGTTTTAGTTTTAGTTCAATGTAGGTACTATAGTAGCAATACTGACAGAAAGAAATTCTATTATTCTTTCGAAATTCAGGTGGACACAAGTATGTATACAAACGGCGAAAATAATAATTTATATAAATAAGCCAAAATTATACCATGTTTTAATAAAACATAAAAAAGTGTATGTAAAAATTGCGAAACCAGATTCCAATTGGAGTTTCAACAAGATGATAATTGATTATTTCCAATTTACATTTTTCTAGCAAAAAATGTGTGCAATAAATAGAAATAGGTATTTCATGCAAAAATATGTTATCTTTATCACAAACAAACACGTTTTAGGGTCTTATGTAGGTTCATTTAGCGCGTTCGTGGTTAGACAAGATATTTCAAGATTTCTTGACAAGAAATCATGATATTGACATGAAATTTCTTGTCTTGAAATTCTAAAATTCATTCCATTCTTGAAATCAAGACAAGATTTTGAAATTTTCAAGAACTTGGCTACTAGGACTCTAGTGCTAAAGTCTGTTTGTAACAGCCGAAAATTCTCTGGTGAATTCTCTGCAATTCTACCGAAAGTTCGTATGAATTCACGAGTAAATTCTCTAGAGCATTTTTGGCTGTAGGGTAAGGCCCGAGTGGAATAGGGTTCAGCGTGGCGTGTAACCAAAGAGTATCATATCTGATATCTTGATACTTTTTTGAGGTTCAGCAGTTTGCATTAC